>NC_134083.1:52586253-53990003 GCF_000715075.1 Nicotiana tabacum
TGCACTTTTGCTTTTCTTTGAATCCCTTCAACTCTTCAATTTATTCACTTTCTTTTTTGTGTTTTTCTTTTGTTCTTTCTTTTCCTTAATTTCTTTTCTCTTTTTATACCTTGATACTACTTTCAAACTCCTCATCTCTCCCCCAAACTTATGTTTTCGCCAACTTGCTTCTCATAAGTGTTAAGGAAAGCTCGGGTGCCAAGAGAGGGTCACTACAAAACTGGTAAATGCTTGCAACATGGTTATCAAATGATACACGCTTTAGGCTTAAAAGGGTTGAATAGGGATAACATCATTGGTGGGCCATGAAAATTTTTTAAAATGGGCCAAGGAGAGCCTACAATCATTTCTCAAGCCAAGAAAAACTTAGAATTTCGCCTAGAAACACATTCGGGAAAAGTTCTAGACCATTCGCACGGGTACTTGGACTTGTAACAAAATATCTCACCTCTCACATAGTTGGATTGTTCAAGAGGACAGAGGCAAGGGCCCACAACAACCGTATTCAAGATTGAAAATCGCTAATGGTTCCACTAAACCACTCGATGATTGCCTGAGTCAACACAAGAGTCACAAGGTCACTAACTAGATCCATTTTTTCCAAGAACTTGTTTTTAACCATAAGCATGTAGTTAAGTGTGTTG
This sequence comes from Nicotiana tabacum, assembly GCF_000715075.1. NCBI lineage: Eukaryota > Viridiplantae > Streptophyta > Magnoliopsida > Solanales > Solanaceae > Nicotiana > Nicotiana tabacum. Next base: position 52,586,898 of record NC_134083.1, read on the forward strand.
GTACCAAGTGAAGTATGCTTGACCCTCTTATTCATTATTACTACTGTTTTTACCTAATCATCAAAAACGGACTCAATCTCTTAAGAAGGTTGTCACGCCATCCATCGTTGGGAAGAGTCACCCGGTTCACACAAAAACTACCTTTGGAAAGAACCGTGGCATTAAGAAAACCAAAGGCTTATTGATCACTTAAACATAAAAGAATCTACCAAATCAATAAGAAGCTATTAAAGTAAATAAGAAGCTAAACTACTAAGAAACAAAATAAAGAAGCTATGAAGTAACTACTGAAAGCAAAAATAAATATACAAGTTGAGAATGAGAAAGAGAATATATACATCAATAGAGAGAGAGAGGATTATATAGAGAGAGAGAAAGGGAGGAATATATACATAATGAAAAAGAAAATAAAGATAAAAAAATAGTATTATAGTTATTACAGGCCAAGGTCAAATGTCATATCAAATCAAAAATAGACCACCCCCTGAATAAGAATAAGTGTTGTCCTCAATGCTTAACAAAAATCAAAATAAGGAGGGGAAAGAGTAGAGAGGACTCCCTATGTGGTCTCGGTATCTATAGCAACATCACCTCCCTCAGGCTCCTCCAACTAGATCTCATCATCCTCTGCTCGGGGAGTAGTTGGGTTGGTGAACTTTTGTAGAACTGCCTCAGTACTATGGGTAGCGCTGTCTGGCTCCTCAGACTGGCCAGTTGGTGCCACTGATGTTGTTGGGTCTACTGGTACTGATAGATGTGTCTCCATCAGTAAGTCAAATGGAAGATCCTCATCGGTTGTTATCTTGGTCACTTCTTGTCTCAACTTGTCCACTGATTTTCTTGAGGCATGTGATTTCCTCATCTTCTTCACCTGTTTATCCAACTCCTCAATAGCTCCCCCATGTGCCACCAATGTATCCATGATGGTCTTCTGATTATCCAAAATCTTCTTCAATGTTTCCTCTATTGACAGAGGAATCTGGGGTGCTGAGGTAAAAGTCTGAGCTGCAACAGCACTGGATAGGTCAAATAGTTTTGCAGTAGCTATCTGCATCCAGTTGTTAAGACTCGCCAGCATCTAAGAGACTCGCAGCATAGAGAGTGGATAAGTTGAGGAGGAATGCACTGATACTGATGCTGATGGCCCTGAAGATGGAGGTGGTGGCATGGCAGCTATCTCAGTGGAAGGCCCAGCTATTGTGGAAGGCATAGAATCTGTAAAAGGCATAGCAGCAGAATCTACAACTACCATCGATGGCTCATCAGACTGGCCTACGGTAGTAGTCTACTTACCCTTGTTTTCGGGTTACTTGGGTCCTTCAAATAGTACCAGGAGAAGGGCTGCTTAGCCCTTACCTTCATATCAAACCTCTTGGGCTCCACCCCTGCATCCGTGAGATACTCCGTGATAGTGTTGGGATACGGATAGGAGCTTTCACCCTGCTTGACAACCAGAGACATTTTAGCCTACATGATGGCACCCACATTAATTGGGTACCGACCATGATAGATGCAACAAAGACTGCCCGGGGGATTGAAAGGTTGTTTTCATTCCGTCTTGGGTCTGTGTGACAGTATACAAATGTTTGTCACCCTTTTGCTTCAAAGTTGAGGGTGTTCCGCAGAATAGGAACCCCTACTGTGATCCATGGTGGTGGTAGTCCTGGAGCTTCCAGTATCTCAGCAAGCCAAGGGAGGGTTGCGTCACCAAGTGAGAACTTCTGTAAATACTGCACCGGCTCCATATCATCGAACCCTAAATAAGTGTTCAGGGTGCTCTGATCAAATCGTACTTTCAAGTTCTGCACCTTAGTCACCTTAGTCCCCTTCTCGATGTGCACCAAATTGGCATAGAACTCCCATACTAAGTGCTCTTTGGCATCCAATACGCTTTTCATGAACCATTTCCACCCTTTTCTTTCCCGAAATTGTCTTAACACATTCGGGTTGTATCTATCCAGATCTTTCAACACAAATTGTCGCTCAAGAGTGAGCGATCTCTGTGGCCACCACTCTCGGAATCTATTGAATGTAGTCGAGTTCACAAATCTATCTTCCCAAACTTCCTTCTTCTTTGACCTCTCCAGGCCTGCAACTCTGGTATCACCCCAACCCCACCCCCTGACCGTCATCCGAAATATCATCATCATCATCAACTGTGACTGGTGTCGCGGGGGAATGAGTAGATGAGGGCTCTGTAGCCTGATTGTTCCCTTCCGATCCCTCAGAATTACTCTCAGAAGAGGTAGGCTCGTCTCTCAGTCGGTATCTGTCCTGGGGCATCTGTGGATGTGATGGCGCAGCAGGCTGCCTTTGCACTGAGTTGCCCTCTGATGCTTCCCTACACGGGGCATATGAACTTTATTCGGAGGTCTCTAGAAGTCTACGTCGGCCTATTGTTGCTTTCTTACTAATGAATCTTTGCACGGAGAGTGGTAGGGTACCCCTGCCTCGGCCTCGGGAGGGTTCACGCCTTCCTTTGGAAATGTCACCACGTCCTCTTGATCTAACCATTTTTTGTGATGAAGGATGCAGGGGAGAATCTAGGATGATGAAATAAGTATGATGTTTGAAACAATTTTTGTGCATTGTGCTTGCTTTGGTGTTACGAGTTCAAAGTACATAAAGTTTGGAACAGTGAGAGGAGTGCCTATTTATAGGTCAAAATGTGCAGCTGAGTGCGGACGCAAAATTTTAGGTGCGGTCCGCACTCTTTACTTGGTCCCTCTGAAGATCTCGATCCGCACAATTGGGTGCGGCCGCAGATATTTGTGCGGACCGCACAATTTCAAGTGCGGCCGTAGATTGGCCCAATTCTCTACAATTTCAAACTTTAGAGATTGCATTTTTGGGTCTCCAGTTGTGCAGCCGCACAAAGAATTATGCGGTCGTAGACTCCTTTCTGCTGTGGCATGCAAGATTGTGCGGTCCGTACTTTTTCAACACTTAGCCATTTTTTCAAGCACAGTTCCTATAAAGCACGCTCATTTCTACAATTCACTTCAAAACCAGTTAGCACAAAATATAACCTATCTAAAAGAAGAAAAAGAGAAATAAAAATAAACATGGGTTGCCTCCCAAGAAGCACCTGATTTAACGACGCGGCATGACGCAAATTTCTATCAATCACTTGAAATGAATTAATGCCACGACGTGGCCATCATCAACTTTTCCAAGATAATGCTTCACCCGATAACCATTGTCTCTAAACACTTCATCATTTTTATTCTTCAAGTCTAATACACCAAAGGGTGTCATCTTCACAACCTCAAACGGACCACGCCACTTAGACTTCAACTTTCCCAGCGATATCTGTAACCGAGAATTAAACAATAACACAAGATCACCTTCTTTGAACTCCTTGTTTTGGATGTACTTGTCATGGAGGTACTTCATTTTCTCCTTGTATAAGGAAGAACTTGTATATGCATGGTACCATAATTTATCAAGCTCATTCAATTGTGCCACCCTCAGGTTAGCGGCGACATCCCACTCAAGATTAAGCGTCTTCAATGCCCACATAGCCTTGTGCTCAAGTTCCGCCGGAAGGTGACAAGATTTCCCGAACACCAACCAGTATGGAGACATCTCAATCGGTGTTTTGTAAGCCGTCCTATAAGCCCATAGAGCATCATCAAGTTTCATCGACCAATCCGTCCGGTTGGCATTCACGGTCTTTGACAAAATATTCTTGATCTCTTGGTTGGAGACTTTCACTTGTCCGCTTGCTTGAGGATGATAGGGGGTCGAGACTTTGTGAGTGACACCATACTTGGTGAGTAAGGTATCAAAAGCTTTGTTGCAAAAGTGCGATCCCTCATCACTTATAATGGCCCTTGGAGTGCCAAATCTTGTAAAGATATTCTTTTTCAAAAATGCCACCACACTTCGAGCTTCATTGTTGGGTAGAGCAACGGCCTCAACCCACTTTGACACATAGTCCACAACTACCAAAATGTATGTGTTCCCACAAGAGCTTACGAACGGTCCCATGAAATCAATCCCCTACACACCAAAAATGTCAATTTCCAAGATGGTGGTGAGGGGCATCTCATGTTTCTTAGAAATCCCACGAGCCCTTTGACATTCATCATAACGCTTGACTAGATCACTAGCATCTTTGTAGAGGGTAGGCCAATAGAATCCACAACTCAACACTTTTGCCGACGTTCTCGCTCCACCATGGTGACCACCATATGGTGAAGAAGGGCAAGCCTCAAGAATGTCCATTTGTTCTTCCTCCAGCACACATCGTCGAATTACACCATCGGTACAAATTCGGTAGAGATACGGTTCATCCCAATAATAGTCAAGGTAGTCCAGTTTGAGTTTCTTCCTTTGGTTTGATAAGAACTCATTCGGTACAATACCACTCACAAGATAATTTGCTAAGTCGGCGAACCATGGCATCTCGGTCATTGAAATGGCTAGAAGTTACTCGTCGGGGAAGGAGTCATTAATCTCAAGGCCGTCATGTGGCCTCCCATCCTCTTCCAAGCGAGACAAGGTCACTTGGTTTTCACTGCCTTTGCGGTCTTGGATTTCGAGATCGAACTCTTGCAATAAAAGCACCCACCACATTAACCTCGCTTTTGAATCCTTTTTGCTCATTAGGTAGCGAAGAGCCGCATGATCAATGTGGACAATCACCTTTGTACCCATCAAGTACGGGCGGAACTTCTCCATAGCAAAGACAATAGCAAAGAGCTCTTTTTCGGTCACCGTGTAATTGACTTGGTCATCATTCATGGTCTTACTAGCATAGAAGACCAAATGGAAGATTTTGGAGATACGTTGCCCCAAAACTGCTCCGACCGCCACATCATTTGCATCACATATGAGCTCAAAAGGCAAGATCCAATCCGGTGCGGTGATAATAGGAGTAGTGGTCAATTTGAACTTGAGCAATTCGAATGCCTTCATGAAATCCTCGTTGAAATGGAATTTGGCATCCTTCTCCAAAAGCTTACACAAGGGGTTCCCCACTTTGGAAAAATCTTTGATGAAACGGCGATAGAACCCCGCATGACCCAAGAAGCTCCACACTCCCTTCACGGATGTAGGGGTGGGAGTTTAGAAATCACCTATATTTTGGCCTTGTCGACCTCAATACCATTCTTTGAAATTTTGTAGACAAGGACAATGCCTTCCTCGACCATGAAGTGACACTTCTCCCAATTGAGCACTAAGTTTGTCTCTTCATATCTTGTCAAGACCTTATCCAAGTTTGTCAAGCAATCATTAAAGGAGTTCCTAACCACAGAAAAGTCATCCATGAATACCTCAAGAAAATCCTTCACCATGTCGGTGAAGATAGCCATCATACACCATTGAAAAGTCGCCGGTGCATTGGACAACCCAAATGGCATCCGCGAGAATGCGAAAGTACCATAGGGACATGTGAAAGTAGTTTTCTCTTTGTCCTCCGGAGAAATAAGAATTTGATTGTAGCCGGAATATCCATCAAGGAAACAATAGAAAGCACGGCCGGCTAACCTATCAAGCATTTGATCAAGGAAGGGAAGTGGGAAATGATCTTTCCTTATGACTTTGTTGAGCTTGCGATAGTCCATACACACTCTTCACCCGGTCACTGTTCTTGTAGGAATCAACTCATTCTTTTTATTGGTGACCACAGTCATTCCCCCTTTCTTTGGGACATATTTCACCGGTGAGGTCCACGAGCTATCGGAAATGGGGTAAACAACACCGGCATCCAATCACTTTATGATCTCATTCTTCACCACCTCTTGCATTGGTTTATTTAGTCTTCTTTGATGGTCAACGGAGGGTTTGGTATCCTCCTCCAAGATAATATTGTGCATGCAAAAGGCAGGGCTTATACCTCGAATATCCACCAATGTCCATCTGATAGCTTTCTTCCTCTTTTGTAGCACCGCCAAAGTAAAGTCTACCTGCACGTTAGTCAAACAAGAGGAAAGAATAACCGGTAAAGTAGAACATAGGCCAAGGAATTCATACCTAAGATATGAAGGCAATGGCTTTAACTCCAAAGTGGGAGGCTCCTCGATTGAGGGCTTTGTTGGAGGAGTCTTCCGGTTTTCAAGATCTAAGGACAATTTGCGGGGTTCATAAGTATACGACCCCATTCCTTGCAATGTATTCACACATTCCACATAGCCATCATTCTCATCATCATATTGGTTAAGAAATACGGCCTCCTAAGTATCATCAACATTCATCATGGCACTAGCATCATCAACAATCACCTCGGTCACTAAGTCCACAAACGAACAAACTCCATTGCTATTTGGTTTCCTCATAGATTTGCACACATGGAAAACCACCTTTTCATCACCCACCCGGAAGGTGAGCTCACCAGCTTCAACATCAACAAATGCCTTCCCCGTATCAAGGAAAGTTCTACCCAAAATAATAGGCACCTTATAGTCCACTTCACAATCCAGAATCACAAAGTCTACCGGGAGGATAAAATTATCAACTCGAACCAACACATCATCAATAATACCCAATAGTCTCTTCATAGTATGATACGCCATTTATAGCCTCATAGAAGTGGGTCTTGGTTTCCCAATCCCCAACGTTTTGAAAATCGAGTAGGGCATCAAGTTGATACTCGCCCCTAAATCACAAAGAGCTTTGGCAAAGTCGGCGCTTCGAATGGTGCAAAGGATTGTGAAAGCGCTGGGATCTTCCAATTTAGGAGTCATTGAGTGCACAATTGCACTCACTTGATGTGCCATCTTTATAGTCTCACAATGCATCGACCTCTTCTTTGTTATCAGATCCTTCATGAACTTTGCATATCCGGGCATTTGCTCTAAAGCCTCAACCAATGGCACATTAATAGATAAGCTCTTCATCATGTAAATGAACTTTTTGAATTGATTCTCTCCATTTTGTTTGTCAAGCCTTTGAGGGTATGGAGGAGGAGGCCTTGGCATTGGTGCCTTAGCATTTGGCACTACCAGTTCCGGTATGTCAACAATGTGTTCCCTAGATGGGTTCACTTCTTCTTGAGTCTCCTCCACAATTTCATCAATATCAATTCTCCATTCATCATTTGCTTGCACCACACTGTTTGGAATCTCATCTTCTTGAATCACTTATTCATCATCCACAATTTTTCTTTGACTTAATGTGGTTACATCCCCACATTTTCCACTCCTTATAGTCATGGCCATGGCATGTCCCGTGTTGTTCCCACCCTTCGGGTTCACCACTGTGTCACTTGGTAGTGCCCCCTTAGGACGAGTGTTTAAAGCTTACGAGATTTGCCCCAATTGAACTTCCAAATTGCGAATTGAAGTGTTGTGAGAAGCTAGTTGAGAATCAGAGTCGGCATTCTTCTCCATCATTTGTTTAAACATGTTCTCAATATACCCTAGCTCATTGTTGGAAGAGCTAGAACCATGGGAAGGATAAGGAGGCGGGTTGCTTGGTTGTTGATACATCAGGGGACTTTGTAAACCCGACCCCTGATTCTCTTGATTATTGTTCCATCCCCTTTGGTTGTTGCCTCCCCAATATCCTTGACTTTTGCTAACCCAAATTCTTTGGTTGTTTTTATTGTTCCAATGCCCTTGATTGTTTTGATCATTCCAATTACCTTGGTTGTTTTGATTGTTCCAATTCCCTTGATTACCTTGAGATCGTCACTGTTGTTGATTCGGGCCTTGAGAGTTATTTCTTTGCCCTTGGAAGTTGTTCACATATTGTACTTCCTCATCTTGTTCATTGTAAGATTCATCTTGGTCAAACCCACTATCTTCTTGCACATATTGTTCCGCATTGTTTTGCACTTGTTGACCCTTTTACGTTCGCTTGTTCACCATCATATTTACTCCTTCCATTGCATTTACTTTCTTAGGACCTTGAACTTGTTGAATTTGAGCTTTGGCTAATTGATTCATTGTGGTGGTCAACTCGGCAATTGCTTGCACGTGATCATGTAATTCTTTATGTAGGTGAATCACATTTGGATCACCTTGAGGAATATTTTCTCTACTTTGCCATGCCGATGAAGTATCCGCCATTTCATCTATGATCTCACAAGCTTCGGCATATGGTGTTGTCATGAAATTTCCATGGGCAAGTTGGTTGACCATGCATTGATTGGTAGTATTGATCCCTCTATAGAATGTTTGTTGAATCATAGCCTCAATCATGTCATTGTTCGGGCACTCCTACACCATAGTTCGGTACCTCTACCATATCTCATGCAAAGGCTCATTGGGTTCTTGTTTGAATGCTAGAATCTCATCTCTAAGAGTAGCCATATTCCTGGGAGAAAAGAACTTGGAAATAAATTTCTCCGCCAATTCATCCTATGTATGGATGGAATGGTTAGGAATCCTTTCTAACCAATCCAAGGCTTTCCCGCGTAGTGAGAAAGGAAATAGCCTCAACCTTAAAGCATCTTCGGAGACGTTTGTCTGTTTACTCCCCCAGCAAGTGTCCACAAATCCTTTCAAATGTTTGTATGCATTTTGATTCCGAGCCCCAGTGAAGAATCCCCATTGCTCTAGCAATGTGAGCATAACATTTGTGATTTGAAAGTTACATGCCCTAATGCGGGGCAGGACTATGGAACTTGCATACCCTAAATTTGGCAACACCCGGTGTGGAGCCGCGCTTGGTAGAAGTGGGGGTGGAATGGGAACGTTTTCTTGAGGCGGTCTGCCTCGTCTATTTGCTTGAGGTTCAGGAGGAACCTCTTCAACTTGGTCATCTTCCACGTCCACATCCCCCAAAGGCATGTTTCTGAGATGATCATTATTGTTGAGAGCCATTGTTTTACCTACAATTGTTTCCCCAAAAATAATTAGTAACATGGAAGGAAAAGAAGACAATTCACACACAAAATTAAATATATAGCTAAATCCGTCTTTTATTCTCCCCGACAACGACGCCAAAAATTGATCTTGCCCAAATCACACCTTAGTTTGGAGTTGTAAAGCGGTCGATTGCAATAATAATACCCAACTAGGAGTCAGGATCGAATCCATTAGGTATATATTTGGACTAAGCACGTAGAGTGTCTAAGATGCACTTCCACAAACTGTGTTTTGATTCTAATTCTAAATTATGCTACGGTTTGAAAATGTAAAGCTAGAGGATAATATTTTTGGTGCTTTTTTTAAGTATGTAAATGATCTAGAGCTGTGACTTTCACCTAGGTGTTTGCCTAACGGGTTGTGGGCTTTAGAGCGGGTTTTGTTGGTCGGGGTGTATTATAGCAATCAACACACAATTACCCACTCAATACCTCTCGGTAATAGAGTGATTTTTTCCAATTTGGCTTTCTCAAGTCCAAATGGATAATACACAAAACAATTGATAGATGCTCAAGTCAGGTTTTCTATCTCTAGATTCAACTCTTTAATTGGGACTATCAATTTCTTGAGTTCATCCTAATATATTGTTAGCCAAGTTTTCCTAAATTAAGTCTCTCTTTCTCAAATAGAGACTAAGTCAAATAGGCTTGAATCAATGTTTGCAACCATTAATTCTACAATTATAGCAAGAGCTAGGCTAAATATTACACACCCAACCATAAACAAACCCTAAATCAAATACCCATTAGGTACCTACACTAGGGTTGGATCACAACCCTAGCTAGAAATTTAGTTACTCATAGTGGGTGATGAAGAAAAAAAAGAAGAAAAGATGATTAAACTCATATTTAATGATAAATAGATGAAAATACAATGTAAAATTGACAAGCAGTGATAAAGTTTCATAAAATAGTAAAGAAAAACGGCTACCAACTTTCAGATGTTCCAAAACATGACCTAATTTCGTGAAAGTAGTCTATTCATACAAAGTGGGAATTTTCGGACAAAATTGCCCTTTAGGAGGTTCTGCGGCCGCACAATTCTGTGTGTGGTCCGCACTTTGGTGCAGCTCTTGACAGGAGTGGTTTGTGCGGCCACAGAATTCTAAACTGCGGTCGCACTTCTTGAGTTCTGCGGACCGCACAATTCTGGGTGCTGCCGCACATTTTGAGTTTTGCGGACCGCACAATTCTGAGTGCGGTCGCACAATTATAGTGCGGTCCACAGATCTTGATTGTCTTGAATTCCCATCTCTCTCAACCTTGACTTCTGTGAGCGCACAATTATTGTGCGGTCCGCACTTTGCATTGCAGCACTGTCAAATTTTCTTATTGTTCAGCGGCCGCAGACAAAATTCTATGGTCCGCACTTTAGCCATTTTGCTTGATTTTTGTCCTTGTCCAAAATCACTCCTTCTTGAGTTGAATTTCATCACTTTGGCTCATTTTTCAACACTTCTGCAAGTAAGCATATTTCATCAGTTTTCGGGAATACCTTTATGCATTTTTGAACTAAAACGAAAGTCAAAAGCCGCAAATAAGTACTCAAATTTCCCACTTATTAGTGGCGAGGTTGCCGAGAATGCAGCGTAGATTGTTGAGAGGACAGCCGACTTGGATAAGGTCGAGTTGGCTAGGCTGGCAGATTCAGCAAAAGTAGAGGCTTTGGAGACTGCGATCCGCATTCTTCAGTCCGAGCGGGCAAACGATTTGGAGACGGTTAAACTTAGAGAATCTCAGCTTGATGAACAGATAGGGGAGCTAGAAAAAGAGGTTTCTAGTCTTGGCTACCAAGTCATTGTTCTCGAGGCCGAGAAATCACAATTATTGGCTCAGCCATCCTCCTCTCATGCTTCTACTTTTCTTGATGTCCCACGGAATTTATATGAGAATTGGATCCATGTCAAGGCTCAACAAGATATATTTAAAAGTTTGATGGCGACCAGGAAAGTTCTTGAAATCGATTTTGAAGATACTCATACTAAGGCGCGTGCAGCTCGAATCCTGCTGCTATGACCCTGCTTCCCCCATGGCTGGTGACGGCGAGGATGCGGACGATATTGAGCAGGAGGCTTGGTACGAGGAAGAGGCGCGTGCAGCTTGATGTTGTTAGATCAAGTGGCGAGTAATTATTCTTTTTGTTGTGGATTTTGTGTACAATTTTGCGGGCGTCTGTATTAGCCCTTGTAATGAATATTGATAGTATTGAATGTTATTTTCTTCTGTTTGAGCTTGTATGTTCTTTTCCTTGATCCTGCCATTTGGCTGCTTTTAGTTGTAGAAGCTCGGCTCGTATATTGAACGAGGTCAGATGTCGAACTTGGTAATCGCAACCTGGGGCTAATAAGTGTTAAGTCAAACGAAATCAAACATAGTCGAAGCTTAGTTTGAAATGTAACTTAGTTAATATAAGCAAGGTCGAACGTGACCTAAACCCAACAATGGCCGAGGTTCGTATGAGCTTAATTCAGACAAAGTAAAATATAACCTGCAGTTGACCTGAACGAAGTCGAATGTGAATTCGAGCGAGGTCGATATTATTTGATTCAATCGAGGTTTAATGTTAGTCAATTTGATCGAGGTCAAATATTTTTTCAATTCGAACGAGGTTGAATGTTTCTTAATTCGAACGAGGTCGATTGTCTTTTAATTCAAACGAGGTCGAATATTTTTTAATACGAGTGAGGTCGAATGTCTTTTAAATCGAACGAGGTTGAATATCTTTTAATTCGAACGAGGTCGAATGTCTTTTAATTCGAACGAGGTCGAATGTTTTTTAATTCGAACGAGGTCGAATATATTTTAATTCAAACGAGGTCAAATGTATTTTAATTCGAACAAGGTGGAATGTATTTTAATTCGAACGAGGTAGAATGTATTTTAATTCAAACGAGGTCGAATGTCTTTTAATTCGATCGAGGTCGAATGTATTTTAATTCGAACGAGGTCGAGTGTATTTTAATTCGAATGAGGTCGAATGTATTTTAATTCGAACGAGGTCAACTGTAATTTAATTCGATCGAGGTCGAATGTAATTTAATTCGAAAGAGGTCTAATGTATTTTAATTCGAATGAGGTTGAATGTATTTTAATTCAAACGAGGTCGAATATATTTTAATCCGATCGAGGTCGAGTCTCTTTTAATTCGAACGAGGTCGAATGTATTTTAATTCGAACGGGGTCGAATGTTTTTTAATTCGAACGAGGTCGAATGCTTTTTAATTCTAACGAGGTCAAATATAATTTAATTCTAACAAGGTCAAATGTAATTTAATTCGATCGAGGTCTAATGTCTTTTAATTTGAACGAGGTCGAATATATTTTAATTCGAACGAGGTTGAATGTATTTTAATTCGAACGAGGTTGAATGTATTTTAATTCGAACGGGGTCAAATGTTTTTTAATTCGAACGAGGTCGAATGTAATTTAATTCGATCGAGGTCGAATGTAATTTATTCAATTGCGGACGTAGGCCGGGTAAATGTTGAGGTATTGTTCTGGCAAACGTACATTTGTGTTTGCTCATACTTAGAGAAATTTACATATTTTTCGGGCTCAACGTACATTTGCCAGTCGAATGTAGCATTCTGCCTGTTGTTTTTGGGAGATCATCCTTATGTAGGCCATGTCTCTCCGTTCTTCGGCTTCATCGAGATCTTGCCCTCGGCCCGCTCTCATGGGAGTATCTTAAACGGGGCTCTCCGACTGGTCTTACTGCGTCAGTCCTACAGACTAACGAGTAGGGAGTTTCTCCTGTGCTCATCTTTGGTGTTTTGCGGTAGGCCCATACCACCTCTGGCAGTAGTTCTGGCCAAAGTCCCTTGGCGTCCTCGAGCTTTTTCTTCATGATGCTCAGTATTGATTTATTTGAGGACTTTGCTTGCCCGTTGCTCGCGGGGTGGTATGGGGTGGATAGTATTCTTTTGATATGACACTTTTCGAAAAATTCGGTGACCTTTTTTCCAGTAAATTGGGGTCTGTTGTCGCAGCTAATCTCTTTGGGGAGGCCGAAGCGGCACACAATATTCGTCCATATGAAGGTGATCATTAATTGCTCGCGTATCTAAGTGAATGCTTCTGCTTCTACCCATTTAGAAAAATAATCAGTTAAAACTAAAAGGAAAAGTATGTTACCTTGTCCTGCGGGGAGGGGACCGACGATGTCCATTCCCCACTTGATGAAAGGCCAAGGGGAAGTGACCGAGTGGAGTTTCTCGCCTGCTTGGTGGATCATAGGGGCGTATTTTTAGCATTGCTCGCATCTTTTCACGAAGTCTGCGTCCTCATTTTTCATAGTAGGCCAGTAGTAACCGGCTCGTATGAGACACCTTACCAGAGCTCGCTTGCCGAAATGAGCCCCGTAGTGGCCTTCGTGGACTTCTTCTAGGATATGCCGCGTTTGATTGGGGCCTAAGCGTTTCGCTAGGGGGATGCCGTACGTACTCTTGTACAGATCGTTATGAATGATGTTATACATGGTTGCTTGCATCCGAAGTTTCTTGGCTTCTTTTTTGTCATTTGGGAGTATGTCATCCTACAAGTATGTAATAATATGGTTGTGCCAGTCCCAAGTTAGATTTATAGTCCTTACCTCAATTTGATCTATCGATGAGTGGAGGAGGGTGATCACGTTTCCTTCTCCGATTATGCTTTTAGTGGCTGCCGCTAATTTGGCAAGGCCATCGACTTCGGTGTTTTGCGACCCGAAGGATTTGGTCGAGCTGGCATTCATCAAACTCGAGCAGTAATTTGCATATTTTGGCTTCGTATTTTTGCAACCTTTGTTCTTTGATCTGGAAAGTTCCAGTGACTTGGTTGACGACGAGCTGAGAATCGCAGCGTAGGATGACTCGCCTCGATCCGTACTTGAGTTCTAGCCGTAATCTTGCGATCACGCCTCATACTCAGCCTCATTGTTAGTCATGTATGGGCACCTTATGGATTGGCAAATCACTTCGCATGTCGGGACCTCGAGCACGAGTCCCAGTCCGGACCCCGATGTATTAGAAGCATCGTCAGTGTACAAAATCCATAGATCTTGTGCTTGCAGAGAAGCGTGGGCGACTTCTTTTTCGACATCAGGCATTATTTTTGAGATGAAGTCGGCGAGGACTTATGATTTTATCGTCGTCCGTGGTTGATATGTGATATCATGCTTGCTTAATTCTATGGCCCACTTAGCTAATCTTCCCGATAGCTCGGGCTTATGCAAGATACTTCTTAAGGGGAAAGTTGTGACTACCGAGATGGGATGGCACTGAAAGTAGGGTCTAAGCTTTCGTGAAGCTACGACCAAGGCCAAGGCCTATTTTTCGAGGTGGGGGTACCTCGTCTCGGCGTCGATTAGGGTTTTGCTAATGTAATAGATGGGAGATTGTGTACCTTTATTTTCTCGGACCAGGACTGCACTCACCGCTACTTCGGATACGGCGAGGTAGACTAGTAGGCGTTCCCCATGTTCTGCTTTGGAAAGCAACAACGGTGATGATAGATAAGTTTTTAACTCCTTCAGGTCTTGAACGCACTCAGATGTTTATAGGAGGTTGTTGTCCTTCTTGAGCAGGCCGAAAAATTTATGACATCTGTCAGACGATCATGAGATGAATCTCGATAAGGCGGCGATGCGGCTGGTCAGCTTCTGAACCTGTTATTTGCTGGTTAAGTGTTTTGGTATTCCTTCTATGGCTTTGATTTGGTCGGGATTGACCTCAATGCCTCTTTGTGATACCAGGAAGCCCAAGAATTTTCCTGAGGTTACGTCGAATGCACACTTCTCTGGATTTAGTTTCATGTCATATCGCCTGAGTATGTCGAAGGTCTCTTTTAGGTGGTCGGTGTGAACTTCTTTCCTTTTGGACTTGACCAACATATCGTCTATGTAGACCTCCATGGTCTTGCTGAGTTGGTCCTTGAAAATTCTTGTTACCAACCTTTGGTATGTCGCCCCCGCGTTTTTCAGTCCAAAAGGCATCACTCTGTAACAATACATTCCTTGGTGGGTGATGAAGGTGGTCTTCTCCTAGTCCTCCTCTTCTATGTGGATCTGGTTATGGCCCGGGTATGCATCTAAGAAGCTTAGCAATCCGTGCCCGGCTATTGCATCAATGAGCTGGTCGATATGGGGTAGCGGGAATGAGTCTTTTGGGCATGCTTTGTTCAAATCTCTAAAGTATACGCACATCCGCCATTTCCCGTTCTTCTTTTTTACCAAGACCACGTTGGTGACCCATTGGGGGTATTTTGATTCTCTGATGGAGCCGTTTTTCAACAATTTTTCAACCTTCTCACGAATTGCATCGTTTATTATGGAATTGAACTTTCACCTAACTTGCCTTACCGTGGGTAGAATGGGTATACGTTCAACTTGTGTGTCGCGACCTCCTTTGGGATACCTGGCATGTCTGTGTGGGAAAAAGCAAACAAGTATGCGTTATTAATTAAGAAATGACGGAATTTACCTGGTTCTTGCAGCTTGCAACCAATATAAGCTTTCTTGTTGTGGTCGTTATCATCAAATTAGATGGGGTCGAGGCCTTCTACGGTTGACCCCGTGGCCTCTATTGTTTCGGGGTCTTTGATGACGTCCGCTCTTTCATCATTACTCGACCTCGACCCTGTTAATTGCTATGCCTCTTTTACTTTTCCCTTTATTTGTTGGGTGTATGTGCAGTCCTGGGCGATGCAATGGTATTCTCGGTACGTGCGTTGTTCGCCTCGTATGCTGAACACTCCCCACAAGGTGGGAAATTTGATAATCTGGTACAAGCTGGAGGGGATGGCCTTCATGGAGTATATCCAAGGCCGACCTATTATGGAGTTATACGCCATGTCCTGATCCATGATGTGGAATATGGTTTCCAGGGTGACGCCTCCGGCAAGGAAGGGGAGTGTGATTTCTCCAGATGTTCGTTTAAGTGCATTGTTAAAACCAGTTAACATGATGTAGCGTGACACTATCTTATCCTCGAGTTTCATCTGTACAAGCACTTGAGGGTGGATAATGCACGCGCCAATCCCATCGTCTACTGTAATATATCTCACATATGTATCTAATATTCGTAAAGTGATAACGAGAGCATCATAGTGAGGGAAAACCAAATTGTGAGTATCTAACATATCGAAGATGATACTTTCTTCGAGTTCGTCGTACCATTCATGAGTGATCGAATGTTTGAGTCTGTGGGTTGTGGTGAACTTTACGTTGTTAATCGATGCTCCATCGCCACCTCCAATGATCATTTGAATGGTGCGAGTTGGTGAAGGTGGTTTTGGCGGCCCCTGGTGCTGTTCACGTCCTCGGGCGAAGTTGGCCCTTCCTCGGTTGCTCATCAACTCTTTCAAGTGTCCTTGGTGAAGCATATTTATGACCTCCTTCCTTAGGGCGATGCAATCCTCGATTTTATGACCTCGTTCCTGGTGGAATTCGCAGAGGGCGTTTGACTTCCTGGTGTTTGGGTCGGACCTTATCTTTTGTGGCCACTTCACTTTTGGGCCGAGCTTCTCCATTGCGTAGACTATTTCTGAAGGTGAGACACAAAAATTGTGAGTAGATAGTAAAGGGGGCATACCTCTCTCGCTCCGGTGAGTCCATGTCCTTGGCCTAGATGGGCCCTCTTCGTGACGGGAGGGAGGCATGATGGCGCCCCTAATATATGGCTGAGGCCTTTCTCGGTTGGGTCGTGGAATCGCTAGATCCCTTCGAGTATCATTTGTTCGGTCTTTTTCTGGACTCGGCTTGTACTGAGGTCAACCGTTGGGTTGGTTCATTTAGGTTGTCTTCGTCTGCCTTTACTTTGGCGCAATAGGCATTGTGTATTTTATCCCAAGTGGTTGGGGGATATTCATAAGCCGACTCAGCAACTTTTTGGTCGCCCTCGAACCGTTTCTGCTCAGCCCATTTTGAAAAGCTGCTACAGCCATGCCTTCTGATACATTTGGTAAGGTCATCCTTACATAGTTGAATCTAGCGAGGAAGTCCCTCAGTCCTTCTCCAGGTGATTGCTTGATGGCAAATATATCATTCGCTCTTGTTTCCGCCTTTTTAGCTCCGGCATGGACCGTTACAAACTTGTCAGCCATCTCTTCGAATGTTTCAATGGAGAGCGTAGGCAGCTGTGAATACCAAGTTAATGTGCCCCCGGTGAGGGTTTCGCCAAACGTTTTCAATAGGATGGAGGATACTTGTTCTTTGGCGAGATCGTTGCCTTTTACTGCGATGACATAGTGAGTCACATGATCCTTAGGGTCGGTCGTACCGTCGTATATTTTTAAGTACGGCAGCATTTTGAAGGTTTTGGGTATGGCATGCAGGGCGGCTTCATTACTATAAGGTTGTTCAACGAACCGACCAGCATCTCTTTTTGGTAAGAGTTTTGGGGCCCCCGGTATTTTGTCTACCCTTTCTTGATGCTCTTTCATTTGGTCTCTAAGCATTTTATTTTCGTTTTGCATTTCTTTCATCTTCTTCAAAATGGTTGTGAGGGTGTCGGCACCTGCATTACTAACATTATGAGTGGTACTTGTTATTGGAGGGAGAGGGCCGTGTTGCTAGGTCGTTACTGGTGCAACGCCAGTTCTTGCATTTTCTCTGATCGCCTTTTGGGCGGGCTTGTCGAGGATGCTGGTCAACGTGTTTGTCAGCCAAGCCTCAAGTAATTTCTTCACTACCGGTGGCGCCTCTTCTGCTGTAGATTTGGAAGCCCCTTTACCGTGGGACATTGTGATACTACGTACCATGAGGTAGGGGTGAACAACTTCGCCTGGGAGAGGCATTTGGCGTTACATCTTCACCCTCCGTTTCAGAAACCTCGTTGATGATGTTTAAGAGGTTGGTAATGAGGTCAGCCACTGCCTTCATCCTTTCTCCTTCGTTACCGGCCATGACAGATTTGTGTGTACAAGGGAGTAGGGGTTTTGCATTTTTTTTTCCAGTAATAGATCTAGAAGAAACTAAAATTCTTACTAGGAAATCCCCACAGACAGAGCCAAATTATTTGACCAAAAAAAATATAAATTTTTGGTTAGACTAATTAATTTTATGTAATGAGGGGTTAAACCTAGTTAATGATAATAACTTCAGATCTATAATCGATTTATGTGAATAACGTTGAGCAGCGTTGAAAGAAAGTTAAATGCAGTGTGCATATAATGTTAAGATCAACGATGAAAAGGGAATATCAAGCAATAAATAACAATAAATGGCACTAAGGTAAATAAGGAGAATGATTCATCCAATATTGAATGAGGTGGGTGATTTCTCCTTCTAACAATGACGAATGACAGACAAATACAAGAATATCGGGACCTTTCTCGGATCTGATGGAAAAAGTATAGAGTAATCAACAATCAAATCTCTTTAGAATGGTAGTGTTTGTAGAAAGTTTGCCTTATCAAGAATGTTCTTATCAGAAAATATTGTCCCATTTTCCCCTTATCTTTCTTTCTATTTATAAGGGACATGCCCCCAATTAACCCTAAAAGTATAAATATAGAGAATATTCAACGGAATATTCTCTTAAATATCCGCTCACTAAACTAGTCGTTACTGCCCCTTTCGATACTTGACCTCAGCCATGATTGACTGCTCGGCTGTGAGTTCCACTGGTTATTAATCGACCTAGGTCAAATCACTTTCTGCAATGCCACTTCGTGTCGAACATCCTTAAGCAGATTTTGACCTATACATAACTATCTAAAGCGTAAACTTCAACATGAACAAATCTCCGTTCCATTTCATTTCTATTTCACACAATCTATGAGTCAATGTGAAAAAGAAAGAAACTTCGCCCAGAAGGAGGTAAACAGGGAATTAAGAAGAGCGACTTGCATGAGATTTAAATGTATTCACTGCTTTTCATGTCTTTTTCAACGAATATTGGGAAGGACAATTACCATGCTTTTTTCCTCCCTCTTTTTCCCTTTATGTTTTCCATTTCTACTAGAAAACAATACAAAGTGTAAATGTCAATTTGTTACTTGAAATAAAGTCTTAAAATCTTCATAGGCATACGCACCCAATCCTATTTAATTACAAGTCATTTTGTGCCTATAAAGTATAAACTAACACATGTATAATTTCAAGGGCGGAGCTAGCGGCTATGGATTCGGTCGAACATAATAACTTTATTTCAAATTATGTATTTGGTATAAAATATTTATTAAATATATAATATTATTAATTTAGAACTTATTAATTTAAAGTCATTTTTTCGCTATCTATTATGCGTGTAATACAGGTTTAAAGTACAACTTAATTGTTAATGATCAGTAATCTATTGTCAAACAAGCTATGTGGAGTATAAAATAATGAACGGCATTGTGGAAAAAATGGAAGGAAAGAAGCAAGAAATTGGAAAAGCTCATGTCGGCATCCGTTATCAGCGAAATATACTTGCCTTACTAGTGTCATATGTGAAATCAAACTTGGGAAGCAAGAGTTAGAAGACGGGGAATGGTGGGGGCGAGGAAATTATAAATACTAATATGTATAGGGTGTTTATATTAAATTAATTCAACTTATTATACTTAAATAATTTAATAAAATTAAATATTAATAAATTAAAACTAAGTAAAAATAAAATATATGTTCAAATAAGTATTATGCATCCATTTTGGTTAATATATAAATATATGGTACGAATAACTTTTTACAAAAGGTAGAAAAGATTTGGTACGGAGCATTTTGATCTTTAAACGTTCATTGGTTTATATAGTCTTGGTCATCGTAACTTTTCTTTGGTCCTCTTTTTCCAGGATGTAATGGCACTTAGGAATCATCACATCTGTCGTTTCCTCTAGTCTTTGCATATGAGTCCATTCCTCTTTATACATTTAGACTATCTTTTTGGAAAGTATTTCGATGATTAATTTTCATACTATCCTTAAAAACAATTTTTATCTGGCATTTGTTTCACAAAAAAATAAAAAATAAAGCGTTCCTTTTGGTTGCAAAAACTAGAAACCTGACTTCTCTGTAATTACGTTGGATTGGAAGAAGCTTTTCCAAAAAAGTATTTCAATGTTTGCTTTAAAACATTTTTTATTTAAGTGGCATTTGGCTTCCTTTCCCCTATCCTTTTCTTTCGATATTAATACAACCATGAAACAAGTCATTCAATTTCTCATATTATTAATGCCCTTTGACCAAAGCTTCTATTGATTTCTTTGCCCAAGGACGTAATCGAAGCAACGATTAAAGTTCACCAATTCTCAGTGTAACTTTTTGGCTAAACGCAAGCTAATTTTAATTGTAGATTTTTTCTGCAAATGTCTTTGCCGTTTGATACTTTAATACTTGCTTTTCTCTCTCAAATAATATATAGTAGGTAACTGGGATGTTTTCATAACACTGAGAAAACATCAAATATGATAGGTTTATTCTTAATCTTTAATTTGTTACAATTATTCAACTTTAAGTAGTCCATGCATATGAAACAGATTTTGGGAAACAATCTTTTGAGAGCTTACTATTGAAAATAAAAAAATAAAAATAAAAAGACAAAGAAAAAGGAGGAGAGGCTTATAGTAGATAAAACGAAAATACATATACTAAATAATGGAGAAGACTTAACAGAGAGTCTTTCTAGTAATTTTCATAACATTGTGTGTTTGTGGGGTCATCGTTATTCCCTTTTCCGAATTTATTATTATTAATAAAAAGTTATTGATGACTTTTAGAGCTTTTGACAATGGGATCTTTCTTTCCATGTCTTTGCTATTCTGTAATTGTACAATGATATATTATATAATTACACAATTAGTAGTGACATAACTACGTGGTAAAAACATGACATATCTTTACTATCATTAGATAACTTGCCCTAAACTACTATTTTTAACTTTGAGAATTAAACCACACATCTTGGATGGCATCCCAGCAAAAGTGTAACTTTCATACTTGTTGTGAGGTCATAATTTTTATTTATGTAATAAAAAATAAAATCTAAACTGCAGTGAAGAAGAACTAGCCAATGAAACGAAGAAAGATAAAAGGGAAAGAAATCATACTTTTTAAAAATTGAAGTCGTCTTATATATTCTCGTGCATTGTCCATCTTTGAGTACTTCTTAAATATCACTAGGAACATCAAATTTCTAACCAATAAAATGATATTTTTTTAAGTATAAGACAAAATTACTATAATCCTACACAAAGGGTCCAAGAATTTATTTCCTCATATAATTAGTAATGTGATGTGTCTAGTCAGTTGGCAATAGTTAGAGGCTATTAATACGAATTAATAATATTGTAGGTCAAAATCTCTTAACCACATCAAAGTATTACACGAAAAACCTTTCAATCGTGGAGGTGCTTACCGAAGTAGTTTAGTCAGCTCACACATTATAGATGATATTACCAACTCATGGGCCAGCACTACTACAATATAAGGGCTTTATTTATCCGTCTTCTTGGATCTCAACACTTGTATTATCGTCTGCAAGCTGTCCTTGGACTACTCTGCTGGACAATCACATTTAAGGTAACATGTGAGGCCTCTCAAGCCCAATATAACAATTTCCAGAAGCTCCTTTAACTACCACTTTTTTTTTCTATCTTTTCTTGAGTTGAGGGTCAACCGAAAATAGTCGTTTTATCTGTTTAGGGTAGGGATAAGGTCTGCGTACATACTATTCTACCCGAACTCTATTTGTGGGATTATACTGAATTTATTATTATTGTTGTTGTAATTGTTGAAAACTGAAAAGCTCTTTTGAACATGCTCAAGTCTGACAAATATAAAGAAAAAAATAGAGGTTTACCCTATAAATAAAAGTACAGAGTTAAGTGAGTTTTCCTATGCTCATAAGCAAATATGAATATAAGGGGCGTACACAAAATATTTTGTAAAACGGTGTCGATATTTACATAAAAGTGTAAAATAAATAACGTTAATTATCGTATTTCTAAATGAGTAATAGTCTTAGTGCATTAATTTTGTGGAGTCTTATGTTAAAAGAGGTCTCGAGTTCAGTTCTACTTAACCACAACTTTTAACAAGAGGCTCTTCAAATATTTGATAAAAATATGTTCTAGTCGGACCTCTTAAAGCAAAATTAGGAACTTAACTAGCATGCCGGACAAGAATATATGTCAAGTAAAGTCATTTTATATTTGTTACTGGTCTCAACACAATATAATTACATATGCTTAATAAAAAATTTCGATGAAGCGGTGTCGCGTGATACCGCTTCGTCCACCATATGTCCGCCCCTGTGAATATGGGTTTTGTGAAAATAAGTACAAACTTTATAGTGTATAGAACATAATGAGGTGAGACAATTAAGTAGCAGAAGATACCATGGTTTCAAAGAAAATGCAACAAAAATACATAAAAGCTGAAATTTAGATATGCGGTCCATGTCAAGTGTAAAAATTACATGGGGAGCCTATTTGGTCGCCCATTTTTTACTTATACCTATTTTATTTTTTCGTTTGCATTCGTACAAATTTTTTTAAATGCATTTTAAAAAGATGATTTTACCCTTCTTTAATAAAAGACTATTGACAAACTACAGGACAAAAATTTAAGCATGTTTAGGCTGAAGTTTTAGCAAATAAACTAAAAATATTCAGGTTATTTAGACTGAAATTTCGGATAAAACTCAGGACAAAATTGTAGACTACGTTACAAAACTTCAGTATGTTTTGGTATGAAATTTTAGCAAATGAACTAAATAACTTCAGCATGCATTAACAAAAACTCTTTAGAAAATTACATACTGCAAGACAAAACTTAAGCATGTTTAGTCTGAAGTTTTAGCAAATGAACTAAAAAACTTCAACATGTTTTGTCTGATGTTTTAGCAAATAAACTAAATAACTTCAGCATGCATTAGCAAAAACTCATTAGAAAATTACATACTACAAAATAAAAACTTAAGCATGTTTAGTCTGAAGTTTTAGCAAATGAACTAAAAAACTTAAGCATGTTTAATATAAAATTTTAGCAAATGAACTAAATAACTTAAGCATGTTTAGTCTGAAATTTTAGCAAATGAACTAAATAACTTAAGAATGTTTAGTCTGAAGTTTTAGCAAATGAACTAAATAACGTAAGCATGTTTAGTCTGAAATTTTAGCAAATGAACTAAATAACTTCAGCATGTTTAGTCTGAAGTTTTAGCAAATGAACTAAATAACTTCAGCAAGTTTAGACTGAAGTTTCGGATAAAATACATGACAAAACTGTAGACTGCAGGATAAATAACTTTAGCATGCATTAGCATGAAGTTTTAGCTTCAATGTGAAACAATTTCATGCTATATTAGCATGAAATTTTAGCTTCAACATGAAACAACTTCATGTTATATTAGCATGAAGTTTTAGCTTCAAGGTGAAACAACTTCATGCAAGTGTGATTCTGAAGATGAATCTGAATAAATTTCTGATTATTTTATAAAATTGCTGAGAGGAGAGGAGGAGATCGTTTTATATCTTTTGTCAGAGGTGTAATTGTCATATTATTACAGATTTTTTGTGAGATGGCTACCAAATCAATAATTTTAAAAAATAGGATACAAATTAAAAAGTGACACAAATATAGGGTACGGCTGCAAATCACCCACGTCAAGAATAACCCTTCAGGAGCCCAAGAGCCAAATCCTAGAAGCCCCAAAAAAAGAGCAAAGTTAAAGAAAACAGAAGATTAAAAAAAGGAAGGTAAATCATTAACATAATTTATGCTTCGTTAATGTAGCAGTTCATCCAACAATTGACGAAATCATAGATTTGTCCTCTTGACACACGGGTAATTCAACTTTCCTCTTCCTATTTTAACTTGGTAGGTTTCTCAATGATGTATGTAAGTACTCTTACTCATATGTTATTTCTAACGATTCGACCAGTCGTTTTGAGCATTTACACTCCTTTCAACTATTTGAAGTCTTGAATAACTTTCTACGAGGTATTATGACTTATGTGTAATGACCCCGGAGAAATTTTGCTAAGAAAATTAAGGTTTTGTGGTATTGAGGTAGATCAATTAGTACAAAAATTATAGAAACTTTTTGGGTTGAATAATGCACTGATGTGTAAAAAAAAATTTTGCCGGAAAAAAAAGGTCATTTCTGCGACCACTATGCGGTCGCAGAATCACTCTGCGGACCGTATAATGGTCGCAGAGTGGATCAGAAGAGGGGCAAGATTTGAGAAAAATCTGCGGTACATTATGCGACCGCAGACTTATTTTGCGGTGTATTATCCCACCGCAGAACAGGTATGCGGGTCGCATAATGACTGCAGACCGGGTCAGTCACGCCTAGTTTTGGAGGCCAAATTATGCGGCCGGTATGCAGACCGCATACCAGTTATGCGATCGCATAATTGCGTCGAAGCTTCCATTCTTTCTAATTTTTGACCCGAACCAACTTCGATTTATAGCCCTTGAAGCTCATTTTTTAGCAAAAATCTGATATTTTAAAGAGATGTGAGAGCATTTTAGAGAGAGAAAGTGAAGACTTAGTCATTTATTGATCAATTGTTGTTCAAGGTTTGAAGGTTTCACAAGGATCTTGCTAGGACTTCAAAGAGGAAAGAATTTATTTCCCCAATTTTTCAATTTCGGATTTGGAATAAAGATGGGTAATTAAAAGTATGATTCTTGAGTGTTAGAGTATTATTTATACATACACATACCAATAAGGTTTATGGAAAGATTATTGAGTTCAAATGGGTAAAAATTGGGTTGAAAATGATAGAAATTCTCAAAGACTTTAATTGAAGATTTGAGGGTCAAGTTGATGTCGGAATTTAGTGAAATTTGTATGGTTGGACTCGTGGTTGGATGGGCGTTTATGTTTTGTAAATTTTGTCGGGTTCCGAGATACGGGCCCTACGGGCGATTTTTGAGTGAATTTCGGATTTTTATTGAAAAGTTAGTATTCCCTTATGGAAATAATTACAATAATTGGTATTGACTAAATCGAATTATTTATTGTTAGATTCTAGGCGTTTGGAGGCCAATTTATGAGGAAAAAGCATACCGAAGTAAAGAATTACACGGTTTGAGGTAAGTAACACTTCTAAACTTGGTTCTAAGGGTATGAATCCCCAAAATTTGGTATGATATAAATTGTTTGGAGGTGACACACACAATAGGTGACGAGCATGTACACGTGCGCCATAGAAATTGTATCCTGAATAAATCATGTGCAGTTGTAAAATTAATGAATCATGTTATTATATGAATTTTCTCCTTGCGTTAGGAAATTGAGCTGAGACTTTTATTAAAAATTATGTTTAGGCTACGTGCCAATATTTTGGGACTCATAGGGTCGTGTTGCTGTTGAATTAATTATTTTAAATTGAAAATTCATACTCAGTCATATTCATGTCATTACATATCATATCTCAGTCTCTGTTGTTATTTATTGATACATCATATCAATATTTTCGGGCTATTTTTATGACATTGTGAGCCTAGGAGAGAGAGACTGGAGAGATTGATGACTGAGTGAGGCCGAGAGTCTGATTGTGAGGATAATTATGGGATCGGGCTGCACGCCGCAGCAGACCATATTGGCTTTATATACTTTATTATTATATGGATCGGGCAATACGCCGCAGCAGGCCTTATATGCTTTATTATTATGGGATCAGGCTGCACGCCTATCACGTAGGCCATATATGCTTTATATAGCACTTGGGCTGAAGGAGCCCCTTCGAGAGTCTGCACACACCCCCAGTGAGCGCGGTTTATTTATAGCACTTGGGCTGAAGGAGCCCCTCCGGAGTCTGCACACACACCCAGTAAGCGCAGTTGATTTATATTGAGGGATGGATCTTCCCTGGATACGGATCTTGCCCGAAGCATTTATATTGAGGGATGGATCTTCCCTGGGCATGGATCTTGCCCGAAGCATTTATATTGAGGGATGGATCTTGCCTGGACATGGATCTTGCCCGAAGTATTTATATTGTAATGAGTTTACCTGGATATGGATCTTGTCCGTATCATTTATATTCGGGTATAAATTACTCCAGGGCTGGATTGGCCTTATACGGTACTGAGTGACTGACTGTCAGTCGATGTGTATTTATATATGAGTTGGAACACCCTTGGGCTGGATTGGCCATAAACAGTACCGAGTGACCGGATAATTTGTGACAGGTATTTACATGAAGTCTTTTACTGAGATGTCATATTCTTCATATCATACAGTATTGATTTATTTCACTTGTACTGAGTTTAAATGATAAATTTGGAAGCATGTCTACATTTTGTACCATTATTTATACTGGATTGTATCTGTGGAGCTCGTCATTGCTTTCAGCCCAGAGGTTAGTCTTGTTACTTATTGAGTTAGTTGTACTCATACTACACTCTGTACCTCGTGTGCAGATCCAGGTGCTCTCGGATACGACGACTATTAGAATTCAGAGTTCTTTCCATTGGAGACTATCAAGGTAGCTGCTTGAAGACCACAGACTTGATTCCCTTCCTGTTTAGTTATTGTATTGTTCTATATTTCAGACAGTAATTATTACCAGTCAGACTTTGTATTTATTTAGATGCTCATGTATTTAGTGACATCGGGTTTTGGGAGTGTTTATATTTGTATTTGTGAGATTTCTTCCGCTGAATTTAATTATTATGTTTTCAAATTTAAGATATGGTGGTTCATTGGGATTGTCGGCTTGCCTAGTATTGAGTTAGGTGCCATCATGACATGTGGGTTTTTGGGCCGTGACAATATTATTGTTAGAACATACGCAGCGGAAGCAAACATACAAATCTAACGTCAAATAAATGTAAACTAGACAATGATACAATTACGAGATTAGAAATCACTAACCTCTTGAAATCGTTGCACGGGCTCTCCACAGAGCAAGAATTCAGGGCTGCAGTCTTCTGTTATGGTCCTAGTAAGACCTTGGACGAAATTGCTTTGAGTGGGCAAGAACAATACAACTCTAAAAGGTGAGTTATTGGGTGAAAATGTCTTCCTTATGTAGACTCATTTTTCAGCCAAAAAAGGCTCCAAAAACGTATAGGATTCTGCTTGTGCAAGTAGAATCCTACTCTAACTCTGCCGAATGACTTTTCTCCCAAGTCACTTTTTACCCAAGTCAATTCAGGTTTTACTAAGTATAGCAGGGACCACAAAAATAATAAGAGGCTACTAATTATAGTATTAATTCGAAATTTGCATTAATTAATTCCTACTATAATTCATTGCAGTTTATTTCACTAAAAACTGCAATTGAACTCCTCAATATGAATTTTAAAAATTCACTACCACTTATTTTAACTCCCCATGTTAAGATCCCAAATACCAGTCAATTAAATTAAATCACTGATAATTTAATTTAATCAACTAATTAAATCCTTTATAATTCCGCTTAAACTATTTTATGTGACGGATACAAAATCCACCGGCCGGGTTTTCATATGAAAACTAATAAGTTTGCATAAAGGGTTATCATCAAACTCAAAAACGAATCATGGATTTATCAACTAATTATTATTTCACAAATGTTATTCGTATTGACCAATCTATCAGGCGTACACTAAATCTGAATAGAGTTGTCCCTTTTGATAAATCAAAACAATAAGCAAATCACATTGATCATAATAATTATATCAAGATTAGGAATATAAGCTCATTCAATGAATTAGAGAAAATATTTTATATATATTCAGTACAAAAATATCTTTTCTCTACTTGGTCCGTTCAATATACACGTAGTATACTAGCACAAGAAGTCGGAGTAAAATCACTCCCATAATCAAGACAAATTATACTATAATCTTGTGCTACAATCATCAAAATATTTTGCCCAATAATATCTTCGATTGTGAACATAGTTTATTAATTATGAGAACCGATAATTTAATCTTCTGTGCATGAGCTAAGACTCCATACACTAAATTGTCTACTACATAACTAAAGGACACACATGTAACAAATGATCTATTTAAGATAGTACTTTATTGAATTGAATAAATTAAATAAATAATTGTTCCATAGATAATAAAACACATTACAATGTCTAAACCGCATGGTTAATAGTATATCCCAACAATCTCCCACTTAAACTAATAACCATGCGACTACAACTCTAATACCCATTCCTTATACATGCTTGTCAAAAATCTTCTGTGGCAAGCTCTTTGTAAACGGGCCTGCCAAATTTTCCTTTGACGCAATCTTCAATACTCTTGCATCATCTCTCTGAGTTATGTCCCGAATTAAGTGATATTTACGCTCAATATGCTTACTCTTTTTATGGCTTCTTAGTTCCTTAGAGTTTGCAACTGCACCACTATTGTCACAATAAAGTACAATCGGTGCTTGAACCGAAGGAACTACATTAAGCTCTTTTAGAAAGTTTCCGAGCCAAACAACCTCTTTAGCTGCCTCAGATGCAGCCACATATTCGGCTTCCATGGTGGAATGAGAAACACATGATTACTTGATACTCCTCTAACTTATGACTCCACCTCCTAAGGTAAAAGCATATCCTAAGGTAAATTTTTTAGAATCTCTCTCTGACTGAAAATCTGAATCAGTATAGCCAATGGGTGCAAGATCACCTGGGTGATAAACCAACATATAATCCCTAGTCCTTTTCAAGTACTTGATTATATGTTTAACTGTCCAGTGTTCTCGTCCAGGGTTAGACTGAAATCTACTAACCATGCCAACAACAAATCAGATATCAGGTCTAGTACATAGCATAGCATACATGAGACTCCCTACAGCAAAAGCATAAGGGACCACCTTCATCTTTTCTATCTCATCAGTCGTTTTGGGGATTGATCTTTTGACAGAGAGATTCCATGTATAAAAGGGAGAAAGACTTTCTTGGAATCTTGCATACTAAACCCGGTGAGAATAGTATCAATATAAAGTTCTTGGGATAAGCCTAATATCCTTCCTTTGCGATCTCGCATAAGCTTGATCCCAAGGATATGTGCTGCTTGTCCCAAGTCTTTCATATCAAAATGCGAGGACAACCATTCCTTTACTGAATTCAACATGCTCATATTATTTCCTATGAGCAAAATATCATCCACGTACAAAACCAAAAATGTAACTTTATATCTATTCCACTTTTTATAGACACAAGACTCATTTTCACATTGATCAAAACAAGTATTCCATGCTCTAGAAGCTTGTTTCAATCCATAAATGGATTTCTTTAATTTACACAACATGTGCTCATTGCTACTTTTTATGAAACCAACTGGTTGTGCCATGTAGATGCACTCATCAAGACTTCCATTAAGAAAAGTCGTCTTGACATCCATTTTCCAAATCTCATAATCGTAATGAGTAGTAATGGATAAGAGGCTCCTAATGGATTTAAGCATGGCTACTGGCGAAAATATTTTCTCATAATCGATCCTTTCTTTTTGAGTAAACCCTTTTGCAACAAGCTTAGCTTTAAAAGTTTGCATTTTTCCATCCACTCCTCTCTTTTTCTTATAGATCTATCAGTAGGTGGTTCTACAAGATCCCAGACTTGATTGGAGTACATGGACTCCAATTCAGATTTCATAGTAGCAACCCATTTATCAACATCTGTATTATGTAGTGCTTTGTCATAATTAAGAGATTCTGTATTAGGATCTTCAGGAATTCTATCATAAGATTTTCCCAAGAGCGCAAACCGGAGAGGTTTTTCAATAATTCTCCCAATACGACTAGTCACTACAGGTGCAGTCTGCTTTTGTTGTTGAATTACAACATCATTTTTTGGAACTGAAGCCTCAATGTTATCCTCCACACCTTGCGGTATTGGGATATCATTAACTTCTTCCTAGAGTGCATGATGTAGAAAAATTTCAGGTTGCTCAACAATCTGAGGTTGCTCAACATTACTCCCACTACTTTAGGGTAGTGAGATGTCAGAAAATTGCTCTTGTGTATTCTTCTGCCTATTGACATTTCTCCACTACGATAATGCAATGGTATGTCAATACTGACTTCCGGTAATTATTCCAGAGATGAGTCATTAGTTACCCCATTACTTAATTCCTGTAAAACTAGTTTACTTCTAGGAATATGGTTCATTAAATAGTCCTCTTCTAGAAATCTGGCATTTGTCATAAGAATTACCTTCTTTTCTTTGGGACAATAAAATAAACCGCCTTTAGTTCCTTTTGGATATCCAATAAAAATGCATACTTTTGTCCTTGATTTCAATTTATCCGCTTTCCATTTCAGCACATGTGCTGGATAACCCCAAACCCGAATGTGTCGTAAACTTGGCTTGCGCCCAGTCCACAATTCTGCTGGAGTTGAATGTACTGACTTTGAAGGAACCAAATTTAGAATGTAATTTGTTGTTTCTAAAGCATATCCCCAAAAGGAAGAAGGCAAATCGGAATAACTTAACATTGATCTAACCATTTTCATAAGGGTTCTATTTCTTCTTTCTACCATACCATTTTGTTGTGGTATTTCTGGAGCAGATAATTGAGATGTAATTCCACAATCTGATAAGTATTTAATGAATTCCGCAGAAAGGTATTCACCACCACGATCAGATCGCAATGTTTTGATATATTTATCATGTCGTTTCCATTTCCGTCTTACATTCTTTGAATTTTTTAAAGCATTCAGACTTACGACGCAACAGATAAATGTATCCATATTTTGAGTAATCATCTGTAAAAGTCACAAAATACTCAAAAACCACCTCTTGTTTGTATATGCATAGGGCCATACAAATCAGAGTGAATTAATTCTAACTTATCGCTGGCTCTATTTCCTTTTGAGGGAAAATGTCTCTTGGTTATTTTACCTTCTAAACAGGATTCGCATGTTGGCAGTGCTTCTACTTTCAATGAACTCAAAGTTCCATCAGAGACCAATCTCGAAATACTATTTACATTTATATGACCTAGACATAAGTGCCATAAATAAGTTTGGCTCAATTCAGAAATACGTTTTCTTTTATGTGGCATATTTGCTTTTTAATTCTTTTGGTTGTTGTAGCACATGAGGATATATATCAAGAATAAAAAGGTCATGTACTCTAGCAGCAGTGTAGATAAAACGTTTATTAAACTTAATAACAACAGAGTTATTAGCAAAATAAATATTATAACCAGCATCCATTATTTTCGAAACCGAAATCAAATTCCTTCTAATAGAAGGTACATAGAGAACATATTTCAAAACTAAAACTCTATCACTACTAAACAAAACTCTAATATCGCCTAATGTTAAAGCTAGTGTTGGCTCGCCATTGGCTTGAAAAATGCAAACTTCATTCTCACTTAGCCGTCGCGTTTCCTGAAACCCTTGCAAAATAGTGCAAATATGATTAGTGGCTCCTGAATGTACACACCAAAATATGGTAGAGACAGCCGCTAAACAAGTTTCAACGACATTTAAATTTGAATTACCTTGCTTATTCAACTTTGCCAGATAGGCAGGACATTATTTTTTGTGATGCCCAGGTTGCTTGCAATGATAGCACTTCCTTTAAGCCTTTTCACACCAGCCGCACCTCCAGGTGCCAAAACCTTTTGAGCCTTCTTCTTTTTCTTACCGCCTTTCAACTTAGAAACCGAAGCTTTCTCAACATCAATGCCACAACTGGAGCTTGCTATTTGATGATAGATTCTGCCGACTTGCAGCTCATTCAACAATTTCGCCAGTGACAAATCTATTTTGTTCATATTATAGTTCAAGCGAAATTGTTGAAAACTGTCAGACAGAGTCTGCAGGACCATCTCAACTTGAGATTCCTTATCAATCACAGCTCTAAGGACCTCCAGTTCATTCAAAAGACCTATCATCTTCAGAACATGGTCCCTGACGGATGATCCTAAAGTCATCTTGGTGTTCAAAAGGGCTTTCATAGTTGTCTGCTTAGCAGCACAATTTTGCTCACCGAACATCTCTTTGAGACTTTCGAGCATGTCATAAGCAGACCCCATAGACTGATGTTGATGTTGCAAAACATTCGCCATAGAGGCAAGAATGTAGAATCGCGCCATCTCATCAGCCTTGACCCATTTGTCATAGGCTTTAACCTGATCATTAGTAGTTCATCAGGTTTTTCTGGGCACTCCTCAGTAATTATAAATTTGTAACCTTCAGCAGTTAGGACAATATCAAAGTTCCTTTTTCAGTCAACATAATTTGGTCCTTCTAACTTGTTTTGGTTCAAAATTGAGATAAGTGGGTTGAATGAAGACAAGGTTAATCTGATAGATATTCACATTAAATAGATCATTAGTTATGTATTTAGAATAATAAAATTCAAAAACAGCACATTACACATATAACCATACTCATTGAATAGTTAGATTCGTTAGGGAAACTTAACTATTCATGCAAAATATATGAGTTATGTAAGATATTTATCCCATAAATTAAAACAGGATCAACTCATATGGAGAGTAAACTATTAAATTAAGATAGGTAAATATCACTTTTATAAACTGTTGTTTTCATTGAATCAACATGTAACTCAGTTGGAGAGTTAATACAAGTAATCAAATAACTAGAGGCAAAACTACAGTAATCATCTATAATGAACTTATCTGATGTGGAAGAAGACCTGTGTTAACATATAAATTCATTATATTACTGTAAAATATGATTGGAAACCATGGGAATTGAACCCTACCACCACTGTTTTCTTAAACAAAATTCCAAAAAATAGAAAAATGGCCAAAACCCCATCTAAACGACCACGAATGCCGAAAAAATATCATACATCATGAGCAAAACTGATGAGTATTGCTCACTGGGTCGTTTCCGATGAACCTACCAAATTTGAGGTCAATCGGAGTTCAACAGAATTTCAGAATTCCAAATTCATCCTATTTGTAGAATTCTGTTTTTGGGCCTTTTTTAGGATTTTGATTATTTTGGCTCGTTCAAATCACATAATATACTTATGTATATTAAATCATGATTTCAGAACTTAAAATAATATTATTATTACAGTTTTATATAAAAAAACTATTTTCGAACAAAATTGTGAAAAAAACAAAATGTTTTTCACCCGTTCAAAACGCCACTCTTCATAATTTCGTATATTAATCCATAATTTCAGAACAAATAACATTCAAAACAGCCAAGTTTTTATTAAAACAACATTGTGATTATGGACAAAAACGCAACTAAAACATATTGTCAATATAACATCATATATATATAGTATTTAAAAACAATCACGTTTTTATTAAAAAAAACAACACTGTTATTCAACAAAAAATGCAATAAAACAGATTGTCATTAAATATAACACCACTGTTTATGCATATGTATATTAATTCATAGTTTCATAATTAAAATACTAATAAAAGAAATCACGTTTTTGACATAGAATAATCATACCAAACATGTATCATTAAACAACACGTTTTAATATTACTCTATTCATGATGTATTACATTATCTAGTTAGATGTAAGACGACGTCAAATACATGCGCAACGGAAGCAAGCATACAAATCAAGCGTCAAATACATATAAACTAGACAATGATACAATTACGAGATTAGAAACCACTAACCTCTTGAAATCGTTGCATGAGTCCTCCACAGAGTAAGAATCCAGGGCTGAAATCTTCTGCTATGGTCGTAGTAAGACCTTGGACGAATTTGCTTTGAACGGGCAAGAACAATACAACTCTAAAAGGTGAGTTATTGGGTGAAAAATGTCTTCCTTATGTAGACTCGTTTTTCAACCAAAAAGGGCTCCAAAAACGTGTAGGATTCTGCTTGTGCAAGTAGAATCCTACTTTAACTCTGTCGGATGACTTTTCTCCCAAGTCACTTTTTACCCAAGTCAGTTCAGATTTTTACTAGGTATAGCAGGGTACTAATTATAGTATTAATTCTAAATTTTGCATTAATTAATTTCTACTATAATTAATTACAGTTTATTCCACTAAAAATTACAATTGAACTCCTCAATATGAATTTCAAAAATTCACTAACACTTATTTTAACTCCCCATGTTAAGATCCCAAATATCAGTCAATTAAATTAAATCACTGACAATTTAATTGAATCAACTAATTAAATCATTTATAATTCCGCTTAAACTATTTCATGTGATGGATACAATATTCACCGGTCGGGTTTTTACATGAAAACTTATAAGCTTACATAAAGGGTTATCATCAAACTCAAAAACGAATCATGAATTTATCAACTAATTATTATTTCACAAATGTTATTCGTTATTATCCAATCTATCAGGCGTGCACTAACTCTGAATAGAGTTGTCCCTTTTGATAAATCAAAACAATAAGCAAATCACATTGATCATAATAATTATATCAAGATTAGGAGTATAAGCTTATTCAATGAATTCGAGAAAATATTTTATATATATTCAGTACAAAAACATCTTTTCTCTAATTGGTCCGTTCAATATACAATGAGTATACTAGCACAAGAAGTCGGAGTAAAATCACTCCCATAATCAAGATAAATTATACTATAATCTTGTGCTACAATCATCATGATATTTTGTCCAATAATATCTTCGATTGTGAACATAGTTTATTAATTATGAGAACCGATAATTTAATCTTCAGTGTATGAGATAAGACTCCATACACTAAATTGTCTACTATATAACTAAAGGACACATATGTAACAAATGATCTATTTAAAATAATACTTTATTGAATTGAATAAATTAAATAAATAATTATTCAATAGATAATAAAACACATTACTATGTCTAAACCGCATAATTAATAGTATATCCCAACAATTATTTGTTCGAAATTAATATAATAAACGTATTATAGTATAATAAATTACCATTCATTCACTACAATCCTTTATGGTAACACAAGACGACAACTCTGACTGCAAGTAAACCAATAAACTATAATAATTGTGGAGTACTTTTTCTGAGAAATATTATACAACACGTACTATTTAATACAATATTTATTTGTGTGCATCAAAACAATAGCTGCACAACACATCCATCCATCCATCCATCTATATTATTATTATTATTATTATAAAAGCACGAATGTTAGAAAATTAAATATTGAGAGACGAAAATATTCCCAACAAATTGATCGATCTTTTTGCCCTTTAAAGTTAATATTTTCGTTTTGTAGCAATTTAATGATGGATATAAATATAATTTTGGGTTAGGACTAAGTAACCTTTTTCTGTTGGGATTCAATCTATTCTAAAATATAAAATTTTCCTTCAAAGAAATAATTTCATAATTGGATAAAAGACTTCTTTATACCCATCCTAATCAGAATTTGATTTCTACTACCAAATACCAATTGCCTTTGAACTCTAAGAAATCAACCCGTTCAAACCAAAATAAAATAAGACAAAACATTTTCCCAAGCTATATTTATTATTAAATTTATAATCTAACCATAATAAGCTTGGCTTAATTGTTATTTGTTTATTTATTTTTAAAATTTAAAATGATAATGTTTTACTTCAATAAAATTAAATTATAAAAACTGAGATCAAACACCGCATGAATATAACTACGTTTAATTCAATTTTTGACATTATTGTTCATTTATTGCGATTAGTGTTGTGAACAAATGAATGATAATATATAAAATTAATATTAGAGTGAAAGAAAGTCAAAAGAATCAAATAGCTATAATACATTGCAAATGATTCAAAACCAAATTTTGATGTAAGAAATATATTTTACAAATCAAAATTTTGATTGTACAGCTTTAGGACGTCGTTTAAAACTTTGTGAGCTATTTCTGAGAAAATATGAAATAAATATTTTAGAAAAATTCAATTGCTCTATTTTCATATTGCTCTAATTTTGTCTTATAATAGTCTTTTTTGCATTAAAAAAGGGAATTGATATGTTTTTGGTAATTAAATTTATTTTATTAATCACCATAAAGAAATACATAACCATAGCTAAGCGATCACAACTTTTATCCAAATACATCTCAGCTACTCAAATAGCATCCCTGACAGAAAGCTATTGCTAAAACATAAGTTGTTGTACTGTGTTCCTAACTCCATGTGGAGCTCTAAGATTACAAATATAGGCAATTTCTATCGTAATACTATCCAGCTTCCTCTTTTGTTCAAGGGTTCGTTGGTTTCTTTCAATGCATATCGCATGCACACATTCTGAAATTGATCTTTTTATATGTTATGTAGGAATATTAGTTCTAGACTATTATGAGCAGATTATGTTCATTTTATTCTTTTTGTAATACTATTTGTAACAACTCTTTTTTATATCAAAAGGACAAAAAAGATGCCAACAATATAATAGAGTGGTGGTGCTAAATATTAGGAAGCAGAATTAGTTATTTGGGATGAAATACTTATGGGGAACCTTATATAAAATTTAACTTTTACCACAAAAAATGAATGATATCCTCTTAAATTTGTCCGAAAATAATACTTAGTCAAATATTTTCAAGTGTTGGACTATATTTGATGCAACATATTTTATTACATTGACTATTATATGTCGCATTTTCAAAAGAAATATCAATATCGACAATAAGAGTTCCAATCATAACAAACAGTCAAAGTATCATAAGGGAACAAACCCAAAAATATCGTATATAAAGAAGTATAAGGTAAGATACGATCATATTTTTTATGTATATACTATTAATACATATATAATTTGCACGTTCAGATCTGATGTCGAATTATTTTAAATTCAAGTATAATGTAAGTGTAATAACATTTGAAGATTGTTACATTTTCTTTCACATCAACTGGTGCATTCATATATATAATATTTTAGGTAAATTTAATTTTTGGTTCCTTAATATCTATAAATAATTAATTGAGAATTTACGTGAAAAGTATGAATGTCAAAATTTTAGTACTCAAAAATCAATGTGCAATTGTTATCATGCGACGCACGTTCATAGAAACTAGTACTATATTAAAAATACGAAGACACTTAGCGAAATATTGTTCTTCTTTTTTATCCTTAGAAAATAGAGTTCACACTAGACAAAATAGTTATTTAATTATTTTTTTTATAATTAGGAGTACGAAATAAAATAAAATTTGAGCTATTAAATATCGTCTTATTTTAACCACGTAAGAATCCTAACCTGCACGCACATTGGTACCTAACTTTCTTTATTATAATTTCCTTATATTTAAGTTTGCACGTACCCAAATAGAAACAAGTTATAGAAACAAGTTATATAAAAGAAATTTGTTTTTGAGGGACTCATTGTTTCAATGGTATTTGACGGAGTTGCATCCGTTTATGTCACGATCCAAAATCTCACATGTCGTGATGACGCCTATCTCAATACTAGGCAAGCCCACAATCTTAATAAACCACCATATTTTTTAAATTTAAAAATAAAATAATTAAATTCAGCGGAAAAAATCTCGCAAATACAATTATAATACTCCCAAAACCCGGTGTCACTGAATACATGAGTATCTACTATGAATACAAAGTCTGATTGATAAAACACTATCTGAAAGAATAGAACAGTACAATAACTGAAAGAAAGGGAGTCAAGGTCAGCGGACTCTAGGCAGCTACCTTGATAGTCTCCAACTGATAGAATTCTGAGATCTAGCGGTCGCCGTGTCCGAAAGTATCTGGATCTGCAAACGAGGTGTAGAGTGTAGTATGAGTACAACCAACTCAATAAGTAACAAGACTAATCTTTGGGTTGAAAGTAATGACGAGCTCCGCAGGTACAGTCCAGTACAAATAATGGTACAAAAATGTAAGCATGCTTTCAAGTTCAACAGTTAAACTCAGTACAAGTGAAATAGATCAATATTGTATGATATGGGGAATATGACATCTCAATAGAAGGACCTCGTGTAAATACTGGTCACAAATCATCCGGTCACTCGGTACAACTCAGGGGTGTTCCAACCCGTATATATATACACATCGACTGACAGTGAGTCACTCAATACCGTATAAGGCCAATCCAGCCTTGGGATAATTTATCCTCGAATATAAATGATACGGACAAAATTCATGTCCAGGTAAGCTCATTACAATATAAATACTTCGGGTAAGATTCATGCCCAGGCAAGATCCATCCCTCAATATAAATGCTTCGGGCAAGATCCATCCCTCAATATAAATCAACTGCGCTTATTGGGTGTGTGTGCAGACTCCGGAAGGGCTCCTTCAGCCCAAACGCTATAAATCAACCGCACTCACTGGGTGTGTGTGCAGACTCTCGGAGAGGCTCCTTAAGCCCAAGCGCTATATAAAGCCTATATGGCCTACTGCATGCGGGCAATCCCGATCCGTATAATAATAAAGCCTATAAGGCCTGTTGTAGGCGGGCAGCCCCGATCCATATAATAATAAAGTATATAAAACCAACATGGCCTGCTGCGGCGTATAGCCCGATCCCATAATTATCCTCACAATCAGTCCCTCGGCCTCACTCAGTCATCAATCTCTCCGGTCTCTCTCTTATGGGCTCACAATGTCATAAAAATAGCCCGAAAATGATGATATGATGTATCAATAAATAACAATAGAGACTGAGATATGATATGTAATTATATGAATATGAATGAGTATGAATTTTCAATTTAAATTAATTAATTCAACGGCAACACGACCCCATGTGTCCCAAAATATTGGCACGTAGCCTAAACATGATCTTTAATAAGAGTCTTAGCTCAATTTCCTAACACGGGGAGAATATTCAGATAATAACATGATTCATTAATTTTACAATTGCACAGAATTTATTCAAGACAATTTCTGTGGTGCACGTCTACATGCTCGTCACCTATCGTGTGTGTCATCTCCAAACAATCTATATCATACCAAATTTCGGAGATTCATACCAACCAAGTTTAGAAGTGTTACTTACCTCAAACCGTTTAATTCCTTACTCCGATATGCCTTTGCCTCGTAAATTGGCCTCCAAACGCCTCGAATCTAGTCACAATTAATTCGATTCAGTCAATAAAATTTATTGGAATTAATCCCATAAGAAAATACTAATTTTCCAACAAAATTCGAAATCTAGCTAAAAAATCGCCCGTGGGCCCCACGTCTCAGAACCCAACAAAAGTTACAAAATCCGAAAGTCCATTCAAGCACGAGTCAAACCATACAATTTTTACTCAAATCCGACATCAATTCGACCCTCAAATCTTCAAATTAAACCAAGAGGGTTTTCATAATTTTCCAACTTAATTCACCAATTAAATGTTAAAAACAAACCATGGATTCGGGTAATTTGACCAATAATGAGTTAAGAACACTTACCCCGTTGTTTTTCTTGAAAAACTCCCAAAAATCGCCTCTTCCCGAGTTTCAATCCGTCAAAAATAAAAAACGGGACGAAGTTTTCAGAACATAAACTTTCTGTCCAAACCTCTCTTATTCGTGAACGCGACAGGTCCCTCGCGTTCGCAAAGCACAAAATCATGCTGCCCAACATTGCTCTTCGCGAACGCGAAGACAAAAACCCATGCCCACTATTTTTTTCTTTCGCGAACGCGATACACAACCCAGCTCCTCTTCGCGAATGCGAGACCCCCTCGCGAACGCGAAGGGCAAATCTTGCCTGCCTCAAATTCCCCTTCGCGAACGCGAAGAAGGAAACCAGAAAAACACACCAGCAATCTTTAGCTAACATGCCAAGTCCAAAAATGATGCGTTAATCATCCGAAACTTACCCGAGACCCCTGGGACCTCAACCAAATACACCAACAAGTCCTAAAATATAATACGAACTTAGTCGAACCCTCAAATTACCTCAAACAACGCTAAAACTACGAATCATATCCCAATTCAAGCCTAATGAACTTTGAAATTTTAAATTTCTATATCTTGTGCCGAAACACATCAAATCACGTTCGATTGACCTCAAATTTTACACACAAGTCATAAATGACATAACAGAGGTATTTCAATTTTAAGAATCGGATTCCGACCCCGATATTAAAAAGTCAACCCCCGGTCAAACTTCCCAAAAATTCAACTTTCTCCATTTCAAGTCTAATTCTTCTACCGACCTCCAAATAATTTTCCGGATACGCTCCTAAGTCCAAAATTACCATACGGAGCTATTGGAATCATAAAAATTCAAATCCGAGGTCGTTTACACATAAGTCCACATCCGGTCAACTTTTCCAACTTAAGTTTTCAATTAAGAGACTAAGTGTCTTATTTCACTTTGAAATCCTTCCGAATCCGAACCAACCAACCCGGTAAGTCATAAATCAACTGTAAGGCATAAATTCAGCAGTAAATGGGGGAAACAAGGTTGTAATACTCGAAACCACTGACCGAGTCATTACAGTTTATTTAAATGATCTTTTGCGCATCTCGACCGAGTGAACCCAAGGTAATTTGCTAGAATATTTTTTGTATGATGATCCATGTAGTATTCACTATTTGGGGATGGAAACTTACTTTCGTTCAACAGACCGGGTACTAAACTTGTTCGTTGCATATTTTTGTTATCCAGCTTTTGAAATTCTTTTTCAATTGCTCTACGCCTTTTACTTGCTTGTTGTTGCAAACGACATGTCTTTCGGTTGCTTGGCAATCCAGTCGAATTCACACACCTAAGATCAAGACAAGGACTTGCAAAATAACTTTTTTTATATATTTCCTACCTATGTTGCAGTTTTTTTTATAGATACCAAAATAAAATTGTAATATGCAATATTTTTTATTTAGGTTTCAAATCTACAAAGGCGGACTTTATATGAATATTACAATTAATTTCTCTTGCTTTAAAAATATTTTTTAGATTGTCAATACTTGTCTATTCTTTTGTTGCGGTGACATTACCTGCACGTATGATTCTTCACTAAGTTATTTTTATATCCATTACTTCCAGACATTATAATGCTATTTTTTACAAAATCTCCAATTAATGGAGAAATAATATTTCTGCCAAGTGCCAAATTATGAGGTTTGCTT
Source organism: Nicotiana tabacum (assembly GCF_000715075.1). NCBI lineage: Eukaryota > Viridiplantae > Streptophyta > Magnoliopsida > Solanales > Solanaceae > Nicotiana > Nicotiana tabacum. The sequence goes on from NC_134083.1 coordinate 52,627,568, forward strand.
AGAGTTTCCGTTAGTTAAGTAAATTAAAATTCGTACATAATCTCATCTGTTTCCCCTGGGAACGGTTTATATTCATCCTTTTTAGGCCAAACTTCTATTGTAGTTTTTATTTTTTTCAAGAAATATTTTTGATTGAACTCTTTGATTTTAATTTTTATCTATAAATTAAACAAACCACTATTCAGAAGCTCAATTATATCTTTACTTGAATAGCACAATTTCTTCAACTTTTGAATATCTGTAAAGTATTATAGGATTATATATTTTGTTTTGGTTAAATAAGTATGTTTGTTGATGAGTGATAAATTTAGTATATTTTGTTGCGCAGTAAGTTCGAACGAGGGTGAGGCGATATTGATGCACATGAACTTGCTTACAGCAATATATAGTCTCTAATATGATAATCTTTTTTTTTTCCGATTACTAACAGAAATTGAGATCACTTTAGAACAACCTTCTCTTTTACATGTATATTAATGACTTGACATCTATATAAACTAAACTCAATAATTGTCTTCTTTTAATTGGCATTAATCATAAATTGTCACGACCCGAAATTCCCTCATTCGGACCGTGATGGCGCCTAACATTTCACTTGCTAGGCAAACCAACGTTAGAATAATATTAACCAATTTTTAAATTATTAATAATCAAGGAAACAAAAACGGAAGCAAAGTTTGAAATATAGTGAATAATCCATAAAAACAACGATGTCTAAATACCATCCCAGAATTGGTGTCACAAGTGCACGAGCTTCTAGAATAAATACAAATAAGGTCTGAATAAAATAAAGCTGTCTGGGAATAAACACACAACTAAAGTAAAATAGACAGGGACTTCAGAACTGCAGACGCCATGCAGTTATACCTCAAGTCTCCTCTGGTAGCTGAAATCCGAACAAGTCTATGGAACGCCGCTAGGACCAACTCCAAAATCTGCACAAGAAATGCAAAGTGTAATATCAGTACAACCGACCCCATGTATTGGTAAGTGCTGAGCCTAACCTCGACGAAGTAGTGAAGAGGCTAAGGCGGTTCACTTACATTAACGTGTACGCAATATTAGTAACAACAACAATAATAGAAATAAATCAGGCAATTCATTTATAATAATTGAAGGCAATTCAGCAGTCATAACCAATTATCATTTCTATTAATTCTGTTGCAGCGTGCAACCCGCACTCACAATATATTCACATTCAATTCTGTTATATATTTATTTCGATCAAGTATATATATAGACTTTTAAATAAGTCTGTTGCGGCGTGCAATCCGATCCCCCAATATTGACTTTTCATTAAGTCTATTGCGGTGTGCAATCCAATCCCCCAATATTAACTTTTAATAAGTCTGTTGCGGCGTGCAACCCGATCCTCCAATATTAACTTTTTAACAAGTCTGTTGCGGCGTGCAACCCGATCCTCCAATATTAACTTTTTAACAAGTCTGTTGCGGCGTGCAACCCAATCCTCCAATGTTAACTTTTAATAAGTCTGTTGCGGCGTGCAACCCGATCCTCCAATATTTCCATTTCAATCAATTCTTATAGAAGAAATTCCCCAATAAACGCAACAATTAATATAAAATCATAAGACAACAAGCATACAATAATTATAATTTAATTATGAAATAAATAATGATAATTAGCAATTTATTATAGAAATCAGGGAGGAAATAGGTAGTTTAATATTTAATATGCTAAATGTCAAATAACAATTAAAACACATAATTCAAATAGCATGTAACAATTAATGCAGGAATTCAAGAATTAATATTTTGACAAAGAATAAGAGAGAAATAATTATTAGAATAATTAATTTATGATTAAAAACAATTTATGATTTTTCAAGTAAGGAGGCAAACAATTAATTTGACGACGTATAGACACTCGTCACCTCGCCTATACATCGTTTACATGCAATTCACATAACAAATAATTTAATGGTTCTATTCCCTCAAGTCAAGGTTAACCCCAACACTTAGCTCGCTTTGCGAATTCCAATCAATTATTCAACCACAACTTTTTCTTTTAAATTTGTCTCCTAAAACTTCAAATCTATTCACAAACAATTCGATATATTCAATACGAATCATAGGAATTAATTCCATATGAATTTATAAATTTTCCGGATAAAAATTTAAAATTCATTAGAATATTCGGCAGTGGGACCCACATCATAAAATCTCGAAAAAACTCACGAAATCCGAACACCCGTTCCGATACGAGTTCAACCATATCAAATTTATCCAATTCCGATATCAAATGGACCTTCAAATCTTAAATCTTCGTTTTTGGAAGATTTTATAAAAATCTGATTTTTCTTTCATAAATTCGCGGATTCATGATATAAATAAGTATGAAATCATGAAATATAATTAATACAGGATAAGGAACACTTACCCCAATATTTTTCCGTAAAAATCGCCCAAATATCGCCTTACCTGAGCTCAAAAATGGGAAAGAATTGAAAATGGATCGAAACCCCATTTCTAGATCTTAAGTTCTGTTTCTGGGATTTTTACCCTTCGCGAACACGGTCAGTGCCTAGCATTCGCGAAGCACATTTTTGTGCTGCCAAAACTTAGCTCTTCGCGAACGTGAAGGCAATGTCGCGAACGCGAAGCCTTGCCAAATTTGGCATTCGCGAACGCGATACACCCTACGCGAACGCGAAACTTTAACGCTTGGTGCCCAGTCAGGCCTCGCCTTCTACGCAAACGCGAACGCTTCCACGCGTTCGCGATGAACACTGCCTTCTTCCCTTCGCGAACGCGTCCCCCTCTTCGCGAATACGAAGAGTAAATTTCACTTGCCTCCATTTTCTTTTTCGCGAACGCGAGCCACCTCTCGCGAACACGAAGAAGGATACCAGAAGCAGATTTCTGCAGTTTTTCCCAAGTCCAAAAATAGTCCGTTAATCCCCCGAAATCAACCCGAGCCCTCGGGGCTCCAAACCAAACATGCACCCAAGTCTTAAAACATCATACAAACTTTCTCGCGCGATCGAATCGCCAAAATAACATCTAGAACTACGAATCGGACACCAAATCAAAGGAAGTTTTCAAGAAAACTTTAAAACTTATATTTTTACAACCGGACGTCCGAATCACATCAAATCAACTCCGATTCTCACCAAATTTGGCAGACACATCATAAAATATTATAGTGGACCTATACCAGGCTCCGAAACTAAAATATGAACCCGAGGTCAATAAATCCAACATGAGTAATTTCTTAGAAATCATTAAGCTTTCAAGCTTTTAATTTTTTAGCAAAATTTCATAACTCAAGCTAGGGACCTCGGAATTCGATTCCGGGCATACGAGTCTTCCTATTGTGCTCCATTTATGAGTGAGCTTCGTAATTCTATAATCTACTTATGTGTTTACTCATGTTGGGAGATTCTATGGAGATAACTACACCTATCATTCCATATTGGTCACTAATAAGAGCTGTGAGGCTAAAAGTGGCTTTCTATTACTCATATCAATAAGTTTTGATGTAATTTCCGGATAATGAATTACAAAATGTGAATTATACGCCCTACCGATGTGGGGTTCATTATGTGTTGTGATTTTGTGTAACCGAAATTATTTAAAAGGAGAAAATAGAAATTTTCGATTGGCACGATATGCATATTACTTGTGATTCAAAACTAAGGACGAGATCCTCGCATTTTAATATAAAATAATATGTTTAAACCGGGCTACGAGCTACGGTGAAAGTTATATAAGGACGAGATCCTTGTGATAAAAATCCTTGTGTTTAAATCCTCCCTTATAAAATTAAATTTGTACTATAGTACTAATAGGGAGTCATGCCTGCTAGGCTTATTTTAAAATATTTGTATGAAATTCTCTGTGCATACTTGCCAAATTCGTGTTGTAATATTGAGTTATAACCTACGAGGTAGGTGCCCGCCCAGGTGGCATTAAATGTGACTCGTTAATTCGGGTAAACAATTATGAGGTCTTCATGTCTCGCATCTCGTTATTAGTATTGTAAAGATTTGAAACGAGATTTCTGTTAACATGAAGTTAATTGACGATTCTGTAATTGATTATGAACAACTATTAAGACCAAATTGACCCAGGAGGGTGTTCCATTCAGATGGTTAGACGAGTGTGAGTTGAGCTTTCAGAAGCTCAAGACCGCTTTGACTACGGCACAAGTATTGGTATTAACCACAGGTTCAGGATCGTATACAGTATATTGTGACGCATCTCACATTGGGCTTGGTGCAGTATTAATTCAAAATGACAAGGTAATTGCATATGCGTCGCGGCAGTTAAATGTTCACGAGAAGAATTATCATGTTCATGACTTAAAATTGGCAGTCGTTGTTCGTGCCTGAAGATTTGGAGGCATTACCTCTACGGTGTCTCGTGTGAAGTATTTACTGATCATCGTAGCCTTCAGTATCTGTTCAAACAAAAAGATCTTAATTTGAGGCAGAGAAGATGGTTGGAGTTGTTGAAAGACTATGATATCACCATTTTGTATCACCCTGGAAAGGCCAATGTTGTGACCGATGCTTTGAGTGGAAAGGCTGTGAGTATGGGAAGTCTTGCATATATTCCAGTTGGTGAGAGGCCATTAGCTGCAGATGTTCAGACTTCGGCTAATCAGTTCGTGAGGTTAAATGTTTCAGAACCCAGTCGGGTTCTAGCTTGCATAGTCGCTCGGTCTTCTTTATTTGAGCGCATCAGATAGAGGCAGTATCATGATCCTCATTTACTTGTCCTTAAGGACACGGTGCGGCACGGTGATGCCAAACAGATTGTTGTGGGGGAAGATGGAGTTCTGCGAATGCAGGGCCGTATTTGTGTGCCTAATTTAGACGGGCTTCGTGAGTTAATTCTTGAAGAGGCACACAGTTCCAGGTATTCTATTCATCCAGGTACAGCTAAAATGTATCAAGATTTACGGCAACATTATTGGTGGAGGAGAATAAAAAAGGATATAGTTGCATATGTAGCTCGGTGTCTGAATTGTCAGCAAGTTAAGTACGAGCATCAGAGACCTGGTGGTTTGCTTCAAAAGTTAGAAATTCCTGAGTGGGAGTGGGAGCGTATCACTATGGATTTTGTTGTTAGGGCTCCCATGGACTCAGAGAAAATTTGACGCAGTTTGGGTCATTGTGGATAGGTTGACCAAGTCAGCCCATTTCATTCCAGTGGCAGTTACCTATTCTTCAGAGAGGTTAGCTGAAATTTACATTCGTGAGATTGTCCGCCTTCACGGGGTGCATGTGTCTATTATTTCAGATCGAGGTACGCAATTTACCTCACATTTCTGGAGGGCTGTACAGCATGGGTTAGGCACGCGGGTGGAGTTGAGTACAGAATTTCATCCACAGACAGACGGACAGTCAGAGCGCACTATTCAGATATTGGAAGATATGCTTTGTTCTTGTGTTATAGACTTTGGAGGTTCTTGGGATCATTTCTTGCCACTTGCGGAGTTTTCTTATAATAATAGCTACCAGTCGAGCATTCAGATGGCTCCATATGAGGCATTATACGGAAGGCGATGCCGATCGCCAGTTGGTTGGTTTGAACCGGGAGAGGCTTGGTTGTTGGGTACCGATTTGGTACAGGATGCCTTGGATAAGGTCAAGATTATTCAGGATCGACTTCGCACAATTCAGTCTAGGAAAAAGAGTTATGTCGACCGTAAAGTTCGTGATATTGCATTCATGGTTGGAGAACAAATATTGCTCCGGGTTTCACCTATGAAAGGTGTAATGAGGTTCGGAAAGAAGGGCAAGTTGAGCCCTAGGTATATCAGACCCTTTGAAATTCTTGAAAGGGTGGGTGAAGTAGCCTACAGGCTTGTATTACCACCTAGTTTATTAGCGGTTCATCCGGTGTTCCATGTGTCTATACTCCGGAAATAACATGGTGATCCGTCCCATGTGTTAGATTTCAGCTCAGTCCAATTAGACAAAGATTTGACTTACGAGGAGGAGCCGTTGGCTATTCTAGCCCGGCAGGTCCGACAGTTGAGGTCAAAGAGTTATCCTTCAGTTCGGGTGCAATGAAGAGGTCAGCCGGTATAGGCAGCTACCTAGGAGTCCGAGTCGGACATGCGGAGTGAATATCCACACTTATTCAAAAGCTCAGGTACTTCTTTCTAACTCTGTTCGAGGACGAACGTTTGTTTTAGAGGTGGAGAATGTGATGACCCAAAATATCATCTTTAAATTTAATAAGTAATTCTATGTTCTAAGACCTCGAAAAGCACCATTTATCATTTCTCGACTTGCGTGCGCAGTCCGTATAATTTTTCGAAAAAGTTTTTATGTGAAAAATGGATTAAAATGGGAAATAGAGCTTTAAAACTCAACTAAGTTGACTTTGGTCAACATTTTGAGCAAACGAACCCGGATCAGTGTTTTGAAAATTCTGTTAGGTCCGTATCGTGATTTGGGACTTCGATACTCAGAACCAAATCAAGTTAAGGAAATTATTCTTTTATGTTAAATCGAGGTCGCGCGTGTAACGACACCATCTGATGTATCGACCTCTGCCATACCATAAAACAATTGTATCAACGGCTAGGCCTCCGCCTCTAGGACGCCTTCTACCCGCCTATCCTCCACTCCTAACTGGTCGTGTGGGTGGTGTAGTAACTGTAATGGGGCACATAGCCTAAGTGCTTTGATGAACTATGTCTCTCCCAGGTTTGGGACAATTTTCTCATGATGTGCCTAGTATCACCGCATTCATAACAACCCATTTGCGAGTTTGGCTACTCATATTGAGTTTGTGCCAGATAACTGGAATAACCATTGTAGGACACTTATGTCAGTGGTGCATTAAAAGAACTTACTAAAGCACCTCGATTAATTCGATGTGCGAACTGGGCTAGCCGACTGCCCGAGCCCCCACCATAATGATTTATACTCGCATAGTAGAATCCACTGAATCCCCTAGAACCTCGAGACGTCTTGGTCTCCTTAGTTTCCTTTTTCCTCACCCCGAACACGTTCTAATATCTTGGCAATTTCTACCACTAGTGGAAATGAAATATCAGCCTGTAGCTCCCGATTCATACAAAATTTTACGATCATAATTGAGTCCTTTAATGATTATGTGGACTCGCTCTCTGGCTGTAGGAAGCAAAGTAGGAATATGACAGGCTAACTTATTGAACCTGATGGCATATTATGACACCGTCATGGTGACCTGACGCAATCATTCAAACCCTATGCGCCATGCATTACGGAGAGTCCGGGAAACAAACTCTTTCAAAAGTATTCTTGAGAAACGAGCCAAGTGGGCGGTGTTGTATTGGATGGTCTGCCCTCTCCATAGGCTTGCCACAGACACCTGTGGAGAATTATCTCTCCCAAGGCCAATTTATTCTTTTGTTATGCTGACTCAACACTATTGAGTTGACCCATTTCTTAACATACTCTTCGATTCTTCTTTGGAGTAAACTTTACCCTTATTTATATACAATGATCACAAAAGTAGAGCTCCATACAGACAATTCTTAGTCCAGAATCTCGTCAACCACTGTACTTCCTCCGAAGAACCCCAAAATCTGCAACCGTGACGTCCACGCTGAGTAGGCCTTCTGTAAATTTAATATTGTTTCTCTAACTCCTTTGGTACTGAAGTATAAGATTATTTCGGAGGCGGACATACCACAAGTACCAACCATATTCTCTACAAGATCTCAGGCCTTAAACACATGTAAATTTTGGGAGAACCTTTCAGTACCACATATATACATTTCAGGCCAAAACTGATATAACACATGACTCGCAATCCATTCATTGATAGTGGACTCCCCCACTCGGCGTGAAGTCATAGTTCACCTCGTCCGATGATCCACAATATTAACCTTCACAACTCGCATAAATCAACCAGATGCCAAGGTACGTTGCACCCCCCACATTATTCACTTGGTGATCTCCTTATATGTCCGCATCTTCAGCCGGAATCACACGTTGAAGCAATATTTGAGCATCTCTGGCTCCCTCGTAGTTCATCTGCGGCATCACGAACCGTCGACGCACAACTGATACCGAGAGCGCAATGTCATACACGAGTAGATACAAAGGAATGTGAGATATAGGTTTCAAGCAAGATCATTGTCGCACGATAAGGAATGAAAGAGGTGATATTGTTCCTAAACTTCATAGCCTCTGAGAGATAAGTACAGACGTCTCCGTACCGATCCTTCAGACTCTACTAAGCTTGCTCGTGACTCGTGAGACCTATGTAACCTAGTGCTCTGATACCAATTGTCACGACCCGAAATTCCCTCATTCGGACCGTGATGGCGCCTAACATTTCACTTGCTAGGCAAGCCAACGTTAGAATAATATTAACCAATTTTTAAATTATTAATAATCAAGGAAACAAAAACGGAAGCAAAGTTTGAAATATAGTGAATAATCCATAAAAACAACGGTGTCTAAATACCATCCCTGAATTGGTGTCACAAGTGCACGAGCTTTAAGAATAAATACAAATAAGGTCTGAATAAAATAAAGCTGTCTGGGAATAAACACACAACTAAAGTAAAATAGACAAGGACTTCAGAACTGCAGACGCCATGCAGTTATACCGCAAGTCTCCTCTGGTAGCTGAAATCCGAGCAAATCTATGGTACGCCGCTGGGACCAACTCCAAAATCTGCACAAGAAATGCAGAGTGTAGTATCAGTACAACCGACCCCATGTACTGGTAAGTGCTGAGCCTAACCTCGACGAAGTAGTGAAGAAGCTAAGGCAGTTCACTTACATTAACCTGTACGCAATATTAGTAACAACAACAATAATAGAAATAAATCAAGCAATTCATTTATAATAATTGAAGGCAATTCAGCAGTCATAACCAATTATCATTTCTATTAATTCTGTTGCAGCGTGCAACCCGCACTCACAATATATTCACATTCAATTCTGTTATATATTTATTTCGATCAAGTATATATATAGACTTTTAAATAAGTCTGTTGCGGCGTGCAATCCGATCCCCCAATATTGACTTTCATTAAGTCTATTGCGGCGTGCAATCCAATCCCCCAATATTAACTTTTAATAAGTCTGTTGCAGCGTGCAACCCGATCCTCCAATATTAACTTTTTAACAAGTCTGTTGCGGCGTGCAACCCGATCCTCCAATATTAACTTTTTAACAAGTCTGTTGCGGCGTGCAACCCGATCCTCTAATGTTAACTTTTAATAAGTCTGTTGCGGCGTGCAACCCGATCCTCCAATATTTCCATTTCAATCAATTCTTATAGACGAAATTCCCCAATAAACGCAACAATTAATATAAAATCATAAGACAACAAGCATACAACAATTATAATTTAATTATGAAATAAATAATGACAATTAGCAATTTATTACAGAAATCAGGGAGGAAATAGGTAGTTTAATATTTAATATGCTAAATGTCAAATAACAATTAAAACACATAATTCAAATAGCATGTAACAATTAATGCAGGAATTCAAGAATTAATATTTTGACAAAGGATAAGAGAGAAACAATTATTAGAATAATTAATTTATGATTAAAAATAATTTATGATTTTTCAAGTAAGCAGGCAAATAATTAATTTGACGACGTATAGACACACGTCACCTCGCCTATACATCGTTCACATGCAATTCACATAACAAATAATTTAAGGGTTCTATTCCCTCAAGTCAAGGTTAACCCTGACACTTAGCTCGCTTTGCGAATTGCAATCAATTATTCAACCACAACTTTTTCTTTTAAATTTATCTCCTAAAACTTCAAATCTATTCACAAACAATTCGATATATTCAATACGAATCATAGGAATTAATTCCATATGAATTTGCAAATTTTTCGGATAAAAATTTTAAATTCATTAAAATATTCGGCAGTGGGACCCACATCATAAAATCTCGGAAAAACTCACGAAATCCGAACACCCATTCCGATACAAGTTCAACCATACCAAATTTATCCAATTCCGATATCAAATGGACCTTCAAATCTTACATCTTCGTTTTTGGAAGATTTTATAAAAATCTGATTTTTCTTCCATAAATTCACGGATTTATGATATAAATGAGTATGAAATCATGAAATATAATTAATACAGGATAAGGAACACTTACCCCAATATTTTTTCGTGAAAATCGCCCAAATATCGCCTTACCTGAGCTCAAAAATGGGAAAGAATTGAAAATGGATCGAAACCCCATTTCTAGATCTTAAGTTCTGTTTCTCGGATTTTTTACCCTTCGCGAACGCGGTCAGTGCCTCGCATTCGCGAAGCACATTTTGTGTTGCCAAAACTTCGCTCTTCGCAAACGTGAAGGCAATGTCGCGAACGCGAAGCCTTGCCAAATTTGGCATTCGCGAACGCGATACACCCTACGCGAACGCGAAACTTTAACGCTTGGTGCCCAGTCAGGCCTCGCCTTCTACGCAAACGCGAACGCTTCCACGCGTTCGCGATGAACACTGCCTTCTTCCCTTCGCGAACGCGTCCCCCTCTTCGCGAATACGAAGAGTAAATTTCACTTGCCTCCATTTTCTTTTTCGCGAACGCGAGCCACCTCTCGCGAACACGAAGAAGGATACCAGAAGCAGATTTCTGCAGTTTTTCCCAAGTCCAAAAATAGTCCGTTAATCCCCCGAAATCAACCCGAGCCCTCGGGGCTCCAAACCAAACATGCACCCAAGTCTTAAAACATCATACAAACTTTCTCGCGCGATTGAATCGCCAAAATAACATCTAGAACTACGAATCGGACACCAAATCAAAGGAAGTTTTCAAAAAAACTTTAAAACTTATATTTTTACAACCGGACGTCCGAATCACGTCAAATCAACTCTGATTCTCACCAAATTTGGCAGACACATCATAAAATATTATAATGGACCTATACCAGGCTCCGGAACCAAAATATGAACCCGAGGTCAATAAATCCAACATGAGAAATTTCTTAGAAATCATTAAGCTTTCAAGCTTTTAATTTTTCAGCAAAATTTCATAACTCGGGCTAGGGACCTCGGAATTCGATTCCAGGCATACGCCCAAGTCCCAAATCACGATACGGACCTAACAGAATTTTCAAAACACTGATCCGGGTTCGTTTGCTCAAAATGTTAACCAAAGTCAACTTAGTTGAGTTTTAAAGCTCTATTTCCCATTTTAATCCATTTTTCACATAAAAATTTTTTCGGAAAATTGTACGGACTGCGCACGCAAGTCGAGAAATGATAAATGGTTCTTTTCGAGGTCTTAGAATATAGAATTACTTATTAAATTTAAAGATGACATTTTGGGTCATCACATTCTCCACCTCTAAAACAAACGTTCGTCCTCGAACGGAGTTAGAAAGAAGTACCTGAGCTTTTGAATAAGTGTGGATATTTACTTCGCATGTCCGACTCGGACTCCCAGGTAGCTGCCTCTACCGGCTGACCTCTCCATTGCACCCGAACTGAAGGATAACTCTTTGACCTCAACTGTCGGACCTGCCGGGCTAGAATAGCCACCGACTCCTCCTCGTAAGTCAAATCTTTGTCCAATTGGATTGAGCTGAAATCTAACATATGGGACGGATCACCATGTTATTTCCGGAGTATAGACACATGGAACACCGGATGAACCGCTAATAAACTAGGTAGTAATGCAAGCCTGTAGGCTACTTCACCCACCCTTTCAAGAATTTCAAAGGGTCCGATATACCTAGGGCTCAACTTGCCCTTCTTTCCGAACCTCATTACACCTTTCATATATGAAACCCGGAGCAATATTCGTTCTCCAACCATAAATGCTATATCACGAACTTTACGGTCGGCATAACTCTTTTGCCTAGACTGAGTTGTGCAAAGTCGATCCTGAATAATCTTGACCTTATCCAAGGCATCCTGTACCAAATCGGTACCCAACAACCGAGCCTCTCCCGGTTCAAACCAACCAACTGGCGATCGGCATCTAAATACCATCCCAGAATTGGTGTCATAAGTGCACGAGCTTCTAAAATAAATATAAATAAGGTCTGAATAAAATAAAGTTGTCTGAGAATAAACACACAGCTAAAGTAAAATAGATGGGGACTTCAGAACTGCGGACGCCATGCAATTATACCTCAAGTCTCCTCTGGTAGCTGAAATCCGAGCAAGTCTATGGTACGCCGCTAGGACAAACTCCAAAATCTGCACAAGAAGTGCAGAGTATAGCATCAGTACAACCGACCCCATGTACTGGTAAGTGCTGAGCCTAACCTCGACGAAGTAGTGACGAGGCTAAGGCGGTTCACTTACATTAACATGTACGCAATATTAGTAACAACAACAATAATAGAAATAAATCAGGTAATTCATTTATAATAATTGAAGGCAACTCAGCAGTCATAACCAATTATCATTTTCATTAGTTCTGTTGCAACGTGCAACCCGCTCTCACAATATATTCACATTCAATTCTGTTATATATTTATTTCGATCAAGTATATATATAGACTTTTAAATAAGTCTGTTGCGGCGTGCAATCCGATCCCCCAATATTGATTTTTCATTAAGTCTATTACGGCATGCAATCCGATCCCCCAATATTGACTTTTAAATAAGTCTGTTGCGGCGTGCAACCCGATCCTCCAATATTAACTTTTTAACAAGTCTGTAGCGGCGTGCAACCCGATCCTCCAATATTAACTTTTTAACAAGTATGTTACGGCGTGCAACCCGATCCTCCAATATTAACTTTTAACAAGTCTGTTGCGGCGTGCAACCCGATCCTCCAATGTTAACTTTTAATAAGTCCGTTGCGGCGTTCAACCCGATCCTCCAATATTTCCATTTCAATCAATTCTTATAGAAGAAATTCCCCAATAAACACAACAATTAATATAAAATCATAAGACAACAAGCATACAATAATTATAATTTAATTATGAAACAAAAAATGATAATTAGTAATTTATTATAGAAATCACGGAGGGAATAGGTAGTTTAATATTTAATATGCTAAATGTCAAATAACAATTAAAACACATAATTTAAATAGCATGTAACAATTAATGCAGGAATTCAAGAATTAACATTTTGACAAAGAATAAGAGAGAAACAATTATTAGAATAATTATTTTATGATTAAAAATAATTTATAATTTTTCAAGTAAGCAGACAAACAATTAATTTGACGACGTATAGACACTCGTCACCTCGCCTATACGTCGTTCACATGCAATTCACATAATAAATAATTTAAGGGTTCTATTCCCTCAAGTCAAGGTTAACCCCGACATTTACCTCGCTTTGTGAATTCCAATCAATTATTCAACTACAACTTTTCTTTTTAAATTTGGCTCCAAAAGCTTCAAATCTATTCACAAACAATTCGATATATTCAATACGAATCATAGGAATTAATTTCATATGAATTTATAAATTTTTCGGATAAAAATCCGAAATTTATTAAAATATTCGGCAGTGAGACCCACGTCTCAAATCTCAGAAAAACTTGCTAAATCCGAACATTCGTTCCGATACGAGTTCAACCATACTAAATTTGTCCAATTCCGATATTAAATGGACCTTCAAATCTTAAATCTTCATTTTTGGAAGATTTTATAAAAATCTGATTTTTCTTCCATAAATTCACGGATTCATGATATAAATGAGTATGAAATCATGAAATATAATCAATATAGGATAAAGAACACTTACCCCAATGTTTTTCCGTGAAAATCGCTCAAAAATCGCCTTACCCGAGCTCAAAAATGGGAAAGAATTGAAAATGGGTCGAAACTCCATTTCGAGAACTTAAGTTCCGTTTCTCGGATTTTTACCCTTCGCGAACGCGGTCAGTGCCTCGCGTTCGTGAAGCACATTTTTGTGCTGCCAAAACTTTGCTCTTCGCGAACGCGAAGGCAATGTCGCGAACGCGAAGCCTTGCCAAATTTGGCCTTCGCGAACGCGATACACCCTACGCGAACTCGAAGCTTTAACGTTTGGTGCCCGGCCAGGCCTCGCTTTCTATGCGAACGCGAACGCTTCCACGCGTTCACGATGAATACTGCCATCTTCCCTTCGCGAACGCGTCCCCCTCTTCGTGAACGCGAAGAGTAAATTTTACCTGCCTCCAGTTTCTTCTTCGCGAACGCGAGCCACCTCTCGCGAATACGAAGAAGGATACGAGAAGCAGATTCATGCAGTTTTTTTCAAGTCCAAAAATGGTCTGTTAACCACCCGAAATTAACCCGATCCCTCGTGTCTCCAAATCAAACATGCACCCAAATCTTAAAACATCATACGAACTTGCTCGCGCGATCGAATCGCCAAAATAACACCTAGAACTACGAATCGGATACCAAATCAAAGGAAGTTTTCAAGAAAACTTTAAAACTTATATTTTTACAACCGGACATCCGAATTCGGTAGACACATCATAAATATTATAGTGGACCTATACCGGGCTCCGAAACCAAAATACGGACTCGAGATCAATAAATCCAACATCAGTAATTTCTTAGAAATCATTAAGCTTTCAAGCTTTTAATTTTTTATCAAAATTCCATAACTCGGGTTAGGGACCTTGGAATTCGATTCCGGGCATACGCCCAAGTCCCAAATCACGATACGGACCTATCAGAATTTTCAAAATACTGATCCGGGTCTGTTTGCTCAAAATATTGACCAAAGTCAATTTAGTTGAGTTTTAAAGCTCTATTTCCCATTTTAATCCATTTTTTCACATAAAACTTTTCCGAAAAATTATACGGACTACGCACGCAAGTCGAGGAATGATAAATGATATTTTTTGAGGTCTTAGAATATAGAATTACTTATTAAATTTAAAGATGATATTTTGGGTCATCACATTATATTCCTATTGCTAGATTACATACAAGCGAGGATGCTTGATAAATTATAAATTTTTTCAATCCGGCGTGTCTCAGGAGAGTAGAGAGATATTCATTCCTTTTAAAAATTTTATATATATTGAATCTTTGTTTTTATAACTCAAATATATTATTTAATAATATTTTGTATAATTTTTTTATATTATCTAATCATTGATATGGAGTAGCACGAAATCCCAACATGAATTGATAATCTTTTTATCCTTTAAAAATAAATTTCATATTGGATAAAATTATTATTATTATTTATTTCCTTTTTAGACCAACTTTTATATCCTTTAAAAGGTTTTATTTCGGCAAAAACCATATTACGTAAACTTGTAACTAGAATATAATATTTTAAAGTTTAGCTAAACTAGTATATTTGAAACTTTGAAACTTCTAAATTTTCATTTTGTTTTCCTATAATTTTAAAAATTATTCGTATCATCAGGAAGTCTTAAAATTTCAAAGGTGGCGGAGTCCATCCATCGTTCACCTTTTTAACCTTTCTAAAATAGAATTTACACTAGACAAAACAGTCATTTGATTATTCTCCTAGCTAATATTTAGTTGTTTTAAATTAAATCAGATTTATTACTTATTAATTTTTTCTCTTATAATTAGGACTTTAAAATCATTGAAGTTTTACGTTATATAAATTTTACATTTACGGTATAATTAAGTAACACCAAATCTTTTTGCATTTGACTTTTCTATAATTGAATATTTTATAGTACAAAAGAGATCGTACAATTGTGCAAAATTTTAGGTGAACAATTATGATGTAAATAAAATAAAATAAAATAAAGATTAAAGAAAGAAGAAGAATTTACTTTGTCCTTTATCTCAAATTGAGTAGTCTATGTGAGATTGGTCTACTAACTATTAGTTTTATTCTTCGATCACTAATTTACTTAGATATAAATATTAATATAGATGTTAAACATAATTAGAAAAATAATAACAAAAATATTTAATAATAGCAAGATACAGAGAGAAAGAAAAGTGATTGATAAAAGCCATTTACTAATATTACGACAAATATAAAGTGCAAAAGTTCGATTTTTAATCATTTGACAAGAGAATTTTTGGGATAAAAATATAGTTAGAATTAATTATTTAACATATGGTATGAGATAATATTAATAATTTGAATCCTCAAAAAACAAATTATCACTTTTAGTAATTAAAAAAGATAATTAAGTATTTGAATTAAAAGAAATCAGAATATAAAATAAAACCAGTTACTATATTAATAATTAAATTAGTTAAAATGCAAACTTTAAGAAATAAGGATGAAATGGTAGAAGATAAAACGTATTCATAAAGAAATGTCAGGTGAGACACAATTTAATATATTTGTATTACAAATAATATACAACTAATTTAACTCAATTCATCATCTATGCATGTTCGGAAGATATTGAATACAATTACTATGTTAGTGTGAGAAAAATTATTTTCATCATTTAAACAAATATTTTATTTTATTTTAAATTCAATGTATATATTTTTAATTGGGCAGATACTATATACACGTCGCACATAAACTAAAAATAATACTTATATAAAATTCTATAATTAATTTTAATTGAGTAATATTTATTTTTATTTTAAATTATTACAACTATGAGTGCTATAAATTTATTCATACTATTCCCTTTTTTTCCCCTTCAACCCCAGGCTGCCAACGACAATATTTTTTTATTTTATTAGTACTTAATAAAAAGAAGCCTCGCTAAACGTTCCTCTCTCTCTCTCTCTCTAACATTCCCGATCTTTCACTCTCTGTGTTCGTTTCGACTGTTGTTTGCGCTTGTCTCCACCAAACACCCAATCTGCAGGTTCATTACCCAATGCCCCAGATCGAATTTTATAATTATTCAAACTTTTCTGTCGGTATTTAATCCATCATTTTTATGTTAATTCGCCTGTGGTTGTCATTAGGGCATTAATTAGCTAATAAGGAAGTGGATATGTCTGGAATTATAGGTCGAAGAATGGCCAACAGAGGCATTTCTGCTTTTGTGAGGACTTTACTAAATTTTGATCTTTGTTTTTGTACTTGATATTTTTATTTGTGAATAATTTTTTTATTTTTTGGGATTCAGAATATGAACCAGTTCATGTTGAGAAGCAGGGTGTTTGCATCTAGAAAATTTTCTTCAGCAGCTAAAGAGGTGATTTTTTTTTTTACTTTTATTTCGCACTCCAATACGTTTATTTGATGTTTAATTCTGTTGATAAAACGTCATTATATTAAAACTTGTGTAGATGACTGTTCGTGATGCTCTAAATTCTGCTCTACATGAAGAGATGTCTGCCGATCCAAAGGTCTTTATAATGGGAGAGGAGGTATAAACGATTATTTTTTTGTATTTTTCTAACTTTTTGGAAGGCAAAAATTGAATCTTTAATTTTAATTCTCTTCAAAAATCTGTGTTGACTCAGGTTGGTGAATATCAAGGAGCTTACAAGGTTAGATTTTCTTTTTTCACCTTTATTTTTTGTTTAATGAAGTTTGCTTTGTTCTTTGTTCTTGACCTTTTTCTTTTGTTTTTTTCTTTTCTTTTTTGTTTTCAGATTTCAAAGGGGCTGTTGGATAAATATGGTCCAGAGAGAGTTATTGATACACCAATTACCGAGGTTGATCCTTGGGCTTCAATTACTAATTAGCTGCTGTTGTGGGTGAATTTGTATGGTTAGGCACTTCATAACATTTTATGTTGTTTTATAGGCTGGATTTACCGGAATTGGAGTTGGTGCTGCTTACTATGGTCTGAAGCCCATTGTAGAATTCATGACTTTCAACTTTTCAATGCAGGTCAGACTTCTGTTCTCTCGGATACTATGTTCTTTTGAATTTTTTAAATAAAGACATAAATATGCAAAAACCATCCACCAATATCATTGACAGAGGCCCACATGTGGTAGCTGTCTGTATCAGTTAACTGCTGTCATTAATGATGTTTAGCTTGTTGAGTGGTATATTTTGTCACAAGCATAACTTGTAAGAGGTTGGATTATGGCATGATAAATTTGGAGTCGGATTAATAATTTGAGATGGTATAACCCATCGTTTCCGTATTGTGTCTTGTGTGGATTGTATTTAATTTAGTGCAAAGAAATGCAAACAAAATGCCAAAGGGGGAGGGAGGGAGGGGTTAGATTTGTAGTCTTTGAGGACAAAAGGCGATTTGGTATTTTGGTTTTGAGCCTCTGAGACAGGCTGCATTTATTGAACATTTTCTTCTGCTTTCTTTATTTCTGGATGCCCATTGCTTCTGTTGTCACTAAAATCTTGCAAACAAGAATGCATGACATTACCAACACAGCAAGAATATTATGTTAAGTTTAAAGTGAAGGAAATTGTGGTCTGAACTAAATATAACATAGGATGGTAACACAAATGCTTTGTTTCTGAATTAGTGTTAACAGTCTTGAATGTAAAACTATGAAGTTAATACTGGGTCCTTGTTTATCTGGGAAGTTAATACATGGTCCTTGTTTATATTTAACTCTGTTCAATCATTATGAT
Source organism: Nicotiana tabacum (assembly GCF_000715075.1). Lineage (NCBI taxonomy): Eukaryota > Viridiplantae > Streptophyta > Magnoliopsida > Solanales > Solanaceae > Nicotiana > Nicotiana tabacum. The sequence continues at coordinate 52,645,964 of NC_134083.1, forward strand.
GCAAGGTGTCTGATGTCTCTTATGGTAATTTATAGCTCTAAGATGCATGAAACTGTAGCTTAATTGTGATTAGCTGGGTTGTCACACATGCTATACGATCAAGTAATTGTTGGCCAAATGGCATATAACTATATGGGGCTCGTTTCCTTCCAAATTGGAAGGAATAGCTTCCTAAAGATGTTCTATTAGGAGGAATGAAGATTGTTATTACTTTCTCCTGCCAAGTTTCTTTCTGCATCTTAGTCTTCCTCTTTGAATAAAAAAAGAGGTTCTACTGCATCAGATCATGACATTTTGGTTTCGGCATGTTAGAATCATATTTGTACAAACTTGTTATATTGTCTGTATTTCTTGAGTTATGGTTTATATACCTTTTGAATGCTGACCAAAGGCATATTCTTTCTGGAACTCATGCAGGCAATTGACCATATTATCAACTCTGCTGCAAAATCAAACTACATGTCTGCCGGTCAGATATCAGTCCCCATCGTCTTCAGGGGTCCTAATGGCGCCGCAGCTGGAGTTGGTGCCCAACATTCTCAGGTATGTCTGTCAACTGAAATGCGGCTTGTTATGTTTCCTGGTATGGCTGTTGGAGAGGTTAAACCAAGCTAAGCATCACGTGAGCTTCTTGTTAAAAGGTGCTGCAGTAAATATTTAATCTTTGTTTGAAACTGAAAGTTATTGTGTGCCAGTTAATGGATCGGCAGATAAACTGGAAGAACTATGGCAATGTTAATATTGATGTTTTATACTATTTTCTTGGTTTCTATTGGATGTGTAAAAAGTTGTTGCCTTCAGTTAAATCTTCTACTCAATGTGGTATGTGGTGCTTTCATTCCAGTAATGAGTCAATAGTGACATGGTTTAAGTTAGCCTGGTGAAATACAAGTAATTGTTACTTGGTCTAAAGGATCAATGAGGCAGCATGCCAACAACTTGTGGAACAGCATTGTACATTAGTCTGACCACAATCCTACATTCCTACTTCAACTTGAAGTTGTTTTGAGAGGATGCTAGAATTTTGTCATTTTTACATTGAGGTGTTCGCATGTTTGTATGTCATATGCATCTAAATTACCATAAGCCCAACTTTTCTTCCATTTGTTATTTTTCCAGTGCTATGCCGCATGGTATGGTGCATGTCCTGGATTGAAGGTGCTAGCTCCATACTCTTCTGAAGATGCTCGCGGCCTGCTAAAAGCTGCTATCAGAGATCCAGATCCTGTTGTTTTTCTGGAAAATGAACTGCTGTGAGTTGCATTGCTGATTTAGTTATTCAAGTGATACACTTTTCTGCTTCTAATATCTATCATCATCGTATGACTTGAATGATGCAGATATGGCGAGTCTTTTCCTGTTTCAGCTGAAGCTCTTGATTCTAGCTTCTGTCTTCCCATTGGAAAATCTAAGGCAAGTGCTGCTTTCTGTCATTGTTTCTTATATTTATATGTTGCTGCTGTTCCTTATTTTACAAACATTGACAGATAGAACGTGAAGGAAAGGATGTCACTATTACTGCTTTCTCAAAGATGGTCGGTTATGCTCTTAAGGTTCGTCTGTCCTTTTGTATCAGTGTTTGAGTTTTTCGGAACACATTACTGATTAATCCTATTCTGCAACACATGATCCGCTTCTGTATTCTGAATTTCATCAAATATTAAAATTTGGTCGGATTTAGTACTCCATATTAGATGTTGCATAGAGAATGTGCATGTCACTGTTTCTGGCTCTAATCATTCATTTCCACATAACTTTTGAATTTTGAAGGCTGCTGAAATTCTTGCAAAAGAAGGAATTAGTGCTGAGGTATGTGAGAATCCTGGAGTTCATATTCCAGTTTTACCTTTAAATTTTAAAATGTTAATGTGCCGAAAGCGTTCCAGCTTCATTTCACTTTTCCTTTTTGTCTTTCTATTTTTTTGGGGGTCAACAGGTCATAAATTTACGCTCTATCCGTCCACTTGATAGACCCACCATTAATGCTTCCGTGAGGAAAACCAACAGACTTGTAACTGTAGAAGAAGGGTTCCCACAACACGGTGTTGGAGCTGAGATCTGGTTTAAACAGACTTTTACCCTGATTCTATTTTAATTCTGTGCGACAACACCCCCCCCCCCCCCCCCCAACAACCCCCAAAAAAAAACGCAAAGAAAGAAAGCAGAAAAGAGCTTTATTTTGTTCCTGTTTTTGGTCAATCAAGCTTACTAGACTATAAATTCCTTTTGTATCAGTGCATCTGTGGTGGAGGATAGTTTTGAGTATCTTGATGCTCCAGTCGAGAGGATATCTGGGGCTGATGTTCCTATGCCATATGCAGCAAATCTGGAAAGGATGGCTGTTCCACAGGTTAGTAACCACCCTTTTTTCCTCCCTTACCGGTAAATAGGAGCAGCTTTCATATTATCCTAGTTATGGCTTGTGGTAAAAATGGCAAATATGACCATAAACTGGGTGGACAAGGGTGCTTTATTGACCCAAAAGGGGGTGGGGGTGGAGGGCGAAAAGAAGACATGAGAAGCCGTTAGAACTGTCTGTTCTCTAGAATGACGGCATAACTGAATGATGTTGAAAGATTAGTGATGATGGTGCTTTATCAACCCAAAAGGGGTTGGGAGTGGAGGGCGAAAAGAAGACATGAGAATCTGTTTAACTGTCTGTTCTCTTACAATGATGGCATAACTGAATGATGTTGAAAGATTAGTGTTTGATGTACTCTGGAAAGAGAGAGGGTGTGTTGGTAGAAGATAGTTAGTATTCGTATCATACTAACTAATGCAGTGTTTGCCACATCTTCTCATTTGTAGCATAGGGAGAAGAAAATGGAAAAAAGTTTGCGACAAATTATACTGAGAGATTAACACAAGTGTATGCAACTTCATGAAGTCTATCATATCAACTCCGGAAAAAGGGTCATATGTCATGAACACACAGACAGCTATATGTGTGAACATTGAAGGTGTAACGGTGTTCACGTAAGAACAGTGGATAAACCAAGAAGCTCATGGGGAATAGATCTATTGGTGAATTGCTAATAACAGTTGACACCACTGGTTGTCTTGCCTTCTGAAATATCTGAATCTGCCTGTACAGGTTGAAGATATTGTCCGTGCAGCAAAGAGGGCATGTTACAGAGCGGCAAAATGAGTTCCAATGGCTGCAACTGCTTAAGCTTGGTAGAAACAAAGCCTACCAAGCCAGTCTTAAGCATTTTATTTCCTCTATGTGGATATTGATTCTTTATCTTTCTGAGAGTGGATGCTTCTGGCTTTACCATCCCCTGAGAAGTTTAGTTTAACCATGAAAAAGGAAGAAGAAGAAGAAGCTAAAGTGAAACTAAAATAGTGAGTGATATCTGAAATAAAACTTGTAGAAAATAAATTTTGCCGGTTATTTGCTACTTTTCACTGGTGTTGCCAAATGTTCTGTAAGATAAATACATACTTCTACTAGTAGAAGAGCAAGTAGTAGACCTCGTTGCAACTTCGTTGCTGAGTTTCAACTCACGAGAACAAACTCTATGCTGATATGTATAATTTTATCTATTCTTGTTGTATTAGTATTTGCTAGCGGCAAATCCGGGATCAATAACACCCATCCAGTTTTCGAAGAGAATTGGGCTTGCAAATGACATATATCAGTTGGTGTAACTTTTTAAGTTTCTGTTTATTGAATAACCTAAAGATTATTCTACTAGTATGAGATTTTGACGATTTACACGATTGGCATGAAAAACTGGGTAGCTTAATAGATCCATAGTTACCTTGTAATGCTCTCTATTAGAGTGTATTTGGAACTTCACATAAATTCTCATTTTCGCTGTAAAGGAGCAGGGCATAGCTTTAGTTACACAATTTTAATGTATGAACACTCTAAACTCCTGAGGGCAACATTTGCACCAGAACCAGAACCAGAAAAGAAGTCTTGTCTGCAAAATCGAGCGAACTAAACGGTGCTGAGCATTAGTTTTCATAAACTTATAGTCTCTGTTTGGTATGACAAAAATCATATTTCAGGAAATGTGTTTCATGAGGAAGTTATTTCTGGTGTTTGGTTATTACAAAATGTTTTCTAGGACAAATTTTTATCAAAGGGGGAAAATGACTCCCCTCACTTATAGGATGGTAGTTATTTTTCACTATTAACATCATATTACTTCAACTGACACATAAACATTAATCCTAAGAATTCAAAAGTTTCATCAAGATGCTCTGGAAATCGTAATTAAGCTTTGTAACTTGTGTATATAAAGGAAAATGTTGAGTTAATTTCAGGCAACTACCAGGGTGTGGAACAACTTAGAAATTCTTAGCATAAAAACGCCCAACTCTAATACAAAGAGACGAAAGTAAAGCTGAAAGAATATGAGAAACCAACGAGACAAAGAACAACTACGTAAAGGCTGCAATCAGATTATGAGTTGCAACTATACAACGGATGTTGGGTGTAAATTATGACCCCAAATCCATCTATTTCGAATCATACACAAAACTGTTCAATAATTACATGGAATACAATAACAAGCAAAAGGGAAGCTGCATGTACCGAAAACAGGAAAGAAAAACCCCTTTGAAGCCACAATTTATTGCTTTGGGAATCTTCCTCTTATCTATGGTGACTAAATGTCTCCGAAACAGAAGCTCTACCCCTCAGTCTCATATCTATAGATAGCCTAACAGAAGATGGAAGGAATGCATGGATAAGCTTACGTGAAGGAGCCATATGAGGCTCTTCTTTCTTATTTCTCCTCTGCCTCGACGTCCCAGCTGTAGTTGTTGTACTTCTCAAAGATCGTGATTTTGGATCAAAATTTGATGAAGTAAAAGAAGCATCAGCTACACTGAATGATACAGGACCGTTGTGTGATGCATCAAGAGGGTATCCGACTGCTCCATCTTGATGTGGCGGAGGAAATTTCTCGCTTTTACTCTTAGCATTGGCCTGTGTCATCACTCTCCACCTCTGGAGAAAAATAAGTGGGGTGAGTATGACGAAAAGACTAAGAAATTGACAGAGAAAGGACTAGTAGGCAAGAATGGAGTCAGGATGTAGGCAAATGAGTACTAACGGTGAAGCAAAGAGATTTAGGAGGAAACAGACTGATGTTTTACACTATTTAGAAGCATCAAACAAGAGCAAACACTCCATATAAGAGTTTAAAATTGTAACAAACATAATATCAGATGACAAAGGAACTTTTGCTCAACGTCGTTGTCGGTCCCATTCTCTAATATAGTGAGCAACTTCCATGGCATGACGTGACAGTCAAGATTAATAGACAAGAGCAACATACAGATTAAGGAGAAAAAGGATAAAGTTAGTCTCACTTACATCTAAGTTTGGTTGGAGTTCTGCATTTGCCTCTGGAGCTGGAATTGCACGGCTAACTCTCTCACGAATTCTCACTTTCCTGGTGCCATCGACAACAGCTTGAGCTTTTCCGTGCAAACCTCTTTGCCTATAAAGAAAATAGGTCTCAGTGGATGACAAGCCAATGGTGAAAAAATATTTCAATATTGATTAAAACACACCTCCTGGCTGCTTCGTCTCTCAGTTTTACATCCATTTCCTTGCTAGGAGGATACTTTGGCAAACTTGAAGGCTCACAAGGATATGGCTCCGTTGCAAAAAACTGGATAGCAGAAGTATTCATATCAGAAATAGAATACAGCAACTGACTTGTACAACTTAAGATCTAAGTACATGTGAGCACAGTGCAGGGCGGAGCTAGCGCTTCGGTTACGGGTTCGGCCGAACCCACTAACTTTGGTCCAAACCCTGTATTTGTCTTAAGAAATTTATTGAATATGTATAAATTATTAATTTAGAACCCCGGTAACTTAAACGAACTAGAATCCCGAACTTAATAAATGCCGCTTCGAAATCAGAAAAAAAGACAGTTTAACAGGCGAGCAGAGCATCAAACATCAAACTTAGCCACCTCTAAGGTATAACAACATCTTTTTTTAATTTTTAAGATTATCGGATGACTTACTTCGCTGTTCAAAGCTGCAGTTGCTGTGCCTCTTTCATCAGGATCAATAGCAAGAAGTTTTTCAATCAGAGGATGTGAAGAGGGTGGAAAATCCTTGAATGTGTCGGCAATGCAGCGTTTATAAGGTTGCTGTGGTTTAAAAAGAGTAGCATTTGGTAACTTGAATTTCTTCCAATATTCGTCGGATGGAGAGCCACACAACTTAAATATTTTGTGGAGTTGCTCAACCTAAGCAGCCAAAGAATGTCCAAGTGAGTCACTTTATCTTGACATCTGTGCCTCAAGAAAGTAAATAATCAACTGAACAAACCTAACTATTTGCTTCAGAATCAATTTTTTTCTTAAAAAAAAAAAATACTAGTTGTTGGCTTAAGTTCCATAAAGCAAGTTAAATTACCAATTTAAAAGAGTCAGCTATGTAGCTTGAAAGTCAGTTTATTAATTTGGGCAACCTAAAATGTAGCATATCAGAGTCTCAACAGCTGATTTTCTGGAGAATAAGAAGTCAGTCTTATATCAAATGTAGCAAGTAACACAGAGAATAAAACACCTCTGTTCGGCCTGGCATTATTGGCTTCCCTGCTAGTAACTCAGCCAAAATGCAACCGGCGCTCCACAGATCAACACCAACACCATAACGTGTAGCTCCAAGAAGAAGTTCAGGTGGACGGTACCAGAGAGTCACAACACGACTAGTCATAGGTTGCTTGTGTTCAGGATCATAAAATGCAGCTAACCCAAAATCAGCTATTTTCAGTATCCCTTCGTTATCAATAAGCAAATTGGAACCTTTTACATCACGGTGGAGGACCCCATTATTGTGACAATGCTCTAGACCAGAGAGTAACTGTTTCATGTAGCACTTTACCTGCGATAATATATAAGCTAGACAACTCAGCTAGTCGCTAACAACAGACATTTTGTTCAGGTGACATTCATAATTGTTTAGCTATCAAATATGTATTCTTGTAGTTGGATAAATATTGTTACTTGGTTTTCTTAATTTGATGTATTTTTACATGGTTTTCTTCAACTGATCAACTCTTCTGTATTATAGTATCTTTGTTTGACTATACCAGTCGTAAATTTTTAGGCTTCCTCATTAAAAAGATAATACAACTAATACATCTCAATCGCAAACTAGTTGGGAAGACAGATAAATCAATCGTCAACCAGATAACTTAAACAATGATCCATTGTTTCAAGGCAACGTATTTGAGAAATGTCACTATGATCTAAACAGTATTTTCAGCCCATACCATTTGCATAACGAATAACACAAAACAATATATCCAATTTGAATTTCTTTATCCATCATTCAAGAAGAGCATGTAAAGAAAATTCCATATGCCTTTTCAATAGATGAAACTATGAAAACCCAATGTCTTTTCTGTATCTACTTTCTGCATATAGTTCTACTTAAGCGGAACTATTGTTCAAAAAGAAATTTTTACAGGAAGATAAAAGAATTGTGAGGTAATCCCTTTGCTGAGTGGGTAGATGGGATATTTCAGTTCATTGAAGGTACCATTACTTCACTCAATAGCACTATTCTAAAATGAAATATCTGGAAACAACTCAGCATTGGATTCCCAAACCACCATGATCGGGACCAATGGCCTAGAAAAGACCAGCAGTAAAATCAGAAAGCACAAGAATGAAAGCTAGAAGACAAAAGACATTACATAATTAGAGAAGATATACCAGGTTCCATAAAGAATGGAAACCAAATTACAAAAACAGAACAACAAAACAAAAGTAAGTGTTTTGGCAGAGTAGTACCAAATTAGGCTTTACTAATAATCAGGTAAGCGCACTGTTTTGGGGGAACCCAACTATCAAGTGTGTGACTAATACATCAGACAAAAGCCAAGAAAGCATTTAAACGCACAAGTGAATATATGAAGTTAAAACTACATCGACCAACGACTTTTTTCTGAAGGTGAAAAGGGATGGTAGTAAAACCTGTGGTTCAGTGAATTTGACTTTTTGAACAGCAGCTAGGCCAGCGAGATCGTGCTCCATGTACTCAAAAACAAGGTAAAGACTAGAAGACATTCTTGAAGTAACCAAACCTTCAAGTTTGATGACATTGGGATGGTTCAGTTTTTTCAAAACAAGTATTTCTCTTGCCATGAACTTCACACTCTCAGGCTCCAATGTATCAAACCTAACTTTCTTCAATGCAACTATCTTCCCTGTTATCAAGTCCCTTGCTTTATATACATTGCTATATGTGCCTTGCCCAATCTGCATCCACACATAAAAACAGGCAAACTTAACAACTAAGGTACAACTACCAAAGACTAAAGTATCAATTCCTTTGCATTCCACCCCTAGGTTCAAGAAATTGTACATTGCTTTTGCAGCACATCAAGAATGTATTAAAAAGCTTCCCATTACATGGGCCTTATGCGGCGTGAATCAAGATTAGTGGGGGCAATAATGCGAGAATTGGTGTAAAAAAAATGGACTAAAAAAAGTGCAGGTTTAATATCTTATACCTCGCGAATGGGAAGTTGTACCTTCCCCTGACATTATTACTTAGTAGTATCGAAGAATGCATTATTATTGCGATACAATTAAGGAACATTATTACACACACGTATAGTTAACATTTCCCACGGCAAAAGTACTGCATGAAAGCGCAGTACATTGCGCTGAAGTAGTAGTACCCTTTACCTTATCGAGTTTCTCGAAGGTATTAGCTCGGCGGGGAGTCCAGTCTTTTATGGCATCTCCGGCGACGGCAACAAGCCACGCCGGCCACCCTTGCTGATTCATCGTGAACGAGTTTCCTGATATTCTATGACTGTAATACTCCGGCACTGACGGCGCCGGCGCCGTCGGTGGAGGTTGAGTGATCTTGGCATCAACCTCCGGAACCCCAACACCATCGGAAGCATTCGAATTCTTGGTTCCCCGGCGGAATTTTGCGGCAGCTATTTTTCCAAGAACACATCCCATAATCAGTTAATAAACAAAAAAATGGGGTATTCAAGATTTAACCAGAGCCATTTTTGGTGAATATTCAGAAACAAGAATGAAAAGAGAGTTAAAAGAAAACCAGGCAGATGAAAACAGCTACTGGTTTTTAGCTCGCATTTATTGCAAAGTCAGTCTGTATGATTTGATCAATGGTGATTTTTCAAACCCTCTGTACTCTATAGCTCTCTACATACTACTACTGCAGAGGTGGATTGGGTTACGGGATTGGGTTACGGAGTTAGAGGGGGGGTATGCCACTGTAGGAAGTGAAAAGGGGGTCAGTTTTTCAGTTGAGGGGACTTTGGTTTTTTTCTACTAGTGACTTTTTTTATGCTTTATGATGTTTGTACTGATTAGTCTGCGTCAAAAATTAGGTCAAGGTGTTTGTTTGATTAATACTAAAATGTTAAACATTGGTAGTCAGGAACTCCAAAGTCAAAGGGTGGGGGATGGTTTGGGCAAAGACATGCAAAGAAAAATGCAACCTTTTATACTATGGAACTTTTGACTCTTTCTTCAATTTATTTGTGTTTTTTTGGAGCTCAATCATCATTTGTCAAACATGCTTCTCTAATTAATGACATGATAGATAATGAAATTAAATTTATTAAATGAAATAAGAAAAGTAAAATATACAGCAAGTATTATTCTACTTATGTTATCTAGATGCCTTATTGACTCTACCATTACCATAAATATTACATTTTATCCCAACGTGGGACTAAGGATAATAGTGATTATTCGATACGAATCTACAAAAACACATCACTTTACGCTTATTTTCGGAAGTGTCTTTGATTTTGGATTAGCAACGACGAGCTCTCAAACTAAATGACCTTACCTATCGACAACGAAGCTGGCCTTCAAGGTGAGAACAACAACTTGACGCCCAGGGCGGAATGCCACTTGTCGACGCCGTTGGAGCTCGAGTCGAAGTACCATTAGACGTTAATTCGCATGTGGCCATTGAGGCAAACCTACGTTCTGAACCGAAAAATAGCATTCATGGTGGTACTCGATCTGCAGCTCGAGAAACCCATAACGTTGAGGAAAACGGAATCAACTTACGTATGATTTTTGAAATATTGCAAGCTCAACAAGTAGTGATAGCTCAGTTGCATAGTCAAACCCAGGTACCAAGTAGGCCGGAACCCAGTTTACCCCGAGAAATCACCCACAGTATGGAGCCAGCAATAATAAGATCAAATGAGCAAGAGTCGGGGGCTAATTCCGAAATTGCTAAGATACTCGAGGAACTCACAAAACGGATCGAAGCAAACAATAAAAATGTGGAAAGATATAACTCTAGGGCCGATCAGATCCCGGGGGCACCACCAATGTTGAAAAGGTTGGATTCCAAAAAATTCGTGCAAAAGCCTTTTCCACCAAATGCAGCTCCAAAATCGATCCCCAGAAAATTCCGCATGCCCGAGATTCCTAAATATAATAGAACGACCAACCCCAACGAGCACGTCACCTCTTACACATGTGCCATCAAGGGTAACGATTTAGAAGACGATGAAATCGAATCTGTGCTGTTGAAAAAATTCGGGGAGACCCTCTCGAAGGAAGCAATGATTTGGTATCACAACCTACCACCAAACTCTATCGACTCATTCGCCATGTTAGCAGACTCTTTCGTAAAAGCACACGCAGGAGCGTTAAAGGTTGCAACGAGGAAATCGAACCTTTTCAAGGTAAGGCAAAGGGATAATGAAATGCTGAGAGAATTCGTATCCCGATTCCAAATGGAACGCATGGAATTGCCACCGGTCACAGATGATTGGGTCGTTCAAGATTTAATCCAAGGATTGAACGAGCGGATTTCGGTAGCATCACGTCAGCTGAAACAAAATTTGATCGAATATCCAGCTGTAACTTGGGTAGATGTGCACAACCGATATCAATCGAAGATCAGGGTCTAGGACGACCAATTAGGAGCCCTTTCCGGTTCCGTACATCCAAACAAGTCGATAGTTAAAAACCAGAGAGACGTCGCTAGGGATTCAAGGTCGAACAGAGACCGATATCAACCATATACCGCAGATCGAAGGAATAATGGTTCAGAACGCAATTCCGTCCGGAACAATCGAAGAAGTGATCGAGGACAGAATTCTCGGGGACTTATGAGAAAAAGTGGTTTTGATAAGTATGTCGATCCCACAGAAACACCTCGGTTATCGAAATATAACTTTATCATCGATGCATTGGACATTGTGTCGGCAATCAGAAGGATCAAAGATACTAGGTGGCCCAGACCCATACGAACCGATCTTTCCCAAAGAAACCCGAACTTGATGTGCAAGTATCATGGCACGCATGGTCATAAGACCGAAGATTGTAGGAAATTAAGGGAAGAGGTAGCCCGTCTATTCAATGAGGGCCACCTTCGAGAAATCCTCAGCGATCGAGCTAAGAATCATTTCAGAGAAAGGGACGCCAACAGGAAAAACGAACATGAGGAACCCCAACATGTCATTCATATGATCGTCGGTGGGGTAGACATTCCACAAGGACCCATATTCAAACGCACTAAAGTATCAATCACTAGGAAAAAATGAGCCCGGGATTATATGCCCGAAGGCACTTTATCGTTCAACAACGAAGAAGCATAAGACATTTCTCAGCCCCACAACGACGCTCTGGTAATTTCTATCTTATTAAATAAAGTTCAAGTTAAGCATGTTTTAGTGGATCCAGGCAGCTCGGCGAATATCATCCGATCAAGGGTCGTGGAGCATCTCGACATACAAAATCAAATCGTGCCCATAGCTCGAGTCTTAAACGGCTTCAATATGGCTAGTGAAACAACTAAAGGGGAGATTACTTTACCGGTGAACGTGGCTGGAACCATTCAAGCTACCAAGTTCCACGTAATCGAGGGTGACATGAGGTACAATGCCCTGCTCAGAAGGCCTTGGATCAACAATATGAGGGCAGTCCCTTCGACTCTCCACCAGATGATGAAATTCCCAACATCGGACGGTGTAAAAACAATATACGGGGAGCAACATGCTGCAAAGGAAATATTTGCGGTTGACGAGGTAACACCGATATCAACCTTATCAACCTCGGAAAGGTCGAACATTGGAGGTAAACATGACGTCAAATAGCAATCACAACCACCAGCTTCGACCGAATCGAGGGAGCAGGAGGTAGAAGAAGAAGATGAGGATTTTCTGACCCCTCGAACTTTTATCGTTCCCGAAGATTTCGATGCCACCAAATCAACTGTCGAAGAGTTGGAGCAGGTTATATTGATCGAGTACCTACCCGAGCGAAAGGTATACCTGGGAACGGGATTAACCCCTGAACTCAGGAAAAGCTTATTCAATTTCTTATTGATAACATAGATTATTTTGCTTGGTCCCATTTAGATATAACAGGGATCCCACCGGACATAGCGACGCATCGGCTAAGTCTAGACCCCAGGTTCAAACCGGTGAAGCAAAAGAGAAGACCCCAGTCTGAGGTAAAGCACGCATTCATAAAGAACGAGGTAACTAAACTTCTCAAAATAGGGTCCATTCGGGAAGTGAAATATCCCGAATGGTTAGCCAATGTGGTTGTAGTCCCTAAAAAAGGGAACAAACTTAGAATGTGTGTAGATTATAAGGATTTAAACAAGGCGCGCCCCAAAGATTCTTTTCCGCTGCCTAACATCGATCGCATGATCGATGCCACAACCGGCCACGAGATCCTTACTTTTCTCGATTTGGGTATAATCAATTCCAAATGAACCTGGAGGACCGAGAAAAAACTTTATTTATCACAAAGTAAGGAACATATTGTTATAATGTAATGCCCTTCGGGTTAAAAAATGCAGGATCTGCTTACCAACGCCTAGTAAATAAAATGTTCGATGAACAAATAGGTAAATCAATGAAAGTTTATATTGATAACATGCTAGTTAAGTCCCTGCGCGCAGAGGACTATTTGGCTCATTTGCAGGAAACATTCGATATTTTATGGAAATACAACATGAAGCTCAACCCCGAGAAATGTGCTTTCGGGGTTGGTTCGGCCAAGTCCTTGGTTTCATGGTATAAAATCGGGGGATCGAGATCAACCCCGATAAAATCAAGACCATCGAAGACATCACCATCATAGACAGTGTAAAAGTCATGCAGAGGCTAACCAGAAGGATAGCTGCCTTAGGCTGATTCATTTCGAAGTCGTCGGATCGAAGCCATCGATTTATCTCTCTACTCAAAAAGAAGAATGATTTCGCCTGGACCCTGGAATGCCAACAGGCATTAGAAGAATTGAAGCGATATCTATCGAGCCCACCGTTGCTTCACACTCCGACGGCAGATTAGAAACTTTACTTGTACTTGGCAGTATCGAAAATAGCGGTACGTGGTGTCCTAGTTCGAGAAGAGCAAGGTACACAATTTTCCATTTATTATGTAAGTCGAACCTTAGGGGAAGCAGAAACTAGATATCCACACTTAGAGAAATTGGCACTCGCACTGATAAGCGCCTATTGAAAGTTAAGACCATACTTTCAATGTCACCCCATATGCGTATTAACCACTTACCCACTTCGTAATATTTTGCACAAGCCCAAACTATCAGGCCAATTGGCCAAATGGGCCGTCGAACTCAGTGGGTACGATATCGAATATCAACCCCGGACGATCATAAAGTCTCAAATTTTAGCGGACTTCGTGGTCGATTTCACACCAGCCCTCATACCCGAAGTTGAAAAGGAACTCTTGTTGAAACCGGGTACATCAACGGGAGGTATGGACCCTTTTCACATACAGGGCTTCGAAGGTGAAGGGGTCCGGGCTAGGCATCATTTTAAAGCCGCCCACGGGTAGCACTATTAGGCAATCCATCAAAACTACTAGGTTGACTAACAACGAGGCCGAGTATGAGGCCATGATTGTAGGTCTCGAGCTAGCTAAAAGCTTGGGAGCAGAAGTCGTTGAAGCCAAGTGTGACTCTTTGCTGGTGGTAAATCAAGTAAACAAAACCTTCGAAGTTCGAGAGGATAGAGTGCAAAGGTATTTGGACAAACTACAGGTAACTTTGCACCGTTTCAAATAATGGACTTTACAGCATGTACCTCGAGAACAAAACAGTGAGGCCGATGCACTTGCAAATTTGGGATCATCGGTCGAGGAAGATGAGATCAGCTCGGGGACTGTCGTTCAACTCTTGAGATCCGTGATCGAGGAAGGTCATGCCGAGATAAACTCTACAAACTTAACCTGGGATTGGAGGAATAAGTATATTGAATACTTGGAGAACGGAAAGCTCCCATCGGACCCTAAAAATTCGAGGGCCCTATGAACCAAAGCTGCTCGATTCACATTGATTGCAGATGGAACATTATACCGAAGGACTTTCGATGGACCATTGGCAGTATGCTTAGGACCAGGAGATACCGACTACATCCTACGTGAGATTCACGAGGGTACTTGTGGAAATTATTCTGGTGCCGATTCATTAGTCCAATAAATAATCAGAGCAGGGTTTTATTGGGTCGATATGGACAAAGATGCAAAGGAATTTGTTCGAAAATGTGACAAATGTCAAAGATTTGCACCGATGATCCATCAGCCCGGAGAGCAACTTCACTCAGTCCTATCCCTATGGCCGTTCAGGAAATAGGGAATGAATATCGTCAGCCCTTTGCCATCGGCCCTAGGTAAACCTAAGTTCATTTTATTTATGATTGACTATTTCTCTAAATGCGTTAAAGCACATGCGTTCGAGAAAGTGAGAGATAAAAAGGTTATAGACTTCATCTGGGATCATATCATATGTCGATTTGGGATACCCGCCGAAATAGCATGTGACAATGGGAAACATTTTATCGACAACAAAGTGACGAAATTCCTCGAAGACCACAAAATAAAAAGGATATTATCAACACCGTATCACCTCAGTGGGAACGGACATGCCTAATCGACGAACAAGACTATCATTCAAAACCTAAAGAAAAGGTTGAACGACGCTAAGGGAAAATGGAGAGAAATTCTACCCGAAATTCTTTGGGCATATCGAACAACATCAAAGTCCAGTACGGGGGCAACCCCATTCTCCTTAGTATATGGCTCCGAAGCCTTGATTCCAGTCGAAGTCAGGGAACCCAGTGCCAGGTTTCGATATACAACAGAAGAGTCAAATTCACGAGGCTATGAATATTAGCCTCAAATTATTGGATGAAAAACGAGAAGTCGCTCTCGTCCGATTGGCCTCCCAAAAGCAGTGGATCGAAAGATACTATAATCGAAGGACCAATCTTCGCCATTTTAAAATCGGGGAATTAGTGCTAAGGAAAGTCACCCTCAACACCCGAAACCCAAATGAAGGAAAACTGGGTCCGAACTGGGAAGGACTGTATCAGGTACTCGAAATCGTCGGTAAAGGATCCTACAAGCTCGGTATTATAAACGACAAACAACTACCAAGCAATTGGAACGTGTCACACCTAAAACGATACTACTGCTAAGGTACGACCCTCCCATGTTCGTTTATATTTCGAAACTAACCCTTGTAGGTGTTCGATCAGGAACAAGGATGGATTATTCTACACGAAGCCTTAAGTCTGAAAGCACGCGTTGCACTCTTTTTCCCTTAGACTGGTTTTATCCCAAATAGGTTTTTAGGCAAGGTTTTTAATGAGGCAACCATTGATCGTGCTAAACAATTCAACAGTATCCGAGGCCTCTTTACAATCAATCTCGAATACTAGGGGGCATACATCGAATATATCAAGTTCGATTATCAAGTATTATCAAGTTCGAAGCAAGAAAGTTACTTCATGACAACATGGTTTCGATAGGAAAAATTGTAAGAGCCAAATGGTCAAAACGAACCATGCTCATATAGTTTGCTCGATCCCTGGTACAGAAATATAAACACATGTATAATGACATAAAGAGAATTTTTTTTTATCGATATCTCATGTCTCAGAATCCATCCTCTATTTCGAGTTCGAGCAAATCACTCACTCGACTAATAAGCCTACGAGCTATATCATTTCGAGTTCGAGCAAGCACTCGCTCGACTACTAAGCCTACGAGCTACTCTTATTTCGAGTTCGAGCAATCACTTGCTCGACCATTAAGCCTGTGTGCTACATTACTTCGAGTTCGAATCACTCACTCGACTAATAGCCTACGGTCTACATCATTTCGAGTTCGAGCAAGCACTCACTCGACTACTAAGCCTATGGGCTACTCTTATTTCGAGTTCGAGCAATCACTCGCTCGACCATTAAGCCTACGGGCTATATTACATCGAGTTCGAATCACTCACTCGACTAATAAGCCTACGAGCTGTATCATTTCGAGTTCGAGCAAGCACTCACTCGACTACTAAGCCTACGGGATACTCTTATTTCGAGTTCGAGCAATCACTTGCTCGACCATTAAGTCTACGGGCTACATTACTTTGCGTACGAATCACTCACTCGACTAATAAGCCTACGGGCTACATCATTTTGAATTCGAGCAAGCACTCGCTCGACTACTAAGCCTACAGGCTACTCTTATTTTGAGTTCGAGCAATCACTCGCTCGACCATTAAGCCTACGGGCTACTTTACTTTGAGTTCGAATCACTCGCTCGACTAATAAGCCTACGGGCTACATCATTTCAAGTTCGAGCAAGCACTCACTCGACTACTAAGCCTACGGGCTACTCTTATTTCGAGTTCGAGCAATTACTCGCTCGTCCATTAATCCTACGGTCTACATTACTTCCAGTTCGAATCACTCACTCGACTAATAAGCCTATGGGCTACATCATTTCGAGTTCGAGCAATTACTTGCTCGACCATTAAGCCTACGGGCTACATTACTTCGAGTTCGAATCACTCACTCGACTAATAAGCCTACGGGCTGCATCACTTTGAGTTCGAGTAAGCACTCACTCAACTACTAAGCCTACAGGATAACCTTATTTCGAGTTCGAGCAAAGCACGCACTCGACTATTAAGCCTACGGGCTACCTTACTTCGAGGCCCCCAAAAGCTTGGGCTTCTCGTATCGCCCCTTCGGAAAAGGCATGGAGAGTGTGTGAGTCTCCGATTACTATTGCCCCAAGAGACTCGCTTGGGGCGTTCTCCTCAGTTCGGAGAGCTTCAGGACCGGCCCTTTCTGATATACCCACCGTTTTTTGACTTCGGTGGGAAGCATCCTCGATCTCTAACGATTCGGGGACTCTGCCCGAACCTTCCTCTGATATCTCCTCAGTCAGAGACGAAGCTTTATAAATCACCATCGATTCAGCTGCCTTTGGGGCATCGATGGTTTTCTTCACTCGGGCCACCAGCACGGACCCATCATTTTCTTCTTCTTCTTTGTCTTCATCCCTTAGACGCAGAACTAATTCTATGGTCAAAGAGATGGTATTCTTCCTCTGCTTACGAGCCATCTTCGTCTTCGATTTTGGATCTTCGAAAGCGGAGGCCATTTTTCTCTTATTATTCTTCACCGATTTTGGAACAGAGGCCGAAGCCTCTTCCTCGACGGACGGGGCCCTCAAAGCCGCATCTTTGCCCAGGCCTACATACAAGAAAATTGATTTAAGTATATGGAGAGCATCTCGTTTGAATTACCTAAGATACGAGAAAGAGGCTTATCATGATTTTTGGCCTCCCATCGGCCCTTTGACAAATCACACCATGAGCGCTCGACATATGTAGAGGTCGAAGCTAGACCCCGTACCCAGTTCTTGAGGTCGGGAATTGCACCGGGTATCCAAGGAACCGCTGCATCATAAAAGGGGGATATCAGTGAGGAAAAAGTGAAGGGGCAAAACAGTAGGAGATAACAACAAAATTACACTTACGCTTTATGTTCTTCTCTACGGGAAATGGCATCTTTTCAGTCGGAATCAGGTCCGAAGTCTTCACTCGAACAAACCTGCACATCCAGCCTCGATCCTTGTCCTCGCCTATGCTCAAGAACAGAACCTTGGTAGCCCGGCGCTGAAGTTTTATTAACCCACCTCGAAAGAGGCGAGGGCAGTACAATCGAATGAGATGGTCGAGGGTAAAAGGCATCCCTCGATTTTGTTCACGAAGAAACGAATCAAAATAACAATCCGCCAAGAAGAAGGATGGATTTGGCCTAGGGTTATTTGATATTGACGACAAAGATCAATAATAACAAGGTCGAGAGGACCTAACGTGAAAAGGGTAAGTATACACACTTAAAAACCCTTTCACGTGAGTGGTGATATCTTTTTCAGGAGACGGGATTACCACTTCTTTATCCTCTCAGTTGCAATCTTTCATTATCTGTTCGAGATGCCCCTCGGTTATCAAACACATATACCTCGATACTAGCTCATATCGGTCGGGAACCGACGAGCCTTTATTGACCTTAAAATCAGAGGTAAGAACACACGCCCCAGGAACACACTCCTCAGGCCGTGGCTCCACCAGTATTTTGTCAGCGGCAGACTATGAAGAAGAAGCTTTTTCTTTTTGAGGAATGGTTTTTGATGTTTTCGCCATTTTGAATTTAAAGATCGAAAATAGAAGGAGGTAACAAAGATTTGGTGTTTTTGAAGAAAGATTTTGCAGTGAAAAATTACAGATTTACAGATGAACTCAGAAGATACAAAAAACAACTTGGAAATTTTGGAGATTGAAGATGTAAAAGTGATAAATGGTAAAAGAAGGGGCTATTTATAGATTGAGCAATGGCGGTTTCAATATCAGCGGTGGCCGACCACCGTCTGACACGCATTAAATGCCTTGGTAAACTGAACCGACGAGATAGCTATCACGTACGTCATGGTCGGGCTCGATGCAAACATCAGTGCATATCCAATCGTGCCGTTGGAAAATCATATCGTTTCTCGCCACATCCTTCTCGAGAAACGAGGGGACTATCTGTATACGGTCGAAATTTATTTCGGCCTTCATACGACTAATCGAGATGGGAACATAATGAACCGAATAAAGTCTTCATAATATCGAGATGGGATCCGAAGAAGGCACAAATGAGCTTCAAATTTCAGGGACAGGTCAAATACCGAGCTCGAAGTCATTATCGAGATCGGGTCCGAATCGAACTATGATGAGATGTGATGGAATCGAGCTTAAGGGCTGGAGGCCAACCAATACCGAGCCCAAGTCATTACCGGATCCCGAGTCGGCATCGACCTCAAACCCGCATCGAGCTCTAAAATTGGAAACCGACCAATACCGACCGATACCGAGTCCAATTAATATCCGGCTCATAGACAAGAGCCGTTGCAGCCGCACTAAGAGAGGGAATCTCGGCGGGAATTAGGGAAAAGCTTATTTATCATGGGTTCCCAACTATGTATTTTTAATTATATCTAAAGTAGGATCCCTCCACTATAAAAGGGATGACTGTTTTTGTAAAAGAAAGGTTTTTTGGGATACATTGTAACTCAGATATCATATACTCCCATATTGAAGAATTGTCCTTTTTTAGCTTTATAGATTGATTCATCTTGCTTAATCCATAAATCATTCTCTATTCAACTTTGCCTATTTTTCATTCTTTACAATCAATATTAGATATTTCTATTTACTCTTACGATTTGTGTCAAGTTATACCACATACCCTTAGAACTACGTACAAATTCAACTCTATACGTTTTTCGGATAAACAATACAACAAGTATTATTCTACTTATGTTATATAGATGCCTTATTGACTCTACCATTACCACAAATATTACATTTTATCCCCTCTACCTTTGTAAAGTGAGGTAAAGTATACGTATATTATATCCTTCCCAAACTTCACTTTGTAGGATTATACTGATTTGTTGTTGATTACCATGTATATTACATTTTAGTGTCTCATACAGTTAGGTATAGTATACTTATAGTAATTGAAAAAACTCATCTACTTATTTATGATATATATCAACTTCAGTATTTTTCTAGTACTTAAAAGTGTGTTTCAAATACTTATCAATTACTTTTAATTTTTAAATAAGACCATATGTGACATTTCTCTCGCACATAATGGTGTTGATGAAATTACACTGGGTTTTATATTTTCATTTCACATTAACTATAATGTCCAAGGCAAGAGTGGGTTGCTCTAGTGGTGAGCACCCTCCACTTCCAACCAAGAGGTTGTGCGTTCGAGTCACCCCAAGAGCAAAGTGGAGAGTTCTTAGAGGGAGGGAGCCGATGGTCTATCAGAAACAGTCTTTTTACCTCAAGCTATGGGTAAGGTCTGCGTACACACTACCCTCCCCAAATCCTACTAGTGAGATTATATTGGCTTGTTAGTGTTGTTGTTGTATAATGTCCAAGGCTGATTTTTGACCTAGTGGAAAAGAGTCATGGAGAGCAATTGTTCATATGTTCATAATTAGAAATTTTTACTGTTTACTATATGCAATATATTTACTATAATAAACCAATTTTTACTAGTGGCCTAGGTTCACAAGAGAAGAGCTCGGAGAAAAATAGCAAAATATCTAAGAATGTTAAGCTTATTAAATACTTGACACCGCATTACTTATTATAGTAGAATATATTGTAAAAATTTATAGTATATCCCACAGGCCACAACTTAAGCGTGGCAAACGGGCGGGTCGAGTCAAATACGAGACGGATCAAAAACGGATAAATTATTCGACCCGGTCCATATTTATTACGTAAAAAAAGGGTTAACTGGCGGATAATATGGATATCCATATTATTCATGGCTTCTTGAATATGATTACTTTTGAGAGAATTCTTAGTCTCCCAAACTTAAGGAACCCTCAATTTGAGACATTACAAATATAAAAGTTAAAACCATTAGTTATCCATTTAGAAAATGAATAATATGAATCTTATCAATATTTGACCCGTTTTTAAAACGTTAATTATCCAACTCATTTATAATAAATAATATGAATGAATAAATATTTTCTTTTATTCATTGCTACCAGTATCCTGACTTCTAAAGTGGACTTTGGACTCTTGTAATTAAATTGAATGAACAAAGCAATAGACAATGGCGTATATATATATGTCAGAATCTCACCTACCACTCTGTACATATTTAAAAATAGCATCTTCTGCATTTATTACGATTTACGAACAACGGTTTTGGGTGAGGTTACCAGTTGAAATCGGGCCCCCTCATTTTAATAGTCCCCAGAAAATATAATTTTTTAAAATACTTAAATTATCTTATTTTCTTTTATCGCAAAAATATAAGGTCCAACATTTCACTGGGGTTGGGAGTAAGAACGTTCATTTGTCTGGGTATAGCAAAATATGCTAGATATGTTATTAATTAAAATACAGACTCAAAATAATGCTGAATTCAATTTAAAGAAAAATTTGACGTGCATTATATTCATTGTTTAGTATAGAAAGTCGCTATGACGTATAATCTTTTCTTCCGTACACAACTTCATTCCTTATTTAATATGCTTTAATAATAAGAAATTAAGGAACATATATGCATGATGCACCTCTTACTTATTCTCCTAATAAATAATGTTGTACTTATATAAAATAACAACTGACGGACTTAATATTACTTTTAAGAATGGAGAAGTCTCTTTAAATAAAACTGTACGTGTTGACTATTAGGTCTACATTGTGAATTAATTGTTTGATCGGAAGAAAGAAGAGAAACTTTGTAGTTTGAAAGGAATAAAATGTAAAAGACTGTGGAAAGACTGAAAATGACTGAAATTTCAGAACTTAGTATACAAAGTCCAAAAACATAAAATGGAGAAAGAAAAAAAAAAGGAAAAAAAAATGTTCAATGGTAGGGGAAAAGAATATAGAGGACCACAGCAAAAGAAGAAGAAAGAAGAAAAGTTTAATTTCTCAAGTTAGGTCGATTTCCATTTTTATGTGGCTGTCCTAGTTCATCGTCTAATTAGGAAATTTAATTAAATAAGAAAGTGATAATTATTTTAAAGGAGAATACAAACTTATTCGTTGAACCAACTGGGGAAATTTGACAGGTATCTGAATCAAATTATACGAATTTATCAAAGGAAATGTCATAGCTAATCTTATAACAAAGAAAAGGGTTGTGTGGAAAAGATTGGAGTATAATTTTGGAAAAAGAAAAAGACTTGGTTCATACAACTCTCATCCTATGGGCAAAAGACACTCAAGTGCTTTTAAATCTCAAGCATGATTATTCTTCTAAAGTTAAGTATATATTTAAAGAAAAGTAATGAGGGAGAATCATGAAAGACACCTTATTCAATGTGGCATCTGATGAGAAACAACTTTTCATCTATGTGGTGGGATTTTTTATATATATTTAGAGGTTACGGTTTGGAGCTTGAAAATTAAAAACATATAATAGAAAACATTTTACCTCTTAACGTTTAATAGACTTACATGATACAAATTCAAATTAGACAGACTCTAAATTTCGGTATATCGAAAGTCTACCCAAAAAAAAAGAACACTTTACACCTATGATGGATGTGGCTTGTTAACTGAAATTGACACAAGAAAAGTGAAAGATGTTCAATTGATTAATAATCAACTCTAAGGTAGGGAAAGAGCAAGCTGATGCTTTTGAATTCCAGGTTGTCTCATATGATTTGCTTTCTTCTACCTTAATGGAGTATATATTAAGCAATTAAAGGACAGACTTCACTTAATCATTTTGAGATACATATTCATTGATTCAGTGATCAACTCTCTAAAAAGCCATAATGGCAAATCATAAGCTACCTCATAAGTTCTAAATCTTGCGGAAGGTAAAAAAAAAAAATACTCCAACCACTCCAATTTGTTTTATATAGTCTGATTCGATACAAACTTTAAAAAAATAAAAATAAATTTTTTTAAAACTTATGGTATTAAATATACCGTAATATGTGCGTGACTTGACTATTGAGATTTGTGGTCTTAAATATGTTATAATATTTATTTGTTATAAAAGTTTTTCATACAGAATAAAATGAGAAGTTTAAAGTTAATTGTTTTCAAAATACAAATATACAGAACAAAATAAAAAATTTAAAGTTAATTGTTTTCAAAATATAAACTTATATAGTATCATTTTACGGGAAAGCCAATAAGAAAATGATGTCAAACGAATTGGATGGACGGAGTAGGACAAAGGAAACAGATAACATTAGTACTATTTTAAAAACAATTTTCCCAAGATATACACAACATATATATAATGAAGTAAAGACAAAAGAGTAAGTAGGTGTTTTTCAAATTGTAAATATAATTTATTTCGCGAACATTCTAGAACAAAATTGAAATCATTGGCGGCCCCGAGCGGGTGGGAGAGAGTGAAGGAAGAAAAAAGTAATGGTGATAGAAGAACTACTTGTACTAATTGCCTAATCTTCCAATGATGGCCAATATGTTGGAAGAAAAGTTAAGATTATTTGAGAAAAAAAGAAAAAGAAAGACGATGCGCCTATAAATAGTAGAAAATGAAATGTGAAAGGGAGAAGGGTTTTCACTGATTACACCCTTGCACTTGGGGATTAGGATATTTGAATTGTTTATTCGGTGATTAATAAAGAATAAATTATTATGCTATACATAAATTTTACTCTGAAATAATATTTTTTGTCTACAAATAATATAATTTAATAATTGCACAATCTATGTAATCTTGTTTCATATTCTATCATTGCATAAAATAATGCATAAATTTCACTGAACTTAATACTGGTATTATTTATTATCTTTAACAAAACTCTGCATTAATTAAGCATTGTTTGTTTTTTTATATACAGCCAATCAAACATTATGTTATCTACCACCAAAACGTTTGGTCGGAATTGTAGTCTACACCCATATACCAAGGACAATAATTAGGGGTGGGCATAATACCGGCTGAACCGAAAAAATCGATCGAACCGTGAATTTTAATTTTTTTTTCCGGTTTAATCGGTTATTCGGTCGATTTGCAAATTTTAAATTATTAGATTTCGATTTTTTGGTGCGGTTTACGATTTTGGTGTTTCGATTTTTAGTTAAATCGAAAAACCGAAATTTTGGGTATGCTTAAACGTTTTGTAAAATGTAAACTACTAAACTTAATGTTCTCAAACCCACCCCATCTAAAATTCTGAAGGCCCAATACCAGTCCCCCAATTTACCCAAACTCTAAGTCTAATTAGCCTACACTACATACTTTCGCTTTCCATTTCCCATTTCCCATTTTCCCTTCCTTACTCATTAGAAATTAGAAATTAGGGTTCATCACTTCCTCCTCTATCACTCTAAGTCTATACGATTGCTGATGTGCTGCCGAGTGCCGACGCTCATCATTCTTCCTCAGCTCGTCGTTTTCGCCAGTCGCTCATCCTTCTTCCGTAGGTTAGTGGTTACCTTCTTCTTATGAGTTTTTCTTCTCCATTTCTGTGTTCTTTTAAATTTGTTAATGGTGGTAGCAAAGTATACTGTAGCTTATTTTTTTAGTTTATTTTACTGCTTTTATTTATTGCGACACCACTTTCTAGTTCTAGATTTTGAAAAGGAAAAAAAATTAGTCCATTTTGAACCACTAGTAATAAAAGTTATTGACCTCTTAACTTTTTTCAACTAGGAGTAGTCAAAATTTAAAACGTCAAATTGACTGCTTATAGCTTATAGCTTTGCTTTGTTGCTGGGTGGGGTGGCTGGGATAGGAGACATCTGTTACAACTTTCAGTTCTTAGAATAATTAGTCTCTGTTACAATTTTATGATTTTCATATGAAAATTGAAATGGAATCAGCGGACATTGCCCCCAGTGGAATGAAAATTTCTGATTTTAAAAAATATCAATCAGTGGCACGTCTATTATAATCTCTGCCAATTCTTAGAATCAGTGGCATGTCTATTATATTCAGTTACATAAGTAGTCTACATTGGATATAAAAATCTTGAATCGTTAATAACCGAAAAATTAAACCGCAAAAAACCGAACCGAACTTTAAAAAAACCGCACCGAACCGTAAATACTTTGGTTATTAAAATTACAAAACTGAAAACCGATAAACCGAACCGTACTTTCATAATAACCGACCGAACCGACTAACGCTCACCCTAACAATAATAATCGAGTTTATGAGTGAGAAGTAAAAGCCATGATATTTGTCATTAATGTTGAAGAGAGAGTGGACTTAGTCGGCGTTTGGACATAAGAATTATAAAATTTTAAAATAGGGGGAAAATATTTTTCAAATAAAAATGGTATTTGAAATTTAGAGTTGTGTTTGGACATGAATATACTTTTGGTTATTTATGAAATTTTTTGAGTGAAAATTTTGAAAAATAGCTTTTTGGAGTTTTTCAAATTTTCGAAAATTTTCAAAATGCATTTTCAAGTGAAAATTGAAAATTTTATGAATAAATGCTGATTTCGAAAAAAGTAATTTTTTTTTATGAAACCGACCAATTTCGGTCGGTTGTTTTTGACACAAAAATGCGGGAAATAATTTTGGTGTCCCACAAAATTTATTTATTAAGAAACCGATCAAAGCGGGTCGGTTTTTCATGTAAAATAAATTAAAATTAATATTCAAAAAACCGACCGAAATCGGTCGATCATTTTAAAAAACCGTTCGACTTTGGTCGATATATTTTTAATAAAACCGACCAAAATTGATCGGTTTATATTTCCGCACAAAAATACAATTAAAGCGTACAAATAAAATAAAATAAAATAAAATCTTAAACCAAAATGTACTAATGGTTTAGTGGCAGAATAGTATCTTGCCAAAGTACATACATACCCCAGTTCGATTCCTAGATAGTGTAAGCACGTAATTTTTAACCCGCGCAACTTTTAAAAGTAGTATTTCAAAAATATTTACTTATTTTCATTTTTATAGGATTTTCCATCAACTTTTAATTTTTATTTTAAAACATAAGTTTAAAAATATAAAAATAGTTTATTCTTATTAACTAAGATTAATTAATTTATTTTGGTAGTATTTTTATTTTTGTTCAACGAGAAAGAATTGAATTTGGGCCAAAACAATTTATTGGTGAAGCCCATTTTCGGACCTGAGCCCACTCCTCCCCTTAGCCCATTTACCCATTCCCTAACCCACAACCCTTTTATAATAAAAATAAAACCTAATTTCCTACACCCTAACAAGGCCTCCCCTTCAGAAGAGAGAGCTCTCCCTTATTTTCTCATTGAACAGAGACGGACGAACCCTAACAGCTTAGGATTAAGAACGTCGTCGCCTTCTTCTTCATATACCAATTACCCCGGCTTTCCTCCATTAACGCCGCAGCAGCTCCACCACTAGCGTTAGGCCATCGTCCTTTAGTTAGCAATAAAGTCACCGAACTCCATAAGCCAAAACTAAGCTCCTCTGGTTCAGCAGCCACAAATTAAAATACCATAGCCAAAATCATCCCCGTTTGTCAGTCAGATCATTTGAGTTTTTGAGTCAGTTATTAAAAGCTCCGTCAATTCTTCTTCCGAAACACGTTTTTGCCAAGTTGTATCGGAGTTGGGGGTGTAGAAGACATTTGAATTCGCTGCACGCGGTTTCGTCTGTGGTCTCCTACCCCGGTTGCTTCTCATAAGTCATACCACTACTCTTATAATTGGAAAAGCTGTTACCCTTTCAGTCGGCGAGTCGATACCTTTTGAGCTCTCCGTTCAAGGTCCCTATTTTAGCCAAGGTTCAAGAGAACGTTGATTTATTGAGGAAATGACTCACAAAATGGTGAAACATCCGATGACTGCTACGCTCGCAGCTCATTCCGCCAGAACAGATTTTAGCTTCTTCTTTTGATTTTTGATTTCGAAACCATGAAATCCCACGGAGTTTAATTGAAGTCGGGTTTGGATTTTGAGTTTTTCGGTGCCGATTCGAGGTTCCGATTCACAATTTCGGCGTTTCAGTCCAACGATTGTTGCTTTGTTATTCCGATTGAGTTGCAAATTTTCAGCTTTATTCATCAATATAAAGGTACGTTCCGAGCTCATGTATAACTGTTGACTGATTTCATGAATAAATATAGACTTAATGGTGTCAATTGTCTAATGGATTTGTTGAGTAAGCATCTTGCCGTTTTGTAGTGTTTGCTTTGCAATACTTTAGTTGTCACTCGTGTGTTGAAAAACTGTATATATAGTTTATACCCGTGACATTTGCTTTAGCTATGTTAAGTTATTTTGTTCGTTCTGTATTAATTTTCATCTGCTCTTATAAGATAGATGTGTTAGAGTCTATTGGGTAATTACTAAAATATGGATGACGAAGTTTTGGATAGTGGGTTCTTATATTTGGAAAGTTCTTATAGATATCTACGCAGAGTGTATTTTGTTTATGCATTAATTTTGTTCTCTTGTCAAGTTTAAAGTGAAAGTTTATTAAGATTTTAGTGGTGCTGAATGCACAATTGTTGATAGGTCGCAGGTATTTGAATTTGTTAATGAATCAGCAGTTAAACATGCACATTTATCCACAGCAACTTCCATAATCCATGACCTTACAACGATCTCAAATAGTCGAATAAATAATTCATGAACATCGAACATCGTAGTTTGCTTTAAGCACGATTAATAATGAATCACCGTGGTCATGGGTACGGTTCCCGTGGCATGGTCACGATACGTAAATCCCAATTCGGGTGTGCATTTCATGTGGCCCGATCATAACTTCAAACAATAATAAAAATAAGCATGTCGTAAATCGCGGGTGCATTTCATGTGGCACGGTTTGCGGTGTGTGACAAAATAACAAGTGTACGACATCGTGACTTATTCCAGAAATAATTCCATAAATAATTAAAAGCGGTTAAAAAGTAAAAATGCGCAATAGGCTTTAAATATGTAATAAATCAGATAATTAGGCCAATTATTAATAGTTGAGCGACCGTGCTAAAACCACGAAACTCGGGAGTGCCTCACACCTTCTCCCGGGTTAACAGAATTTCTTACCCGGTCTTCTGCGTTCGCAGACCATAAATAGAGTCGAATTTCCTCGATTTGGGATTTAAAATAAACCGGTGACTTGGGACACCATAACTTATTCCAAGTGGCGACTCTGAATTTAAATAAATAATCCCATTTCTATTAATGTCACTTTAATTGGAAAAACTCCCCTATCCCTTCATCTTCCCCACGGGAAAAAAAGGAGGTGTGACAGCTCTGGCGACTCTGCTGGGGACAAGAACCCAGAATCTCTGGTTCAGGGTTCAGAATTCGAGCTTAGAATAGCTGTTATGATTGGCTTTCATGATTTTCTGAGTTTTACGTATTTGAACCTAATGTGCTAAATGCCGCTTTTTTTTACCACTTTGATATTGTGTGAATTGTATATAAACTGCTACGAAACCCTTCTTCTCTCTGAGTCTTCTAAATCTTCTGGGAAGCGTGCTCTTCGCGTGGCTTCTTTTCTGTTAAAGTCATATCCTAATTTTAGAACGAGGGTCGGACAAGTTGCAAAGCCGGTGAAGCTTCTGTATTCCCGGTACGCTGCCCCCCTCGGCTCGAGTTGTCCGCTCGGGTAAGCCAGGTCTAGAACAATACACCCAGGATTTAAACTTAGAATAACACAGCCTCACGCCGGATCTCTAGTAGGTACGTTTGCTTGCATCACGTGCATTTGACTTAAGGGACTCAACACAGGGGTTGGGTCCGTCTAGGACAGATGTACCCAAAATTAAAGGACCATCCTAATGCATTCTTTACGTGCTACTTGTGCATTAATTTGCTTGGCTTGTATGTTGACCAGCTTCTTGAGTAAGGAAAAAAAAAATCCAGAAAAAAGAGAGAAAAACCAAGAGTGAGGTAGGATAGAAAAATACCTGGTTTTGATAATCCCGGTATTCAAAAAATCCCGTTACTCTGTCGAAATTTCAAAAAAAAAAAAGAGAATCATTTCAAAATAAATCATATTTTTCTGTGTATCAAAATTGCAGAACTACGCGGGTCTGATTCTCACCGGGTGTGAGATACGTAGGCAAACTTCATCGGTTCCGGCCCACAATTGTCAAAAAATCCAAAAATATTTTTCTTTACTTCCTTCTTTAGAAAGTCTTTATTTTAGACCCCAATTTTAAAAAAAAATACAAAAATAGTTTCTTTTTAATTTCTTCTCAAAATCCAAAAATATTTTCATTCTTCTTTCGAAAATTGAAAAGAAAATTCAAGATTCAAAAATATTTTCTTTTTCTTTTCTTTTCTTTAGAAGTATTTCTTTCATAAATTCAAATAAAATTCTAAAAATTCAAAAATATTTTCTTTCTTGTTTAGAAGATTTTCTTTCGAAATTTCGGAAAAAAAAAATCGAAATTCAAAAAAAAATATTTTCTTTCTTCTTTATAAGTCGAAATTAAAAAAATCAAAATAAAAAAAGAGTTAGTTTATTTTCTTTATTCTTGATCTTCCCGAACTACGCACGATCTGATTCATGTTCCCACATGATACGTAGGCAACCCACATCAGGTTCGATCGACCAAAAAAAATGAAATAAATGAAATAAATGATGACGATGACAATAAGGACCGACTGAGTCCATTCTAACGTGTCTCTTATTTTGAATCATAAAAGAAAGTTTGAGGTGGTCGGTTTGTGGCAAGCTGGCAATACAAAATCCAAAGGAAAAATGTCATTGACAACTGACATTGAAGTTGTTACGAGTGGTCAAGAGACTCGGGGTCAGAGGGTTCGACTAGAGTCTACTGTGGTTGAGAAAAATATAATTCCGAAACAGCAAATGACTGAAATGTGTCAAGCATCGGCTAATGGTCGAGGACTACCCCTTTTTCATGTTTTCCCAAAATTCACACCCATCTCGACTATTACCACTCCTGTCTCATTGTCTGATCGATCCTATCCATTTGGGTTCAGTCTTTATCCCAATTGTACGACTACAGCTGGAACTTCTGTTGCGCGCTCCCAAAGTGTGCCATTGACAACCAATCAGACAATCACTGCTGTTATGCCCGTTTTCACTATCCCACAACCAACAGTGGTACAAAAGAAAAGTCATGAGTCACAATTTGCTACCCATCAAGAACAATACCATTCTCCTGAGTACCACTCGTATCTATTTGATCTTCCTTCAAAGATTGAGAAGCCTACCCGAAATATGGCACAAGAAGAAATGACCCAAAGAGTGAAAATCTTAGAACAAAAGTTGAAAAACATGCAAGGGTTGGCAGGTCAGAAGTGTATTGCCTTCAAGGATCTATGTATGTTCCCCGGTGTTCGTTTGCTACTTGGTTTCAAGACTCCTAAATTTGAAAAGTATGATGGACACGGAGACCCCATAGCCCATCTAAAAAGGTATTGCAATCAACTAAGAGGTGTGGAGGGAAAAGAAGAACTAGTAATGGCTTATTTCGGGGAAAGCCTGACAGGGGTAGCCTCTGAATGGTTTATGGATCAAGAAACCTCTCACTGGCATGTCTGGGATGACATGGCCCAGGCCTTTGTCAAACAGTTCCAATACAACATCGATATCGCCCCAGACCGCAATTCCCTTTCAAACCTGAAGAAGAAACCAATTGAAAGTTTTAGGGAATATGCCATTAAATGGAGGGAGCAAGTGGCTAGAGTTAAGCCACCCATGGATGACCACGAGCTAATCACTGTCTTTCTTCAGGCTCAAGAGCCAGATTATTTTCAAAACATGATGTCCGCAGTGGGCAAATCCTTCTCGGAAGCAATCAAAATTGGGGAAATGGTTGAGAATGGCCTTAAGACAGGCAAAATCATAAGTCAAGCAGTTCTCAAAGCTGCAACTCAGGCTGTCCAGATTGAATCTGATAATTTTAGTGACATGAATGAGAAGGATGAAGAAACCATGATGACAATAAGGTCGAGAAGAGGTCCTAGGAGAACATCTCGAAGGTATGAGCAGCCTCATCAGGTTTCCGATGATTCCCCTGAGCACTACTATCCACCTCAGAACCCACAATACTCTATTGCTCCATTTCAGTATGTTGTCCAGCCACCAAGACACCCCAGAAAGCGAGCACCAGCACCGCAAAATCTCCACCAGCCTCCACAAAATTTTCAAGTGCCCTATAACCCACAACCAAGCCAGGGGTATAGAGGGGAACAAAGGTTGAAAGATAATTTTACACCAATAGGAGAGTCCTACGCAAGTGTGTTTGAGAAATTAAAGCATTATGATATGATTGCACCTATTCCTCCAAATCATGTGGACCCACGTGCAAGAAATTTTGACCCTTCTAAAAGGTATGAATACCATTCCAATGCCCAGGGGCACAATGTTAAAAGTTGTCGGGATTTGAAAAGAGAAATAGAAAGGATGATCCAGGAAAAACTAATAGTGATCCAAGATAATGACACCCAGAATATCACGTAGAATCCTTTACATGCACATGATGATGCACACTTTGTGGGAATGATGTGTGGTGACATGGAGTATGAGAATCCTCTCGAGAACTTGCCGACTGAAATTGGAGAAGGCCATGGTGATTCTGATGAGCAAATTTGTGGCTAAATGTCAAGCTTAGCAATTGAAAAGTCATTCCCTCCTCACTAGGAAGGAATCTTGGTAGTTTGTTTTGATGTTTTTTCTATTATCTGGGTTATTCTAGGGTGTGATCTAGATTTTATTTGTTTTATTGAGTCAAACCCTTCTATCCCTCTACTTTGTTTGTGTGAGTCTTGTCTGTTCGTTTTGTTGCTATTTTCATTAGCCGGGTTATTTTAGGGTCGTAACTCGGATTTCAGTTTGTTTGTCTTATTGTCAAATCCTTCTATCCGTTATTCAATGAAATACAGTTTGTCTTTGTTTCATTCTATACTTAGTTCTTTCGCCGCTAGTTCTAGTGACATGACATGCATGCAGAACTTTTGGCCAGATCTTAGAAAATTAATTTAATCTTGAATCGGATAACCGAAAAAAAAAATATTTTTGAGGTTGAACAAAGAGTCGAAACACTTTGGAATTAAGCTCGAGTAAGTTTTACCTTCAAATCATGGTGAAGATCGGGTTTGGGAAAGAATCAATTGAAGTTTGTTGGAAAGTTTGACATTAAGGGATGGAAAGTGTCTTTCGACCACGACAAACCAAGAAGACAAACATGCTCATCAATGTTGTGATCGCAAAAGATAATATGTTTGGCGTTCTAGAGGCTGGGAGGCCCTTTTTGTGCTACCTAAATACTTTATACCCTTTGTTACCCCTTTTGAGCCTGTGTTATTTTCTTCGACCACTCTACTTTGGAATTAAGTTTAGAGTTAAAATTCCAAAAAAAAAAAAATGAAATGAAAAAAAAGTCCATGCCCAAAGAGTACAAACTGGGGCAACTCTTAGAAAGTACAAGTAAAAAAAAGAAAAAAAGAAAAAAAAAACATTTGAAAGTCCATGCCCATCGAAAATAGAAGCTGGGGCAGTTTGTTTTGAAAACAAAAAAAAAAGAGAAGAAAGAAGGAAAAAATGAGAAAAAAAGAAAGAAAAAGAAAAAGAAAGAAAAATGAAAAAAAATAGTTAGTTCAGAGGTTTGAACTACGTTAGACCTGATTTCTTTAAAAGGGATACGTAGGCAGCCTTACACGGTTCGGTCCAACCAAATAAGAATTCAAAAAAAAAAGAAAGAAAAAAAATACAAAAATCCCCAGTATCAGAAATTGGGGCAAAAATTTTATTTCACTTTTGAAAGAGTCGATTCCAAGAGTTGTAAAGTGTACAACCCATCATATTGAGTCTACTTAGAGCCTCCATGCCGACCCATCTTTCCAACCCTATCCAAAAATATTCCAAATAAAGACCCCCCGATATGCCTTCAAGAATGCCAAGAAACGCATGCAAAGAGCAGCAGTTGTCACACGACATAGAACACTGTCGAGTTGCTCACACAAAGAAAAAACAAAGAAAAAAAAGAGAAGAAAAATAAGAGAGTCTTACTGGTGAAAACCCTCACGGACACTGTAAGACGACGGTAGGCAGAGATGAATAAATGAGAGAGACTTGTTGGTGAAAACCCCTCGGGGCACCACTAGTCGAAAGTGAGTCATGAAGCTGATGCAAAGAATTGGCACAAACAAGCCCGACTTCAAATGTCATAGGAATGGTAAAAGGAAAGATTTGAACAGTTTGAAAGATCAGGCCGCTAAGTCCAAAATGCATGTCATGATCATAAAGGCTAGCTGCCCCCCCAAAAAAAAAATCTTCCTCCTTTCCTTCCCGACAGGGGTATTTCTTGTTAATATTGTTTCTTCGCATCATTGTGTCATTCGTTCTGAGTCAGTCCTTGTCAAAACAAGCAAGAAAAGATTTCAAAATGTGCTACCAGCTTTTCAATTGCACAAAGTAAATTTGGCCAGCACACTCAGTTGTTACAGCCAACATGTCTTGAGGATTCGTGCAATACAAAGGCTTCCCCCAAAAGACTATTGTCAACCTATTCGGGTAAAGCCAGCAAAGATAACCTCAAGGTTAATCAGGGATTCCCTATAGTACCGAACAAGGACTATGAAGTGGCACATTGTGCAAAAGACACTTACCAGTTGTGATTCTCCCTGAAAGACAAAATTGCTCCAAAAGCAAAAGCCATTCAAGATATCTGAAAATGTTATCCAAGAAAAGAAATCTCTTTTTTTTGAGATAAGGCTGATTGAGCCACAAAACACAAATGGCATTGAGAGCGAAACAATCAGGTTTAGAAAGTAAAGGTCCCTTGTAAGGAACAACAGAGTCTCCCAGCAGTGCGACCAATTACCAATGCAGTCAGTCTTCCAAAAGTTGGATGATCACAAAGTCAAGCTACCCAAGACTCAAGGCCGCAAACCGACCACCATTTTTAAAACTGACAAAATTTTCTTTGTTTGAAACAGGAACAAAGCAGTGCAAGGAATTTGGGTTTCCAAAAAAAAAAAAAAAAGAAGAAGAAAGAAAAAGAAAAAAGAAGAGAAGAGCCGACAAAGGTAAGTTTCTCAAATCTTTGTCTTTATCTATCTTGCTAGTATGCATAAATATTGCCATTGCTCTTTACATTTTTCCTCCTAGGATAAAAAGTCCTAGTCTGATGGATTTTCTCCCAATAAAAATTTTAGTCTGATGAATTTTTCTCCTAAGATAGAAAACCTAGTCTGATGAATTTTCTCCTAGGATAAACGTCTTAGTCTGATGAATCTTTCTCCTAAGATAACAAAAAAAAAGGACATAGTCTGATGAACTTTCTCCTAGGATCGAAGTCTTAGTCTGATGAATTTTCTCATAGGATAAACGTCTTAGTCTGATGAATCTTTCTCCTAAGATAACAAAAAAAAAATGACCTAGTCTGATGAACTTTCTCCTAGGATCGAAGTCTTAGTCTGATGAATCTTTCTCCTAGGATAACAAAAAAGACCTAGTCTGATGAACTTTCTCCTAGGATCGAAGTCTTAGTATGATGAATCATTCTGCCTAAGATAGAAAACCTAGTCTGATGAATTTTCTCCTAAGATAAAAATATCTTAGTCTGATGAATCTTTCTCCTAAGATAACAATAAGAAAACCTAGTCTGATTAATTTTCTCCTAGGATAAAAATATCTTAGTCTGATGAATCTTTCTCCTAAGATACCAAAAAAAAAAAAGACCTAGTCTGATGAATTTTCTCCTAGGATAAAAATATCTTAGTCTGATGAATCTTTCTCCTAAGATAATAATAAGAAAACCTAGTCTGATAAACTTTCTCCTAGGATCAAAATCTTAGTCTGATGAATTTTTCTCCTAAGATAGAAAATTTAGTCTGATGAATTTTCTCCTAGGATAAACGTCTTAGTCTGATGAATCTTTCTCCTAAGATAAAAAATCTAGTCTGATGAATTTTCTCCTAAGATAATAAGTTTAAAAAAAGGGGAAGTCTGAAAAAAAAAAAGGTCAATTTTTAGTTTTCTTAAGTTATCAATCTTTAGTTTTCTTTAAATCAGAGGTCCCGCTTGGAGAATAGGGTCAGTTTTTAGTTTAGTCAAGCTTAATTTATAGTTTTCCGCAAACTCAATCTCAAATTTAGGAGACGCACTTCCTAGTTTAGATTTTTCAGATTTTTATTTCTTTAGGAGATGCACATCCTAGTCGAGTCTTTAATTTTGCTCTCATCATTGCATCCTTCATCAATAGCATAGGTAATTTATAGTTCTGCTAATAACTCACAAATCTTCCTAGTATAAACTGGGGCAGAAAAAGTTTCTTTTGTTGTTTTCGTTTTTGTTGTAGTTGCAGGCGCCCACCTGGAGAACGATGGAATTAATTTCAAGTTTTAAAGTCATCAGGCACCCACCTGGAGAATAAGGGAATTTGTTTTAATTTTCAAGTCATTATCAGGCGCCCACCTGGAGAACGAGAGAATTTATTTCAAGTTTTAAGTTAGCATCAGGCGCCCACCTGGAAAACGAGGGAATTCATTTTAGTTTTAAGTCATCAGGCGCCCACCTGGAAAACGAGGGAATTCATTTCAGTTTTAAGTCAGCAGGCGCCCACCTAAAAAATGAGGGAATTCATTTCAAGTTTTAAGTCAACATCAGGCGCCCACCTGGAGAATGAGGGAATTTATTTCAAGTTTTTAAGTTAACAGGCGCCCACCTGGAGAACGAGGGAATTCATTTCATATTTCAAGTCAAATGCAGGCGCCCACCTGAAGAACGAGGGAAGTCATTTAAGAATTTAATTTAAGTTAGAAGTAGCAGAAGCTCGTCTCAAGAATGCGAGCTGACAGTACGGGATGACCAAAAGAAGAAGTCTCAATCCAGAATAAAAGAAAAAAAAAAGAAAAAAAAAGAAGTGAATCCAAAATGCAAAAGCAAATGAAAAGATATGGGCTGCTCAAGACATGATTGAAGTCGCAAGCTTTGCATGTCCCATCTTGATCCGAAAAGCCGAAGAAGAATGAACTACCACCTGCAGCTAGCAAGCATTGAGGTTCAGATCAGAGTCTGCATGAAGAACCATTCAAGCCTCAAGATCAAGCTTCAAAAGACTTATAGATAGAAATCTTGTAACTCATAGCTGACAGGCTTAGTTAGTCTTTTTTATTTTGATGTAATAACAGGACCGCGGACCGG
This sequence comes from Nicotiana tabacum, assembly GCF_000715075.1. Classification (NCBI taxonomy): domain Eukaryota; kingdom Viridiplantae; phylum Streptophyta; class Magnoliopsida; order Solanales; family Solanaceae; genus Nicotiana; species Nicotiana tabacum. Next base: position 52,681,880 of record NC_134083.1, read on the forward strand.
AACCTTGACGGAACGGTATCTCACTCGACTCTGTCATCCTCTCCACACATTCCATCACTTCATTCACCTCTGAACTACATGTGACCTGATTCCTTTAAAGCCAAGGATATGTAGGCAGCTCAAATACTATGGCTCAGTCACAATCTTTTATCCGTCTTTGTTTTCTTTTGAATAATTGACGGGTCAGAAGTCAATTACGTTGCTTAATTCTTTGCTCAAAAATACTTTGTGTTTCCAAGCAAAGAGGGGCAGCTGTAAGCACGTAATTTTTGACCCACGCAACTTTTAAAAGTAGTATTTCAAAAATATTTACTTATTTTCATTTTTATAGGATTTTCCATCAACTTTTAATTTTTATTTTAAAACATAAGTTTAAAAACACAAAAATAGTTTATTCTTATTAACTAAGGTTAATTAATTTATTTTGGTAGTATTTTTATTTTTGTTCAACGAGAAAGAATTGAATTTGGGCCAAAATAATTTATTGGTGAAGCCCATTTTCGGACCTGAGCCCACTCCTCCCCTTAGTCCATTTACCCATTCCCTAACCCACAACCCTTTTATAATAAAAATAAAACCTAATTTCCTACACCCTAACAAGGCCCCCCCTTCAGAAGAGAGAGCTCTCCCTTATTTTCTCATTGAACAGAGACGGACGAACCCTAGCAGCTTAGGATTAAGAACGCCGTCGCCTTCTTCTTCATATACCAATTACCCCGGCTTTCCTCTATTAACGCCGCAGCAGCTCCACCACTAGCGTTAGGCCATCGTCCTTTAGTTAGCAATAAAGTCACCGAACTCCATAAGCCAAAACTAAGCTCCTCTGGTTCAGCAGCCACAAATTAAAATACCATAGCCAAAATCATCCCCGTTTGCCATTCAGATCATTTGAGTTTTTGAGTCAGTTATTAAAAGCTCCGTCAATTCTTCTTCCGGAATACCAGATTTCGTTTTTGCCAAGTTGTATCGGAGTTGGGGGTGTAGAAGACATTTGAATTCGCTGCACGCGGTTTCGTCTGTGGTCTCCTACCCCGGTTGCTTCTCATAAGTCATACCACCACTCTTATAATTGGAAAAGCTGTCACCCTTTGAGTCGGCGAGTCGATACCTTTTGAGCTCTCCGTTCAAGGTCCCTATTTTAGCCAAGGTTCAAGAGAACGTTGATTTATTGAGGAAAGGACTCACAAAATGGTGAAACATTCGATGACTGCTACGCTCGCAGCTCATTCCGCCAGAACAGATTTTAGCTTCTTCTTTTGATTTTTGATTTCGAAACCATGAAATCCGACGGAGTTTAATTGAAGTCGGGTTTGGATTTTGAATTTTTCGGTGCCGATTCGAGGTTCCGATTCACAATTTCGGCGTTTCAGTCCAACGATTGTTGCTTTGTTATTACGATTGAGTTGCAAATTTTCAGCTTTATTCATCAATATAAAGGTACGTTCCGAGCTCATGTATAACTGTTGACTGATTTCATGAATAAATATAGACTTAATGGTGTCAATTGTCGAATGGATTTGTTGAGTAAGTATCTTGCCGTTTTGTAGTGTTTGCTTTGCAATACTTTAGTTGTCACTCGTGTGTTGAAAAACTGTATATATAGTTTATACCCGTGACATTTGCTTTAGCTATAATAAGTTATTTTGTTTGTTCTGTATTAATTTTCATCTGCTCTTATAAGATAGATGTGTTAGAGTCTATTGGGTAATTACTAAAATATGGATGACGAAGTTTTGGATAGTGGGTTCTTATATTTGAAAAGTTCTTATAGATATCTACGCAGAGTGTATTTTGTTTATGCATTAATTTTGTTCTCTTGTCAAGTTTAAAGTGAAAGTTTATTAAGATTTTAGTGGTGCTGAATGCACAATTGTTGATAGGTCGCAGGTATTTGAATTTGTTAATGAACCAGCAGTTAAACATGCACATTTATCCACAACAACTTTCATAATCCATGACCTTACAACGATCTCAAATAGTCGAATAAATAATTCATGAACATCGAACATCGTAGTTTGCTTTAAGCGCGATTAATAATGAATCATCGTGGTCATGGGTACGGTTCCCGTGGCATGGTCACGATACGTAAATCCCAATTCGGGTGTGCATTTCATGTGGCCCGATCATAACTTCAAACAATAATAAAAATAAGCATGTCGTAAATCGCGGGTGCATTTCATGTGGCGCGGTTTGCGGTGTGTGACAAAATGACAAGTGTACGACATCGTGACTTGTTCCAAAAATAATTCTATAAATAATTAAAAGCGGTTAAAAAGTAAAAATGCGCAATAGGCTTTAAATATGTAATAAATCAGATAATTAGGCCAATTATTAATAGTTGAGCGACAGTGCTAAAACTACGGAACTCGGGAGTACCTCACACCTTCTCCCGGGTTAACAAAATTCCTTACCCGGTCTTCTGTATACGCAGACCATAAATAGAGTCGAATTTCCTCGATTTGGGATTTAAAATAAACCGGTAAATTGGGACACCATAACTTATTCCAAGTGGCGACTCTGAATTTAAATAAATAATTTCATTTCTATTAATGTCACTTTAATTGAAAAAACTCCTCTATCCCTTCATCTCCCCCGCGGGAAAAAAGGAGGTGTGACAGATAGCGCATTTTTTAATTGCATAATTAAAAATACTGAACGACTTCGGCCGTTTTTTTCGGCAGATATTTTCTTTTTTGGTCTTTTTGTAAAATTTAATTGACCGAACAAAATTGGTCGGAAATTACGACCGACTTCGATCGCTTATTTATTGCCGACCAGCCTAATTTTAACGGATTAAAGTAGGTCGGAAATCGGTCGGTTTTTTCAATTTTCGATCGATTTCGATCGGTATTTCTGGACGATTTTAGGCAGTTTTCTAGTAATGAATATTCGACCGGATATTTTGTTGCTATATATTGACTAGAATCTAATCTAGATTAGTAAATTATTTGAGTCTAGATTTGGACCCAAAAGACAATATTTCGTCATCTTCAGATCCAAAATTCAGGAGTTATTATTGATTCCCGCTTTTAAAGGTATTTTAGTCAAAATACACAAAAGAGTGCGGAAACATACTTTTAGAGCAATAAAGAAATGATTATTTTGTGTGTTAACTTTATATATATCGTCAGACGATATCGGTATAATATTTTTACACCGTCAGATTATTTACATCTGTTATAATATGTAATTTGTCTTACTTCCAAAATTACAAATGAGTCGTCATTTATATAATTTGCTAATATCGGTACGTTTTTTTGTGTGGTTGAAGTGTTATACATTAGCGTCTAATTAAGCAACTCAAAGAGTACGAATGAATCTATTAATAACTTAAAATTCTATCATGAAGAATTATAATATATAGTATTTTTTTCTTATGACTTTCTAATATATCGATTTTCAATTAAAGAAATGAATTAGCCTTGTCCAATTTTGATTAAAATAACTTCGGATACTTGAAAAGTGCTATATAATTGGTATGAAAAGAGTAACAATTCTGCAAAATATTTACTCTTCCAACAATATGATTTTTGTCGGGAACTTGGTACGAAGTGAAAGCTTAAACACACGAAAAGGCCATTAGGCTATAAGCAAAATGTTAGGATAGGTAAATCGGATAGTGCGAAATTTAGCCAAACAATGTTATAGTGACAATAATAAAGACAATGCAAGTTGATAATAACAATAATTAAAGAAGATAAAGAAAACACAAATTTAACGTGGTTCGATCAAGGTGACCTATGTCCACAAGCGGAGAGGAGTAATTTCACTATACCAACAAGAGTACAAAAGAGAGTACAAAATTAGTGTAAATACTCTAATTAGTCCCAAATACCCCAAGAGAATAACCTCACAAGATCACTCCAAAGAAAGGGTTCACACAAGTATTTCCCAACATTCACTCTCTTACAAAATACTCTATAATGAAATAAATGAGGAGAAAGAAAGACAAGAGTGAAAAGATCTTGAATTGGTGTGTTTACAAATGGAGAGAAGCTCCTCTATTTCTAGCAAGAAATTCTTGGCCTAATAGTAAATATTATGTCATAGCAAATATCATGATCCACAAATTTTGTTATAGTGGATATTATGTTATGGCAAATGTCATAAAAATTTGGCCCCTACTTGAGAAGAAGCCAAATTAATGGTCATATTACAAATCTCTACCTTGGCCTAATTTCGGCTTATATATAGTAAATTTGCTCCACCTTCTCTGCAAAAACCCCAATGGGCAAAATCATTCTTCATAAATACCGATCAAGTTCAGGCAAAGCTTGAACTTGGACACTAGAAGAGGTTTTGTGAACATGTCAGCAGGATTGTCTCTAGTGTTGATCTTCTGAACAAAGACTTTTCCTTCAGCAATGGTTTCTCGGATGAAATGATACTTTATATCAATGTGCTTCGTCCTCTCATGATACATTTGATCTTTAGTCAAGTGAATGACACTTTGACTATCACAGAAAATGATAATACCACCTTGGTGTAAACCGAGTTTCGCAAATAGACCCTTCAACCATAAAGCTTCGTTGATCGCCTCGGTCACTGCCATATATTCTACTTCGGTAGTAGATAAAGCTACTATATGTTGAAATGTAGCTTTCCAACTAATAGCACAACCACCGATACAAAATACATAGCATGTCAGTGATCTTCTTTTGTCAAGATCACCTGCATAATCTGAGTCTACAAAACCAACCAAAGTGTTAGTATTTCTCCCAAACTCCAAACATGTGTTTGAAGTAACTCACAAGTATTACCCACTCAATACCTCTCGGTCAGAGAGTGATTTTTCCCAATTTGGCTTTCTTAAGTCCAAATGGGTATTGAACAAAGCAATTGATATTAAGCTCAAGTCGGGTTTTACTATCTCTATGTTGTACCCTTTAATTGGGCTTATCAATCTCTCGATTGACCCAATTTCTTGCTAGCCAAGTTTTCCTAGACTAAGTCTCTCTTTCTCAAGTAGAGACCAAGTCAATTAGGCATGAAATAATGTTTGCAACCATTAAACCTTCAAATAAAAGCAAGAACAAGGCTAGATAATTAACACCCAATCATAAACAAACAATAAATCAAATACCCATTAAGTTTACACCCTAGGGTTGGGCCATAACCCTAGCGAAAATCTAGCTACTCATGCTTAAATTAGAAGATAAAGAAGAAGTAATAATTAAACCCATATTAATGATTAAGATGATAAAAGTAATATTCAAAAAGCTTAAAATAGCACACATTACTAAAAGGAGTAAATTAAATGACTGCTGATGTCAAAAGTTACCAAAATTGACCTAAAAAAATAAAACTCTTCTATTTATACAGTGCTGGAATTTTCGGACAAAATTATCCTTTCGGAGGTTCTGCGGCCGCACAATTCCATGTGCGGTCCGCGCTTTGCTTCATCTTGACAGGATTGGAATCTTGCGGCCACACAATTCTGAACCGCGACCGCATCTCTCTCTTTCTGCGGTCCGCACGTTTCTGAGTGCGGCCGCACATGGCTCTTCTGCAGACTGCACAAATGCAACGGCGATCGCATAGCTGATCTTGTGTGGCCGCACAATAATTGTGGGTTTGCACTTCCGTTGAACTTCATGTGCATGTTCTTTGAACATTTGGTCTTGCTTTGCTTCTGCAGCCGCACTTCTCACATATCTTTGATGGCCTTTGCTTCACAATCTACGGTCGCAAATGAGAATCCGCGGTCCGCACTTTAGAGCTCATGTGCCTGTTTTTGTCCTTGGTTTAGATTACTCCTTCTTGAGTTGGATTTCATCTTTGAGGCTCATTTTCTACCATTCCTGCAATTAAGCATATTTCATCAGTTTTTGGGAACACAACTAAACGCTTTTCGACTAAAACGAAAGCAAAAATGTGCTAATAAGTAGTCAAAATCTCGACTCATCAGCCATCCTCGGTAATACCTTTGCCTCTCTCCTCAGCCGACGAGGGAACATCAATCGGTTTCGAGGATGACGACTCATTTCTCAGTACGGTGTTGCCAACCTCCACAGACGACCCTCCAACTTCAACCTCAACTTCAGGAAAGGGTGCACCTTCCATCACCCCCGTTGACAGCGGAACTCTGTATGACAGATTCACGTCACTTTCAGGCACAACAATGGCCGGCTCATAGTCGTCCCTTGTAGAGTCCACTGCTCGAACCGTCCCATCGCCAACATCCATGGACCTCATTTTATAGGGATTCAAGTCTTCCCCGCTCAGCGACGACTCATCTACTAAATGCAGCACAAAAAGAGCCGAAGTCTCAGATGCTGAGGCCGTAGATGGTTGAGTTGATCTCGCCAAAATCAGAGGTCGAACATGGGCAGATGACCGGGCAGGCTTGGTCGTGGTTGCAGCTAGTACAGATTCCGTTGTAGCGGTCGCTTGGCAGAACGCAGGAGTAGGATCTTTTGAGCTCCTCAGACCTCCCTATGCTGAAAACAAAAGAGAGGAAAAAGGTCAGAATCAAACCCCGCAACGATAAAAGGTGACCTATCAGAAAGCCAACGACGAAGACATATGATAAGAAAACTTACCGAGAATCTTGGGACCGAGCTTATTGCGGAAGGAAGATCACTCGCGAATCCCCACTATATGAGGAAGGACTCGGCTAACCCACTCGTAAATATCTTCGACCAATGGAGGGGGTTCATCCTCAGCTGCGTAAAAAGATAAATAAAAGTCAATACAACCAGATTCGACCAACACGAGGTGCAATAGAGGAAAAGGGAAAAAAAGTGCTTACGAGCATAGTTCCAAAGCTCAAGAAACCCGCTTGCATTTATTACCATGTCCTCAGCTTTGACGTAGAAGTAATTGAACCAAAACTGGAGGTTGGCCTTGTCATCCATTTTTACCACAAGAAATTTGCCGCCTCGGTGGCGAAGATGTAATATCGCCCCCTGTAAAATCTGGGGGCGAAGAGATGCATCAAGTGACGTATGGTCACCTCAATCCTGATCAACTCTGCGAACTTCGAAATCATGCGAATGAGCTTGTAAATATAGGGGGAAAGTTGAGCCGGGCACACCCGGTAATAGCAAAAAAATTCTTCGGCCACGGGAAGGATAGGGAAAGAATAACCTACATAGAAGGGGTATGCGTAGAAGGCATAGTACCTAGGGCGATGTATTTTCACCACGTCGTGCCCCGTAGGGGTAAGGTCTATGTGGGCGGGAATTTTGAATTTAGCCCTAAACTCAGTGAGGGCCTCCTTTTTCATCAACGATTCCGAGATTTCGGGGTCATCCTCGGGCAACTTTGAGAAGTTAGACCTAGCCTTCTCCCCACGGGGAATTATTTCCTCCATCGTAGGAAATTTGTCGTGTTCAGCAACCATGGCCACCCATCGACATAGGGAGGCATGCACACTGCCAAGGGGATAGGATCAGGTGATCCCCATGAACTAGAAGACACGTTAACCATTTTGGGTCGAGGGTAGAGAAGATGCAAACGAGGTAGGGTTAAGAACAACAGGAACCGCCAAAAGCAGGGAAAGCAAGAACAGGGAAATCGAGAAAACATAAATTTTTAATGTGGGAGGAAGAAGATGGTATGAAGATCTGGACTCTTAAAATGCAATGAGTAAACCAAAGGGTATGTATCCCTATTTATAAGAGTTTCAGCACCAATATCGAAAAGGCCAACCATCGTTAACTGGCTCTAGAATCGAAACGGCAGAGGCACAGAAAACGACGCGGGGCATCGAGAAAACGTGTAATAATGATGCATGATGTCATGACGTCATTATGAATCTAAGTAACCATAAGTTACGGCCCGCAAAGGGCCACACTACCACCTCGTCATGAACGTTACTACTCGACCCGCTCGCCTAGCTCTCTCAACTACGACTAAATAAAATCCGCTCATCAAGGTCATCCGAGAGACGGCCTCGACAAGCAGAGGGACTAACTATATAGGTCAAAATCTGCTTAAGGATGTTTGACACGAAGTGGCATTGCAGAAAGTGATTTGGCCTAGGTCGATTAATAACCAGTGGAACTCACAGCCGAGCAGTCAACCATGGTCGAGGTCAAGTATCAGAATGGGCAGTAACGACTAGTTTAGTGAGAGGGTCTTTAAGAGAATATTCCGTTGAATATTCTCTGTACTTATACTTTTAGAGTTAATTGGGGGCACGCCCCTTATAAAAGAAAGAGAGATAAGGTGAAAATGGGGCAATATTCTCTAATAAGAACATTCTTGATAAGGTAAACTTTCTACAAACACTACCGTTCTAAAGAGATTTGATTGTTGATTACTCTACACTTTTTCCATCAGATCCGAGAAAGGTCCCGATATTCTTATATTTGTCTGTCATTCGTCATTGTGAGAAGGAGGAATCATCCACCTCATTCAATATTGGGTGAATCATTCTCCTTATTTACCTTAGTGTCATTTATTGCTTGATATTCCCTTTTCATCATTAATCTTAAAACATTAAATGCACATTGCATTTAACTTTCTTTCAACGCTACTCAACGTTATCCACATAATTCGATTATAGATCTGAAGTTATTATCATTAACTAGGTTTAATCCTTAATTATATAAAATTAATTAGTCTAACCAAAGATTTATATTTTTTTTGGTCAAACAAGTTACATATATAAAACATAGTGCAAAGTTATTAGGTTCCCACTTTCTATTTAAAACTTAAGAAAAGGGGAGAAAATTGAAATTGGTTCGCTGTTAACAGTATCGGTGAAGATTGCATCTCACGCTTTATTTTGTTTATACTAGGGAATTAATCGTAATTTAATATGTAACTAACATGCCGGTAAAACTCGCGCGTGGAAAAATACAAGTTGATAATAAAACTAGACGTTCATATACGATTTTCATTATTTCGTTTGTGATAGCAAGTTTATGTCCACAGACCACTTATGGGAGTAGTTAAAATATTCACAAAGTATATGGTAAAACTCCTATATTAAAAGCAAAACAGGACTACTCTTCTAATTAAAATTTATGAAAATAGAAATATTCAAAGAGTAGATGGGGACTGATCAATACCTCTATGAAAGATGATCATGCACTACTAGAAATTCGGCAAAAATCGACCAAGGTCGACCGACCAACTTTGGTCGGTCAAAAAACGGCTAAAAAATTGATCAAAGTTGGTCGGTTTTTCAAAATATTTTTTTTAAATTTTTTTTCGAAACCGACCAACTTTGGTCGGTTTTAAAAAACGACCAAAAAATTGATCAAAGTTGGTCGGTTTTTCAAAAAATTTTTTTTTTTTTTTTTTTACGAAACCGACCAACTTTGGTCGGTTTTCTTTGGCGCAAAAATGCGGGAAACTATTTTTGAGTCCCGTGAAATTTATGTTTCAAGAAACCGACCAACTTTGGTCGGTTTTTCAATTAAAATAAATAAAAATTAATATTAAAAAAATTGACCAAAATTGGTCGGTTAATTCGGCGGGTCATTTAAAAAAACCGACCAACTTTGGTCGGTAATTTTCCTTTTTAATAAAACCGACCAACTTTGGTCGGTTATTTTCGTGCAAAAATACAATTAAAGAGTATAAATCAAATAAAAGACAGTCTTAAAACAAAATGTACTAATGGTCTAGTAGTAGAATAGTATCCTGCCACAGTACAGATCCCGATTCGATTCCCAGATGGTGAATCTTTTTATTACATAATTAAAATACCGACCAACTTTGGTCGGTTTTTTTTTTTGCAATATTATTTTTTTTTTGAATTTAATTGACCGACCAAAGTTGGTCGGTAATTTCCGACCAACTTTGGGGTATGCCTTTCCGACCACAAAAATACCGTCCACACGTAAATGATCGCATTTTGGTCGGTTTTTGGCCATTACCGACCAACGTTGGTCGGTTTTTTTTGATCGATTTTTATCAGATTTCTAATAGTGATGGTTCGTTTTGGATCGATTTTCACTTGAAAAAAACCAAACCAATTAAGTCGATTTTTTAAATTTTGAAGTCAAACCATGCCGATTAAGTCTGTTTTTCACAATTATGTCGGTTTCTGCGGTTTTTTGTCAGTTTTTTCCTTCAATATGACATACATTGCCACACACATATTTCGGCAACTACATTCGAGCATAACACTATCAAATCGATTAATCTTTGAGAAATTTTCCAATTATCAAGATATATTGATGTTATTTGAATTAAATAGTGATGGATAATTTAAGGACTCAGTTAAAGACAAGTTATATTTAACTACTAGATTCTTGGACTTAAAAAAATTACAAATCAAACTAGAATTTAAAGGCCAAAAATTAGATTATTATAAAGGTAAAGAACTAGACTACCAACTAATAAATGATTAATATATACCATAAAGTTTGAAGAACTTTATAAAAATACACACACATATATATGTGTGTGTACTACTAAGTTTTAAATAGATATTTCTTTAGTCGGTTTAGTTCAAATAGTTTCGAAAACCAAACCACATTTAAAATTCAAAATCAAAAATTAAAATCAACCGTTTTTTTGTCTGTTTGATTCAATTGGTCATGAACACCCCTACCTCTATGTATCAAATTTGAGAAAAGAGGACATAAGCTAAATTTTTTATTTTTATTTTACATTTTATTGAACATATTAAATTTGTGAAAATAGATATGTGTGATTTTAATATCGCAAGAAATGACTGGGATCAATGATCATCAATGTATAATCATATATGTTTTTATTTCAAGTTCATATTACCAATACCACTCCTTCCATCTTCAGCCATGCTTTTGAGATAAAACTACCGTTTTCACTCGCTCTTGGAAAAAAAGAATAACTACTAAGACTTTAAACAATAGAAACAAGTTAATTGACTTAACCTTTTGAACTTCCAATCAAATTCATTAGGAATATATGGAAGTTACATCATTATTAAAGAGGAATAAGAGTTGATAAAGTTTCTAACTATTGTCCAGCATGATCTAAGTAGAATTAAAGTACAATAAGGGGTCGTTTGATTATGGAATTAGAAAAGTTATTCCAATATAAAATTTGAGATAATTTTTTGTTTAGTGTTTGTAAATTACGTGTATTAATTAAAACTAGAATACAATTTATACTAAAATCATGAATTACCCTATAAAACATAGAATTATCTATCCCCGTGAGGACTATAATTACAAGATTAATCTTGAGATAACTTAGTTAAGTTTTGAAACCAAACCGCAGCTAAGAAATTAAGTTTCCTTCACGTAGTGGGTTTTCAACAGTCCAAAACTGTCACGACCCGAAGGTGTGCCGCACCGTGTTGCTGTAGGGGAAGATGGGGTTCTGCGAATGTAGGGTCGTATTTGTGTGCCTAATGTGGATGGGTTTCGTGAATTAATTCTTGAAGAAGCATACAGTTCCAGATATTCTATTCATCTAGGTACCACCAAAATGTATCAAGATTCGCGGCAACATTATTGGTGGAGGAGAATAAAAAAGGATATAATTGCATATGTAGTTCGGTATCTGAATTGTCAGCAAGTTAAGTACGAGCATCAGAGACCTGGTGGTTTGCTTCAGAAGTTAGAAATTCCTGAGTGGAAGTGGGAGCGTATCACTATAGATTTTGTTGTTGGGCTCCCACGGACTCAGAGAAAATTTGACGCAGTTGGGTCATTGTGGACAGGTTGACCAAGTCAGCACATTTTATTCCAGTGGCAGTTACCTATTCTTCAGAGAGGTTAGCTGAAATTTACATTCGTGAGATTGTCTGCCTTCACGGTGTGCCCGTGTCTATTATTTCAGATCGATGTACGCAGTTTACCTCACATTTCTGGAGGGTTGTACAGTGTGAGTTAGGCACGTGAGTGGAGTTGAGTACAACATTTCATCCACAGACAGACAGACAGTCAGAGCGTACTATTCAGATATTGGAAGATATGCTCCGCGCTTGTGTTATAGACTTTGGAGGTTCTTGGGATCATTTCTTGCCACTTACGGAGTTTGCTTATAATAATAGCTACCAGTCTAGCATACAGATAGCTCCATATGAGGCATTATACGGAAGGCGATGCCGATCGTCAGTTGGTTGGTTTGAACCGGGAGAGGCTCGGTTGTTGGGTACCGATTTAATACAGGATGCCTTGGATAAGGTCAAGATTATTCAGGATCGACTTCGCACAGCCTAGTCTAGGCAAAAGAGTTATGTCGACCGTAAAGTTTGTGATATTGCATTCATGGTTGGAGAAAGAATATTGCTCCGGGTTTCACCTATGAAGGGTGTGATGAGGTTCGGAAAGAAGGGGAAGTTGAGCCCTAGATATATCGGACCCTTTGAAATTCTTGAAAGGGTGGGTGAAGTAGCCTACAAGCTTGCATTATCACCTAATTTATCAGCGGTTCATTCGGTGTTTCATGTGTCTATGCTCCGAAAATATCATGGTGATCCGTCCCATGCGTTAGATTTCAACTCAGTCCAATTGGACAAAGATTTGACTTACGAGGAGGAGCCGGTGGCTATTCTAGCCGGCAGGTCCCACAGTTGAGATCTAAGAGTTATCCTTCAGTTAGGGTGCAATGAAGAGGTCAGCCGATAAATGCATCTACCTGGGAGTCCGAGTCGGACATGCAGAGTAAATATCCACACCTTTTCTCCAGTTCAGGTACTTTTTCTAACTCCGTTCGAGGACGAACATTTATTTTAGAGGTGGAGAATGTGATGACTCAAAATGTCATCTTTAAATTTAATAAGTAATTCTGTATTTTAAGACCTCGAAAAGCACCATTTATCATTCCTCGACTTGCGTGCGCAGTCCATAAAATTTTTCGAAAAGTTTTTATGTGAAAAATAGATTAAAATGTGAAATAAAGCTTTAAAAACTCAACTAAGTTGACTTTAGTGAATATTTTGAGCAAACGGACCCGGATCAGTATTTTGATAATTTTGGTAGGTCCGTATCGTGATTTGGGACTTGGGCGTATGCCCGGAATCGAATTCCGAGGTCCCTAACTTGAGATATGGAATTTTGAAGAAACATTAAAAGCTTGAAAACTTAATGATTTTTAAGAAATTTTTGATATTGGATTTATTGACCTCGGGTCCGTATTTTAGTTTCGGAATCCAGTATAGGCCCACTATAATATTTATGACTTGTCTGCCAAATTTGGTGAGAATCAGAGTTGATTTGACATGATTCGGACGTCCGGTTGTAAAAATATAAGTTTTAAAGTTTTCTTGGAAACTTCCTTTGATTTGGTGTCCGATTCATAATTCTTGGTGTTATTTTGACGATTTGATCGTGCGAGCAAGTTCGTTTGATGTTTTAGGACTTGGGTGCATGTTTGGTTTGGAGCCCCGATGGCTCGGGTTGGTTTCGGGTGATTAACGGATCATTTTTGGACCTGGGGAAACTGCAGAAACCTGCTTCTGGTTTCCTTCTTCACGTTCGCGAAGAGAAAATTGGGGATGGCACATTTTGTGCTTCGCGTTCGCGACAGAGAGAACGCGTTCGCGAAGGCTTGAGGTGCGAAGCTTCGCGATTGAAGCCTCGCATTCGCGAAGGGAAAGGGGCTGGCCAGGACATTTGCCTTCGCGTTCGCGAAGGGCATCTCGCGTTCGCGAAGGCCAAGCCAGGCAAGCTTCGCGTTCGCGAAGTAGCCCTCGCATTCGCGAAGAGTAAAATTGGGCAGTAGGAATTTGTGCTTCGCGAACGCGAGGCACTGACCGCGTTCGCGAAGAAGAAAAATCTGAAAAAACAGAACTTAAGTTCTAGAAATGGGATTTCGACCCATTTTCCACCATTTTCGATTTTGAGCTCGGGTAAGACGATTTTTGGGCGATTTTTACGGAAAAATATTGGGGTAAGTATTCCTTATCCTATATTGATCATATTTCATGATTCCATACTCATTTATATCATGAATCCGTGAATTTATGGAAGAAAAATCAGTTTTTTTTATAAAATCTTCCAAAAAACGAAAATTTAAGATTCAAAGGTCCATTTGACATCGGAATTAGATAATTTTTGTATGGTTGGACTTGTCTCGGAATGGATGTTCGAATTTCGTAAGTTTTTCCGGGATTTGAGACGTGGGTCCCATTGTCGAATATTTAAATGAATTTCGGATTTTTATCCAGAAAATTTATAAATTCATATGGAATTAATTCCTATGATTAATATTGAATATATCAAATTGTTTGTGAATAGATTTGAAGCTTTCGGAGTCAAATTTAAAAAGAAAAGTTGTGGTTGAGTAATTGATTGGAATTTGCAAAGCGAGATAAGTGTCGTGGTTAACCTTGACTTGAGATAATAGAACCCTTAATTTAATTATTATATGAATTGCATGTGAACGACGTATAAGCGAGGTGACAAGTGTCTATACGTCGTCAAATTAATTGTTTGCCTGATTACTTGAAAAATCATAAATTATTTTAAATCATAAATTAATTATTATAATAACTGTTTCTCTCCTATTCTTGTCAAATATTAATTCTTGAATTCCTGCATTAATTGTTACATGCTATATGAATTATGTGTTTTAATTGTTATTTGACATTTAGCATATTAAATATTAAACTGTCTATTTTCTCCCTGATTTCTATAATAATCTGCTATTTGTCATTGTTTGTTTCATAATTAAATTATAATTATTGTATGCTTGTTGTCTTATAATTTTATATTAATTATTGCATTTATTGGAGAAATTTCTTCTATAAGAATTGGTAAATGAATATGTTGGAGGAGCGGGTTGCATGCCGCAACAGAATTAATTATAATGAATATATTGGAGGATCGGGTTGCACGCCGCAACAGACTTATGAAAAGTCCATATTGGGTAACAGACTTATTAAAAAGTCGAGATTAAAATGAATATATTGGAGGAGCGGGTTGCACACTGCAACAGAACCGAATGTGAATATATTGTGAGAGCTGGTTGCACGCTGCAACAGAATTGAATGTGAATATATTGTGAGAACGGGTTGCACGCTGCAACAGAATTGATGGAAATGATAATTGGTTATGACTGCTGAGTTGGCTTCAATTATTATAAATGAGTTACCTGATTTATTTCTATTATTTGTTGTTGTTATTAATATTACGTACATGTTAATGTAAGTGAACCGCCTTAGCCTCGTCACTATTTTATCGAGGTTAGGCTCAGCACTTACCAATACATGGGGTCGGTTGTACTGATACTACACTCTACACTTCTTGTGCAGATTTTGGAGTTGGTCCCAGCGGCGTACCATAGACTTGCTCGGATTCCAGCTACCGGAGGAGACTTGAGGTATAACTGCACGGCGTCCGTAGTTCTGAAGTCCCCGTCTATTTTATTTTAGCTGTGTGTTTATTTTCAGACAGTTTTATTTTATTCAGACCTTTATTTATATTTATTCTAGAAGTTCGTACACTTGGACACCAAATCTGGGATGTTATTTAGACACCGTTATTTTTATGGATTATTTTACTATATTTCAAACTTTGCTTTCGCTTTTGGTTCCTTGATTATTAATAATGTAAAGACTGTTTAGAAGTTGGTTAATATTATTCTAACGTTGGCTTGCCTAACAAGTGAAATGTTAGGCGCCATCAGAGTCCGAAGTTGGGAATTTCGGGTCGTGACAAAAACTTTCCATCTACTCGCTACCACTCTATAAATCCCTCAAAAGTCGAGACACAACCTCTCATGTATTGCTAATACACTTCTCTGGTATAAGCACAATCGTACTTTTTGAGTTGGGTGAGAAGTGAGTGATCAGACGTTAATGGCGACGGCAAAAGAGCACATTGAAGAAATAAGAAGAAACAAGTTCTCCATTGGAGGTGAAACTAATCCACTCACTGAGGACCTTCATCAAGCTGTCAAAAATCTCTCTGCTGAGCTTTACGCTAAGGATGTTCACTTTTTCATGGAACTCGTCCAGGTTATTTTTTCTTTCTCCCCTCTCTCTGCATTTTTATATCTTTTTCCATCTTTATAAACGTCCGTGCCTCTACTATTTCGCTTATTACCAGCAAAATGTATTTTCATGAAAAATATTTTGTCATACTTATTTATCAAATCAATTTTTTTTTTTGGGTCATTTTCAGTGTCATTTTTTATTATATAAAAGTATGTATGATATGTTCTCCTAATAAAAATAGTTGTCATTGTGTAATTGCAGAACGCGGAGGATAACGAGTACAACGAAGGCGTGGATCCTTCACTGGAATTTGTGATAACTTCCAAAGATATAACGGACACCGGAGCTCAGGCGACGCTTTTGATATTCAACAACGAGAAAGGATTCTCCCGCAAAAATATCGAGTCCATTTGCAGCGTCGGACGTTCTACTAAGAAGGGCAATCGCAAACGTGGCTACATCGGCGAGAAAGGTAATAAAAAACTTTGTACAATTTTCGTCTACTACTTGTACCTATCCATGGGCATGTGTATATCAATTGATTGTTCCTAAATGTTGACTCTTCGTTTTACCCCCTATATATGATCGTGTGTTCATTTATGTGTATACCTGGCTCGGTCTGTTTTTGCTTTACTAGTTTGATTACTAGAGAATTCCTAATTTGTTTGTAAGATTGTTTCGCAGTATTGGAATGAGATCGGCCTGAATAGAGTAGAAGGAATATAAAGCTGAACCCAACTTGATTTTTGAACGAAATGCACTTTAGCGGAGTAGAACTGCATACAATTTTCTGCCTCCACATATATGTATTCATTTAAACTTAAATAATTCCCGTGCTTTAAGTTAGCCTATACAAAGAGGTTAAAAGTAATTCATAGTCATCATAAGTTATTTTTTCCTTGATGATTTCCCAACAGTTTGGAGAACCTATAGTTTTAGAGAATCCCTTATATGTTTAAAAAGACACATTATGTTGTTCTACAAGAGTTACAGGACGGAACAAATGATATCTTGTTACTCCATTTTTTTCTGATAATTAGTGAATGCGTCATATCTTTTCAAGAGGAGATTAGGTTTGTTTCGATTTAACCTCATCTTCTGTATTTTTTGTGCCAGAATATCTGTTTATCTACGTTAGATTTCAGTTTACATCCCAACTTAAGATGTTCTGTCAGTCTCCAATCTCTAAAATCTAACACATAAATATTGGAAGAAAGGCACTCAAAAGAGTCCCCGTCTCTGCATACTTGGTTTTTTTTTAGCGAGAAGTGCACTTTACAAGAAGTAAAACTGCACGCATATTTCTCCCTTGGAAACAAGTTTAAAATGTATTCACATCAACTTCAATAGGTCCTGTTCTTGTTCATGGATTTTATAACTGCCCTTTGTAAGCTGCTTCTTAATTTCATAACATGTTAGCATTTGAACAGAGAACTGATATTTTTCTAGTTTCTTGATGAATCCAATGTATCCGATTGCATTCTTGATTTGATTATTCCTTTCAAATTTCCTTAGAAATGCATTTACCTTGTGCGGTTTTGGTTTCCCCCCATTTTTTATTTATTTTCCAATTTTTTAATACTGAAATATCACAACTATAATGTCATCACAGAATTATAAATTTATTGATATCCAACAGACTTGAAATATACGCGAAATCGCGCATTTACATTTACAGTAAAACCATAACTAGGAGCCCCAACAATATAGAGGGCCCCCTCTTTAATGTCTCCTATGCCTCCTTCTCTAGTATTCTTCCACTCCGTCGTCACACCAAGTTTCTTGAAGAACTTGGTCTGCCGATCCACTTGTTTAGCTGGGGCAGCTGGTGTAGTGTAGGCCTTTGACGGATCTAATCCATTAGTCGATAACTGGACAGACCACGTCTTCTTAACCACAAACCTATGACATACGTCCCGTGACGCTGTCCATGTAACTGGTTCGGTGTTCAGAAACGAATCAAATATAGCTCCCGCCGTAGGTACAGTACCAGTAGGGGCCTTATCATAGACTAACCAATAGTACATACGAATAGTGGCAATATAATTAAGAAATTTACTATCCACGGAAGATACTATTTTTGCCTGCACCTTGTAGGTGATAGTTCAGTCGGGAAATATTAAATGCATTTACCTTATTCGTAAATATTAAATGTTTCTAAAAGCACTTGATGCATTGTTTTTTCAGGCATTGGCTTCAAGAGTGTGTTTCTCATCACTGCTCGGCCCTACGTCTTCAGCAATGGGTATCAGATACGATTTAGCGAGGAACCTTGCCAGCATTGCAAAGTAGGCTATATTGTACCTGAATGGGTGGAAGCAAATCCAACTCTTTCAGTTATAACACAAATTTATGGGTCTGCTACCCTTCCAGCCACAACTATAGTGCTACCACTGAAACCTGACAATGTGAAACCTGTTAAGCAGCAGCTTTCAAGCATCCATCCTGAAGTTCTTCTTTTTCTTTCAAAAATAAAGAAGCTTTCAGTCAGGGAAGACAATGAGGATCCCAGGCTTAATACAGTTAGTGCTATTTCGATATCTAGTGAGACCGATTTTGTTAAGAAGAAGAATATTGATGCTGAATCCTACCTGCTTCATCTCTCAGCTGATGAAGAATCTGGTATGGGGGAATGCAGTTACTACATGTGGAAACAGAAGTTTCCTGTTAGGCGGGAGCACAGGGTGGATAGAAGAATGGATGTCGATGAGTGGGTAATCACTCTGGCTTTTCCTAATGGAGAGCGCCTCAACAGGGGAACCAGCTCCCCCGGTATTTATGCTTTTCTTCCCACGGAGATGGTGACGAACTTCCCTTTCATAATTCAGGCAGACTTTCTTCTAGCATCATCAAGGGAGTCAATCCTTCTTGATGACATATGGAATCAGGGCATTCTTGACTGCGTCCCTTCTACTTTTGTCAATGCTTTCACATCGCTTGGGAGAGCTAATGAAGGTGCTCCAGTTTCTACTCTAACTCATATGTTTGGCTTTTTACCAGTCAATGCATCTGCTTATCCAATTCTTAATGATGTGAGAGATTCCATTAAAAGAAAACTGCTGGATGAAAGTATCATTCCATTTGAATCATGGTTGTGAATGGTTAGGAGAGCGTTTTGGTTGGTGTGGCCCTCTGTAGATGCCAAATGGGATTTCTGTTGCTTTCTGGTCGGGCGAGAGTTCTCCTTGCTAGTTTTTAATGCGTTTTGTTTTGTATTTTGCTGCTCTATGGGTTCCTGTGTAATTTACTAAATTTGCACTCAAGGGATACAATTGCTGAAAAGCTTTATTCCTCAGTTCCATGTTCTTAAGATTGGTCCTCACTCTGCATCTTTGTTCAGCTCTATAGTAATTAAAATTATTCTCTTAGTTTGCATGCGTATCTACCATAATGTATAGTGTGTACTCGCTAATGCGCGTGTAGAGGAGCCATTAAAATATTTGGTCTTGAAACTGTACTCGCTAATGAAAAGTTGCACATCCATCCTGTATGAAATGCGAGACAGTATTTACTGCTAATCAATCATTTTGATTTGTTATATGTCTCAATGCTGTTGGTTCTGTTTATGTTTTGCTATTCCAGTTTTTGTGCAACTTTGATCTTTAACGAAATATTTTTTCGTTAGATGCATGCCTCAGTGTGTGTCCATTAACTTCCTCAGAAGAAAAAACTGATTCAGAATAAATTGGATAATTCTACAGCTTTTAACTAACAGTTTATAATCTCTCTGTCATAAAAGTCATTCTCTTCGGATGGTGATAAGCTATGTGGTCATTCTATGGTTATCGCGGAAATTCTTGATGGTATTGTCCTATCTGAAGGTGTTCCAACAACCATATTTATAGCAACAGATTGCAACCCTCAAAATGCCTATATCCCTTTTTGCAACGGTCTAAGGCTCGGTACATCTCAGCCACGATCATTGGGACAATAGTGTAAGTTTGCCCCTCAATTCCTTCCATTAGGGTCTTAGTGACCATAGCTAGGCGAGTGTGGATCCTTTCTCCTTGTATCGGGAATATCAGCATCCCCAGAAAACAGACAATGAATACAAAAACCCGGCGGTGAGTCCAACTCAAAGAAGTGATGGCAAATTCATCATGGTAAAGACGATATGACTTGCTGTGACTATAACGCTCGTAAAGGAAGTCGAATGGTATGTAAAATTTCTTCAGACAGACTAACTCATCATTTTTCCTGAAACCTATCATTTTTAGGAAACTTCGAGAAGTACGGTTTTCCGGTACCAACAAGCCAGGTGGAGCCCAGTGAAGCCTCATATTTCCTCTAGAAGGGGAGTCATTTCTATATCACCAAAACGAAATACGACCCTCTTCTCATCCCAGAACATGGTGGCAGCTTCAATTAACACATTGTTCGGCTGAATATCTAACAAAGAAGGTAAATTCCTGAGAACCCTTTTCACATGGTTTTTGTCACTTGGCGAGAGATTTTCCCACCAATCTAGCAACAAAGGCAGGATACTTCGAACCATGCCGAACCTGGGGACTTCGTGCCTCATTTCTGCAAAACAAATAAAGTTAGCCTTTCCCCCTCCGGATTTGACTATTTACACATTAATGATTAGCATATCGGAATGTTTTCTCCAAATAATAAACATATCATGATTGTACCCATTGGGATTTAAGAAAATCCCGACGGGCTTTGGACAAGGCTTGTCTTAGAGAGTTATTACGCGGACAACATTCTAACCCATACTAGGTTTAGACATGATGCATGCATAGTTAATATTAGAGTGGGGGTTTCTAGAAGAGTCTAGATCGGTACCCTCAAGTGGACAACTTGAGAGGGGAAGGCATGGAACCGTCGATTGCACCGTTGATCGACTAATTTTACCGCAAATAAGCCTTTTCAAATTTAAAAGGGTGATTTAGGAAGAGCGCGAACACTCATCAAGCGCCGCTATGGTATTAATTACGCACGAGTGGAATATGATGTGGAGCATACTTTATGTAAAGATAAAACAACACGTTGCCAAGTATTTTGCATGATGAAGACAATAAACGCAGTATTAAATTGAGCTTAAAGATATAAAAAGAAAGGAAAACAAGGAAGAAGTTAGTTTGCGCAATATGAAAGAATTGCAATAAAGCAAACAAAAGGGTATGGATAGGGAAAGACATGATATAGCAAAATTTTAAAAAAAAATAATTCAGAGCAAGTGAACATAACTCGAAAATAAAGGGAAAACGCATATTGTAACCAAATTAGGCAAAGATTTGCATATTAATATGAATTCACATAAAGAAAAAATAAGGAAAATGATGTGCATGTAGCAATAAAAGGAAAACGGGAGCGGGATATTCATGTAACAGCAAAATAACAAAGATACGCTTATCAGAGAAAACTAATTCATATAGACCAAGTTCGCTATCGTAAGAGCCTAAAATAATTTCCCCAGCAGAGTCGCCATGCTGTCGCGCCCCTCTTTCTCGTGAAATCGGGCTTCGACATGTGACAACTCTTTTAAAGGAAGGTGTTAAAAGAGAGAGTCGCCACCTAACGGGTTTGAGGTGCGTTAGGTCACCTATTTGCAAATAACTCTGGTTTAACCAGTTTGCGTCAGCAAAGGGCTCAAATTACCTCGAAGAGAAGGTGTTAGGCACTCTTCGAGATCCACAATTGTGGGTCCCGACCGAATTTGAATGATATGAATTAGTCAAATAGTCAGATAGAAAAATAAGAAGTTTAAAAAAATCATTATTAGAAAGTCCTTGAGTAAATACAGATAATTGGTTTAAAGACAAGATAGGGGTCCTAAGTTTTTTAGCCTAAAGGATCACCCCTGCAACATAAATAATACTTCGTAACTCCCTCGAGGTGGGGTGTTACTCGTATTATTCAGCGGGCACAGACTATCATCTCCTGCTACCCGATTACTATCTTTAAGCTTTTACCTAAAGCGCACTAGTTGATTCTAAACCATGCCCTATGCGTGCACTACCCCTCCCGTACCTATGGCCCGGGAGGCATTTAGACCTCTATTTTGGATGGTTTCTAGAATTAGCTTAGGCTGCTCAGAAATGATAAAACTAGGCGACATACAAAATAAGTTGGACTTCATGTAAAAGCAATTAAGGGCTCAAGTTAACCTCCACACTTAGACAACAAGTGCACGCGAATAAATTTTCACATTAAACGTTAGACAATTTCAGGATTGAGGTAAATTAAAGCCATTAGACCCTATAGACATGGTTTCTATGTGACCTTGGGATTCGAACATGCAGGCAGTTTCAGATGCAAGATGCTACCTTTATAGACGTGATTTCTGAACAACTATACTTTTTAGGGAATCTGGTATTGCGAGCTGATTGTTGAAATTACAGATTTCAAGTGGTTAAACTTATAGACATGATTTCTAGGTGATTTACGCAGTAGTTGGCTATGATAACTATTGAAAATACTCAAAATTACCCAGTTTGATCCCATAGGCATACTTTCTAATAGCGGCAGAGTTAAGCAATGAAACAATGTTTGAAAGTTCAATATTAGCACTTAAAGCAAGATTTCTACGATTAGTGATTGAAACTGATTTTAGCTCCTATAGGCATGTTTCCTAAATGAGCAATTATAACAACAACACATTAACCAATTAAACCCTATAGGCATGATTTCTAAAATGCAGATTTGGTAGAACATAAATTAACAGAACCCTATGGACGTAGCACCTAATGAATATACTGTAATGCACACTGAGACATTGGTCATTTTATTTTCTATAGGCAGGACATCTAGCATGTAGAAACAGAATATGTTAAACGAATTAAATACCTATAGGAAGGTTATCTAACACATACAATAGCAGAACATGTTTGAGCAAAGTAAACACCTATAGGCAGGATTTCTACCTGTTTTATGCAAATATTAAAATAAATCCCTTTTCCCAATATTACTAACACCCCAATTATTATTATAACATTATTACAATCCCAATGAGTGAAATAAATTACAGAATTACAGAATAGTTATAGTGGGCCTACGGCAGGCCCAATGTATACCTAGCCTAGCTAGGCCTTCAACACAGTTTCACAACAGCCCAGGAACAATCTCCATTCACACAAAATAGCCCACATCCAGTAGCCATAAAAAGTCCCAGAGGTATAGCCATTTACACAAACCAACTGGTTTATCCAGTAGGTGAGAAGATGGGGCAAAGTTGAGCAATTAGGGAAAAGGTGGAAAAGAACCTTGGACTCTAGTGTGTCAGAGTTTCCAAGGGCTTCAAGAACCCAAGGCAGTGCTCACACTAGGGAGGTTGATAGAGGAGACTTAGGGGAAGGGCTTTGGCTTTCAACTAGCCCCATAATTAAACAAGAAACAACCAGTGAAAATAGGAGTAGGGTAATAGGTTTGGAAAACATTTGCAAACTTGTAAGATAATCACATAATGAACTCCAAAAGAAAATTAACACACTGGGCAGGGTGACATATGATAAGGAACAAGGAGCCTAGGATTGCAAGGTCAACAGGCAAGGGCATTAGACTAGTAAAACCAAGTAATGCAACCAGTGTAGAACTTAAAGGATCAGATTATACAAAACTAAGGATTACACAGTATAATACAAACAAGATTAGATATCATAGAGGGTATAAGTCAAGGAGGATTAGTTTAAAGGATAACAGGTTGTTAGAGGTGCAGAATTATACATGGCAAGAACACATAGAGTGGCAACCATAGTTATAGGAGCATACTACACTTAGAGTAAGGTCTTAAACAAGTTAAGGCATGCTAATAATATCAATTAATCACTAGAAGTTCAGAATTAAGCAGAGAATCATGGATAAAACCATATAATCAAGGCAGAACATTCGAATTATCAACAACACCAAACTAAACATGCTTCATTCTATCTAAATTAACTAAGTTAGGTGCAGAGACATTATTAGGCTAGCAATTATAGGCAGAATCACACATAAAGAGAGTCAAGGGAATACATTAAGTCGTGCAGTTTCAAAGAACATGCTAACATAAGAGAATAAACATTGTGAGGGTTTAGAAACTAACCAGTTATTGTTCAATAAATAAGAAAGGAACAGCAGTAAGGACCCCGAGTCTCAAATGTGTCAATTTCCCAAGGGTTTCAAGAACCCAAGGTAGTGCTCACACCCAAGAGATGGTCAGAAAAGTAAAAATCCGGTGGCCTTGGCTTTCAGCCGGCCAAGAGCCAAACAGAACAGAATAGTAAACAAATACAGAATAGAAACCTCAATTTTTAGTGACTTTTTGTCTGTTCAAAAAGGGGAAAGGGAATGGGTTTATATAGTGGTAAAAATCAACACATAAGTAAGGAAATACGAACAATCAGACCATAAAAGTAAAGAAGAACACATAAATCAATTTAAAATCAAATTAGGAGAATAAGCCGGTAAACCCTAGTTTTTTTAGGAAAAATAAATATCAACGGAATATACACAGAAACGGTAACATAGGACGAATATAGACACAAATAATACCCAAAATCAGATAATCGAACCAATATTGGTTCGATTTGAAGAGATCTGTAAACCCTAGTTTTTTAGGAAAAAATAAGAATAAAAAAAAATGCACAAATATTCGTACTCACAATAGAACAAAGGATGAACATAGACAGAATAGCAGAAAGATCAGTGATTTGAACCTATTTTGGTTCGATCTTGTGGAGATGTGCTTGCCATGTTTAGGCAAGAAGTATAGGAGAGTAACCAATACCCGTAGGAGGTCATATATGGCAAGTAGTAGCCATAGAATCCCATATTAGACGGGATTATGAGAGGATTTAGGGCGCGAGGGCTAGGGTTCTTAGGAGGGAGAAGGGAGGTAAGGGATATTAGGGCGGTGGACGGGGGAGAATGGGACTAGGGTTGTGGTTTGGGTTAGTTTAAAGGGGAGGGTTTGATATGGGCCGTTGATCTCAGAGATCAACGGCCACGATTAAAGGGTAGTTGGGCCGGGTTATTAGAAACGGGTCCCGACCGGGTTAGGGGTTGGGTTAATTTGGTTTGGGCTGGCGGTTGTTTGGTCTAGTGTATTAGGCTTTGGGCCTTTGTTTGGTCCGAAAATAAGTTCAAGAGTGGACTAATTTTTTAAATACCCAATATTTTAGCAAAAACAAAATAATTTATAAAAGTAATTAATAAATAACAAAAATATTACTTGTGCACTAAAATGATTAAAAATAATAACTTACATTATAAAAATATAAAAAATTATTTTTTGCATAAATAATGTAATTATACATAAATATGGGCTATTATTGCAAAAATATGCAATTAGCCTAAAAATACAAATGTAATTATAAAAAATGCAGTAAAATATTTAAAAACACACATATTGGTATAAATGATAAGTTTAGATGATTAAATCATCATAAAAATAATTTGAAGGATAATTATTGGATATTTATACAATAAAATACAAAAAAAAAAATTGATTTAAAGCCTTTAAAAATTATGAAAAATTATAAAAAAAATAAAAAAATTGTATAGGTTTATAAACTAAATGATAATGCAAATATACTATTTTGAAAGTATATATATATTTTAAAAATATGAGGAAAAATTGGGTATCAACACTCGGTATGACTAGAAGCTTTTCCCAAAGTGCTTGTTTAAATGTTCTTAGACTATAATTTTGCCAAGCGTAACCTTTGAACCAATTTGGAATTTTGAGGGCCTTATGTTTTAGTTACGGGCTTTGGACTTCTCCGAGCCATTTTTAGGAGTGGTCATAGTCTTTTAAGTTCACGCACTACCTAATAGACTTTGTACCTTCGGGCTTCGATAGCCCAAGCAGTCCGAGTTTGTCTTGGACGACTGTCCCTTAGTGGAGGTGGTTGTATCCTTTTAAGTTCAGGCACTGCCTTATAGTCTTTGTACCTCTGTTCTTCGATAGCCCGAGCCGTCTGAGTTTGTCTCGGACGAAAGTCCCCGAGTGGGGGTGGTCGTAGCCTTTTAAGTCCAGGCACACTGCCTAATAGGCTTTGTACTCCCGGGCTTCGATGTCCCGAGTCCTCCGAGTTTGTCTTGGACGATAGTCCCCGAGTGGGGGCAATCTATTGGATCCGAATAGAGGCGACCCTTGGGCTCGATATCCTTAAGGAACATAATGTAATAGTCTTAAGGGATAAAATATAAATCTTCAAGGTAGAAACTTTCTTTCATTCTTGTGCGTATTATACAAGATTGTAAGTGTGTAAAATCTTCGTGTTATGTTTTAGGTGGTCTATGCGGGCACTGTTCATTTGACCCTTTAAATAAATCCTATCCACCGAGCCTAGACTGTTCAAGCACAAAGTTTCCTTCCTTGCTAAAAATCATTACCCGAGGGTGATAGCCCCCAGTATTCGGGGTCGATCATCGAGAAGGCTCGGATACTGTTAAGGTGACTGATAAGTGGGGATTTTGATTTCTTATTAGCACCTTTTAGCTTTTATTTTAGTCCGAAAGTATTGAATTGTGTTCCCGAAACTAATGAAATTGTGCAAATTACAGGAATGCTCGAAGTTTGGTCTCCCATGATGAAATCCGACTAAAAATAAATTTTTTAAGCATAAGAAGGGCGCAGAAGCAAAGATGTGCGGTCCACAGAAGGGCGCATTTGCGGCCGCAACCCAGGCAGCAGAACCCAACATGCTTTTCAGCAATGTGCGGAGCATACATGAATTGTGCGGTCGTAGAACTGGGCTTTCACTGACAAAGATTCAATGTTCAGAGAATATGCAAGAAGACCAAGTCCTGAAGCCTTTGTGAATTGCGGACCAAATCATTCCATTTGTACTTGGGATGAACTAGAGGAGAAATTCATTTCAAAGTACTTATCTCCGGGCACATGGCCATTCTTCGGGATGAAATTCTAGCATTCAAGCAAGAGCCCAATGAACCACTACACGAGATATGGGAAAGATATAGGACAATGGTGAAAGAGTGCCCCAATAATGATATGATGGAGAACATGATTCAACAAACTTTCTATCGGGAAATCAATACCACCAACCAATGTGTAGTGAATCAACTTGCCGGTGGGAACTTCATGACTACACCTTATACAGAAGAGTGTGATATTTTGGATGAGATGGAGGATACTTCATCAGCATGGCAATCTAGAGCCAATGTTCCACAAGGTGATCCAAATATGATTCTTCTTCATAAAGAGTTACATGACCATGGAAAAGCCATAACCGAGTTGACAACCACCATGAACCAATTGGCAATGGCTCAACTTCAAAAAGTGCAAAATGTGAGGCAAGTCAATGTTATGGAGGGAGTCAATATGATGGTAAACAAGAGAAGAACAAGAAGTCCACAAGTGCAACAAAGAGTAGAGAATTTTGTGCAAGATGATATTGGATTTGGTCAAAGAGATTTGTACAATGATCAAGAAGAATAGATCCAATATGTGAACAACTTTCAAGGGAAAAGAAACAACTTCCAAGGCCCTAGTCAACAACAATGGAGACCTTCGAATAATCAAGGCAATTGGAATTCTAACAACCAGGGTAATTGGAATAGTGGAAACAATCAAGAAAATTTGAGTGAAAGCAATAACTAAGGGAATTGGCAAAAAATTAATAACCAAGGTAATTGGGGAGGCAACAACCAAGGCGGGTGGAACAATAACCAAGGGAATCAGGGGTCGGGTTTTCAAAGGCCCCCGATGTATCAACAACTGAGCAACCCACATCCTTATCCTTCTCATGGTCCTAGTTCCTCCAACATTGAAATGGGTCGTATTGAGAACATGTTCAAGAAAATGATGGAGAAGAATGCTGATTCCGATGCCCAACTTGCTTCACACAACACATAAATCCAAAATTTGGAAGTGCAAATGGGTCAAATCTCTCAAGCTTTAAATTCTCGTCCTAAGGGGGAACTACCAAGTGATATAGTGGTGAACCTGAAGGGCGAGAACAACACGAGGCATGCCATTGTCTCCTTATAAGAAGTGGAAGATGTGGGGATGCATCTACCTCAATTCAAAGAAAACTTATGGATGATGAGCAAGTGGTAGAAGAAGAGGAGACCTCGAACAATGTTGTACAAGCAAATGATGAAGTGCGGATTGATATTTATGGCACGGTGGAATATACTCAAGAGGATGTAAACCCGTCTAGGGATTATGTGATTGACATACTTAAACCGGTAGTGCAAAATGCTAAGGCACCATTGCTTAAGCCACCTCTTTCCTATCCTCAAAGGCTTGCCAAGAAAAATGGCGCGAATCAATTCAAGAAGTTCATTGATATGATGAAGAGTCTCTCTATAAATATGCTATTAGTTAAAGCCTTGTAGCAAATGCCCGAATATGCAAAGTTTATGAAGGACATGGTGACAAAGAAGAGAGAAATAAATTTTGAAACTATCAAAGTAACTCACCAACTGAGTGCAATTGTACGTTCGTTGGCTTCTAAGTTGGAAGATCCCAATGGTTTTACAATTCCTTGTACCATTGGAAGTACTGAGTTTGCAAAAGCTCTTTGTGATCTTGGGGCGAGTATCAACTTGATTCCCTATTCGTTTTTCAAGACATTAGGAATTGGACAACCAAGACCCACATCTATGAGATTACAAATGGACGATCGTACAATGAACAAACCATTGGGAGTGATTGAGGATGTATTGGTTCTAGTTGACAAGTTTATTCTCCTGGCAGATTTTGTTATTCTTGATTTTGAAGTGGACTATGAGGTGCCGATTATTCTTGGTAGACCTTTACTTGCTATGGGGAAGGCACTTGTTGATATGGAAGCTGGTGAACTCACTTTTCGGATGGGTGTTGAAAAGGTGGTGTTCCACGTGCAAATCTATGAGGCAACCGAATAGCAATGAAGTGTGTTCGTTCGTGGACTTGGTGACTGATGTAATAATTGATGATACATGTGCCAGGATTAATGTGGGTGATATGTTGGAGGCCGTTTTGCTCAATTTTGATGATGATGAGATGGATGGCTTCATGGAATGTGTTAATTCTTTTCAAGGGATGGGGTCGTACAATTATGCACCTCAGAAGCTTTCCTTGGATCTTGAGAATAGGAAAACTCCTCATACAAAGCCTTCAATTGAAGAGCCTCCTATCTTGGAGTTGAAGCCATTACCTCCACATCTCAGGTATGAATTCCTTGGTCCTTGCTCTACTTTACCGATTATTCTTTCCTTTTGTTTGACTAACATGTAGGTTAACTCTACATTGGCGGTGCTCCACAATAGGAAGAAAGCTATTGGGTGGACTTTGGCGAATATTTAGGGAATAAGCTCCGCATTTTGCATGCACAAGATTAACTTGGAGGAATATGCCAAACCCTCCATCGACCATCAAAAGAGACTCAATGAAGCTATGCAAGACGTGGTCAAAAAGGAGATCATAAAGTAGTTACATGCCGGGGTGGTCTACCTCATTTCTGACAGTTCATGGACTTCTCTGGTGCAATGGGTTCCGAAGAAGGTGGGCATAACTATGGTCACCAATGATAAGAACGAGTTGATT
The DNA here is from genome assembly GCF_000715075.1 of Nicotiana tabacum. Classification (NCBI taxonomy): domain Eukaryota; kingdom Viridiplantae; phylum Streptophyta; class Magnoliopsida; order Solanales; family Solanaceae; genus Nicotiana; species Nicotiana tabacum. The sequence continues at coordinate 52,711,192 of NC_134083.1, forward strand.
CCAACAAGAACGGTGTCTGGGTGGAGAGTGTATATGGACTATCAGAAGCTCAACAAAGTCACAAGGAAAGACCATTTCCCACGACCCTTTCTTGACCAAATGCTTGATAGGTTGGCCAGCCGGGAATTCTATTGCTTTCTAGATCGATATTCGGCTACAATCAAATCCTTATTGCCCTGGAAGATCAAGAGAAAACAACTTTCACTTGTCCCTATGGCACTTTCGCTTTCAAGCGGATGCCATTTGGCTTATGCAATGCACCGACAACGTTTCAATGGTGTATGATGGCGATCTTAATGGATATGGTAGAGGACTACTTTGAAGTCTTCATGGATGACTTTTCGGTAGTCGGGGATTCCTTTGATGATTGCTTGGCAAATTTAGATAAGGTATTGGAGAGGTGTGAAAAAATGAACTTGGTGTTGAATTGGAAAAAATGTCATTTCATGGTCGAGGAGGGTATTGTCCCTGGCCATAAGATTTAAAAGAAGGGAATAGAGGTGGACAAGGTGAAAATAGAGGTGATTTCTAAACTTCCACCTCCAACATCCGTGAAGGGCGTGAGAAGTTTCTTGGGTCACGTGGGGTTCTACCGGCATTTCATAAAGGATTTTTCCAAAGTGGTTAACCCCTTGTGCAAGCTTTTGGAGAAAGATGCTAAATTTCACTTCAACGATGATTACATGAGAGCATTTGAATTTCTCAAGTTCAAGTTGACAACTACTCCCATTATCACCGCTCCTAATTGGAGCATTCCTTTTGAGCTCATGTGTGATGCTAATGATGTAGAGATTGGAGCAGTTTTGGGGCAACGTATCAACAAGATTTTTCATCCTGTCTACTATGCTAGTAAGACTATGAATGATGCCCAAGTCAATTACATCGTTATCAAAAAAGAGCTCATCTCCATTGTGTTTGCTATTGAGAAGTATCGCCTGTACTTGATGGGTGCAAAAGTGATTGTCCACACGGATCATGCGACACTTCATTATCTTGTGAGCAAGAAAGATTCCAAAGTCTGGTTGATGAGATGGGTGATTTTGTTTCAAGAGTTTGATATAGACATCCAAGACTATAAAGGGAGTAAAAATCAAGTGGCGGACTACTTGTCTCGTTTGGAGGATGAGGGGAGGTCGCATGATGTCCTTGAAATCAATGACTCTTTCCTTGATTTTAAACTCTTGGCTATTTCAATGAAAGAGGTGTCATGGTTCGCTGATCTAGCAAATTTTCTTGTAAGTGGTATTATCCCAGATGAGTTCTCTTCAAACCAAAGGAAGAAGCTCAAATGGGATTGTCAAGACTATTTTTGGGATGAACCGTACCTCTTCCAGATTTGCACGGATGGGGTATTTAGAATATGTGTACCGTATAAAGAGAAAAATGTTATTCTTGAGGCTTGTCACTCTTCGCCTTATAGTGGTCACCATGGTGGAGCAAGAACGGTGGCTAAAGTGCTAAGTTGCAGTTTCAATTAGCCCACTCTCTACAAAGATGCAAGTGATATGGTAAAAAGATGTGATGTATGCCAACGGGCCAGTGGAATCTCGAAGAAGAATAAAATGCCTCTCACTACCATTTTGGAGATTGATATCTTTGATGTGTAGGGTATTGACTTCATGGGTCCCTTTATTAGTTCTTGTGGAAACACCTAAATCTTGGTCGCGATTGATTATGTGTCTAAATGGGTTGAGGTCATTGCTCTACCCAACAATGAAGCGAGAAGTGTGGTAGCATTTTTGAAGAAGAATATTTTCACAAGATTTGGTACTCCGCGGTCTATCATAAGCGATGGGGGTCGCATTTTTAGAAAAAAAAATTTCAACACCTTACTCACTCATAAAGTCATGACTCCCTATCATCCACAAGCAAGCGGTCAAGTGGAAGTCTCCAGCCAAGAGATAAAGAGTATCTTGTCCAAAACAGTGAATGCTAACCGGACGGATTGGTCAAAGAAGCTTGATGCTGCACTATGGGATTATCGGACTACTTTCAAAACTCCTATCGGGATGTCTCCATACCGGTTGGTATTTGGCAAAGCTTGTCATCTTTCGGTGGAACTCGAGCACAAAGCCATATGGGCTTTAAAGAAGTTAAATCTTAATTGGGATGCAACCGCTAAGTTGCGGGTTGCACAATTGAATGAATTAGATGAGTTCTGGTACCATGCATATGCAAGTTCGTCCTTGTACAAAGAGATAATGAAGTACCTTCATGAAAAGTACATCCGAAATAAGGAGTTCAAGGTGTGCGATCTTGTTTTGTTGTTCAACTCATGATTGAAGATGTTTCCCGGAAAGTTGAAATCCAAATGGAGTGGTCCCTTTGAAATTGTGGGTATGACACCTTTTGGTACATTGGACTTGAAGAACAAAAATGATGAGGTATTCCGAGTCAATGATCACCAGGTGAACCATTATTTGGGACAAACTGATGATGGCCACGTGGTGGTAGTGATTCATTTGAAGTGATGGTAATCTGCGTCGTGTCCCGATGTTAAATCAGGCGCTTCTTGGGAGACAACCCATGTTTCTTTTTCTTTTTTCATTTATTCTTCTATAGATAGGTGTTATTTTGTGCTAACTGGATTTGAAGTGTGTTGCAGGAATGAGTGTGCTTTACAAGAACTGTGCTCAGAAAAATTGGTTAAGTAAGGAAAAAGTGCGGACCGCACAATTTTGAATGTTACAACAGAAGGCAATTGCGTCCGCCCAATTCTTGTACGGACCGCACATATTGAGATGGAAAAATGCAAACTCTCTAAAGTTTGTTTGTCAGAGAAACAGCCAAAGTGCGGCCGCACAACGAATTCTGCGGTCTGCACCAAAATCTACGGCTGCACAGCTAAATCTGCGGACCGCAGATCATCAAAGGAAAGTGAACCTCCAGGTAACAGAGTGCGGATCACAAAAGGAATTCTGTGGCCGCACTCGTCTCGTTGTTCCCTAGACATATCCTTTTTGTATAAATAGTAATGCTAAGGCTAGTGTACAAAAAAGGGCTAAAACTTTGCACGCATCTGTTCACTCATCTACCACCTAGATACGCATCTGTGATCATTACTTAGCACTATTTCATCACTGGTATATTCAAATCATTTCTAGGATCCTTTAATTTCTTAGTTTAGTTTACAATTTGTTAGTTATTTTAGACCATTTGTCACTAGAAGTAAATTTTCTATCCATATGGGGTTTAAATTGTGTGGGTCAGCTCCTAATTGTTATTTGGGGAATGGGTATCTTGATTATCATGTTTAATTGCTATTACCATGTCCAATTTGTGCATAAATCAAAACTCTTAAAGAATCTGCCCGACCTAATTTTGAAATCTGTGGCCGCACAAGAAATTATGCGGTCCGCAGAAGTGTTGACTAGGGAAGTTGGTAAGGCAATAATATGCGGACCACACTTGTAATTGTGCAGACCGCAGTAATCTCATCGCGGCCGCAGAAAAGTATATGCGGCCGCAGATCAGGCCAATCTCTGTCTTCAAAGAGTTGCCATTTTGAGGTACTCATAATGCGACTGCACTGACAATTGTGCGGACCGCACTTAAGATGTGCGATTGCTCTTAAAATTGTGCGGACCGTAGTTTCATCTCTGCGGCTGCAAGTCCAAATTGTGCGGAACGCACAACCCAGGCTATGGCCATATTTGCAATTGTGCGGACCACACTTCCCTTCCCTGCAAACATATTTTGTTCTATGAATGTCTGTTTATCTGCACTTGAACTTGAACTGACTCATGTTGTTGTTTGTTACAGAAAATGGTTAGATCACGAGGTCGTGGTGATACATCAAAGGGGAGGGGTAAACCTTCCAGAGGCAGAGGCAGAGGCAAAAGCAATTTACCCCTCGCCCTCCAAAGTGTAATCAGTAAGAAAGCCACAACAGGCCTGGGAAGACTGCCCGAACCTTCCGAGTCTAGTTCATATGTCCCATCTAGGGAAGCATCGGAGGGTGACTCAATGCAAGAGCAACCTGCTATTCAATCATAGCCACAACAGCCACATGATATATACCAACTTAGAGACGAGTCATCCTCCTCTAATAGCACTTCGAGGGTTCGAAAGGTGACAGTCAGGCTTCAGAGCCCTCATCCACACATGCTCCCAATACACATGCTACTACAGTGGTTGTTGATGATATTCCGGATGATGGCCGAGGGGGTGATACTAGAGTTGTCGGCCTTGAGAGGTCGAAGAAGAAAGAGAAATTGGAAGATAGGTTTGTTAGTTTGGCTACTTTTCACAAGCTTTCTAGAGTGGTGGACAGTGAGATCCCTCACTCTTGAGCATCAATTCATGATAAAAGACCTTGACAAATACAACTCGGCAGTGTTGAGACAGTTCTGGGAGCGGAAGAGGTGGATGTGGTTCACCAAAAGTGTGATAGATGCCAAGGAAAACCTGGTCCGGGAAATTTACGCCAATGTGGTGCATATAAAGATTCGAAAATAGCCTCTTTACCTCTTCGGGGTAGGGGTAAGGTCTGCGTATACACTACCCTCCCCATACCCCATAAGTGGGATTTCACTGGATTGTTGTTTGTTGTGGCGCATATAAAGAAAGGGACCAAGGTAACAAAAGTGAGAAATCTAAAGGTGAGATTCGATCAGAGCACCCTAAACACATATTTAAGGTTTGAGGATGTGGAGCCTGAGCAATACCTGGAAAAGTTAGCACTGGGAGATGCAGTTCGACCATGGCTAGCTGAGATTCTTGCAGCTCTGGGGCTGCCTCCAACATGGATCACAGCAAGGGTTCCTATTAAGCGGAACACCCTAAATTTTGAGGCAAAGGGATGAAAGACATTCATGTGTAGCATACTAGACCCATGCCAAAATGAAACAAATATTCTGATTCAAGGGTATGTGCTAGTCGCCTCTATCATGGCTGGGTACCCGATCAATGTGGGTGTTGTGATGTTAGCCAACATGTCTGTGGTCGCCAGGCAAGGTGACACCTCCTACATGTATCCCAACACTATCACTGAGTACCTTATGGATGCGGGTGTGGAGCCGAGGGATTTTGATACCAAGGTGCGGGCGAAGAAGCCCTTCTCATGGTATTCATTGATGGGTGGTGGAAACCCAAAGAAAAAGGGTCAACCCTCTATTACTGCAGGCCAGTCTGATGAGCCCGCCGGGGTAGCTGCTGAGACAGTTGACATGCCATCTACTTCAGCAGAGCCTTCTAATGGTGCAACAGCTATGCCTCCATCTCCTTCGCCAGGTCCTTCAGCATAAGTGCCTTCCACATCGGCTTTGAAGACGGTGCCCATGCCCGCTCATCCACTATTTGCACTGCGAGTCTCCCAAACACTGGCGATCCTTAACAATTGGATGCAGACAACCACTGCAAAGTTGTCTGACATATCCAGTGTTGTTGCAGCACTTTCATCCACTCCGACACCCCAGATTCCTCCGACATTGGATGATATATTGAAAAAGATCTTGGAGAACCAGACCACCATCATGGACAACTTGGTAGCACATGGAGCAACGATTGAGGAGCTGGGAAAGCAGGTAAAGAAAATGAAGAAATCTCAGGCGTCCAAGAAATCAGTTGACAGGCTGAGGAGAGAGGTGACCAAGATAGAAACAACTGGTGATCTTCCATTTGATATGCTCATGGGGTTAGATCCAGCAACACCATCAGCTCCAGTGGCACCAGCTGGCCAGTCTGAGGAACCAGGCCTGGCTATCGACACTACTGAGGCAGTGTGCCAGATGTTCACCAACCCAGTTACTCCCAGAGCCGATGATGATGAGATACAGTTAGAGGAGATTGAGGGCGGTGACACTACTATGGACACGGAGATTTCCAAGGCCACATAGGGAGTCTTTTTCACTCTTACCCTTCTTTATTCTTATTTTGATTAAGCATTGGGGACAATGCTTATTTTTACTTGGGGGGGAGGGGGGTGGAGTTATTTGCTATTTGGATGACTTTTAGACATTTGGTTTGTAATAACTGATAATATTTTCTTCTTTCACTTTATTCTGTATATATATTCTCTCTGTTCTCTCTTGATGTATATATTCCTTTTTTTCCTCTCTCATTATGTATATCCATTATGCTTTCAGTAGTTTACTTTTAGCTTCTTGAAACAATAAGCCTTTGGTTTTCTTAATGCCACGGTTCTTTCCAAAGGTAATTTTTGTGTGAACCGGGTGACTCTTCCCAATGATGGATGGCGTGAAAAACTTCTTAAGGGATTTCGACTACTCATTAGTACCTTTTTGCTTTCGTTTTAGTCCAAAAGTGCTTAATTGGGTTCCCGAAAACTGATAAAATATGCATAATTGCAGGAATATTAGAAAATTAGCCCCAAAGATGACATCCACTTCAAGAAGGAGAAATCTGAACTTAAGGATAAAAACAGCACAAAAGCTCAAAGTGTGGTCTGCAGAATACCATATGCGGCCTCAGGTCATGAAGCAATTCCATTAGAGAAGATTGCAAGATACGGACCGCACATGAAATTGTGCGGCCGCAGAAACTGGGTAAAAGCCAAAGTTCAGAGAACCTGCATCTCAAGTTTAACAAGAGTGCTGGCCGCACAATTATTGTGTGACCGCAACCACATTTGTGCGGACCGCAGAAGAGCAAGGTGCAGCTGAGACATATTTGTGCTGTCCGTAGAAAGAGAGAAGTGCAGCCGCAGTTCAATATTGTGCGGTCACAGGTTTCCAATCCTGTTAGGCTGAAGTAAAGTGCGGACCGCACATGGAATTGTGCGACCGTAGAACCTCTGAAAGGGCATTTTTATCCGAAAATTCTAGCACTGTATAACTAGAAGAGTTTCACATTTTTAGGTTAACTTTTGACATCAACAGCCACACTAGACGGGTTCTTTTGCTCTTTTTAGTAGTTTTTGCTATTTTGAGCTTTTTGAATTTTGATTTCATCATTTTAATTATAAATATGGGTTTAATTATCATTTCTTCTTCTTCTTTTTCTTTCAATTTAAGCATGAATAGCTAGATTTTTAATAGGGTTGTCACCCAACCCTAGTGTGTAAACTTAATAGGTATTTGATTTATTGCTTGTTTATAGTTGGGTGTTGATTATCTAGACTTGTTCTTGCTTTTATTTGAAGAATTAATGGTTGAAAATATTATTTCATGCCTATTTGACTTGGTCTCTCTTTGAGAAAGAGAGACTTAGTTTAGGAAAACTTGGCTAGCAAGAAATTGGGTCAATTGAAAGATTGATAAGCCCAATTAAAGAGTTGAACCTAAAGATAGTAAAACCCGACTTGAGCTTATTATCAATTGTTTTGTTCAATACCCATTTGGACTTGAGAAAGCCAAATTTGACAAAATCACTCTCTGACCGAGAGGTAGTGAGTAGGTACTTGAGTGTTGATAGCTATAATATACCCCGACCAATAAAACAAGCTTTAAAGTTTACAACCTATTAGGAAAATACCTAGGTGAAGGTCATAGCCCTAGGCCTTTTATATCATTTGAAAAATAACCAAAAATAATTTCTTAGTTTCATTCTTTAAATCGCAATCGTAGTTTAATTTAGATTTTCAAACAAAACCAATTATTGCGAAAGTGAAAATTTAGATATACAAACTCACGTGCTAAGATATATACTACTAATACCCATTCACATAGCTCCCTGCGAAATTCGACCCCGACTCTTGTTGGGTATTATTATTGCATCGACCATTTTCATATCCTCAAATAGAGGAGTGAAATTGGAAGAGATCAGCTATCATGCCACAAAATCCATATGTTACTCTGTTACTCCCACTTCGATTAAACCATGTCCTTCTTCATCCTTCGCTACCCAAATGTTGCCTCAAATCAAAATACATCTTTGTAGCACCTAAACTAATAAATTGCTACAAACTCTAAGTCTCTTTGAAGATCATCTTTCTCGATCCATCGGCATTAGAAAGACCAATTCGATTCTGAAACTGCTACACACTGCCCTCTCTGACAATCGCTTCTCCGGCACCATTTCAAAACACCCTACCCCGAAGGCAAATCAAAGAAGACCATAACGCTGACGAACCTTAATATGTTAAAACAAGGACGACGACACCACATAATATATGCGAATTCCATTACACTCAAAAATATCAAGTCTCGTTACTGCATCAACCAAAGCCTGAACATCCGAAGTCCGATTGCCTTTCCTCTGCTGGAATTAAATGCCGAACCTCTAAAGCATGCACTGAGAAATGCTCCTTTGGAGTCATTCACGGCCTCGACACATAAACAAGCACACTACCATTACACCAACACCGTGGGATAACAACGCATGAACATTATGATAGTTTGTGCATAGCCTCGAAACCATAGGAAATACAGATGCTGGGCTGAAATGACAGAACACCCTTCCACAAGGCGACGATAATAGTCTACCCGAATACGCAGGGAGAAACATCTTACACCACGCCTGCAGTACCACTACAACTCCTTGATGCCCAATTGATAACAAGCTCTCCACGTCGCATAATATTGAGTAGGAAGGAAATGAAGGCATAAGCTCCAATGGAATCAAACCGCACGAAGAGGAATCAAGAAGGGAAGTGCTCCTAATAGCCTAGTACCCTCTCGAAAATAAGTACATACGTCTCTATAATGATCCGCAAGACTCTACTAGACTTTCTCATGACTCGTGAGACCCAAGTGAACCTAATGCTCTAATACCAAGCTGTCACGACCCAAAATCCACTATAGGTCATTTGAAATCATATTACACTTTTAAATCCACAAAAACGTACATAAGTAGCAGTTTATAAAAGAAATGAAAGGCGATAATGATATATAAATCTGTAAGCAACAACTAGTATATCTCAAAACCCGGTGTCACAAGTGCATGAGCATTTACAAAGGAATACAATAATAATACAACATCTGTCCAGAATGTAAATGAGACAAGATAAAGTAAATAGTACGATGAAGACTATGTGGGTTGCGATACGTAGTGTGGAATGCAGCTGACCATAAAGTCTCCTCTGCAGGTGCACCTACGCACCAAAATGACCACCAGATGAACATGTCGAATCCAGCACATTTAGTTCAGAAGTTCAGCATGAGTACGTAAATCAATGCATACTCAGTAAGTATCTAGCCTAACCCCGGAGAAGTATTGATGAGGGGTCGACATCAACACTTACTAGAGGTCCAATAAAGAAATATAATAAATCATAAGTAGATATGAAGCACATAACAATAATGGGATAAATCTGTAAGTTAGATAATCTTCCAAATATTTCTTTTAGAGGTATGAATTTCTCAGTCTTGTATTCTACCTCAACAACTCAGATATATCAAGTGCCAGAATCAAATGGATAAGGAATATCATATAAAGTGTTAGACATCAGTGGAAAGATAATCTTGTGAATATTCGAACGGCCAGCGATATAACGCACGATTATGCCGAGGTCATTCGGTCCGATCCAGAATAATGTGTACACTGCCGAGGGTCGAGCGGCATGAACCATATATGCATCTAATATACTGCCGAGGCATTCGGCCCGCTCCACAAGAAAAGAAGAAAGTCATTGAATTACGAGACACATACTTACAATACAGTACATAAGCACAAAGTGAATATAACCTTTACCGTTTCTCAAATAACTTGCCAAACAATTCAAGGTGATAAGGCTCGGCCTACTATATATATATATTGAAATCAATTTCAATTATAAATTATATTAATTAGGCCAGTAGAATGAGTTTAAATAATTCAAATATTACATGATAAAGTCCTAGATCTACCCAGACATAAGCATACTTTAGCTACGTATGGACTATCGTCACCTCGTGCGTACGTAGCATCCACAACTAGTAGCACATAACAATTATATCACCTAGGGGTAGTTTCCCCCTCACAAGGTTAGACATGAGACTTACTGCACTCTGAAGTTCCACAACCGGCTCCAACGCCACTCTAACACCTCAAACCGATGCACGTCGATCCAAAGCTAGTCAAACAATCATGAAAACCAATAAAAATATACCCCCACATCATAATTAATTAATTTATAACACCTCTCATCTCCGGTCGAAAAGTCAACAAAGTCAACCCTCGGGCCCACGTGCCCGAATTTCAAAATAATTAAAAGATAAACATTACCGATAATATTACGAACTCAATTGTATAATTTATTCCCAATTCAACGTCCAATTTCGTGGTCAAAATCCAAAAATACTAAATTTTAGGTTTCCTACCAAAATTTCAAAATTTCCATATATTTTCATCCTTAATCCCCATATAATCCATATATTTAGCTTTCAACAAGTGAGAAATTACTTACTTTGTATTGCATGATGAAAACCCCCTCAAAATAGCTCCCCAAATTCAGCCACCCAAGAGAAAAATGAGAGAAATAAGAGTTGTGTCTCGATTTAAAAGCACAATTGCCCAGCATCTTTCACACCAGCATACATCTAGCCGCAGGTGCGGTTCTACCTAAGCCCAGGAAAATTCGCTTCTATGGAACCAAGTCCGCTCCTGCGCACTCGCACATGCGGAGCCCTTCCGCTTCTGCGACTCCAGTCTTACCCAGCTTCTTCCGCTTTTGCGATCACTTCTCTGCATCTACGACTTCGCAGGTGCGGAAGTTTCCTCGCACCTCCGCTCCCAGGCCCCTTCCACAAAAATCGCACCTGCGATGGCCCGTACGCACCTGCAGCCACTCCTTCCGCAGGTGCGATAACACCAGACTTCAATAGCAACCCCATATCCTCAATTCCAAGTTTCAATCCGTCTTCAATCCGTTTCAAACCTGAGGCCCCCGGGACCCCATCCAAACGTACCAACACAACCCAAAGCACAATATGGACTTAGTTGAAACCTCAAATCATGATAAACAACATCAAAACTATGAATCGATGATCAAAACCTTTCTTTAAACATTCCAAATTCGCCGAACGCGTCCCAATTATGCTTAAACATCCCGGAATGACGCCAAATATTTTACGTGCAAGACACTAATCACGATATGAACCTATTCCAAGGCTCGGAACTCCAAATTGATAATGATAACACCAAAATTCATTTCAAATCAAACTTAAGAAATTCTTAAACTTCCAAAATGTCAACCTTCCATAATAGACACTGAAATGCTCCCGGACCACCTGATACTCAACCCGAATATACGCCCAAGTCTAAAATTATCATACGAACCTATTAGAATCTCCAAATCCCGATTCCAAGGTTGTTTACTCAAAATTCAAACCTTAGTTAACTCTTCCAACTTAAAGCTTCCGAAATGAGAATTTTTCATCCGAATCAACTCTGAAATTTCTGAAATTCAATCTCGATTACGCGTACAAGTCATAATACATTAAGTGAAGCTCAAAATTCAAACCTTAGTTAACTCTTCCAACTTAAAGCTTCCAAAATGACCGGTTAGGTCGTTACACAATACAAATAATAAATTACGTTAGATTAAACAGATAAAGGACGTAATAAATTGTCAAACCAATTAAGGGAAGTGATCTCGGACTCAGTAACAACTTTAATGTAATACCTACCCTCGATCCCTGATTCATAATAACGAAGCACTGATGAATAAAGAACTTTTAATGATAGAGAAAATGAGAGTATATTGCCTTGATGCATGTGTTACAATGTCGCTAATGAATAATCAGACCCCTCTTTATATAGTAGGGGAGTTTAACCCTAAGTAAAATTCCATAAAAGGTAAAAATCTTCCGTTTTACTTATCACCAATTTTCTGCCGATACGTGCTGAGATTCACACCGTGATATTCGGCTGGTCGCGGATATCACGGCCCTTTGTTGGTCGTGCTCTATTATCTGGTAATGCTCTCCGAGGTTTTTGGGATTCGAATCGAACCTGGGGGTCGTGGCCCCGATGCTTTCGAGGGCATGTATTTTTCCCCGACCCTAACTCGAGGGCTCCTTGCCTCGATTCTGGTTCCTTGAAATCACGTCTCTTGCTCTGTTTACTTTATCAAAAATTGAGGCATCTAATGGGCTCGATTTCACCCGTATAGCATGATGTCGTCAAATGTTCGATGAACTGCTACATTAACGAAGCATAAATTATGTTAATGATTTACCTTTCTTTTTTTAAATTTTGTTTTCTTTAACTTTGCTCTTTTTTTTTGCTTCTAGGGTTTGGCTCTTGGTCTCCTGAAGGGTTATACTTGACACGGATCACATATCTAAATTTCAGCTTTATGAATTTTTATTGTATTTTCCTTGAAACCATTGTATCTCCTTCTACTTATTGCCTCATCTCATCATATTCGATACACTATGAAGCTAGCGCTTGTTTTCACAAAATCCATATTCATATTTGCTTATGAGCAGAGAAAAACTCACTTAACTCTGTACCTTTTATTTATAGGGGAAACCTCTCTTCTTTTATTTATATTCACTAGACTTTAGCATGTTCAAAAGAGATTTTCAGTTTTCAGCAACAATAATAACAACAAATTCAGTTATCTTATACTTCAAAAAATATCATTTTATCGATTAGAGATTTGATGTTCCCATTGATATTAAAGTAGTACTCAAATATGGACAATGCACGAGAACAATATAAGACGGCTTCAATTTTTAAAAAGTATGATTTTTTTCCCTTTTATCTTTCTCCGATCCATTGGCTAGTTCTTCTTGACTAAAGTTCAGATTTTAATTTTTGTTACAAAAATAAAAATTATGACCTCACAAGAACTTTCGCTACGATGTCATCCAAGATGTGTGGTTTTAATTCTCAAAGTTTTTTTTAGATAAAGTCCACTAGGCATTATGCCTAGCGTTAATTTTCATAAATGTAAAGTAAAGCACAACAATGGAGGGGGACATAAATTTTACCTCCCAAAATAAGATGGGTGTACACTTGGTCATCCAAACATTCCAACCAAATGAACCTACACAATTATGTGTATTGACCTATGATGAGATACTAATTGTCTATCCAATAATAATGATAAACAATTGAGTATACAAAAATAAGGTGTAGAGAACCGAGGTCTACTTATACAAAAAAGCACAAGTGAAACTAATTGTACTGGGCAGATTATTTGGAGGAACATCCTCCAAGTACAATAGGCTCTACTTCTAGTAAAAGAGTAAAATATTCCTAATGGGTATGATAAAAAGCAGTTGATCATGATAGGAGCTTTCTTCAACTTTGGTTTGACAGTGAGGTCAAAGAAAGTCAAGTTGAAGATAGCTATCAAAAGGCCCATGTAAGTCGGCAGAAGTGTTGCTTCTGTCTGGTATTTTTGACAGAAAAGAGTTAGCATTGTGCTGCTTTCATCTTCCACTATGTCTTTAATCTTGCAGGTTGAGGTAGATGCTTGTGCAGTTAGTATGCCTCTGATGCTGAGAATTGATTGAGGAACCTTTGCAGGATAGTTAGATTTGTGCCCCTAAGAGTTTCCTACTGAAAGTCTAGATATGTGACATATATCTGTAGTTGAGCTGATGGGTGTTGCGAACTTGCGAGCTGCATTATGCACCTATCATCTTGCTTTTGTGAGTTGCGGATTGAGTTATTGCCGAAAAGAACTAGGTGTGAACCCCTAGTTTTGTGATTGGAGAGCTTGCTGCTCCTTTGAGGCTGCATTTTATCAGCCCAGAAATCAGGAACAAAGGGGAAGGTCCAAGAAAATTGATGCAATTGTAATAGAATAAGCATTAAAAATGCTAATACCACACATTGCAACTGCAGCAATGGACTGGACCAACCCAAAGTACCTGCAACAAAGATAAACTTGTTAGCAAACTAGTAGGTAGACATATCCTTTGTCATATTGATCATTTTTGTGTCTATGGAGATGATTAGTGTTTGGACTGGTGAATTAGCTCCCATGAGTATGCAGTTGTCAACAATAGCCATGAGAGTTAGAAGTGGGAGGTCTGTTAGTTGAAAATTGGATCATGTTGGTTTTTTTGTGTCTAAAGGCAGGTGTGTTATTCTGATCGAGCTGTATCTGGGTTTTGATATGTGGTGGTAGGTCTGGCATGTGTTGGAAATGTGTTGTATGTGGCAAGTTATGGATAGCTTAGATAGAGAATCAGCTGGGAAGTTTGGCTTCCCTATACATATGGGTGAGGGTGATATCATTGCACTGCCCACAGAGGTTTTTGAGATCTTGTATTTTCATGGTCAGATTCCAAGGGGGATCAGAGCTTTGTTTGAGCCATTGAATCAATAGAAAAGAGTCAGATTCAAAATGAATGTTTGAGAAACCATTCTCCAAACACCATTTTATTCCAATAAGTGCAGCCTCAGTTTCTGCCTGGTTGTTGGTGCCTATCCCCAGAGGAGCAGTTATTGCATGAATGAAGCCACCTTATGAGTCTCTAACTATAACCCCTACTTCTATACTCCAGGATTTGTAAGAGCACTACCATCACTATTTATTTTCATAAATCCTTCTGCAGGTTTATGCCAGATTACCTGTTTGGTAATGGTGATGTGCTGAATCTCCTCTTTTGAGGTAAACAATTCAATCCAGTTGATAGTCCAATTGATCATTGGATAGTTGGATGTGAGCAAGAGATGAATATCTGAGTTGATGGAGAAAAAAACTCTATTCATGGAGGAAGATTTGTTGCCATACTTTTCATTATACATATTCTTCCACAAATTCTAACAAATGATGATAGGCAGCGTCTCCAGAAGAAGTTTTTACACTATATTCGTGCTCTTTTGTAGCTACTATTTCATCAAGAGGAGCATGAGTGAAATGTCCTCTAGTTTGAATCCAACAATGCCTGAATATGTTTTCCATACAGCTCTTGCAAAGTGACCACTAGAAAATATGTGGTCAACTATTTCTGAATGATGTATAGTGCAGCAAACATATCTGGTGACAGTGGGCTTCCCAAAGTAAAGTACTCTGTCATCAGTTGGTAGCTTATTTTTTATGGCTCTCCATACACAAAAGGACCATTTGAAGGGGATCTTCTTATGCCAAGTCACTTTGTTAGAGAGCAATATTTTTTTTTTTCTGATCACCTCCCAAGCAGATGCACAGGTGAAGTTTCCTGATATGTTTGTAGTCCATATAGGCTTATCAGGGGTCTGTGGTCTGAAATATATGGGTGTCTACAGAATTTCTGTGATTTTATGTGCAGGTGTTGTTGTATTAAGCTTCTGTAGGTTCCATTGATCATGATCCCAAAAATGTGCAACACTGATGTCACCAGGTCTACCACCTTGATGTCTCGGATTTGCCAATGGACCAGTTCCTAGATAGTTATCCTACCAAAAACTAGCATTACCTGAATGAAGTCTCCAATGTATCTGAACCTCAGCTTTCTTTTTGTTGATCATCATTTTTTTCCAGGCTTGGGACTGACCAATGCCCCATATGTTAGAAATAGGATGTGATCTCTTGCAATATTTGGCCAAGAGAAAGCTGCTCCACAAGGACTGTTTTGTCTTAAAGGTCCACCATTGTTTGAATTCTATTGTTGTGCATATATCCTTTGTAGGTCTGATACCAATCCCACCTTCATTCTGATTCTCAAAGTTGAAATAGTAGTTTAGGGCAAGTTATCAAATGATAGTAAAGATATGTCATGTTTTTACCAAGTAGTTATGTGAGGGTGTGCATAATTTGGTAAATACCGAAATACCATATCGAAACTAAAACTTTTGGTATTTAGTATTCGACATTTTGGTATTTGGTATGCTATTTGGTTTAAGTTTTTAAAATTTTTTGGTATTAGGTATGGTATTTGGTAATTAAAAAAATAATACCGAAACACCGATATCGTACCGAAATATATAATACGTTACACAATACACATATTATTAACTATAATATACTAAGTTATATAATACTTTTCTTTGGGGCTATAGTAGTAATGCCTATGTACTTCTTTAGGAAAATTGAAGAACAATGTAAGCCGCAGATTTTGGCTCTTATTCTCTAGGATGCCAAGCAACTTAACGTAATACTTTTACGATTTTGGGGTATTTCTTCTCGTGTATTGAATTGCATCTGTTGGATTAGTCCTTGTTGTATTCTTTAAGTTCAGGAATTAGCTCTAACCAAATAATAAGACATTTTTGATGTGTTGATATTTGCTGGTTTTGAATAAATTTTTTATAAATAGTGCTTAGAATATTTTTATTTTTATATTTGTGAATACTTTAGTTAAGAATATTATAGTCTATGAGTCTATACAATAGTTAATATTTAAGCCAAAGAAACAGAAGTTACCGTACCGAATAAACCGAAACCGAAAGAAGAAAAACCGAATCACACCTAATTTAATTAGGTACGGTATTGGTATAACATTTTAGGAAATCGAATACCTAAAATACCAAACCGAAATGTCTAAATACCGTACTGTACCGACCGACGAACACCCCTAGTTATGTCCCTACTAATTGTGTCACTTTTCACGTCAATTATATAATATATCTTGGTACAATTACAGAAGCAAAGAGATGGAAAGAAAGATCCCATTGTCAAAAGCTCTAAAAGTCATTAATAATTTTTTATTTCAATAATAATAAATTCAGAAAAGGAAATAACGATGACCCCACAAACACACAACGTTATGAAAATTACTAGAAAGACTCTCTGTTAAGTCTTCTCCATTATTTAATATATGTATTTTCGTTTTATCTACTATAAGCCTCTCCTCCCTTTTCTTTATCTTTTTTTTTATATTTTCAATAGTAAGCTCTCAAAAGATTGTTTCCCAAAATCTGTTTCATACGCATGGACGACTTAAAGTTGAATAATTGTAACAAATTAAAGATTAAGAATAAACCTATCATATTTGATGTTTTCTCAGTGTTATGAAAACATTCCAGTTACCTACTATATATTATTTGAGAGAGAAAAGCAAGTATTAAAGTATCAAACGGCAAAGACGTTTACAGAAAAAATCTACAATTAAAATTAGCTTGCGTTTAGCCAAGAAGTTACACTGGGAATTGATGAACTTTAATTCGATTACGTCCTTGGCCAAAGAAATCAATAGAAGCTTTGGTCCAAGGGCATTAATAACATGAGAAATTGAATGACTTGTTTCATGGTTGTATTAATATCGAAAGAAAAGGATAGGGGAAAGGAAGCCAAATACCACTTAAATACAAAATGTTTTTAAAGCAAACATTGAAATACTTTTTTGGAAAAGCTTCTTCCAATCCAACGTATTACAGAAAAGTAAGGTTTCTAGTTTTTGCAACCAAAAAGAAAGTTTTATTTTTTATTTTTTTGTGAAACAAACGCCATATAAAAATTGTTTTTAAGGATAGTATGAAAATAAAATCATCGAAACATTTTCCAAAAAGATAGTACAAATGTATAATGAGGAGTGGACTCATGCAAAGACTAGAGGAAACGACAAATGTGATGATTCCTAAGTGCCATTACTTCCTGGAAAAGAGGATTAAAGAAAAGTTAAGTTGGCCATATAAACCAATGAACGTTTAAAGATCAAAATGCTCCGTACCAATTTCTTTTCTACCTTTTGTAAAAACTTATTCGTACCATATATTTATATATTAACCAATGGATGCAGAATACTTATTTGGACATACATATATTTTATTTTTACTTAGTTTTAATTTATTAATATTTAATTTTATTAAATTATTTAAGTATAATAAGTTGAATTAATTTAATATAAACACCCTATACATATTAGTATTTATAATTTCCTCGCCCCCACCATTCCTCGTCTTCTAAATCTTGCTTCTGAAGTTTGATTTCATATATTACACTAATAAGGCAAGTATATTTCTTATAACTGATGCCGACATGAGCTTTTCCAATTTCTTGCTTCATTCCTTCCAATTTCTTCAGAATGTCGGTCATTACTTTTTAGTCCACATAGCTTGTTTGACAATAGATTACTGATCATCAATAAGTTGTACTTTAACATGTATCGCAAACAAAATTATACATAGAGGAAGAGACATGATTTGATGTTTATAAAATTATGAATTTTATTATTTCAAGTTAATGAGCTCTAAATTAATAATTTATATATATTCAATAAAAATTTTAAGACAAATACATAATTTAGACCAAAATTATTGGCCAAGAGTTAGCTTCGCCCCCGGAAGTTGTGTTGATTTATAGTCACAATTTGGCTTGTATTTAAGTAGGATTGGGTGTATGACTGATGATTTTAAAACTTTATTTCAAGTAACAAATTGACATTTACTTTGTGTTGTTTTCTAGTAGAAATGGAAAACAGAAAGGAAAAAAGAGGAAGGGAAAAAACATAGCAATTGTCCTTCCCAGACATGATAAGAAGTTAACACATTTATGCCTCATGCAAGTCGTCCTCCTCTTAATTCCCTGTTTACCTCCTTCTAGGCAAAGTTTCTTTCTTTTTCATTTTGACACATAGACTGTGTGAAATGCAAATGAAATGGAACGGAGAGTTGTTCATATTGAAGTTTAGGAGAAAATTGAAATTGATTCGTTGTTAACAGTATTTGTGAAGATTGCAACCCACGCTTTATTTTGTTTACACTAGGGATTGAATCAAAAATTAATAGTACGTAACTAACTGGCCGGTAAAATTCGCGCGTGAAGAAATACAAGCTGATAATAAAACTAGACTTTCATATACGAATTTCATTATTTCGTTTGTGATAGCAAGTTTATGTCCACATACCACTTATGGGAGTAGTTAAAATATTCACAAAGTATATGGTAAAACTCCTATATTAAAAGCAAAACAGGATTACTCTTCCAAATAAAATTTATGAAAATAGAAAAATTCAAAAGTAGATGGGCACTGACCTCTATGTAGGATGTTCATGGTTTATTTGTGTCGATTTTCACCTAAAAACCAAACTAATTAAGTCGGTTTTAAATTTTGAAGTCAAACCGAGCCAATTAAGTTGATTTTTCATTGGTTCAATTATGTCGGTTTTTTGTTAGTTTTCCCTTAAATATGAGAGATACACTGCCAAGCGCATATTTCGGCGACTGCATTCCAACATAAAACTATCAAACCGATTATTGTTAAAGACAAGTTATATTTAACTACTAGACTATTGGACTTAAAAAAATAAAATTACAAATCAAACTAGAATTTAAAGGCCAAAAATTAGATTATTATAAAGGCAAAGAACTAGACTACCAACTAACAAATGATTAATATATACCATAAAGTTTAAAGAAAAAATCAACCGTTTATTTTTTGTCGGTTTGATTCGGTTTATCATGAACACTACTACGTCTATGTATCATGTCACGACCCAAAATCACACCTATCGTGATGGAGCTTATCTTAATACTAGGCAAGCCAACAATCTTAATAAACCACAGATTCTTTTAAGTTTGAAAACGTAATATTTACATTCAATATAAAAATCTCACAAATGCTGATATAAAGTACTCCCAAAACTCGGTGTCACTGAGTACATGAGCATCTAAATGAAAATATAGTCTGAGGGATACAATTAATGTCTGGAAATGTAGGACAGTCCAAACAACTGAAAGGGAAGAGAGCCAAGGTATGCGGATGTCAAGCAGCTACCTCGATAGTCTCCAACAGATAATCTCCCAAAAACTAGCAACCACCATGTCCGGAAGTACCTGGATCTGTACACGAAGTGCATAGTGTAGTATGAGTACAACCAACTCAATAAGTAACAAGACTAACCTTTAGGCTGAAAGTAGCGACGAGCTCAACAGGTACAATCCGGTATAAAAATAACAGTACAGAAATGTAGGCATGCTTTCAAGTGCAACAATTAAACTCAGTACAAGTAAAATAGATCAATTCTAAGTGATATGAGGAGCATGACATCTCTATATCTCATTTGCGTACGTATTATATGTGATGCACCTCAGTGGAAAGCCTCGTGTACTCACGATCACAAACTGCTCAGTCACTCAGTACTGTATATGGCTAATCCAGCCCAGGGAAGATCCATACCATATATATATATACATCAACTAACAGTCAGTCACTCAGTACTGTATAAGGCTAATCCAACCCAGGGAAAGATTTATCCCCAAATATAAATAACTCGGACAAGATCCATGTCTAGGGAATTCATCACAATTATAAATAAATAAGGCAATTTCATGCCCTAGGAAGTCCATCCCGAATATAAAATCATTTGCGTACGTATTATATGTGATGCACCTCAGTGGAAAGCCTCGTGTACTCACGATCACAAACTGCTCAGTCACTCAGTACTGTATATGGCTAATCCAGCCCAGGGAAGATCCATACCATATATATATATACATCAACTAACAGTCAGTCACTCAGTACTGTATAAGGCTAATCCAGCCCAGGGAAAGATTTATCCCCAAATATAAATAACTCGGACAAGATCCATGTCTAGGGAATTCATCACAATTATAAATAAATAAGGCAATTTCATGCCCTAGGAAGTCCATCCCGAATATAAAATCATTTGCGCTCATTATGGGGGGTGCAAACTACGGAGGGGCTCCTACAGCCCAAGCGCTATATAAAGCCGATATGGCCTACTACGGCGTGCAGTTCGATCCCATAATAATAAAGCCTATAAGGCATGTTACGGCGTGCAGCCCCGATCCATATAATAATAATAAATATAAACCCAATATGGCATGTTGCGGCGCGCAGATCGAACTCATAAATATCCTCGCAATTGATGAACATGACTGAGAATGAAATGTACATTTTAAAATAATTAATTTAACAGCAACACGACCCTATAGGTCCCGAAATATTTGCACGTAGCCTAAACATGATCTTTAATACGAGCCTCAATTTCTCTAACACGTGGAGGATATGTGGATAATAACATGATTCTTTAATTTTACAACTCCACCGAATTTATTTAAGTCACAATTTCTATAGTGCATGCCCACACGTTAGTCACCTAGCATGTGCGTCACCTTCAGACAATTCACATAACACGTAATTCAGGGATATATACCCTCAGAACCAAGTTTAGAAGTGTTACTTACCTCAAACCGTGTAATTCTTTATTCCAATATACCCTTGCCTCGCTAATCGGCCTTCGAACGCCTCGAATCTAGTCACAATTAATTTAATTTAGTCAATACAAATTATAGGAATTAATTCCATATGAAAATAATAATTTTCCAATAAAATCCGAAATTCCACTCAAAAATCGCCAGTGTGGCCCACGTCTCGGAACCCGACAAAAGTTACAAAATATGAACGCCCATTCAACCACGAGTCCAATTATAAAAAATTTACCAAATTCCGACATCAACTTGACCCTCAAATCTTCAATTTAAACTTAAAGGTTTTCATAATTTTTCCAACTTAAAACACCAATTAAATGCTAAAAATAGTAATAGATTCGGGTAATTTGACCAAAATTGAGTTAAGAACACTTACCCCGTTATTTTTCTTGAAAATCTCCCGAAAATCGCCTCCCCCCGAACTCCAAATCGTTAAAAATGGAAATCCCATTTTCAAAACTTAAATTCTCTACCCAGCGATTCCTTCTTCGCGAACGCGGAAAATGCCTCGCATCCGCGAAGCACAACTTTGCATAGCTGCCAAAACCTTCTTCTCGTTCGCGAGATATCCTATGCGAACGCGATGCACACTGAGCTAGACCTTCGCGAACACAGAGCCTCTCACGCGAACGCGTAGGCCAAGCGTGAGGTCCACCTGCCTACCACTCTTCTTAACGAATGCGTGGGCCCACTCACACCAGCCACCCATAACCCCTTCGACAACGCGAGACCCCTCTCGCAAACGCACTGAAGGAAACCAGCATCAGAAGCATCAGTGATTTTCTTCAATTCAACAAGTCTCGAAATGTTCCGAACATGAACCAAATCACCCCCGAGGCCCCCGGAACCTCAACCAATAATACCAATAAGTCCTAAAATATTATACGAATTTAGTCGAAACCTCAAATCACATCAAACAATGCTAAAATCATGAATCATACCCCAAATTCAAGCTTAATGAAACTAAGAAATTCCAACTTCTACATTTGATGCTGAAAACTATCAAATCAAGTCCGATTGATCTCAAATTTTGCACACAAGTCATAAATTACATAACGGGCCTATTCCAATTTCCAGAATCAGATTACGGCCCCGATATGAAAAATTCAACTCCCCGGTCAAAATTCCAACTTAAATTTTCTATTTTCGCCATTTAAAGCCTAATTTAGCTATGGACTTCCAAATACTTTTTTGAACACGTTCCTAAGTCTAAAATCACCATACAGAGCTATTGGAATCATCAAAACTCTATTCCATAGTTGTTTACACATAAGTCAACATCCGGTCAAGTATTTCAACTTAAACTTTAAACCTTGAGACTAAGTGTCTAAATTCATTCTGAAACCTCACCGGACCCAAACCAATTACCCCGGCAAGTCACATAATAACTGTAAAGCTCAAAATGAGCAGTAAATGGGGGAACGGCGATGTAATACTCAAAACGATCGGCCGGGTCATTACATTCTCCCACTCTTAAATAAATGTTCGTCCTCAAACGGATTTAGAATCATACCTGGGGCCTCAAATTGGTGTGGATGTTTGCTTTGCATCTCCTGCTCAATCTCCCAGGTATCTTCTCCGACTGGCTGGCCTCTCCACTGTACTTTCACTGAAGCTATGTTCTTTGATCTCAACTTTTGAACCTGCCGGTCCAAAATGGTCACCGGCTCCACATCAGAAGTCAAATTACCATGACTGGAATATTCAAATATAACAACCTCCCAAGACTAGAAATACTGAGTCACGAACTTTAACTGGATATATGTAATGATCTCAAGGATCGAATATACAATACTGTTCGAATAAGATTTGACAGTACAATAAAATAGAAAGACTCCAAGGGACTGCGACGACAAAGCAGCTCTACCTTGAATCCTCGCGATCAGCACACTAACTCTGTTCGAGTCTGATATCTCTAATACCTGGCTCTGTAAAAAAATATGTAGAAGTGTAGTATGAGTACACCACAGTCGGTACCCAGTAAGTATCAAGACTAACCTCGGTGGAGTAGTGACGAGGTACTGTCAAGACACTCACTAGTCAAATAACCTGTGCAATATAGCAGTAGACAATAGTACTAAAATTAACTAGCAGTGATAGCAACAAAAATCAACCAGTGATATAAACAACAAGGCAACAAGAACATCATAATTATTACTCAAACGAATAAGGAACACAAGTACAAACAATTAAACAAGTCCTTCAAATATAAATCTTTCACATAATATTTCTTTCGAATAAATACCTTCCGAATATATTTCTTTCAAATAAATATCTTTCGAATATAAAATTCTTTCAAATAAATATCTTTCGGATATACTTCTTTCAAATAAATATCTTTCGAATATAATTCTTTCAAATGAATATCTTTCGAATATACTTCTTTCAAATAAAAGTCACTTTGTGACACCTCATTTCATATTTTCGCAACATGGGTCTCAACCCACTATCATATTTTCACGGCACCCCGTGCCTATATTTCTATCAAAACCGCACGGACAACTCACGTGCCAATAATATAAATCATCATATTTTCCCCGGCACCTCGTGCCAGCATTTCATAATACATTTGCACGGACAGTTCGCGTGCCAATAACATAATTATCACGACCCAAAATCACACCTGTCGTGATGGCGCATATCTTAATACTAGGCAAACCGACAACCTCAATAAACCATAATTTCTCTTAAGCTTGAAAATATAATATCTAAATTTAATAGAAAACCCCACACATACTGATATAAATACACTCCCAAAACCTGGTGTTACTGAGTACATGAGCATCTATATATTACAAGTCTGGGAAACCCGATCTATAATAATCTGAGACCAAATACAGTAAACAAAAGGATAGGGAAGGAGAGACAAGGCATGCAAAACATAGCGGCTATCTCTGAATCTCCGAAAAATCAACTGTGTGAAAGAAATAACACCCACTGTGTCCGGAATCACCTGGATCTGCACACGAAGTGCATGGTGTAGTATGACTACAACCAACTCAGTAAGTAACAATAATAAATAAAGAACTGAGAGTAGTGGCGAGCTTCACAGTTAAGTCCAAATACAGTAATTTCCAACATAAAAAAGGTAGGCATGCTTTCAAGTTCAACATTTAAAACTCCACAGTAATTTCATTTCAAATTTAACTGAAACATAAATAATGCCTTTTAGAGTTTTTCCAAAACAGTGATAATGACAGCTGAAATGCAGCAATAATGGAATCAATGCATCCTCTCAGAGTAACAGTCACTCAGTCCTCCCATTCACTCCAACCTCACATTCACTCTTTCCTCAAAGTCACTCATTCCTCACAGTCACTCATGCCTCACAATCACTCAGCACTCGACACTCGTCACTTGCACTCGCACTCAGTAGGTACCTGCGCTCACTGGGGGTGTGTACAGACTCCGAAGGGGCTCCTTCAGCCCAAGCATTATATCAAGCCAATAATGACATATAACAATGAAACATGTTGCGGTGTGCAGCCCGATCCCATAAATATCCTCACAATTAGGCCCTCGGCCCCACTCAGTCATCAACCTTTCCAGTCTCTCGGCTCAAGATGTCATGAAAATCAGCCCAAAAATGATAATATTATGCATCAATAAATAGCAACAGAGACTGAGATATGATATGAAATGAATGAACATGATTGAGTGTGAAATTACAATTTGAACATATAATTCAACCACAGAAATGACCCCAGTGGGTACCAATAATAACAACATATGTCTAAGCATGATTTTTAATATGAGTCCCAGCTCAATTTTCTCTAACACGTAGAGAATGTACTGATATCAACAGATTATTCAACTACACAGTTTTATGGAATTTGACCAAGTCACAATTCCTATGGTGCACGCCCACACGCCCGTCACCTAGCATGTGAGTCACCTCAAAACGAATCACATAACACATAATCTGGGGTTTCATACCCTCAGGACCAAATTTAGAACTGTTACTTACTTCAAATCGTGTAATTCTTTATTCCACTATGCCCTTTCCATGAGAATTGGTCTCTGAAAGCCTCGTATCTAGTCACAATTAATTCGATTCAGTCAATACCAATTATTGTAATTAATTCCATAAGGAAATACAAATTTTCCAATAAAAATCCGAAATTAACTCAAAAATCGCTTGTGGGGCCACGTCTCGGAACCCGACAAAAGTTATAAAATATGAATGCTCATCTAACCACGAGTCCAACCATATAAATTTCATAAAATTCCGACATCAACTCTACCCTCAAATCTTCAATTAAAGTCTTTGGAGATTTCTACCATTTTCAACCCAATCTTTACCCATTTGAACTCAATAATCTTTCCATAAACCTTATTGATGCGTATAAATAATACTCTTAAACCCAAGAATCATACTCTTAATCACCCATCTTTACCCAAACTCGAAATTGAAGACTAGGGATTAGAACCTTACCTCTTGGGTGAAGATCTTGTGATATTTCCTTGTTGGATTTCAAAGCTTGAACAAGATCTTGATGAACAAAGCACTTGAGCTTCTTCCTCTCTCTAGAACACTCTCCCTTCTGTCTAAAAATGTCAGATTTTTGCTCCAAAATGAGCTTCAAGGGCAAAAATTAAAGTTGGGTCGAGTCAAAAATTAGAAAGAATTGATGCCCCGACGCAGATTTGTGATCGCATAACATGTATGCAGTCCGCAAACTGACCGCATAATTGAAGCTCCAAAATGAGGGTCGCCTGGACAGATCTGCGGTGATTATGCGGCCCGCACACCTGTTCTGCGGTCGAATAATGTACCACGGATTTCCTCAAATCTTACCTCGCATCTGCTTCACTCTGCGGCCATTATGCGGTCCGCAGAGTGATTCTGCGACCGCATAATGGGCCGCAGAAACATTCTTTTCTGCCGAAAATTTTCCTTTACTCCCCAGTGCATTGTTCAACCCAAAAAGTCTGAGTCGCAGTTCGCAAGCTCGCCGCGAGAAATTTCTTTATACTTTATACTAATTGATCTACCTCGGTACCACAAAACCTTAAGTTCCTTAGAAAAACTTCTCTGGGGTCATTACATATAAGTCAACATCTGGTCAACATTTTCAACTTAATTTCGAAACCTTGGAACTAGGTGTTCCAAATCATTCCAAAACCTCTCTGGACCCGAACCAATTACCCCCGGCAAGTCACATAACAAATGTAAGGCATACATTAACCAGTAAATAGGGGAACGAGGTTGTAATAGTCAAAACAACCGGCCGGGTCGTTACAATAATCATTATATTTTCCTGGTACCTCGTGCCCATATTTCATATCATATCTGCACAGACAGTTCAAGTGCCAATAATATAATCCGTCCGGCAATAGCCATATGCTTACAATTTTAACATAGATCGGACTATTATCAAGTTTACCGAAACAACAAGACAAGTTATACAAGATATAAAAATAAACACAAGAAAAATCACAACATCACATGAAAATTACCAACGCAATAACCTCACATCATTACATAAAAATTACCAACACAATAACCCCGCATCATCACATATTTAATCCAAATTTTAGATAAATATATAGACGCCTCAATTTAAACATATTTAATTAATTATTTGCAGATGAAAAATCCATAATGTGATTATTTCCAAGAAATATCAAATCAACGAACACACAGAATTCACATAAAAATCCAAGTGGCAATCACACCAAATTTTCATATAAAATACAAACTCGACAAACAAGGAATGAGGCATAACAAATCAAGGATTTACTAAGTTCCAACAATTTTCCAATTTAATACATAAGGGCATGCACGAATTTCAACCGATATAATTTGCACATATAAACCAAGTACGTACTCGTTACCTCACGTACATGGTTTTCAATTACACAATTTTCACATAAGACTCAATGCCTAAGGGGTAATTCCCCCACTCAAGGTTAGGCAAGATACTTACCTCGACGAAACTAAACTGATACTTTAACTGATCTTCGTGAGTGAAGCCACCTCCGGACGGCTCAAATCTGAAATTCGCCCCTTCATAAAACTACGATGGTCCACCACACTAAACAAATTTCAATCTACAATAATGCAACATAATTGCGCCAATATTAGCAATATTTCTATACTTTAAGTCATTTAGACATTTTATCAAACATTAAATGTGCATATTGTTTTACAACCTCCTTCAATGGAATTTCTTCACCTAACAATCACCTTCCACACAAATGATTGATCTCACAATCGTCTCTAGGTCATCCACAACTTCCCTTAGCACATGCATTCCCAACAATTCACTCTCAACCCACAAATCTTATCTATTAATTCCATTTACAATCTCTACAATACCAACACACCTAGGTTGGGCACTTATTGTGTTATAACCCATGTTTTCGTACGTACGAGTACGTCGTAAGTCAATTGATGTAAGCTCAGAAATGAAATCATATTTGAAACATTTACAAAGTAAGTTAATCATGTTACCTCGGAGGTTACAAATATTGAAGATCATGAACAACAAGTACAAAGAGTGTTGGAAGGTTCAGAAGCTAAAGGAATTGAAGAAAATAATGTTTCGTCGAAAGTCGACAAGTTGGGAATGTTATAGCATGTACTTTTGAGGTGATACCAGGGTGTTTAACATGATAAAGAGGTTATGTTATGAGTTATGTTAGTCGTATGATAGTCGTGTATTATGTTTTGAAGTCAAGTGAGTGGTGGAACAAAAGTCGATGAAAGTCATCACAAGTTACGGTCATAAGTTTTACTGAAACTTTGGGTCATATGTAACTGCCATTTTCTCCCAATATACTTAGATTTATGGGGTGTTACATCCATCAAATTAAAGATCTATGCATCTATTTTCTAACGCATTAAACCGTTTGTCAATACGATATTGAAGTAGAGAGATATGGGCGTGTTTGCGAGACTGCGCCGACTGTCACCTACTTGCTTAAACGAGAATCCAAAAATGGGCCAGTCCGGGTCATCCAAAGAGGCATTTTTAAAGGCCTATCCCCTTCATATATTAGACTAATAATAGGGCAAAATAAACAGCCATAATCTTTGCAAAAATCCTCCCAAAAATTACCCACAAACCACAATTGATTTTCTCTCCCTTTCAAGTTCTAATTGGAGGTAAAGCCTAGAGTTTGAAGAACCAAGATAGGAGCTGAGTTATCCAACAAATAAGGTAAGTTTACTGATCTCTTTCATCCATTTTTTTTGCTGTAGTTGCATAGTAAGTCGTTCTATATTTGTAAGAATTCACAGGATGGTGATCGGAAGCTGTGAGTTCGAGTTATTCACTTGTAGCGGACTGTTTTGTGCACTATTTTGTGGTGCTGTTGGGCTGCATATTTTCACGCCCCAAAATCGAGGAGCACGACCGGCGCTCAACCGAGTGAACCCGACTGAGCAAACCTATTAGATTTTATTCTACCCAAATTTATCCGTGAATAAAGAGGAGATGTACTCCGTTAATCAAATACTGTAGAGATTTCATTAACCGCTTCCATTTCATTCCCATTAACAGCATCATTTAATATTTCCAAAATAGTACGAGTTTATAGATTTAATGAAAAACATGTTTTCAAATACCAACAGTTCTAATCCAATTCCCAACATCAAATACTACCCACAACCTATCTACGGAGCCTCTAAGTACAACTGAAGAGTAATATGAAAATGTCGACAACAAGGCCCCGGCTATACCTCAACAACAAAGTACATGAGAAACAAAAGATACATGACCCCGAAATGAAGTGGGGCTCACCAAATCAGCTGAAAGGAGTGTATTGCTATCACTGATCAATGCCACTTGCTGTAGAACCACCTGTATCCATTAAAGATGCAGCGCCCCCGGCAAAAGAGACGTTAGTACTGTCGAATAGCACTAGTATGTATAGCTAGAAATCCTCTTTCAAAATAGAATGCCTATATGATCTATACGTGGAACCCATAATATAATGTAATTGAAACAACCTGTACAAACAAGGACAACAAAAGGGGCACCTATTGTCTGCATTAATAATGTGTCTCATTAGACCGTCCTTAGTGTTCACTTATCATATTATACACTTATGCATTTCATAGACCGTCCATAATGTTTATTCATACCGTACACCTATACCTCTTATACACAATGCACCTATGCATTTCATAGACCGTCCACAAGATTTCATATCACAATGGATTTCATAACACAATGTACCTATGCGTTCATAAACCGTCCACAAGATTTCATATCACAATGCATTTCATAACACAATGTACCTATGCGTTCATAGACCGTCCATAGGATTTCATTTCATAATGTACCTATGCGTTCATAGACCGTCCACAGGATTTGATAACACAATGTACCTATGTATTTCATAGACCATCCACAGGATTTCATAACACAATGTACCTATGCGTTTCATAGACCGTCCATAGGATTTCATAACAGAATGTACCTATGCATTCATAGATCGTCCACAGGATTTCATAACACAATGTACCTATGCGTTTCATAGACCGTCCATAGGGTTTCATAACACAATATACCTATGCGTTTCATAGACCGTCCATAGGGTTTCATAACATATTGGAAACAAAAGTACAAATACGTACATCTCATAACCTTTCACACCACATATCACCTAATCCGTACTTTCAACCACTTACAACATTATTATTTCATTGGCTCTCTTGGCCATACATATGATTCTTTATTCATGGCGCAATGGTCGTATTTCATATTCCACACTTTAATTTCTTCCCTTTTATAGATCATCATCATAATTATCAACAAGTAGAATATTCCGGAAATCATAACTTTAAGTTCATTAATAATGAAGGCTTTAAACACAATCGATTTCTTTCCAATAACTGGAGTAAAATAATTGGCAATCGAAGTACAAGTTAAAATCATACACAATTTTTACTCACGAATATGTAAGAACGCAAAACACATTGAAAATTATTTACAAAGCATAGCATTAGCTAAAACAGCCACATATGGGCATCATGAGTTCATAAACTTTTAGCCTATTATATTGTCGAAGTCAATTTTGGAATAGTTGAATCAAAGCTCATTTCATAATCTTTCTCTTATTATTTTATTTCATTGGCACCATTGGTCACAAGTATAACTTTCGCTATTGGTACGTTGGCCACACTTTATCCATAATTCACTAATTTCATTTCCAACCATCTTTATAGGTTATCAATAATAATACATTTCCAATCAAGACTATAGGTACATATATGAGCAATTAAGAGTCTTAAAAATATTGAGATTTTCTCACACAATTTGGCATACTAGCTTTCATTTGAAATACGATTTAAAGCCACAACATTTTAATACGCAACCCATACTTTGAAACTCTCGGGAACATTATGGAGTTCGACTCCAAGAGAGAAAGTTTAGTCAACATACCTCAATTGAGCTTTCCTTAAATTACTACAACGTTCCGAAAATTCTAGCAATCCCAATCTATTTGAGACATAACAAAATTGAACTATAATTAGGAAGATATTCATGGTCTCAGCTCATTTGAGCATTTTATCAAACATTAAGTGTGGATTAAGGTTCAAGGTTCTTTTATGGAGGATTCCATCATCTCACTACCCAATCTTTACTATTTTTAGCTCAACAATCTTTCTACACCCTTTGATAACACATGCATGTAAAATAAACAACCCTCTTGCCTAGAAATTATCTTGCTTATTACCCATTTTTAGACAAAATTCAAAATTGAGGGTTAGGGTGTAGAATCTTACCTCTAGGATAAAGACCTAGTGAGTTTCCCTCCTTAATCTTCCAAAACTTAAGCAAGAATTGAAGAATCAATTATTGAAGAACACCTTCTCACTCTAGGGCACTCTCTCTCACTCTAAAATATCATATTATAGCTCAAAAATAGCCCAAAGAGTGTATTTAATGAAATAGGGTCGGGGTTTAAAAACCCAAAAATAGAGCTCCGGAACAGGTTATGCGGTCGCATATGCGACCGCATAATGCATATGCGGACCGCATATCGGTCGCATAATTGCTGATAAAAATGATAAAAAAAAAATCTGTCTGTGTATGCGGTCGCATAGTCGACTGCATAGCTGCTTGCAGAATGGCCCTCTCTTGCTCATTTCTGCGGCCATTATGCGGCCCGCAGAGTGATTATGCGGTCGCATAATGGACCGCATAAACGCACTTTTCCGCCAAAAATTTTCTTTACTTTTCCGTACATTATTCAACCCAAAAGGTCTGAGCCGTGGCTAGCAAGCTCGCCGCAAAGAATTTCTACAATCCTTAAACACGTAATCCTAGTCCGGCACCATAAAATATTATTTTCTTTGCAAATTTTACCGGGCTTTACACTTAAATACTTCAAAAGTTTTCGAGGTGTTACAGTATTTTACTACTATTTTGTAGAGTTTTGGAGGAGGAAGGGTGTGGAGAAACACCACATAAATGCAGGGTGGTGGGTTGGTCATTCATCGTAATATTTTCGGGATGTTTGACACTACTACGGTGGTCGTTTTGTGTATGAAGAGATTGGGGTGTGTTTGGTTGTTTTGTAGTATTTTGTGGTGTATATAAGGTTGAAAAATAATGTATTCATGTTGATATTGTTGTATTCTTGTGTTGTTGGTATTATCTTGAATTTGGAGGAAGTAAGGATTATAGGGGAGATGCTGCCTGTTTTAATACAAAATAAGATTGTCGTTCGTTGTGCGATAGTTGTACCTTTTGTAACTTAATGATAGTATTATTATCATTGTTGTAGATTAAGGTACAAAGAGGCGAGTTCAACTTGGTGATTGGAAAGATTGTGATAAGGTATGTTAAGGCTAAGTCGTTCCTTCATTTTGGCATGATCTCGTAACTA
Source organism: Nicotiana tabacum (assembly GCF_000715075.1). Classification (NCBI taxonomy): domain Eukaryota; kingdom Viridiplantae; phylum Streptophyta; class Magnoliopsida; order Solanales; family Solanaceae; genus Nicotiana; species Nicotiana tabacum. The sequence continues at coordinate 52,742,972 of NC_134083.1, forward strand.
CATGTGTTTGATAACGAGGCATAAAGAGAAGTTCATACTCCCGAATTTATATACATTATCCTAGTCTCATAAGTTACAGTATTCTCCCTTATCGGGACTTTATATTCAATTGAGTATTGTCTTCTTCCAGTCAAGAGAGCAGAGGGTCTATATATATACAATATTATAGCATTTTTACCGCCATCGAGCATCGAGCTATAATCGATGGGCAGGCCCCTATTGGGCAACCTCTGATCAGATGGTAAGTTATATACCGAGCCTACTGTGGTCGAGCGCCTATGAGCGAGCCCAGAATGGCCGAGATACAGAGCCTAGTATCGCCGAGCGCCTATGAGCGAGCCTACTACGGCAGGGCAGTTACACATACCGAGCCTTATAGGACCGGACAGCTATTTTACATACTATATGGAGAGAGTTGAGTCAGTATCAGCAGGTAAGCATATCTTCAGATTATTTTTGACTCCCAGTTACATTCAGTTATTATATCACCAGTTCAGTTTCAGCTTTCAGTTAATCTATTGACTTACATACTCAGTATATTATTTTGTACTGACATCCCTTTGCTGGAGACGCTGCATTTCATGCCTGCAAGTCCTGATAGACTGCTAGATAGACCTTCCCAGTAGACAGATCCAAATATCAGTTTGGTTGGTAAGCTCCACTTCCCCGGAGTTACCAGGTCTAGACCTTGGAGTCTGTTTTATATATACAGGTTTGATGAGTAGGTCGTGGCCCTATCCCGACCATGATACAGTTCAACTATCTCTAGAGGCTTGTAGACAAGTCCTGTATAGTTTGTATATCAGTAGATGTTCATGGCGGCCTCGTCAGCCTGCACATTTATATATATATATATATATATGAGTTTTTGTATATATATGAGTTTTTGGGTATGTTTACCCCTAAGATGAGAGAGACGATATTTTCAGATGATTCGGAATATGGCCTCATCGGCCTAGGTTGAGGGTTACCCCTCTAGAGTTCACAGTTACAGAGTGGTACGCTCGGGCCGAGTATGGTACCGGATGGCAGCCACGCCTCTTCAGGTTTGGGGCGTGACATATTGCTTCCAATCACCATCCCATAAGTCCTAACACATATTTCGTACATAAATAATTACCATGAATTAGTTCGAGGTAGTCGACATACCTATTGTAGACCAAATCTTGAAAGACAGTTTTTGGGGTGTTCATGAGATTTTGAAGAAATCCTATAGAATCCAATCAAAACCTTGTTGTAACTAGTGGTTGAGAAGTAAAATCATCATAAAAACACACTTAAAAACTCACCGTAGGTATGTATTGGAAGCCTTGTCCGGATTGGTGATGGAGAGAAAGACCTAGTATTGAAGAAATGACTTAGCCCCTCTCTACCCCCGTCCTTGGGGTTATTTAATGGGATCCTATGTGTGCGGCCGCGCACCTGGGCAAGTGGCCGTGCATCTGGCCGCGCACACAAGGCAGAAACCCCCAAATATGCACGATCGCGCATCTGGGCGTGCATATGACATAGGTCCAGTAAAATGGCCATAACTTTCTGTAGAAATATCCAAATGATGAACGGTTTGATGCGTTGGAAACTAGACTCAAAGGGATTTAATTTTATATATTGTTAATCACATAACTCCTTACATATATGTATATATGCTCATCTAAAGTTTGGTCTTGTGCGTACTCATTTGGAACTTTAGTCTATTATGTAATTTTCAACTTGACTTATACTTAGGGCTCTCCTTAGACCCCACACCACTTATAATATGCCTCGTACACTTATTATCATATCTAATTGATATCCATCATATTAATAGTCCTCGTCTGCATACAAAATAATATAATTAGCGCACATCAACTTTTCTTAATAGCGCTTAAGTACTTCGAAATTTTCCGGGGTGTTACATCTTTAATGCATGAACAATGGCTGCCAACTCTAAATCATGAATATGGTAGTTCTTTTCATGTGGCTTCAATGAGCGTGAAGCATAAGAAATCACTCTACCCTCCTGCATTAAGACACACCAAATACCGATCCAAGAAGCATCACAATACACTGTATAAGAGCCTGAAGCCGAAGGTAAAACTAGAACTTGAGTTGTGGTCAAAGTAGTCTTGAGCTTCTGAAAGCTCTATTCACATTCATCCGACCATTTGAATGGAGCATCTTTCTGGGTCAATTTAGTCAATGGCGATGCGATAGACAAGAAGCCCTCCACAAAGCAACGATAATACCCGGTCAAGCCGAGAAAACTCTAAATCTCCATAGTTGAAGATGGCCTGGTCCAACTCTGAACTGCCTCTATCTTCTTCGGATCCACCTTGATTGCCTCGCTGGACACTATGTGTCCCAAGAATGCCACTGAACTAAGCCAGAACTCACACTTAGAGAATTTGACTAAAAGATTCTCCTCCTTCGGCCTCTGTAATACAATACTCAAGTGTTCTGCATGCTCCTCCTGGCTACATGAGTACATCAGGATATCATCAATAAGTACTACGACAAATGAGTCAAAATATGGTTGGAATATACTGTTCATCAAGTGCACGAATGCTGTTGGGGCATTGGTCAGCCCAAAAGACATCATGAGAAATCCATTGTGACCATAACAAGTCCTGAATGTCGTCTTTAGAATATCCAAATTTTTAAGAATTATTAACCCCAGTCTTGAATTAAGAATACTTACCCCGTTGTATCCCTTGAAAATCTACTGAAAATTGCCTCTCCCCGTACTCCAAATTGTTAAAAATGGAAATCAGAACTTAAATTCTCTACCCAACGATTCTTTCTTCGCGAATGCGGAAAATGCCTCGCGTTCGTGAAGCACAACTTTGCATAGCTGCCAAAACCTTCTTCGCATTCGCGAGATATCCCACGCGAATACGATGCACACTGAGCCAGATCTTCGCGAACGTAGCCCCTTTTTCGCGAACGCGATGGTCACTGACCCCAGGTCTTCGCGAACGCGTAGGCCAAGCGTGAGGTCCACCCCTCAACCACTCTTCCTCGCGAACACGTGGTCTCATTCGCGAACGCGAAGTGCATTTTTTACCTGCCACCCAGAACCCCTTCGCGAATGTGAGACCCCTCTCGCGAACGCACTGAAGGAAACCAACATCAGAAGCATCACTAATTTTCTGCAATTCAACAAGTCCCGAAATGTTCCGAACATGAACCAAATCACCCCCGAGGCCCCCGGGATCTCAATCAATAATGTCGATAAGTCCTAAAATATCATACGAACTTAGTTGAAACCTCAAATCATATCAAACAACGCAAAAACCATGAATCATGCCCCAATTCAAGCTTAATGACACTAAGAAATTCCAACTTCTACATTCGATGCTGAAACCTATCAAATCAAGTCCGATTGACCTCAAATTTTGTACACAAGTTATAAATGACATAACAGACATATTTCAATTTCCATAATAGGATTCCGACCCTATATCAAAAAGTCAACTCCCCGGTCAAATTTTCAACTTAAATTTCCTATTTTCGCAATTTCAAGTCTAATTTAGCTACTGGCTTCCAAATAGTTTTCTGGACGCACTCCTAAGTCCAAAATCACCATACGAAACTATTGAAATCATCAAAACTCTATTCCGGAGTCGTTTACACATAAGTCAACATGCGGTCAACTATTTCAACTTAAGTTTTAAACCTTGAGACTAAGTGTCTAAATTCATTGTGAAACCTCAACGGACCCGAATCAATTACCCTAGCAAGTCACATAACAACTGTAAATCTCAAAATGAGTAGTAAATGGGGGAACATGGCTGTAATACTCAAAACGACCGGCCGAGTCGTTACATATCAAATTTGAGAAAAGTGAACATAAGCTTCTTCTTTTTTTACATTTTTGGATCATATTAAATTTGTAAAATAGATATGTGTAATTTTATTTCAAGTTCATATTACCAATACCTCTCGTTCCATCTTCGGCCATACTTTTGAGATAAAAATACCGCTTTCGCTCGCACTTGGAAAAAAGAATAACTACAAAGAATTTAAACGATAGAAAACAAGTTAATTAACTTTACCTTTGAACTTCCAATCAAATTAATTAGGAAAATATTACATCATTATTAAAGAGGAAAAAGAGTTGCTAAAGTTTATTAACCTTTGTTCGACATGATCTAAGTAGAATTAGATTACAAAAAGGGGTCGTTTAGTTATGGGATTAGGGAAGTTTCCGATTACATTTTGAGATTACTTTTTGTATAGTGTTTAATTATGTGTATTAATTACATCTATATAAAAAGAGTGATTTTGGGGCCCTCTAAGTTTATTTTTTTATGGCCCCAAAAAATAAAGCTCTGGCTATAATAATAAAATTAATCTTGAGATAACTTATTTTTGAAATAATCCGCGACTAAGAAATTAAGTTTTACAACTATCACTTATAAAGACCATCAAATTCAGGGACACGTGTCAACATTGTTAGAAGCACAACAATCAGGTGTTATGTAGAAGCTAACAAAATAATATCTTTGTAACGACCTGGCCGGTCGTTTTGAGAGTTGTAGCCTCGTTCCCCCATTTACTGCTCATTTTGTACCTTACAGCTATTATGTGACTTGTTGGGGTAGTCGGTTCGGGTCTGGAGAGATTTCGGAATAACTTTGAGACACTTAGTCTCAAGGTTGAAAGTTTAAGTTGAAAAGGTTGACCGAATGTTGACTTTTGTGTAAATAACCTCGGAATAAAGTTTTGATGATTTCAATAGCTCTGTATGATTATTTTAGACTTAGGAGTGTGCCCGGATAATTATTTAGAAGTCCGTAACTAAATTAGGTTTGAAATGGCTAAAATAGAAATTTAAGTTTGGAAGTTTGACCCGGGAGTTGATTTTTGATATCAGGGTCAAAATTTGATTCTGGAAGTTTGAATAGCTATGTTATGTCATTTATGACTTGTGTGCAAAATTTGAGGTCAACCGGATTTGATTTGATAGGTTTCGGCACTGAAGATAGAAGTTAGAATTCGTTAGTTTTCGTTAAGCTTTAATTGGGTATGATTGGTGGTTCTAGCGTTGTTTGATGTGATTTAAAGTTTTGACTATGTTCGTATAATATTTTAGGACTTGTTGGTGTATTTGGTTGAGGTCGTGGGGGCCTCGGGTGAGTTTCGGATGGCTAAACGGATAAAAATTGGACTTGGAGCAATTCTGGAAATTTTCCAGTCCTGGTGCAATCGCACCTGCGATGGAAATGGTCACAGGTGCGCGACCGCAAAAGCGACAAACTGGTCATAGATGAGGCCTGGACTAGGAAGGGCAGTGGCCGAAAATGCGCACTCCTTACCGCAGAAGCGGAGTCGCACCTGCGACTTCGCGATCGCAGAAGCGGAAAAGGGAAGGGCCAAGCCTCATCGCAGAAGCGAGTCCGCAGAAGCGTGAAGGCCCTCGCTTCTACAAGACCGCAGATGCGGCTAAGTGAATCGCAGATGCGAAAAATGCCTGGGCAGAATATAAACGAAGGGTCCGAAAGTTTTTCTCATTTTTGGACATTTCAAGCACGGGTTGGGAGATTTTTGAGCGAGAATTCACGGAAAAACTTAAGGTAAGTCACTTGTAATCATTTCTACTCCATAATATTGAATTATCATCGAATAATCCGACTATATTATGTGTTTTTGAGGTGTAAATCGAGAATTTGGACCTAGGGATTTGAAAATAAGATTTGAGATTTGGAGGTCGAATTGATGTCGGAGTTTGGTAAATTTGATATTGTTGGACTCGTGGTTGAATGTGCATTCATATTTTGTAACTTTTGTCTGGTTCCGAGATGTGGGTCCCATGGGGAATTTTTGAGTTAAATTTCGGATTTTGTTGGAAAATTAGTATTTTCATATGGAATTAATTCCAATAATTTATATTTATTAAATCGAATTAATTGTGACTAGATACGAGATTTTCAGAGGTCAATTCGCGAGGCAAAGGAATAGCGGAGTAAAGAATTATCGGTTCGAGGTAAGTGACTTGTCTAACCTTGTGTGGGGAGAATTCTCCTTAGGATTGATATTGATATGATAATTGTGATGTGTTAAAAGCCGTGTACGCAAGGTGACGAGTGTGTACACAGACTAAATGTGGAAGATTATATCTTTAAACTATGGTCCTACAAGAGCAACAAACTATCATTCTGGGCCATCTCACATGGTAGGATAAGGTTATGACGGAGTTGAAGCAGGCATTATCGGGGGCTTCCAATAAAGCGAATAGACGAGATCCAGTTCCTCCCGATGTTCCCGCAAATCAAACAACTCAGAGGACTGACAACAACACCCCGAGGGGCGTAGTTGGCTCCGATGGAGCTGGGACTAGCGGATCCGGACCCAACAACGAAAACGATCCCTTCAAGAATGAACTCTTACGGTTTATGAGAGAAGTGAATGCCCGCATGGACCAAATCCCGGGTGCACCGCCGGTACTGAAAGGACCGAACTCAAAGAAGTATACTCAGTTGTTGTACAAACCAAGCGCGACACCAGAATTAATCCCGAAGTGGTTTAAAATGCCCGACGTGCCCAAGTATGATGGAACTTTAGACCCTCAGGAGCATATTACCACCTACACAACGACGATGAAGGGGAATGATTTCGCTCATCATGAGATTGAATATGTTTTGCTGAAGAAGTTCGGAGAGACTCTCACGAGGGGAGGCTTAACGTGGTATTCACTATTACCCGAGCATTCCACAGACTAAAACATTCACTAAGGGACTGAATCCTAGAAGTTCAGATGCTTCCCGAAAACTCTTGCAGATCGGTTTTGTGACATCTGTATTTATCTTTGAGAGGCTACTGAACTATTAGAAAACTTCACTTTATTGCATTATTATCATGCTGATTTATTTTTTTTAATGTTTGAATATTGAGTCTTCTATTCTCTCACAGATGGAGAGGACACATGCGATCGGATCAGGCGGACGACCACCAATACCACCAGTTAGGGTCGCGAGAGGTCGGGTCCATGGTAGAGGCTGAGGTGTGGCTCGTACTACATCCAGAGCAGCTCCTGTATAGAATATTTAGGCACTTGAGGTGCAAATTGTGATATATTGTGATATTGACACGCATGCGGTGGTGTAACGATCCGACCGGTCGTTTTGAGTATTACAGCCCTGTTCTTTTATTTACTTCTCAATTTGTACTTTACAATTGCTATATGAATTGTCGGGGTAATTGGTTCAGGTCGAGTGAGGTTTTGAAATGAATCGAGACACTTAGTCTCATAATTGAAAACTTAAGTTGAAAAGGTTGATCGGATATTGACTTATATGTAAACGACCCCGGAATAGAGTTTTGATGATTCCAATAGCTCCGTATGGTGATTTTGGACTTAGGAACGTGTCAAGAAAAATTATTTGGAAGTCCGTAGTGGAATTTGGCTTGAAATGGCGAAAGTTGAAATTTTTGGGAAGTTTAACCTGGGGGTTGACTTTTTGATATCGGGGTCAGAATTCGATTATAGAAATCGAAATAGGTCCGTTATGTCATTTATGACTTGTGTACAAAATTTGAGGTCAATCGGACGTGATTTGATAGGTTCCAGCGTCGTTTGTAGAAATTGGAAGTTTCAAAGTTCATTAGGCTTGAATCTATGTGTGATTCGTGTTTTTAACGTTGTTTGATGCGATTTGAGGCTTCAACTAAGTTCGTATGATGTTTTAGGACTTGTTGGTGTATTTGGTTGAGGTCCTCGGGGCCTCGGGTGAGTTTCGGATGGTTAACGGGTTGAATTTTGGACTTGGTGTTTTGCTGGAATTTTTCTGATGTTTGTACATGATTTCCTTATACGCGATCGCATGAGATTGTCCGCGATCGTGTAGGCTTACTTGGGGGAAGTGATGAATTTACCTATGCGTTCGCGAGAAAAGGTGAGCGTTCGCGTAGGTGTGGCAAGATAGTGCATCGCGAACGCGTGGGCGATGCCGCATTCGTGAAAAGGTGAGGAGGCAACTGGGCGTCACGCATTTGTACTTCGCGGTCGCCGGGATGAGACGCGATCGCGCAGGTTGGGCAGTGGAAATATTGTGCTTAGGCCTGGGCAGAATGTTTAAGTTCTGAAAATGGGATTTGTCCCATTTTCTATTTTTACCGATTTGGAGCTCGAGGAGAGGCGATTTTTGGGAGATTTTAAAGGAAAATAACGGGGTAAGTGTTGTTAACTCAATATTGGTTAAATTACCCGAATTCATGATTGTTTATAACATTTAATTGATGAATTAAGTTGGAAGATTTAGAAAACCCCCTTGGTTTAATTTGAAGATTTGAGGGTGGAGTTGATGTCGAAATTTGGTAAAATTGGTATGGGTAGACTCGTGGTTGAATGGGCTTTCGGAGTTTGTAACTTTTGCCGGGTTCCAAGACGTGGTCCCCACAGGTAATTTTTGGGTGAAATTTCAGATTTTGTTGAAAAATTAGTATTTTTATATGGAATTAATTACTGTAATTTGTTTTGACTGAATCGAATTATTTGTGGCTAGATTCAAGGCGTTTGGAGACCAATCCACGAGGCAAGGTCATAGCGGAGTAAGAAATCATACGGTTTGTGGTAAGTAACATTTCTAAACTTGGTTATGAGGGTATGAATCCCTGAATGTTGTGTTATATCAATTATTGGAGGTGACGCACATGTTAGGTGACGAGCGTATGGGCGTGCACCATAGAAATTGTGACTTAAATAAATTATGTGGAGTTGAAAAATTAAAGAACCATGTTATTATCCGTGTGTCCTCTACGTGTTAGAGAAATTGAGTTGAGACTCTTATTAAAGATCATGTTTAGGTTACGTGCCGATATTTTGGGACCCATGGGGTCGTGTTGCTGTTGAATTAATTGTTTTACAAATGTACATTTCATACTCATTCATATTCATCCATTATGAGGATATTTTTAGGATCGAGTTGCGCGCCGCAGCAGGCTATATTAGCTTTATATATTTTATTATTGTATGAATTGGGGCTGCCCGCCTGCAGCACGCCTTATAGGCTTTATTATTATACTGATCGGGACTACCCACCTGCAGTAAGCCATATCGTATTTATATCATGCTTGGGCTGAAGGAGCCCCTCCGGAGTCTGTACATACCCCCAATGAGCGTAAATGATTATATATTCGGGATTGACTTCCCAGAGCATGGACTTATCTTACTTATTTATATTGTGATGAATTTTTCTGGACATGGATCTTGTCCGTATCATTTATATTTGGGGATAAATTTTCTAGGGCTGGATTGGCCTTATACGGTACTGAGTGACTGACTGTCAGTTGATGTGTGTGTATATATATATATATATATATATATATATATATATATATATATATACGGGATGGAATATCCCTGGGCTGAATTGGCCATAAACAGTACTGAGTGACCGAATGATTAGTGACTAGTAGAACATGAGGTCTTTCCACTGAGATGTCACATTCCTCATATCATGCAGTATTGATCTATTTTGCTTGTACTGAGTTTAACTGTTGAACTTGAAAGCATGCCTACATTTCTATACTATTATTTATGTACTGGACTGTACCTGTGGAGCTCGCCACTACTTTCAGCCCCGAGGTTAGTTTTGTTACTTATTGAGTTGGTTGTACTCATACTACACTCTGCACCTCGTGTGCAGATCCAGGTATTTTCGGACACGGCGACTATTAGATCTCAGAGTGCTATCAGTTGAAGACTATCAAGGTAGCTTCCTGGCGTCCGCTGACCTTGACTCTCTTTCCTTCAGTTATTGTACTGTTCTATACTTTTAGACAGTATTTTATCAGTCAGACTTTGTATTCATATTAGATGCTCATGTACTCAGTGACACCAAGTTTTGAGAGTGTTTATATCTGTATTTGTGCGATTTCTTCCGCTGAATTTAAATATTATATTTTTTAAATTTAGAAGATATGGTGGTTTATTGAGATTGTCGGCTTGCCTAGTATTGAGATAGGCGCCATCAAGACATGTGAGATTTTGGGTCGTGACATGTGGTATAAGATCTGGGTGTTGAAATGCATGCAGTGAGATAAGGGTGGCTTGATACGCGTGGCTAGTAGGAGAACTACTAGAAGTCATACAGTGTGATAAGGGTGGCTAAAAATGCGGGATGCTATTTCGGAAAAAATAATTTCTTTAAAATTTATTGTGAAGGCTCCCGCGGTGATATAAGAAAATGAGATATTATGAATTTAGTTATGATTTGGGACTACGAGGGGGTACCTCGGGAGTGCCCTTGTTGATATTTCTTTATGGTTGCATTTGCCTTTGGTTATTTTGTGATTTTCTTTAAAGTTGTAAATTTCTGTTTTCTTTCTGCGAGATATTATTTGCCCTTATTATGTGAAGTTAAATTGTGACATACTACTTACTTGATTCATTCCCATTGTTATTTTATTGTTATTATATTATTAAACTTTTCACCATGTCTTTTATTATTTTCAGCGTCACTACTCTACCGAGGTTAGGCTTGGCACTTACTAGGTACTGTTGTGGTGTAATCATACTACGCTTCTGTATATCTTTTTGTGCAGATCCAGGTACTTTCTATCAGACCAGGCATCAGTGAACTAGCCGTACGCGGAGACTTCAATATATATCTGCCAACGTCCGCAGACCTCGGAGTCCCTTTCTATCCTTATTATGTTGCTTTCCTTATTCTCTTTAGATTATGATATATGGAGACACTTAAAATAAATTCTTAGAAGCTTGTGACTTATTTCTACCGGGTTTTGGGAGTTGTAATTATTTGAATTGCAGTTTCATTTATTTCAGATTTCTATTATGTTATTCCGCATTGATAGGCTTACCTAGACATCCTACGGAGGGAATTTGGGGTCGTGATAATCTTTAACGACAATAAATTAGATAACAAAAGAGAAATATACCAAAAGAGATATAAAATATTTAACGTGATTCAGTTAATTGGCTTACATCCACATGCGGAGATAAGCAATCCAGTATATAAAAGAGAGTACAAAATATCGAGAGAACAACCTCACAAAGAGGCACATATAAATGAGAATGAAGGATCATGAATTTATAAAAGTCCAAAATCTTCTAGAAATAAGACTAGCCAAATATATAAAAAAAAAAACTAAAATAAAACAACAAAGAAAAAAAAAATATTGCAAAGAAAAGTAGAGAGAATTCTTATTGCTTTTGAGATAAATTACAATGGGATAAAACCCTTCTATTTATATGAGAAAAGTAATTTAGCCACAAAGTAACAAACTTTCTAAAAAATAAGCATTCACTTAGAATACAATTTTATTCATAACACTCTCCGTTGAATGTCTATTCAACAGATAATGTGATTTGTTAAAACCTTAACTAAAATAAAATCAGCGGGAACTCAGGTTTCTAGTTTTTGCAACCAAAAAGAAAGCTTTAATTTTTATTTTTTTGTGAAACAAACGACCGATAAAAATTGTTTTAAGGATAGTATGAAAATAAATTATCGAAACACTTTCCAAAAAGATAGTCCAAAAGAGTAATGAGGAGTGAAGTCATGCAAAGACTAGAGGAAACGACAAATGTGATGATTCCTAAGTGCCATTACTTCCTGGAAAAGAGGATTAAAGAAAAGTTACTTAGGCCAAGACCATAATAAACCAATGAACATATAAAGATAAAAAATGCTCCGTACCAATTTCTTTTCTACCTTTTGTAAAAAATTATTCGTACCATATATTTATACACTAACCAATGGATGCATTATACTTATTTGAACATATATTTTATTTTTACCTAATTATAGTTAATTAATATATATTTAACTTTATTAAATTATTTAAGTATAATAAGTTGAATTAATTTAATATAAACACCCTATATATATTAGTATTTATTATTTCCTCGCCCCCACCATTCCTCGTCTTCTAAATCTTGCTTCAGAAGTTTGATTTCATATATTACACTAATAAGGCAAGTATATTTCTGATAACTGGTGCCGACGTGAGCTTTTCCAATTTCTTGCTTCATTCCTTCCAATTTCTTCACAATGTCGTTCATTATTTTTCTAGTCCACATAGCTTGTTTGATAATACATTACTGATCATCAATAAGTTGTACTTTAACCTGTATCACACACAAAATTATACAGAAAGACAGAGACATAATTTGATGTTTATAAGTTCTGAATTCTATTATTTTAAGTTAATAATTTTTAAATTAATAATTTATACATATTTAATAAATTTTAAAGATAAATACAAAATTTGAATCAAAATTATTGAATTCGGCCGAACACGCAGACAAAAATAGCTTCCCCTGGAATTATCTACATGCTGTGTTGGTTTATAGTCACAATTTGTCTTGTAGTAATTAAGAAGGAATCGATGTATGACTGAAGATTTTAAGACTTTATTTCACGTAACGAATTGACATTTACTTTCTTTGTTTTCTAGTATAAATGGAAAACATAAAGGGAAAAAGAGGGAGGAAAAAAACATGGTAATTGTCCTTCTCAATAGTAGTTGAAAAAGACATGAAAAGAAGTGAATACATTTAAATCTCATGCAAGTCGCTCTTCTTAATTAATTCCCTGTTTACCTCCTTCTAGGCGAAGTTTCTTTCATTTTCACGTTGACTCATAGATTGTGTGAAATAGAAATGAAATGGAACGGAGAGTTGTTCATATTGAAGTTTACGCTTTAGATAGTTACATAAACATATTGCAAAGTTATTAGGTTCCCACTTTCTACTTAAAACTTAAGAAAAAGGGAGAAAATTGAAATTGGTTCGATGTTAACAGTATTTGTGAAGATTGCAACTCACGCTTTATTTTGTTTATACTAGGGATTTAATCGTAATTTCATATGTAACTAACATGCAGGTAAAAGTCGCGCGTAAAAAAATACAAACTGATAATAAAATTAGACTTTCATATACGAATTTCATTATTTCGTTTGTGACAGCAAGTTTATGTCCACACACCACTTATGGGAGTAGTTAAAATATTCACAAAGTATATGGTAAAACCCCTATATTAAAAGCAAAACAGGATTACTCTTCTAACTAAAATTTATGAAAATAGAAAAATTCAATGAGTAGATGGGGGACTGACCAATACATCTACGTAGAATGTTCATGGTTCGATTTGGATCGATTTTCACCTGAAAAAAACCAAATCAATTAAGTCGATTTTTAAAATTTTGAAGTCAAACCGAGCCGATTAAGTCTGTTTTTCATTGGTTCAATTATGTAGGTTTTTGCGGCTTTTTGTCAGCTTTTTTCTTAAATATGACATACACTGTCAAGCACTTATTTCGGCAACTACATTCCAGCATAACATTATCAAACCAATTAATGTTTGAGAGATTTTTCATTTACCAAGATATATTGATGTTATTTGAATTAAATAGTGATGGATACTAGTATCAAATTTGAGAAAAGAGGACATAAGCTAAATTTTTTATTTTTATTTTACGTTTTTTGGAACATATTAAATTTGTGAAAATAGCTGTGTGTGATTTTAACTTGCAAGAAATGACTGGGATCAGTGATCATCAATGTATAATCATATATATGTTTTTATTTCAAGTTCATAATACCAATACCATTCCTTCCATCTTCAACCATACTTTTGAGATAAAACTACCGTTTTCACTCGCTCTTGGAAAAAAGAATAACTACTAATAGCCTGTTTGGACTGAGAAATCAATTTGTTTTGATAAGTGTTTTTTTCAAAAGTGTTTTTGAAAAAAGTATTTTTGGAGAGAAGTAGTTTGTATTTGGCTAATCACTCTAAAAAGCACTTTTGAGCAATAATTTATGTTTGGCCAAGCTTTTCAGAAAGTGTTTTAAGTATCAAATTAAGAATAAGTATATGAATAGATTTACTTAATAGTTAATATTATAAGTAAATAAATAATCTTAAAAATTAGTTATTACATGCAATAATTAAATCTTTTTATTTTATTTGAGTAAAATATGAAAATAAAATTTAAAAGTACTTTATTCTTTTAATATAAGTTAAATATATTAAAAATCATTCAACAAATATAAAAGCATTCATCCCTAAAATCACTATATATTAGAAAGCTATCCTAAAAATAATAAGAAATATTTATACATTAATATCCTAAGTATTAGGTTTAGTGGTTATTTTGGTATATACTATATTTTGTTAAGGGTATTTTTGATAAGAAGAAAAGTCAAAACTGTTTCTGCAACTGCTTTTGGGAAGAAGCTGCTTTTTTCTGCTTCTCAGAAAGTGATTCTGCTTCTTCCCAAAAGCATTTTTTCCCCCAAAAAGTTTGGCGTTAAACTCATTGGTTATTTATTTTTAAGTGAATAATAGTAAAAATAGCACGGGCTAGCCAGTTTTCGGACTGGTAATTGAAAAATAGCCAGTGTTTGCAAAGTCATTAAAAAATAGTCACTATTTTACTGCAACACGAAAAGTTCCAGCATAATATACTGGAGATTGGTGCACCTGTGTATGAACTTCCAGCATATTATGCTGGAATTTCAACACGCGGAAAGTTCCAGCATAATATACTAGAGATTGGAGCACCTGTATATGAACTTCCAATATATTATGCTGGACCGATATATTATACTGGAACTCCAGTATATTATGCTGGAGTATTTTTCGGATTTTTGATAGTATTTTCGTTCAGTATACTGGAGTATTTTTCGGATTTTTGATAGTATTTTCGTTCAGATTTATCTTTACATGAAAAGTGGCCAAATTTCGATTACTTTTGAAATTGTGACTATTTTTCAATTACCACTTGTAAATCTGGTTATTTTTGAATTTTCCCCAAAAAAATACTTTTGGACTCGTGAGAAGCGGACCCAAACAAGCTATAAGACTTTAAACATTAGAAACAAGTTAATTGACTTTACCTTTTGAACTTCCAATCAAATTCATTAGGAATATATGGAAGAGTTACATCATTATTAAAGAGGAAAAAGAGTTGATAAAGTTACTAACTCTTGTCCAGCATGATCTAAGTAGAATTAAAGTACAATAAGGGGTCGTTTGGTTATATGATTAGGGAAGTTATTCCAATATAAAATTTGAGATAACTTTTTGTTTAGTGTTTGTAAATTACGTGTATTAATTAAAACTAGAATACAATTTACACTAAAATCACGAATTACCCTATAAAACATAGAATTATCTATCATGATTATAGCGAGGACTATAATTACAAGATTAATCTTGAGATAACTTAGTTTTGAAACCAAACTGCAGCTAAGAAATTAAGTTTTACAACAATCACTTGTAATATTTGAAAAGTAATTCAGCAACACACGCCTACATTGTTAGTAGGGGTGTATATATTGTCACACCTCTTTTTTTCCGAGGGTAGGTTGTGTTGGTTTGGGTTTTGTAATTACTAAATCAATTGTGCCGAGTTATTAAATCTAAAGACAAAATCAAACCAATAAACTCGGATTTTTTAATCTCGGTTTTTCTCAATTTTTCGGGTTGTTCGGTTTTTTTCTCTTTTTTCTCCAGTAAAATCTTCGTAGCACAAAACATATAACTTGTGCTCCAAATATTTCTTTATTCCTAGTGAGATACAACTATATAAGGTATTTTCCAAGAAAATAATACAAAATATGAGATGTGTCATGGCAATATCCTAAAATATTCAACAATAAAGATAATAAAATCACGTAATATAAATATTGCTAATTAAAAAACCATAATAAAAATAACATAATCTACAAGTACTAAGTCATGCTAAAATAAATAGACTAATAAGGGAGTATTAATTATATGACTGGATGCTAAAAATAATTAAAAATAGGTTATGCATTTTTATGTAAAACATTGCAAAACAGAAAATAGATATTCAACACATTGTCATTTCTAATATTACATTAAATTTCTTTTGTTAACATTGATATTGATTTAATTTTAGTTTGAGCTTTTGTTAGCATTATTTGAGTTACTAATATTAATGACTATAAAACTTATTGGAATATTCAAAAGTTCTAAGTCCAACATTGAAATAATACCTTAAAAGCTAAAATTATGAAAAAATTTAAAAAGTATTTATAAATTAGATCATAATAAGTATATTTATATATTAAATATATCTAAAATTTCTATATATGTATCGTCGGATTAGTTTGGTTTTGGTTTGACTTTCTTTAGTTAAAACCAAATCAAACCACTTATGGTCAGATTTTTTTTCAACACCAAACCAAATCAAACCGAACCGTAGTCGGTTTGTTTTCTCGGTTTGAATCGGATTATCGGGTTAATGCGGTTTGTCATTTTTTTTTGTACACCTCTAATTGTTAGGATCGAAATAATTAGGTGTTATGCAGAAGCTAACAAAATATATATTTAACGACGATAAATTAGACAACAAAAGAGAAATATATAAAAATAGATACTAGCATTTAACATGGTTTGTTTAATTGATCTATGTCTATAAGTAGAGATGAGCAATCCACTATATAAAAGAGAGTATAAAAATATTGAAAGAATAATATCACAAAGCGAGACACACACAAGTAGCAGACTAATACTTGTCTCAAAAATTCTTCCCTTAAATAAGACTCTGAAACTCATTATAACTATATTGTGGATGCTATTAAACGAGAAGGTTCTCAATGTTAAATCAATTGCGATAGATATTACCCTTAATAGAAAACTCAATATGGTATTAAACAAAAAAAAGCACAAACACTTACTAACAAACATCACATAGGGCCCCAAGACCAAGAGTCGACGAGCTTCCTTCACGCAGTGGATTTTCAACAGTTCAAAACCTTCCATCTACTCGTCACCACTCTATAAATTCCCAAAAGTTGAGACACAACCTTTCATGTGCTAATACTTGTCTGTTTCTCTCTACTTTTTGAGTTGGGTGAGAAGTGAGTGATCAGACGTTAATGGCGACGGCAAAAGAGCACATTGAAGAAATAAGAAGAAACAAGTTCTCCATTGGAGGTGAAACTAATCCACTCACTGAGGACCTTCATCAAGCTGTCAAAAATCTCTCTGCTGAGCTTTACGCTAAGGATGTTCACTTTTTCATGGAACTCGTCCAGGTTATTTTTTCTTTCTCCCCTCTCTCTGCATTTTTATATCTTTTTCCATCTTTATAAACGTCCGTGCCTCTACTATTTCGCTTATTACCAGCAAAATGTATTTTCATGAAAAATATTTTGTCATACTTATTTATCAAATCAATTTTTTTTTTTGGGTCATTTTCAGTGTCATTTTATAAAAGTATGTATGATATGATCTCCTAATAAATGTACAAGGACATAATGTTTTGGCGATGCTCTTAGGCATTACAAATTGATTATAATGTTTAAATATTGATTCAAACATTTGCTTCTCATAAATCATTAAATAATTTTATTGTTGAAAACAAATTTCAAACATCAAGGTATTTATACAGAAAAAGGGTTGTTGGAAAAAAGGAGCATAAAATAGTGTATTCGGTACGAACGAGAAATCTATCCTTACATGAATGATGAAACATATATTTTAGAAATGGTTTTAATTTAAGAAATCATTTTGTTAATTAGTTTTTGTTTTGGCCACAAGTAGTGTTATAAAGTACGAAGATGTTTGGATTGTAATTTTGAGAAAGGTTAACCATGTTTGAGCAAGGCAAGCAATACAAAGTGACAGTATATTTTTTAAAAGAAATCCAATATTACCATTTCTCTTTTTCTTAAGTTTTGTAATTAACCTTATAATAATAGTATAATTTTGAGCGTAGTAAATTCGTAATAAATAGTTGTCATTGTGTAATTGCAGAACGCGGAGGATAACGAGTACAACGAAGGCGTGGATCCTTCACTGGAATTTGTGATAACTTCCAAAGATATAACGGACACCGGAGCTCAGGCGACGCTTTTGATATTCAACAACGAGAAAGGATTCTCCCGCAAAAATATCGAGTCCATTTGCAGCGTCGGACGTTCTACTAAGAAGGGCAATCGCAAACGTGGCTACATCGGCGAGAAAGGTAATAAAAAACTTTGTACAATTTTCGTCTACTACTTGTACCTATCCATGGGCATGTGTATATCAATTGATTGTTCCTAAATGTTGACTCTTCGTTTTACCCCCTATATATGATCGTGTGTTCATTTTTGTGTACACTTGGCTCGGGCTTTTTTTGCTTTACTAGTTTAATTAGTGAAAATTTTGAAGTGCTGCTGCTCTTTGTCATACCTGCTGGTTGCCTTCATGTTTCATTAATCTTTAATGTTATTGATAAATATTTCCTCCTTTATGTTTAGAGAACTTATAGTTGTAGAGAATTCCTAATTTGTTTTTAAAAGGCTGTTTTGTTGAATTGGAATGAGTTCGGCCTGAATAGAGCAGAAGGAATATAAAGCTGAACCCAACTTGTATGGGACTGAGACTTTGTGAATTAACTGTTTTCTTTCCCCCTACATTTTGAGCTTGACAGTCCAAAAAATATTTTTTGAGAGATAATTTCTTTCATGTTGTGACTTCGATAATTGGAATCCAAATAATCAACTGAACCATGTCTGTTTGAAAAGAGAACTGGGTTGTTCTAAAAAAAATAAAAGAACTGGGTTTTAAGCTGATAAAAAGGAAAACCTTGCTTTCATTGCTATGAAGTGCTATATCTTTTTCTCTTTCCTCTACCTTATCACATTTTCCCCCTCTTTCCTCTACACTAAAAAGAGTTGCAAGAAGGAACAATGATATCTTATTATTATTTTGATAAGTGGATCGATGGTACCTTTTCTAGATAATGTTAGGTTTGTTTCCTTTTAACCTCATCTTCCATCTTTTTCGTGCCTAAAAGATATGTCTACAAACATTATATTTCAGTTTACATCCCAGCATTGAGATGCAGGTGATAGTCCTGCTTTGTGTTAGTCTCCCATCTTTAAAATATCTGACACTCCAATGTTTGGATATGTGCACTCAAAAGAGACCGCGAACATGATTTTTGAATGAAATTCACTTTAGTGGAGTAGAACTGCTAACAATTTTCTCCCTTCAGATACTAGCTTAAAATGTATTCGTTTCAACTTAAATAAGTCATGTTCGTTCTCATGGATTTTATGCCTGCCTGTCGTTATGATGCTTCTTCATTTCATATTACATTTGCATTTGAACAGAAAATCGGTCTTTCTATACTTTCTTGATCAATTCCCAGCAATGTAATGCATTCGCATATGACTGATATTCTTATGTTTTTCTTACTTAATTGAAGATGCGTATACCTCGTCTGTAGTTGTAATTTGTTTCTAAAACTTCTTGGTGTGTTTCTTCTCTCAGGCATTGGCTTCAAGAGTGTGTTTCTCATCACTGCGCAGCCCTACATCTTCAGCAATGGGTACCAGATACGATTCAGCGAGGAACCTTGCCAGCACTGTAATGTAGGCTATATTGTACCTGAATGGGTGGAGGCAAACCCAACTCTTTCAGTTATAAAACAAATCTATGGGTCTTCTGCTACCCTTCCAGCCACAACTATAGTGCTACCACTGAAACCTGACAAGGTGAAACCTGTTAAGCAGCAGCTTTCAAGCATCCATCCTGAAGTTCTTCTCTTCCTTTCAAAGATAAAGAAGCTTTCTGTCAGGGAAGACAATGAGGATCCCAGGCTTAATACCGTTAGTGCTATTTCAATTTCAAGTGAGACCGATTTTGTTAAGAAGAAGAACATTGATGCTGAATCCTACATGCTCCATCTCTCAGCTGATGAAAAATCTGGTATGGGGGAATGCAGTTACTACATGTGGAAACAGAAGTTTCCTGTTAGGCGGGAGCACAGGGTGGATAGAAGAATGGATGTCGATGAGTGGGTAATCACATTGGCTTTTCCCAATGGAGAGCGCCTCAACAGGGGAACCAGTTCCCCCGGTATTTATGCTTTTCTTCCCACGGAGATGGTAACAAACTTCCCTTTCATAATTCAGGCCGACTTTCTTCTAGCATCATCAAGGGAGACAATCCTTCTTGATGACATATGGAACCGGGGCATTCTTGACTGCGTCCCTTCTGCTTTTGTCAGTGCTTTCACATCGCTTGTGAGAGCTAATGAAGGTGCTCCAGTTTCTACTCTTACTCATATGTTTGGCTTTTTACCAGTCAATGCATCTCCTTATCCAATTCTTAACGACGTGAGAGATTCCATTAAAAGAAAACTGCTGGATGAAAGTATCATTCCATGCGAATCATACATGGAACAACAGTTCTTCCAGAAACCCAATGGTGTTGGTAGGTTGAATCCTGCTTTCTGGAATCTGCTGAACAAGGCGAGGAAGCAGGGGGTCATATTGCATAACATCTCATCCCATGGAAGATTCATCGTCAACTCTGCTTTTGATAAGGAGATGTACAACCACATTTTAAACTTTTTGGAGGTGAAACAAGTTGACAATGAATGGTATGCAAAGTGCATTCAGAGTTCCAATCTTGTTTTGGGTGTCTCAGAGGATGTTTACTTAGAGCTTCTATCATTTGTGGCTGAGAAATGGTTGTCTTCTTTCAAGACAACTGAGATGATGAACATAAATCTTTTGAAATTTGTTGATTTTGATGATGATGTGGCCTTGTGTAGCATATATGAGGCATTGAATGATGATTATTCATTGCTTTTGTCTCGGGAATCTGGTCACATCTCTTGGCTGATCAACTGGAACTCAGAATTTCGTTTTGCCAATCATCTTTTCTTTGCCAAATCAACACAAGAAGCAGTCCGGAGTCATTCTAAAAGGCAGACTGTTTTGGATTGGCTTAGAGACGAGGTCAATGTGAGCTCAGTAAATGTGTACGACTATGCTCTTCTGATTCTTAACTCACTCGGTGATGATCAAAAACTTGCCGTGGCGTTTAGCCACTTCTTACATCAGTCTCTTGCGAGAAATTATTTATCTAAAGAACAAGTTGCTACTTTATGTAGTAAAATGCCGCTTGTTGATAACTATGGACATGTTGCCAGGCAAAGGAAAGGGGTACTGGTGCCTGCTAATGGAAGTAAATGGGTGCAGTTGATTGGTTCAAACCCGTGGAGATATGAAGGCTATGTTGAGCTTGGAGAAGATTATTTGCATTCCGGCAGCTATGCTGGAGTTTGTACCAGCAAGAAAGAGCTTCTGGGATTTCTCAAAATTTATGTTGCAGCTATGGACATTCCTGACTTACCTCCTCCTGATGCAGCAATTTCCAGCTTGTCTTCTCCACTAACCAAGGAAAATGCATTGCTGATGCTAGTATGGATTCGTAAAATGAAAATGAATGGGTTTTCCTTGCCTAGAAAATTCTTGACCTGCGTAAGGGAGGGAAGCTGGCTGAGGGTATCTCTGAGTGGTAGCCCTGGCTACAGGCCTCCATCAGAATCATTCTTCCATACTTCATCATGGGGACATCTGTTGCAGAATGGATCAGTTCTTGTAGATATCCCATTAGTTGATCAGGGATTTTATGGCAGTGAATTAAAACAGTACAAGGATGAGTTAAGTACAGCTGGTGTCATGTTTGAATTTAAAGAGGCGTGTACATATATTGGAGAACATTTTATGTCTCTGGCAACTTATTCTACTTTAACCAAAGGCCAAGTGATATCAATACTCAATTTCATCAAGTATTTGAGGGAGAAATATCTCTCCCCAGACACCTTCATTAATAGCATTAATGATAGAAGGTGGTTGCGGACTACTCAAGGTGAGAAGACCCCTCTGGAATCTGTTTTCTTTGACAGCGAGTGGAATGCTGCCTCACAGATCAGTGACATCCCATTCATTGACCAAAAACATTATGGTGATGAGATTCTTTCTTTTAGAACAGAATTGGAGCTGCTTGGAGTGGTTTTTGGTTTCAAGCAAAATTACCAGCTTGTAGTTGACAACCTGAGGTCTCCAGCACGCCTGGGTTGCCTGAGTTCTGATGCTTTGCTCTTGATACTTAAGTGCATTCACCATCTGAGGTCATCTGACAAAATATGCAGGGCACTTAGGGATAGCAAATGTATGAAGACCGTAAACATGGGGTGCAAATCTCCGGCGGAATGTTTTTTGCTTGATCCTGTGTGGGGCTGCCTGCTGCAGGTTTTTAGCAGTTCCCCTCTTATTGATACAAAGTTCTATGGAAGCGATATCTTGTCATATAAAAGCGAGTTGCAGAAACTAGGGGTGGTTGTTAATTTTGAGGAGGCAACTAAAGCTTTTGCTTCTATTTTTAGGCAGCAGACAGCGAAGGGTGCCTTAAACAAGGATAGTGCCCTTTCTCTTCTTGCAAGCTATAGAAAGTTAAAGGCAGCCAGCTTTAAATTTCCTTCAGATCTTAAGAGCTGCTTTCAAGAGGTCAAGTGGTTGCGAACTCGAATTGGTGTTGATAGAGAACCTAAAGATTGCATACTCTTTGGTTCAGATTGGGAATCTATCTCTTCAATCTCTCTGTTACCTTTTGTTGATGATAGTGAGGCTCGGTATGGAAGGGACATTCATGAGTACAAGGATGAACTTAAGAGTATGGGAGTTACCGTGACATTTGCAAGTGGGGTAAAGTTTGTGCCTGCAAGCCTTCGATTACCTGAAGACGCTAGCGTCATTACTGTTCCAGTAGCATTCTCGTTGTTAGACTGCTTGCGGAAGTTGGAGATGGGGCATAATGATGATCAGATTGCTATGTTGCGGTCAAAACTTGCTAGAAAATGGATGAAGACTAATGCTGGTTACAGGTCTCCAGATAAGTGTTTGTTGTTTGGTCCCCAGTGGAATACTCTCTTACAGCCAGAAGATGGTCCTTTCATCGATGAAAAATTTTATGGCTCCAACATAGGGTCGTATAAGAAAGAGCTGAAGTCTCTTGGTGTTGTGGTTGAAATTGGAGATGGATGCTCATTGCTTGCCGATTACCTTGATTGCCATTCCAGCAGCGTTACTATCACTCGGATTTACAAGTACTTGAGTAAGTTCAACTGGGAACCAACTAAAGAAGATCCTATAAACATATGGATTCCAAATGGTGATAACGATGGAGAGTGGGTGAATCCTGATGATTGTGTTCTGCATGATAAAAGTGGTTTCTTTGGCCGGCAGCTGCATGTTTTAGAGAAGCACTATGACAAGGAACTGCTCAGTTTCTTCTCCAAATTAGGTGTCAAAAGCAATCCTTCTCTTGATGATTTTCTCAAGCTTTGGAAGTCATGGGAAGATGCGGACCGCAGTTTGTCACAATCAGAGTGTCAAATCTTCTGGGAGTTCATTGTGAAGCACTGGAGCTTAAGAACCGAGAAATTTCTATCTGAGAACTTGTCAAGGCTTCCTGTGGGTTCAGGCTCGGACGGGCTATTGATGCTCGACAAACGTGATGTTTTCATTGCTGATGATCTCTATCTGAAGGATTTATTTGAACAGTCTGCTTCTCATCCCTTGTTCGTTTGGTATCCGCAACCAAGCTTGCCATCTTTGCCTCGGCAGAAGCTGCTTGAAATTTATGGCAAAATTGGTGTTCGTAATTTCTCTGAATCTGTTCTGAAAAATGGCTTGTCTTCTGTTAATTGTGTTGGACTTGAGCAGGTGCAGCCAGAGGAAATCTTCATCGGAAAGGGTTTGATTAAGTTAATCCTTGGCTTCCTTGCTGATCCTTCACTTCAAATGGAAACGCGTACGAGACATGAAGCTCTCAAAAGCCTCGTGGATGTTAGTATTTTTGTGACATTGGAACCCATAACCATGGATTACTGTCTGTCACTTTCTTCTGGTGATGTCGTGAACGTCAAAGTGAGCCGAATGATGTGCTGGGATAGAAAAAATACAAAGATCTTTATACAGAAGCTGGACAAATCAGGTGGTTACAGATGTAAGCTCGAGTTTGCTACATATTTCTCAGAAGTAGTAGCCGAGGGAATTCTAAGGGAGAAAGATGATTATGTGCATCAACTGGCTGAATTGATCAAGTTGGGATTCATCCTGGAATTCGATGAGGCAGCTGTTGGGTTCTTGATGAAAACAAAGAATCTGCAGATATTTTTGGAGGATGAAGAATTCCTTTCTGCTGCCTTCACTTCCGAATAGGTATTTATGGGCACTAAATCCACCATCCCCATTATGCACCCCCCTTAATGTCTTTGTAAAACTTTCATTTTGCTTTTTGGTAATTTCCTGAAATATACTATTGACATGTTTTGGTATTGAGGTGGATGATGGATTACCTTACTTTCCAACATATATCATAGTTTTCTAATGGTTCTGGATGTCTTTTGTTGGTGATGTATCATTAACCGAAAGGAGCTCTGCAATTTCTTTTGGCTCTCTATTTTCTGCTATCGCCTTTTGAATTATTATTCTGAGCCGAGGGTTTATTGGAAACAGCCTCTCTACCTTCACTAGGTAGGGGTAAGGTCTGCGTACACACTACCCTCTCCAAACCTCACATGTGGGAATATACTGGGTATGTTGTTGTTGTTGCCTATTGAATTCATTATTATGCTTTACCGAATTCCAACAGAAATAGCATAGAGTTCATATGACAATTTGTTGTGTGACATTATTTTTCTAAACATCAAATAGAGGGGGTTTGGCAGGATATTGCTTCTCAGCAGAGGTAAATGCAACACCCCTTTTACAGGTACCACAGGTGTATTCCCTTATATTCAGGCCATTTATTAGTTATATTGTTAAGATTGGTGGAGTGGGAACAATCTATGAAGAAAAAGGGGTGTACCCGTTTACACCGAAACTTGTCAAAGAAATTCTGAAAGTTGTCTTAAACAATGTTAAAACTTGATCATCTACTTAACTCTCACTTCCTGATGCATTCTCTCTTTTAAACTGCATAACACCAGGCCATCAAACTATTTTATGGTATAGTTATTTGAGATGGTTACTAATCTATTCACTGTTGGAGATACAGCAAAGGATTAACTAACGTGACATGCTCTATTTGTGCAGGCAGGAAGAACTTTACGGTTGGGTGAGGCCCTCTATAGATACCAAATGGGATTTCTGGTGTTTTGAAGTCTCTTGCATGGATATTTATCTTTTGTTATAAATCCCTGCTAGTTTTTAATGCTTTCTGTTTTGTAGTTTGCTGCTCTAAGGTTTTCTATGTAATCTACTAAATTTGCACTTAGAGATACAATTGCTTAAAAGCTTTATTATTCCTCTTTTCCATGTTTTTAAGATTGGTCCTCTCCATCTTCATACTAACTCTTTTGTTAGCATGCTTATCCACCATAATGTGGTGTGTGTGCATGCTCGTGGCATTTATCGATTGGTCTTTAGCAACAAACTGTAACTTGGAATCCCTTGCTTGGAATCAATTGGTCTTTGTGTTTTCTTTTTCTGTTTGATAATATTAAGCTGAGTTCTTAATTTACTGATTTTCATATACATCCAGTTTACAAGGAGACAATATAGCCAATAAAGAATAAAGGATAATTAAAAAAAAAAAACAAATCTGGTGAGTGATCAAGCTGGTGCTTTTCCGGGAAGAAGATGGGCGCGGTCGGGGGAGGAGTGAGCTGCAGAGCAACATGATCGAACGTTCAACAGATTCTTAGGCAGCGCTCTTCTAAAACTCTTCCTCTTCCTTTCTTTCTCCTTGACCACGGGCTCCTGTATGAAATGTGGGATAATGATATCAATCTTTTTGGTTTGTTATATGCCAAATACTGTTTGGTTCTGTTTATGTTTTGCTATTCCAGTTTTTGTTCATCTTTCATCTTTGGTTTGTGTATATACGAAGGAAGATAATATTCCAAACCATTTACATTTGACTGAAAGAATCACATGCATACCTTGTTAATGGTTGTATGGTAGCAGCCATAGGTACAGTTGGTGTGGTAGCTGCAATTGGGGTTGTGTCCTTACATACATCCTTCTTACCTGCATGGCACATTAAATGGTAAGAAGGAAAAAAGTTTAAACCTTAGAATTAATTTTTGACATTATCAGTGTAATTTAACTTGCTCTAACATGCCAATTCTCATTTATTTTAGGATACAAATCAATATTATTAAATAGATATATCTAAACAATCTTTTAAGTGAACAGATTGCGTTAATACTATTTACATCATGAATCACGAAACACAAATTCTAAGATAGAGCTAGGAGAGTCCTCTTTCCGGTTGGGATAATTTTATTTTACATGTGGCAAAAGATCCATATATACATTTAAGTATGGGCAAACCGCGACCGAAGTTATTTATATCCTACAGCCGCAAAAGTATATAATATATATATTTTTTTCCTATTATTTTGAGAGAGACTATACAATATTATTTTTTCTTTTAAGCAAGTCATATAAAATGTCATTTCTATGGAATTATAGTGTTATGGTTGCTATCTCTTGATAATTACTTAAAAGAAAACATACCAATATTAACTGCGTTCTTCTTGTCTTCAACATTGTTATTTGTGAAGTAAACTCTAAAACTTGGTGAACCAGGACAATTATCCTCCTCAACATGACGCTTAATCACCCTATCATCATCTTTATAATTGTCATCATCTTCAACATCTCCATGTTCCCCTTCTTCTTCTTCCTCAACAATTGCTTCTATCAATTTTGCTACCCTTTCCTTTTCTGCTTCTACCTTTTTCATATCCTTATAAACAGACTCCTCCTTTCTTAGACTTTCTTTCTCATACTCGTCTATGACATGATCAGAAAGCAATTCTTTCTTAGAAGGTGTAGACTGTTTGGACGTTCGTCCGTTGATACGCCTTTTTTTAATGTCATCTAAGCGATAAAGGAATTTTGGGGGGATCCTAGTTGGTGAGGCATTTACCTTAGATACTTCACCACCCATTTTTCACAATATTGCAAGACAGGTTAATAACAACAACAAGAACAACACTAACTCTATCACAATTCCAAATAAGTTATGGTCGCAGGTTACAAAAAGTTGACCGCCAACGTAAAACTAGTCAATTTATGATAAAGCTGGCAAAAAACAATGAAGGTAAAATGCAATTTGAGGAGGATTACTAATCAATCAAACAAGTTGTTGAAGGAATAGTTGCATGCTTAGGTAATGAAAATTTGTAGATTCATAAACTTATTCTATATTATGGGGGGGGGGGGGGGGCAACATACGCCCTAAAAGAAGAGAAGAATTTGACTATGGCTAAATTTGTCTCTACTTTTAGAAACTGCAGGTAATTAATGATATAAGGGTTAAATTTAATTATCCGCCTTCAAGAAAAAGGCGTCTAGGGCATCCAAGAAATGCATGCATATATGTGTTCTTAGTTTTCACGACGACTAATTTTATAAAGATGGAAAATGAAGAATGGTGTTACACTTTCTTAATTATTTTGCATATATGTTTTGACTGTTGGAATTTCTTTTGAAGCTAACGAACATGTGGATGAATTTGCACATAATTTCGGAATGTTTAATTTTACTTAACATAAAGCAAAAATGAAAAGATAGCAACTACATTTTCAAAACTAAACCTAGTGAATTTTATGCGTGCGAGGTGGGAGAAATGGCAGTTGGAATTCTGGATAAGAACAAGAAATCCACCACAATTCCTCTTGGTTAGCAAGATATTTCGTATATTTAGAAAGTTGAATTAGAAGAAACCAATCCTTCGAAATCCAAATGGTTGGTATGTGAAACATGTTCGAAGGTAATTGAGATTTTACTGAGTTATTAGATTCGTTCAATCGTTTAATTAGTTTTGAGAATGTAATGACTTTTAAAGTAGGCGTGACCGGTAATATTTCTAAGCCTTACTTTTTACTGCTTTATCCTCTTCAATTTCTAAACCCAAATAAATGATACATACCCTAAATATGATGAAGGGGAAAAAAAATACCTAACTTATTTTATTCCGAAGTCAAGAAAGTGGCAGTGGGAGAAGGAAAATAGTTTCGGAGATTGATATTTCTTACATCGCAAATGAAGCAGGATGAGGATCGCCTATGATATAATAGTGGTATGATAAACCATTTACATATTATAATAGATAATTATACACGACATAAACTATGTATCGATTGCACCAGATAAGATATCATGTACCATGTATAATCAGAAATATCAATAGTAATAATTTATGATGTATTGCATATTTAATTAGAGATAATGGAATAATAATGGAATAATTTCATTATATATTTACAAAATAATTTGGTATATTACATATTTAATTATATAAAAGATATAATAGTGGTATAATGTTTATTCATATGTGTTTATTTATGCATTTTTTCTAGGAAAAAAAATCAAGATTCATTTATGTTAATAAATCAAATATTAAAAGTGATATTGTAATCATGAGAGAATATTAGAGCATGATTGGAAAGCCGTCTAGGAATTGGATTTGGATCCGTCTAGGAATTGGATTTGGATATAATTGAGTGTAATTACATAATTTGGCATGTTTGTGTGGCCAAGTAATTTACTTGGTCAACATGGAATTGAGTGTAATTGGAAAGATGTAATTACACTCTCCAATTCTCAAGGGAAGGTGAGAATTTGTGGTAATTACACTGTGTAATTGCATGGTTACTTTTTAATTTTTCTTTTTTCTTTTTATTTTAATTTATTTTTTTGTAACTTTTTATTTCCATTTTTAAAATTTATTTTGTTTTATTTTTTACTTTTAAATTTCTTTTTTAATTTTAAAATATATTTTTAGTTATATATTATTTATCTTTTATTTCTCTACCTTTACTTCTTGTGATTCCATATAATTGCTCGTATATTTTATTTCTTATTTATTTTATTTTCTTCATTTAGCGTAATTGCTTTATTATTCTAGTTTTTGATACTACACTTCCTAATAATATTAGAAATAATGTGTCATTAACAAACTTGGCATATAATAAGTGATATTATTAAAGTAGAATTTCGTTGTTTAATGAGGTTATAAACTTATTATGTTTCCTAATTTTAAATTGTATTGGAACTTATTTTTATTATGTTGGAATTTGACATATGTTAAACTATTTTTATTTTGGATTTTGAAATTTTGTTATATTTATGGTTCCAATTTACTTGTTTTAGTAGTATTGACTTGATATTTCACATTGCATATTGTTCATTTTTTTAGTTAGAATAGATAGATTAGTTTTGTCAAACATTTGAATAATGTTATGACATTATATTTATAAATATTAATTTATTTTATAAAACATGCATTTCATGATGTTCTTACAAAATATATTTTTTAAGTTTTATAATTAATTAAAATAAATATTATTATTTTGAAAAATATATATTAATTATTTTTACAACGTTAGTTATAAATATATGACTACTAATTAATAAATATTCAAGAGAAAAAAAATATGCATCTTAAAGACCAAATCTAATATCATTTATACTTATAAAAATCAATTATAGGCTTATATTTACTATATTAACTTTAAGTTTTGATAATTATTTCATTTAAAATTTAATCTAATTTTATAATTATACTTGTGCAACCAAACAATACACTTGTAATTACATTATGACAAACAAACATGTCGTCGTAATTACTATATTGTGTAACTAACTACTAGGCTACGTAATTACTATCCTAGTAATTACACCAATTCCAATTACCGGGTGACTTTCCAAACATACCCTTAACGGGGAATACATTGATAAGGTCCAAACATACCCTTAACGGGGAATACATTGATAAGGTTAAAAGTGATTCCTTAATTTGAGGGTCCGTATTTAATTTCTAAACCTGTTAACTACCATACGTACAGCAATCATGTCCTACAATTGTTATCAAATTTGTTATTTTTGAAATAAACTAAAATATAGCAAATGGCCTTCTGTAGCGGAAAAACATGTCCAGATCATTTGTAACAAAAATACACGACTCATAGTATGAATATGCTTGCTGGCTGTTTTCTCTTATGAAAAGAAAAGTCTGTTCACTCTAGCTTTATATTTTTCTTTCAACAGAATTTCCTAAAGCCAGCGGGAAATATTTTTTTGTGCCTCAAATTAATATGTGAATGGATAAATAAAGTATCATAAGTAGGGATATAAATTGAGAAAATTACCCAATCAGTCACTCTATAAACTTTCCCAACCAAAAATAACCCAAAACAAAATATCTATTAAAAAGGCGCAAATGTCATTTTTGGCCCAAATAGTTTCAATTAATGTCAGTTTTTGTATCCGTTATTTTTGTATACACACACCCTCTCTCTCTCTCTCTCTCTCTCTCTCTCTCTCTCTCTCTCTCTATATATATATATATATATATATATATATATATATATATATATATATATATATATATATATATGCGATTTTTTCCTAAATTGAACCAAAATTGCTGAAATTGTCGACAAAACAAGATACATTCCAGGTTATTTTCGTCTGATTCCAAGTTATTTTCATCACCTTATTCAAAGTCGGTTTCAATTGAGAAATCGAGCAACATGAGAAGAGAAACTAGGCCGATGAGTTTATCTCCTCACTCAACCTCGGTTATAGTTGAAAAATCGATTGATGAACGAAATATGCGAAGATAAAATTATTCCGACAGTGTTAAAGTGTTAGAATCTCGAAAGGATGTTGTTGGACAATCTGAGAAAAACAAGAGCAAAAGGGTTAGAGTGGATGATGATGAAGGTAAGAGAAAACGTGTCGTGGAGGACGAAGTGAATTTGGGTGTCAAACCAAAAAAAGTAAGGTTCAGAAGGCAGAAAAAGTTAAAATTCCTGACAAAGTTTGTAAGGTACATACAATTTCAGTTATAATTTTTTCTATTGTTGAATCTTCTTTTAAAATTGGATTTAGTTTGTATTTGTTTGTTTTTAATTCGTGTCATATATTTGTAGCCTTGGAAGCTCTATATTCCAGTTGGTGAGCCTTTTCCTGTTACTCATTGGACATCATACACTAATGTGGACATCGTATCAGTTTTACAGTCAAAATTGACTGAATTCCAGCTTCGGATGTTTAGGAAAAGCTGTTTTGGCTATTTTCTTGATTTACATGGAGTTGCTATCCAGGCACAACTTATTCGTTCTTTAATGTTTAGGGAGTTGGTTCAAGATAAGTGTGATCAATTTTATGTGAAATTGAATAACGAATGTGTTTTACGTTTTGGTCTTCGAGAATTTGGTATTGTAAGTGGTTTAAACTGTTGTGGCAGTGAACATGTTGAGGGTAAATTCAGTGGACCCAATAGGTTGGTGGATACTTATTTTTCTAGTTTTGAAAGGGTGTCAAAGAAGTCGTTTATTGATTGTTTAGAGAAGAAGAAATGACAGTCTGATGAAGACGCAATTAAGATTGCAATCATTTATTCCATAAACACATTTCTAATGTCCACTCACGCTCAGAAGACATTTATAAGTAAACGTAATTTCCATATTGTCGAGAGTGGTGAGTATGTATGGTTTCCCTGGGGTAAGATTGCGTTTCGAGCTTTAGTGAAGTCGGTGAGGGACAGGTTGAGGGAAAAGTCTGAGTTTTATAGGATTGGTGGATTTTCTCTTTCACTACAGGTATGGTTCTATGAATGTTACATTGTAGTTGATCAAAAGTTTGTTGTTCACGTTGGAGATCATAAACCACGCATATTGAATTGGGAAATGACAGACAGGCCAACGCGTGAGGACTTCTCTACTGATTTCTTCAACAGCACAGGAAATAAGGTACCAGCTTTTATGTATATATATATATATATATATATATATATATATATATATATATATATATATATATATATATATATATATATATATATATATATATATATATATATATATATATATATATATATATATATATATATATATATATATATATATATATATATATATATATATATATATACATCTAGGACTGAAGCACTTTTGGTTACATTTGCAGTTTAAAAATATTTCTCCGACAACTGAAGAGCTAAGGAGATTTACTTTGCCTATTGAAGTTACCGATGAGTATCAGAAATATTTGACATCACGTAACATGGGAAAACTTCCTATTGATGATAGCGATGATTTTGTCACGCCACCCCCAAAATAGATTAAGGAGCCTGTCCCACCAAAAAAGGCACCGGGTGTCCAACCTATTGATTATGACCGTGAGTTGCAGAAGTTGAAAGCTGATGTGAAACAAGTTTGTATTAGTCTTTTTTATATATTTTTTTGAAAGTATTTTTAAAATTGTATATTCAAAGTCTATTATATTTCTTATTTATTTCATCTTGTAGCTCCATAAGCAGTTAAATTTCTTCATGGAATATGTTTCTGATAAATTCAAGGAAGTCTTTGAGTTGATAAATTCCAAGGTAAGTGTTTCTTTTCCATTGTGTATTTCCTTTTATTTTTTTAGTTAACTTACTGTATCCTTTTTTTAAAAATAGCTAGGTGCAAGCGAAGACAAATATGGTGCACATCCAGAGGAAGACACCAGTGGTCGTCAAGACAATAATAATTTTGTGAGCAATATGGAGTTTGGTGGCAATGAAGATGTTGAAATAGATGGTTGTAAGGTGTGTTTAGTTGTGCATTCTGCACTTTTTCCTTTTCTTTTCTTTGTTGTTTTTGATAATTTGATTCTTTTTTAAAAAAATAGGTCGGTGGAAGTGAAGGCAAAGATGTTCCACATTCTCAAGGAGATACTAATGAGTATCATTGTAACAACATTGTGCTCGATGCAGCAGATCAATTAGGTGTCAATATTATAGAAGGACCTTCTAGTGTGAAAGTTAACATGTTTGTTGCTAAAGTAACTTTCACACCAGATGTAGCGCATGTTGACACTATTGGTGAGACTGCAGATGAGGCGGCAGGGGAGACGGAGGAAGAATCTGAGAAACAAAAGGTTCCCGAATCTCAGACTGGCGTTATTTGTGTGACTGCAAGTGTTGATGAGGCGGCAGGGGAGATGAAGGAAAAACCTGAGAAAGAGGTTGCTGAATCTTAGATTGTTCTGTACCAGCCTGAATTACTTCCTGAAGTTTCGCCGCAAATGGAAAAAAGAAAGAGATGTCCTGTAAAGGCCGTGCAATCTCCGTTCATTATTGTATTTGATTCAAGTTCCAGTACTGGTGTTGTTGTAGCAAAAGAAAAAAAGCAAATTTATGTTGTTAAGCATCCTTTTCAAAGTAAAATCGGAAGTGGTATTAACAGCTCTTTGTTGAATGTATTTACTGTGTGGGTCAAAGAAGGGAAGTCCAGAAAGAAGTATGTTTCCAACTTCTGAGTTTTGTTCAGTTTTATATTTTAGTATATTGTCACTTATAGCATTATTTTATATCAAATCACTATATCTCTTTTGTATATATCTGTTACCAGGAATGAAATTTACCCGAAGCATGTTAGTGAACTCAATATTGCTTATGATCTTGGTGTATATTATGTTGAAGACAAAAAATAATTTTACACTTTGGCATATAATGGTCAGCCTTTGGATGACTTGGTATGTAAGAAGTTACTTTTATATTTTTTTTTAATTTTAGCCAGTGTATACGTGATCAGTCCTCTTAAGTTAGAACAGATTATTAATTTCTATCTTGCATGGCACAAGAGAAGTTGTGAGAATTCATTTTTCTTTATTTTATGTGAATTTGGTTTGAAAAACCGTAGCTGCTTAAAGCTTACGAGCCTTCAGTGATTAGTTATTTGTTATGTTTTGTTTCAGCACATTGTTGTTTTATTCTATTAGCTGAGGAAGAAGGGGAAGTATGACAAAGACCTACCTGTAACATTCACCACCACAGATTGGTACTTCGACGAGAAACTTAATGAGTTGTGGCAGGCGTTTATTGATACAAATTGAGATGATGATGTGTGCAACCCGAAACATGTCATTGCTGAGTATATTCAGGGGTTTGTCTTGGATGCCAATGTTCCATGGCATATTGTCGAGCACGTCTTAATGCCAATTAATGTTGCAGAACAATGGCATTGGATAATGGATGTGATGTCCTTCAAGGATAGGTGCATTTATGTATATGACTCTATGCGCGGTGGAGCTGCTCATCAAGCCAAAGTTCATAAGACCATGGCCAAATATTCTGTGTTGCTACCTCATTTTTTCGTGCATACGCATTTCTATTTAAACAAAAAAGATATCAATTGGCGCACTGGTGTCTACAAATCAAAGGACTTGATTACCCCTTTTGATATAAAACTAGTTGAAGGATTGCCTCAACAAGTCGAAGCGTATGAATTTCTTTCAAGACAATTTATTTTGTTTTTAGATTCTACAGTTTGATAATTGTTGTTCTTTTTATTTTTGCAGTGATTGTTGTGTATTTGCGGCATCATTTGCCGAGTATTTCATTGAGGTCAAGATGCCTCCTAAAAAATCCAATGCCTATGCACACCGGCGCAGATTTGGTGCTCTCTTGTGGGGTTATGCTAGAAAGAAGATAGAACTAAACGCGCAAAGTGATGATGAGATTATTGGTCGACATAATAAGTCGCGGAAGCAGAGGAAGTAGTTACTTTTGTCATTGTTGTAGGATGAACTCAAAATTTTCGTTTTGTATTGTGTTCTGTTATGTTGTCATTATTGTAAGACGGATCAGATTTGTTTGTGTTTGAATTTTATGAATACTTCTAAGAATTGTATGGAAAATGAGATGTTTGCTCTGTTATAAAGGTTTAATGAGTTTCGATGCGATATTGGAGTGTTGCAGTTTAGTTTATTTTTGTATTTTCTCCCTTGATTTTGTGTTGTGAATTAAAAATATGAAAAATTTACGGTAGTTTGTGATACATTGTCTCTTGCAGATACACGCATGATACACATATGATACAAATATGATACAGATATAATACACATATGATACACACGTGATAAAGTCGTTTTGGATTGCTGCACAATTAGTTTCTTAACAATGAGTTCTGCAGTCTGTTTGGTTTTGAAATATGTATTGATGAAGCCACACTCTTATTTGCAAATTTCTAAAACTATTTGCATAGTTTTCTAGCTGCTATGACTGTTTTCCATTAGTTAGCTTTGTTACTACACAAATACAGACATGAGTAAGAGCCGATACACAGAGATACATAGGTGATACATAAGAGATACATAGATGATACAAATATGATACATAGCTGATACAACTTCTTTTTAATCAAACAGATGCATAATTTATTGATACACAGAGATATTTAGGTGATACACAAGAGATACATATATGATACATAGCTGATACAACTTCTTTTTAATCAAACAAATGTATAATTTAAAAAATACACTTGCAATACGATTTTAAATGATAGATCAAATATTTATTTATATCTAAAATTCAAATGACATTCTGCATTG
The DNA here is from genome assembly GCF_000715075.1 of Nicotiana tabacum. Classification (NCBI taxonomy): domain Eukaryota; kingdom Viridiplantae; phylum Streptophyta; class Magnoliopsida; order Solanales; family Solanaceae; genus Nicotiana; species Nicotiana tabacum. The sequence continues at coordinate 52,778,139 of NC_134083.1, forward strand.
ATACAGTTCTTGATTTATTGGATTCTTCTAAATCTCTATGATATTCAGTAAAGTAAAATAACAAGTAATTCTACGTTTGACATATTTCATCCTCTCTTTGGATTATTTCTATAAGTTTTCCTGTTGTGACCTTCTTCTCCACACTGTCCACATGAAATCAACCTTTTTCGTTCCCTTTCAGATATTGGCTTGCACCTCCCCTTCCTTGGCCTTCCTATTGTTTTAGTCACGTCTGGTGGCAAGAATTTTTCATCTAGAACTTCTGCATGAATTTTTCATGTGCCTTCATCAAGAACCGGATAAATTGGAATTTCATAGGTCTTCAATAGGTACTTCCTGGTGTAGTACTGATCACGCCCAACTCTAGTCCTAAAAAGGATAAACGGTCGCTGTAAATATAATTCGGTCTAAAAGTTAGTAGTCGAATCCCACAGAGAACTAAGGCTTAGCTATAGCTTTTTAATATCACTAAGAAGACAAGTTTGAACAATTTTCTAAATTATAAAGATTGATATTTATATTTCTAACGAATCAACTAGCAAATACTAGAAAGCGGTAAAATTATCAACTAACGAGACAAAGGGTTGGAGACTAAATTAAGGAGGTCTAGAGTTATGATTTTTCTAATTGTTGGAACCCTTCCAGCTATGTTCCCAACAATTTCGCCGATGTATTCTCTACTGATCGTGAGCACTTTAAGTGCCGTAATTCTCTCTCGAGCAACTACAATAATTTACTAGACATATTCTCTCGAACTACGCTAGTTGCCTTCATCGAACCGCTCACTATGACTACGTCAAGGCTTTGTTATTTCTAAACCTACCTTTAAACCCACTGTATTGATTTCTCACATACGTTATGAGTGACGTTGTTCAACAACCATCTAAATATGTATCCTTTATCAAGCAACACATATGGCCATTCAATCAACTGAAATAAGCACGTAGTTGAACAAATATACAAATTCAAAGGTTAAATTATATTAAAACATAACAAGAATTCATCCTACAAAAGGTTCCATCAAAACCCTAGATAACAAATTAGTTATTCATAATAGTATGCATAACTACAATACTAGAATTCATAACCAATAATAAAAATAGGAAGAAGGAAGTGAGAAACTTGTAGAAGAATTCTTCGCCTTGCTCCTAGTGTGTTCTTGCCTCCTTAGGTCGAATCCCCAGTCTCCTTAGCCTCCTTAGGTCTAAATTGTGTCAAAAATATGTTAAAAATATATCAAAAGTACTCAAAATAATATTTTTCCATGTATATATACCAAGTAGGGTCGGGCCCAAATAATTATACCTTCTCCTACGCGAAAAAGGACACTTTTCCAGGTCAGGACGTCCGCGGCCGCGGATTCAACCGCGGATTTGGCCGCGGATTTTGGCCAGTTTCTGCCTCACATCCGCGGCCAGTGCGCGGCTGCGTACTTGTCGCACATGTTTCACCCTGTTCTGTTGGAATTTGGAAATACGTAAAACATAAAAGTTGTATCTCTTTGAATTAGCTTTCCAACCATATATTCTAGAGATAAAATGGAGTTCTGAGAGAAATGTTATGTGCATTTTACTAGACAGTGCGCAATATGCCTACTCGATTCTTCGTTCGTTCTTAACTATCATCTGTTGATCCCCGAACACGATCTCGGCTTAATTCCTTGGGCTTTTACTCAGACTTAAAAGCTCCAAATCACTTAAATTTATTCCATAAGATCTACATAGCTCGGAATCACTCCTACAGGGCATAAAATACACAATTAGTGCAAAACACTAGCGATTAAAGCTCAAACTCAATTAAAGTGCAGTAAATTAGAGTGTAATAAGCGACTAAAATACGTAATTATAGCCTATCATCAAGTACATCGAGCAATACTCAATGTAATCAATGTATTTGTATTTTAATACTGCCCAAGTATGTGTACATGGCAGCTCATCCAACTGAAACCTTCTACAGCTGCAAGTTCGATCTTTTAGGAACATCATTCTCTGCTTACCCTTGTCAAGTACTGAATATAAGTAACTCGTCGAAGGGGTCACCTATAAAATTTATCAACTATCATTAGTGGTGACAAAGAATATGTCCTCAAAATACATATACTAGAGAGCCTACAAGATTCAAAATAGCTTAATATCATGTCCAACCAACCAATTTTTCAGCAGTGGGGTAGACATAGATGCTACATTAAATTGAAAGCCTTTGCTTTTGTGCAGGTGGACACTAGTTTAACAGAATCACACAAAGGGTTCAAGATATAATAGATTCGTGAATTCGGCACGATTACATATTATATGCACAAGTATCTACAGATTCCACTCATACCTTCATCTGATGTGACAATTCGAGATTGTCCATCAGCATTGTATCATATTTTTTCCCAAGATCAGTAAATGACTCTATTGCATTCTTTTGGTTTGTAACATTCCATTGTCCGATCAATTGCCTTATGTACTCCAGCAAAGGCAGTACTGGGAGTTCCATAGCAGCCTTGAGCGCTGCATTGATCGACTCCGCAATGTTTGAAGTCATTGTCAATGTTCTGTTGACAGTGGAATGTGCTCTGGACCATCTTTCATACCCAACGTTCATTAAGTAATCTTTGACCCTCTTATCAATTTTCTCTACCTCTGCCATGTGGTAATCAAACTTCTCAATTGTGTATGCTTTGGCCATAGCAAAGAATATGTCTTTGAGCTGCAAATGGTTCTTCTTGTAATTTTTTTACATTATTCCATAGATGCCATATGCAGACACAGTGAGGTACTTGTGGATACAACGTCGCCGCTACATTTTCAATGCCTTCATGCCTATCCGAGACTATGCACATTCCCTCCCTTTCCCCAAATGCATCCTTGAACCTCGCAAAAAACCACTCCCAGGAAGCATTATTCTCTGAATCTACTATGGCATATGCGAGTGGTAGGATACTACCTAATAAATTGAATCATATAAACATGTGTGAGTACATATGTGAGTATATACATGAATAATATATATATTTTTACATTATTATTCTTATTTTTACCTGCTGGATCTTGTGTGGATGCTATCAATAATGTTCCTCTGTATGTCGATTTAATAAAAGGTTCCATCTACAACAACAACCGGTTTGCAATACTGCCATCCTTTTAAAGACAGATATAGTGCGACGAAAGCATACATGAACAAGTCTTCCTCTGTTTTTTTCAAACTTACCACCGACATAGGATTTGTAAGAACCATCATATAAAAGTAGCTTGTCAGCTTTTTGTATGATTCGCTCGAGTTCCCTCTCAGTACTTGAACTGCATATTCTTTCGATCTCCATGCTTGCATATATGTCATTTGAAGACCATACTGCTTGTTCATGTCTCTAATTATGTCATTAGGAGTATATATTATTTTTGGGTCTTTATACTTGTCTATCAGAAGACTGCCGATGAGTTTTGAAGTAGCTTGACGTTGTGCGTAAGATCTGTCTTTCAGCGGGCATGGGTGCAGTTTGCTGAAATTTCTGACCTTGAAAAGTTTTTCTTTTTTCAGGCTCGAAGACTTAAAATACCAATCGCATATGTTGTTGATGCATACTAGCCAGTACATATGACAAGGATATAAACTTTTTCATCAATAAACAGAGCGACATAAAATACAATGATATATAGTGATACATACTGCCATCAACAATACTAGATAAAAAAATACAATAACTATACAGTACTAGGCGGTAACAACCACAACTTAAAAGTGTACATCGACAGACTTACAAGCAGTAACTTATTTTCTGCATAATTATGCTTTTAACATCAACTACGATATACATTGAGATACATAATTATACAGTAAATATTTTGATACTTTCTTTCACTTGATCTATGCACCTTAAACTGAAATTTTTCCTTTACTGTCAAGTGCTTCATAACTTTGACCATCGTAGCCTTGTATTTATAAATTTGACCTTCTTCTACATCTATGTGTTGAGCGTCAGTTATTATTGTATTTTCATCAGATTCTGTATCCTGCCAGTCTTCTCCATCCCCAAACTCGATCACATTAATTGTATTGCCATTGTATCTCTCCTCTATAACTGAGCTTTATGCACATTCTGAGAAAATCACAGCAGAATTTGAATTGTAGCAGATCATGTCCATATCCCTTTCACTCGATGTTATACAAAGGGGATACATTGTAAATTTCGAGCTTTTTTTCAGCTCAAGATATACACATACACCCATACTATTGTGTATCACTATTGGTGGAGAACCGTTTTGGACAGTGTATTTGATTTCAATAACATTCAATGAAGTATGTATCATAAGTTGTTTCGAAATCACTTCTACAAAATCTTCAAAACTTATATTTGGGGTAACTACTACAACATCTGTATTATAATCTACAAAGCTGTTGTCAACATTCCATCGGCCACCATACTGAATAAAAAATGGTAAATTTGCCATTGAAGTAGCTGAAATTAGGTTAAAACTCTCTAATTCCTAGATTGATTTTGATTGTAGTTCGTAGCTCATTCTACACAGAAATCGCTAAAGTTGTATCTACACAGAAATCACGAAAGGATATAGGGAAATTGATCGATTTTGAGTGAAATTTGGAGGTCCTTTGGAGAATTATTTGGGAGAGAATGCCGTGATTTACAGAGGGAGAGAATACCATGATATGGTAAATTGATACGCTTGAAAACAGAGAAAGAAGCGTGATTCTCGGATGGAAGAATCCTTCCTTGCGTGTATCTCTAATTTTGGGCTACTTTTGGTAAGTGTTTAATTTTGGGCTAGAGGTCGGTAAGTTGTGTTTAAATTGGTTATTTCTGTACTTTTTCCATATAAATTTAGATTATACTCCTTTTAATCCCTTTTAGCTCACAACTCAACTTAAAGTCAGACCCATTGTGACCTTATTATGATAAGAATTTAAGTTATATACCAACAATGTAATAATCTTGTTATACTATTAGCAAGGAAAAAGGTCAAAACTAACCCTATCTTTTGGTAAATGATTTATATTTACACTCTGTCTATCTATTGATCCAAAACACACACCACGTTATTTGTATTTATACAAATACCCCGCTTTTTAACGGAACACCTTGTGAGTCAATTTTTTGATTCGTCGGCTTTTTTTTATTGGGCCATGTGGATCTTAGATTCAGACCAAATAAATGGGTATTTACAAGGGATCTTTACACAAATAGACGGTCATATTCATTATTTATTTTTTATAGCCATATACATAGATTATACAATGATTATACATAATTATACATAAATTATGCATATATTATACCTCCACCGGCTATTTTTAGTTTAAGCGGTTGGGTGGATGCTATGTGGGTTAATTCTTCTATTTACAACCCGCCCCATTTTTGACCGGGCCCAATTCAACTTGGGGTAGTTTTTGACCAAACGATAGGGGTTAATTTAATCTGATCTAGTATTCTTATCATAATCAGAAGGGAGTTTTTCCCATATATACTATGATAGGAACTTATTAATTTATTTTCTCTAAATTTTGTAGTTTTCAAAAAGTATCTAGGTTTTTCTTACAAATTGTATACCTCCCCCCTTAAAAAGCTCTTCTCCCATGATTAATACCTTCAATTAAGGGATTTAATTATATCCTTTCCTTTTTTCACACTTCTCCTCATTTCATGCGTCCTAATTTTTTCAGTATGCAGATCTCCTCTTCTCTCTCTTCGATAGTTGCACGTCTTCAATAAGAAATTGGTAATTTTGCTTCAATTGTGAATGATTTTGGTTGGGACCTTCAAATACTGGATATAATTCCTTACTACATATTCTATGTTCCTATTATCCTTATAATGTTAGGAAAGTGATACCTAATCTAACAAATTCAATAATACAGAACTGATTTCCATAATAGATACCAAAAAGATACTTTTTCTTTGCAGGTAGAAACCTATACACACGGCATAGAATATCATGAGATGACAAAAAAATCAGTTGCTAAAAGTTTCTTCAACAATTCAAAAATTATTAACTCTAGCAAAATTATTACTAATAGGATAATGGCTCATATACAATCATCATACATTTGTGATACAATTTCTATAACAATTCTGATACAAATACAATTATGATACAATCGTGATACAATTCTGATCTTCATCTTCTTCAAGTTTCAATCACAACTCTAAACTTAAATTCTGATACAATATTGTATTATAATTATATTAGTATTGTATTAGGTATTATTTTACATATTGATATATTAGATACAAGTCAAATACAACTTTGATACAATTGTGATACAATTATAATACAATTATCATACAATCGTGATACAATTTAGAAACTTTTCTTCTTCGAGTTTCAATATGAAATTTTACCTAAAAATAATACTAAACTTAATCAATATCCCTCATAATTGAGATATAAACTCCAAGTTATATTCTCAATCGTTTGCAAGAGCACCCAATCCAAACAAATCACAAATTCGTAAAACCCATATGTTGAATTCAAAGCTTCAAAGCTTTTTAATGGTGGTAAATGGAGAACTCTTTGCTACTGCAATTTTAGAGATAATGTCAATGAATTTGTGTGAAGAGGATGAGAATAAATCACAATTTCGTAAAACCCAAATGTTGAATTCAAAGCTTCGAAACTTTTTAATGGTTGTCAATGGAGAACTCTTTGCTACTGCGATTTTAGAGATAATGTCAATGAATTTATGTGAAGAGGATAAGATTTGGATTAATTTGTATGAAAGAGAGAAATATTTTAAAATCTTTTTAAAAATGGGATGAAAACTTAATTTTAGGGACTTTGCATAACTGATATACATGAGAGTGGGGGGGGGGGGGAGGGGGGCTGACGTTTCAGATGTTAAAAATCAAACAGTCTTAATTTTAGGCCTCATTTATTTTTTTTAAGATTAAGACGTCTGAATCTGAATACACATCTGAATATCAAAATGTGTATTAAGATTAAGACATCCGAATCTGAATACACATCTGAATGTCAAGATGTGTATTAAGATCTGAATACTAAATGATTAAGATTGTTTGATTTTTAACATCTGAATGTATAAATTTTACGTTTATTTAAAAATTAATAAACATAAAATTTAAATAAAATACTAATTAATCTAATATTCCATCACTAAAATATATAGCTTTTAAAATATGATAGTTGCTGGTGATGATGGCTAATGACAGTGCTTGTGAATGCCGACTAAAAGCGGTGGTTGGTTGTAGTTTAGGGTAGTAGTTAGTGGTGATTGGTAGTGATAGCTATTATGATTGAGGATGGTGGTGGTGGATGGTGATATTTAATAATGGCGGGTAGTGGTGGTGGGTAGTGGTAGTTTATAATGATGGGCAATGCCAACTATGGTTGTTGATGGTGATGGGATGGTTAGTGGTGGTAGTTGAGGTGGATGAGTGTTGGTTGTCGTTAATGATGGTGGTGGGAGTGGTGTGGATGGTGGGTAGTGGTAGTCGACAATGGTAGCGGCTATGATTGAGGATGATGGTGGTGGTGGTGGTGGGTGGCATAGTGGTAGTTGATAATCATAGGCGGTGGCGGCAGTTAATAATGAATATGGATGATAGCATCTTAATGAAATTAAGTCTCTATTATAGATCTTAATGATACAGACCTATTCAGACCCATTAAGTGGTTGTGAAGTAAAAAAAAACAAACACACTTAACGATTAAGATCTGAATAATTAAGATTCAGATTTTGAAAACAAACGCACTTAATGTCTGAGATCTGCATGATTAAGATTCAGACCTCCATTAAGTGCAAACAAATGAGGCCTTAAAGATGCTCTCTTTATTAAGGTTTTGTATATAAATAGTAAATATAGATAGAGAATATAATTTTTAAGAAACTTAAAGAAAAGTGGTAAATAAATTTCTATTATAGTATAACTAGGTAAATTTCCCTAATCAGAATACTCGCTAAGCCCATCAAACATTGAGGGGGTGGATAGATGATACGAACGGGGCAAATGTAGTCTTTCGACTACGGATTTAATTGAATCTATAACTTTTGACACGGAGTATGAATTTATATGTAAAACTTACTAAAAATTTAACAAATATTATATTTGAACTCATAATTTTAACAGAACAATGAGGGCAATGCTAAAATTCTTAAAAATTCAATCTATTAAATTTAAATCCTAAATCTGCCTCTGGATAGAATTTGGGCCAAATCTGATAGCTCTACTCTCATTACTGAAATTTAATCGAAAGGGAAAAGAAAAAACTTTGCGGCTTTACATTGTCATTTCTTGGGGAAAACTTTTCATATTTCAAAGGACTTTTCCGTTAAAAGAAAGAAGAAAGTGGGCGCATGTGCAAATATGCTTTAGTTCGTATAATATTTGCTGCTATCACTGCTAACGTAGAGAAAAATGAAAAGAAAGAATATATCTAGCAGAAAAGGAAAAAACAAAAAGAGTAAAAGAAAGAGTATATACCTTGCTTGCTTCTTACCCAACCTCTCCTTTGATATTTATCATCATTTTTCACCAGAAAAATAACAAACAGTTACAGCCTTTTGATTCCAAAAGCTCTTTGATTCGTACACAGCGCAGCTTCTTTTAGCTAGAAAATTATGTCGAAAAGTTGGATTCTTCAGTTCAGTTTTTCTCATGGGAAAACAATTCCTTTTTTTTTTTCAATTAAATTAGTTAACTTATCTGCTTTAGTGTTTTTTTCTCACTCACATGTATATTGCATATGGCTTTTTACTACACCTTCGAGTTCTTTCATCATTCAGTATTTATTATATGGGAGGACGATTTTATCTCTAATCCTACTTCCGGAAATTATTGAATTATGCAAATTAATGATTTAACTACTTGGTAAAATTGCCGTAGAATTTGATAACTAAATTTTAGACCATATTTACTCGTTTACTAATCAAAATATCTTAATTTTACTGCATTATACTTTAGGATCATTCATATCATTGTAGTTCAATATCGTCTTTATTTGCCCTGCGTTTTAACAGAGCTCCTAGGTGGACTAAGTGAATTGGACGTGCCAAAATATATATTTAGGAAAAAAGGTCCCATCTATTTTTCACTATTGCTCAAAATTATCATTCATTATACTTTCTGTTGGAGATCGGTTAGGGTCAAAGATATGCAAATTGAGAATTTGCTAATGGCAATGGTATAAATAATTTCAAAGTATAACGAATAGTAAAATTAAAATTTTTCGTATGATAGAGGGGTATGATATCTTTAACTATTTCCCTAAATTTTATACTACTTGAATTCTCCGTTGACTTGAGCCATTCCTTATTTCCAACTTATTTCTTAATATCTTAATTTCGGAGATGCCCCTTGTATTAGGCTTCGTTTGTTCTGAACTCAGAAGGATTTCATTACTTCATTAAATAATTTTGAGAGTAAGCAAAAAAAGTGGATTATTTGTTTTTCCTGATATAATTAAAAATAAACTCTAGCACCATGTGTTATGTATGTGCATTTTTTACAGTATTTAGGTTTATAAACGAGTTTAACTTTTAATTATGCTAAATGATTAAAGACGTGCTAAAGCTGGCGAAATATACAACATCAAAAGATATACTCACTTTTAATGAAGCATATGTGGACTAAATAATCATTTGTCAAAGTTGAATATTTCTGAGATAGAAAGAAAATAAAATATCTCTACCACCAAGTGGTACGTTACAGTTACGGTTAATTTTCCCGTGTGAGAAGGGGGAAAAGAACAAAATATTATTGCATCAAACAATCAGAAAACAAAAATATATCAAAGAGCTCGGTTGCTAGCTTCTTCTTGCTCTATTAAACGACTTGGATTTGAAGAAACCTCACTTGAATCATCATTGCTTAAAGAAGAAGAGCAAGAGGAAATTGCTCTATCACTCAAATCTTCTCTCATAAAATCATAATACAATGTCTGTTTTGGTATTTGGATATGCTGATGATCAGCCTTGTATTCTTCTTGATCACATTTTCCGTTTCTCTTTTTCATGAATATATGACAAAGAACCCAATTTCCAATTTGAACCATAGAACTCTGCAATTGCAAAGAAAACGATATTAAATTCAAGTAAAACTTTTGACATATATTAATAGTCTTTTTAGCTTTTAAATAAATGGTGCATTATATTACCTGAGAGGATTTCTTGAAATGGTGGAAATTGAAGGGTTGAGTTTTGGGGAGAACAAGGCGATATTCATGCATAATCCAATCAGTTCTAGAAGCATGAGAACTCTTTCCTTTGTAGAAAACTAGAGTTTTCTTCATCCCAAGAATTGGCTTTCTTTTTGAGCATGTAATTTGTTTGTCTAAACCAGTTAGCTTCCAATAGCCACTTGAAGTTGCCCTGTTGGAGCGATTACCATTCCTGTATTTAGCTTCCTTGTTGCTGAAGAAATATCTATCCTGCTCTATATCACCTGTATCATCAAATTAAAGTCAGTTAAATCTTTCTGCTTATTCAACCCATGCATATATATATATAGGTAACTCTCATATTGTATGTGATGGAATTTTTTTCTTCTTAACTATTCTTGAAAATTAAGTTAAGGAATACAACTCATTTATCCTCGTCAAGATGTTTTCTTAGCTAAATTTTCTAGTACATCTTCTATCAACTAGTAATACAAGATTATAAGCAAACTATCATTATGCATGCACACTGCACAATATGATTTAGCAAGTTTTGAATTTAATTCGTAAAAGGAAGTATTCAACCTGAAACTCTAATGGACAATTCTTTCAAACTCTAGCTATACTATGTCAAATTAATTTTCTTATACAAATAAATATTAAGATAGGGAACAATCACTGCATGTAAAGAAATTTTGGAAAAAGCAAAATGAAGAAAGTATAGAAAAAGGATAGTAGGAAAGAATTAGAGGGGAGTGAAGTTAATTACCAGGCAAATCCCAGGGGTCGTGCTTGCAAATATTGATTTCAGGAATGATGGAAGCAGGCAAGGGGCAAGAAAATGTTTTGCGAATCAAGTATTGAAACACAATCTCTTCTTCAGTTGGCTGAAATCGAAAACCAGGAGGCAGTTTTATGGCTCCATCTTTTACGAAGTTGAACTTGTCCATAAATTAATCTTCTACTTAATTTAAACACTATATAAATATATATCTCTCTCAAGCTTTTGTGTGTTTGAGATGGAAATTAATGAATGCCAAAGAGAATTAAGGAAGGAAGAGTGGTGACTAAAAGTAGCAGTAATATTGACTATTTATAGTAAGACCCAATGAAAGGGATTCGATACGCAGCTAATTTTATCTTCTGAGGTGTAGGAGGAGTGGGGCCCTTTCTGATCATGAGACAAAAGTATCTTTTCTTTTTTAATTAAAAGTAAGTGAAGTTTGAACTCTTAATCCTTACGATTCCTAGCGAATACTTCTAATTGAAGTTCATGCAGCACATATATCAACACGAACTAAGCTCCCAATTTCCTTTAATATTCCTTCTATATTCAAACAGTATAATTATACTCTGATAATATAAAAAAATATTACTCATTACAAATGATACTAGAAGTTTGAAAAATAATATGGTAGATTACTAGTTACAACATGTTAAAATATGATGACATAGTGTAACAATTCATAATTGTGTTAGTACATAGTTAAAACCATATAACTATATTTAGAGGCGGATCCAAAATTTTAACACGACGGAAATACTAGTATTTTGCTCAACTAGTGCCTCCTAAAGACTTTTAGTGTTCAGGATGTCATGTGATTTAAATTAATCATTTTTAAAGTATGTATATATATAAAATTTCTGTAAAAATTTACGAGATTCGATGATCGCTCAAGATTATACATAGATCCACCTCTATCTACGTTATGCTCTCCTTTTTCCTTACTGAAAATTGGGTAACTTTTGCATTTATGTCTTCCTTAAAACTTCAAAGAGAAGCAAAAACTTTGTAGGGAGATTCTTCGGTCGCCGCACACAATGTAATACTAGTAGCTTGTAATAAAAGCGGACAAACAAGAGGAAGTTCCTATACCAAATAAGGGGAATAGAATCCCCTACACATGAAATACACTAGCTTGAGATTATGCTTTTATTTCTTCTTTTATTGGGAACTGGATGCTAGTTAGGCAACTCCATAGATTTATCTATTTATTCATTTACTCTTGTGGATTGAGCTTTGGTTCATCGGTAAAACTTCTATTTTTTGCTTTACAGGTGTATAAAATTCAAAGGTGTACGGGAAAAAGAAAAAAAACCCGTTAAATTCTTGTTCAATCATTCCATTGTTTTTACGTTATAGTTAGATTATCTATAGACTGTCTAGTTAAAGCGTTTGGAAGTCGTTTCCTACCTAACATTTAAGAAAATCAAAATGTCACTCCTATAATAATAATATAAATAAAATTAGGTTAAAAAAAGGAATAAAGAGAAATAATCATGCGTAGTTCTACTTGTTTGTTAAGAATAGTAACAAAGATTATTAATCTTTTCCAACTTTATATTTCAAAAGCAAGTGAAAAAACTAAAGAGTCATAAAAGCAACGACTGGTTCACTTGCAACGTTTGACATTTTGCTCTTGAATTGACTACTAATCCAACATACATAAATTATTATTATTAGAAAAGAAAAAGAGATGCACGAGCCCTATAAAGTTTCACGCCCTCATGTATTTAGGACGTGGTAAGGTTTACTTTATTGTGACTACATTTTGGACACAATTGAGTCATAACCCATGTAAACAAATTAAATGCCTTGTTTTTGCTCAAACTTATAAAGCAATCAAAAGCAGTAAAGCAAACCATCAATAGTGCATGCTTACCCCCTATCTCTATTTTCACGTTTACAGATATATAAGTATATATCTTTCATTATTTTCTTTATTTTACTCGCAGTTTTCTTTCTAATATAGCAATGAAATAAACATATGACCAATCTACGCTATGTAAAAAAGTTAAGGAATTGCTAAAATAACAGAGGGTCCCAATAGTCAATTCCAAATCCAAGGAGAGATACAAATTTAATTAATACTGTTAAATTAAATTTAATGTAATTTTGTACTACATCTGTTCATTATTCTATTCATCCCAATATATATATATATATATATATATATATATATATATATATATATATATATATATATATATATATATATATATATATATATATATATATGAATATATTGTGAATTGGAGTTCAGTAGAAATTAATGTGTTTGAAGTAAAAGGTTTCAAGTGTGAAAAGATGGCGTAGGTAGTTTATCGATAAGAGACCAATTTCAGTTTGAAATAACACGTAATTAACAATATATATACTTCTATTAGCTTGAATATATGGAAGGAGAAAAATATGCCATGCAAGTAAGGTCAATTTTGGACAAACAAAAAAGAAAAGAAGTTCAGATTGCATTAAAAACAATCTCATGTCATAATAATGTTTACTTTTGCATTTTCAACTAATAGATGCATAGTCTTTCACTTTGGTATTGGAATTCTGACTTAAAAAGCCCATTGTTCCACATCTTCCTCTTCTTCTTTGTTATAATTGCCTCACTAATTATTAATTGATTAATTAGTGAGACTTTGGCAGAGTGAAATCTGGTACAGTGAATTAGTGTCATTTCTTTTCGTCGGGGTTGTTTTTTTGAAAATCTTTTGGCTCGAAAGTAATAAAAGAAAGGAAGAAAAAGCTATATGCTTTTTTTGCTTTGAGAAAAAAAGCAAAAGATCCGAAGAAAAGATAGAGAGGTAGGAATGAGAGGGCCAATTGACTGATTTGGAAATGGATAGGTGCTTTGCTTCGTTGAGAAGATGTTGCTTAGCTTTTGTTTCTCCAAAAGAGCTTCTTATTCATAAAAAGTCAGCTCCCTTGTGGCTGATTTCATGCATGGATATAATTTATTTAATTTAACTTAAATAAGCTGATAATGTAGTGAGTTTTTATCCGATCAAAGAATTTTACTCTGTTTAGGAGATAATCTATTTTATTTTCAAGATTGTTATATCCATTTTTTTACGAGGAATCAAGTAATTATCTTTTTAGTGACAATGATATAGTGAAAACTATTTTATAAATGTCAATGTATAAAGGTTAAACTCTAATTTAATTAATTGTTTCTCACTCCGTCCTTTTGTTTCCTAACCTCAAACTTGTAGATAGGGGTGACAATGGGGTGGTGAGGGGGCGGGGATGGGATTTTATTTTTTGAACTAATAAACAGTACCAAAAATAGGAGAATGACAACATATGGGAATCTGTACAGGGTATCATGTCAATTATCAAAGTTACCAAGTCTAAATACTTTGCTTTGTTTCATCGATAGGAAATACGAGAAATAGCTAAAAACGTAGATGACATTTTGATGGTATTTCTTAAATCATCTTAGTGAAAATTAATGATTAGCAAATATAACAAAATGCTTAGACTTAAAAATACAGAATGTATCTTTATACAAAATTTAAGACGTTGTGTAGATGTTTGTGGCGTCTTTATATAATACAACTACCGACAAAAGACACCAAAAAAAAGAGAGACTATTTTTAAAAAACAATTGCGGTGCGAGGCGAGGCGAGGCGAGGCGGGTGAACGCGAATGGAGTGTGGGGCGGATCTATGTAGAGGGAAGTGGGTGGTACGCCACTCGGTCGCTCCGGTAGAATTTCATATTAGTATTAGTATTCCACTGATATTTCATGTAAAAAGGTATAAAGTAAAATTGTGGCAAAGTTATGGCCTGAGACCTAGGTTTGAATCTCCTCTCACTCTTTTTTTAACAAAGCTTGCTTTGCTTTTCCTTGTTCCCTCTTTTTCCGGGTCTTCTCTTTATCTTAATTTTTTAATTTCATCTTTGTATTCTCTCTTTATACAATTTCATTTTTATTAGTTATTTAAATTATAAAAGTATATTTATTTCTATTTTCCTTTTCTAAATCTCGAATTTTGAAATTTCAATATGTTTTAATCATTTTTCTTTTGATCTAGTTAATGTTATTTTTTTCTTCAAGAACCAACATTTTTAGTTTGGTTATTACGTGTGTATTTATGCACTAAAAATCTTATGAAGTGAACCGAATTAATTAAAAAATGGAATGAATCGAACCGAACCGAGCTAATTCAAAACTGAGCGAACTAGTCAAATGTACACCTTAAAGACAGTGGCACCCGTAACCATCAAATCTTGTATCCGCCTCTTGGACGGGTGGATGCGGGTTTAAATCCTATACGGGACGGGACAGGTTGAAATTGTGCGGGTTCAGACAAAATCCGCCCCGCACCGCCTCTCATTCCTACTTGTAGAATATCCTAAAAGCATTTCTTTTTCTCTCTTTCTTTGTCAGTTCCTTCCGAGGCTAGGAAAATTTCATTGAAGAGAGATCATTAAGTTGTCATTCAACTGGAAATAGGACATAAACATCCCTCCATAGGGCAGGATTAAAAGGACTAAAAGAAAGATAATTTAAAGGAAAAGACATCTCTAGAGGGTTGGCTACCTTTTGACAAGAGTGGGTTGCTCTAGTGGTAAGCACCCTCCACTTTCAATCAAAAAGTTGTTAATTCGAGTCACCCCAAGAGCAAGGTGGGGAGTTCTTGGAGGGATGGAACCGAGGGTCTATCGGAAACAGCTTCTCCCTACCCCAGAGTAGGGGTAAGGTCTGTGTACACACTACCCTTCCCAGACTCCACTAGTGGGATTATACTGGGTTGTGGTTGTTGTTGATAGAACTTTACAAATAAGCAAAATATATTTTACATTTTGATTTGTTTCAACTTATAATTTTCAAGACTAAATAATAGGGGTAGATATTCGGTACTTCGGTTCGATATTTCGATATTCGGTTTATCAATTGTGTATATCAAACACCATACCAAAGTAGTTCGATATGGCTCGATATTTTTTATTTTGATTCGGTACGATTTCGGTTTGATACATTAACGGAATCGTATTTTTAAAAGGAAATATTTTACAAACCTAAATAGATGATGTAAATGGAGAGTGGACAGTGGACACGTTGTGCTATGCTAGCAGGTTATATAAAGCATTTCACAAATGAGTATTTGAATGTGAAATATGTGGAACCAAGCAATGAAGCAATTGAAGAAGAATATTAAGGGGCACTTTCTCCAATGTAAGGCATTGATGCATTTTCTTTTATGTAAATAAAGTTCCTTTCTCAATTCATCCATAACTTAAAAACTTTTGTCCATAATGATAACATAGGAAGTAAGCCTTAGGAAATATACTTTATCTAAGCAACGAGTACAATTGCACTTGCAAGTTTGCAACGGCAGGCGAGCAGCATAATTCATTAAAAGGAAATCATTTTAACTTTCTAACGAGCAGCAGGCCAGTATCTAACGAGCAGCAGAATTCAAGTTTATACAGGGAATTAGAGGGCTTGGAGTGTTGGGCTTAGGCTTATTGGGCTGGAAAATAGAAATAGAGATGAGTTTGGACTTAAAATATTTCAGTATTTTGGTATACCGAAATATCTAAAACTCAATACCGAACACTGTACCGAAATACCAAAAGTCCTATACCGAAATACCGAAAAATCGATACCGAAATACTAAATTAATTTGATTCGATTCGGAATTCGATTTTTTTGGATTTTATGCCCACCCCTACTAAATACTAGCTTGTTAGTACAAAAAAAAAAAAAAAAAGAACTCCATTTTTCGTTTGTGAAAAATTGATATGCAGATTGCTTTTACCTCTTAAATTTGACATGAGTCTGGCTCGTGTTTCCAAAGTCGTATTCAATTTAAATAGTTAAAATTATATGCATTGATACTTAAAATCCAATTTGTTATTCCGTAAAATGGTACACTTGAATTTGTACGTAGTGTATAGATAAGTAAATCGATTTGATCCTAAATGATAAATAAATTAGACAAGAATGTAAGACTTAGCCTTAAAGTCGAAATGAAACAGCACAAATCTTGGTTCCGGGAGCAGAACTTCCAGAGGCAGTAATAACAATATAAAAAAGCAAGAAGGTAAAATATTATTGAGCTTAGAATCTAGTGTATGCTTGTGAGAAAATTCGTGTTTTACAATGGTTGTAGAGCTCACTATTTATAGTTGCGCCTAGGGACAAGATCTTAGGATCAAGCCCCTCTTAAATGACAATTATGAGGGCCATTGAAGAATGTGTAACGGTAGGCAGTGAATGCCATATTATCTATAATGGACTGTGCACCTAATGCTATAGAATATTCTCCATTAAATACTATCGGGTAACATATTATTTAATTCGCCTTTATGAATACCATTCTCTTCGAGATCATTGCCTTCGGACCTGACTGTCTTCTCTTCGGCTCCACGTATCGCTTTCTCATGTGATCATTAAATATAAACATATTTTACCCTATACAGATAGTCCCCCTACTTTCTGGTGGCATAACTTTGTGTCACCGGAAAGTTAGTAAAGATACCTTTTTTGGCGGGAAATTCTCCTACCCCCTCTGAAAAGTTTCTGATGGTTGACTAGACGCATGTCTCTCCGTATTTAATGCCCCGAACACGCGTCATCCCACTATTCAGCACCACTTTTGCCGGTTATCAAGGTAATTATGGCCACAATTTTTGCCGCCTATTCCTTTACTTATACGCATCAAACTTCTCCATTTACACTTCATAACTTTCCAAACTTTCTAAAAGTCTCTTTACTCAAGTCGTACTTGTCTTCAACTTTCTTTAATCTTCTTCTTTAGAAAAAGACCTTTTGTAATGCACTGTAAACTTTTGCTAAGAAATTTAAGGATTCGTGGTGCCAAGGTAGGCTAATGTATTGTATTTTCGGACTTATTGGGTTGAACAGTGCATTGGGGAGTTGAATCATTTTGACCTCGCGAAGCTAGGTCTGTAGCGCGCTAGACCGTGCTATATCCCTCGCGAAGCCAGGTCTGTAGCGTGATAGACCGTGTTATATCCTTCGCAAAGCCTGGTATTTAGCTCGCTACAGAGCGTGCCTAGACCGGCCTGTAGCCCGGTCCGGAATTTAGAGGGTTTTTATAACCCAACCGCCATTTTATTTAACTCATTTAGGGTTCATATTTTTGGGTATTTTCTGGTGTTGTAGAGAGAGGGGGAGCGATTCTAGAGAGAGGAAAGGAAGGACTAAGGATTTCACTATTCTACCTTGAATCAAACTTTGAAATCGCATCAAAGGGTTGCTAGAGCTTCAAAGAGGTAAGAATTTCTTTCCCCAATCCTTCAATTTCGAAATCTAACTAGAAATGGGTAATTAGTAAGATGATTCTTGGACGTGAGAGTATTAGTTATACATGTTTGTACCAATAAGGTTGTGGGAAGCTTTTTACGTTCAAATGGGTAAAGATTGGGTTGAAAAATGGTAGAAATCTTCAAAGACTTTAATTGAAGATTTGAAGGGCAATCCGATGTCGGAATTTGATAATTTTTGTATGGTTGAACTCATATCGGAACGGGTATTCAGATTTCGTGAGTTTTTCTGGGATTCGAAACATGGGTATGTAATGACCCGGCCGATCGTTTTGAGAGTAATAGCACGGATACCCTATTTACTATTTTCCCCGTACCCTTTTCTTCTTATGTGACTTGTCGGGAGGCTTCGTTTTGGTTTTTAGAGTATTTTGGGACACTTAGTCCCTAAAACGGGAGCTTGATTCTTAGAATTTTGACCGTAGTTGTAACTATGTGAAGACCACTCCAGAATGGAGTTCCGTTAGCTCCGTTAGGTGATTTTGGACTTAGGGGCGTGTCCGGATTGTGTTTTGGAGGTCCGTAGCTTATTTAGGCTTGAATTGGCGAAGGTCGAATTTTTGGAGTTTTGGACCGGTAGTGAAAATTTTGATATTGGGGTCGGAATCTGATTTTGGAAGTTAGAGTAGGTTCGTAGTGTTGAATATGACTTGTGTGTAAATTTTGGGGTCAATCGGACGTGGTTTAGTCGGTTTCGGCATCGGTTGTAGAATGTTGAAGTTTCAAGTTCTTAAGATTTGAATTGGAGGGTGATTCGTGATGTTTAGCATTGTTTGATGAGATTTTAGGGCTTGACTATGTTCGTATGGTGTTTTAGGATTGGTCGGTATGTTTGGTTGGGGTCCCGGGGGCCTAGGGCGTGTTTCGGATGCTTAACAGGTCATTTTTGGACTTAAGGAGTTGGCAGTTTTTGCTGGTGTTCTGCAGCTGGTTTCCTTCATCGCGATCGCGTGAGAAGGCTCACGATCGCGTAGAGTAATTAGGAGACCAGCTGGGTTATCTCTTCGCTTCGCCAAGAATGGGACGCGATCGCGTAGGTTCGTCAGGTTATGCATCGCGAACGCATTGGCTAAGCCTCGTTCGCGAAGAAGAAATAAGGCAGCAGTGGAATTGGGTGTTATTTTTCGCGATCGCGTAAGTCTGAGGAGCTATTTCATCGCGTTCGCATGGAGAGTTACGCGTTCGCATGGAGAGTTACGCGTTCGCATAGAGTAAAATAATGGGGCAACTAAGTTGTTCTTCGCGATCGCGAGGGTGTTTCCGCGATCGCGATTAAGGAAAAATATCTGGGCAGAATTAAAGTTCAAAATCGAGGGTTTTTGGTTCATAGCTCAAAAATTTGATTGAGAGCTCGGTAGAAGTCGAAATTTGGAGAGATTTTCGGAGGAAGTTTTTGGGTAATGATTCTTAACTCCTTTATGGTTATTTTTCACTAATCTATGGTTGATTTTATCATTTAATTTCGGATTTTTTGTGGTTGAAATTGGTCTGATTTGAGTAAATTTTATATGGTTAGACTCGTGAGTGAATGGGTGTTCGTATTTTGTGACTTTTACCCGATTCCGAGACATAGGCCCCACGGGCGAATTTTGAGTTAATTTCGGAATTTTTGTTAAAGTGTTGATTTCATTAATTAGATGAGTCTATTGTTGTTGTATTTATGCTATGTAATTGCTTTTGGTTAGATTTGGGCCATTCGGAGCCGGATATTCATGGGAAGGGCATTGTGACCGATTGATTGAGCTTGGTTCGAGGTAAGTGGCTTGCCTAATTTTTTGTGTAGAAAATCCCCTTAAGATTTGGAACTATTGTGATATGTGAGCACCGTGTACGTGAGGTGACGAGTACGTACACGTGCTAGTTGTGGAAAAACCCGATTTTCTTACTGAGCAACATCATGTTTTCCTTTTATTTTGAGTTATACCATTTTAATAAGTATTAATCTATTTTTCATTCTTAATTGAGTTATTCCATTATGTGTAGCTATCATGTTTAGTCTAATACAGCATGTCTACGTGTCTTAATTGCTTATGTGAACTCTGTGCAGCATGCTTAGTGAATTTTTTGCTTCTTCCTTGACTGGTACTTAGTCTAAATCGTAAGATTTCGTGATGTAGTTGCATTTCTATTGTTTGCGCTGCATATTTACTTTGGGACTACGGAACGGTATTCCGGGAGATCCCCATGTACTGCATATTTACTTTGGGACTACGAAACGGTATTCCGGGAGATCCTCTTTACTCCATATTTACTTTGGGACTACAGAACGGTATTCCGGGAGATTCCCCTATCTTGCATATTTATTTTGGAACTATGGAACGGTATTCCGGGAGATCCCCCTACACATTTACTTTGGGACTACGGAACGGTATTCCGGGAGATCCCCCTACATATTTACGTTTGGGACTACGAGACGGTATCTCGGGAGATCCCCTATTGTGTTTCTATGTACTGAGTTGTTACCTTCTATGATTTCATTGTTGTTAAATTTCAGACTTTATTTTATTGCGGTATTACACTCTATATTATTTTATTATATATTTACCAGTAGGGCCCTGACCTGGCCTCGTCACTACTCGACTGAGGTTAGGCTTGGCACTTACTGGGTACTGATTGTGGTGTACTCATGCTACTCTCTGCATATGTTTTTTGTGTGCAGATCCAGGTACTCCTTATCAGTCGCACTATCAATGAGCCGGAATAGCTTTGGAGACTTCAAGGTATATATGCCGCGTCTGCAGACCTCGGAGTCCCCTTCTACTCTTTTTCATGTCCATTATCTTCTGTATTTTTCCTTTGTTAGACTCTAATGTATAGAGACGCTAGATTTTCCTTCTGTAGTTTGTGATTCACGATGTTCCGGGTTTTGGGATTTGTTGTGTATTTTTGAATAGTTGGTTAAATTTATATTTTTATTTCATTATTCCGCAAAATGTTAGGCTTACCTAGTTGTAGAGACTAGGTGCCGTCACGACGTCACACAGAGGGGAAACTGGGTCGTGACAGGGTCCCACTGTCAATTTTTAAAATGAATTTCGGATTTTAATACGGAATATTAGTATTTTCATATGGAATTAATTCCTACGATTCGTATTAAGTATATTTAATTGTTTGTGACTAGATTTGAAGCGTTCGTATACGAATTCGCGAGGCAAAGGTTTATTGGAATCTTGAATTTGGTTGCGAAGCGAGGTAAGTATCTTGCCTAACCTTGAGTGGGGGAATTACCCCTTAGGCATTGAGTCTTATGTGAAAATTATGTAATTGAAAACCCTGTACGCGAGGTGACGAGTACGTACTTGGTTTATATGTACAAATTATATCGGTTGAAATTCGTAGACGCCCTTAAGTATTAAATTGGAAAATTATTGTAACTTATTAAATCTCTTATTTGTCATGTCTCATTCCTTGTTTGTCGAGGTTATTTTTATATGATAATTTGGTGTGATTGCCACTTGACTTTTATGTAAACTCTGTGTTTGTTTGAGTTGCTATTTTTATGGAAAACACTTTCGTTATTGATTTTACCTACAGATAATATAAATAAAAATTTTAGTTAATAAGATGAATAAATCTATTTATTTCCTGAAGTTTTGATTTAAAAGAGGTGTTGTTCCTTGATGAATTACTTTTTAGTTCACGTTGTTGAAAATTGGGCATTGGATTATAAAGGTCGTGAATCATATTAAGGCAAAGTGTCAAATTGTGAAATATTATTCGGTTGAGTTGTTCACTCCCGAACATTTTGTTAAGATATTGTGTACATTATGATCGAGTCGTGGGCTCCTTATTGTGAAAAAATAATGTATTATTGATTTCTGTGGAAAGTTGTAATATTTGAGCACTTGATGTGCAATTTGTGATATGTTGTAATATTTGAGCACTTGATGTGCAATTTGTGTTATGTTGTGATATGTGAGCATTTGAGGTGCAAGTTGTATTATGATGTGATATTTGGGCACTTGAGGTGCGACATGTGAAATATTGTGATATTGATACGCATGCGGTAATATAAGGTCAGGGTGTTGAAACGCATGCGGTGAGATTAGGGTGGTTTGAAATGTGTGGCTAGTAGGGAAACTACTAAAAGTCATGTGGTGTGATAAGGGTGGCTAAAACGCGAGATGCTATTTCGGAAAAAATAATTTCTTTAAAAATTAAATGTGAAGGCTCCCACTTGACTTTTATGTGAACTTTGTGTTTGTTTGAGTTGCCATTTTTATGGAAAACACTTTCATTATTGATTTTACCTACAAATAATTTAAATGGAAAATTTAGTTAATAAGATGAATAAATCTATTTATTTCTTGAAGTTGTGAATTAAAAGAGGTGTTGTTCCTTAATAAATTACTTTTCAATTCACGTTGTTAAAAATTTGGTATTGGATTTTAAATGTCGTGAATCATATTGAGGCAAAGTGCCAAATTGTGAAATATTACTCGGTGGAGTTGTTCACTCCCGAACATTTTGTTAAGATGGTGTGCACATTATGATTGAGTCGTGGGCTCCTTATTGTGAAAAAATAATGTATTGTTGATAACTGTGGAAAGTTATAATATTTGAGAACTTGATGTGCAATTTGTGATATGTTGTAATATTTGAGCATCGGATGTGCAATTTGTGATATGTTGTGATATGTGAGAACTTGAGGTGCAAGTTGTATTATGATGTGATATTTGGGCACTTGAGGTGCGATTTGTGAAATATTGTGATATTGATACGCATACGATGTATAAGGTCAGAGTATTGAAACGCATGTGGTGAGATAAGGGTGGCTTGAAATGTGTGGCTAGTAGGGGAACTACTAGAAGTCATGCAGTGTGATAAGGGTGGTTAAAACGCGAGATGCTATTTTGGGAAAAATAATTTCTTTAAAAATTAAATGTGAAGGCTCCCGCGGTGATATAAGGAAATGATATATTGTAGATTTATTTATGATTTGAGACTACGAGGCGGTACCTCGGGAGTGCCCTGTTGATATTTCTTTATTTATGTTCTTGTCTTTGGTGATTTTGTTTCATTTAGTATGTAAATTCTTGTCTTCTTCTATGATATACTAGTTAACTTTATTATTATGTGTTTTGTGCTTCTAGTTGTATTGTGTTGGCTTTGGCCTTTTAGAACGAGACTCTGAAGAAGTATATTTCCGATTTTTCTTACTGATTATTGATGATTGAGTTGTTTTAAATAAAAGAAATTATTATTATGTTTTAAATTAAATAGTTTGAGTAGTTTATCTGACGCTTTAATTTAAGTGCAATGTTATTTTCTTCACCCAGATGATTTCTAAAATAAATTCATTTCTTTGTTGATTTCTTACTTGATTTAAAAATTATAAACTCGCTTTAGTGGAAATAAATTGATCATGTGAATCTTATATACATTGATATTATTGGCACATTAGTTGTCCGTGCAGTTGTGATAGAAATATGGGCACGAGGTACCGTAAAAATATGAAAGTGGGCTCAGACCCGTATTTTTTATGATTTTAAAATGAGGTGTCACAAGGTGACTTTTATTTGAAAGAATTATATTCAAAATATTATTTCAAAGAATTATATTCGAAGGATATTTATTTGAAAGAATTATATTTGAAAGATATTTATTTGAAGGAAGTATATTCGAAATATATTTATTGGTAAGGATTATATTCTAAAGATTATTATTTGAAAAACTTTTAGGTGAAAGATTTATAATTGAAGGAAGTGATTAAATGGTTGTAATTGTATTCATTATTTGTTGAGCAATATTTATGGTATTCTTGTTGTCCTGTTGTTTATATCACTAGTTGATTATTGTTTCTATCATTGCTATTTTGTTCCTATTATTTTTTTATGATATATTGCGCAGGTTATTAGATTAGTGAGTGTCTTGACTGTACCTCATCACTACTCCACCGAGGTTAGTCTTGATACTTACTGGGTACTGACTATGGTGTACTCATACTACATTTCTGCACATTTTTGTGCAGAGTGAGGTATTGGAGATATCAGACTTGGATAGAATTAGAGTGTGATTGCAAGGACTTAAGGTAGATCTGCTTGGTCGTCGCAGTCACTTGGAGTCTTTCCATTTTATTGTACTGTCAACTCTATTTTGAACAGTATTATATATTCGATCCTTGAAATCATTGCATGTATTCAGTTAGAGTTCGTGACTCAGTATTACCTGTCTTGGGAAGGTGTTATAATTATTTCCGATGTTGGGTTCGATTATATATTTTTTTTTAAAATGGCTTGAATTGTTATTATAATCGGCTTACTTAGTCTTAGAGACTAAGTGTCATCACGACGCTTGTGGTGGAATTTTGGGTTGTGACACTTTTTCTCCCTTCTGATAACAATGGCCTCTTCTTTTAGAAATTCCAGTTCCACAAAGAACAAAGGTAAAGCTAATGATGATGATGCTCCTACGGTGAGCACCATCATTCCAAGGAATCTTGTCACATGTAAGGACTTCGAAGAGAAGTATCCTTCTGTTAACCCTCACAAGTGGGCTATTGGTGTGTATCCTTCCTCCATCCGTCCTTCCAGCATTCCTGCTGTGAAAGAAGACTGCCATTGCCATGATTTAAATATCTTCTCTCCTGACCTAGCGGAGCAGATAACCTTACCCAAGAAGGGTTTCACGTATTTTTATACATATTCCTTCATTTTGGGACTGTTCTCTTTGAGCGGGGAGCTTGACTCCATTATCGTGGAGTTCTGCATCCATTACCAGGTATGCCTGGCACAAGTAAGTCTTTCTGTATAGAGGATAGCTATTTGTCTTCGACGTCTATACCAGGAGACGGTAGAGGAGCTATCTCTTGCCCAATTAATGAACCTTTATTCCCCCAAGATTTTCTGTGGGGGAATGATAAATTTCAGGAAATGTGGCCAGCATACTTTGCTAACCAGTATGGATGATGATAACGACCATGGGTGGATGTAACAGTTCATTGCAGTTGCCATCAGAGACATCATTCCGGCCATGACTCCATCTTTTTCAGAATTATGGAACCGTACTCGTAAGTTCACCGCTGTCTTTTCTTCTAGTTAAATATCGCCCCATGTTGTTACTGACCCATCTTATGTCACCACGCCCCAGACCCGCATGTGGAAAGAATTGGCCCTTAAATATGGGTGGAAGGCCAAAAATCATGGTAAGTCGAACTCATATTGCTTTTACCTTTCATATAAGAAAATTGATTAACCTTTCTCTCCGTTTGAATTCAGGTCTACCCCAGGGCTCAGTTGTCATCCCCCAGGAGGACGTTTTGGCTTATCCTACTGACGTGGAAAGGTTGTTGCAAGAGGCTTTCACCCGAACAGGTGTCTCCGGACCTTCTTCTGGTGCAAGTGCTTCTTCTTGGAATCCCCGGCCGGAGAACAAGCAACCAAAAAGGAGACGTTCCTCCTCGGCCGGGGAAAAAAATAAAAAGGCAAAGAGTGTCGCTCTCGAGTAGTCTTCAAATGTTGTGGTGATGAGCATCGCGCCCAAGCCAGCCATAGATACCGTGGTGATCGACAATGATGTTGGATATAGTGATGAGGGGGCTTCTTTACATAGAAGACGATGATCTTCATCAACTCAATAGAATGCTCAATCTATTGAGCTAGTTACGCCAACCGAGGATGATGCCCTGAAGCTCTAGAGGGAATACGATATGGTGGAAGATGCTAATTCTCGATTCCGAGTCCCAGTCGCCATGCCCGATATCGTGAGGCTGAGTATCGGGTCCCTTCCGTCTTTGCTTGATGAGCAACCAACAACGAGCATTGCATTTTCCGCAACTACTTCTCAACCTACAATGCCATCAACTACATCTCCTTCTTCACCAACCTTGCCTTCGCCACTAGCAACTGCTACATCATCTCCACCAGTCGTAGTTGCCCGAGATGAGGATGTCACTCCCCTTTAGTCCCCAGTTCATGGGAAGTTGGGGCATAATAATTCTGCCCCATCCGAAGATCCCCAAAGGAGGAGGAGCGTCACCCTCTCGGTGTTTATCGGATGTCATCTGCTATCCCGGCCGGTGGAGCTTGCTAATTATCTGAAGCCTCTGGCTTCAGAGAAAGATAGGAATAAAATACAAACTCTCTCGGGAGAGTATTTGTTGAATAATGCCATGCACAACGCACCAGCAGAATAATCTTTGTTTCTTCTGTTGTTTCTTCTATCTTTGTTATGACAGGGTTTTGAGTTTGCATTTTTGTTTTGCAGGCTAACTTCCTTGCTTCAGAGGGGCTTCAAAGGTGGATTCTTGATAAGGAGGAACTCACCTCCGAGCGGGAGCATTTGTTGGCCAAGCGGTATCAGATTGGTGCCCGCCTTCCAGAACTGGAAGCACAAGCTGCAGAGGTCGCTGAATTGGAGGCTCGGTTGCAGCAAAGCGAGCAAGAAGTAGTGACCCTTAGCCAGGAGACTGCCCAGTAAGGGTGCAATTTGAAAAAGTTAGGGCCAAATAGGTTGAAGTCCATGATGGTAGGCTATAATTGCGTGTTTTAGTTGCTTATCGCACTCTAATTTACTCTACTTTAATTGAGTTGAGCTTTCAATCGCTAGTGTTTTGCACGAATTGTGTATTTTATGCCTTGTATGAGTGATTCTGAGTTATGTAGATATTCTGAAACTAATTCGAGTTATTTGGAGCTTTGAAGTCTGAGTAAAAGCCCAAAAGAATAAGCCGGGATCGTGTTCCGGGGTCGAGGATCACTATTGGACGTCAAAATTCAAGGAAGAATCAACTGCTGAAAATATACACTAGTGCGACGTAGCAGTGTAAATATATGTCAGAAATTGGGAAATTTCATAGGCCACCTAGGTGCGCGAGCGCGCACTGGGCATGCAAGTTAGGCAGAATATAGTCCAAAGTGCGCGGCCATATGCGCGAGCACACTCCTAGGTGTGCGGCCGCGCACGTCCAACGCCGGATGTTGCCTTATTTCGCGTAGGAAAATGTGTTTTCGCTTAGGCCCGACCCTACTTGGTATATATACATGGAAAGGCGATATTTTTGGGACTTTTGACATATCTAAGACCTAAGGAGGCTAAGTATAAGTGAGAGAAGCAAGAGCACAAGGATTTCATCATTCAATCCTCACCCAAGATAAGAGTTTGGATCGTTTATGCTTTCCTTTAACTTAAACTTATTTGTGATGAATTACTCCATATCTATGGAGTAGTTCTTTTTAGGGTTTGATGGATTTGGTGTATTGATATTTGTTTGTGGATTATAACTCTAGTTTTTATGTAGTGAATCGTTTTGGATGGTTTAATTATTGCATCTATATTCACATGTTCATGTAATCGAGAGAGGCATAACTTGTGATATCGTTGCATTATGTTGTTGGTTGAGTTCATTAATTCTTCTTAGTAATCGAAAGAGGTTATTTGAATTATTATTTAATCCTAGTTAGGAGGATAATCGAGAGAGGTTCTCCTAAAGACCAATCCACTACGAATTCTTGCATATCTTCACTAAGCTTAAATTGGTTCATATTGTGAGGTTGAGACTTAATCGAGAGAGGAATTTATATTAAATGTTTGAACTAATAATTGAGTGAATTCGTGAGACTCACTTGAATATTAGAAGTGAATTAACTAGAGTTAAATCCCAGACATTTATCTCGCACCTATCCAATCAATCCTTATTTTCCCCCATTGATATCTTCCTTGCTTACTTTTATTCGTTTGTCATTAGTCAACAATCATAGATTCTTAGTTAATTGTAGTTTTTGATTACATAATTCTCAATTGTTAATCATCTTGGATAGAAATCTAGCTACAAATTACGATAATACTGTTTAACTCCAATCCCTGTGAATACGATATTATATTATACTATATTCGACTTGCGAGCATATTTAAGTGTGTGTTTTGTGCTCGTCAATCCATAATGTCGTTCTTGCTGCATCCGATCGTGAGGCTGCCTCTGCTAAAATATTGAATAATTTGGAGGCAGCCTTAAATTCCAAAGCTGAAGAAGTTGTTGCTGCCGAGGAGAAGTATGTCCGGTTAGAAGAGAGGCACAAAAGAGGTATAGAGCATAACATAATTTTTCACTCCACCATCCGTGACCTCGTTGCTAGCCTTCAAGCCATTAGGTTAGAGAGGAATAATATTTCGACCAAAGTTAACCAGCTTAAGGAAGAGCTTCAGCACCGAGCGACTTCCCTCATTATTGAAAAAATATATTCCATGTATAGCATGAGGAGAAAAACCTTGAAAGAGGCTATAAAGGGTATCATTGAATTTGATGCCGAAATTGCTAAGACTCGTGAGCTGGAGTCAACTGCCTGAAGGGGTCTCCCGGTGCGGCCTGATGCTACCGACTCTTCTGGTTCCGATTCCGAGTTCTCGAGAACTGAAGAAGAACTGGAAGGTGGTGATGCTGAAGGCCAAAATGGTAAAGGCCAAGATATTAAGCCGGCGACGGATCCCCCCACTTCTCCTGGAGGTGCAGATGCTTCTCTTCCTCCAGGACCCGGAGATGCAGTAGCTTAGTTTATTTTTCTTTTCTTTTAGATATCTTTGTACTTGTACTGTTTAGCACGTTTATTGTGAATAGAAGCATATTTTCATTTACGTATCGTGCAAGTTTTTCTCTTTACGTACTTTCTCTCTAAGTATTGTGCAAGTTTTCCTTTTTTCTTCCTTTTTGCTTAAGTATTCTCGCAAGTCTTTTGTGCCGAGGTATGCGAGGCTTCGGGTATATTTTTCCCCGATAGTATTTGGATTCTGGGCATAGGTTCTTCCGAAATCAACCCTTTAATGTGAGGGTTTCATAAGAGAGGGCCCTCTTTTGTTTACGGTGCTCTTGAAGAGGACGTCTCTTATTCATTACGGCACTAGCATTTAAAGTACTTGTTTAACTTTCAAATGATAAAATTAATTCATCGATAGGACAAGAAACAAGATAAAAATAAAAAGACTTTACTTTATTCCTTCCATTTTCAAAAGTACATAAGCATCCGTTGTGCTAAAAATAAATTACCATTATTTGTGGCTAACTTGTACAACTTGTTTCTACGAGGTTGGCTGCGCAGTCCCCGGTCCCGATGATACAAATTTGTTTCCAGTTTTTGTGTTCCCGATCGATGTGGCAGTCATTGTTGCCGTGTCCTCATAATTCCCCCCAGTGTTCGAATGCGAAGAATGAGAATTTGAACACTAGAAGTTTTGCACCTTCGAAGATTCCACTAGTGAATGTTTAGATAATCTTCAATTCGATAGCAAACTTCACTTCCCCTTAGGAACTTATGCTATCGAGCCAAAGATTATCTAACAATCCCCCAGTGGCTTGCACTTGTGAATGGTCGGGTAATCTTTGTCCAACAACAAACTTTATTTCCCGGTATGAACTTTGCTACCGAGCAAAATACTATCTAACCGCTCCGTATTGGCTCGTTGCTTGCATGCCTTGTCACTTAAAGGTCTTATTTCTGCTGACGAAGCTTCCTTCGTAGTATGCTTTATGTTGCTGCCTCATTAAAAACCTTGCTAGAAAAACTCAACTGGGACAAAAACTAGACGAAGGGGAAAAGAGTGCAGCACATACTTTTAGTATAGGCGAGGCTCATCAACAATAGTATCTTTTGAGGCGTGCCACATTCCAGTTGCTCGGCAACTTTATTCCGTCTTGATTTTCCAACTCATATGACCCTTTCCCGGTGACAGCTGAAACCCGGTAGGGTCCTTCCCATGTTGGACCTAGCTTCCTTGTATTGAGCTCCCGGGTGTTCTGAGTTACTTTCCTTAAAACCAAGTCTCCTACTTTAAAATAATGGAGGTTGGCTCTTCAAAAGTAATATCTTTCCATTCTCTGCTTTTGGGATGCCATCCTTATATGCGCCAAGTCCCTGCGTTCATCGAGCAACTTCATTTTGACCAGCATTGCTTCATTGTTTGTTTCTTAGTTCTCCCAAAAATATCTCAAGGTAGGTTTCCCTACTTCCACCGGGATTAAGGCTTCTGCTACGTATATAAGAGAGAAAGGAGTTTCCCCCGTGCTTTATTTGGCTGTTGTTCGGTACTCCTAGCAGCTCTTCGGGTCATTTACCTTTGGTTGCTTCCAGTCTCTTTTTGAGATTTTGTATAATCACCTTGTTCATTGATATTGCTTGACCGTTAGCACTCGGATGATAGGTTGATGATGTGATCCTTTTGATTTTTATGTCTTCTAGGAACTTTGTGATCTTTGCAGCTTTAAATTGTGGCACGTTGTCGCTGGCTATCTCTTTTGGTATCCTAAATCTGCAAATTATATTTTCTCATAAGAAATCTACCACTTCGCGTTCGCCGATCTTCTTATAAGGACTTGATTCAACCCACTTAGAAAAGTAGTCAGTTAAAATCAAAAGAAATCCTACCTTATCGGGGCCCGATGGCAGCGGACCGACTATATCCATCCCCTACTTCATGATCGGTCATGGTGACAAAGCTAAGTGTGGCTTTGCCGGTTGATGTACCAATGGTGCGTAGCGTTGCCATTTATCACATTTTGTAACATAAGCTTTGGCGTCTTGTTCCATCCTGGGTCAGTAGTATCCTGGCCTAATTAATTTTAACACTAAGGAATCTGCGCCTGAGTGATTTCCGCAGATCCCTTCGTGGACTTCTAGCATAACATAGTTAGCTCCGAAAGCTCCCAAACATTGGGCCAACGGGCCTTGGAAAGATCTTCTGTGCAATTGACCTCCCTTGAAGTTGTATCACGATGCTTTAGTGTGTAGTGCCCGAGATGCCTTGGGATCTTCAGGTAATTTTCCGTGCTCGAGATACTCTATGATCTCATTTCTCCAGTCCCAGACCAAGTTGGTCGCATTTAATTTTACTGAGTGCATAAATTGTACGATCGTATCGGAGCTCGATCCCTTCATTCCATGGACGAACCCATATTGGCTAGTGCGTCTGCTTCCGCATTCTCTTCCCTCGAGATGTGCATAATTGACCATTCCCTGAACCAAGCGAGCAAAGCCTGGACTTTCACTACATACTATTGCATATGTTCCTCTTTGGCTTCAAAGATTCCGTAGACCTGATTTATTACCAACTAGAGTCGCATTTGATTTCTATGCCCACAGAATCTAGTCCTTAGGCTAGCTCGAGTCCTGCAATCAAAGATTCATGCTCCACTTCATTGTTAGTCAGAAGAGCGGTTCTTATGGTCTGCTTTAGGGTTTCTCCCGAGGGCGTGGTTAGCACTATGTCGAACCTGTACCCCTTCACGTTAGAAGCTTCATCCGTGAATAAGGTCCAAACTCCCGATGTTGATTCCGACACTATCACTGCTTCTTTGGTATCTAAAGGTAGCAATCCCGGACTGAAATCAACCACAAAGTCGGCTAAAACTTGTGACTTAATCGCAGTCCCAGGTTTATACTCTATGTCACATTCACTCATTTCAACGGCCTACTTGGCCGGCCTAGCTAAAAGTTCAAGTTTGTGAAGAATATTCCGCAGGGGAAAAGTGGTCATCGCGACTATCGGGTAATATTGGAAATAAGGCCTAAGCTTTCGAGCAGTTATTCTTCTTTTTGAGGAGTGCAAAGAAATGATGGCATTTTTTCGAAGATCGGGAAATGAATCTGCTCAGAGCGGCCAGTCTTCTTGTTAGCCTCTGAACCTCTTTCACGCTCGATAGTTGATTTGAGATATCTTCGAATGATTTAATTTTGTCGAGATTAACGTAGATCCCCCTTTGCGACACCAGGAATCCTAGGAACTTACTAGAGCTGACCCCGAATGCACACTTCTCGGGGTTAAGCTTCATGTTGTGTTTTCGTAGGATGTCAAAAGTTCTTGCAAGTGTTTAAGATGATCATTTGATTTCAAAGACTTAACCAATATATCATCTACGTAAAACTCCATAATTTTTCCTATTTGTTTCTCAAACATTTTTTTACGAACCGTTGTTAAGTGGCTCCGACGTTCTTTCGCCCGAAAGGCATCACATTATAGCAATATGTGCCAAAGTTCATTATGAAAGAAGTTTTTTTCATGATCCTCCAGGTTCTTCTTGATTTGTTTGTACCTGGAATAAGCATCAAGGAAACTCATTAACTCGTACACGACTGTCGCATCAATCATTTGATCAATGTTTGGCAATGGGAACGAGTCCTTTAGACATGCCTTATTTAAATCCTTATAGTCTACGCACATGCGAAATTTATTATTTTTCTTTGGAATTACTACTACGTTAGCTAGCCGGTCAGGATACTTTACCTCTCGGATTGAACAGATATCAAACAATCGAGTTACCTCTTCTTTGATGACTTTGTTTATGACCTAGGCAATACGACATTTTTCTGTCTTACCGGAGGGATGTTGGGATCCAAACTTAGTTTGTGCACGGCCACTTCTGGCGGTGTAATGACCCGATCGATCGTTTTATTTTTTTAAAAACCCGTCCCTCTAAATAAGACTCTCCGTATATGTTTTTACTGTTTTATGGCTTGCGGGGATGGTCAGTTCGATATTTGGAAGGGTTCGGGTTGAAATCGGAACACTTGGTTCCTTAAGTTGGCCTTAAAAGGCTAAGTTTGACTTCGGTCAATATTTTGAGTAAACGACCTTGGAATCAGGATTTGACGGTTCCAATAGGTTTGTATGGTGATTTTGGACTTGGGCGTACGCTCGGATCGGGTTGTGGATGACCCGGGAGCGTTTCAGAGCCTAATATTGAAAGTTGGTTTCTTGAAGTTCTTTAAATTTGGTTTAGAGTAGGTTTTGGTGTTATCGAGGTCTGAATGGAATTCTGAGATCGGGGTTAGTTCTGTAATGTCATTTAAGACTTCCACGCAAAATTTAGTGTCAATCTGAGTAGTGTAAGTATGTTTCGACGCTTTAGGTGTAAATTGAAGAACTTAAAATTCATATTTTTGATCCAATTGGTTTGGGGTGTGATTCTTAGTTTTAATGTCATTTTGGGCATTCCGAGGGTCCGAGCGGGTCCGTTTTATGATTTAAAATTGTCGGTATGTTTGGGCGGGGCCTCAGGGGACCTAGGTATCGATCGGACGAGGCTCAGACCAAGTTGAAACCTAGGAGCAACAGTTGAAGTTCCCAGCTGCTGGTGTAATCGCACCTGCACTTGGCCAGCTGCAAGTGCGAGCTCGCAGGTGTGATCTAGGAACCACAGAAGCGAGCAAGCCAAGGCTGCCCAGGATCTACAGGAGCGAGGAGTTTGGCGCACCTACGAACGTGCATGTGCGATGACTGTGACCGTAGAAGCAGTTGTGTCGGCAGGCGCGAAAGTGTCGGCCGCAGGAGCGGTTGTGCAGGAGGACTTTTGACAGCATAAGCGGTCCCGCATAACCGGAAGTCCCTCCGCATGTGCGGAAATCGCTGAAGGCAGAATCCTTCATTTAATGCGGAACTTAGTCATTTTGGCTCATTTATTCCATTGTTGGGCAATTCTTGGAGCTCTTAGATAGAAGATTTTCATCTAACACCTTGAGGTAAGTAATTCCTACCAAATATGAGTCAAATACATAACTTATGGGTAGATTATAATATGTAAATTAGTGAAAATCATGGGTTTAGGAGAAAAACCTAGTTTTTTTTTTTATAAAAATGAGATTTAATCATGAAAATTGTTATGGGATCTAGTAAAAATCATATATTTGAGTTTATGAGGTTATGGGTAACAACTCTCTTCAAATATTTCCGGAATCCAGGCACATGGGCTCGGGGTAAATTTTAAGAATCTTACATTTAGGGTTGGGTAACCTCTTAAATAGTTGGAATACAAACTTTTGAGCATGTATTGATTAGTTTATATACTATTTGATTAGTTTTGGGTTGATTCGGCACCGAATTGAGGGTGTGAGCACATTCTTGGACCGGGAAGTAGGCCTTGAAACGAGGTAAGTCTCTTTTCTAACCTTGTAAGAAAGAATTAACCCCATAGGTGAACTTAATCATTATGTACTTCTATTTGTCGGGACTACATACGTACAAAGTGATGAGAGTACGTATGTAGCTACTATTCATGCTTATGTCCGGGTAGATTTAGG
The DNA here is from genome assembly GCF_000715075.1 of Nicotiana tabacum. Lineage (NCBI taxonomy): Eukaryota > Viridiplantae > Streptophyta > Magnoliopsida > Solanales > Solanaceae > Nicotiana > Nicotiana tabacum. The sequence goes on from NC_134083.1 coordinate 52,812,338, forward strand.
CTTACACCATGCTATTATTGATACCATTGCTTGTTTATGCTTACTAATTGTTTGGATTAGAGCGGAGGTTGAGGATTTCAATATTTTGAAGGCTCCTAGCTGAATTTCTTATTTTGAAAAATAATTGAAAAATATTATGATAACTTGAGAAAATCTATATTAAACCGCTTTGCAAGTATATTCCGCGAGCGGGGAAAATTTCCACTACTCTCATGGGAGCGGGTCGTTCGCCTCGGCAGGTTAATTGATGTATCTATGGTTCAGGTCGTTCGACCCTCGGCAGTGCACAATATATTTATATATATATTTGGATCGGGTCGTACGTCCTTGGCATAATTCGTGCGTAAAGATATTGGAACCCCTTTATATTTAATATTGTTCCATGGACTTGAAAGTTGAAAGGATTAGTCGAGAGAAATGACTTGGTTCTTACTTGAAATGAAAGGATTGTTTTACTTATTTTCCTGTTCTAAGTTCCATTATCATTTTATATATCATGTTTAATTAGAACTTCATACTATTATATTTTTGGCCCATAGTAAGTGTCGAAGTCGATCCCTCTTCACTACTTCTTCGAGGTTAGACTTGATACTTACTAGGTACATGATGTTTATGTACTCACGCTACACTTATGCTCTTGATGTGCAGGATCTGAGGCAGGTGCATCTGGTTATCAGTCCGGCGCGCACGCTTGACTTCTGGTCCGAGACCACACGGTGAGCTGCCTTTCCGAGCCATTCAGCAGCAGCCGAAGTCTCTCTTTTGATTTATTTTTGGTCTATTCTATTTCAGACAGTAGAGTAGAGATCTTTTGTATATTCTACTAGTAGCCCACGCACTTGTGACACCAGATCTTGGTACACACTAGTAGACTTATGATTTTGGTTTTATTCCTATGGCCATAAATACATTCAGTTGATTTTATTTTATTGATTTAAATTTGTTTCTTACTAAACCTATTAAATTAAGGAAAGTTAATTACTTGGGAAAAACTTATTAAAATGGGAAAACCACTAGATTGTTCATTGTTGGCTTGCCTAGCAATGGTGTTGGGTGCCATCATAGCCTAAAATGGAATTGGGTCGTGACAATATGGTATCAGAGCACTAGGTTTACGTAGGTCTCACAAGTTATGGGCAGGCCTCATAGATTCTTGCGGATCGGTGTGGAGATGTATGTACTTATCTTCGAGAGGCTATAGGATGTTAGGAAACTACTATTTACTCATCTCTTATCGTGCAGTTGATGGTCTACTAAGTTTCTTCTTTTACTCTCTCACATATGGTGAGAATGCGCGCGGAAGATATTCCGGACCCAGGAGGAGTTGTTCCCCTGTTGCTAGAGGACGAGGCATAGGCCGGGGGAGGGCACCTGCCCGAGGTAGGGGACGAGGACATCCCAGAGTTGCCCCAGTTGCACCACCAGCCTATCCAGTTGAGGACCTCATTGATGAGGAGCATGGTGAGGTTCCCACAGCAGACCCAGCCTCGGTTGATTTCATGTCAGCATCGGGCTTTCAGGAGGTCATGGGCCGTATACTGCGGTTCATGGATTCTATGACCTAGGCTGGTTTATTTCCAGCAGACCCAGCCACATCTTTGGCGAGAGGGGGAGCACAAACCCCTACTGCTCAGGCTCCTGGGCATACAACTATAGTATATCAGACCCCGGGAATACTACCCGTGGGCAGAGCCCAAACAGTTGCAACAGTTGTACCTGAGTCCAGACCAGTTGCGATCGGCGAGCCGCAGAAGCTACCGGATATATGGACTAGGCTTCACCCTCCGGTCTTTGGGGGTTGGCAACATGAGGATCCCCAGGACTTCATTGATAGGTACAGGGACAGACTGCATAACATGAGCATATTGGAGTCGGACGGGGTAGATTTTACTCCCTTTCAGTTAGAGGGAAGAGCACGTAGGTGGTGAAAGTCTTATCTCCTTAGCAGACCAGCAGGTTCTCCTTCCATGACTTGTGACCAGTTCACACGCCTATTCTTGGACATGTATATTCCTCCCTCCCAGAGGGAAGAGTTGCGGTGTCAGTTTAAGCAGCTCGAGCAGAGTCAGATGTTAGTGACCGACTATGAGGTGAGATTCTCTGAGATGTCCTGCCATGCACTTATGATACTTCCTACCGACGCAGAGAGGGTTCAGAGATTTGTTGCAGGGTTGCACTCTAGTATTCAGGCTAGTATGGCTCGAGAGGTTGAGATAAGGACTTCTTATCAGTTGGTAGTAGAGATTCCTCAGAGGATTGAGGGTTACCGTTAGAGGGGTAGAGAGCAGATGCAGCATGACAAGAGGTCCAGTTTTTCTGGAGAGTTAAGAGGTGCCCCAACTGGGAGCAGAGGTCATTTTGGGAGGGCTCAGCCCAACAGGCTCCCATATTCAGCACCACCACCTCCTCGGGGTGTTCCAGCACGACCCTACTTCAGTGCTATGCCGAAGAGTTATTACCGCCCACCAGCTATACAGGGTTCTTCCACTGCCTATTTCAGTGTTATGCTAGAGAGTTCATACCGCCCATCCGCTCTTCAAGGTTCTCCCGGTCGGTATTCGGGCCATCTGGGTCAGACTTCAGGGCAGCAGTCCACCGCTCTGAGAGGTTGTTATGAGTGCATGGATCCCAGTCACATCAAGAGACATTGCCTCAGACTTCGGGGCAAGGCAGTGAAGCAGGGTCAGCAAACCATGATTACAGCACCAATAGTCGCACCAGCCGTCCGGCTGCCCAGAGGCGGAGGGCAGGCAGGTGGGGGCCAGCCAGGTGGCGTTCCAGCCAGATTGTATGCTTTTCCGGCCAGACCAGATACAGTGGCTTTAGATGTCGTGATCATAGGTATTATTTCTGTCTGCGGTAGGGAAGCTTCAGTACTATTTGATCCAGGGTCTACCTATTCGTATGTGTCATCTATGTTTGCTCATTTTTTGAATATTCCTCGTGAGTCCTTGGGTACTCTTATTTATGTGTCCACTTATGTGTGCGATTCTGTTGTTTTGGATCGGATCTATCGGTCCGGTGTGGTCACATTATGTAGATATGACCGACTTTGAGGTCATCCTAGGCATGGAATGGCTATCCCCATGTCACGTCATCCTTGATTGTCATGCCAAGACTGTTACCTTAGCGATGCCATAGTTGCCTAGATTAGAGTGGAAGGGTTCGTCTATTAGTACATCTAGTCAAGTTATCTCTTTTATGAAGGCTTGACACATGGTCGTGAAGGGTTTTTTGGCTTATCTAGCCTATGTTCGGGATACTACTGTAGAGTCTCCGGCGATTGATTCAGTACCAGTAGTCTGGGCGTTCTCCGATGTGTTTTCTTCGGATCTTCTAGGCATGCCACCAGATTGTGATATCGACTTCTGTATTGACTTGGCTCCAGGTACCCAGCCTATATCTATCCCACTGTACTGTATGGCTCCAAAATAGTTTAAGGAGTTGAAGGAGAAGCTTGAGGAGTTTCTAGCAAAGGGGTTCGCCCGGCCAAGTGTATCACCTTGGGGTGCCCCAGTGCTACTTGTGAAGAAGAAAGATGGGACTATGCGGATGTACATTGATTACCGCCAGTTGAACAAAGTGACCATCAATAACAAGTACTCGTTGCCACGTATTGATGATTTGTTTTACTAGTTGCAGGGTGCTAGGATGTTCTCTAATATCGACTTGAGGTCGGGGTACCATCAGTTGAAGATTCGGGACTCGGATGTTCCTAAGACTACTTTTCGTACTAGATATGGCCATTATGAGTTTCTGGTGATGTCCTTCGGCTTGACTAACGCCCTAGTAGCGTTTATAGACTTGATGAACAGGGTGTTCAGGCCTTATATTAATTCGTTTGTCATTGTATTCATTGATGACATTTTAATTTACTCACGTAGCATGGAGGAGCACGAGCAGCACTTGAGAGTGGTGCTTCAGACCTTGCGGGAACAGAAGGTATATGCTAAGTTCTCTAACTGTGAGTTTTGGTTAGATTATGTGGCATTCTTGGAGCATGTTGTATCATGCAAGGGTATTAACGTGGATCCCAAGAAGATTGAGGCAGTTTAGAGTTGACCTCGTCCTACTTTGGCGACTGAGATCAGGAGATTCTTGGGGTTAGCAGGTTATTATCGCCGGTTCGTGGAAGAATTCTCATCTATTGCAGCACCTTTGACTAGATTGACCCAGAAGGGTGCTCAGTTTCGCTGGTCCGATGATTGTGAGACGAGCTTCCAGAAGCTTAAGACAGTTTTGACTACAACACCAGTCCTAGTGTTGCCTTCCGATTCGGGGATGTATACTGTGTATTGTGACGCTTCACGTGTTGGCTTGTGTTGTGTATTGATGCAGGAGGGTCGAGTTATTGCATATGCTTCACGTCAGCTGAAGCCCCATGAGAAGAATTATCCTGTGCACGATTTGGAGTTGGCCGCAATTGTTCATACTCTTAAGATTTGGAGGCATTATCTTTATGGGGTTTCCTATGAGGTTTACACTGATCATCGCAGCTTGCAGCATTTGTTCAAGCAAAGGGATCTCAATTTGAGGCAGCGTAGGTGGCTTGAGTTACTGAAGGACTATGACATCACCATTCTTTATCATCCGGGCAAGGCGAATGTGGTCGCGGATGCCTTGGGCAGGAAGGCAGAGAGTATGGGTAGCTTGACATTCATTTCAGCGGAGGAGAGACCACTAGCCTTGGACATTCAGTCTTTGGCTAACAGACTTGTGAGGTTGGATATTTTAGAGCCCATCTGAGTTCTTGTATATGTCGTTGCCTAGTCCTCACTATTGGAGCAGATCAAGGCTCGAGAATTTAATGATCCGCACTTGACGGTTCTCAAAGATACGGTAGTGCAGGGTAGTGCCAAGGAGGTTTCTATCGGCGAGGATGGTGTTCTGCGACTCCAGGGTCGTCTATGTGTTCCAAATATTGATGGCTAAAGGGAGAGGATTCTAGAGTAGGTGCACAGTTCTCGATATTTCATTCATCCAGGAGATACGAAGATGTACCGCGGCTTGAGACAGCATTATTGGTGGCAGCGGATGAAAAAAGACATAGTTGCGTATGTAGCCATATGCCTAAATTGCCAGCAGGTTAAGTATGATCACCAGAGGCCAGGAGGCCTCCTCTAGCAGATGACTATACTTGAGTGGAAGTGGGAGCGCATTACTATGGACTTCGTAATTGTGTTGTCGCGGACCTTGCAGAAGTTTGATGCATTTTGGGTCATTGTAGACCGATTGACCAAGTCGGCACATTTCCTTCCTGTGATGACTATGTATACTTTAGAGAGATTGGCCCAGATTTATATCCAGGAGATAGTTCGACTGCATGGTGTGCTTGTTTCCATCATATCAAACAGATGTCCTAAATTTACTTCACATTTCTAGAGAGCAGTACAGAGTGATTTGGGGACCCGTGTAGAGCTCAGCACCGCATTTCATCCACAGATCGACGGGCAGTCAGAGCGGACAGTTCAGATCTTGGAGGATATGCTTAAAGCATATGTGATTGACTTTGGGGGATAGTGGGATCAGTTCCTGCCTTTGGCCGAGTTTTCTTATAACAATAGTTACCAGTCCAGCATCGAGATGGCTCCATTTGAGGCTTTATATGGTCGGCGATGTCGTTCCCCCATCGAGTGGTTTGAGCCCGGCAAGGCTAAGTTATATGGTACTGATTTGGTGAAGGATGCCTTGGAAAAGGTAAAGTTAATTCATGAACGACTTCACACAACACAGTCCAGATAGAAGAGTTACGGGGACCAGAAGGCGCGTGACTTATCATTTATGGTAGGCAAGAAGGTTCTTTTGAAAGTATCGCCGATGAAGGGGAACATGAGATTTGGGAAGAAGGGTAAGTCGAGCCCATGGTTTATAGGCCCATTTGAGGTGTTGAGACGAGTTGGAGAGGCTGCTTATGAGCTTGCTTTGTCTCCTAGTCTATCAGGAGTTTATCCGGTCTTCCACGTGTCTATGCTCCGGAGGTATCATGCCGACTTGTCACATGTGTTAGACTTCATCACGATTCAGTTAGATGCGAATCTGGATTACGTAGAGGATCCAGTTGCCATTGTTGATAGGCAGGATCGCCAGTTGAGATTGAAGAGGATTTCCAATGTAAAGGTTTAGTGGAGGGGCCAACCAGTCGAGGAGGCGACCTGAGAGTCTGAGGAAGACATGTGGAACAGATACCCACACTTATTCAACACTCCATGTATGATTCTAGACTCGTTCGAGGACGAACATTTGTTTAAGAGGTGGAGAATTTTACGACCCGACCGGTTGTTTTGTTTTTTTAGAACCACGTTCCCCTAAATAAGACTCCCGTATATGTTTTTACTGTTTTATGACTTGCAGGGATGGTTAGTTTGATATTTGGAAGGGTTCGGGTTGAAATCGGAACACTTGGTTCTTTAAAGTTGGCCTTAAAAGGCTAAGTTTGACTTCGGTCAATATTTTGAGTAAACGACCTCAGAATTGGGATTTGACAGTTCCAATAGGTTCGTATGGTGATATCGGACTTGGGAGTATGCTCGGACCGGGTTGTGGATAACCTGTGAGCGTTTCAGTGCCTAATATTGAAAGTTGGTTCCTTGAAGGTTCTTGAAGTTCTTTAAATTTGGTTTAGGGTAGGTTTTGGTGTTATCGAGGTCCGAATGGAATTCTGAGATTGGGGTTAGTTGCGTAATGTCATTTAAGACTTGCACACAAAATTTGGTGTCAATCCGAGTAGTGTAAGTACGTTTTGGCGCTTTGGGAGTAAATTGAAGAACTTAAAGTTCATATATTTTATCCAATTGGTTTGTGGTGTGATTCTTAGTTTTAATATCGTTTTGGGTTTTCCTAGGGTTCGAGCAGGTCCGTTTTATGATTTAACACTTGTCAGTATGTTCGGGTGGGGCCTCGGGAGACCCCAGGTATCGATCGGACGAGGCTCGTACCAAGTTGAAACCTGGGAGCAACAGTTGAAGTTCCCAACTGGTGGTGTAATCGCACTTGCGCTTGGCCAGCCGCATGTGCGAGCTCGCAGGTGTGATCCAGGAACCGCTTAAACGAGCAAGCCAAGGCTTCCCAGGATCTGCAAGAGCGAGGAGTTTGGCGCACCTGCGAACGCGGAGGTGTGATGACTGTGACCGCATAAGCGACTGTGTCCGCATGTGCGAAAGTGTCGCCCGCAGGAGTTGTTGCGTAGGAGCGGCCCTGGCTCCATAGGTGCGATGGGCGAGTGGCCAGGACGGTTCCGCAAAAGCGTACTTTGACCGCAGAAGCGGAAGTCCCTCAGCAGTTGCGGAAACCGCTGAAGGCAGAATCCTTCATTTAATGCGGGACTTAGTCATTTTGGCTAATTTATTCCATTGTTGGGCGATTCTTGGAGCTCTTAAAGAGAGTATTTTCATCTAACACCTTGAGGTAAGTAATTCCTACCAAATATGAGTCAAATACATAACTTATGGGTAAATTATAACATGTAAATTAGTGGAAATCATGGGTTTAGGAGAAAAACTTAGATTTTTGATAAAAATGAGATTTAATCATGAAATTTGTTATGGAATATAGTAAAAATCATATATTTTAGTTCACGGGGTTATGGGCAACAGCTTTCTTCAAACATTTCCGGAATCCGGGTACGTGGGTGAATTTTAAGAATCTTAGGGTAGGGTAAGCTCTTTAATAGTTGGAATACGAACTTTTGAGCATGTATTGATTAGTTTATATACTATTTGATTAATTTTGGGTTGATTCGGCACCAAATTGAGGGTGTGAGTACATTCTTGGATAGGGAAGTAGGCCTTGAAATGAGGTAAGTCTCTTTTCTAACCTTGTAAGAGGGAATTAACCCCATAGGTGAACTTAATAATTATGTACTTATATTTGTGGGGGCTACGTACGTACGATGTGATGAGAGTCCGTGCATAGCTACTATTCATGCTTATGTCCTGGTAGATTTAGGCGTACACCATGTTACTAATTGTTTGGATTATAGCGGAGGTTGAGGATTTCAATATTTTGAAGGTTCCTAGCTGAATTTCTTATTTTGAAAAAGAATTGAGAAATATTATGATAACTTGAGAAAATCTATATTCAACCGCTTAGCAAGTATATTTCGTGAGCGGGATAAATTTTCACTACTCTCATGGGAGCGGGTCGTTCGCCTCGGCATGTTAATTGATGTATCTATGGTTCGGGTCGTTCGACCCTCGACAGTGCACAGTATATTTATATGTATATTTGGATTGGGTCGTACGTCCTTGGCATAATTCGTGCGTAAATATATTGGAACCCTTTTATATTTAATATTGTTCCATGGACTTGAAAGGTGAAAGGATAATCGAGAGAAATGACTTGGTTCTTACTTGAAATGAAAGGATTGTTTTACTTATTTTCCTGCTCTGAGTTCCATTATCATTTTATATATCATGTTTAATTAGAACTTCATACTATTATATTTTTGGCCCATAGTAAGTGTCGAAGTCGACCCCTCGTCACGCTTGACTTCTGGTTCGAGACCACACGGTGAGCTGCCCTTCCGAGTGTTCAGCAGCAACCAGAGTCTCTCTTTTGAATTTTTTTCTGTATATTCTATTTCAAACAGTAGAGTAGAGATCTTTTATATATTCTACTAGTAGCCCACGCACTTGTGACACCAGATCTTGACACACATTAGTAGACTTATGATTTTGGTTTTATTCCTATGGCCATAAGTACATTCAGTTGCTTTCGTTTTATTGATTTAAATTTATTTCTTACTAAACCTACTAAATTAAGGAAAGTTAATTACTTGGGAAAAACTTATTAAAATGGGAAAATCACTAGATTGTTCACTTTTGGCTTGCCTAGCAATGGTGTTGGGCGCCATCACGGCCTAAAATAGAATTGGGTCGTGACAGGCGAGATACTTGTCATATCCGCATGCGACTACGCAAAATAATCAACATTAAATTTAAGAAATTTGATAAATCTAGACGTGAGCTCGGGGTTTAGTCATGTCCCCGGGTGGAACATCCTTTCCAAAAGAAATTCGAACAATGCGGCTTGTTCAAGTTCTTCCACTGTGAATTTTGTTGCGTCCGTTTCTTCTGGTATCTGGAAATATCTTGGTACCTAATAGGATTAAGGTGACTCCTCCCCCTGGTTGGCTTCGCTCATCTCAGGAGCAGGTGCCGGTTCATGTAATTGCTATGTTTCACGCTCCTTCCATTTGCTACTGAAAACTGAGATTGCATTCATCTCTATTATCGTTGGTTGGTCTCCTCTTATTTGTCTAATTCTCTCAGGAGTCGGGAACTTCAGCAATTGATGATATGTTGACGACACGACCTTCATGTCATGCAACCATGGTCTCCAGGGGATAATATTGTATCTCATATCATTGTCTACTACCTCGAAAAGGGTCGTCTTCATTAACCCTCGGCATTTGTGGGCAGCAGGATCTCTCCCCGGGTTGTCACGCTCGCTATGTTGAACCCGGCGATGAGTTTTGTGGCCGGAATGATACTCCCAGTGAGCTTGGATTGCTCCAATACTCTCTACTGGATATATTGGATGAACTTCCTAGGTCCACCAAAACATATTTAATTTTAAAATCTAAGATATTTAAAGAGATTACAATGCATCGTTGTGCGACAGCTGTCCATCTGCATCTTCCTCCGTGAAAGTAATTTCGTCCTCAGAGACTTCCCAGAGTCTCTTACTGTGGGTCACTGACACCTTCGTCTTGTTTGCCGTCGAAAATGACCACACCATTAATCTTGTCCCCCCCCGAAAATCATGTTGATCGCCAAGAATGGGGGATCTTCTCCTGCTTTCGAAGGTTCTGCATTATCACAATTGCGGCCGTAGTTATTTTTAGCTGGTCACTTAAACAATCTCTAAGATGGTTGTTTTTCAGCAATGTCACCACCTCCTCACGTAGATATCGGCAGTCCCCTATCCGGTGGTCGTTGGTCCCATGGTATTCACACCATAAATTAGGATCTCTTTGGATGGTATCAGATCTCATTGGTTTCGGGAACCGTGCCTCTTTAATGTTCCTCATAGACGACACCAGCTCCACGACGCTGACGTTGAAGTTGTATTCGGAAAGCCTGGGGTAGAAAGAATCTCGAGAACCAGATATCTCCTTGTCCTGCAATCACCTATTATTATGGCCACGATCAGTTCTCCTATCGGTAGAGAATCTATCCACCGACCGGAATCTGTCAGCCATTTCATAGAGCAAAAATCGACCTCTTGAAGACCGTTGATCTGTGTCGAAATCATCCTTAATTTCTCCTTATTCTTTTCCCAGTCATGGCCTTTGGTTGATGCCGGAAAACCGAGTTGATCATCTTCAATTCTTATCTTTGACTCGTATCTGTTGTGAACATCTTCCCAAGTTGTCGCCTGGAACTCAAGCAGACTTTCTTTCAATTTTCGGGAAGCATCGAAACTTCTCAGATTCAGCCTTTTAATAAATACTTCTACTGCCCATTCGTCTGGTATGGCCGGGAGCAGCATCCTCTCTTTTTGTAATCAAGTCACAAATTCCCGCAACAACTCGGACTCTCCTTGTGCAATCCTGAATATGTCGGCCTTTCAGGCATGTACCTTCCTGGACCCGGCATAGGCCGTGATGAAAGAGTCTGTGAGCATCTCGAAGGAATCTATGGAGTGCTCAGGTAGGAGTGAATACCATACCAGGGCCCCCTTCGTGAGGGTTTCCCCAAATTTCTTCAGTAAGAATGACTCAATCTCGTGCGGATCTAGATCGCTCCCCTTCACCGTTGTTGTATAGGTGGTGATGTGTTACTGAGGATCTGAAGTCCCATCATACTTCGGCACGTCTGGCATTTTGAACTGCTTCGGGATCAATTCCGGTGTCGCGCTTGGTTTGAACGGCAATTGGGTGTACTTCTTTGAGTCCGGTCCTTTCAACACTGGTGGTGCACCCGGAATCTGATCCATCCGGGTGTTTATTTTCCTCATAAATTGTATGAGTTCGGTCTTAAAGGGATCATTCTCATTGTTATTTCCGGATCCTCTATGGTTCCCCCCGGCCCTGTCAAAGCCGACTTCACCCCTCGGGGTATTGTTGTTGACCCTTTGCGTTGTTTGAAGCACCCGACAACGCCTGCCTTAATTCCGTCATGACCTAATCCTACCGTGAGAGATGGCCCATAATGGCCTTTTGTTGCTCCCCCATGATCCTTACTGTTTTAATGGCGTGCTTGTCTTCTACATCATCAGGAGTTGCCTCTCGAACATATCATAGATATTGCCCTCCATGAACCAGCCATGCCTCACCCCCTCATTGCGGGTATCACTGATGGAATCTTCGTGCTGAGGCTAATTTCCTTGGGCATCAACATTATGTGCAATGTTGACATCGTTATCTAAAATTTTTTTATGATTTTTACTAAGAACAAAAAATATAACAAGTTAGTAATAGATTCAAGGATCAATTCAATTACACAACTGTCTAAACTCCACGGTGGGCACCAAACTGTTGACCCGTAAAATGGTACAGTTGAATTTGTACGTGGTTTATAGACAAGTTAATCAGCTTGATCCTAAAATGATAAATAAATTAGACAATAATGTAAGACTTAGCCTTGAAGTCGAAATAAAACAACAGAAATCTTGGTTCTGGGAGCAGAGCTTCCGGAGGCAGTGATAACAAAATAATAAGCAGCAACAACAACAACAAACCCAGTTTTATCCCCTACATAAGCAAGAAAATAAAATATTATTGAGCTTTGAACAGAATATAGCTTATGCTTGTCAAAAAATTCATATTTTACAATGATTGTAGAGCTCACTATTTATAGTTGCGCTTAGGGAACACGGTCCTAGGATCAAGGCCCTATTAAATGATAATTATGAGGGCCATTGAAGAATGTGTAATGGTGGGCAGTGAATGCCATATTCTTTGTACCATGCACTTAATACTATAGAATATTCTCCATTAAATGCTACAGGGTGACAAGTTATTTAATTCGCCTTTATGAATACCATTCTCTTCGAGATCGTTACCTTCGGACCTGACTGTCTTCTGTCTTCGGCTCCACGTGTCGCTTTCTCATGCGATCGTTAAATATGAACATATTTTACCCTATACACAATTCTAAGTATCATTCATAGAAAATGTGAATTAGTAACCTATAGAACATTAAATGGCTTGTTGTCGTTGGTAAGCTAAAAAATATGGCATAATATATTTTTATATTATCAATATATATTAATTAAGTCCATAAAAATATTTTTATCTAATGAAGAATTTAATGAGTAACGTCATTTCAAGTTTTGACGATATACTTGATCTCCACTTGTAACTGAATCAAACTGAATAAAAAGGTGATAAAATAAATCCAAATTACACTATGTTTGGATCATTGTTACCCATCATTTTATAATATATTGTATTGTACTGTATTATATCATTTTGATGGATACAACGTTTGGATAAATTGTATTATTTTCTATTGTTAAATAACATCTTTATTGTTTGGTTTGACTGTATTGTATTGTATTGTATTGTACTTGTAAGTTTACTAAAATACCCTCAATTATTTTAAATAGTAAACTTTTAAAGACTTGCTCATAAAAATGATTTATTTTTATCCCCGTCTTCCTCACATGGAATCACCATTTTACCAACAAAAAAATTACCATTTTACCATAATAGCGAAAGCACCAAACTCGTTTTATACAAAATAATAATAATAATTCACGGCCCCATCAAAAATTAAATATAGTTGTAGCACAATAAGGAGAATTAAAATATATGGTCATTGGGAAAAAAGTACCTCTAGTTTCAAATGGCAAAAACCTAAGCAAATTATATATATTAATAAAATCAGCAAAAAGTTTGCAAAGATCATCGATGAGATAAAAATACAGAAAAAATGATAGGGATAACTAACCAAAATAATGCACGGCAGAAGGATGGAGACAAAGTATGTAGTTGGGTGAAGTATAATATAAATAATAGGGTCAAGGGTAAAATTAAAATATAGAATAATAATAAGTGGGGGCGTAATTGGAAAGAAAAATATGGAACAATCCCACCACACCAATTTGGTTGTTTCATAAAATGAGACTTTTCATTGTTCCGAAACAGTGGATTTAACAATACGATACAATCAATTTTATATTAACAATCAAAACAAAAAATTGTGTCTGGGATAACAATACAATACAATACAATACAATACGACGGGTAACAAATACGTTGGTTTAATTGCTTTGCAGTGTCTAACGACTTCTTCAAAATCACTCGAGAAAAAACAATTCTTCAAAAATCTTCTAAGCTTTAAAACAAAAAGGAAATACTAAACAGTATAGCCGCTTCCATAAATAATAACCGGCAAAATGTATATTTTGGTATATTAATATATAATATATATATTTTTGTATATTTTGCTAGCAGATGTAATTATTTTTTACCGACAAGCCATATAACTTGCCCAACAAAAAGTAAAAATGGCGTGGGATAGCCACTTTTTAACATGGTATTTAGTTTTTATCCAGTATTTTTAAGGCAGAATACATTGACAACCCCTTAAAGTTGTCCTCACTTTTCACTTAGATACTCAATCTTAAGTCTGTTACACTTGAACACTTTAACTGGACATTAACTGTGTCATTTAGACACAAAATTGATAAGCAGCTAAACACAAAAAATACGTGTAATTCACACGCCAAGATAACGAATAAGATGGAGACATGTGGATTTAACTTAAGAAAAAAGAAAAAATTAAAAGAAAAACAAGAACCCCAACCCCTCTTTCGTCATCTTCCTCGTGACTCCCCCTCCCTTCTGTCTTCTTATGCCAAAAAGGAAAAGAACGAAGGAAGCTCATGTTGTCTTCTTCACAAACTCACTCCTGCCATCATTCTTCTTCCTCATGATCTCCACCCCGAGCGCTCTACAACACTAAGAACAAGCAAACATAGAAATCAAATAGTAACAATTTTCTTGTCATGGAATATTAATCCCAAATTACTGAAAAATAAATCCACCAACAATGAATATTAGTGGATTAATTTATTTCCAATGGACAAATCTGGATCTTCCAGAGATACCCATGTTGCTTGGATTGGATCTGCAATGAAGATTTTAGTGATGCCCCAAAGTAAAAGCACTAATCCATCAAGCTCGCCAGTACCAGAACCTACATGTTTCAGATCCGAAGAACTGTTCAAAAAAATTTATGGTATCTGAAAGGAGAAAGGTCAAAATTGTGTGAAATTTTGAATTTGAGTTGGGAAAAGAGGAGAGAAATGAAGAAGAACAAATGTGTGAAATTTTTCCGGCAAACTTATCCGGCAGTGAAAAATAAAGCATATCATGGTGTGTGAAAGAAAAGGAGGAAAAAGAAAGAGAGAAAAAAAATTAAAAGAAAAATAAATCTCTCACGCTCTTAAAAATGGTGTAATACACACACTATGTCACATCATCAAATTTTGTTTAAATGACACCATTAATATTCGGTTAAAGTGTGCAAATGAAACAGACATAAGATAAAATGTCAAAGTGAAAAGTGGGGACAACTTTAAGGGGTTGTCGATGTATTCTGCCTATTTTTAATACTGAGAAAAAATAACCACTACTCTATTAAAATTAATACGAAAAGACGTTTTTACCATTTTCTCATGAGAATATTAAGGACATGATGTTCTTAATATTTACACTGCACAAATGAAGTTAAGGATGCCATATCCTTAACATTTATACTTCACATATGAAGTTAAGAACATGATGTCCTAAATTTCAACAACGGAATGTGCAAATACAAGACACTTTGTCCTTAATATTTACACAACATTCATGAAGTTAAGGACATCATGTCCTTAATATTTACACAACACTCATAAAGTTAAGGACACTATGTCCTTAACATTTATACTGCACGCATGAAGTTAAGGACACTATATTCTTAACATTTACACTGCACATATGAAGTTAAGGACACGAGGTCCTAAAGTTTAACAAGAAGGTGCAAATACAAGTTAAGGATATTATGTCCTTAACATTTACACTGCACATATGAAGTTAAAGACGCCATGTCTTTCACATTTACACTGCACATATGAAGTTAAGGACATGATGTCCTAAAGTTTAACAGCGAAAGGTACAAATACAGGACACTTTGTCCTTAATTGTTATACAACATTCATGAAGTTAAGGATATCATGTCCTTAATATTTACACAACACTCATGTCTAGCACAAGAGTATTTTTGTTCGGGCGAGTAAAAATTTATTAAACACTAACTAAAGAATAAATACATTTTAAATAGTGGTTAAAGAGTAACGACATCTCTGTTTTTAACTGTGCACTTCTCCCCAACAAAAATCCCTTAACAGTTTTATGCATAACAGATAACAATGGGCTAATAATCCGATTTGGTAGGAAAACGGGCCTGTCCTTGTTCTAGTATCCAATTTGTAGCCCATCTCATATAACCCGCCGACTTCAACCGACTTTTGTTAGGGTTTTACATAGGGTTCTAATCAAGAAATCTTTACTCTTCTCCACGAAAACCGGAAAATAGCATTCGTAACCCAAAAGTTCCATGGATCCTTCAGCCCTAAATTCCCCGGAATTGCAGCAATTTCTCAGTGTAAGTTTCAATCATGAACAGTTTTATTTGATGTGTATTCACTTATCTGTTTTTGTTTTTTTTTGGTTTCCCTATAGTTTATGCTAGATATTTGTAAACTGATCCAGTTTTGGCTACCAACAGTTCTTTTGGCATTATATTTTGAAAATTTATTTGGGCATTATACCTTTGGAAAGATGCTTTGCTGCACTGGTTTTAGAAGGATTGATTCAGACAATTATGCGTCTTTTTGTGGATATTGTTTTAATGACTTAATGGGTAGGGAAATTATTACTTTGATCTTTGATCTTTTTGGTTTTATCTTGTCTGTAGTTTGGTGTAATTTGTGGGATATGCATATTCTATATATGATGGTGCTGTAGCACAAATATTCATTATGCACATCTGTGTATGAGCTAGTAATATCATGTATGATTTGGCTTTCTATAATGTAAAGCTGTCTTCTATGACTATTTTATGGTTAGCAGCTCGTTTATTTGCAACAGAATATAAGAACATCTTCATTGCTGATTTTTCCTTATATAATTTAGTCAATATCAATTAGTCAATCAACTGTGCCTCAATCTTAAAATAGTTGGAGCTGACTATATGCAATTTTACTCTGTTCCAGTTTTGTTTCATTTAATACTAAACTGGTTTTAGAGTAAGCACATTGCGCGTGTATCCGTATCAATGAGTACACAATTTTAAAAAATTAAATAAGTAGCAATTAAACAATATGTTTTAAGTAATAAAATTTTGAAACACAATTATATTGTTTAGCAAAGTTTTAAATTGTAAGTGGGATAGAAAAATTATACACCGCACCGAAGTGATTCTATAATAATTATTTTTTATGAGCTAAAAAGAATTATCTAAGAATTCCTGCTAGATGCAAGGATGCCAGTTGCCAATGGCTATTCTTAAATAACACAATTTTAAATTGTAATATATATAATACAATCAATTAAAAGAGGTAATCAAATTTAATATTCTTGTGCCAAATATGAGCAACGTGAGCTGGCATAGCAATTAAATATTGTAGTTGTAAAACATAGAGCAAAAGCAATCTTGAATTAATAAGACTTCAATAGATATGAGTTCGAATGCCTAACCAATTTTTGTTACAAATCAATGACCCAAATGACATGCACAAAAATTGTAAATAAGGCAGTTTTAAATTGATGGGTGTATATGATATATTGTAAACAAAAATCACAATTGACTACTTTTCAATTTGCAATTATTTATCAATAATACACGAATGTCTATTATTGCATGACTTAAAGAACATACTGCAGATAATTAGAAAGTTTACCTCAAATCACAAGCATGTCGATTCTATAACTTGAAGAATACTACATGTTTGAAAGTTTACCTTAAATCACAAGCACGTCAATACTATCAAGAGTTTATGATAAAGAATGTGAATATTGACTTCTTTTATGGAAGTTGTCGCTACCTCTTCTTATTCTAAATTGTTTTGGTTTTAATATTCTAGAAGCCTAAAGTGAATCCCAAACCTAAACAAAGAAAAGATACTAAATAAAGAATCCTAAACAAAGAAAAACCTAAGGATCCTAAACCTAAAGGAAAGCCACACGGTAGTAAGGAATCCTAATCCTAAACAAAGAAAAACCTAAAAATGCTAAACCTAAATACACCGCTGTTTTTGGTTTTTTCCCAAAAATAAAAATTTATTAATGATTACAATTACAATTATATCCAACTTGGAATTCACTTACTAAGGGTAAAAAAGATGAACAATATCTCTGGAAGGGCTTTGTGCTTTTAATATAGTATATAATTTGTATTTCAAAGCAAAGTTGTCTAAAACTAGAGGTTCCTTAACTCTTAAACCCACTCTTATACTGCTATACATATCTTTAATGAAACAAAACGTGACTCCTTGTAAACGCTGGACACTAATATGTAATAATAGCGGCTAGGCGTTAAATTAAACTAGTTAGTATCATCATTATGGATCTTTTGCTTCTTCCAATAGATTGCAGGTCTTTTGACATAACTCTATCGATGTGATTTTAGCCTACCCATTTCCTGTTAGCACAGTCAATCATCTTTATGTCATATCTGCATACTGGTGCATATTAAGGTGTAAAAAGGATATCACCAAGCCATTTTAGGCGACCTTCCCTCATTGTCATTTACTTGCAGCCCCTACTGGATGTTATAACCTAGTCAATTTGCTTACTGAAAGATGAACATTTTTTAAGGGGAAAAACATTGCAGTAGAAACTTTTCTTTCAGCAATCCTTCATCCACTTTCCAACTAACTTCTTTCTTCCTTTATTACTTTATAAGCGGCGAAAAGTTTTTTTTTTCATTTCTTAAGATTTCTATTACATTGAGGGATTAGAGAGAAGAGGGAAAAGTGCACAGAAAAATTGAACAGACACCTACTGTGTTCAACATAATACTGTTTACTGGTTTCTTAGAATGTTATATTAACGAGTTAGAGAAAAAGCCCAAAATCATACATTATCTTTGGCTTTAGACTCAAAGTCATACATATTCTTTCACATGGAGCACTAATAGTCCATTTACTTTAACAAAGTGGTGCACTTTTAGTCATAATACTGAGAAAAAACCCAAAACCATACATTATCTTTGGCTTTAGACTCAAAGTCATACATATTCTTCCACATGGAGCACTAATAGTCCATTTACTTTAACAAAGTAGCGCACTTTTAGTCATAACACTAAACACATTTTAATTTTTAACAGAAATCTAAGATCTGACAAAATATATGTTCCATTTATTTTCTTGTTTACCGAAAGAAAGAAAGATGACAGATTTATCTAGATAGTAAATAATAAATATACATAAAATTTACTTACTATTTATCTATTTACTATTTATTTACTATACGTAAAATATACATTTACTAAGAAATGTTAAACACCGTTAATTTTTATTTGTAATGATTGTTATCTAGATAACCTCAAATGTTATCTAGATTTTTTTATTATATACATAAAATTTATTTTTATTTTATGTATATTTACTATACGTTGACTCCCCTTAAAATAAAAAAATCTAATAAATATATATTTATTTTATGTCAACGTATAGTAAATATTATGTATATAATAAAAAATCTAGATAACATTTGAGGTTATCTAGATAAAAATCATTGCAAATAAAAATTAACGGTGTTTAATATTTCTTAGTAAAATGTATATTTTACGTATAGTAAATAAATAGTAAATAAATTCTATGTATATTTACTATTTGCTATCTAGATAAATCTGTTATCTTTATTTCTTTCGGTAAATGGAACAAATATTTTGTCAGATCTTATATTTTTGTTAAAAATTAAAATGTGTTTAGTGTTATGATTAAAAGTGCGCCACTTTGTTAAAGTAAATGGACTATTAGTGCTCCATGTGGAAGAATATTTATGACTTTGAGTCTAAAGCCAAAGATAATGTATGGTTTTGGGCTTTTTCTCAACGAGTTACAAGAGTCAAAAGTCTCACTCCATATGAGAACATTTTAACTACCTCCTTCCAACTAGAAAGAGAAACAGAAACATTCTAGGTATAAAACACTTTCTACTTAAGCTCATTACTTCAGGAAATTGTTTCAAGTGCTCTCGGATTTCTCCAGTGTGTCAGTCCAACAATACACATATTTTAAGGTTTGTCTTTAATCTGCTCTCTGTCTTCCCATGTCTTATTGTTTTTACCATTATATTATTGAATATCAAAGTCTCCAGCTGGCTTACGATAGTGTTTTGAGACGTTGAAGCAATGTGTCATCATTGTTGTGTTCCTAGTTGTGTTGGAAGAAGACATTGCTTGACTATTTTGTTACTTGATTTGATTTAGTTGCCCCTACTTTCATACAGTGGTCTTAACAAAATGACTAATTGTTTTGTGGCTTTCTAATATTTGCACCTGATTTCTTCATTTATGCAGCAAGAGAAGGAAAGGGCCATGCTCAATGAAGTAGTTGCAAAGCTTACAAGTTCCTGCTGGGACAAATGCGTTACTGGTACTCCTGGAAGCAAGTTTAGCTCCAGTGAATCTAGTTGTTTAAGCCACTGTGCGCAACGCTATATGGAGATGAGCGCGATCATTATGAAACGGTTCCAGGGCATGCACTGAAGAAGAATTAGCCTTATAAAATGGATATGATAATCCTTTTGATTCCTTTGCTCAAAGATATTTGAAAGAGAACTGTAATTTTTTTCTTGCTGCTCGATACAATTGATGTGGTGTTACTGATGATATTATTTACTAAATGCAGAGATGCTCTCTTTTTTTTTAACTCATTTTCTCCCCTTCATGACCAAGGCTAAATGAATTTTGTTCCTTTTGCCTGTAGTGAAATAAGCTGTCTATTGTTGCCAGTAAAATAACCCTAACATTGACAGGCTGCACCTATTCACTGAATTCTTAGAAGGGACGATATATTACAATTTCGAATCCAAGGTTTGGATAAAGAACAGCGAGAGTAAAGGTGCGCTTAGTACTTTTTTTCCCCAACACAAATAATGTAATGTTTCAAAAGAGTGGTTACATTATTTGTGTGCTTTTAGTCCTTTACTTGTAAAAGCGCACACATTGCTTAATTCAGGGTCAAATGTGTTAAGTCGAATATTATAAGGACTACAGCTGGAATCAAAGATTAAAAATGCTATTTTTCTTCAAATTAACAAAAACTTGTGCAAGCTGCCTTTCGCGTTGAATATCTAAAACAAACAAGAAAACAGTGAATTTATAGGGAAAATTGAAGTTCTCAAATGAAATTAAATCACTTCTGAAAAGCTTTTATTCTAATCTGGAATTATTTTATCATAAATTGTTCAATTTTTTTAAAGTGACTGGATCATAGGGTGGGAATCTATAACAACTCAACTGCGCAAACGAGAAGAGATGGGAAGCATAAGAGGAACTTGATGAATATGATAAATTGGGAACGGGGACGACCATGAATTGCAAGAATAATTTCTTCTAAGTATCCCTTGCAAAATAAACACATTGCAAAGAATTTCGGTTGCCTTCACATAAGAAAAGAAAATTAAAAACCCAAAAAGGAAAAGAGAAAGAAAACAATATACACACAGAGAAGCCTGGAAGATTAAGTTCACAGTGGTTGATCCCACCCATAAACTCCATCACCGTTGGCTAATGATCTTTACACTTGTCAGTTCTTTTACAATAATTGTAACAGCGCCCAGGTCAACAACTATTGCCCGTTTTCAGTTGGGAAAGCACCATCGCTGCCAGTTATCCGATTTGAGTCTCCAATCTCAGATGCCATAGCAACTACATCAGGTGGTATTTCCAAGGTCCCACTTCTTCTTCCCCAACTAGAGCGCCTCGGGTGTAGTATACTACGCCCATCTGCCAACGTGGCACCGCTAAGCTCTGAGGATATAACTGATAGCTCTTCGTCCTTATCTAACTGATTGTCATTTCTAAGTTGTCCTTCAAATTCATTTCCTCCTGTTGCTGGCTCATGCCAAGCAGGCTTCCTTCCCCTTTCTAAATCACTCATCGTTTTCTCCAAGTTTGGACTAACAAAACCACCTCCTACTTCACGAGGTGCTATCCCAGGTTCTCTTGCCACTTTGGCCCTGAAGTTGTTCTTGGAAGGAGGTATACTAGTGCAGAATATCTCCAAGAAATTATGAAGTACACCTTTGTTAAATGGGTTGACTCGACGATCATACCGATATCTGAAATTCTCATACGTTGACTGCAAGCACACAGAAGATTCAAATGTCAAAAAAAGTTGTACTTCAATCTCCGAAATTGGAACACATCTACATGTTAGACAACTAGGGCATGAGAGTAAGTTTTTTTCCTCTTTGCCTAGAAAAAAGGGGATTAAATTTAAAGAACAAAACATTACCTGATTTGTGCCAATAAGATACAGATGGAAGACGGTCAGGCCACCAACAAACCAAACTGATATAAATGTATAAATGATAAGCACAATAGAAGCAGGAGTCTTGGCCATTGCCTTCCAGATTGAGGTCTGCTCACTATCCATGATCCTTTTAATATAGACCCAGCAAAAGCCATGCACGTATATGCAAAGAAGGGTAGTTGAGAAGACAAACATGAAGAAGAAACGGTAATTCCTCTGCACCAACAAACATAATATGGTTAGAGTTAGAAAGCCAAGACACTAACATTACAGAAACTTTCTCTGAAAGCTCAGGCATTATAGAAGTAAACCTTTGCTGTCAGACCAGCATAACGTCTGCCATGAAAATATAAAAGCACGAGTCGAATACAAGTTCTAAAGTACTTACAAAATCAATGCTTCAAGATCAAGATGTCCTAACTGGGTTAAGTTTAAAGGGCAAATCTACAGAATCATCACAATCAGAAAAGGTCTGTCTTAAAAGTTTTTGTACAACAAATTAATGAAAAATAAAGACCATTCTCTAGCAAAACCCACTCATTTTGGAATTGTTTAGTAGATTAATACCTCAAAAATTAACAAACCCATTTTGTTACAAAGATTCTCAGTGCGAAGAAAAATATCAAATATGCTTAGTGGTTAATACTTGAGCAGAGCACAAAATTGCAAGAATGGGCAATATCAGCTATAGAGAGTTGAACGATTTACACATCACTCAACAACTGACCAGCACCCTTAACCCGATGAGTGCAGGGAAGAAAAATGTAAATGGAAACACTGGCAGCTCTTTCATGAGTTGTTCTAGCTAACCTTAAGGAGGAAGAACGACCCAGAAACATGCTTTTAGGGGAGAAGTTCTATGAATTTAGGGGAGAACTTCTATGAATTTTGGAAAGGGCACGCGGTGGCCAGTTATGCAGAGCATGGTTTCTCATGACGATGAACTTAATGTGCATGCGGCAGTGCAGATTACACACTGCCTGACAAATTTAAGAATAAGAAAAAAACAAACTAAAGGGTAAACGAAATGTGCCAATGTACCTTCATACATCAAACTAATACTAGATAAAAAGAATCAATGACCAACACCCATATAATACAGAACCATGGATTGAGAGGATAACTAAAGGAGGAAAGTCATGAATGCATTGTAGTATCAAGGGCAAAGTGAAAAAGCATTTCTTTGAGACAGCTTTTAATGGCAAAAGAAGATGTTTGTATTTAAAATGGGGTACTCACCAGTCCAATACATTGTCCGACCCAGGGGCAGTGATGGTCGAAACGTTCGACACAGTTGTTACAAATTGAGCAGTGTGAACAACGTGGGGGCCTGTACAGCATGCAGGTATCACAATATTTGGACTTTACAGTTATTCCATTGACATTCACATCCTTGATGCGGGGCAACCGTAATTGTGGGGTTTGACCAGGTCCAGCTTGAGTACTTCCTTCAAAGTTTTCTGGTTCTGGAGGATGAGGATTGCGAGGAATTATACCGGGATCTCTTCCAGAAGTGAGTAGAAGAAGGACTAAGACCTTTGGAAAGAAAATATTGATTACTTCATATCGACTCATAAATCTATATGCTTTGTAGCCATAAAACAAAAGAGATTACAGTAAAAACCACCCATTAATAGTTCATTTATCTTAAAAAGTTTAGCCTGAACATTGTAAACTTTTTCCTTGCTAAGAATTGAGAAGGTTATCTGCTTCATGGTGTACTCGGGAAAATAAAGGTCGCCCACTTTCATGCAATATCTACAAGGAAATCATAAGACTGCAAGAACCTAGTTTCATTCCCTTGTACGGCAGAGAATATACAAGCAATTTAACATTTTCCATCATGAACAGACTAATGTAAGAACAAGACAAGATGCAAGGATTACTGCTTTAACTGTAATTCTTGTCATCCTGATTCCCTAGGTTCCTTAAGGAATTAGTTGATTCTCTTTCAAAAGTCATTTGCCTAAGCGAATTGGTAAGAATATCTCAAATGTCAATTCTTTAAAAGTGAACTTGGAGAATGAAGTACAAACTTTTAGAACTCTTGGCAATTGATTTGTTCTGCTTAAAAATCTGAAGAAGTGGCAGAAGGAAAACAAATTTGAAGTTCAGCCAGTTCACCAGAGAACAAGTACTTACCAATTCAGATTTTTTTTTTAATAAGACCCAATTTAGAACTCTCATTGTTCGATCTTCACACAATACCCAATCTCTGTTCTCATACAAAGCCTACTTTAGCTGGAGAGTGTTGACCATAGATATGAAAGGGTTAATAATCTTATCTTTTGTCCCGAGAAAGTATCAGTGATACTTTACTACTCCAGATTCCAACTAATCAATCTTCACCTTTTTTCTAAACTTCGTCATCAACTCTGCTGCAGCAACATACCAGCTTGATTCTCACAAATTGTCAGCAGCTTTTATATGACTTGCATAAGAGTTCCACTGTTCCTCTACCTTCTGAAATATATGTGCCTATCATTTCCTTGCCCAGCAAAGCATAAATCTTGTTCAATGTTCACCATATAGGCCCAAAATCGCTCTCTCATTCCTAGTTTCTAAATTACACCGACACAATACAAAATCCATCAGGCTCTCATAAGAGGACTTTCACTTGGTTTGAATGGACAATGGCAACATTACATGATGCCTCTTGTTGCTCAGAAGATCTCAATTGCCAATCAACAATAGAAATAGCCTTGTAAACACTCTTGAGGAAACAATATCCATTTGTCAAGGGTAATGGCTCAGTTTGTGCAGCCCAATGTTGTGAAAAGCTCTCGCTTCAGCGCTTAAAGCGCGAAGCGAGGCCTCGGGCGCTTCTGTGATGTGAAGCGTAGCAGGTTGAATAAAGCGAGCGCCTCTGCATAAAAAGCGAGAAGCGTAAAAGCGACAGAAGCGAGCGTTTCTACATATTAAGGGCCGCCAACGTTAAAAAATTAAAAAGTTTATCAAGTTAAGCCCAGGAATGTGATTTCTTCCTCCTCCTCCTCCTCCTCCTTCTTTTTCTTTCATTGTTTCAGTCCCAAAATAGCAGCAAAATGCTGGCAAATTTATTTTTTCCCTTCAGTTCTTCTTCTCATTCTCTTCTTCGTCTTCTTCTTCTTTTTCTTTCATTGTTTCAGTGATAAATTGCAGCGAACTGCTGCCCAATTTTTTTCGTTTCAGTTACTGCCATTTTTTTCATTTCATTTAATCTTGTAGAAGAATAGGATGCTCATTTTGTGCTTTAATTGATGCTACTCTTTAGTTTTTATTTGCTTACAGTTACATGTGTTGTTATGCGCAGTATTTATTTTAATTTTTTTTTTTTAAATTCCGCTTAACTTCAAAAAAGCGAGCGCTTTGCTTCTCGCTTTAAGCGAAAAGGGGCTTGTCGCTTTTCCTCGCTTCACGCTCTTCACAACACTGGTGCAGCCAGAATAAAATGGTCCAATCTCTTTTATTGAGTTGACGGATTTCACATAACCATCGATCTAATCACTTTTTATACAAGTGCAGCACCAATCAAAAGAGCCAAGTCCTCGGCAATATTTCTGTATGAAATTCTTGATCTAAAATGTCGTCCGAGCTACAAAGTTAATAAATACAGAAGATACGCTGTATTCAGATCAAAATTCTTAAATCATCACGATCAAAAAGGCTTTCTGCCACATACCATATCCAGTCCAACTGCTGATCCAAAATAAAGATGTTTGTCACCTATCCCAGACTACTCATTCACCATTCAATGCCCAAATTGAATGAAAATCATGCAAGCAACAAAAAGAAATAACCAGAGTAAAACACACAACATTTGCACAAACAAGGGAAAGGTAGTCAATCTATTAGGGGAAGTAGTCAAGTTTTCGGAATAATCTAGTATCTTGGTATTGAGAAGGCCAATGTAGCCATAAAACTATACTTTAAAAATAACGTAGTCAGTGGAAGCAAAAAACAAACACTTACATAAACTGTGAAAACAACAGCGACGACCATGATTGACCACCCCCAGTCACCAGCAAAATCATCCACCATTTTCCTCGCAACAAAGACACAGAAAACAGCAACCGGGGCAACTATAAGGAAGATGGTCATAAAGACCGACCTCACATCAGGCCCAAAGATAAACCTTCCTTGAAGAATAAATTTCTGCACAATCAAGAGGCAATAATGTCAAGAAAAGTATGCGCAATCACGAGATATGCTATCTAAGGAACTTTTTAATTGCAAGAAAATGTCAAATTTTAGCAACTACACATCTAATTTGGAGAGCATGTCAACAGTACATGTCTCCAGAAAGCAACAACAACAACAAACCCAGTATATTTTCACAAGTGGGATATGGGGAGGGTAGTGTGTACGCAGACCTTACCCCTACCTAGCGAAGGTAGAGAGGTTGATTCCAATAGACCCTCGGCTCAGAAAGGGTGGGAAGAAGGAAAAAAAGGAAGAGAGAAGGAAAAAAAAAGGGGGCGGGGAGGGAGAAGAAGCAGTACTAAATAATAACACCAGGGAATACGGTAACTGAAGCGAACAAAACCAAAAACCACATGACGTAATAAAGAGAAAAAACTTCTGTTAATATTTACTATCTCACAATTTCATCCATGGAGATGTGCCCTTGAGGAACACAGGCGAGTAAATTCCTCAATTGCTTCTTTTTCTTCTTTCTTCCTGGGATTCATCTTAAGGTATTTTTATTTACCTGACTTGCCATATTTTGCAGAAAATTCATGAAAAAAGTTGCTTTCACAATCGTTTTTCTCAAATTAAGAATGTTAATGGGAACTTAAGTTTGTCCAAAAGAATCTCATAGGAATATAGGTTTTGGAGTCTACAAATGCATCTCTGCTGTGTATTCTTTTATTAGTCAACTTTACAGCAATTATGCTCTTCTGGAATTATGTTAAGTACTTCTAAGAGATGACTAAGCTAACATTTACAACGTATTACGAAAATAATTCCAAAAATATCAAACATTAAATGCTAATTCGATAATTAAAACTCCTAGAAAAAAATTATGAACTTGCAAAAGAAAACCTGAGATCCCAGCAATACTCAATAGGAAACCTACATAATAGAAGAGCAGAGGGAAACGGTGAATCACTTACATTGCTGCCTTTCCAGGCCTGATAAGTCCGGATAAAGGCGGACTGATCGGCGGCACCACCGCCGGAATCTGAACTCTTGGGCGGAGCCACCCCATACATCTCTATTTTTCTTTTTAAATCTCTTTCTTCTCTCTCAATCAATTAGAATAAAGTGAAGGAGAGAATATTTAGTAGTAGTACAACTTGGATTGGGAAAAGGTCAATGAAAACGAAAGAGAAAAAGAAAGGGAAAAAGGAAAAAAGGCGGCTTTGTTCTCTTCTCTCTAACTTTTACATTATTACTTGCGTGGAATGAGTCAGCCACGCGGAGTCATTGCGTCAGATCCCGGTGACAATAGGCAGCACCCCCGGCGGCGCACGGCAATTTTGGTGGCAGTGAATTTGAAAATTACAGAAGTAGAGAAGTTGTTTATTACTCTGAAGAAGAGTGTGGGCGAAGTTATGTGTGGGCGTGAGTTGGAAATGAAATGATTGAAGGAGGGGGGGACCAAACATGGGAATTTTGAATAACTTGAAAACACCAGCCTTTGTTTGCCTTTTTTCTCTAATGTGACTTTCGCGGCTTATCAATAGCGGGTAAAAGAAAGCACGTTACTCCACTTTCATCTTAGGTAACAATAACATAGGGTAAATATTGATGAAAACATAAGGTGAAAATTAATTTTTAATAATAACATAACTTGCAGAAATTAGTTTAAAGATGAGCAACTTTCTCATGACAAAAGCACGACATATACTTATATGCCAATTTTTTATTTAGTACGAAATTTACGAAAGAACAAAAGAGCTTTCGATCATCGTATTAACAATACTCATAAAATTTATAATTTTAATCATATCATAAAACTTTTATGACTATAATAATATATTATTAAAGATAAAATTAAGACCAAATGCTTAAACAACCTCTTAAAGTTGTCATAATTTTCATTGAGACACTCTAACTTCAACCTTGTTGCTATTAGATACTTCAAATATATCCAACATGTGCCACTTGAACCCTTCAGTGTTGGCTAGTATTTTCAAAATACTATATGTGTGAAACCCTCGCGCGATGACGTGACAACAATAACAAATGATGCAAAGTCATGTTGTTTTTAGTTAAAGAATATGGAAGAAGAAAAACACGAAACTGGAATGTAGGATCCAAACGGGAAAAGAATTTAATTTGAAGGATCTCCTTTTATTTTATGATTAAATAACTCTGTGCCTTCTTCATTATGGCAAATGCCGCTCATTTTGTTGTGCTGGCCAAGTTTTGATGACCAATGACTTTTCTCTATTTCTTTATTTGTAGCAGTTGCGTTAAGATTTTTGTTTACGTGTAAAACGATAAAGTTGAATTTGTTACGTGGTTAATAAACAACTGAATTAATTTGATCTAAAAAATGATAAAGAGATAAAATAAATACTAAGATTAACAATTGAAATCGAAAGAGATGACAAGTCTGGCTCCGAGCGCAATACCTCCGAGAACAAAAGTGAAAGCAATAATAAAGAACAAGTAAAGTTGTTTAATTGAGAGTGAAAGTAAAATACAACATATATTTGCAAAGAATTTTGTATCTTACAATGGCTGATGAGCCTACTATTTATAACTTTACCTATGGAAACAAGATTAGAGGATCAAACTCATCTTAAATGATAATAAAAGAGTCATTGATGAGCACATAACGACAAGCCATGAATGCAAATATTCTATGCAACGGTCACTCATTTAATGTTAGAAAATATTCCCTCATTGAATGCCATCCGATGGAAAATACTTGATCTTCTCTCGTTGACCATGCTCCCTTCGGGATTTACCCAATGTCGGTTGAGTTTGTTGCATCCGATATTAGTCGTTGCTTGACTTGAATGTTACCTATCTTCGGTTCTACATGTCATGCTACCATTTGACCATTTATTATAAATCAATTTTACCTCATATAGATAGTCCTTCTGCTTTCCGATGACATATCTTTGTGTTACGGGGAAGTTGGTGAAGATTCCTTTCTTGGCGGAATAGTTCCTGAACATTCTCTGACATTTGAAAGGACGCACGTCTTCTCGCATTTAATACCTCGAACACGTGTTGCACCATGATTCAGAAAATAGTTTCGCCGATTTTTGAGGTAATCATGAGCACAATGTTTGCCATCTATAACTTCCCTTCTACTCATTATTTTCACTTCTTTACTTTCAAAATTTGCATAAGCCTTTCTTCCTCCCCGCATCTTATTTAGAAAATTTCACACCTTCTTCAACTCTCTTAGCAAAAGTTTTACTGACCCTTTATTACCATGACTTCTTTCACTGCACTCTTTAGAAACTCTGGTCTTCTCTCTGGTGGAGGCCCAAAGAAAAACAAGGACAAAGAAACTGATGTCGATTCTGAACCTCCCACTGTAAGCACCATCATACCAAAACTTCTCAGTACTGTTAACGACTTCCAAGAGAAGGCCACCTCTACATCTTCACGGACTTGGCATATTAGTAGGTATCCCTCCTCCATTCACCCTTCTAGTATTCCAACCGTGAAGGAGGACTGCAACTGCCCCAATCTTGATATCCTCGCCCTGGATATGATAGAGTGGGTTACCTTCACAGAGATGGGATTTACGTATGTCTATATGTATCCTTTTACCTTGGGTCCATTCTCTCTGGGGTCGAATGAATGGCTCGACCCTATAAATTTGGAGTTTTGCCATCGATATCAGGTCTTCTTAGCACAAGTAGGCACTTCTATATGGGGAACGGTGGTTTGCCTTCGCCAACTGTGCACGTAGACCGTGGAAACCCTAACTCTTGCACGCATGATGAATCTTTACTCTCTCAAAGTTTTTCGTGGGGAGTAATAAACTTCAGTAAAAGTGGACACCACGCTCTTATCACCAGCGTAGATGATGACAATGATCGCGGGTGGATGGAGCGATTCGTCATCATCACTACCAGGGACATCATCCCGACCACAACTCCGTCTTTTCCTGAGTCGTGGAATCGCTTTCGTAAGTTATCGATTTAGTTATTTCCTTTTTTCGTGAAAAAAATTATTTCTCATTCTTGCTGATCTTCTTGTTCCTTTTGTTCTAACTACCTGATGGGAACCACCATGAATTTAAGGCCTGGACCATAGGTTCAGAAAATTCTAAAAATCACAATACCAGAATTCCGCCGCTGGAAGGAAATAGCCCTCTAATACGGGTGGAAGGCCAAAAATTATGGTAAACCGAGTCCTTCTTCCTTTAATCTTTGTACGAATATATGTAACTTCGTGAATAAGTTGTTAACTCCATTTTTTGCTTGATTCAAGGCTTTCGCAGGGCTCTGTCACCTGCCTCGAGGTTGACGTTTTAGCTGACTTCGAAGAGGCCAAGAGAATGCTGCAAAGTGCCCTTGCTCGAAGTAGTGCCCGCGAATCTGCTTCCTTTGAAGGTGCCTCCTCTCGTAGTCTCCAACGAGAGAACAAGCAACCAAAAATACGATGCTCTTCCTCGGCTGGGACTCAAAAGAAAAAGACTCCAACACGGTGTCGAGGGGGAGAGACACCAGTACAGAGAATTGTTTGCTTGCTTGAAAGTTTGATTGTTTGATCCCTCCTAATAATGTTTAAGAAAAATAAATAAAAGTTATGAAACTTGACATAACTAATCTAGAGAGATATAATGGAAATTCAGGAGTTAAAACTACTCTATCTTTACAATAAAAAGGATTTATATTTCTGCAATGTTTAAACAGGTCCGTTGGCGGCAACCTTGTCTTTAGCATCAGAGTCTGCGTGCGCGGCGCTGTTGGCATCTTCCTGTGGCTGGGCGCTGGCGAGGGCTATCAGTGGGGTGACATAGGCACAGGCGTGCTTGTCACTTAGCGCGACCAAGATCACTGGGCCGTCCATGGCGCTAAGCATTGGGAGGCTTTCCAGGACACCATGTGGCGCGTCCAAGGGTTCATGGGGCATGGCTGGAAAGCCGCCCATAACATTCTCCCCAACTGAGTTGGCGACTGATCCACATCCAATCCGCACTCAATAGTGAGTGAAAATGGTCGTTGGAAGAATAATACCCAACAAGAGTCGGAGTCGATTTTCACATGGAGTTTAATATGGGTTTTAGGGTGTACACTTGATGAGAGTACGAGAAATAGCTCAATTGCACTTCAAACACAGAGTTTTTATTTTTTACTTCTAAAATTAACACTAACAAGATTAAACTAGGTAGAAGAAACTAGAAATCGAGTAATTATTTTTGATGTTTTTATCAAATATGAAAAATTCTAGGGATGTAACCTTCGCCTAGGTGCTAATATAATGGGTAAATCACGTTAATGTTTGTTTTAGTGATCGGGGAGTATTATAACTCTCAACTATAAATTATCACCCAATACCTCTCGGTTATAGAGTAATTTTGCCCGAATTGGCTTTCTCAAATCGGGTTTTCTCTATCTCTAGTTCAAACCCTTTAATTAGACTAGTCAAAACCTTAACTAGTCTAATTTCTTGTTAGCCAAGTGTTCCTAGACTAAGTCTTTCTTTCTCAAGTAAGAACCAAGTCAAATAAACATGAATAAATATTTGCAACCATTAATTCTAGAAATAATGCATGAAAAAGACTAAATAATAAATACTCAATCATAAACAAGCATTAAATTAATGGCTCATAAGGTTTACACATTAGGGTTGGGGCACAACCCTAGAGAAAATCTAGCTACTCATACTAGAAATTAAAGAAAATAAAGAAGAACTAATTAAAGCCATAAAATAAGATTAAATTAATAAAACTAATAATTCTTCACCCAAAATAGTCACTAATTACCCAAAATAGTAAAATATAACTGCTACAACTCAAAATATTACAAAACTTGCCCTAAAAAGTGTTTCTCATCTATTTATAGTGGCCTAAAATTTGCTGACAAAAATACCCTTCGGGAGGTTCTGCGGCCGCACAATTCTATGTGAAGTCCGTACTTTGCTTGGCTTTTGCAAGTGGAGAGATTCTGCAGCCGCACAATTCCATCTGCGGCTGTATTTCAGCTTCTGCGGCCACAAAATTCCATCTACGGGTGCACTTTTGTTACACCCTATGCGTCCCAAGGTGACGTATAATGAATACGAGACTTGTTAATCATGATTTAAATGAGTTTAAAGTCATAATATGAATATATATGATATTTGAAAATAAAATATAAAGTTTGGGGAAAATCCGATTTAAGTTGCGGAAAAACCGACTAAGGATTTGCCTTGTAATAGAGATTTTTGAGCAATACATTTCGTGTGTTATATGAGGTCTTTTTGGACATATTATATACCACATTGAAGGTCTTGGAATGTAGTTTTCAACGCTCTTAACCATTCTTTCACACGACATTCGGATAAAAAGATATAAGCATCGGAAGAAGGGTCAATGTTAGGGTGCCAAGCTAACGCCTCTTTGACTTTTCAAAAGTGGATATATACATCCCTTATGTTGTCTCTTTCTTCATTTTTCCACAGACCACGACCAAAATAAGACCATAAACTTACCCTTAAGATCTCTACAAGGGTTTCAAAAAAGATTAACATCCCGGGTACGAAATCAAGAAGCGATAACATTAGAACGATCCCTACGACCTAAGTATCGCTATATCGCCTCTCTTTTTCTTTGTAGTTTGAGTTTTGGAAGATACTTCATAATTAAGAAAATGCCTACTTTCTGTGTTTAATATTTTATATATCAAGAAAGGTTGATAAATTCATTTTTTAATAGTTAGAACTCACGGGACGGTGATCGCAAGCCGCGAGTTCGATTTATTTTACTTGTAGTAGACTGTTTTGTATTTCACTCGTGTTGGCCTCTTGTGCTGCTCATTTATGGAGTTTGGAAGGATAAAGGGCATGAAGAAATGCCACACTTGGTAGTATAGTGGGATGGTCGCTCGTCGTTGCAGTTTCAGGCTAATTGATAACTTGTTGATTAGGTGTGTTATGGTATATTTGGGGGTTTTGTTGTATTAAAGGTCCCGAATTGTAGTTAGGTTGTTTTTGAGTTGTTGATTGTATTGTGGTGTTGTCTCGTAGTAGGATTGAGGGAGCAGAAAAATCAGGGGAAATGCTGCCCGTTTTTTGTTTTGTTACAGATTAAGTTACTTTCGTTATATAAATGAGAGAGTCATTCGTAACTTGACAATAGCTTCACTGTCCTTGTTGTAGATTAAGGTGCAGTAAGTTGAGTTTAGCATTATTATTAGACATGTTTCTATAAAATATGTTAAGGTTATCCCTTCTTTCCTTTTGGCATGATCCATATGATGCAAACGAAACGAGTAAACACACAACTTTCATAAATGCCTCTATTCATAGAAGTACTAGGGGTACCTATGTTCTTGATTCTCCATGTATCTTATTATTATATCGTGTGTTCATGGGTCTGAGCAAAATACATAGGTTGATAAAGTTTATCCGAAGGCATATTGATCTTATGATATTCCGAGAGATCTTATTGACTTACTTCATTATGCATTGCATTCATTTATACATGTACATTGATCCATGACCAGATGTCGTTATATATACGTATATTATATGTGTATGGGGTATGGGAAAAGGTTACAACGTTATATACGCACCACCACCTGATCAGTTGGTATACGTCGATGATTTCGCCCACTGAGGTCGAGATGATATGATGGGATGCCCTCAGAGGCTTGATGATATTAGGTATGCATATACCTATACATGATATGACATTTATACACACATGCATGACATTATAAATGTTTTAAGATTCACAGAGCTATCTAGACTTACAGGTGGAGTCCTTTACTCCATGTTTCTTTTATGTCCTTTATGTACTGATTTTCATGCCTTATATACTTGGTACATTATTCGTACTAACACCCCTATTGCCTGGGGCATGCGTTTCATGCCCACAGGTGCAGGTAGATAGACTGACGATCCCCCTTCTTAGGATCCTTGCTCAGCAAGAGTTGGTGTGCTCCATTTGATCCGGAGCTGCTATTGGGTTTTGGTACGATACTTTTGTATATATATATATGGGTATGATGGGGCCCAGTTCCGTATTTTATATAGTTGTACACTCTATTAAAGGTCTATAGACAATCATGTATAGTTTGATAGTATGTGGTCTTGTCGGCTTCTATTTTGATATATAGTTGTCCATAACAGCCTTGTCGGCTCGCCCTACTGTATTCCGTGTATATATATATATATATGTGTGTGTGTGTGTGTGTATGTCTTTAGCCATGTTTCATCATATATGTTATTCACATGATTCAGCAGTTTATTGACAGATGTTCTCATAGACAACCCCTAGGACAGACTTGCTCTGATACCAAGTTTGTCACGACCCAACTGGAGGGTCATGACTAGCACCCGGGCCATACTTGTCGAGCACCAACGTACATTTTATCTAACCTTCCTTATTATCTTTAAGGGCCGACAAGATCAATATAAATAGTAGACATGGATCATGAACATCCAACAATGAAAGATAATGTCATGAACATACATAACATGGGACGACAAGACTGTCAAGAAACTATATATAAGGTACGAGCTATCATGATGCCATGAAAGACTATACAACAAAAATCAGCCGAAAAGGTATTCTAAACCATACATAAGTCGACACCTGTCTATGAGCCTCTAAAGGAACATAAGTGCTACAACATTGCCGGAACAGGGCCCCGACATACCCATAATGTCTATAACAAAAATGCATACCAAGACCACGGCAAGTCCGGAGAAGGGATCTCGCCAATAACCGCTGAACTGGACAGCCTACTGTGGTGGGGGAGCTACGTCTACATGTCTATCAGGACCTGCAGCACGACATGCAGCGTCCACAAATGGGTACCTCTGAGGGCTACTGACATGAAATACATGATACATACATATATATATACATAAACTTTTAAAATATACGCCTTTGTGGGCATCACCATCATCATATCGTACCCGGCCATAATAGGCTCGGTAAAACGTACCCGGCCATCATAGGGCTCGGTAGAATCGTACCCGGCCACGTGGAGCTCGGTAAAACCCAACTGATCAGTGGTTGCACAATAGGTGCCGTACCCGGCCGACTATAGCGCGGCTCGGTAGAGTAAAATAGATACATATATATGATGCATGCTGGACTCATTGGAATCACATTTTGAACCTTTCGGAGTGACATAAGGTTGGTATCCTTCGTACACGTTATTAGGATTAACTCTTCATCAAGAATCTTATAAGAATCAGGAACTACCAACAACATCGATAATATAAGAATAAGAGAAGTAACATCAATATCAATCGTTTCATAAGAAGGGCAGCAATGTAAGTACTGCTAGCTTCTAAGAGTAGAGTATCTTTGGGAGCTCGTCATTACATTATGTACAATCGGAGTCATGCAAAAGAATGAAGGGGATAGCCTCACATACCTTGTATATACTGCCCAACTTCAAGCTATGCAAATGTCACGACTCCTTAGTCTACAATAAGACAAATGACACTATCATTATCGTTTAAGCGTCGTAACTATTATGTATCGACCACAACCTATTTTACGATAAAACGGACAGCACCTCCCCTATTTATATGACTTCCCACAAGTCAATACAATCACCAAACAGCCCAAACAACATCATTAATAATCATATTGAGCCTCCAAAATAGTCCACCAACCAACAACATTACTACCAAGCCTTTCGATATATATTTCACAAGTTCTAGCTTCAACGACTTAGCTGCAACTTGGATAATCTTAAATATATATAGAGTAAGAGGTTCCTTACCTTTAAACAGAAAGAACAACTCCAATTTGACCTTAAGTTTCCACGAAATATCCCTTCAATTCTGCCACAAGAACAAGGAAGCGAAACTAGCAATTAATTCGGGTTTTTCGGCACTAGAATTACTTTAGAAGACTTGAAATCACCTAGGGTTGATATTAAAAACTTGAAGGTGTATTTACAGGACATAAAAAACTTAAAACAACCTCCCACACGAGCTGGAACAACACAAAAATCAGCAACAACAAGAAGAACAAGAAACTTACTAGCGCCACGGGATTCCCGACATTTGATTTGTGTTGTTTGCCCTTTGTTTGGGTCTTGGATCATGAGAGAACCTTGAGAGACTGTTTTTAGGGTTATAAGGTCTGAATATACCGAAAACTAATGACTTAAAACGGGGTTGAGGTATCTTATATATGTCCATATGTCTTAAACCGCCTTTGTGGGCCCCATAGAGAGCAGCTTGGCGCACTCTCGCGAAAATGCGAATATCTCTCTATTCCGAGATCGTATCGATGAACGGTTTAATGCGTTGGAAACTAGACTCATAGATCTTCAATTTGATAGGTAGATCACCCCATAATTCCAAGCACATTGGAAGAAAAATGCAGTAACATTTGACCTAAAGTTTAAGTAAAATTATAAACCTATGTTGCGACAACTTTTATCGACTTTTGTTTCATAACTCGCTTGACTTCAAGACTTATGATGCGGATATTATATGATTCAAATACATTAAAACAAGACCTCTTGGGACAATTAATCACCTCTAGTATTACCCGAAAATATGGGTTACAACATCCTTGATTCGTTTAACTTCAAATACTTGTTAACCACTCTTATACACCCTTGTATTGTTTAAGACCAATAGGATTAACTTCTTATCATCTCAAAGATAATCTCTTCTTGGATTTACGTCGACTAACTTACGGCGTGATCTATGGTATGCGAATTTGGGTTGTAACACCCTCTCCCCCTTAGGAACATTCGTCCTCGAATGTAAGGGTTTATGGGGTGTCTAACTCATTGTGGATTCCGACGGAGATTTCCGGCTGAGTTTTCCCTATAAAATGGACACTAGCCAAACTTGCAAGCAGTTAAACCTAACCTATGGCCTTACAAGACTATACAAAGTATTATGGATATGTACATTATCTGCATATTACCATTTTGTATTAAAAAAAAGAGTATTCACAAGCTATTGCTTACCTCATAGAGCCATTTCACCTTATAATGCGTCCTTCTTTCCCCCAGCATCCTCGTTATCTTCACTCTGGAATAGGTAAGGATATTTAGACTTCATCTCCTCTTCTGCTTCCCATGTCATTTCTTCTATATTCTTGTTCCTCCATAATACTTTCACGGAAGCTACATCCTTTGTTCTCAGCTTGCGGACTTGTCGATCTAATATAGCCACTGGCACTTCATCATATGATAGATCCTTTGTAACTTGTATATCTTTGATAGGGATGACCCGAGAAGGGTCTCCAATATATTTCCTCAACATAGATACATGGAATACCGGGTGGACAAATTCCAATTCAGATGGCAATTCTAACTCGTAAGCAACCTGTCCAATTTGTCGAAGAATTTTGTACGGCCCAATATACCGCGGACTCAACTTACCCTTCTTCCCAAAACGCATAACACCCTTCATCGGCGAGATCTTCAGGAAAACCCAATCACCAATCTCAAATTCCAGATCACGACGCCGGATGTCGGAATAAGACTTTTGCCTGCTTTGTGCCATCCTCAGTCGCTCTTGTATCACTTTCACCTTCTCAATGGCTTGGTGAATCAAATCTGGCCCATATAATTCTGTCTCACCGACTTCGAACCATCCAACTGGTGATCTACATCTCCTCCCGTACAGTACCTCATACGGGGCCATTTTAATACTGGAATGGTAGCTATTATTGTAGGCAAATTCTATAAGTGCCAGATGGTCATCCCAATTCCCCTTGAAATCTAGAACACATGCTCGTAGCATATCTTCAAGCGTATGGATGGTACGTTCAGCCTGTCCGTCAGTCTGCAGATGGAATGCAGTGTTGAGATTTACTTGTGTGCCTAAACCCTTCTGAAAAGACCTCTAAAGGTTAGCCGTAAATTGAGCTCCTCGGTCTGATATAATAGATACCGGCACACCATGAAGCCTAACAATCTCCTTGATATACAACTTCGCATAATCTTCAGCCGTGTAAGTTGTCTTAACTGGCAGAAAATGGGCAGATTTTGTAAGTCGATCAACTATCACCCAGATGGAGTCAAACTTATGATAAGAGCGAGATAATCCAATAATGAAGTCCATATTAATCACCTCCCATTTCCAGGTCGGAATCTCTATATTCTGAATCAATCCACTAGGTTTCTGATGCTCGATCTTTACTTGTTGACAATTAGGACACTGGGCTACAAATTCTACAATAGACTTCTTCATGTTATCCCACCAATATTGCTCTTTAACGTCATGATACATCTTTGTCGAGCCAGGATGGATAGAATATCGGGACTGGTGAATCTCAATCATAATCTTCTCTCGTAACCCTGCCACACTAGGTACACATAATCGGCCCTGGTATCTCAGTGTCCCATCTCCTCCGATCTTGAAAGCTGTAATCTTACACTGCTGAATTCCCTCTCTCAATCTTACTAAGGTAGGATCTTCATATTGCCGTGCTTTTACCTTGGCTACCAAAGATGATTCTGCTGTATTCTGTACAGTAACACCTCCATCATCAGAGTCCAACAATCTGATTCTCATATTGGCCAGCTGGTGAAGCTCTTTGGTCAACCCTTGTCTACCTGCCTCAATATGTATTAAGCTTCCCATTGACTTACGGCTGAGAGCGTCTGCCACAACATTAGCTTTACCGGGATGGTACAATATCTCGACATCATAGTCTTTCAGTAATTCAAGCCACCTATGCTGCCTCAAATTCAACTCCTTCTGCTTGAAGATGTATTGTAAACTCTTGTGATCTATGTAGATGTCAACATGGACGCCGTATAAGTAGTACCGCCATATCTTCAAAGCATATATTACTGCAGCCAATTCCAAATCATGAGTCGGGTAATTCTTTTCATGCTTCTTCAATTGTCTTGATGCATAAGCAATCACCTTCCCACGTTGCATCAATACACACCCCAAACCTATACCTGAGGCATCACAATATACCACATAACCTTCTGTTCCTTCTGGGAGAGTGAGCACTGGCGCGGATGTCAATCGATTCTTTAGCTCCTGAAAACTATGTTCACAAGCATCAGACCACTGGAACTTGGTAGCTTTCTGTGTTAACTTAGTCAATGGTGCTGATATAGAGGAAAACCCTTCTACAAACCGCCTATAATATCCTGCTAGCCCCAGGAAGCTGCGGACTTCTGACGGTGTTGTAGGTCTCGGCCAATTCTTCACTGCATCGATCTTCTGAGTGTCGACACTAATACCCTCATCAGATATCACATGGCCAAGGAATGCTACTGAGTTCAGCCAGAATTCACATTTAGAGAGCTTAGCATATAACTTATGATCCTGAAGGGTCTGTAATACTATCCGCAAGTGGCCCGCATATTCCGCCTCCGAACGAGAATACACCAGAATGTCATCAATGAATACGATCACGAACACATCAAGATAGGGCCTGAATACACTATTCATGAGATCCATAAAAGCTGCTGGGGCATTTGTTAGCCCGAACGACATCACCAAGAACTCAAAATGCCCATATCTTGTCCGGAAGGCCGTCTTTGGAATATCCTTCTCCTTAACCCTCACCTGATGATACCCTGAATGCAAGTCAATCTTGGAGAAATACTTGGCACCCTGGAGTTGGTCAAACAGGTCATCAATTCTTGGAAGTGGATACTTGTTCTTTATTGTAAACTTATTCAACTGTCGATAATCGATACACATCCTTAACGACCCATCTTTCTTCCGCACGAACAAGACTGGCGCACCCCAAGGTGAAGTGCTAGGCCTAATGAAACCCTTATCCAGCAAGTCCTTCAACTGTGCCTTCAACTCTCGCAACTCTGCTGGGGCCATCCTGTATGGAGGGATAGAGATCGGTTGAGTGTCAGGCAATGCATCAATGCTAAACTCATTCTCCCTTTCAGGAGGAAGGCCTGGGAGTTCATCTGGGAAAACATCTGTAAATTCATTGACCACGGGGATTAATTGTAGAGTAGGCGGCTTCGTCTCCGCATCCCTAACGCGAACAAGATGATAAATGTAACCTTTTGAGATCATCTTCCTTGCCTTAAGATAGGAAATAAACCTACCTTTCGGCGTAGCAATGAAATAAACCTACCTTTCGGCGTAGCAATGTTCCCCTTCCATTCAATGGCGGGTTCACAAGGAAACTGAAACCTAACCATCTTCGTACGACAGTCAACATTTGCATAGCATGAGGCCAAACAGTCCATTCCCATTATCACATCGAAATCAACCATTTCTAACTCAAATAAATTTGCCGAGGTTTGACGACTACAAATCATCACAGTGCAACCTTTATATACCCTTCTAGCAATCACAGAATCTCCTATTGGAGTGGATACCGCAAGTGGTTTACTTATCAATTCAGGTTCAATGCCAAACTTATTAGCCACAAAGGGTGTAACATATGATAAGGTAGATCCTGGATCAATTAGCGCATATACATCATAAGAAAACACAGACAATATACCTGTAACAACATCCGGAGATGACTCGAGATCTTGTCGACCTATTAGAGCATAGGTTCGATTTTGAGCACCACTCGAACTCCGCACTGAACCTCTACCTCTACCACGAACTGTCGACTGTTGAAAACCTTGTGCTGGAGGTCGAACTGATGAGGAAGAACCAGACACAGATCCAGTCGGTTAAGCCATACCACCACCTCCTCTATTAGGACAATCCCGCATCATATGGCCACGCTGTCCGCAAGAATAGCACGCATCAGAACCTCGACGGCACAGTCCAAAGTGGGCCTTGCCGCACTGATCACAATGAGGTGTTGGGGGTCTCGTCTGACTAGTATCTCTATGAAATTGTGAGCTTGATGCCCTCAAACTCTGACCTGAACCAGAATAGGTAAATCGATCATACCGAGGCCTCTGAAACTTTGGAGGAGCACTAGGTACAGGTGGCGCCGAACTCCTCGAAGATTGGGGCCTGATACTGCCTCTGAACTCATCAGAATACCCTGCAAATCTCGCCCTCTTATGCTGGCCCCTATCCTGCTCCCTATCTGCCCTTTGCTGGTGCTTACGATCCTCTAGGGTCTAGGCATAAGCCTGAATACGGGAAATATCCATGCCCTCTACCAAGGAGGCTGTTGTGCACTCATTTATCAGATGTGGTCCCAACCCGTTCACGAACAGATGCACCCTATCACTCATCTCGGCCACCATATGGGGAGCATACCTTGCTAAAGAATCAAACTGTATACTATACTCTCGTACACTCATATTACCATGTCGAAGGTTCAAGAACTTATCAGCTCTAGCTCGTCGTATCTCAACTGGCAAGTAGTGACGAAGAAAGGCCTCAGAAAATTCCTTCCACACGGCTGGAGGAGCGTTCGGACCCCTAGATCTCTCCCAACTATCATACCAGAAAATCGCTAAATCCCGTAACCGATAAGAAGCCAACTCTACTGCCTCCGTATCACTAGCATGCATAACCCGCAATGTACGATGAACCTGATCAATAAATGTTTGTGGGTCCTCCTTGGGGTCTGATCCGGTAAACACTGGAGGGTCTAGATTAATAAAATCACGAACTCTCGCACTAATCGGTTTATCAGCAGCACCGGTATTCTGCCTCTGAGCCTGAGCAGCTACCAAGCTAGTCAACAATTGCACCGCACTGTGCATATCATGGTCTGTAGTGCTAGACGGAGGAACTGGATGTACTGGGTGCCTCCTAATATCCTCTGGAGGAGACGGAGAGGTATGAGACGGCATCTCACTCTGAGCCTCACTTTGGCCTGCTCTGGCTGGAGGCACCTGAATGTTACCCTCTCCCACAGCTGTATCAAGCCGTTTACTAATTGCTTGCTTCCTAGTCGAAGGCATCGCTGAAAGAAAACAAGGTGAATATTAGATATGAACACTTACTACTCAACTCTACGCACGATCTAAATTCAGGAAGAAGCTAACAACCCTAGATGTCACGTAGCCTCCTGATTATAAATGTGGCGCGCTACACATCCATAATCAAAACTCTACTAGACACGGCTCATAGACATCCCCTAGGACAGACTTGCTCTGATACCAAGTTTGTCACGACCCAACTGGAGGGTCATGACTAGCACCCGGGCCATACTTGCCGAGCACCAACGTACATTTTATCTAACCTTCCTTATTATCTTTAAGGGCCGACAAGATCAATATAAATAGTAGACATGGATCATGAACATCCAACAATGAAAGATAATGTCATGAACATACATAACATGGGACGACAAGACTGTCAAGAAACTATATATAAGGTACGAGCTATCATGATGCCATGAAAGACTATACAACAAAAATCAGCCGAAAAGGCATTCTAAACCATACATAAGTCGACACCTATCTATGAGCCTCTAAAGGAACATAAGTGCTACAACATTGCCGGAACAGGGCCCCGACATACCCATAATGTCTATAACAAAAATGTATACCAAGACCATGGCAAGTCCGGAAAAGGGATCTCGCCAATAACCGCTGAACTGGACAGCCTACTGTGGTGGGGGAGCTACGTCTACCTGTCTATCAGGACCTGCAGCACGACATGCAACGTCCACAAATAAAAAGGACGTCAGTACGAATAAAGTACTGAGTATGTGAGGCAAGAAAGCATAAGTAAGAACAGTAATGTAAACAGGGATAGAGAATATACAACCTGTGACATCTGGGTACCTCTGAGGGCTACTGACATGAAATACATGATACATACATATATATACATAAACTTTTAAAACATACGCCTTTGTGGGCATCACCATCATCATATCGTACCCGGCCATAATAGGCTCGGTAAAACGTACCCGGCCATCATAGGGCTCGGTAGAATCGTACCCGGCCACGTGGAGCTCGGTAAAACCCAACTGATCAGTGGTTGCACAATAGGTGCCGTACCCGGCCGACTATAGCACGGCTCGGTAGAGTAAAATAGATACATATAAATGATGCATGCTGGACTCATTGGAATCACATTTTGAACCTTTCGGAGTGACATAAGGTTGGTATCCTTCGTACATGTTATTAGGATTAACTCTTCATCAAGAATCTTATAAGAATCAGGAACTACCAACAACATCGATAATATAAGAATAAGAGAAGTAACATCAATATCAATCGTTTCATAAGAAGGGCAGCAATGTAAGTACTGCTAGCTTCTAAGAGTAGAGTATCTTTGGGAGCTCGTCATTACATTATGTACAATCGGAGTCGTGCAAAAGAATGAAGGGGATAGCCTCACATACCTTGTATATACTGCCCAACCTCAAGCTATGCAAATGTCACGACTCCTTAGTCTACAATAAGACAAATGACACTATCATTATCGTTTAAGCATCGTAACTATTATGTATCGACCACAACCTATTTTACGATGAAACGGACAGCACCTCCCCTATTTATATGACTTCCCACAAGTCAATACAATCACCAAACATCCCAAACAACATCATTAATAATCATATTGAGCCTCCAAAACAGTCCACCAACCAACAACATTACTACCAAGCCTTTCGATATATATTTCACAAGTTCTAGCTTCAACGACTTAGCTGCAACTTGGATAATCTTAAATATATATAGAGTAAGAGGTTCCTTACCTTTAAACAGAAAGAACAACTCCAATTTGACCTTAATTTTCCACGAAATATCCCTTCAATTCTGCCACAAGAACAAGGAAGCGAAACTAGCAATTAATTCGGGTTTTTCGGCACTAGAATTACTTTAGAAGACTTGAAATCACCTAGGGTTGATATTAAAAACTTGAAGGTGTATTTACAGGACATAAAACACTTAAAACAACCTCCCACATGAGCTGGAACAACACAAAAATCAGTAACAACAAGAAGAACAAGAAACTTACTAGCGCCACGGGATTCCCGACATTTGATTTGTGTTGTTTGCCCTTTGTTTGGGTCTTGGATCATGAGAGAACCTTGAGAGACTGTTTTTAGGGTTATAAGGTCTGAATATACTGAAAAATAATAACTTAAAACGGGGTTGAGGTATCTTATATATGTCCATATGTCTTAAACCGCCTTTGTGGGCCCCATAGAGAGCAGCTTGGCGCACTCTCGCGAAAACGCGAATATCTCTCTATTCCGAGATCGTATCGATGAACGGTTTAATGCGTTGGAAACTAGACTCATAGATCTTCAATTTGATAGGCAGATCACCCCATAATTCCAAGCACATTGGGAGAAAAATGCAGTAACATTTGACCTAAAGTTTAAGTAAAATTATAAACCTAAGTTGCGACAACTTTTATCGACTTTTGTTTCATAACTCGCTTGACTTCAAGACTTATGATGCGGATATTATATAATTCAAATATATTAAAACAAGACCTCTTTGGATAATTAATCACCTCTAGTGTTACCCGAAAATACGGGTTACAACATCCTTGATTTGTTTAACTTCAAATACTTGTTAACTTCTCTTATACACCCTTATATTGTTTAAGATCAATAGGATTAACTTCTTATCATCTCAAAGATAATCCCTTTTTGGATTTACGTCGACTAACTTACGGCATGATCTATGGTATGCGAATTTGGGTTGTAACAGTTTGACAGGTAGGACTCGGGTACTCGTCATGGCCCATCGGTTTGGGTCGTGACAACTTTTGGCAGGGCTTCACACTTGGTCGTTTTGCATATTCTCTGAAGTTTTTGAATTCTTGTCAGTGCGATCATGTTTTGCGGCCGCACATTTAGTATGCGGACCCTACTTCTCTAAAAATTCTCTGAGCTTCACCGCACTTTGGCTTGCTGCATTCCTTCTT
Source organism: Nicotiana tabacum (assembly GCF_000715075.1). Classification (NCBI taxonomy): domain Eukaryota; kingdom Viridiplantae; phylum Streptophyta; class Magnoliopsida; order Solanales; family Solanaceae; genus Nicotiana; species Nicotiana tabacum. Next base: position 52,856,660 of record NC_134083.1, read on the forward strand.
GCCTTTTTGAGCTGGAACACTCCTTTTGAGTTAGAATTCTTCGTTAATGTCCAATTCTCCAACATGTCTGTAATTTACACAATTTTATTAGTTTTGGGAACATGAATCAACACTTTTGGGCTAAAACTAAAGGAAGAAAGTACTAAAAAGTGTTAAAATTCACACTTATCAGTGACGTCCTCGGCGCCTTACTTGCAAGATAATCATCGATTAGGCTCTTGTAGGCTTTGATGTTTGTTCCACTCTCCCAAGTATTCTCCTCTGATACCAACTGTTACGCGGTGTCTTTCTGAGATTTCTTGAAAAGGTGACGTAAGACTAAGCAACTGATGTCCGTGCAGTAGAAAAAAACCAATGTCAATATCAATTGAGAGAACAGAAAAGAGTATGAGAATGAAAGAAAGCTTGATTGCATTAATGAAAGCTATTAGAGAAAGCAACACAGTGTCGAGGGGGATAGACACCAGTATAGAGTATTATTTGCTTGCTGAAAGTTTGATTACTTGATCCCCCTAATAATGCTTCAAAAAAAAAAAAATCAAAGTTACAAGACTTGACATATCCAAGCTAGAGAGACAAAATGGAAATGCAGGAATTAAAACTACTCTATATTTACAACAAAAAAGGACTTAGATTTATACAAGGTTGAAGCATGTCCGTTGGCGGCAACCTTGTCTTTAGCATCGGTGTCTGTGCGCGCGTCGCTGTTGGCATCTGTCTGCGGCTGGACGCTGGCGAGGGCTATCAGTGGGGCGACATAGGCACAGACGCACTTGTCACTTGGCGCAGCCAAGACCCCGTGGTCGTCCATGGCACTAGGCATTGGGAGGCTTGCCAGGACACCATGGGGCACATCCAAGGGGTCATGGGGCATGACTGGAAAGCCGCCCATGACATATTTGACCATTTATTATAAACTAATTTTTATCCCATACAATTTCTATGACGGGAAAGAAGATAGATAAAGGTGAGAAGGAAGTTTTGTAAAGAATAAAAAGGAAAAGAGAAAGACAATAAATTGTATTTCAGTTTCTTATGCGTTCCATTACAAGTGAAAAACTACTTTTTGTGCCACGTATGCATGAAGTGTTCAATTGACACATGATGGATATACTTTAAGAGTTTAATTGGAACCACTTTTTGTTGGAGTGTTGAAATGAAAAATTATACAATTTTAAGGGGCTATTTATGTATTTGCCTAAAATTAATGAATTTTCAAATATAAAAAAGTTGCCGGTCTTCTACAAAGTTTGTTGAGCAGCAAAGTTATTAGTACTCCTTATAACATAGGGGAGAGAATTAAGAAGATTTTGGCCAAAAAATAGATTCACTTCAGCTTAACCTATTCTTTATTTATAATTTTAGCTCTGGTGTACTAATACTGGTTTAATATTTGTTTCGATCGAATTATTAATAATTGGCTGCCCGGTCTATATTATTGTAGTGACATCTATCGGCAGCCGTGCAGTTGATACTCATCATCATTTATATAAAAACTAAAAGTTAATTAATCTTTTATATTTTTAAGTTCTGAAAGTTGTGATAATGTTGCTCATTTTTCTTTAGGTACATTGTTATTGTAATGTTTTATCACAGAGTGGGTAACGATTGACTTGGGTTCGGAAGACATTATAACAATCTTAGACTATAATAATTAATTTATTCTTAAGGTGATCATTATTATTGTTCTCTCCTTTGGGTAGTTGGCTAATGTGAAGTTCGACAGTGTAACTATTTATATATATTTGAGTAAGGTAAGTCCTTTAGCCTAGCTTGCCACAGGCTTATTATAGAAAACCACATATGGCAATTATATTAGACACTACAGTTTGATACAGTAGTGTAATCTGTATATAAGACTAACATTGTACCGAAAACAAATGAAAAGATAAATAAAGAAATGGCGAAAAATCTTTCTATTGTAAATTAGGATTTTCGGAAAATTAAAATTATACTCCCTTCGTTTCAATTTACGTAAACATATTTGATTGTGCACGAAACTTAAGAAAAAGTAAAATATTTTTGAATTTGTAGTGTAAAATGAGGTACATATATTTTGTGTGCTTATAAATTATTGTATAAAGTTAAATTATTTTTAAATATGAAAAACGATCAACACCGACTAACAACGAAATATGTTTACATATATTAAAACGAAGCGAGTATTATCTTTTTAGCTCTCACTTTTTAGATAGAGTCAAAAGAGAGAACCTGAACGTGTTGGCTCTAAGTGTAACAGAAACTAAATCAAGTCCCACGCCATGTTATTCATATAGTACCATTGTACCAAGGTAGAGAAACATAATCTTTTGCCAGTTAAATAAAAGAAAATATCCTACAAAGATCGCTTGTTTTATTTTCAATTGTCTTAAAGATCTCTTGAAAATTTGATACGTAAAATTAAAAACAAGATATAACGTATTGGATAGTTGACCAACTTTCTAAAGTGTACAAAGACAGCTTATTCACCATATGAGTTGGTGCAAAAGGCAAAGGTGTCCCAGAAAAACTGTATACTATTCAAGAATATAATTGCAACGTTGCATTAATTAATTGGAATTATTGACACAGAGATTAATATCATCCCAAACGCCAACAGCCAACGAAACAAGCAGCTTCGTCGCGTCAAGTCAAGCCCAATGATAAAAATTGTGGGTTTTAAGCCGTTAATTTACTTGTTTTTTCCCCCTACTTTCTTGTCCTTTCAAATAAGCAATCTTCAATCACCACATGACAAAAAATGAGAGAATGAAATAACAGCTTAGAAACGAGATAAGCTTGTTCCTTTCCTTTTTATGCGAAGACAGGCGCTACAGACCGCAATAATTTTTTTTACACCTTACTGATAATTATATCGTTAGTTCTTAAGTCTCTTATTAATTATTCTAGCGTTTCAATCACTTTCTTTTACAGATATTTGTTGTAACATTCAATTTCGTAACTTCTAGTGATTATGACTCTACTAGCGTCAAATACTTTTAGTCCTATCAAATGTTCTATATTATTTTTAGTAAAATTTCAGAAACCACTATTGTTTAGTGGTTATTAACTTTCTATAACTATCATATATATAATTACTTTATATAACTAATATTTAGTTGTTACACGACTGTCTGTATTCACATTACTGTATTCATGAATATAGTAGTGGAATTCGCCTAAAATATAGGGGTGTCCAGTTGAGCGACTGTAGTCGCTATATTTGCGCTACTGTATTCAGAAATACAGTAGCTGAATTCACCTAAAAAAAATAGGGGAGTCCGGCTGCTTAATAACGGAAAAAGGATCAATTAGCATGTATCACTCCTAATTTAACTCAACAAAGTCAATTCTACATAAATTTCGCTGCTATTGTGTTGTATTTCATGTATTCGCGCTACTGCATTTATAAATACAGTGAGATAAAAAACAAGGATTACATATGTTTAATTATGTATTCCATGTATTCGCGCGAATGTATTTATAAATACAGTGAGGTAATTCGCTTAAAACAAATAGTGATTACTCGTGTTTAATAACGTAAATCGCAATATTGAATTGTATTCAATTTCACTATATTGAATTCAGTTGTATTCAAAGTTCAAACAACAAAAAATTAAGAAAATAGGGTGTATACCATTCTATTCAATTCGACTGTATGCATTGTATAATATTATATATTGTATTCAATTCACCGTATTCAAACAACAAAAAATCTTAAAACGCAGTAATATTCGGGTGTATTCAATAAATACAGACCTTCGGAATAAATAAATAAATAAATGCATGCGAAAAATAATGTATTTATATAAAAATACAATGTATTTGAGTGAATTTGTACATAATATAATACATTTGTATAATTATATGTGACTAAAATAGCAAAGAAGAGAAGAAAGTTCACCGAAGATGGCGTTTTACGGCCAAGCAAAATATTGTATACATTGTATTAAAACTAAAAAAGGAGATGAATAAAAATCCGGCCCTCAAATCTTCCCCGACGTCGCCATGGCCAAATCTGTTCCCCTAAGAGGATGAGCCAATAGTGGATGATGACGCCGACGATTCTGACTCATAGCTATATAGAAATTGACGATTCATCGTTTTAAGAACTTCTGCCCTATTATTCATCCAACGTTCATGTTGGCATACACACTGTAAATTGGCTGAAGTTGTAAAGGTATTTTCAATTGCAGTAACCCTAAAGGATTCGACTAGAGAAATCACGATTAGAAGAAGGTATTTTGCTCGAAGATAGAGAGAAAGAAGAAAATTTTTGCTGAGATTTTGAGAGAGAATCGTGTGTTAACTGAAAGAAAGACAGAGAAAATATAAATAACGTATTTCATGACTCAATAATAGTGTATACCATAAATACCTATTTTGCTATTAAATATAAAATGTAGCTATAGAAAATAATATTTTAAAATAATTTTGATTTATAATAAATATGCAAAATACATAAGTTAACATCTGAACTATGGACCAAATCCCTGTTATACACCTTTTATGGACATAAATTATCTTACTCACTCGACCTTTTCAAAGTTTACAAGACACACTATTTTTTTGTTGACCACTTTTTAAAAATATATGTGATATCACACACCAATAAGATCGTGACACGTGTCATAACTCCAGAAAATAATTAATTTACACCCTACTTAATTAATTCTTTCATAAAAAACCAAACAAATAAAAGTAACCCCGTCCCCAACCCATCTTTAGTTCAGCGGGTGGAAAAGACGTACAAGAAGAAGTAGAAGCTAAAATTGGGGAAGAATTCGAGATGGGTTTTCTCCGAATAGAAGGAGTGATTTGTTTCCTCCTGATTTGTAATTGCAATTGAGGATATGCAAGACAATTAGGCAGCAGATGAAATAGACAAGTATTCATGTTTTAATTTCTTCTCCAAATTAAAAAGACATTCCGGCAAATCACCATGGTTCAGTCATCTGGTGTTCCGGTAATTGACGGATTTCAGTGTTGTGTCCCAACCTCCACGATCTCCACCAGCACCGGAATTCTACCTTCCTCCACCAGCGCCGCCCTTGCCTCTGTCACTGATATCAATTCGCTCACTATGAACGTCGATTTATTGAACTAAAATCCGCATTAGTTCCACCAAGGCTTCATCAAGCGAGCTTGTACTGCTCTCACTTTGTTCTCCTTCACAGAACACAGAGAGTACAGAGCCGTCGATGTGTCTCTTTTACTGCGAAATTGTTTCAATTTCTTGAAGGTTCACTAGCTAAGGTATTGCACCTGATCTTCCGATTCTGATTGGAATTATTTGTAGATATAATAATTAGAAATAAAAATAAAAAGAAATGACTTTAATAAATTTAAAAAATAAAAAGGGTGGGCATGTGACGGTCCAGACCTAAAAAATTTACACGCACTCGCCATTTTTTAGGTGTAAAACACACGCACGCCAGCTATAAAAAATAGTGTTTCTAGGCACACTATAAATGTTGAGTGTGTAAATTAATTTTCCTCCTAAAAAAGTGTAACATGAATTTCGTCCATAGTGTATAAGGTAACTTATGTATTTTGCCTAATAAATAGGATGTATACCTTTGGTATATGAGTTCACTAATTATTCACACACTCACCCCCAAACCCTTTTTTCCTTTTTTTTTTTAAATAAGGATAAAGTGAAAAAAAACAACAACAAAATAAATGAAAAATAATAATCATAGAGTTGTTTATCTAAACCCTAAAGGTTTGCCATGTGCTTACTCTTCCATGTAGAAGAAACAAGTATTATGGGTACTCGATCGGATGTGCAATCTTCTGTCTCCCTAAGATTATTTGAATTTGTCTGCCGAAGCTTATATTTAGATTTCTTCATATTGGAGTACATTATGTTTGTAACAAGTTTTTTTAATTACATTCACATAAATACAAAATTCCTATTGATTGATCTAAGTATATTTATATTTCCTTAAACCCCCTTCCAGGGGAGAAAAATGAGAAGTTGTTATACATACTCCATAATTGATTAGATGAGAATTGGGAATTGGAAAATTTTCTCATGTTTACTTCCCAAATGGCTTTAAAACGAACAAGGAAGGTTGCTTTCTTTCTGGCCCAAAATGTTATTGAACCTTTTTCGTTCTTAAGCATCTTATTGGGCTTGTAATTTTGCAAAATGGGCTTTGGACTGTAGAAGATCTGGCCTTCGTGTATAACATTGGTATAACAAACAAAGTTTTCTAGCAGGGAAATTTTAGGAAGAATCCCATCGTAGAAATGACCTTAGGTAGCCACTTTTAGCACCGCTATTATAACATATTCAGTTTTTAAAAATTTCTCAAAGTTTAGCATGTTTCGAAGGTTTGAATTTGACATGCATTTAACCAGACCCGCGATTAAAACTTCAGATGATTTTGAGGCGCTTAAACTTTAGAAAATTTTATAAATTCCCACTATTATTTAAATAGGGATCCTAAAAACCTATTCATGCACTCCACCAGGTCCTTCTTTGTGGCCCAAAACTTTATGGGACCTTTTTTGTTGAAGAATTAATCTTATTGGGCTTATAGTTTTGCAAAATGGGCTTACACTGTAGAATGATATGGCCCATTGGCGTAACAACTAGAATTTGCTTAGCAACAAAAAAGATTATCCATAAGGTCCTACCGGGAGTCGAACCCAGGTCGCTGGATTCAAAGTCCAGAGTGCTAACCACTACACCATAGAACCGCAGATGTTAGCCATCTTACAATTTTTTGTACTAATTATTGACTAAATCTGCATATTGAAACAGTGATATCAAAGTGAAGTCAGGATTTACTTGGAATTAAACGTTAGTTTGACAGAAACAACAAATGAGGAAGTTTGGGTTCTATTGTGCAATCAATCAATAAAATAATAATATCTTGTAATATTATCAGATTATATGATTGGCCTGTAAAGGAGCAACTCCTAATCCTAACAAGTAACTAACACTCACCATATCTTGCTTCGGAGTTCTCTCTCTTTTATCAAAGCGTAACATAATTTTGACCAGTCGTTACCATTAGCAATTAATGCATGATTCCTATATTACTAATGCGCTTCACTTTTCTATCTCTCATAAGTTCTCAGTTATTCATCAATTAGCACTCAATAGTGTTTGGTATTTGTCTTGATTTTTTTATCATATTTTTCTATCTCTTGAAGAAAAGAATAACATATTTATCATAATTAAATTTTACTTTTCTTAGAAGAAAATTATAAATCTTCCATATTTGGCTAGTCATTTTTCTTGAAGGAAAATATTTTAGAAGGATCCTTACTTCTCATTCAGTAACATCTACAATGTAACCATATGGGGTTTAAGAGTTTTGTTTAGGGGGAGAATTTCGGGGCAAATGTTAGCCTACCACTTGTATTTGCCTCTTTGTGAGGTTATTCTCTCGGTATTTTATATTTTCTACCAAACCACGTTAAATATTTGTGTCTGTTTTGATAGATTTCTGTTTTGTTATCGGATTTATTGCCGTTCAAAATTTGTTTTGTTAGTTTAAGCTTGATAACTCATTATTTCGATCCTATAACAAATAGGAGTAGTGGCATACTTATATGCACGTCGCATTGGGACGAAGAATATGAAGGGTTTTAGTGAGTTATTTATTCTCAAAATGACTGTAAATATTTGAAAAATTGAAGGGGCATTCAAACTTGGAATCTGCGTAAAGCTGAATGTCCAGAATTCGTACTAGCTCTTTATATAGTACTACTGAAGCACAGCCATGCGAGGGCAATTTTTTGACACGAACGCATTTAATTTCTTGAATTTAGCGATCGAGCTCAATCTATACGTTCTGAGTATTTCTCAAACAACTTTTATACGGCACATGCAATAGTCTTTTTTCTTTCCAGATGATTGATTCATGTGATATTTTCTAGTATCATTTAGGTAGGAATGGAGTGATATTATTATGCCGTCCAGCTTTACCAAATTTAGTACTTGACATTCCACTATTAAACTTATTTTCTCAACAAAAGCAACTTGAACTTTCCAGATGTTGAAAAAGAACTTTTTTATGCGAATCTTAGTGTTGGTCCATTTTACGAATTGTACGTTCTTTAACCTATCTGCTTAAAAGCTACTTGAACTTTCCAGATGTCGAAGTAAGAACTATGTCATGTGATTCTTAAAATAGGAAATGATTGTTACATTAAAAAGACTTTCTCATAGTACTTGTTAATGAGAAAGTTCCTCCAAACAGAAAGTAGAATTCACATTAATTATTGTACACACTCATAGAATGGAATAGTTCACTTTCAACAGTGGTTTCACCAACAACACCAGATGGTAACTCCAATCAAATTTAGAAAACACTTTGAAAGTAGTACCACCACTTTCTAAAGGCTTGGTAACTAAATTTTGTTGCACAGTGACAAATCAAATTATTGAGTAATTAACCCAGCAAATGCTCATCTTTTTGTTCCTTTTGCAGTTGATCGGACAGTAGTTGAGAATTGATCGAAAAAGCTTGATCATGACGAAAACTTCTTATCTTTAGCTGCAGATAAAATATTTCCTTAATCTGGTCATTTAAAAGTTAATTTAGGGTAACTCTATTTAATAAATTAATTAGTAACCTATAATAAACTGTAAGTGACCTGCTATAACAGTGTAAAAATTTACTAGACTGTGAGCTAAAAACGTTATATTACTAGCATGAGGGAGAAGCTTCTGTTTACCCAAAAAACGGTACAGTTGAATTTGTTCGTGGTTTCTAAACAAGTGAATTAATTTGATCCAAAAAGTAATAAAATAACTGATGAAATACGAAATACTTAGCCTTAGAATGTAGATGAAACAACAGAGCTAATGAGTCCGGGAATAAAGTTTTCGGGCACAACAATGATAAGATCAAAAGCGAGAGAATAAAGCTGTATTAAAATGTTGTATAGAATGTAGCGTAAGTTAGCCAGAAAATTCGTGTCCTTTACAATGATAATTGAGCTCTCTATTTATAGCTATGTCTAGGGAAGGAAGTCCTAGGATCATGTCCTTCTTTAATGTCAATTATGAGGGTCATTGATGAAGATATAACGTTAGACATAAAAGCCAAATTTCTTGTAATGGGCCATCATCCTTAATGCTTCAAAATATTCTGTATTAAATGTTACCAAGCGCAAAGCATTTAATACTCTTTTTATGATCGTTATTCCTTCCGGTGACAAGCGGAATAGCTATGTTCGGTGGCCACCTCTATCTTGTGTTCCACGTATCCTTCCTTTAAGCGGCCACTTGTCATATCATATTTTTTCCTATACAGATAGTTCCCCTACTTTTCTGTGACATAACTTTGTGTTACCGGAAAGTTGGTAGAAGCATTCTTTTGACGGAAATTACTATAATTCCTTTTGAAGGTCACTGACGGTTGATTAGACGCCTATCTCTCCGTATTTAATGCCCCGAACACGAGTCTTCCTATGATTTAGCACAACTTTTGCCGATTATCGAGACAATCATAGCCATGAATTTAGCCGCCAAAATTTTACTTATACGCATCATCCTTCTCTTATGTACTTCATAATCTCTCAAACTTCTAATTTGCATCTTGATTTCTCAACTTTTCTCTGATCTTCTTCGAACTAGAAATTTTCCTTCCTTCTATTTCAATGACTTCCTCTTACAAAATGTGCTAGTTCTTCAAAGGGCAAGAGCAAAACTGAGGATTCCGTTCCTCCAACAGTGGGTTTCATCATCCCAAGAAGACTTAGTACTTCGAAGGATTTTGAAGAGAAATTTCCTACTGCTAACCTCGCACATGGGCTCTTAGTAGGTACCCTTCTTCTATTCACCCTTCCAGTATTCCTACCGTGAAGGAGGACTGTCGCTTTCATGAGTTGGACATCATTGCTCCTGACCTATCGGAGCGAGTGACCCTTCCTAGGGAATGATTAACATATTTTTTCACGTATCCCTTTACTTTGGGTGCATTTTCTTTGAGCGGGGAGCTTGATTCTGTGATTGCGGAGTTTTGCCTTCGCTACCAAGTGTGTTTGGCACATCTACGTCCTTCAATGTGGAGGACGGACGCCTGCCTTCGGCGTTTGTGCCTAGGAACTGGAGAGGATCTGACCCTAGCTCATATGACGAATCTTTATTCCCCCAAAATCTTCCGCGGGGGAATGATAAACCTTTGTAAGTATGGACACTATGCTTTGCTGTCCAGCATGGACGACGACAATGACCGTGGGTGTATGGAACTGTTCATTGCAGTTGCCACGAGTGACATTATTCCTACAACGGCTTCATCCTTTCCGGTTGTTTGGAACCGTTCTCGTAAGTTCTTTTTAATACATCTTTTATTACTAAATATTCTTTCATGCTTGTATTGATCCTTCAACCTTTGTTTGTTACAGCGACTCGATAGATCCCACCAGTGAGAGAGGGCTTGGACCGGTGGGTTCAGAAGATCATGGACATCACAACGCCCGAAACCAGTTTGTAGAAATGGTTATTCATTAAATACGGGTGGAAGGCCAAAAATCATGGTAACTTTAATTTACCTTGTTTCCACTTTTTGTATATGAAAAACTTGGTTGAACCCTTCTGACTTGTTCACAAAATTAGGTCTACCTGCGGGCTCAGTTGATGTCCCCGAGGAGGATGTTTTGGCTGACCCTGCTGATGCGGCGAGGCTGCTTCAGGAGGCACTTACTCGAACAGGCATCTCCGGGCCTGCTTCGGGCGTAAACGTTTCTTCACGGAGTCCCCGACCAGCGAACAAGCAACCAAAAATAAGACGTTCCTATGCTATCGGAGAAAAGAATAAGAGGGCAAAGGTTGATGTCCCCAAGTCATCTCCGGTGGCGATAGTGACTGGTCCTCCTTCCGGGCCGGTCATAGACACTGTGATGATCGATGATGATGAAGAAGCTAATGATTAGGGAGCTTCTTTACATAGAAGGCGGCGATCCTCATCATCTCAACAGGATGCTCAATCTGTTGATACAGTCATACCAACCGAGGATGATATCTCAGCACTTTGGAGAGAATTTGATTTGGTAGATAATGCCAACTCCCGTTCTCGGGCCCCAATTGTTGTGCTCGGTACTGCAAGGCAGAGTACCGGGTCCGTGCCTTCTTTGGTTGGCGATCAAACAACCAGCACTGCATTTGATGTAGCTGCTTCACACTCTTCAACTCCATCAGCTTCATCTCCACCTTCACCATCACCAATAATTGCTACATTATTTCTATCTTCATCCACCCTTCAAACAGTGGTTGCTACATCATCTCCATCGGCCGCACCTGACTATAAAGAAGGTATCCCTCCTCCACAGTCCCCAGTTCATGGGAATTTGGGGCAAAAGTATGATGCCCCTTCTGAAGATCCCTAAAGGAGGAGGAGTGTTACCCTTTCGGTCTCCACCGGGTGCAACTTGCTTTCGAGGCGGTGGAGCTTGCTAACTATCTGAAGCCTTTGGCTTCAGAAAAAGACTAGGGGAAGATTTAGACACTCTTGAGAGAGTGTTTGTTGAAAAATGTTATGCATAACGCCGCAACAGTACGACACTTTCTTCTTCTGTTATTTCTTCTACTTTTGAACAAATGTACTCTAAGTTTTGCCTCTTCTTATTTTGTAGGCCAACTTTCTTGCTTCGAAGGGCCTCCAAAGGCTAATTCATGAGAAGGAAGAACTTACTTCTGAATGGGATCCGATTTTGGCTGAACGGGACCAGACTGTTCTCTGCCTCTCGGAACTAGAAACCAAGGCTACCGAGGCCGTTATTTTAGAGGCCCGTTTGCAGCAAAGCCAGCAAGAATTGGTAACCCTTAGCCAGGAAATTGGGCCGCTAAGGGTTAGATTTGATGAAGCCAAGACTAAATGGGTAGAAGTTCAGAACGCTGTTCTTGCTGCAAACGATCGTGAGGCTGCCTCCGCTGAAAGAGTGATTAACTTAGAGGCAGCCTTAAACTCCAAAAGAGTAGAGCTCGCTGCTGTGGTAGCGAAATATGCCTAGTTGGAAGAGAAGTATAGGAAAACTATCGAGCATAATAGGCTCTATAGTTCAACTGTCTGTGAGCTCGATGTTAGTCTCAAATCTGCTAGGTCCGCCCGGGAAAACCTTTCTGCCGAAATCACTCAACTCAAAGAAGAACTCAAGCGCCGAGTGACTTCCCTCATTGTTGAAAAAACTTATTCCATGTATAGCATTAGGAGAAAAACCTTGGAAGAGGCCAAGACTGGTATCATTGACATTGATGACGAAATTGCTAAGGCCCGAGAGCTTGGGTTGGCTGCAAAAAATGGACTCCCGGCGCAGTCTGACGCTAAGGCCCGAGAGCATGTTTTGGTATAAATTTTTAGAAAATGAACTAAAAAACTTCAGCTTATTTAGACTGAAGTTTAGGATAAAACTCATGACAAAATTATAGACAGCACGACAAAACTTCAGCATGTGGCAATGGAGACTGGTCCTCCTTCTGGGCCGGTCATAGATACTGTGATGATAGATGATGATGAAGAAGCTAATGATGAGGGAGATTCTTTACATAGAAGGCAACGATCATCATCATATCAACATGATGCTCAACCTGTTAAGACAGTCATACCAACTGAGGATGATGTCTCGACACTTTGGAGAGAATTTGATTTGGTATGCCAACTCCCGTTCTCGGGCCCCAATTTTTGTGCTCGTTACTGCAAGGCAGAGTACTGGGTCCGTGCCGTCTTTGGTTGGCAAGCATCAAACAACCAACACTGCATTTGATGCAGCTGCTTCATACTCTTCAACTCCATCAGCTTCATCTCCACCTTCACCATCACCAGCAACTGCTATATCATTTATATCTTCATCCACTCTTCAAACAGCGGTTGCTACATCATCTTCATCGGCCGCACCTAACCATGAAGAGGGTATCCCTTCTCCACAGTCCCCGGTTCATGGGAATTTGGGGCAAATTATGCTTCCTCTTCTGAAGATCCACAAAGGAGGAGGAATGTTACCCTTTTGCTTTCCATCGGGTGCAATTTGCTTTCGAGGCCGGTGGAGCTTGCTAACTATCTAAAGCCTTTGGCTTCAGAAAAAGACTGAGAGAAGATTCGGACACTCGTGGGAGAGTGTTTGTTGAACAATGCTATGCATAACGCCGCAACGGTATGGTACTTGCTTCTTCTGTTATTTCTTCTACTTTTGAACAAATGTACTCTAAGTTTGGCCTCTTCTTGTTTTGTAGGCCAACTTATTTTCTTCGGAGGGCCTCCAAAGGCTGATTCGTGAGAAGGAAGAACTTACTTCTGAACAGGATCAACTTTTGGCAGAACGGGACCAGACTGTTCTCTGCCTCTCGGAACTGGAAATCGAGGCTACCGAGGCCGTTATTTTGGAGGCCCGTTTGCAGCAAAGCGAGCAAGAATTGGTAATCCTTAGCCAAGAAATTGGGCCGCTAAGGGTTAGATTTGATGAAGCCAAGGCTAAATGGATAGAAGTTCAGAACGTCGTTCTTGCTGCAAACGATCGTGAGGCTGCCTCCGCTGAAAGAGTGATTAACTTAGAGGCAGGCTTAAACTCCAAAAGAGAAGAGCTCGCTGATGTGGTAGCGAAACATGCCTAGTTGGAAGATAAGTACAGGAAAACTATCGAGCATAATAGGCTCTATAGTTCATCTATCTGTGAGCTCGATGTCACTCTCAAATCTGCTAGGTCCGACCGGGAAAACCTTTCCGTCGAAATCACTCAACTCAAAGAAGAACTCAAGCGCCGAGCGGCTTCTCTCATTGTTGAAAAAACTTATTCTATATATAGCATTAGGAGAAAAACTTTGGAAGAGGCCAAGACTGGTAGCATTGGCATTGATGCCGAAATTGCTAAGTCCCGAGAGCTTGAGTTGGCTGCAAAAAATGGACTCCCGACGCAGTCTAATGCTCCAGGTTCTTCTGATTGCGGTTCTAAGTTTTCGGAAACTTAAGAGGGATCGGAAGATGATGATTCTGAAAACCAAGCTGGGGAAAACGTTGAGCCATCGGTGGAACCAACTCCCGGGGATACGGATACTTCTCTTCCTCATGATTCCGGAGACGTTGTAACTTAGCTTTTTCTTTATTTTTCTATTTTTTACTTTTATCACTCTGACGCGCCCTTGTAAATAAAAACATATTTTTTTCTCAAGTATTCTTGGAGTCTTATTTTCATTTTGAATATTCGTGCAAGTCTTTAACTTTCGTGCTTGCTTAAGTATTCTGTGCATGTTGTTCTGTTCGCACTTTATTATGTGTAATCTTGGATGCTTTTTCTTCGAAGCATTTTGGTTCTGAGAATTATCCCTTTTACATGAGGGTTTCTAATAGTATTTGCGCAAGTTTACTTTTTGCGTCTTTTTCGTATGCAGCTTCGGGTGTATTTTCCCCAGGTGGTATTATGGATTCCAGGCATTGATTCTTCCGGAACCAACCCTTTAAAGTGAGGGTTTTTATAAGAGAGGGCCCTCTTATGTTTACGGTGCTCTTGAAGAGGACGTCTCCTGTTCATTACGGTACAAACATTTGAAGTATTTGTTTAACTTTCAAATGGTAAAATTAACTCATCGTTCAAACAAGAAACAAGATAAAAACAAAAGGATTTCATTTAATTTAATTTATTCTATTTTTAAAAGTACATAAGTATTTTTCTATGCAGAAAAGAAATTGCCATGACTTGTGGCTTTAAAGAAATTGCTATGACTTGTGGCTATCTTGTACAACTTGTTTCTACGGGGCTGGCTGCGCAGTCCCCGATCCCGATGATGTATTATGTTTCTAATTTTTGTTCTCCGGTTGACGTGGCATTCAGTGTTGCCGTAACCTCATATCATTCCCTCCAGTGTTCGAATGCGAAGAATGCGAATTGGAACACTGAAAGCCTTGTATCTTCGAAGATCCAACCAATGAATTGCTAGGTAATCCTTTACTCGATAACATATCTTGTTTCCCATTATGAACCCATGATATCGAGCGAAAGAATACCTAATAATCCTCTAGTGGTTTGTGCTCGTGAACGATCGGGTAACCTCTTTTCGGTAGCAAACTTAACTTCTCGATGGGAATTTGCTATCGAAGAAAAGATTATCTAATCATCCCCGAGTGGAAACTTGCTTGTTTGCCTTGTTATCAAAGGTCTTATCATTGCTGTCTTAGTAGTATGCTTTCCGTCGCTGCCTCGTTAAAAACCTTGCCAGAAAAACCCAATTGGGATAAAAACTGAACGAAGGGAAAAATAGTGCATCACATACTTTCTGTTTGACTGTTGTTCGTCAGGAGTACTATCTTTTATGCTGAGCCACGTTCCAGTTGCTGAGCAACTTGTCTCCATTTTGGTTCTCTAACTCGTTTGATCCTTTCCCAGTGATAGCTGAAACCCGGTAAGGGCCTTCCCATGTTGGGCCTAACTTGCCCGAGTTGAGTTCCCGGGAGTTTTGAGTTACATTCTTCAAGACCAAGTCTCCTACTTTGAAATATCGGAGGTTGGCTCTTCGATTATAATATCGCTCCATTCTTTTCTTTTGAGCCGCTATTCTGACATGCTCCAAGTCCCTGCGCTCCTCGCGCAGCTCCAAGTTAATTAGCATTGCTTCATTATTCGATCCTTCGTTCGCCTCAAAATAACTTAAGGTTGGTTCCCCCACTTCCACCGGTATCAAAGATTCTGCACCGTATATAAGGGAAAAAAGGGTATCTCCCGTGCTTGACTTGGCCATTGTTCGGTAGGCCCATAGAACCCCAGGTAATTCTTCGGGCCAGTTGCCTTTTGCTGCTTCCAACCTTTTCTTGAGGTTTTGAATAATCACTTTGTTTGTTGACTCCGCTTGACCATTTGCGCTCAGATAATAAGGTGAAGATGTAATCCTCTTTGTCTTCAAGTCTTTAAGGAACTTTGTAATTTTTGCGCCGATAAACTGCGACCCATTGTCGCATGCAATCTCTTTTGGTATTCAAAACCTGCAAATTATATTTTTCCACATGATGTTGACCACTTCGCGTTCTCCGATCTTCTGATAAGGTCTTGCTTCCACCTATTTAGAAAAATAGTTAGTCAAAATTAAAAGAAACCTTACCTTTCCAGGAGCCGGTGGCAATGGTCCGACGATGTCCATCTCCCATTTTATGAACGACCACGGGGACAGAACCGAATGCAAGGGTTATGCCGGTTGATGTACTAGTGGTGCGTAGCCTTGGCACTTATCACATTTTCTTATGAAGTCTTTAGCATCTTGTTCCATATGGGGCCAGTAATACCCTGCCCAAACTAATTTCAGCACCAAAGAATTTGCACTTGAATGGTTGCCGCATATTCCTCCGTGGACTTCTCTGAAAGGATTTTCTGTACAATTCGCCTTTCTTGAAGCTATAACGTGCACCACTCTTGATGGTTTGGGGTCTTCGGGCAACTTTCCATGCTCGAGATAATCAATTATTTCGTTTCTCCAGTACCAGACTAAACTAGTCGAATTCACCTCATAGTAACCATCTGTGTCCAAGGCTGAGCTTATCAGTTGTACTATCGTCCTTGATTCCGATCCTTGGATTTCTGTTGATGAACCCAAATTTGCCAATGTATCTGTTTCCGCGTTATCTTCCATCGGGATATGAGTTATTGACCACTCCCGGAATCGTGCCAATAGAGCCTGAACTTTTACCACGTATTGTTGCATACGTTCCTCTTTGGTGTCAAAAATTCCGTAGACCTGATTTACCACCAACTGCGAATCACATTTGATTTCGATGACTTCAGAGTCAAGTCCTCGGGCCAATTCGAGCCCTGCAATCAAAGCTTCATAATCTGCTTCATTTTTAGTTAAAGGAATCGTTTTGATGGCTTTCCTTAAGGTTTCTTTCGAAGGTGTGATTAAGACTATTCCGAGTTCGGACCCTTTTATGTTTGAAGCTCTGTCTGTAAATAAGGTCCAAACTCCCGATGCCGATTCCGACACCATTATTGCCTCCTTAGATGCCAGAGGTAATTGTCCCGAACTGAAGTCGGCCACGAAGTTAGCCAAGACTTGCGACTTAATTGCAGTCCTCAGTTTATACTCTATATAGAATTCGCTCATTTAGACGGCCCATTTGGCCAACTTACACGAGAGCTAGGGTTTATGGAGGATATTTCTCAGAGGGAAAGAGCCACCACAACTATTGAGTGGTATTGGAAATAGGGCCTCAGCTTCCGAGCATCAACTACGAGAGCTAAGGCCAGCTTTTCCAGATGTGGGTAGCGAATTTCTGCTCCCGTTAAAATTTTGCTAACATAATAAATGGGAGATTTCGTACCTTCGTCCTCTCGGACTAAAACTGCACTCACCGCAACTTCTGAAACCGCGAGTTAGGCTAGCAACGCTTCACATTCTTTTGGTTTTAAGAGCAACAGAGGGCTTGACAAATGTTTCTTCAACTCTTTCAAGGCTTGCTGACACTCCGGTGTCTACTCGAAATTATTTTTCTTTTTGAGTAGTGCGAAGAAGTGATGACATTTTTTCGATGAACGGGAAATGAACCTGCTCAAAGCTGCCAATCTCCCTGTGAGCCTTTGGACTTCTTTTACGTTAGACAATTGATCCGGGATGTCCTCTATGGCCTTGATTTTGTCGGGATTTACCTCAATTCCCCTTTGTGATACTAAGAATCCTTGGAACTTATCCGAACTGATCCCGAACGCACACTTCTCGGGGTTAAATTTCATATTATGCTCCCTCAGGATGTCGAATGTTTATTGCAAATTCTTCAAGTGGTCACCTGCATTCAAAGACTTAACGAGGATATCGTCTATATACACTTCCATAGTCTTTCCTATTTGTTTTTCGAACATCTTATTCACGAGATGTTGATAAGTGGCTCCAACATTTTTCTGCCCGAAGGGCATCGCATTGTAACAATATGTACCAAAATTTGTTATAAACGAAGTCTTTTCCTGATATTCTGGGTTTATCTTGATTTGATTGTACCTAGAATAAGCATTGAGGAAACTCATTAACTCGTGCCCGACCGTAGCATCAATCATCTGGTTGATATTTGGCAATGAGAATGAGTCTTTCGGGCATACCTTATTACGATCCTTATAATCTACGCACATGCGAAATTTATTATTTTTCTACTACTACTACATTGGCTAGCCAGTCCGGATATCTTACCTCTCGGATTGAACCAATCTCAAGTAAATGACTTACCTCTTCTTTGACGAATTTATTCCTTGTTTCAGCAATAGGGCGCTTCTTTTGTCTTATCGGAGGTATATTGGAATCCAAGCTTAACTTGTGTACGGCTATCTCCGTTGGGATTTCTGTCATATCTTCGTGTGACCATGCAAAACAATCGGCGTTAATTTTAAGGAATTCAATAAAAGCAGACCTGTGCTCCGGGTGCAGTCCTGTTCCCAAATGGAATTTCCTTTCTAGGAATTCTTCGAACAACACAACCTACTCCAGTTCTTCTGTCATGGACTTCGTCGCGTCCGTCTCTTCAGGTACTTGAAAATACCTTGGTACCTGATATTAATCCGACTCTTCTGTCCCCAGATTATCTTCCTCTAGTCGGGGGCAGGTGTCGGTTTCGGTTCCGATAATTGCTATGCCGCACGTTCCTTTCCTTTGCTACTGGAAACCAAAATTGCATTCATCTCCCTGCTGCCGGCTGATCACCCTTTATCTGTTTGACCCCCTCGGGTGTCGAAAATTTTAACAATCGGTGATATATTGAAGGCATGACTTTCATCTCATGTAGCCATGGTCTCCCTAAGATGATGTTGTACCCCATGTCTCCATCTACTACTTCGAAGAGTGTTTTCTTCATTATTCCCTCAGTGTTCGTGAGCAGCAAAATTTCTCCTCGGGTTGTCACGCTTGCGAGGTTGAATCCGGCGAGGAGTTTTGTAGCTGGGATAATGCTTCCGGTGAGTTTAGCTTGATCCAGTACTCTCCATTGTATGATATTAGCTGAACTTCCTGGATCCACTAAAGCACGTTTAATTTTAAAATCTAACACATTTAAAGAAATTACCAGTGCGTCATTGTGCGGCAGTAGTAATCTGTCTGCATCTTCGTCCGTGAACATGATATCGTCTTTCCGGAGCCTTTTACTATGAGTTATCGACACTTTTGTCTTCTTTGCTGCTGAAATGGTGACCCCATTAATTTCATTCCCTCCGAAGATCATGTTGATCGTTTGGCGTGGAGGTTCTTCTCCTTCTTTCGAGGTTTTCGCATCGCCCTTGTTCCGACCATAGTTGTGTTTAGCTCGATCGCTCAAGAATTCTCTGAGGTGACCATTCTTCAACAACACTGCCACTTCCTCCCGGAGGTGTTGGCAGTCCCCAGTCCGGTGGACGTTAGTGCCATGGTATTCACACCATAAATTGGGATCCCTCTGGCTGGGATCGGATTTCATAGGTCTTGGGAATCGTGCCTCTTTGATATTCCTCATGGACGACACCAACTCTACGACACTGACATTGAAGTTATTTTCTGATAACTTTGGGTAAGAAGAATCTCACGACCCTGAGATTTCTCTATCCTGCAGTGATCTGTTGTTCCGTCCATGATCGATCCTTCTATCAACGGTGAATCTGTCTACCGTCCGGAAGTTCCTGCCACAACCTTATGTACGCTCGTAGGGAAAAAACCGACCTTTCGAAGTCTGTCTATCTGTGTCAGTATCATTTTTTATTTTTTCTTTGTTCTTCTACCGTCCTTTGGTCGACGATGGAAAGCCAACTTGATCATCTTCGATCCTTATTTTTGACTCGTACCAGTTGTGGACGTCCCCCCAAATCATCGCTTGGAACTCGAGCAGACTTTCCTTCAACTTCCGAAAAGTGTTCGAACTTCTCGGATTTAAACCTTTGGTGAATGCTTCAGCTACCCATTCATCCGGGACCGCCGTTAGTAACATCCTTTCCTTCTGGAACTGGATGACGAACTCTCGTAATAACTCGGATTCTCCCTACACGATCTTGAATATGTCGGTCTTTCGGGCCTGTATCTTTCTAGCACCGGCATAAACCTTGATGAAAGAATCCACAAGCATCTCAAAGGAATCTATGGAATGCTCGGGCAATAGTGAATACTACGTTAAAGCTCCCCTCGTGAGAGTCTCACCAAATTTCTTCAGCAACACATACTCGATTTTGTGAGGAGCCAAATTATTTCCTTTCACTGCTATTGTGTAAGTGGTAGTGTGCTCCTGTGGATGTGAAGTTCCGTCATACTTCGGCACCTCGGGCATTTTGAATTGCTTCGGGATTAATTCTGGGGCCGTACTCGGCTTGTACGGTAATTGAATATACTTCTTCGAATTCGGGCCTTTCAATACCGGTGGCGCGCCCGAGATTTGATCTATGCGGGCATTTACTTCTTTCATGAACCGTAAAAGTTCCTCCTTGAATGGGTCGTTATCGTTGTTGAGGCCGGATCTACTCCCCTCTGTGTCGTTTGGTTTGCGGGAACCTCGAGAGGAATTGGATTTCCCCTGTTCGTATTATTTGAAGCACCTGATAGCGCCTGCTTTAGTTCCGTCATAACCTGATCCTCCCCTCACTGCACCCGCTACATGCTCCTCATCAGCATCATCAGGAGTCCTCTCCCTAACCAGTCGAGGATATCGCCCGTCATGCGTCGGTGTGACGTCGTTCTCCTTATTGCGAGTGTCACTGATTGTATTCTCGAAATGAGGCTACTCCCCTTGAATTTCAGGGTTGCGTGTGCCGTTAATAGTGTTATCTGCCATTTCTTTTGTAATTTTTGCTAAGACAAAAATGATCAAACTTGTTAGTAAAAAAGGCAAGGATCAATTTAATTGCACGTCAGTCTAGGCCCCGCGGTGGGAGCCAAACTGTTTACCCGAAAAACGGTACAGTTGAAGTTGTTCGTAGTTTTTAGACAAGTGAATTAATTTGATCCAAAAAGTAATGAAATAATTGATGAAATACGAAATACTTAGCCTTAGAATGTAGATGAAATAATAGAGCTAATGAGTCCGGGAACAAGGCTTTCGAGCACAACAATGATAAGATCAAAAGCGAGAGAATAAAGTTGTATTAAAATGCTGTATAGAATGTAGCGTAAGTTAGCCATAAAATTCGTGTCCTTTACAATGATAACTGAGCTCTCTATTTATAGCTATGTCTAGGGAAGGAAGTCCTAGGATCATGCCCTTCTTTAATGTCAATTATGAGAGCCATTGATGAAGATATAACGTCAGACATAAATGCCAAATTCCTTGTAGCGGGCCATCATCCTTAATGCTGTAAAATATTCTGTATTAAATGTTACCGGGCACAAATCATTTAATACTATTTTTATGATCGTTATTCCTTCCGGTGACAAACGGAATAGCTATGTTCGGTGGCCACCTCCATCTTGTATTCCACGTGTCTTTCCTTTAAGCGGCCACGTGTCATATCATATTTTTCCCTATACAACTTCTTTTTCAATAATTACAGTAAATTATTACTGGAATTATCATCAGAAATAGAGAAAAAAGAGAAAATCTCTCTGTTCAAAGGCTAACATCTGGTCAGCCTTAAGATCAGAGTACACTACTAGAAATTTGCTAAAAACCGACCAAAAATACCGACCAACGTTGGTCGGTTATGGCAAATTACCGACCAAAACGCGACCATTACGGTGTGGACGGTGTTTTGATGGTCGGAATGGCTTACCGACCAAAGTTGGTTGGAAATTACTGACCAACTTTGGTCGGTATATTAAAACGACCATCTGACAAGTTTAATTACTTACCGACCAACTTTGGTCGGAAACATATTTTATTAATTTAATTTTACCGACCAAAGTTGGTTGGTTTAACTAAATTATGTTTTTTTTATTAATTATTAAAATTAAAAAAAACCGACCAACTTTGGTCGGTAATTGAAAATATATATTTTTTAAAACTAATTAAAATTAAACATTACCGACCAACTATGGTCGGTAATCTCAACAATGCAAGCAAAATACCGACCAAAGTTGGACGGTAGTCTTGCATTCTGGGAATTCAACGTTCATTAATCGACCAACTTTGGTCGGTATTTTGGAATAATTTATTTTTTTTTATTAAAAACTGACCATCGTTGGTCGGTTTTTCTGGGATTAATTTTGGCATAAAATGCCTGTTTTGGCAGCTAAACCACCTGCCAGCATACCAATACAACAACACAACAACAACAACAACAACACAACAACAACAACAACAACAACAACAACAACAACAACAAAAACACAACAACAACAACACAACAACAACAACAACAACAACAACACAACAACAACAACAACAACAACAAAAATACAACAACAACAACAACAACACAACAACAACAACAACAACAACAACACAACAACAACAACAACAACAACAACAACAACAACAACAACAACAACAACAACAACACAACAACAACAACAAAACATTCAATAAATACTTTAAAACTAACAAATTAAAGTTCAATTGAACATAAAAATCCAAAACCAAGTTAAAACTAATTACAACTAGTTCAAAACTGGTTCTATTTGTCTAGTTCAAAGTATATAAAAGTCAAGGGGTGTTTTGTACAACATCATCATCACCGTCTGATGAACTTTCATCTACAAGACGATATAGAGAACGGTCTTGTGGAGGACGGGAAGCACGATCACGGGGAGGACGGGAGGAACAATCACGAGCAGGGCGGGAGGAACGATCACGTGGAGGTCGACCCTCTGGAGATGACTCACGAGATCGGGGCAACGGAAAAGCTCCACTAGATAGGAGAGTTCTGATCTGAGCTTGCATGCCAAGGAATTGAGCATCTCTAAGCCTTTCTTTTTCCTTGGCCGCTTCTAGCTCTGATGTGAGCTTTGTCACTGTCTCCCGCATAGCGGAGAGGCTCTCCCTATTAAGTTGCTCGCCATGCGAGGAAGTCCCCATTCCTCGCATTCCACACTTATATCGATGGAAGTTTTTAGTAGGAAGCCCGTATACCTTCCCCCATTTTGGACCGCCAACAGACTCCAACCATATTCTTTCAGCATCCTCGTCCGAAGGTTGGGTTGGCTCACCCGATTCACCAGCTGGATGACTACGGATGAATTCCTCCACATTACTTTGGTAGCGACCCTATATTATTTTAAATTAAATCAGTATTTTAAGTTGCTTATAAAAGTAAATTATAATACTTAAATAAAATTGAAAGATTACATATGCAGTCGAGGCCCGGTCCTTGACCCACCTATCTTGATCCCCCTCTTTCTTCTTCTTCACAACATGTGTCTCCTTGAATAGCTCATCATGACTCATTGGACGCCCATACTTCTTTTCTTGAAAATAAATTAATTTAGTTAATAAACAGAATAGATATACTTAGAAAAGTAAAATAATTTAAGCAATTACGTACCAAACTTCTTTTTATTGTCCCTAGGCTGATCGCACCTCCAGTGTGCAAGGAGCCTCCCTTCTCGGATGCGCGAGCTTTCTTTCCTTTTTCGCTCCTCTCTAAGAACTCTGCGGTAAGCCATTGCCTTTTCAAATCATTCCACAAATTCTCAAGTAACCAGCCAGGCCTCTTGTTCTTCTTTCTAGCATCCGAGAAAGCATCCGCCAATCTCTTGCGAGCTTTATGATGAAAATTTGTAGCCACTTCCGTGCTATAGCGGTCTTCCCATACACACTTGCTCTGTATTTTAAAAGTTAAATATTAGATGGAAACATCATAAATATAAATTATTAAACTGTTTAAAAGAACATTTATACCTTAAATTGATTGAAAATTTGCTCCTTCAGTGAGAATGGGCAATCAGTCCAAGTCGCATAAGGGCCATCATAAAGCTTTCTGATGGCATTGGTGATTATCCTCGTAGTTTTATTACCCGGCCTGAACCTGCAATTTAACAATAAAAACACATTAATATCTTAGTAAAAATGTTACAAATCAATAGACGCAAAAATAATGAATAACACTTACCCATCACCCTCAGGGACTATGATGATCCTGCCATATCGATCATAATGCACTACCTCGTCATCACCATCCGAAGCATGTGTATCAGATGCATGTGAAGACGGTGTAGGCGGGTCAGAGCTAATGCCTCCCAGGCGAAGGCCTGCAATAGATGGAGTCGATGATGAAGATGGTTGCGATCCCTGTGACTGCGACATAGCTGGATGCGACCCAAGTGGATGTGATACCGATGGCTGTGACCCGAGTGGCTGTGACCCGAGTGGCTGTGACATGGGTGGATGCGATCCATGTGGCTGTGATATGTAGGGATGTGATCCATGTGGATGTGATGCAGATGGCTGTGAGGCAGCTGGACTGTATGTCGGACGTATAGTCCTGTGGCCCTGTGATAGAAGACTGGATGTCTGAATGAAGGTGTACGGCTCGTGATGCTGTGGCAGCTCAGTATAGCCGTGTGGTGGAGGATAAGACATAGGCATCTCTGAAAAAGGTGGACAAGAGGGAGTATTATTTTCTACCCTCCTCTTTCCCTTCCTACCCTTTTCTCGACCCCGAGAACTAGTAGGGTCATTGTTACCTTGACCCTTGCCTGCCATCTGCATAATATAATACATATTTAGATTGAAACATATAAGAAACTAGCTATAAAATGAGAGTGGTTTAAAAAACCAACTTTTTAATCCTCATCGATGTATTGTTCCTCGTCCGAGAATTCTTCGTCCTCACTTGTTTGAGCTTCATCAGTTGATTCCTCGTCCTCATTTTCTATAATTGTTACTTCATTTATATCAACTTCTTCCAATATGCGTTCAGGATGTTCCAAATCATTTTCTAACTGATCGTCCACTATTTGGTGAATATTGGAGATATCGTTTTGATATGCAACATCTAACACATTCTCGACTTCCACCCTACCTACAGGCTTGTGCAGTTTCCTTTGCAAGATAGGCTTCGCATATAGATCCTTCAATCTTATTCCTCTGCTTAACAAATTGTTTGCATTTGCCAATTGTCCTACATAATCTCATGTTAGCCAATAACATTCAAATAAAATAGAATAGTACATCAAACTTATAATATTACCTCTCAAAGGGATACATCCATCTGCATTGAACAGGCCCTCCAAGTCGTGCCTCGTGTACAAGGTGTATTGGAAGGTGTTCCATCACATCAAAGAAACCACATGGGAATATTTTTTCCATCTTACTAGAAATTACAGGGATGTTCTGGTCCATCCGAAGTAGGTTTTCTTCCCTTAATGTGGTAGAACACAAGTCTTTGAAAAACAAACTAATCTCTGTGATGGGTTTCCAGATTCTTTCAGGCAAACCACAAAATGCAATAGACACTAAGGTCTCCATGAAAACATGGCAGTCATGACTTTTCAAATGGCTCAACTTCCCTACCTCCATATCTACTTTTTTTCCAAGATTCGACGCATAACCCTCAGGCATCTTTAATTTCGTAACCCAATCACAAATTTGTCGTCTTTCCTCCAAAGTGAATGTGTAACTTGCTTTGGGCTTGAACACCTTACCATTGTTTGCTGTCTGCAAGTATAATTCAGGCCGCCTGCAATATTCTTGTAAGTCCATTCTAGCCTTCGGGTTATCTTTTGTCTTACCTTTAACATCCATCACTATGTTGAACAAATTATCAAAATAATTCTTCTCAATATGCATGACATCAAGGTTGTGTCGGAGAAGATTATCCTTCCAATAAGGCAACTCCCAAAATATACTCTGTTTTGTCCAATTATGATTAATACCATATCCGGGGAATCTATAAGGTGGAGCCTCAGTAACTTTACTGAAGTTCTGGACCCTCTCCCAAATTTCCTCACCTGAAAGTATCGGAGGTGGAGAATCATATTC
Organism: Nicotiana tabacum; assembly: GCF_000715075.1. Lineage (NCBI taxonomy): Eukaryota > Viridiplantae > Streptophyta > Magnoliopsida > Solanales > Solanaceae > Nicotiana > Nicotiana tabacum. The sequence goes on from NC_134083.1 coordinate 52,882,426, forward strand.
CACTTTATTCTTTTTGAATGCATTTTTCATCCTTCTAAACTCATGATCATCAGGCAAGAATTGACGGTGACAATCAAACCATGATTGCTTTCGGCCATGTTTCAAAGTGAACGCTTTACTATTTTTCATGCAGTAAGGACAAGCTAGCTTCCCAGCAGTCCTCCACCCAGACAACATTCCATACGCAGGAAAATCATTAATAGTCCACATTAAATTAGCACGCATATTAAAATTCTGCTTGGTTGATATGTCATATGTTTCAACACCATCATACCACAATTGTTTTAGCTCATCAATCAAAGGTTGCAAATATACATCAATAAAACTTTTCGGATTACGTGGACCGGGGATAATACAATTTAAGAATATATATGGACTAGTCATACACAACTCAGGTGGTAGATTATAAGGTGTAAGAAAGACAGGCCAACATGAATATGGTGTCGCAGATATAGAAAAAGGCGTGAAGCCATCGGCACACAGACCTAACCGAATGTTCCTTGGTTCACTAGCAAAATCTGGATATGTCCTATCAAAGTGCTTCCAAGCTTCTCCATCTGAAGGATGACACATAACACCAGGTGGTCTTCTATTTTCAAAATGCCATCTCATATGAGGAGTAGAACTCATCGACGCATATAACCTCTTTAACCTAGGTATAAGAGGTAAATAATGCATTGCCTTGACAGCGACCATATTCCCGCTGGAAAGCCTCTTGAAACGAGGCGTTTCGCAAAATTTACAACTGTCTAAAGTTGCATCATCTTTATAATATAACATGCAACCATCTTCACAACAATCAATTCTCATTGACGAAAGTCCTAACTTAGAAACCAATCTCTTCGCCTTATAGAAATCACCAGGTAAGTTGATATTAGGGTCAACTAGTTCACTCATAAGGTCAATGAAACAGTCCATGGCTGCTTGAGAAATATTCCAATTAGATTTGATACTTAGTAATCTAACTGCAACAGACAGCTCAGAGTGCGGACTTCCTTCACGTAGTGGATGACTAGCTTCCTCTAACTGTTCATAAAAACGTTTTGCGTCATCATTAGGAGTTTGTTCAACATTTTCATTGGGCTCACCCCCAAAAGCATCCGCAACCATATCCTGAATTCTAGAATCAAGATTTGTATTCTCCACCGACCTACTACTTTCACCAACAACCATGTTATGAAATATCCCACGGCTACCATCGATCTCTCCATGATTCGTCCACACAAAGTAATTCTCTATAAACCCCTTCCTATAAAGATGAAGCTTAACTTCCTCTGATTTTTTAAACTTCATACAATCGCACCTGACACAAGGGCATCTAATTACTCCTTCCCTTTGGTATGGTGGAAGTGACATTGCATGTCTAATAAAGTCATCAACCCCTTCTACAAAATCCTCCCGCAATCCCCGCCAATTAGGATAATTTCTATTGTACATCCAAGTACGATGTTCCATCTATACAAATAAAACAAGAATAAATTAATTTATTCTATAATTATAAATTAATTATATCTTTTTTAGTTAATTCAAGATAATTATTTTTTCCTAATAACACCAATTTATATCCTAAAAGTTCAATTCATATCCAAAAGGTCTAATTCATATCTTAAAAGTTCAAATCATATCCTAAAAGTTCAATTCACAAGAACAAATCCTAAAAACTAAAATTTCAATTCATATCCTACGAGTTTAAACATAAACTAACTAAACTAAAGAAATTCAACCCATACCCTAAAAGTTCGATTCACAAGAACAAATTAATTTATTCTACAATTATAAATTAATTATATCTTTTTTAGTTAATTCAAGATAATTATTTTTTCTAATTACACCAATTTATATCCTAAAAGTTCAATTCATATCCAAAAGGTCCAATTCATATCTTAAAAGTTCAAATCATATCCTAAAAGTTTAATTCACAAGAACAAATCCTAAAAACTAAAATTTCAATTCATATCCTACGAGTTTAAACATAAACTAACTAAACTAAAGAAATTCAACCCATACCCTAAACTAAACTAATTCATAAATAATTGACTAATTAACAAAACTAATTAGTTAATAAAACTAATTAACAAAACTAATTAAAACAAGACCTAAACCCTAATCCTCAATAAAATGCAATGTTCAAATAATTAAAACACTAATCAATTGAAACTAATTCATAACTAATTAACAAAACCTGGAAATAATAAATAAATGGGTTGTAATTCAAACCTAGAATTTGTAGGAGATGGAGAAGGAGATCGAGGGGCGGCAGTGGCAGTGGCAGAGGCGACGGCTGGACGGCGAGGCGACGGCGAGGGGAGGCCTGGACGGTGAGGGGGAGGGGCTGGGAGAAGGAGAGAAGGGAAGGAAGAAGAGGGAAAAATTTCAGAGAAATGGGGGTTTCCCCCGTTTTTTACTTCTCTGATTTTAGAATTACCGACCAAAGTTGGTCAGTAATTTTGGTCGGTACATTAAGTGCTGACCGTTTGACCAAAAACCGACCAACTTTGGTCGGTTTTTTTATTTAAAAAAAATTTAAAATCTTTAACCGACCAACGTTGGTCGGTAATTTTAAATATAAATTCTTAAATATTATAAAATATTTAAGAATAATAAAATAATTATTAAAATTTAAAAAATTGGATCCAAATTACCGACCAACGTTGGTCGGTAATCCAAAATTTTCTTGTCTGACCAGCTATTGACCAATTTACCGACCAACGTTGGTCGGTATTTTGTTTAAAAAAAATATAAATGTTTTTTTCCCAGTTTGCGTCCAACCTGGACGGTTTTTGGTCGCATTTTTTGACCGACCAACGTTGGTCGGAAATAGTTGGTCGATTTTTAGCAGATTTTTAGTAGTGGTAGCTTACATTGCGCATAATTAAGAACGGAAAAAATTAAGGTGCCCTTTACTTCCTTTTATTCTCCGGTTTGTTTCTTACTTATGGATTGATGGTAGAGGTACTGTACCATTAGAGCGAGCCGCACGCTAGAGATTTATTTTAATACGGCAAACAAATCTTGATATGTTATTCTATCGATGGAAAGATTATCAAGTAATTGAATGTTATCTTCCTCATGTAATAGACAACCAACTATCGCACATACTATTTCAAAAATCAATCCTAACTTGTTCAAAGGTTCGGTAAAGTACCTTTAATGGCAACAAATTAAATATTCCCATCTTTATTTATAATTCTTCGTAGAAATGCAGACTAACCCGATTTTGGGTAAAAGAAGAAGAACGAATAGGGTTTCTGCATTACTTATGTTTTTTTATTTTAAAAAACCAATTGCGTATTTTATTCATCTTCCAATAGGTAGTACAGATGATTTGAGGAAGTTACCTATGTTAGAGGCGTAAATTTGTGGAGTTTTCATGAGAGCATGTGGTGCCACATGTATCGACAAAGACAGTGACTCTTTTGTGAGTTATGAATCGGGTGATGACAGGTGGCAGTCAAAAAAGCAATAGAGATAGAGCGCAATACCATTTTGCTGATGACAATTTACAGGTTCGTCTGGAAATTAATGTGTTCAATGATAGGCTAAGTAGTCGAATAATCAGAGTTGTATCGCAGTTTTCTCCGCAGCTACGTTATGTATAGTACTTTTCTAATGACAGCTACGGACTTAGGGGGTTTATTTAAGTGCTGTTAAATATTCAAAAGGAAAGTTATACTGCTATGTGTTCGAGCACCTGAAGGGCCATTCAGAAAAAGAAAAAATGGGAAAGGGGAGTTCACGTCATACAATTATCTGAAATCGGCTGAAAGTGCAAAATTATTGGTGTAAAAAAATAAAAAAACTGGCGTAATGACTGTCCATTTCACACGGTCAATAAATAAGTATACTAGTATATATTTTTTTCCCTTTCTAGACTAGAGTTAATAGTTTTGCAAGTTCACCAGATATTAGATCTTCTAATCCAAGACTAAAATCGAGTTCTTGCAGAAAATTTTCTATAAACCTAATTGATAGAAATATAATTTCTTGACCTAGCAAAAAATACATGTTAGTATGGAAAGCTAGCTAGTCAAAGAAATGAGCTAAATGTCTTGACACAGAAGAGCAAGTCAAACAAATGGCCAATCGTTTGGCAAATGATCAAAGTGATGTGATTTAATGTCTAAAGTGTTAGAAAATAAGTCACTTGGTCGCGTAAATATCTTGGAAATTACCCATTATTAATTAGCTTGTAAGATGTTATATCATTTCTTTGTATCGTGCTTTAATTTAAATAATTTAGTTATACTGCAGATATGCTTTCTTAATTTTTTAACGCTTTGGAATTTACCGTTTCTATTAGATTTCAGGATGAAAGCACTAACATGCGGAATTTCGTTCATCTAGGGATTAAAAAGTTTTTTAAGAAATAGAAAAAGAAAAAGAAATACTTGGGAACAAAAGGCTTAGACACTGGGTTCAAAATACCAAAAATTTGAAATTTCCTAGGTCAAAATGGTTCGGCGACGCAATTGAAATTCTTTTAAAAAACAAAACATCCTCTGCTGAAACTACATGGACTAAAAGTTCAACTCTCCAAAATTCGAATGCCACGAAATGCTATGCCCCATTTTAAAAAAAAATTGTTTTTCTGGAGTTGCCGAGGAGATGGGAATGGGGGAAAAGGAGATAATAATCTATGCAGTTTTCCAGCCAGTTTTTGTTTTTAACCACCTAGTGGATGCTAATATGGTGTCAGCATTAGAAGAAACTAATTCATGATTTAAGTTTTATAGGTTCAATTTTTAGATTTTTAATATTAAATATATTATATTTTAAAGTTATGAGTTAATATTTGTTGAAGTATTTGTTAAGTATAATTATAATAAATTTTAACACTAATATTTATATTTATGCTCTGCGTCAACAGTATTATATTCATATGAACTCGTCACCTTAACGCATCCATCCCTAAGCATTTGTAGTGCTAAAGTAACTATTGCATGCCACATATGCATAAACTCCTCATGTAGTAAACATTCCAAGCCTTCACTATAAATATGTGATAGTAACTATTGTTTTATCAACAGAAGAGCTTGGGTAGCCTTTAGATTTTACTCTATCTTAATTACCCTAGCTTTTCTGCCTTTGAGAGGAGAAGAAGACGAAGAAAAGCCTGAAGAGATGGCAAACCATCCTTTGATCTTTGCCTTTGGCATTTTGGGTAAATTAAACGTCTAGCTTATATATCTAGTAGCCATATCTTCCCCTATATATTTTTCACAGCATTCACCCATATTTATATTTGCATCTTACTCAGTTCAAGCAAGTTGGCGTCTCTATACTGCTTTAGAAAACTATAGTATAAGTTTTCTTACTAGTATCACCTAGACTACAAAAAAATTCAGCCAAAACCTTTGTTTTCTAGGAGTATTTTGTTTTCGTTTCTCAAATATATTCCTACATTCCAGTAGGAGGAAGAATATCTTTAACAAAAATAAAAAATAAAAAATTAATTACATATGCATGAAACTAGAATAAATTTGTTTGAGGAATAGAAAAAAAAGAAAAGAAATTGTCGAGAAGTAATTAATGCATTTCCATTCTGACAATGTTGCAGGTAACATATTCTCCTTCATGGTGTTTATTTCGCCAGTGTAAGTTTTTTCTCGAAAATTAAATTAGACGTAAGCTTTATTATATCTTACCAACAACTAAAAATTAATTATTATTTTTTAACATCTGATTCGCAGACCTACATTTTATGGGATCGTTAAGAAGAAATCAGCGGAAGGGTTTCAATCGGTGCCGTATGTTGTTGCATTATTTAGTTCAATGCTTTGGATTTACTATGCAATGGTTAAGACGAATGAAACCCTTATCATCACCATCAACTCCTTTGGCTGCATTGCGGAGACTATATATGTTGCTATTTATTTTGCTTATGCGACTAAAAAAGCAAGGGTATGCACAACTTCAATTTTGTGCCTATAGATTATACTCCTAGTATTTATTTCGTTATGTTTTAGTTATTGTTACACAGTTTCGTGGATTGTGAAATTTGGAATGGTTTTGCAGATGCAAACACTGAGACTTGTCCTACTGTTGAATTTCGGTGGCTTTGGATTGATTCTTTTCCTTACCCAAATTTTATGCAAAGGACCAAAACGAGCTGAAGTTGTTGGATGGATTTGCATGGCGTTTTCTATTAGTGTATTTGTAGCACCTCTAAGCATTATGGTAACTAACCAAAGAACTCTACCAAAGATAGTATAACTCTTTGATTATTTTAATTATGATAATTAGGTATTTAATGCGAAGACAACTCTCTCTGACGCTATTTCATTATGTTAAATTTGTAGGGGCGGGTAATACGGACCAAAAGTGTGGAGTTCATGCCATTTAACCTGTCGTTAACCCTTACACTTAGTGCTGTAATGTGGTTTTTATACGGTTTACTTTTGAGGGACATCTATGTCACGGTAATTATATTATCGCTCTCTTTAACTTTTAAGCCTACCGTGGAATAGCGTTCAGTAAGATAGTTTGTGGTCATATTATTAAATAGTTAAAAGTACAATACCAAACATGGGTACCAAACTATTGTAAATATATCAACATAAATTTAATTATTTTTATTTACTAACAATATAAAAGACATTTACATGCACATGCGGCGTGACAAGGCGGGATATATATATATATATATATATATATATATATATATATATATATATATATATATATATATAACATGTCTATAACACGTTAAATTATACTGATATCGTCCATGTTAACATTAGTATGATGTACCTAATGTTTGGTTCCTCGACCAATTGGCTGTTCTTCCCCACGTAATAAAAGAACAGGTACCAAATATTGCGGGAATCATACTTGGAATGCTCCAAATGGTATTATATGGAATATACAGAAACGCCAAGCCAAATGAGGCAGAAGAGAAGAAACTACCCACGGTTGTGAAGCTGGAGGAGCAGCAGCCTACAACAGTTAATTCTGAGGTTAATCCAGTTAGTTTCCCATCCACGGACAGTACTGAAAATGAAGATGCTAAAGATGGTAAAAATCTTGAAGTCGCACAAATTAATTCTCCAGTGTAAGAGACTTTAAAAGCAAGACAATAATATTGGAAGTGCTACTAAGTGCTAATTAATCCCTTGTTGGAAGCCCTTTATGCAAGGTTTTCTTAATTCGATTAAAAACTGGGCTTCAACTCTGTTGTATCTATAAGTTAATTAATCTTGTGTAAACTCTTTATTTCCTAACTTTTGCACCTTAGTGTTGCAATTGTAAGTATTTTGGGATTTAGAGATCCCTCTAGGAGTTATACTTTCAGACATATCGCTGAAACTCCTATCAATATCATGTATGAGTTTGCATATATAACTTTATTTCGTATATTTATTTATTGCAATTGTAAGTATTTATGAGTTCTCATGATTATTTTTTTACTTTAATTGCAATTAATTTTATAATATTAAATATATCCCCTTTAGCACAAGAAAAGGAAAGGATAATACAATGTAGAGGGAGAAATTTCATTATTGTTATAAGAAATATCAAATTATGGTGGATGTATATTCTTCCTCCATGATCTTCAACCCAAATGCTTAATGACATATTCATTGACGTATTTTCTTCACTTTTCATGCCTATATAAAGGTCTTGTAATAGATAAGAAAATACACACAATTAAAGAAGAAATAAGAATCTCTACTCTCTTTCTCTCTATATCTCTTAGCTTGTTTTTTCTTGTTCTATATTGTTACTTTGAGTTATATTTTATAACATGTTATCAGCACGAGACTCTATCGTCTCAAGAAGCTCTTTGAGAAGACTAAGCAAATATGGATATCTCTCAAAGTAAACTTGGATCAAAGTTCAATTGTAAAAATATTTGCTTAATTAATTCATGTACGACACATACAATATTCAAAGAGAAGAAATATTTCTCTCATTTAAGTATGTGTAAGGCAGATTTTACTACAATTTCTGGTAGTAGTAACCTAATTGAAGGCTCTGGAAGAGCTACTATAACTCTGTCTAATGAAACCATACTTGTCATAGAGAATGCAATGTTCTCCTCCAAGTCCAAGAGGAACTTATTGAGTTTTAAAGATATCCGTCGAAATGGATTTCATATTGAGACAATAGATGAGAATAATCTCGAATATCTCATCATTACCAAGAATGTCTCTGGCCAGTAAAGGGTTATTGAGAAGTTCCCATCTTTATCTTGTGGCCTGTATTGGACAAGAATTAGTGCAATTGAGGCATATTCTATCGTAAACTAAAAGGTTACCGATTCCAATACTTTTGTACTTTGGCATGATCGATTGGGACATCCTAGATCAATTATGATGAGACAAATTATAGAAAACTCAAATGGGCATCCATTAAAGAATTTAAAGATTCTTTTAAATAATAAATTTTTTTGCACTTCTTGTTATCAAGACAAGTTAATTATTAGACCATCACCAACAAAGGTTGGGATTGAGTCCCCTGCGTTTTTGGAATGTATACAAGGGGATATTTGTGGACCTATTTACCCACCTAGTGGGCCGTTTAGATATTTTATGGTCTTAATAGATGCATCTTCTAGATGGTCTCATGTATGCCTATTGTCATCTCGCAACCTGGCATTTGTAAAATTAATGGCACAAATAATCCGATTACGGGCATAATTTTCCAATAATCCAATTAAGTCTATTAGACTTGATAATGCCCCTGAGTTTTCATCCCAAACATTTAATGATTATTTCTTATAAATTGGGATAAAAGTGGAACATCCTGTAGCTCATGTTCACACTCAAAATGACCTTGCAGAGTCTTTGATTAAACATCTGCAATTGATAGTGTCGCGCTCCTATTTTTCTCGCGAAATCGGGTTTCGACATATGACAACTCTTTTAAGGAAGTATTAAAAGATGAGAGTCGCCACCTAACGATTTTTAAGGTGCGTTAGGGCACCTATTTGCATATGACTCGGATTAAACTGGTTTGCATCACCAAAGATCGGGTAAGGGTTTAAAATTACCTCAAAGAGAAGGTGTTAGGAATTCTTCGAGGTGCACAACTGTGGTTCCTAGCCGAACTTGAATTATATGAATTAGTCAGATAAAGGAAGACAGAGAAAAACAAGAAATTTGGGAAATTTATTAAAAGACTTTAAGTAAATACGAACACTTGATTCAAAGATAAACAAGAATAAGATGGGGGAGGGAGGGGGGTCCTAAATTTTTTTAGCCTAAAGGATCACCCTCGAGATGGGGTATTACTCGTATTATTCAGCGGGCACAGACTATCATCTCCTGCTACCCGATTACTATCTTTAAGTTATTACCTAAAGCGCACTAGTTGATTCTAAATCGTGCTTTATGCGTGCACTACCCGTCCCATACCTATGGTCGATGAGGCATTTAGACCTCTATTTTAGGTGGTTCTAGACTTGACTTAGGCTGCTTAGAAAATGTTAAAGCTAGGCGACAGTTCAAAATAGATAGGACTGCAATTAAATACAATTAAAGGCTCAAGTTAGCCCCCGCGATTAGACAACAAAGGTACGCAGACAGATTTCTATGTAGGGTATTAGGCAGTTTCAGAATTGAGGGAGATTGAATTCGTTAAGCCCTATAAACATGGCTTTTAGATGATCCGATTCAGATATGCAGGCTATCTTAGACCTATGATTTCTAAATTACCAGTTATGAATACCTGCTGCTGCTAAGTCGCTTATTACAGATTATAAGTTAATAGACATATAGGCATGATCTCTAAATGGTTTGCACAGATAGTGAAACTTATTGGAAATGCTCAAAATTACCTATGCTTCCTAATAATTGCGTGGATGAGCAATGAAACAACGTTTGAAAAATGAGTAGTGACGTCTTCTAGGCATGATTTCTAGAGATTGACGATTGGAATTGATTTTATACCTTTAGCTCTTATAGGCATGTTGTCTAGATGAACGAAGCGAATTAATTAGTTAAAATCCTATAGGCATGGTATCTAATGAACATGGTGCAGATTAAAGAATAATTGTTAGCAATTATTTCCTATAGGCATGCTATCTAGCAACACATAGCAGTAGACATGGAAATAAATAGAGCACTCATGCTTTGACAGTACACCAGTTATGTAAGTGTGTGATTTCCCTAATAACATGATCTCTAATAGTGCACAAAGATATTTAAATATAACAGGTCGGAAAGCAAATGTATCACACAAATCCTATGAGCATGCTTTCTACCCTTTTCATGTAAGTATTAGGAGATACCCATTTCCCAATTTCACTATTACCCCAATTGTTATTACAGAATTATTACAGACCCAATAATGAATAAATTACAAAGTAGTACAAGTAATAACAGTAGGCCCAAGACATGCCCAAAGAGATACCCATCACTGCCAGGCCTTCAACTAAGCTCTTTCTCCACCTTTTAGCACACACGGATCTCAACATAGCCAAAAACCATAGGAGAACTCAAACCAAACCAAACAGGCATGGTTTGATCATAGGATCCAGAAACCAATCACTCATACAAATCAATTTGCACATTCAACAAACAGAAAGAGGGACATAGCTGAGTAGTAAAGAAAGTGACCAAAGAACCTCAGGTCCTAGTGTGTCAGAGTTCAAAGGGTCTCAAAATGGACCCCGAGCAGTGCCCACACTAGGGAGGTTAATAGAGAAAGCTTGAGTGGCCTTGGCTTTCAGCCGGCCAAGAATTATAGGTTCAGAATAGGGTAAATAACCAATGAGAATGAAAAATAGTGATCAACGGGTACAATTTGAAGAAGTACATTTGCATTTTTAGAAATAGGCATTGCAGAGGTGATCACACAATGAATATATCACCAAAGAGGGTAAACAAACTTAAAAGACAAGTTGATATCACAAGTTCACACTTAGCATATTGGGGCAGAGGACATTTGTGGGAAGCAATTGCCACACCTTTTTTTGCCCCAAAAGATATATGTGTTATGGATTGTTGTGGATTAAAGAGTTTTTTCAATTAAAGTGACAAATTTGGCTAGGGATTATTTTATTTACAGAGTCGCCACATGGAATTGATTTTTTGGGTGTTTCAAGTCACCATTTATTTGAATCCCTGGTCAAAGGAAGGTTTGACTCTATTATTATTGGTCTGCGAAAACAAAGTCCGAGTAAGGAATTCTGTTGACCGGGTAGAAGGTGTAAGGCATTCCCCGAGTCCCGTGGTTCTAGCACGGTCGCTTTATTGACTACATTTGGCTTATATTATTTTTGGATAACCTGTGTTTTATTAGTTCTCATGTTTTACCTATGTCCGCTTTTATTGCTTGATTAGATTTATGAAAATTATCTTGAAATAAGTTACGCGTACGTGTACTCATTTTTGTTTGGCGTCAAAAATCATGTCACGCATACGTGTACACAATCAATAACATATTTATTATTATTCAAAGTTGATTGGTCAAGTCATGTGAACGCGCACTTCAATTATTTTCCTAAACTAATTTGAAATTATTGTAGGACCAAGAGTTTATGGATAGAAAATTATTTGGAAGTCAGAAAATATATTAGTTACTTAAAGTATTGAAAAGTCATCCACACATAGAAATATTTACAACTTACTACTCTATCTTTGAAATTATGAGACATTTATTCATTATGGAAGAATGAGCTAATTATTAGTCTAGTGACAAAATTATTGGGCCTGACAGATTTATACTCAATCCAACCCATGTCTAATTCTTTCTTTCCTATTAAATGTGGTAACTCATTTCTGGTTCACTTACTTGAACTCCAACGCATGGCCCATTAATATGGCAAGATCTCCATTCTTAATTCTAAATAGTAAATCTCATTAAGATGAAATCCTATTCAAATAATCTGTTGACAAATCGCTTGAAACATGTAAAAACAAACTACAACATGATAATGTATATAAATAAAACAATACAAAACATTATCATATGAACCTCTATAAGAACATCACACAAAACAATGAAATAATTAACAAAGGGAGGATAGGCAATGAACCTTTAAGCAAAAAATTTCCTTCAGAACTTGATTAAATGCAAAAATAATTCTGAGCCGAGCAAATACACCAAACCAAGGGCAAATCGGCAGATGAGCAGAAAATCTAGCGACAAACCTTCTAAAATTCGAGCCCGGACCGAAATTCGACTGTACCTCGTGAGGCTGCTGGTTTTTGGCGTGAGAGAGGTGACTATTAATGAAGCTTCACAAGGTGTTTTTAGGCTTGAATTTGAGGCATTTTTGGGTCTTAAACAGGGTGATGAATTGTTTGAATTTTCGAAAGAAATAATGAAACGAGTAGAAATTCACTTAGCGCAGAAGAAGAATTTTTTTTCTCTCAATTCTCTTCTCTATTTTTTCCTTCCTTCTCCTTTCTTCTCACATTTCTTTTCTATTTATAGGAAAAAAATCGGAATTTTTTTTGATCTTTTTTATTTATTTATTTATAATTATTTTTAATTAAAAAAAATTTCCACTTCCCATTTTTCTTCTTTTTTAAAAAAAAAAAAATAATTTCCCACTTTCCTTTACTTTTATTTTTTAATTTCCTATTTTTTTACTTTATGTTTTTTATTTTCCACTTATTTCACTTTTTTTTTAATTTCCACTTATTTTACTTATAATGTTTTTGGTTTTTGTTTAAATTTGTTAATTTAAAAATAAAGATAAAAAAATAAAAATAATATTAATAGTAATAATTTGACCTTTTAAATTATTTTTAATTCTTACCATATATAAAAAAAATATAACAAAGCTAAAAAAATATATATTAAATTTCTAAAAATATTTACATAGTAGAAGGTGATAAAAATTCAAATATAGTCAAAAATCAGATGCTCACAACTGCCCCTCTTTGCTTGGAAACATGAAGAGTTTTCACGAAAAGACTAGGTGAGCCATGTGACTAATTTTTGAACAAACCGTTATTCAAAAGGAAAAGCTATAAAAGACAGGGTACAACTGAGTCCTGATTTTGGACAGCCTACATATCCCGGGTTATAGGAAAATCAGGTCACGTGTAGTTCAAGGAGAATGATGGAATGATAAGTTGAGGAGTCGAGTGAGGTTCCGTCGAGGCTCCGGTCTGCGGTCCTGCTATTATAAAAAAGAAACTAAACAAACCTATCAGCTATGAGTTACAAGATTCCTATCTGTGAGTCTTCTGAAACTTGATCTTGAGTCTTGACTGGTTCTTCATGGAGACTCTGATCCAAACTTGATGCTTGCTAGTTGTAGGTGCTAGTTCATTGTTCTATATCTTCTTCTAATCAAAACAAGACTCCAATGCTTGTGGCTTCAGTCATGTCTTGAGCATTCCATATCTTTTCAACTGCTTTTGCATTTTGGATTCACCTATTTTTTTTTTTTTTAATTGAGACTTCTTCTTTTGGTCATCTCGAACCCTGTGCCTCGAGGAAAAACCTACTCAGATACCAAAATAAACAAACGAACGAAATTTTTCTGCCCCAGTTTACACTAGGAAAATTTCGTGAGTTATTGTAATAAAATTCTAAACTACTTCTTTATTAAAAGCAATAAAAGGTCGGGAATGGTGTACTCCGAAAATAAAACAGAGACTAGGGAATGGAGACCCTATGTCTAAAATGAAAGAAACTAGGAAGTGAAGACCCTATATTGAAAAAGCGACTAGGGATTAGTATACCCTGATACTAGTAACGAAATGTAACCAGGGATTGGTACCCTGTATTACGGAAAAAGAATGTAATCAAGGGTTGGTACCCTATATTACTGAAAAGAATATAGTCATGGGATGGCGTCCTGTATTACTGAAAGGAAATGTAACCAGGGGATGACACCCTGTATTAGGAAAAAGAAATGTAACCAGGGGTTGGTGCCCTGTATTACTGAAATGAAAATGAATCCCCTGGGAGAAAAGGTTCTACCTGGGTTAAACTGCAAAAAGCGAGCCTGGGCGAAGAGTACTTCTACCCAAAATATGAGCTGGATCCCCCTAAGCAAAAAGTTTCTACCTGGGTTAAGCTACATAAAACAACCTGAGCGAAGAGTAGTTCTACCCGGAACTATGAGCTGGATCCCCCTAGGCGAAAAGGTTCTACCTGGGTTAAGCTACGTAAAACAACTTGAGCGAAGAGTACTTCTACCCGGAACTATGAGATGGATCCCCCTATGCGAAAAGGTTCTACCTGGGTTAAGCTATTAAGCAAACATGGGCGAAGAGTACTTCTACCCGGAACTATGAACTGGATCCCCCTAGGCGAAAAGGTTCTACCTGGGTTAAGCTACGAAAAATAACCTGGGCGAAGAGTACTTCTACATGTAACTATGAGCTGGATCCCCCTAGGCGAAAAGGTTCTACCTGGGTTAAACTTGAAAAACAAGCCTAAGCGAAGAGTACTTCTACCCGGAAACTATGAGCTGGATCCCCCTAGGTGAAAATGTTCTACCTGGGTTAAGCTACGAAAAATAACCCGAGCGAAGAGTGCTTCTACTCGGAACTATGTGCTGGATCCCCTTAGGCGAAAAGGTTCTACCTGGGTTAAGCTACGTAAAACAACCTGAGCGAAGAATACTTCTACCCGGAACTATGAGCTGGATCCCCATAGGCGAAAAGGTTCTACCTGGGTTAAGCTCGAAAAACAAGTCTGGTCGAAGAGTTCTTCTACCCAGAAACTATGAGCTTGATCCCCCTAGGTGAAAAGGTTCTACCTGGGTTAAGCTATGTAAAACAACCTGAGCGAAAAGTACTTCTACCCGGAACTATGAGCTGGATCCCCCTAGGCGAAAAGGTTCTACCTGGGTTAAGCTACGTAAAACAACCTGAGCGAAGAATACTTCTACCCAGAACTATGAGCTGGATCCCCCTAGGCAAAAAGGTTCTACTTGGGTTAAGCTCGAAAAACAAGCCTGGGCGAAGAGTACTTCTACTCGGAAACTATGAGCTGGATCCCCCTAGATGAAAAGGTTCTACTTGGGTTAAGCTATGTAAAACAACCTGAGCGAAGTGTACTTCTACCCGAAACTATGAACTGGATCCCCGTAGGAGAAAATGTTCTACATGGGTTAAGCTACAAAAATGATAGGTATTAGTAGTAGTGATGCATGCTAAAAATAAAGGAAAGTGGAGATTTTGAGGAAACTTACCTTTGGCGACATTCGTCCTTTAGGAATCGCCATTCTGCACTGCTTTGTTCCTACTGCAAACAAAGAAAAATCATGAGTGTTCAAAGTGGTGGTCAGTTTGTAGCCTTGATGCCCTTACCGAGGTTGGGTGCCTTTTCAAAGTATCTGTTCGCTTCAAACAAGAGCCTTGTAATCGGTCTTACCATCCTTTCTTCGCCTTTATTTTGACACGAAGTTATACCGAAAGGGATTCAAAGAAAAACAACAATGGAATGGAGAATGAGTCTAAACAAGAGGTATCATTTTCAGGGAACAAAAATTAAAGGACTTATCTAGGAGTACATGCGGACTTCAATGAACATGACATGCTTTTTGGATTGGATGCTTGATCTGTGTATACCGTCCGACTCTCAGCAATTCATCACAAAATTTTCCATGAAATTGAGAAACCTTGCCTAGGACTGTGTCAATGCCAATGGATGTGAAGATCCTCTTTTCGATCAGTAGTGCTTTTTGCGGGATTTTACCAGTTGACCTCCCTCGTTTCTCTTCTCACCATCGCCTTATAGTGCCCTTTGCAGCTTTTCACTAACAGGACTCTCTCATTTTTATTTTCTCTGCTCGCCATCGCCCTACGGTGCCCGTGAGGGTTTTCACCAATAAGACTCTCTTATTTTATTTCTCATTTGGTTGTATCAGATCCAAGTAACTGTATCCTCCAATTCTTGAACATTCTCGTTGATTGATCGGAAGGACTTGAAAAGGATTTGGGTAAAAAGGATTTGGATTGAATTACAACTTTGGAACCTTTTAGGCGAAACCATCGCCAAACCAATTGTAACATCTGCCCCAGTTTCATTTTTTTTTTTGGAAATGTGGATTTTTATTTTGGTGTGACTGAACCCCAGAGAGAGGCTTCTTACGTATCCTTTCGGAACCAAGTCGAACGTAGTTCAAGTAACTTTGTTTTTGATTTTCTTTTGTCTTTTTTTATTTATTATTTTCTTCTACCATTTTGTTTTTAATAACATCTTCAGGTTCCAAAGAGGGTAATTAAATAAAGGTAATCAGCTCAAAAGGGTTAGCAAAGGGTTGATAATGTTTGGATAGCGAGAATGAAAGCTTTCGTCATCCCAATCAGAGTACATTAATGCTACATAGAGGGTCAAACACAGTACCTTTTGACTGCATCCGCGTTTCCAGTTGTTTCAGGGATATATTTTTCGATGCTTCCCAGGTACAACGCTTTCTTTTGGCAGTACTCTCATTACAATGTATGGATTTTTTCCAATTTGGAGCCATTTCCCTTTAGCTTCTTCATGAGGTGGGAGGATACGTCTCAGAATGAGTTGTCCTATTTCAAATTTCCTGGGCCGCACCTTCTTGTTGTAGACACGGGCCATTCTTTGGTACAACTGCCAGTGGCAAACTGCGGCCAATCATTTTTCGTCAATCAGTGTCAATTTTTCCAATTGGTTCTTGACCCCAATCTTTATCTCGACTTCAACAATGATCCGAATAGAGGGAATTTCAACTTTTGCCGATTTCATTTGGACTTGGCTTAGGCCTACTGTTCCAATTCTTTGTTTATTTCACAAGCTTTATCTTCAACACATTCTGCTTCTTAATTCATTATTTCTAGGCCTGACAATATTTTAGGATCTGGGTATGAAGTCTACAAGCATGTCATGTTATTAAAATCTGCATTAACAGAACTGAAAAGAGAATAAGGAAGGTGACAAGATTAAGAAAAGAGACATTCCTGTACAATGAAATATTGATTTCATTTGATTTGAATTTTTTAAAATTTTTTAAAGATAGAAGGGTTCACATCAGAAAGTAAAACAATAAAAGTAAAACGTCCGGATTACACCCTGATATAATTCCAAACGCAGAAAAGATAGCAAGACCGGCTATCGAGACTCCCATCTGACAGAGAACTTTTCAGGTTTGGCGCCAGTTTTTAGGTTTCTCTTCTACCGCGGCAATGACTACTGTAGCTTTCAGTGCTGGATCAAATTCTCATTCCGACTACTGGCCCATTGATGTGAGTAGGCAGAGTATTGTTCATCATATTAGAGGCTTCTTCATCCCTAAGCACTATTGTCTTGACCTCGATGAGGTCTTCCACTGCTCTCTTATGAATCCAACAGTTTTCCGTATCATGCCCACTACTCCAGAGTGGTATTCACATATAGCATTAGCTCGGTGCGAGGGGGACTCAAGGTTTGGCCGGTTAGGGGCTATTGGCTACTGTAGACCTAGCCTGACTAGCTTTAGAACAAGCTCGAGTATGATTCGTCAACACGGGTGAACTGATTCCATCTCGGGGGCTCTTTTTATTCTTCTTTTTTTTCTTTTTTTTTTTCCGATTTTTTTTCTTTTTGTTTTTCTCTGTTATTTTTTGTCACTCTTTTCTTTTTCACTCATTTTTTTGTTCTTTTTTTTCGGTTTATTTTTTCACTCAATTTATTTATGGCTATGATCGAATCCGATGGGAATTGCCTAGGTATCATGACGCCGCATGAATCAGATCATTACGTAGTTCAGGAGATCGGGAATAGACTGACCCATTTGTTTTTTATATAAAGACTTTTAAATATTTTTTTTTTAGTTTTTTTTTCTTTTTATGGAATTTTGAATTTTTTTAATTTCTTTTTAAAAAGAAGGAATTCTAAAGAAGGAAAAAAATATTTTGGATTTTGATTTGAAATTTTTTTGTTCTTTTTTTTCCGAATGAAAGACTTCGGAAAAGAAGGAAAATATTTCTAAGGAAAGAATTCTAAAGAGGGAATCAAGGAAAGGGAAAATATTTTTAATTTTTTTTTTAAAATTGGGGCCGGAACCGATGAGGTTTGCCTACGTATATCACATCCGGTGAGAATCAGACCGCGTAGTTAGGTCGGTTTTGACACAACAAGGAAAACATGATTTTTTTGACTCATTTTGAAATGAATTTTTTTTTTCTTTTTTTTTTTTCAAAATTTCGGCAGAGTTTCTAGATTTTTCAAATACCGGGATTTTTGAAAACCGGATGAATTTTTTCTCTCCTACTTCTCACTTCTGCCTTTTCTCAATTTTTTGTATTTATTCTAGCAGCCGGTCAACCTGCAAATCAGATCAAACAAAATGCAGAAATAGCACGTAGAATGCATCATGATGTTATTTTATTTTTGGGTACACCTGTCCTAGATGGATCCAAACCCTGTGTTGAGTCCCCAAAGTCAAATGCACGTGATGCAAACAAATATTCCTACTAGGGATCCGGCATGAGGCTATGTTATTCTAGGTTTAAACCTGGGGAAGTGGGGGGGGGATATTTTAGACCTGGCTTACCCAAGCGGACAGCTAGAGCCGAGGTGGAGGCAACGTACCGGGAGCACGAAAGTCTACCCGGCCTAGTTACTGATCCAGCCTCGTTCTATTTGGGATGACCTCTAACAGAATAGTGGGCCACGTGCACGTGTGCACCATAATTTCGGAAGACTCAGAAGGGAGGCGTAAGAAGGCAGTTTATAGAGTTCAAATAATATCAAAGCGGTAAATGAGCGGCAATTAGCACATTAGGCCCACAAACAGAGTAATATCAACAATCAAGAAAGTCAAGTATAGATCACTTTACAAGCTCGAATTCTGAACCCTAAACCAGAAGTTCTGGGTTATTGTCCCCAGCAGAGTCGCCAGAGCTGTCACACCTCTTTTTGCCCCAAAAGATATATGTGTTATGGATTATTGTGGGTTAAAGAGTTTTTCCAATTAAAGTGACAAATTTGAGTAGGGATTATTTTATTTACAGAGTCGCCACTTGGAATTGATTTTTTGGGTGTTCCAAGTCACCATTTATTTGAATCCCTAGTCAAAGGAAGGGTTGACTCTATTATTATTGATCTGCAAAAATAAAGTTCGGGTATGGAATTCTGTTGACCGGGGAAAGGTGTAAGGTATTCCCCGAGTCTCGTGATTCTAGCACGGTCGCTTTATTGACTACATTTGGTTTATATTATTTTTGGATAACCTGTGTTTTATTAGTTCTCATGTTTTACCTATGTACGCTTTTATTGCTTGATTAGATTTATGAAAATTATCTTGAAATAAGTCACGTGTACGTGTACACAATTAATAACATATTTATTATTATTCGAAGTTGATTGGTCAAGTCATGTGAACGCGCACTTGTATTATTTTCCTAAACTAATTTGAAATTATTGTAAGACCAAGAGTTTATGGATATGAAATTATTTGGATGTCGGAAAATATATTAGTTATTTAAAGTATTGAAAAGTCATCCACACTTAGAAATATTTACAACTTACTACTCTATCTTTGAAATTATGAAACATTTATCTATTATGGAAGAATGAGCTAATTATTAGTCTAGTGACAAAATTATTGGGTATGACAGATTTATACTCAATCCAACCCATGTCTAATTCTTTCTTTCCTATTAAATGTGGTAACTCATTTCTAGTTCACTTACTTGAACTCCAACGCATGGTCCATTAATATGGCAAGATCTTCATTCTTAATTCTAAATAGCAAATCTCATTAAGATGAAATGCTATTCAAATAATCTGTTGCCAAAACGCTTGAAACATATAAAAAGAAACTACAACATGATAATGTGTATAAATAAAGCAACACAAAAAATTATCACATGAACCTCTATAAGAGCATCACA
This sequence comes from Nicotiana tabacum, assembly GCF_000715075.1. Taxonomy (NCBI): domain Eukaryota; kingdom Viridiplantae; phylum Streptophyta; class Magnoliopsida; order Solanales; family Solanaceae; genus Nicotiana; species Nicotiana tabacum. The sequence continues at coordinate 52,902,186 of NC_134083.1, forward strand.
CAAAACAATGAAATAATTAACAAAAGGAGGATAAGCAATGAACCTTTAAGTAAAAAATTTCCTTCAGAACTTGATTAAACACAAAAACAATTCTGAGCAGAGCAAATACACAAAACCAAGGGCAAATCGGCAGATGAGCAGAAAATCTAGCGACGAACCTTCTAAAATTCGAGCCCGGACCGAAACTCGATTGTACCTCGTGAGGCTGCTGGTTTTTGGTGTGAGAGAGGTGACTATCAATGAAGCTTCTCGAGGTGTTTTTAGTCTTGAATTTGAGGCATTTTTGGGTCTTAAACAGGGTGATGAATTATTTGAATTATCGAAAGAAATAATGAAACGAGTAGAAATTCACTTAGCGCAGAAGAATAATTTTTTTCTCTCTCAATTCTCTCCTTATTTTTTCCTTCCTTCTCCTTTCTTCTCACATTTCTCTTCTATTTATAGAAAGAAAATCGGAATTTTTTCTGATTTTTGTTTATTTATTTTATTATTTTATTATTATTTAATTAAAAAGAATTCCCACTTCCTATTTTTTTTCTTTTTTTTAAAAAATAATTTCCCACTTTCATTTACTTTTATTTTTTAATTTCCCATTTTTTTTACTTTAATATTTTTTATTTTCCACTTATTTCACTTTTCTTTTATTAATTTCACTTATTTTACTTTTCTTTTTTAAATTTCCACTTTCTTTTACTTTTTTTGTCTTCAAAATTTTCAGCTACCTTTACTTTTATTTTTTAATTACATCTTTCTTTTACTTTTCATTTTTTTTAAATTTTCACATTCTTTTACTTTTATTTTTTTTATTTTCCACTTTCTTTTACTTTTTAAAAAAACTAATTTCCACCTACTTTTACTTTTAATTTTTATTCCATACTTTTAATTTTTGTATTATTTTATTCCCATCCGAAAATTAAAAAAAAAATATATTTTTTTTAAATCTTATTTTATTTAAAAATAAAGATAAGAAAATAAAAATAATAATAATTTGACCTTTTAAATTATTTTTAATTCTTACCCTATATAAAAAAATGTAACAAAGCTAAAAATATATATATTAAATTTCTAAAAATATTTACATAGTAGAAGGTGATAAAAATTCAAATATAGTCAAAAATTAGGTGCTCACAACAATGGGGAATTATGACTTCTGAGATTGCAAACTAATATGCAAAGGTGCATTAGGCTAGTAAGACAAACAATAGAACATTAACCTAATAGGTTCAAACCTAAGGGTAAAATTATGTTGCACCCCAGAAGTTAAACAGACCAACTCATAGCAACAAGGCAAAAAAGAGTCAAATGTCATGAGGGAAACTCAAGTTGGGAAGCTATTCTAAAAGATTCCAACTAGTTGCTAGGGAGTGCAGAGTTAGGCAGGGTAAGGATATACTAAGTGATAATGTAATAATCCAACCGGTCATTTTAACTTTTAGAAACCCGTTTCCTAAAATAAAACTCCCCAAACATGCTTTTATTAATTTATGACCCGCGGGGATGGTTGGTTCGGGATTTGGAAGCGTGTGAGTTGAAATCGGAACACTTGGTTCCTTAAGTTAGCTTTAAATGGATAAGTTTGACTTCGGTCAACATTTTAAGAAAACGACTCCGGAATCGGGATTTGACGGTTCCAATAGGTTCGCATGATGATTTTGGACTTGGGCGTAAGTCCGAATCGGATTTTGGATAACCCGGAGCGTTTTGACGCTTAATAGTAAAAATCAACTATTTGAAGGTTTAAAATTCTTTAAATTTGGTTTGGGGTACGTTTTTGAGTAATTGAAGTCCGTTTGGAATTCCGAGTTTGGGAATAGTTCCGTATAGTGATTTAAGACTTGCACGCAAAATTTCGTATCATTCCGAGTAGTTTAAGTATATTTCGGCGCATTGGAAGTAAATTGAAGAACTTGAAATTCTTAAGTTTGAATCAATTTAGTTTAGGGTATGATTCTTAGATTTAATGTTGTTTTACGAGTTTCGAGAGTTCGAGCGAGTCCGTTTTATGATTTCAAACCTGTTGGTATGTTCGGGCGGGGTCCCAGGGGTCCCAAGTGTCAATCGGACGAGGCTCGGACCAAGTTGGAAGTTGGGAGCCAAAACTGAAGCTCCTAGCTACTGTCAGAATCGCACCTGCGATTGGCTAGTCGCAGGTGCAACATTTGCAGATGCGACAAAAGCTCGTAGGCGCGGCACTCGCAGATGCGAGATTTCTTCGCAGAAGCGGAAAAGGGAAGGGGAGGCCATTGCTGCAGATGCGGAATTTTGGCGCATCTGCGATCGCGCATGTTCGAAGCAGTGTGCGCAGATGCGAGTTTGGCCAAGGCTAGTGAGACTCGCACCTGCGAGGTTTATTCGCAGGTGCGAAAGCCGCAGGTGCGGTACACCTTCCGTAGGTGCGAAAATGACTGTTGGACAGAATGTGTTAAAATCAGGGCTCAGTCATTTTGAGCCGATTTTCTTTCATTCTTGGGCGATTTTGGAGCTTTTTGAGAGGAGTTTTCAACTAAAAACTTGGAGGTATGTTAATTCTACACCCTTTGAGTTAAATATATAGATTATGGGTAGATTATAACTAGTAAATCTTAGAAATCAAGGGTTTAGATGAAAAACCTATTTTTTAATTATAAAAATGGGATTTTAACCACGAAAATAGTTATGAAATTGGATAGAAATTATATATTTGAGTTCTTGAGATTATGGGTAACGTTTCCATCCAAATATTTTCGGAATCCGGGCACGTGGGCCCGGGGTGAATTTTAGGAATTTTACCATTTTGGATAGGGTAATTTATTTAATAGATGAATTTTAAATTATTGAATATATATTAATTATTTTATATAACTTTTGGATAGTTTCAGATTTTTCGGCATCGAATCGAGAATTTTATGCGACGCGATAATCGGAAAGTGGACTTTAAGACGAGATAAGTCTGTTGTCTAATATTGTGAGGGAGAAATTACCCCATAGGAATTAAATTGAATAATTGTTGCTAATTGTGGGGGCTACGTACATACGAGGTGACGAGAGTCCGTGCGTAGCTACTATTAATGCTAAAGTCCGGGTAGTTTAGGACTCAAAGCATGAATTACTTGTGTAAATTATATTCTTTGTTTAATTAATATTAATTGATATATATGAATATATTGTGAATTGTTAGATAAAGATATTAAAGGATGGAAATCTCATATGATTGATTTTCTGTTTAAATTAATTAATTGTTAAAAGAAATGGTTCTTCCTCCCGAATTTATCTATAATAAATATACTCTCCTTCCGGAGGTACATAAGAAAATGTCCTCCTTTCTTATGGAGCGGGCCGAACACCTCGGCAGGATAGATGCATCTATGGATCGCGCCGCACGTCCCTCGACAGTGTACACGACACTCCGGATCGGGCCGTACGTCCTAGGCAGAAATCGTGCTTAATAATAATAATTACACGATACTTTAATAGTTATTTCAGCTTGCGAAGCTAATTGATAAATTGGAGAATCCTTTAAATTTAATGAAGTATTATTCCTGCTTGTTAAGGAATCAATTGTTATTCCTGTAAATGAGATTAATTTATAAATTGGAAATTATTTGAATTTAAGAAATTTAATTAATATATTGAGAATTGTTGCATTTGAAGGAATTTGATTATTTCCGCTGATTAGATAAGTTATTATAAATTCTGTAAATCATGCTAATTTAAATATCCTAGTTGTATTTCAATTATTATTATTGACCCATAATGAGTGCCAAAGTCGGTCATCTCGTCTCTACCACTTCGAGATTAGGCTTGATACTTACTGGATACACGTTATTTACGTACTCATACTATACTTGCTGTACTTTTTGTGCAGGACCTGAGGCAAGTACTAGTGGGGGACATATCGTCTTACACCCACGTTATCCAGGGGCATAGTGGTAAGCTGCACTTTCTGATCCGTTCTGCAGCTACTAGTGTCTCTCCTTGTATTTTTCATTCTGTCTATTTTTATTTCAGACAGTATTTGAGGTTTTGTATAATCTGCTAGATGCTCATACACTTGTGACACTAGGTCTTGGCACACATATTAGTAGAATTTGGTGTTTTATTATTTTTTTGGTTTTAAATTTTGTCAATATATGCTTAATTTATTAAGTTAGCTTGCCTAGCTGTAGTGTTGGGCGCCATCACGACCTATAGGTGAAACATGGGTCGTGACAGATAAAATGATCATAGGAGCAAATCATAGCTAGAATGAGGGTTTTAACATGGATTGGTGCATATCGTAGATACAAATCAATCACTATAGAAATCCAGGACATGGCAGGAAACAAACTGATGTCATATGACCAATGTAGACACTCAAAGTACCAATATATTAAGCTAAATGACTTCAAACGGTCTAAATTGTTCCAGTTAAGCATAAACACATTTCAGAATTGACAGTTTTAGGCATAAGCAGATGCTAGAGAGGTTCATATCACAAACAGATTCGATACTAGCAGGGTTTTACATAGAGATAGTCTAGAAACACACTGGGTTATGACAAGTAGACAAAACAAGTAAGAACAGACTCCACAACACTTTGAACGTAAACACAATAGTATAACCCAGGACCTTAGATGCGTCAAGTTCCCAAGGGCTTCGAGGAACCCAGGGCAATACTCGCACCCAAGGAACATCGAAAAATAGGAATTCCGGTGACCTTGGCTTTCAGCCGGCCAAGAGCCATAGTAGAACAAGAGAATAAGTGAACAACAGAGTGAGGATCTTTAGCTTTTTAGTTGGATTTTTGTCATTCGAAGTTCCTCCAAAAGGGAATGGGGGAGGAGTTTATATAGTAGTGAAAAAATCGAGCAATAATCAAGGAAACAGAGTAAATTAAGCAACAAATAAGGAAAATAAACATGCAAATCAATCTGAAAATCAATTTAAGAGAGAAATCTATAAACCCTAGTTTTTAGGGAAAGTGTAAATCAACAGGATCTAAATAAAAAATCGGACTCACATAGTAGCATATAACGTATATAGACAAAATAGCGTTTAAATCAGAGATTTAAACCATTTTGGTACGATTTTAGAAGAGATTTGCTCGCCATGTTTAGGCAAGCACTTAGGTAATACCATAAGAGAGCAACCAACACCAAAAGGTAGTCAGATATGGCAAGAAATGGTAGTCGAATCCCATATTTAGTGGGATTAGGAGAAGGATTTAGGGGGGCCGGCGGTTTAGGGTTCTTCAGAGAGAGTGTGAGGGCGGCGGGTTAGGGGATAATAGGTTAGGGTTTGGGAGTTGGGTTAATTAAAAGGGAAGGGAAGGCCCGTTGATCTTGAGAGATCAACGATCAAGATTAAAAGTTAGAACGGGCGGGTCATGGAGATGGGGCACCGACCGGGTTTTGGATTAGTGGGTCATTTGGCTTGGGCTGGGGTATTTGGGCTAGATGTTTGAGGGTTTTGGGCCATTTATTTGGTCCGAAATTGGTTTAAAAATGAGTTGTTGTTTAAATACCCAATATTTATCAAAAAAATAATTTATAAAAGTAATTAATAAATAACAAAAAATATTATTTGTACACTAAAATGATGGGAAATAATAACTTAACATTTATATAAAAAGTTATTTTGGCACAAGTAATGTAATTATACATGAATATAGGCTATTATTGCAAAATAGTGCAATTAGCCTAAACATGCAAATGCAATTATAGAAAAATAAAGTAGAATATTATAAAACATACATGTTGGTGTAAATAATAAGTTTGGATGATTAAATCATCATAAAAATAATTTGAAGGGTAATTATTGGATATTTATGTAATAAAATGCAGCAAGAAATTTATTTAGAGCTTCTAAAAATTATGAAAAAATATTAAAATTGCTTGTATGGGTTTGTAAACTAAATGATGATGCAAATATGTTATTTTAAAAGTATATATACATTGTTTTAAAAATATGAGGGAAAAATTGGGTATCAAAAGCTGCCCCTCTTTACCTGGGAATGATGAAAGATTTGCCGGGTAAAGAAATGATGACCGATTTTGACCGAGTGGGATGATTTGAAAAATAGAGACCAAACTCTGATTTCTGAGTTGCCTACATATCCCTGGTATTACGGGAATTAGGCTGCGTGTAGTTCTGGATCCAACGGTGAACTGAGCCGATGGAGCTGTTGTAGGAATGGTCTTATGCTTCGGAAAGTGTTCATTTAGGTAGGATAATATCAGATGAGTTTATATGAGGTTGTGAATGGATGTATCTTAGAACGGTTATGGATGAGCATTTGAACGATTATCAAGTGGAAGCGGGTAACGGACGGTGGTTGGCTGCATTTGAGGTAATTTAGGGATGTGAGCACCAAACGGAAACCAGAGCGAAGATTGCTCCCTTTTAAAAGAACGGTTACCTCCTGGATTACCTGCAAAACTTAAACGCAATGCATGCAAGTATATATGGGATTATTGCGAGAATTTAAACATGATGCAAATTCCCTTTGGACCATGAAAGTTGTCTTTGAACGACGAGGATGATGTCCTTAGACCATGATGTCTTGGGCCATGAATCGCGTGATAAGGGATTCACAGGCCATGAAATGATGTTCTCGAGCCATGAAAATGGTGCCTCTGAACTATGACGCCTTTGAATAATGATGTGCAATATTGAAAGATCCTCAGGCCATGGCATGATGTCTTCTGGCAATGAGGATGATGCCTTCGGACTATGACGCCTTTGGACAAAATGGCAATGTTTCAGCCCATGAGATGCAAAGACATGATGCTGGGTCATATGTGAAGCGAAACAAGACATAGCTTAGTCTTGTGTAAGATTGGATAGAGCTTAGCCCCGGTAAAGTAGAAAGTAGTGCTAGATTTTAAGTAGCATAGCATTTGGTATTATACAAGGAAAGGCAGAGCTTAGCCTTATGCAATTGGAGAGGCAATGCTTAGCCTCGTACAAGAAAGGGAGACAAGGCTTAGTCTCATAAAATGAAAGGCAAAGCTTAGCCTTATGCAATTAGGGAGGCAATGCTTAGCCTCATGCAAGAAAAAAGAGACATGGCTTAGTCTCATGCAATGAAAGGAAATGCTAACCTTATGCAATTAGGGAGGCAATGCTTAGCCTCATGCAAGAAAAGGAGACATGGCTTAGTCTCATGCAATGGAAGGCAATGGTTAGCCTTATGCAATTGAGGAGGCAAGGCTTAGCCTCATGAAAAATAAGAGACAATGCTTAGTCTCATACAAAGAAAGTAAATGCTTAGCCTTATGCAAAGAAAATACAATGAGTGATAGCAGAGTATTTTTTAGCTGGAAACGCGTAAGCATTTGGCAATCTTGTCATTACGAAGATAACAATTTTGATGTGTGTGCGTATTCCTTATTCCTGTATCTAAAGAAAAATCGTGAGTTTTACGGGGAAGGTTGGTTCGTGCTTCACCTTCTTGCTTTGCTTTTTCTCTTACTTCGAGATCCTGTTCGAGTTATCCTGGGTAGCATCTGGCTATTTATAAAATAAAGTTTTCGAGAAAACATACGTGCATTTGATAAATGTAGTCAATAGTAGTATGCACTATCAAGTAAGTTAGATGAACCAATGACTGTGACACTTTTAGAGACATTGCGACTTCCTTGCATTTAGAATTTTGAGGGTCCTCCTCAAAATTCTACCCCAGTTCAATAAGAGATTCTTTGACCGTTCAGCACGTGACGAAGTTGGCTAGACTTGCTTCTGCTCTAGTTTCTGACCATGGTAAAAATGAAGATTTTATTGAGTTGTGACCGAACCCACAGGGCTTCCTACGTATCCCATCTTAAATAGGAATCAGGTCAAGCGTAGTTCAGTTACATGAGATGAAGAAATGCAAATAATCTAAACATAGTATCTCTTGACTACGTCTGAGTTGATAGGTTTTGGCTAAACTTCTCCGCCCATCTCTGTGAGTATGAGAGCTCCTCCTGTTAGTACTCTATGAACCATGTAGGGCCCTTTCCAATTGGGTGAAAATTTTCCTTTGGCTTCATCTTGATGCAGGAATATCCGCTTCAGCACCAGTTGCCCCGGTGTGAATTGTCTAGGCCTGACCCTTTTGTTGAAAGCTCTGGACATTCTGTTCTGGTAAAGTTGACCGTGACATACTGCATTCATTCTTTTTCCATCAATGAGATCCAGTTTCTCATAACGACTTCGTATCCATTCTGCATCACTGAGTTCAACCTCTTGTATGATTCTCAAAGAAGGAATTTCTACTTCGGCGGGAATGACGACTTCAGTTCCATAAAACAAAAAATAAGGAGTTGCCCTAGTTGATGTACGAATCGTGATACAATATCCAAGTAGGGAAAATGGTAACTTCTCGTGCCATTGTTTGTGATTATCTACCATATTCCTTAATATCTTCTTGATGTTCTTATTGGTGGCTTCCACAACTTCATTCATTTGTGGCATGTATGCTGTGGAATTCTTATGCTTGATATTGAAGGTTTCACACATAGATTTCATTAAGTCACTGTTAAGGTTGGCGGCGTTGTTGGTGATGATGGATTTTGGCACCCCGAATCGACAGACAATACGGTCCCTAATGAAATCTACGACGACCTTTTTAGTTACAGCTTTGTAAGATGCGGCTTCAACCCATTTTGTGAAATAGTCTATGGCCACTAGAATGAACTTGTGCCCATTTGAAGCGGCGGGTTCGATTGGACCAATGACATCCATCCCCCAAGAGGAGAAAGGCCAAGGTGCACTTGTTGCATTGAGTTCATTGGGTGGCACTCATGCCATATCCTCATATACTTGGCATTGATGACACTTTTGGACATACCTGATGCAGTCCGTTTCCATAGTCATCCAGAAATATCCTGCTCTTAATATCTTCTTATCTAAAACAAAGCCATTTATGTGTGGTTCGCAAGTTCCGGCATGTATCTCTTCGAGCAATTTGGATGCTTCCTTGGCGTCGACACACCGTAATAATCCTAGATCTAGAGTCCTTTTGTACAGAATTCTACCAATTTGGAAGAAATGGTTGGACAGTCTTCGGAGTGTGCATTTCTGAGTATGATTTGCATGCTCCAGGTACTCTCCTTTTGCCAAGTATTCTTTGATGTCATGAAACCACGGATTCCCATTAGTTTCTTCTTCAACATGAGCACAATAAGATGGCTGATTATGGATCTCTACTGGAATAGGATCGATGAAATTCTTGTCTGGGTGTTGTATCATGGAAGATAGAGTGGCCAACGCATCTGCGAACTCATTCTGGATTTTCGAAACATGTTTGAATTCTATTTTTGTGAACCTCTTCATCAACTCTTGTACGTAGTACAAATATGGAAATATTTTAGTATTCTTTGTAGCCCATTCTCCTAAAACCTGATGTATCAAAAGGTCTGAATCTCCAATTACCAGCAATTCTTGAACGTTCATGTCAATGGATAACTTGAGCCCCAAGATACAAGCCTCATATTCTAGCATATTATTGGTACACAAAAATCTAAGTTTTGCGGATACCGGATAGTGCTGACCTGTCTCTGATACCAAAACTGCTCCAATACCTACTCTTTTGAAGTTCGTAGCTCCATCAAAAAACACTCTCCAACCGTCATAGGTTTCAGTGATAAGTTCTCCTATGAATGATACCTCTTCATCGGGAAAATATGTTTTCAATGGTTCGTATTCTCCGCCCAGAGGATTTTCTGCCAGATGATCCGCCAACGCTTCTCTCTTGACCTCTTTCTAAGTTACATAGATGATGTCGAACCCACTCAGTAGTATCTGCCATTTTGCCAATTTTCCCGTAGGCATGGGCTTCTGGAAGATGTATTTTAACGAATCCATTCTTGATATGAGATATTTGGTATATACACAGAAGTAGTGCCTCAACTTCTGAGATATCCATGTTAAAGCGCAGCAGGTGCGCTCTAGCAAAGAGTATCATGCTTCGTAGGGCATGAACTTCTTACTTAGATAGTATATGGCCTATTCCTTTCTTCGCGTCTCGTCGTGTTGTCCCAAGACACAGCCGAAAGCCCCATCCAGTACAGATAAATAGAGTAGCAGAGGTCTCCCAGGTTCTGGTGGGACTAGAACATGTGGTTTGGATAAATATTCCTTGATCTTGTCAAAGGCTTTATGGCATTCTTCAGTCCAACTTGTTGCAGCGTCTTTCTTTAACATTTTGAAAATCGGTTCATAAATCACAGTTGATTGTGCTATGAAACGGCTGATGTAATTGAGATGCCCCAAGAAACTCATCACGTCTTTCTTGTTCTTTGGAGGTGAAAAATCTTGGATAGCCTTGACCTTTGACAGGTTTAGCTCAATTCCTCGACGGTTGACGATGAACCCTAGCAGCTTTCCAGCGGGGACCCCAAAGGCACACTTTGTGGGGTTCAGTTTCAGGTTGTACCTTCGAAGTCAATCAAAGAATTTCCTCAAATCTGCTATATGATCTATGCTTCTTTTGGATTTGATGATGACATCATCCACGTACACCTCTATCTCCTTGTGTATCATGTCATGGAAAATGGTTGTCATGACCTTTATATAAGTGGCTCCAACATTCTTTAGGACAAACGACATCATTTTGTAGCAATACACTCCCCATGGTGTAATAAAGGCTGTCTTTTTGGCATCCTCCTCATCCATCCGGATCTGATGATATCCCGCGAAGAAATCCACAAAGGATTGGAGTTCATGCTTGGCATAGTTGTCGATCAGTATGTGTATATTGGGCAACATGAAATCATCTTTGGGACTTGCTCTGTTTAAGTCCCGATAGTCGACACACACTTTGACCTTCTAATCTTTCTTTGGAACTGGCACAATGTTAACTAACTAAGACGGGTATTCAACCACTCTGAGAACCTTGGCTTTGATCTGCTTGGTGACTTCCTCCTTTATTTTCAAACTTATATCTGACTTGAATTTTCTGAGCTTCTGTTTTATAGGCAGACACATAGGGTTGGTAGGTAGTTTATGAGCCACTATGGACGTGCTCAAACTGGTCATATCATCATAGGACCATGCAAAGATATCCTCATACTCCTTCAAGAACCGGACGTACTCTTCCTTCTCTAATGATGATAGGTGAATGCTTACACGTGTTTCCATAACTGTTTCGGAGTCTCCCAAATTAACTGTTTGGGTCTAATCTAAATTGGACTTAGGCTTGTTTTTAAAGTTTTTCACTTCTTTGACAATTTCCTCGGGTATTATATCCTCCTCCAGATCCTCTGACTCATTATCCTTATGTTGCGTTGTCTCATTACATGTCACAGTCGTAAGTTCATCGGGATATGTAATAATAATGCTGTAGAGAAAACCGTAAAGAATAATAATAAATACTAAAAATAACAATGCATTAGATAAATCTTGAAAACGTCAAACAAGTACGGCTCGATGACCCGAGCAATTATTTCAAACAAAACATGCTTATAATAAAATACTGAAAATGTCTTAAATGCTCATAAAATTGCTTTTAAAAAAAAATGATGCTAATTGCCAGGCTACCTAGGAACTCGACGGGCCCTTGATGGTGCAGCAGTCCAGTTCTTAAGAATAGCTCCCTTCTCCATGGTCTGAACAATGAGGCCTTCCTCCTCCTCCTCAACTATCGCACTGCAATCCATGTCTTCATCATCCAGAAACAGATTCCTTATACCAAATAGAACTTCATCTTCTTCGGACTCCCACATCATGTCAGCTTGATGAAATGTCTGGCTCAAATGTGGTAATGCTTGCTCTAGAGGGTAATAAGGACCATGCCATGGTGGCGACCAATTTTGATACTCATGCCAATTGTATTCATACCCAAGACCAAAGGTTATGTCGTGACGCTTTAGCTGTATCGGTTTGGTAATCCCCTAGATATGTTTACCGAGATATTTGCCATGTTCATACTCTGTCTATGCCAATATGCCTTCTATTTTACTGCTCCACCATTTGTCCTTTTCAATTGCATTGACTCGCTCGATGCGATGGTATGTTTCTCCCCCAACTTCCTGCTATTCTCAATGACCGGAACAATTTGATTGGTGTAAATGGGATTACTCCCGTCCCCATGGATGATCACTTCCTGATGGTTCCACTCAAACTTCATGACCTGATGTAGAGTAGAAGCTACGGCTCCAGCGGCGTGTATCCAAGGTCGTCCCAATAATAGGTTGTAGGTAGTAGATATGTCCAACACTTGAAACTCAACATCAAACCAGGTTGGGCCCATCTGTAGGCTGAGATTGGTCTCCCCAATTGTGGCCCTTTGAGACCCATCAAATTCTTTCATATTCATACTTCCTGCTCGTATCTCATGCAGACCTTTACCCAACCTTTTCAAAGTAGTTACTGGACAGATGTTGAGATTCGAACCCCCATCTATCAGGACTCTGGCAATGAACTTGTCTTCAAACTGCACTGTGATATGCAATGCCCTGTTGTGATTTAATCCTTCTGGTGGTAGCTCGTCTTCATGAAAAGTGATCTTGTGGCTTTCCAACACTTGCCCTACCATGTTGGCCATCTCTCCACTGGTGATATTGTTGGGTACATAGGCTTCGTTCAACACCTTCATCAGGGCATTCCTATGTGCCTCGGAGTTTTGCAGCGGTGATAAAATGGATATTTGAGCAGGTTTTGTTCAGATTATCAACCACAAAATATTCTTTTACTTACACCTTTCTCCAAAGGTCATCCGGGCCTGTCTCAATGACAGGTGATTTAGATGCAGTTTCTTTGCTCGTTCCTTCTAAATGCTCGGGTGTATAAACCCTACCAGTTCTGGTCATGCCTTGCGCTGCACCTGTTTCTTCCATATTTGCTTTTCCTTTTCTTCTTGCTTCCGCAACATAATCCCATGGTATAGCATTAGACTTATAAGACAACGTTGGTGCTACCATCACGGTGAAGGGCGTTGTTACTTCAACCTCAAACGGAGTTGGTGTAGCGACCTCAACTTCAATTGGTGCCTGACTCTGTACCATGATAGGTGTGAGGGTGATTGGAGATGTTTCAGAATTATCCCCTTCCCGAATAAGTCCAATTGACCCCTCTGAGTCACATTCTTCATCGGTCTCTATCACGTTTACTCCTCCACCCCTGTGATCTGGGAGAGGCTTGTTACGGACATTGGGTGCAGCCTCTTTTTCCTGTATGACTTTGGTGTCAATTAATGTCCGAATCTTATCCTTCAAAGTATGACACTAATCAATAGTATGACCTTTCATGCATGAGTGATAGGCACATGTCTTGTTTGGATTAATCCACTGGGAAGAGTTTTCCATAGCAACAGTGGGAATGGGAGTGATATAACTGACAACCTTCAATCTCTCGTACAACTGGTCTATAGGTTCAGCAGTTGGGGTGTATTGTATGGGTGGTCTGCGGTCAAAATTTGGTCTAGATATTTGGTAGTTTTGGCGGGCTTGTGGTGAGTGGTAGTATACGGGTTAGGTGTAATAGGTATGGTAAGTGGTGGCAGGTTGTTGGTATCTGGGAGGTGAAGGCTGATATGTGGGTGAAGGTGTTTGGTATGTGAGAGGAGACTTAGGACCTTGGGCTACCATTACTGTACCTACTTCTTTCTTCTTGGAGATACCTCCTGACTGCAGGGCCTTATTTGTGGCTTGGAGAGATTCAAAATTTGTCACCATTCCGCTTTTGATCCCTTCTTCTATTCTCTCTCCCAACTTGATGATATCAGAAAATTTATGGTTTTCAATAACCATCAATCTTTCGTAGTATTGCGGATCCTGAGCTTTGACGAAGAAATTATTCATTTGTTCTTCTTCCAGCGCTGGCCTTACTTTTGTAGCTTCATACCTCCACTGAATAGCATACTCGCAAAAAGTTTTTGTTGGCTTCTTCTTGAGATTTTAAATGTAGAAAATGTCTAGTACATTTTCTGTGTTAAACCTGAATTGATCCATGAAATCTGATACCATGCTCACCCAATTAACCCATTTCTTTGGGTTCTGACTGATGTACTAAGATAGGTCTTCTCCGGTGAGGCTTCTCATGAACAGCTTCATGCAAATTCTTTCATCCCTACCAACTCCTACAAGCTTGTCACAATGTGTTCTCAAATGCACCTTCGGATCACCAGTTCCGTTGAACATTTCGAACATAGCAGGTTTGTAACCCTCTGGCAGTTCTACATCTGGCTGAATACACAAATCTTCGTAATTCAAACCCTCAATGCCTTTGCCTCATTCGATACTTTGAACCCTGCCAGTAAGTTTCTTGAGTTCCTCTGCCATATTCTTAATGAGAAGGTTCTTCTTGGCGGATTCGGGTATGTATAGGATCTGTTGTGGGGTGTGGAGTAAGGTTTTCACATATATGGGATTGCTTTGGTGGACTCCGGGAATCTGGGCATAATGGTGGTCATTGGTTGAGTTTTGCGGGTCAGGAGTAGGATGTGTTGCATTTTGAGGGGTGTGGTATGTGGTTGTTTGTGGGTATTGAGTTTGGTGGTGATGGTATTGTTGGGGTGTAGGTATCCGTGGAGGGTTGTGGTTCTGAGAAGGTATGGCGTATTGATGTGGTGCGGGAGGATTCGGTGGTGGGTTTTGATTCTACATGTTTTGGGGAGGTGTCGGGTTTTTGGCGTTTGTGTTTTGTTGGTTGATGTCAGAGACGTTTAGGGTGAGGGAAAGGTTTGCCAAGTTTCGGACCTGCTCAAGTTCCCCTTGTAGTTTCAATATTTTCTATACCAGACGTAGGACCAATTACTTATGTGCTGGAGTATTCCGACCTTCCGAGGTTTCAACGTTCTCTGCATTGTCCTTTTTGATACCGCTTAAACAGTCCATTTTTTCTTTCCCTTTGCTTTTGCCTTTAGGATCACTTGGTGGAGGAGGAGGCGGAGGACCTCTAGATCTAGTATGATATGCGAATGATGCCAGTATGCACAAACCAACCTTTGGGGAATGGAAATAAATAAAGAAAACAAAACAAAAAGGTAACTAAGTCAGTAAGGGATGTTGAAAGAATACTTGCAGTATTGAACATGTGTTGCAGAATTAGTAAATAAATTCACGTCCTAATTTGGTGAACCTCGTCGTGCCCGAGGTAGGCCTAAGCGACACATAGACTTGGAGAAAATTGATGTCAATAATTGTGTCATTTCATTAATGCCAAAATAGATCAAATCCTTACTAAAACGACAATAATAAGAAAGTCACTAATGGCATTTGCCCTATTACATTCGAAATCTAAAACTAAGATAAAAAGTAGTAAAGAACATCATTCCCTAATCTATTTGGCCCCGGAGGGACCTTCTCCATGCTTGGCCCTCTTGGATCCATCAATCAAGTTCCCCAGGTCGCACTTGTCCAATAGTAGGTAAGCCCTTGCTAGGTGCCCTCCCTCACTGCCTTCCGTATTCTGACAATCTGAGGGCCTCTTCCTCATCTTCCCTTTGAGTACCATTAACCCTTGCTCCAAATATTCCAATCTTTCTGTTGATTTAGTAGCAATTTCTTTCCATTCGCCGATAGCTTCCATATACACTTTGTGTTGTTCCAAATGTCTAGCTTCAGACTCGAAAACCCTCTTGTGCAGCATCCTATACTTGACTTGTGCTTTAGCAGCGTCATCGATAACATTATTTTTAGATTAATCCCTAGTTTGACATCTCCCTCTATATCATCGACCAACCACGATGGGTAGAAGTATACATGGCCGGCATGGTACTTGTCTGACTCGATAGTGTCATTCTCTACAACGACTTTTCGATTCCACATATGCCGTACCTCAAACTTGAACGGAATGATGTTCCCTTTAAAGTCTGCTTTAACTGGACCGTGTTGGAAACCCGAGGTATAACCTTCTTTCTTCCCGCTTGCCTCATTACTCTTATAGGAGCATAATGATAGATTCCTCTTAACCCGATCAGCACTAAATGAGTGGTTTCTCTTGACCTGATGATGAAATCGCTGCTAGGGAACCATTCGAACATCCAATGTACACTTTCATCAATCAAATTGCTGAAGAAACGCACCCAGCTCATAGCTTTTCCAGGTTGCACGAACCTATCTGGGATAAATTTTATTCTTTTTGGATAATGGTAGGCTATGTAGTCATTCAATGGTCGTTGCAGAAGTTCCTAACGATATTCACCTCTCTAGAAATATTATAATAACCAAACTTGTAGCAATAGATTACAGCCCTCGAAATGCCCATACCCCAGCTTGCATCGATCTAGAGCTCGGTACATTTCGGCCAAGATCATGGGGATGATAGTGTAAGTTTGTTCTTCAATTCCTTCCATTAGAGTCCTAGCGACCATGGCTAAACGAGTGTGGATCCTCCCCCCTTTCATCGGAAATATCAGTAACCCCAAGAAACAGACAATGAACACAAAAACTCTGCGGTGTGTCCAGCCCAAAGAAGTAATGGAAAGTTCATCACGGTGAAGGCGATATGACTTGCTATGCCCATAACGTTCATAAAGGAATTCAAATGGTATGTATGAGTCCTTCAGACAAAGTAATTCATCATTCTTCTTGAAACCCATCATTTTCAAAAAACCGAGGGGAGTGCGATTTTCTGGTACTAATAAACCCGGACTATCCAGCCTAGCGAAGCCTCCTATTTCCTCTAAGAGAGGGGTCATCTCTGTGGCGGCCTC
The DNA here is from genome assembly GCF_000715075.1 of Nicotiana tabacum. Taxonomy (NCBI): domain Eukaryota; kingdom Viridiplantae; phylum Streptophyta; class Magnoliopsida; order Solanales; family Solanaceae; genus Nicotiana; species Nicotiana tabacum. The sequence goes on from NC_134083.1 coordinate 52,918,783, forward strand.
AATCAATGCGTTATTTGGCCGGATGTCCAATAAGGAAGGTAAATTTCCGAGGACCCTTTTCACATGATTCTGGTCACTAAGGTGAGAGGTTCTTCCACCAATCAAGCAGCAAATGTGGGATGTATTGAACCATGCCGAACCTGGGAACTTCGTGCCTTATTTTCAGCAAAACAAATAGAGTTAGCCCATTTCCCTCCGGGTCTGACTATTTATACATTAATGATCAACGTATCTTCATGTTTAGTGGATTATCACGTGGACAACGTCCTAATCCGTACTAGGTTTGACATGATGCATGCATAGTTGATATTGGAGTGAGGTTTCTAGAAGGTTCTAGACCGGTACCCTCAAGTGGACAACTTGAGAGGGAAAGGCACGGAACCGTCGAATGCATCGCTGATCGACTAGTTTTACCATAAATAAGCCTTTCCAAATTAAAAAGGGTAATTTTGGGAAGGGCGCGGACACTCATCAAGTGCCGCTATGGTATTAGTTGGGCATGAGTGGAATATGATGTGGAGCATGCCTTATGTAGAGATAATAACACATTGTCAAATATTTGCATGATAAATATGTGAAAGCAATAAACGCAGTATTGAGATAAAACATAAAGGACCTAAAAAGAAGAAGTTAGTTCGTGGAACACAGGGAATATAATAAAGTGAGCAAGGGAGTAAGGGTGGGAGAGACATGATATAGCTAATAAATAGCAGCTAGAGAAACTAAGGGTGGATATGGAAAGGGATGTGCATGTTATAACAAATTTAAGCACATATTTATGGACAAGGGAAGGGCCGTACATGTTATAACGGTTTTAGACAAGTAAAGGTGAACGGGAAAGGGATGTGCATGTTATAGCAAATCTAACAAACAAAGATGGAAAAGGAATGTGTGTTTATAACAGAGAAAACTAATCCACATAAGCCAAGTTCATTATGGTAAGAGCCTAAATGTATATCCCCAGCAGAGTCGCCATGCTGTCGTGCTCCCGTTTTTCTCGCGAAATCAGGTTTCGACATGTGACAACTGTTTTAAGGAAGTATTAAAAGAGGAGAGTCGCCACTTAACAATTTTTAAGGTGCGTTAGGGAACCTATTTGCATATGACTCGGGTTAAACTAGTTTGCATCACCAAAGATCGGGTAAGGGCTCAAAATTACCTCGAAGAGAAGGTGTTAGGCACTCTTCGAGGTCCACAACTGTGGGTCCCGACCGAACTTGAATTATATGAATTAGTCAGATAAATAAAGACAGAGAAAAACAAGAAATTTGGGAAATTTATTAAAAGACTTTGACTAAATACAAACACTTGATTCAAAGATAAACAAGAATATGATTTGGGGTGGGGGGGGTGGGGGTGCTAAGTTTTTTTAGCCTAAAGGATCACCCCGTACAACATAAATAATACTTCGTAACTCCCTCGAGATGGGGTGTTACTCGTATTATTTAGCGGGTGCAAACTATCATCTCCTGCTACCCGATTACTATCTTTAAGTTATTACCTAAAACACACTAGTTAATTCTAAATCGTGCCTTATGCGTGCACTACTCGTCCCATATCTATGGTCCAGGAGGCATTTGGACCTCTATTTTGGGTGATTCTAGACTTGACTTAGGCTGCTCAAAAAATGTTAAAACTAGGCGATAATTCAAAACAGATAGGACTACAATTAAATACAATTAAAGGCTCAAGTTAGCCTCCGCGATTAGACAACAAAGGCACGCAGGCAGATTTCTATGTAGGGTATTAGGCAGTTTCAGAATTGAGGAAGATTGAAGTCATTAAGCCCTATAGACATGGCTTCTAGATGATCCGATTCAGATATGCAAGCTTTTTTAGACCTATGATTTCTAAATTACCAGTTGTGAATACCTGCTGCTGCTAAGTCGCTTATTACAGATTATTAGTTAATAGACCTATAGGCATGATATCTAAATGGTTTGTACAGGTAGTGAAACTTATTGGAAATGCTCAAAATTACCTACGCTTCCTAATAATTGTGTGGATGAGCAATGAAACAACATTTGAAAAGCGAGCAGTGATGTCTTATAGGCATGATTTCTAGAGATTGACGATTGGAACTGATTTTATACCTTTAGCTCTTATAGGCATGCTGTCTAGATGAACGAAGCGAATTAATAAGTTAAAATCCTATAGGTATGGTATCTAATGAACATGGTGCGGATTAAAGAACAGTTGTTAGCGATTATTTCCTATAGGCATGCTATCTAGCAACACATAGCAGTAGACATGGGAATAAATAGAGCACTCATGCTTTGACAATACACCAGTTATGTGAGTGTGTGATTGCCCCAATAATATGATATCTAATAGTGCACAAAGAGATTTAAATATAACAGGTCGGAAAGCAAATGTATCACACAAATCCTATGAGCATGCTTTCTACCCGTTTCATGCAAGTATTAGGAGATACCCATTTCCCAATTTCACTATTACCCCAATTTTTATTACAGAATTATTACAGACCCAATAATAAATAAATTACAAAGTGGTACAAGTAATAACAGTAGGCCCAAGACAGGCCCAAAGAGATACCCAGCACTGTCAGGCCTTTAACTAAGCTCTTTCTCTACCTTTTAGCACACACGGATCTCAACATATCCCAGAAACCATAGGAGAACTCAAACCAAACCAAACAGGAATGGTTTGATCATAGGATCCAGAAACCAATCACTCACACAAATTAATTTGCACATTCAGCAGACAAAAAAAGGGACAGAGCTGAGTAGTAAAGAAAGTGACCAAAGAACCTCAGGTCCTAGTGTGTTAGAGTTCACAAGGGTCTCAAAATGGACCCCGAGCAGTGCTCACACTAGGGAGGTTAATAGAGAAAGCTTGAGTGTCCTTGGATTTCAGCCGACCAAGAATTATAGGCTTAGAATAGGGTAAATAACCAATGAGAATGAAAAATAGTGATCAACTGGTAGAATTTGAAGAGGTGCATTTGCATGTTTAGAAATCGGCATTGCAGAGGTGATCACACAATGAACATATCAGCAAAGAGAGTAAACAAACTTAAAAGACACGTTGATATCACAAGTTCACACTTAGCATATTGGGGCAAAGGACATTTGTGGGAAGCAAGGATGAATTATGACTTTTGGGATTGCAAACCAATAAGCAAAGGTGCATTAGGCTAGTAAGACAAACAATAGAACATTAACCTAACAGGTTCAAACTTAAGGGTAAAATTATGTTGCACACCAGAAGTTAAATAGACCAACTCATAGCAACAAGACAAAACAGAGTCAAATGTCATGAGGGAAACTCAAGTTGGGAAGCTATTCTAAAAAGTTCCAACTAGTTGCTACGGAGTGTAGAGTTAGGTAGGGTGATGATATACTAAGTTATAAAATGATCATAGGAGCAAATCATAGCTAGAATGAGGGTTTTAACATGGATTGGTACATATCACAGATACAAATCAATCACTATAGAAATCCAGGACAAGGCAGGAAACAAACTGATGTCATATGACCAATGTAGACACTCAAAGTACCAATATATTAAGCTAAATGACTTCAAACGGTCTAAATTGTTCCAGTTAAGCATAAACACATTTCAGAATTGACAGTTTTAGGCATAAGCAGATGCTAGAGAGGTTCATATCACAAACAGATTCGATACTAGCAGGGTTTTACATAGAGATAGTCTAGAAACACATTGGGTTATGAAATTTCAGAGATGTGAATATGCAAATCATGAACACAAGAGAATGAATATTGCAAAGGCTAAAGAACTCACCAGTTACTAATTGACAAGTAGACAAAACAAGCAAGAACAGACTCCACAACACTTTGAACGTAAACACAGAAGTATAACCCAGGGCCTTAGATGCGTCAAGTTCCCAAGGGCTTCGAGGAACCCAGGGAAATGCTCTCACCCAAGGAAGGTCGAAAAATAGGAATTCCGGTGGCCTTGACTTTAAGCCGGCCAAGAGCCTGAGTAGAACAAGAGAATAAGCGAACAACAGAGTGAAGATCTTTAGCTTTTTAGTGGGAATTTTGTGATTCGAAGTCCCTCCAAAAGGAATGGGGGAGGGTTTTATATAGTAGTGAAACAATCGAGCAATAATCAAGGAAACAGAGTAAATTAAGCAACAAACAAGGAAAATAAACATGCAAATCAATCTGAAAATCAATTTAAAAGAGAAATATGTAAACCCCAGTTTTTTGAAAAAGTGTAAATCAACAGAATCTAAACGAAAAATTGGACTCACATAGTAACATAGAACGTATATAGACAGAATAGCGTTCAAAATTAGAGATTTGAACCATTTTGGTTCGATTTCGGAAGAGATTTGCTTGCCATGTTTAGGCAAGCACTTAGGTAATACTATAAGAGAACAACCAGTACCAAAAGGGGGTCAGATATGGCAATAAATGGTAGTCGAATCCCATATTTAGTGGGATTAGGAGAAGGATTTGGGGGGGGGGGGCGAGGTTTAGGGTTCTTCAAAGAGAGAAGAGGAGGTTGAGAGAGTGTGAGGGCGGCGGGTTAGGGGATAATAGGTTAGGGTTTGGGGGTTGGGTTAATTTAAAGGGAAAGGTGAATAAGGGTCGTTGATCTTGAAAGATCAACAACCAAGATTAAAAGTTGGAACGGGCGGGTCATGGAGACGGGGCACCGACTAGGTTTTGGATTAATGGGTCATTTGGTTCGGCCTGGGGTATTTGGGCTAGATGTTTGAGGGTTTTGGGCCATTTATTTGGTCCGAAATTGGTTTTAAAATGAGTTGTTGTTTAAATACCCAATATTTATAAAAAATAAATTTATAAAAGTAATTAATAAATAAAAAAAAGTTTATTTGTGCACGAAAATGATGGGAAATAATAACTTAACATTAATTTAAAAATTTATTTTGGCACAAGTAATGTAATTATACATGAATATAAGCTATTATTGCAAAAATATGTAATTAACCTAAAAATGCAAATGCAATTATAGAAAAATGAAGTAGAATATTATAAAACATACATGTTAGTGTAAATAATAACTTTGGATAATTAAATCATCATAAAAATAATTTGAAGGGTAATTATTGGATATTTATGTAATAAAATGCAGCAAGAAATTAATTTAGAGCTTCTAAAAATTATGAAAAATTATGAAAATTGCTTGTATGGTTTTGTAAACTAAATGATGATGCAAATATGCTATTTGGAAAGTGTAGCTCATATTCACACTCAAAATGGCCTTGCAGAGTCTTTGATTAAATATTTGCAATTGATAGAAAGACCGTTACTCATGAAAACGAAATTACCCACTTCTGTTTGGGGTCATGCCATTTTGCATGCAACAATGCTAATTCATCTCAGACAAACAAATTATCATAAATATTCCCCGTTGCAATTAGTTTCGGGTCATGAATCTAATATATCCCATCTAAGAATTTTTGGATGCGATTGTATATGTGCATGTAACACCACCATATCACACCAAGATGGGTCCAAAGAAGGTTGGGAATATATGTTGGGTTTGAATTGCCATCCATTATTCTCCACCTTGAAACATTAATGAGAGATTTGTTCACTGCTCGATTTGCAGATTGTAGATTCGATGAGGCATTTCCCCCAAAATTAGGGGGAGAAATTGGTGAAACCAAATGGAACATTTTGTGAAAAAATGCAACATTGTCTCATCTTGATCCACGTGCCTCTATTTGTGACAAAGAAGTGTAAAAGATTATCCACTTGAAGAAAATAGTAAATCAAATTCCAGATGCATTTACGGATCTGAAAAGCATAACGAAATCATATATCCCTGTAGAGAATGTTCCAATCCGTATTGATGTCCCCGTTGGACAATCTTCTAATGTCATAGCTAATGAGTCAAAAGCACGCCTAAAACATGGCAGACCATTGGGTTCTAAGGATCGAAATCCTAGAAAAAGGAAAATAAATGATCAAGATGACACTACGAAAGAGTCTCATAAAGCAACCCATGATTTAACCAATCCTGAGATTCATGAGGCTATCGATGAGCCTGAGACTCAAGAAAATAAGGAACTATCAATAAATCCAATCGATATTGAGAAAAATTTGAATGAATATAATGGTGGATTATGTCTTTGCATACAATGTTGCATCTAGCATTATGCAAGATAATGAGGATCTTGAACCTCAATCTGTTAGAGAATGTTGACAAAGACGTGATTGGCCAAAATGGTAAGAAGCAATCTAATCTGAGTTGGATTCACTTGCGAAACATGAAGTTTTTGGGCCTGTAGTCCAAACACCTAATGGTGTTAAGCCTGTTGGCTATAAACGGGTCTTTGTACATAAAAGCAATGAGAAAAATGAGGTACAAAGATATAAGGTACACCTTGTTGCACAAGGATTTTCACAAAGGCCTGATGTCGATTATGAAGAGACGTATTCTCCTGTTATGGATGCTATAATGTTCCGTTATCTCATTAGTTTTGATGTCCATGAAAAGCTTGACATGTATTTAATGGATGTGGTTACTGCCTACCTTTACGGCTCACTTGATAATGAGATATACATGAAAATTCCCAAGGGATTTAAAATGCCCGACACACATAATTCAAAGTCCAGGGAAATATTTTCAATAAAATTGCAAAGATCTTTGTATGGTCTAAAGCAATCAAGAAGAATGTGGTATTGCCGGCATAGTGAATATTTATTAAAGGAAGGCTATATAAATGATACCATTTGTCCATGTGTTTTTATAAAGAAAACAACATTGGAGTTTGTTGTACTCCTACAGAACTCCAAAAGGCAATTGATTATTTAAAGAAGGAATTTGAGATGAAAGATCTCGTAAAGACAAAATTATGTGTCTGTTTGCAAATTGAACATTTGGCAAACGGAATTTTTGTTCATCAATCTGCCTACATAGAAAAGATATTGAAACAGTTTTACATGGATGAAGCACATCCATTAAGTACTCCGATGGTTGTTCGATCACTTGATGTGAATAAGGACCCGTTCCGACCTCAAGAAAAGAATGAAGAGTTTCTTAGTCCTGAAGTATCATATCTTAGTGCAATTGGTGCACTAATGTATCTTGCTAATACTACAAGGTCTGACATAACTATTTCAGTTAATATTTTAGCAAGATATAGCTCTACTCCTACAGGGAGATATTGGAATTGAATCAAACACATATTGCGGTATCTAAAAAGGACTACCGATATAGGCTTATTTTATGGTAATGATTACAGTTCCGATCTTGTTGGTTATGCCGATGCTGTGTATTTATCTGACCCACACAAGGCTCGATCTCAAACATGCTATGTGTTTACATGTGGAGGCACTGCAATATCTTGGCGATCGACTAAGCAATCAATCATGGCTACTTTATCTAATCATGGTGAGATAATTGCTATTCATGAAGCAAGTCGAGAATGTGTATGGTTAAGGTCTGTAATACACCTTATTCGAGACAAATGTGGTTTAGAGTGTGACATACTACCCATAATTTTGTATGAAGACAATTGAGCATGCATAGCTCAATTGAAGGGAGGATTCATAAAAGGAGATAGAACAAAGCACATTTCACCAAAGTTATTTTTCACACATGATTTTCAACAGAATGGTGATATCAGTGTGCAACATATCCGTTCAAGTAATAATATGGCTGATTTGTTCACCAAATCTCTACCGACGTCAACCTTTAAGAAACTAGTGTACAAGATTGGGATGCGAAGTCTCAAGGATGTGAATTGATGCTCTCATCAGGGGGAGTTAATACGCGGTGTACTCTTTTTCCCTTACAAGGTTTTGTCCCACTGGGTTTTCCTTGTAAGATTTTTAACGAGGCAACCAAAAGGCATATTTCTAAACATGTGTACTCTTTTTCCTTCACTAGTTTTTTTTAATAGGATTTTTTTTCTAATAAGGTTTTAACGAGGCACATTATCTATGGACATCCAAGAGGGAGTGTTATAAGAAATATCAAATTATAGTGGATGTCTACTCTTCCTTCGTGATCTTCATCTCAAATGCTCAATGACATATTTATTGATATATTTTCTATGTTTATTGACATATTCAATGACATATTTTCTTCACTTTCATGCCTATATAAAGGTCTTGTAATAGATAGGAAAATACATACAATTGAAGAAGAAATAAGAATCTCTACTCTTTCTCTCTATATCTCTTAGTTTGTTTTTTCTTGTTTTATATTGTTACTTTGAGTTATATTTTATAACAATTATTTCATATTAACACTCAAAGGGAAAAACAATATACTGATGCTTTGTGAAATTTCTTGCAGCAAAGTATACAGAAATTAGGGGCCCAAGTTAGATAAACACAATATTACTTTAATCAATGTAGTTTTTGGAGGGACCAGATTAGTTTCCACTCTGATACCCACTAACAGATGTATTCTAAAATCACCTGATATTGGAGTATTGGGTCTTATATTCATGGATCTAACGTTTATGCTACTGTAAAAGTGTAAATTGAATTTTATTCCGTTTGATCTGTGGTTGGATTTGACAGTTGTTTATTTGGAGAAGGCCGCCTCTTATACACATGATGGAGTTGTGTATTTGATTAATTATCTTGACGATTAATTTGTGTATGACTCAAGAATAAATTTTATGAATGATCATTCAATTTTGCGTTCATTATCTAAAAATTATTTTTCTATCTTTTGTTATACAAAAATTATTTTACTTTGTGGTGTTTATCACAAAAGTCACCTTGACCAGATTTTATACTACTTTTACTTGAAAAGTCTATTATGCCCTTGTCATTATATATCCTCTCATTTATGTAATACCTTCTATATTATATACTATATAATATATTTTTAACTAGGTATTTTACTTATAATTAAAATAATTTTAAATAATTTTATTTATTATTTTTATAATATGTCAATACATTTAATTTTTTTACGACACTCAATTTATTTAATCATATTTAAATATGAACATATTTTAAATATAAAAACCATAAAAATATTTGTTTTTAATATTTAATTGAAATAATAACAAATAGATTTGTTTAACAAATGATAGTTTTTTAATAGTCAATACAAATATTAAAAAAAAAGTTTCAAAGATATTTGTGTTTAATATAAAGATTTTTAAAGCTTTATCTGTTAATATTATTTATTTGAAAGTATTAATCTGATATGTCATTGTGCTAAATGTAAGTATTTTATTTATTAGACTAATGTGTATGATTTGGTTGATAAATCAGTGAGCTTTGATTTTATAATTTTCATTAAAAATATTTCATTAAGCATTTGAGATTTGTTCAAGGCAATGTTACTGACAAATTTAATAATGCTACTTGTATTTTGAAAATTAGTGTTAAGAAAAAATTATATGTACAAATATATTATAAAAATAATAAATAAAGTAATATTAATTTATTTTAATTATAAGTAAAATACATGAGTAAAAGTATATTATATAGCATATAATATAGAAGATGTTGTATAAATGGGAGGATTTATAATATCAAGGGCATAATAGACTTTTCAGGTGAAAAGTTTGTAAAATCTGGTCAAAGTGACTATTGTGATAACTAGAACATAGTAAAATAATTTTTGTGTAATAAAAGAAAGAAAAGTAATTTTTGGGTAATGAATACAAAATTGAATGATATTTATGTAACAAAAAAAGAAAAATAACTTTTGAGTAATGAATACAAAGTTGAATGACCACCCATAAAATTTACTCCTCAAACAAAGTAATGACCATGACTATTTAATGAAACTAGAAATGATTTACGTATACATAACTATATCTATATTGATGAAGAGGACGTCTTGATTAGATCGATGAATAAGAAGGCAAAACTATTTATTATAACCTTGCTGCCAAGTTGATTTCTTCTAGAACTATTTATTATTTTTATTTTTTCAATTCAACAATTGAATTTTGACAAACTTGGGCTAGATCCCCTTTTTCTTTATTTTTATTTCTTTTTGCCATTACGATTTACCAACAGTTAAAAGGACTCGACAACAGTCATTTTTATTTCTTTTTGGCCAATTCAATAACAGTTACGAGTACTCGACAAACAAAAAGAAAAAAGAAAAACAAATCCTATTTAATTATCCGAAATTCCACAAACAGAAATTTTTCCTCATGTAACGACTGATTATATTCTGAATAGGACTAAATCATTTGAGATTAATACTTCTTTCCTATCCCCGCAAAAGTACATGAAAGGATAAAATATTTTATTATTACATTATGAACACTAATATAATTTATGTAACCTTTTCTACACAGAGTAAAAATCATGCAAGCGATAGGTACGTTTATATAATAATCTTCTTTTTGGTTTAAAAATATAGAATAATAATATAACACCAAGAGTAGTGCTTGAACGCCCAAAGTAGTGCCAGCTTCTATAGTAAACCAACTTTATTTTAGATATATATAATAGTATTCGCCTGCTCTCTTCGGTGACAAGGGAAAATAAAAGAGAACCCCAAAAATGATAACAATAATTTATTGTTTTTTGAGGTTAAGGATAACATTGTACGAGCAACTACATAGGTGGGGGTTCAATAATTGAGAACGTACATGATTGAATTCAAAGGAATTTAGTGGTTGCTGAAATTTGGAAAACTGTACCCATAAAAATCATAAAGGTTCTCCTATTGTCTACCACGATTTTCCTTATTCTATTTTTAAAGGGAAAAAGAAATGAATCCTATCCAAACGAAATGGAAAATGGAAAATCCAAAAGGAAGGAAAAGCCAACAAGATTACACACGAGTTTGGGCATTCCAGAGAAAATATTCTTTATTGAACATATTTTTGCACTTAATTTAACTGTAATTCCAAGCTTGTAACCATGTTATCCTTCGCCGTCAAATAACACTTGAATTTAACAAAACTGGAAATTTCTGGATATAATATATGAACTACTATAGTAACCACTTGAAGCAAAACAGTTTTAACATCGAGATGATACGGAAAAAAGCATGGAAATACATTTCAAATTACACTAATATAATATGCTGAATAGTTAAAAAGAACAATCTCAACGAAATAAAACCATATCAGCCATTTATGCTCGACACATATATTGTATTTTTAATAGATATTTTATACATAAGCGTATTTCTGTGACAAAAATTGAGTTTAGATGAATCCGGTATCGCAGCCTAGATCCTTCTTGACATAACATCAACATTTAAAATTGGTAGAAACAAGAATTGGCACGATTTCATTTCATTATACAGATATAGATAGGTAAATGACACAAACCCACCAAGACGAGATAAGCCTATAAAAGCAAAGCATATCCGGTTGACATTCATCAGCCACTTAGCCAAATAGATATTCTCAATACCCACTACCAGAAAAAAGCTGATTAGCGACCAAGTTTTAGCTACGAGTCTATAATCTAGTCCCTGTATAGGTAAAAATCAACCGTCGAGCATTTAGGGCGAGGTAGTATTGAGGAAAGAGTCAATCGAGGTCGATTAGAAAACGGCGAAACTCATGGTCGGGATGTCAACAATGATCGAGGTCGAGCACTGTGGAAAGGTTTATAACGACTAGTTTTTAGAATAGTATAATAGAGGGAATATTCTAAAGAATATTCCGGGCACACAAACTATTAGGGTTTTTTAGGGCTACGTCCCATATAAATAGAAAGAAGATAAGGAAAGGGGGCAGGTGATATTCACTGGAGAAGCACAGACTTCTGATAAAGATTCTCTCTCTTGTAAAAGATACAAATATTACCTTTTCATCAAGATTCTTGTTCATATTATTCCACACTTTTCCATCAGATCCGAGAATAGTTCGAACGTTCTAGGATTTGTTTGTCACTCATCATTGTCAGGAAGAACATTCATCTAATTCATTCATTATTGGGTGAACCACTCCTCCTATTTATTTAAATGTCATTTATTTTTATTTATTGCTAGTTACTCCTCCATTATTGCTCATACCTTTTGAAATATTTAATGTACGTTATTGTCAGTCTCCCACTAGATCTGTTTCACATTACCCACATATTCAGAATTAGCATTTAGAGACATTATCATTAACTAGGTTTAACCCATCATTACTTAAATACAATAATTTTAACCGAAAGTTATACTTTTTGGTCAAACAATTTGGCGCCATCTGTGGGGATTTCCTAGTTAAATTTTTAGTTTCCTCTAGATCTATAACTAACACGGATTACTAACATAAAAAAAATAAGAACAACATCTTCTTTCTTTGCATGTACAAATCCAATATGGCATGTAACAGAGAAGAAAGGACGAGAATAATAAGTGACCTCCTGACCAACCTTATGAACATCATCAAGGAGAGTTGTGAAATAGCAGACGGAGACGCAACGCCCAACGCCTCCCCTAAACGAGATGGATCACCTCCTCCTCACTGCAGCATCACAAAATCTCTTGGTAAGGGAGTCTCTATATCCGTGGCGGAGGAGATGCCCCCAGCTGTAAAAAAGCTTCTTGAGGCTTGGTTAAGTGACACGCTAACTAGCGTCCTCCATAAGCCCGCTCGGAACACGACTATAGAAAACGCAAAGACTTGCATTATACAACCAGCTGACGAATAACATGACCAATTTCCTCCTCCCCCAACGGCAGGTATTAATCACAATGTCATTAATAGTGCAGTTGACGACACTCTCGCAGCCGTTCTGAAAAGGATAGAGGAAATACAAAATGAGAACAAAGTGCTTCGAGACCAAATGAGATAACACCAAGAAAGGGTCGATAAGATACCCGGCGCGCCTAAGCTCTTGCCGAAAAAGGATGCCGGTCGGTTCATCGAGCAGCCGTATAGTGATGACGCAACCCCACATGCCATACCAAAAACCTTTAAAATACCGCCCTATCTGAAAATATATGATGGCACGACCGATCCCGAAGACCATGTGACTTACTACGTCGCCGCCGTGAAAGTCAATGATCTCGCCAACGAACAAGAATCCTCCATTTTTTTGAAAATATTCGGCGAGACCCTCACGGGAGGAGCATTGACACGGTATTCACAACTGCCTGCATGCTCCATTGAAACTTTCGACGAAATGGCCGACAAGTTCGTAACGGCGCATGCTGGGGCCAAGAAGGCCGAGGCAAGAGTAAACGACATATTTGCTATTAAACAATCCCCGGGAGAGGGATTGATGGACTTCCTCACCTAGTTAAACCGAGTAAGAATGACCTGGCCAAACGAATCAGAAGGGATGGCAGTCACAACCTTTCAGAACGGGCTGAGAAGGAAAGGTTCAAGGGCAACAAAAAAGTTATTAAGTCGGCACATGAGGTACCCCCAACTAATTGGGATGAAATACATAATGCGTATTGTGCCGAGGTCCGAGCAGACGAAGACGATCTCAATGGACTAACTCATCTATTAACCTAGGTACAGGCCGAATACAAAAAATATCAAAGGAATGATATTAGAAGGGACCTCGCAACTCCGCGATCCAACATGGAATAACATCTACCACATGTCAGAGTCTCCACTGCGTCCTCCTCTCGCCACGAAGAAGGCCCACCCAGATCAAAGACATGAACTCACGGGAACGAAAGAGGTATGCCCCCTTTATTATCCCCTCATAATTTTTGTGTGTCACCTACAGAAATAGTATACGCCTTGGAAAAGCTCGGACCGAAGGTGAAGTGGCCACAAAAGATGAGGTCGGACCCGAATACTAGAAAATCGGACGTCCTTTGCGAGTTCCACCAAGAGCGAGGACACAAAATCGAGGATTGTATCACCCTAAGACATGAAGTCATAAAATGCTACGTCAGGGACACCTCAAAGAGTTGCTGAGCGACCGGGGACAGACCAACTTTGCCAGAGGTCGTGAACAACATCAAGGACCGCCAAAACTGCCCTCGCCGGCCTGCACCGTCCACATGATCATCGGTGGCGGCAATGATGCTTCCATTAACAGTGTGAAGTTCGCCACAACCCACAACCTACCAGCTCAAACGGTCAATCACCCACGAACTATATGATGAACTCGAAGAAAGCATCATCTTCGAGAAGTCAGATACCAACGGATTGGTTTTCCCTCACTATGATGCCCTTGTTATCACTTTACGAATTTTAGATACCGATTTGAGATGCATTATGGTAGACGATGGGAGCGGCGCGTGCATTATCCACCCTTGAGTGCTTGCACAAAGGAAATTCAAAGATAGGATAGTGTCGCGTTGCATCACGCTAACGGGTTTTAATAATGCAGTTGAGCAAAAATCCGACGAAATCACACTCCCTGTCCTGGCCGGTGGCATCACTCTAGAAACCACGTTCCATATCATGGACCAAGACACAACGTACAACTCCACAATAGGGAGACCATGGATACATACCATGAAATCCATCCCTTCCATCTTGTACCAAGCCATCCAATTCCCAACTCCATGGGGAATATTGAGTATACGAGGGGAACAACGCACATCCCGGTAATGGTACCGCATCGCCCTAGACTGTACGGTCACTCAACAAATGAAAGAAAAAGAAAAAGAGGTATAGCATTCAACAGGGTCGAGGTCGATACATGATAATAGTGAGGACGTCATCAGGGACCCCAATACGGTTGAAGCCGCGGGATCGGCCATAGAAGACCTCGACCCCTTCCAATTGGACATCAACAACCATAGCAAGAAAGCATACATCGGCTGCAAACTTCAGGAACCAGGTAAATTTCATCAATTCTCAACTGCTAACGCAGACTTGTTTGCTTTTAGCTATGCAGATATGCCAGGAATCCCAAAGGAAATCGCCACGCACAAGCTGAACATCGACCCATTCCACCCCCTAATAAGGCAGGTTAGGCATAAGTTCAACTCCGCAATTAATGATGCGGTACGTGAAAAGGTGGAAAAACTATTGGAAAATGGCTCCGTCAGGGAGGTGAAATACCCCCAATGGGTTGCCAACATGGTCATGGCAAAAAAGAAGAATGGGAAATGGTGAATGTGCGTAGATTTCACAGATTTGAACAAAGCATGCCCCAAGGATTCATTTCCGTTACCCATATCGACCAACTCATTGATGCAACGGCCGGACATGAACTACTAAGCTTCTTGGACGCCTACTCGGGCTATAACCAAATCCTCATGGAAGAAGAGGATCAGGAAAAAATAGCTTTCATCACCCATCACATGATGTATTACTATAGGGTCATGCCCTTCGAGCTGAAAAACACAAGGACAACTTACCAAAGGTTAGTGACGAGGATGTTCAAAGACCAACTCAGCAAAACGATGGAAGTCTACATAGACGACATGCTGGTGAAGTCTAAAAGGAAAGAAGATCACATTTACAACTTGAAAGAAACCTTCGATAAACTCAGGCGATACAGAATGAACTGAACCTCAAAAAGTGTGCGTTCGGCATGGCCTCAAGATTTTTTTAGGTTTCCTGGTATCACAATGAGGTATCGAGGTCAACCTTGATCGAATCAAAGCCATTGAAGGGATACCAGAGCACTTGAACACTAAAAAAACAGGTTCAAAGGTTGACCGGCCGTATTGCTGCCCTTTCAAGGTTCATTTTGCAATCGTCAGATAGGTGCCACAGATTCTTCAGCGTACTCAAGAAGGATAATGGACTCCAATGGATCTCTGAGCGTGTCCAAGCCTTGAAGGAGTCAAAAGCGTATTTGTCATCTCCACCATTGCTCTCAAAACTAGAATCAGGGGAAGGCCTCCTCGTCTACCTCGTTGTATCCGAAGTAGCTGTGAGCGTCGTCCTGGTCCGAGAAAATAAAAGTACGCAATATCCCATCTATTACATTAGCAAAACACTAATCGACGCCGAGACGAGATACCCTCACCTTGAAAAACTAGCCCTTTCCAGTGCCATCCTATCTCGTTCGTCATGACTTTTCCCCTAAGAAGTAGTTTACATAAACCCGAGCTATCAGGCAGGTTGGCCAAATGGACCATCGAACTAAGGGAGCACGATATCACATATCAGCCACGAACAACGATAAAGTCATAAGTTCTTGATGACTTCGTGACTTCAACAAAAAATAATGCTCGAAGTTTAAAGAGAGGCTGCCCACGCTTCTCCCCAAGTACCGGTGTTACAACCCATGTTTTCGTACGTACGAGTACGTCGTAAGTCAATTGATGTAAGCTCAGAAGTGAAATAATATTTGAATGTTTACAAAGTAAGTTAAATCATGTTACCCCACAGGATACAAATATTGAAGATCATGAACAACAAGTACAAAGAGGGTTGGAAGGTTCAGAAGCTAAAGAAATTGAAGAAAATAATATTTTATCGAAAGTCGACAAATTTGGAATGTTATAGCATGTACTTTTAGGGTTAGACCAGGGTGTTTAACATTATAAGTAGGTTATGTTATGAGTTATGTTTGTCGTGTGATAGTCGTGTGCTATGTTTTGAAGTCAAGCGAGTGGTGGAACAAAAGTCGATGAAAGTCATCACCAGTTACGCTCATAACTTTTTCTGAAACTTTGAGTCAAATGTAACTGCCATTTTATCCCAATATACTTAGAGTTATGGGGTGTTCCACCCATAAACTTAAAGATATATGCGTCTATTTTCTAACTCCTTTAACCGTTTGTCAATACGATTTCAGAGTAGAGCGATATGGGCATTTTTGCGAGACTGCGCAGACTATCACCTACTTGCCTAAACAAAAATCCAAAAATGGGCCAGTTCGGGACGTCCAAAAATGGGACAGTTCGGGTCGTACAAAGAGGCATTTTTAAAGGCCTATCCCCTTCATATATTATACTGATAATAGGGCAAAATAACCAGACATAATCTCTGCAAAAATCTTTCCAAAAATTGCCCACAAACCCCAATTGATTTTCTCTCCCTTTCAAGTTCTAATTGGAGGTAAAGCCTAGAGTTTGAAGAACCAAGATAGGAGCTGAGTTATCCAACAAATAAGGTAAGTTTACTTCTCTCTTTCATACATTTTGTCTGCTATAGATGTATAGTAAGTCGTTCTATATTTGTAAGAACTCATGGGACCGTGATCGAAAGCTGTGAGTTCGAGTTATTCACTTGTAGTGGACTGTTTTGTGGTGCTGTTGAGCTGCGTGTTTTACTACTATTTTATGGAGTTTTGGAGAAGGAAGGGTGTGGAGAAACAACACATAAATTTAGGATGGTGGGATGGTCGTTCGTCGTAACATTTTTGGGTTGTTTGACACTACTACGGTGGTCGCTTTGTGTATGAAGAGATTGGGATGTGTTGGGCTGTTTTGTAGTATTATGTGGTGTATATAAGGTTGGAAAATAATGTATACATGTTGATATTGTTGTATTCTTGTGTTGTTGGTGTTATCTTGAATTGGAGGAAGTAAGGATTATAGGGGAGATGCTGCTCGTTTTAATACAAAATAAGCTTGTCGTTCGTTGTGGGATAGTTGTACCTTTCATAACTTAATGATAGTATTATTATCCTTGTTGTTTATTAAGGTACTAAGGGGCAAGTTAAACTTGGTGATTGGAAAGATTGTTATAAGGTATGTTAAGGCTAAGCCCCTCCTTCATTTTGGTATGATCTCGTAACTACATGTGTTTGATAACGAGGCATAAAGAGAAGTTCATACTCCCGAATTTATATACGTTATCCTAGTCTCATAAGTTATAGTATTCTCCCTTATCGGGACTTTATATTCAATTGAGTATTGTCTTCTTCCAGTCAAGAGAGCAAAGGGTCTATATATATATATATACAGTATTACAGTATTTTCACCACCATCGAGATATAATCGATGGGCAGGCCCCTATTGGGCAATCTCTGTTCAGATGGTAAGTTATATATCAAGCCTACTGTTGTCGAGCGCCTACGAGCGAGCCTAGAATGGGTGAGATACAAATCCTAGTATGGCCGAGCGCCTATGAGCGAGCCTACTATAGCAGGGCAGTTACACATACCCAGCCTTATAGGGCCGGACAACTATTTTACATACTATATGGAGAGAGTTGAGTAAGTATCAGCAGATAAGAATATCTTCAGATTATTTTTGACTCCCAGTTACATTCAGTTATTATATCATCAGTTCAGTTTCAGCTTTTAGTTATTCTGTTGCCTTACATACCTAATACATTATTTTGTACTGACGTCTCTTTGCTGGGGACGCTGCATTTCATGCTTGCAGGTCCTGATAGATAGCTGGATAGACCTTCCCAGTAGTCAAAGCCAAATATCAGCTTGGTTGGTAAGCTCCACTTCCCCGGAGTTACCAGGTCTAGACCTTGGAGTCCGTTTTATTTATACAGGTTTGATGGGTAGGTCGAGGCCCTGTCCCGACCATGATATAGTTCAACTATCTTTAGAGGCTTGTAGACAAGTCCTGTATAGTATTTTTTATTAGTAGATGTTCATGGCTCATCAGCCTGCATATATATATATATATATATATATATATATATATATATAAATTTTTGGGTATGTTTACCCCTCAGATGAGAGAGACAATATTTTTAGATTATTCAGAATATGACCTCATCGGCCTAGGTTGAGGGTTACCCTCTAGAGTTCACAGTTACAGAGTGGTACGCTCGGGCTGTGTATGGTACCGGGTGTCGGCCACGCCTCTTCAGGTTTGGGGCGTGACAAACTTGGTATCATAGTAGTTCTATCCTAGAGAGTCTACAAGCCGTGTCTAGTAGAGCCTTGTTTATGGGTGTGTTGTGCACCACACTTATAAGCAGGAGGCTACAAGGCATTTAGCTGTCTGTTACTCTTCATTCAAATCCAAATCGTGCTATACAACTGAGTCATAAGAGTTCGAGCCAAAACTTATGTTTGCTAATGATATAGAGATGCTTTCAATTAGAAACATTATTGCTAGCTAGAGGGCTAATACAACAACATATAAGGGCATTAGTAGAGAGAGAATTCTTGACTACGTGGCCCTGTTTGAGACCCTATTAGACCGTGCTTACCATATGTGCAAATTACCCATTTACCCTAAGACGAATCTAATATACCTCGTGAATAGCAGGCCATGGGAGTATCAGAAGCTAAAAGTGTAAGTTTCAACAGGTAACAGAAGTAAGGTGAAGAAGGGTACGAGGTACCTAGTTAATGAAGATTATCCGAATTTCCACGTCAGGCAGATAAATAAAAGGATTCTAAGTTACCTTCAACATAAATAGAGGTATGTACAATTGGCCACACCCATCTCAGTTATTCCCTATGGGAGCTACCATATATGGTTTAAGAGAAGGATGGGATATCAAGATCCAGCTTGGGTTAGAGTAACCCGAAATGGTGGATTCAGCCATGGGAGCTAAAAGTGAAATAATGTTTTGTTGAATTTTTTAGAATAATGCGATAGACAGAAGTATTAGCAGGAGAATAAGAAGAGAGTAAATGAAGTATTATGAGTAAGATATGATAAATGGGAGATAACGGTAAATCATAATATGATAGATGATAGTCTATAGTCAAGTGAAGAAAAAGACAAGAGGTGACGGGCCTTGAGACAATAAAAAAGTATAGGCCAAAAGTCATATCCTCATTTCGATAAATGAGTTGGTGCGTCCAATGTGATTACCAAAACAAAAAATTTAGACCCCCGGAGTAATAGAAATCAGCATGGGCTAGTGAACAAGATAAACTGAACATCAATTAGGGATCGAATGAGGTGATGATAGTCGACATCAATAGGATTTCAAAGAACGCATTCCAACAATAATACAATCGATAACAGAAGAATAACCTTTAAAGGTCACTCAGGAAGATGCTTCCCTAAAACAAGCACTTTGAGCAAATTTAAGCTTAAGGGACTAAGTGTTCCAGTTACACTAGGTATCTAATACTGTCGTGTGTAAAATATTCAATTATCCTTGGTACATAAGGGTTACTGCAAGGCGAGTAAGAGTCAATAAAGGCGTGAAAAGACGTCGAAGATGAAGAGGTAAAATATTTATAAGTAAGTCTTCATATCATTAAATGTTAATACTCCCCTAAAGGGGAAAGATGGTGTAATATGGTATTAAGTCAGAGTTAAGTGGTTCAGGTAACTATGGAATAGTAAAGGAAGAATGTAGTAAATGGCGAAAGGAATGATATTGCATTTATTCAGATCCTACAGATATGATACGACTCTAGAACATTATGCAAGCACGACACCGAGGAGAGGCAGTAAGGGTTCCCACACCATATGTTATTGACAAATAAGTGCGAATGAACACTTGATACATTAGGAGCCAGTGCAAAAGTTAAGTTAAGACAGAAAACATAACCCAAGAGAGGTTACCAGAATGTAAATATGAGCATAGACTGCCGAGTAGTTAGTAGTTCATTTAGGAATTCAGGAAGAGCCTAGTCATGGCTAGATAAGAGGTCTCAGATAAATCAGTAGATCATGCAAGATAAACGAAGTGAAACCCAGTATAGGAAATTCGGTCTCGTAGATACGACATTGTAATCCTTGAGAAAAATTCTGATAGGAGTTGGGGTAGTAAAAGGTACCGTATAAGTGTTATAAAAATAAAAGAGAGAGTGCCACTAAGGAGATAATAAAAATTTGAGTGCAGAAGTAACCCTACGAGCATAAGGGCGCAGAGATAAGTAACTAAGGATAATTATTGGCGAGTCAGTACATCAAAATTTTTGTCGGGTATACAATATAAAAAGCTCCCAGCTTTACAAGAGTCAGTAGGTCTTCCCTAAGTGCTATAACTAAAGACTTGCTGGGGAAATAAGGAAGAAGGCTTCAATATAAGCATAGTGACCTAAAGAAGAAATGATCTTGTAACAACAGTCTCACTACAGCATTGTATACACTCCATAAGAAAGTGGCACCTATCGTGGCTAATGAACGGGAAGTAAAAGTCAAAAGTAATATTTGAGATCATATGAGTTGTACGAAATTCCAATAGGTGTGGGCGCTAAGATAAGCTAAGTATTCATGCAACAAGTGGCAGAACGACTAGGAAAAGTAATTGCTCACTTTTAAAGAAAATGGAGAAGGCACGAAAGGAATTATTCAATCAATGACACAGAGTTAGTTACGTTATGACCACACTTAACATTTCAGAGTATTACCCATGCAACATATATGTTGACATTCCTACAGCTATAGGAGACTCCGGTATAAAGTTAAAAGAAAAAATTGAGTCCACCTCACAGACAAAGTCTTGAATTTTAGAAGATTATACTATAGATGTTCCATGGCGTCCACCAAAGGCAAAAGTAATAATACCCTGAGCAGCAGATCGGAAGATAGCTTAAGCCTACTTAAAGGATGGGAGAGAAGAGGAAACTAATGAGTTACATCAGGTAAGTAAA
Organism: Nicotiana tabacum; assembly: GCF_000715075.1. Lineage (NCBI taxonomy): Eukaryota > Viridiplantae > Streptophyta > Magnoliopsida > Solanales > Solanaceae > Nicotiana > Nicotiana tabacum. The sequence continues at coordinate 52,940,028 of NC_134083.1, forward strand.
TCAGGAGTCTGATTATTAGACCAATATAATTATAGAAATCATGATTCTGAATAATGCAAAATCACTCTTAACATTAGAGGTACAAGAAAGATAGTACAACAACCATATTCTATAATGTTTCTACAATAAAGCCAGATAAAAAAAAAGTACCAGCCTTATAAGGAGTAAGTATGAAGCCCCCGCCAGATTGTGTATGCACTAGAAATGCAAGTTCATAGTAGAGCTTCAAGTTGTGGATGTGAATTCTACCTATGTGGAAGGGAGGTTATGAAAGAGACAGAAGATACAATGTAAGATTAAAAGATAAGTAAGGTAAAGGTTAAGAAGGTACGAGATGCTCAAGTGTAGAAGGTTGTGAATAGTCCATACATCAGATAAAGGGCTAGAAGCACCGTGATTCAGTATCCACAAATGATAGTGGTGTTGTTAGTGACATATCTTCTAGCCTATAGTTTCCAAGTACCGAGAGGTCTAGTTAAGAGAGTAAAGAAGAATTAGAGACGATTTGATGTCTCGCTTGAAGTTCCAAAATAACATAAGAAAATCTATGGTGCTAGAAAGTTAAAGGAAGGCTGTGAGTACTATAAATAGATATGTGTAGGTCGCAAGCTAAAGTATGGTAGAGAAACAAGGTATTAGGTGGACAGAAGTAAGGATAATCAGAGGTGATTGAGAAGGTAACGAGAATAGGTAAGGCCTCAGAATTAAGCCCATCAAAATAAGAGAGCTGATGGTTTCCGTTAGTTATAAAAAAAAGCTCAGTATAGCCTAAATGAACTCAGAGGAGTCTAAGACTATGAGCAATTTGAAGAGATGAAATGCGGCCCTAGTAGTAGAATAAGGGTGTAATTGTGATAGATAGGAGGATAATGTTAAGGCCATTGATTGGTTAATGAGTCAAAGAGAAGGGATTTCATGAATTGCATGAGATTAGAATACCCCTCATAAGATGAATCACGTTGGGATGCGATGAAATACGGTTATTGAAGTATAGTATCGTCCCTAGGTGGATCAAGCAAATAACTTCATATGTTCCTTGATGAGACGTGATCCCTAAGGACAATGTATTACGTAAGAGGTTTCAAGTTATCAGTAGTATATTAGAGATCAACATTAAGGCGAATCAATAATAGGCAAATAAAAGTTTCAAAGTATGAGATGATATTAGGCCGTCATTCTTAAAATGAACAGTAATGAGGAAAAACTAAAGGACTTAGATTTATACATATAGGATAAGCAGCGAGAGGGTAACCTGGAGTTGGGTAGCAAACCTCGGCAATAATAAACCGAAGTAAGTGTGATGGTGTAGTATAACCTACCTAGATGTAGTAAAGCCATAAGGATATATTTACAAGGCTACGAAACAAGATATCGCAACAGTCGTAAGTTTGACAAAGTACCGAGCGAAGAACTTTACTACACCTATATACACCGGGAGGAACAACTTGTCATAGTTCTATATATGTTCCCAAAGTGAGGCCTAGAGATTGGCTAAAAGCTGGAGGAAAAGGAACAGAAGAGTCGCATAGGCACATATACAAGGACAAAATCGTACAAGCTGCATGATAGAAGGTCGCAATAATTACGAGATTGGAAGGATTCCGACCATAAGTCGTGGTGTGAAAAAGAAGCCTAAAATGGGGAATGCCCTGGCCTATGGATTTATTCATAGAATAGTTGCCTAGATGGAGAGGCCAATAATAAAGTATTTATAAGAGCTATAGGTTATGAGACTGATAAGTGCACCAGTCAACATTCGAGGACGAATGTTCCAAGGGGGGAATGATGTTACAACCCATATTTTCGTACGTACTAGTACGTCATAAGTCAATTGATATAAGCTCAGAAATAAAATCATATTTGAAAAGTTTACAAAGTAAGTTAATCATGTTACCTCATAGGTTACAAATATTGAAGATCATGAAAAAAAAGTACAAAGAGGGTTGGAAGGTTCAGAAGCTAAAGAAATTGAAGAAAATAATGTTTTATCGAAAGCGACAAGTTGGAAATGTTACAGCATATACTTTTGGGGTGAGACCAGGGTGTTTAACATGATAAGGAGGTTATTTTAGTCGTATGATAGTCGTGTGCTATGTTTTGAAGTCAAGCGAGTGGTGGAACAAAAGTCGATGAAAGTCAGCACAAGTTACGTTCATAAGTTTTACTAAAACTTTGGGTCAAATGTAACTTCCATTTTCTCCCAATATATTTAGAGTTATGGGGCGTTCCACCCATAAAATTAAATATCCATGCTTCTATTTTCTAAGTCATTAAACCATTTGTCAATACAATATCGGAGTAGAGAGATATAGGTATTTTTGCGAGACTGCGCAGACTGTCACCTACTTGCTTAAACGAGAGTCCAAAAATGGGCCAGTCCGGGTTGTCCAAAAATGGGCTAATTCGGGTCGTCCAAAGAGACATTTTTAAAGGCCTATCCCCTTCATATATTATACTGATAATAGGGAAAAATAACCAGATATAATGTATGCAAAAACCCTCCCAAAAAGTGCCCACAAACCCCAATTGATTTTTTTTCCCTTTCAAGTTCTAATTGGAGATAAAGCCTAAAGTTTGAAGAACCAAGTTAAGAGCTGAGTTACCCAACAAATAAGGTAAGTTTACTGCTCCCTTTCATCCATTTGTTTCTGCTGTAGATGCATAGTAATTCGTTCTATATTTGTAAGAACTCACGGGACGGTGATCGGAAGCTGAGTTCGAGTTATTCACTTGTAGCAGACTGTTTTGTGGACTATTTTATGGTGTTGTTGGGCTGCGTGTTTTACTACTGTTTTGTGGAGTTTTGGAGGAGGAAGGATGTGGAGAAACACCATATAAATTTAGGGTGGTGGGCTCGTCATTCGTCATAACATTTTCGGGCTGTTTGACACTACTACGGTGGTCGTTTTGTGTATGAAGAGATTGGGATGTATTGGGATGCTTTGTAGTATTTTGTGGTGTATATAAGGTTGGAAAATAATGTATACATGTTGATATTGTTGTATTCTTGTATTGTTAGTGTTATCTTAAATTTTGAGAAAGTAAGGATTATAAGGGAGATACTGCCCGTTTTAATACAAAATAAGCTTGTCATTCATTGTGCGATAGTTGTACCTTTCGTAACTTAATGATAGTATTATTATCGTTGTTGTAGATTAAGGTACGAAGAGGCGAGTTCAATTTGGTTATTGGAAAGATTGTGATAAGGTATGTTAAGGCTAAGCCCTTCCTTCATTTTGGCATGATCTTGTAACTATATGTGTTTGATAATGAGGCATAAAGAGAAGTTCATACTCCCGAATTTATATACATTATCCTAGTCTCCTAAGTTACAGTATTCTCCCTTATCGGGACTTTATATTCAATTGAGTATTATCTTCTTCCAGTCAAGAGAGCAGAAGGTCTATATACAGTATTACAGTATTTTCACCACCATCGAGCTATAATCGATGGGCAGACCCCTATTGGGCAACCTCTGATAATATCGTAAGTTATATACCGAGCCTACTATGGCTGAGCGCCTATGAGAGAGCCAAGAATGGCTGAGATATAGAGCCTATTATGGCCGAGCGCCTATGATCGATCCTACTACGGCAGGGCAGTTACACATACCGAGCCTTATAGAGCCGGACAACTATTTTACATACTATATGGAGAGAGTTGAGTCAGTATCAGCAGGTAAGAATATCTTCAAATTATTTTTGACTCCCAGTTATATTCAGTTCTTATATCATCAGTTTAGTTTCAGCTTTCAGTTCTTCTGTTGCCTTACATGCTCAGTACATTATTTTGTACTAACGTCTCTTTGCTGGGGACGCTGCATTTCATGCTTACAGGTCCTGATAGACAACTGGATAGACCTTCCCAGTAGACAGAGCCAAATATCAGCTTGGTTGGTAAGCTCCACTTCCCCGGAGTTATCAGGTCTAGACCTTGGAGTCTGTTTTATATATACATGTTTGATGGGTAGGTCGAGGCCCTGTCCCGACCATGATACAGTTCAACTATCTCTAGAGGCTTGTAGACAAGTCCTGTATAGTTTGTATATCAGTAGATGTTCATGGCGGCCTCGTCTCTCTCTATATATATATATATATATATATATATATATATATATATATATATATATATATATATATATATATATATATATGAGTTTTTGGGTATGTTTACCCTTCAGATGAGAGAGACGATATTTTCAGATGATTCAGAATATGGCCTCATCGGCCTAGGTTGAGGGTTACCCCTCTAGAGTTCAAAGTTATAGAGTGGTACGGTCGGGCCGAGTATGGTACCGGGTGCCGGCCATGCCTCTTCAAGTTTGGGGCGTGAAAATCGGACATTTGGGTCCTGTACACTGACGGCGCGTCCAAATAGATCAGCTGCGACAACGGACCCCAATTTACAGGAAAGAAGGTCACTGAATTTTTTAAGAAGTGGTATATCAAAAGAATATTCTCGACGCCATACTACCCCGCAAGCAACGGACAAGCAGAGTCCTCCAAAAAGTCGATATTGAACATTATGAAGAAAAAACTTGAAGACACCAAAGGGCTATGGCCGGAAATGTTACCAGAAGTACTCTAGCCTACCGAAAATAATCTAAGACAAGCACAAAAAAGACACCTTACTCTTTTGTCTATGGGACTGATGCAGTAATACTGGTCGAAGTCGGGGAGCCCAGCCTAAGATACTCCTACGAGAGCGAACCAAGGAATGATGAAAGCAGAAGCAGGAGCTCGATAAAGTCAAAGAATGGCGAGACATGGCCTACATAAGGATGATCGCCCAAAAATAACAAGCAGAACGATATTATAACAAGAAGGCAAAGGTGTGGCCGCTCAAAGTCGGGGACTACGTGCTTAAAGACAAAACACGAGCCAGCAAAGACCTGCGAGAAGGCAAACTGGGAACAAATTGGGATGGCCCATACAACAACAAGGATTAAAGGATCATTCCAACTAGAAACAATGGAAGGAAAGCTACTACCAAACAACTGGAATATTACCCATCTCAAGTACTTTAACTTTTAGGAGGTAAAGCGTCCTCCAAGTCATACCTTTTTTCCCTCACTTGAGTTTTATCCCAATTAGATTTTCTCAAGGAAGTTTTTAACGAGGCGACGAAGGGGACACTTCAAGTCGAAGTACGCAAAAACGGAGGCCCAAGACGGCTAGTTCATTGCCCGACCTCTCAAGCCTTCTCTTGGACGACCAATGAAGGGACTGGGTAGACTGGAATGCCAACCAACACCTAAAAATTTGTAAATTTCTTCAAGTGTATGAAAAAAACAACAATGCATGAAGTTTTTTTATATTTTCTCCAAATGTACAACCAAACATAGGTCATGTTCGACCTCATTCGAACTAACACCTACTGACCCTCAGCCATAGTCAAACATAAGTTATGTTCGACCTCGTTCGAACTAATACCTACTGGCCCTCGACCATAATTAAACATATGATATGTTCGACCGTATTCGAACTAAGTGATTATGACTTATAAAATTAAGATAAGCAAGCGACAAAGTCATAAAACATACAAGTACGAACCGCAGGAAGAGAATAAGGTACAAATAACAAAGTTGAAATTTCATACTTAGATTAGTTTTACAAAGGCTCGTAAAGACGCCTACAAAATACGCATAAGTTCACAGCAAAAATAAGAAGGAAGAAGAAAAACTACTGGTCACCGCCAGGCCCATCAGTGCCATCGGCCTGACCATCTGGGCCATCTCCATCTGGTCCATCTCCATCTGTGCCCTCGCCATCACCACCGCCCTCAGGGTACGTGTCTTCATACCAGGCGTCATCTTTAATCTAGTCCGCACCCATGTCCCTCTCTTCGTCATTAGCCTCCGGTATAGCAAGTTCATACCTGCAAGCTATTCGAGCTTCGCGGGCCTTGACATGAGCATCTTCAAGGGCGGCCCTAGGAATATATCCTGCCACATGCAAATCTCTGAACACATCCAGCTGAGCTTCAGCGTGAATCCATTCCTCGTACAAGCCCCGGGAATGTTTGGGAAATCTGAAGTATGAGAAGATTACGGCTACGCAAGAATTTGAGCCTACTCAGCTTCTAAGACGGCCACCTGGTCCTGAAGGAAGGAGTTGTCTTTATCCAACTTCCCCAATCCTCTCATCGAGCAGCTCTTCTTTAAGTCTCGTCGTCTCCAAATCAATCTCTCGCTCAGAACGGACAGTCCAGATAACCACCTCGAGGGCCTCCTCTTTCCTCGAAGCCATCGAACAAGAAAACTCCGCCCTCTCCAACTTATTTTGCTTATCAGTAATCTTGCCGTAAAGAACCTACAGCTGCAGGCGATAAATCCTCCAACTGCATGCGCAGCTCGATCACATGTGCCTCGAGATCGCCACATTGAGCCTCCATGACCCTACTAACTTTGATCTCTTCTTCTTTATTTCTTAGCATCCCCTCAAGGACGTTGCACTTTTCGATGACCCTCACTAGCTCGTCATCCTTCTCATTCAGTTCATCTAGAAGAGTCTGCAGATTGCCGCTCTCACCAAACCGCCTATAAATTTCCCGGTGCTTTATATGGTACTCACGGTATTTTTGCCGCAACTTTATAAAAATAGCCTTACGCCTTACCTCTCTTTAGGCGGTTTTAATTTCCAAGATCACGGTCTAGAAATGAGAGAAAAAGAAAACAGACAGAGTAAGAACGAGGCCTAAACGTTGAACATAACAAACAGAAATGTGAAGCATCGAAAAACTTATCGTGAGTGCGAGGCCGACTATGCTCCTCGATAAGGTAGCATCATTCAGCTCTTGGAGAGTTCGACCCTCCACGTCGGAGCAAAAGGGACCGAGGGAAGGAACCACGTTCTCTGTATCTTTTAATAAATCCTGATCCATACGGATCGTAATATTCCGCGTGGACCCCTCCAGTCTCACCTCCAGTTGGGTAAATCCCTCATCCATCTGGGTAAATACCTCCTCCATCATCCTCTTTTCGTCAGCATCGAGTTCAGAACTCGTCTCATAGCCATCCTCGGCAAAGCCTTTGCCTCTCCCATCGGCCATTAGAGAAACATCGTTAGCAGGCCACGAAGTCGACGGCCCCTCCTGCCGTAAAGTATCAGAAGCCACAGCGGCCGGCCCTTCGGCTCCTACCGCCGCAAAAGGAAGAAGCACGCCTTAAACGACCTCCGCTGGATATCGGAATATCAGACGCCAGCTCGACGTCATCCTCAAGTATTATGGCTGCCGTCTCACGAATGATAAAATCATCCATTACTAAATCTGCGGCTCGGGTGACCCCATCACCAATGTCTACCAATATTCTCTTGATGGGAACAAAATTCCCACCGCTCGGCGACTCCTCCTCCTCCTTGTCCACAAGACGGTAAAGGGGGGAAACCAGAAGCTCCGCTATCAAAATATCCGTAGGCGGAGAAGAAACCGTTGCTGAGGGAGCAGTAGATGGGGCCGACGTACGAGCAGACTTGGTCGTAGTTGAGGAAGAAATAGAAGAAGACGATCGAGCAGGCCTAGCCACGGTTACAGTGGGAATAGACGCTGAAGAAAAGGCGGACTTCCTCTTACGAAATGCAAGAGGAGGAGCCCTCTGCTTCCTCGAAGACCCTCGGGATGGAAAAGAAAAATCAAAGTAAGGTTATCACCACCACCAATAGCAAACTATAATAAGTAGGCGACCATGAGACCAAAACATCAAAAATATATATAGATAAACTCACCGGCCAAGGAAGGAGCAGGCCCAAACTTCCTAAAAAAGCCCGGCCACTCACGAATTCCTACAATGTGAGGCAAAACCCGGCCAACCCAGTCAGAAATGTCCCAAACCAAAAGAGGGGGCGTAGTCATGGCTGCACGAAGAGTGGACAAAAGTTCAGAGCCTTTGACTAAAATAGACAGCTCAAATGTTTTAACAAAATAATAATAGATGCTTATGAGTGTAATTCCAAGTATCGGGGAAGCCATCCGCGTTGGCCACCACGTCTTTGGTTTTGACAAAGAAATAATTGTGCCAGAACTGACGATTTGCTTTGTCATCCATCTTCACCACCAGACATTTGCCTCCACGATCGCGAAGGTTCAACATTTTCCCCCTATAGAAACTAGGGACGAAGAGATGCATCAGATGTTGGAGTGTGATATCGACCCCGACCAACTCAATAAATTTAGTAAGCATCTTGATGAGCTTGTAGATATATGGGGTGAGTTGAGCTGGGCACAAGCCATAGTAGCGACATATTTCCTCCGCCAATGGGAGAAGGGGAAGAATATAGCAGACCTAGAAAGGATATGCATAAAACGCACAATACCCGGGGCGGTGGATTTGTACCACATCACGCCCTGCTGGGACCAAATCTATGCAGACGGGTATGTTGAATTTTGCCCTAATCTCTCCTAGATCGGCCTCTTTCATTGCCGACTTAGAGACCTCGGGCTCGTCTTCAGGCGCTTTCGAGAAGTCAGACCTAACTTTCTCGCCACGAGGAATTATTTCCTCCGCCGTAGAAAAGTTCTCATCTTCGATGGCGACAGAGACGCCATCAGCGCTAGGAGGCATAAGCACCGCCAAAGAGACATGGTAAGTTCCCACATCAGAACCAGAGGTTACATTAGCCATAACTTTGATGAGAGAAAGTATATTCAGGCAAAGAAGGATTAGAAGTAACATCAATCACTAAGACTAGGAAAGAAGACACAAAGTAATTGAAGAAGGAGAAGAAGGCACAAGGTTTTGATGAGAAAAAAACGTAAAGAACAAATGAATGTCATCACATCTCTATTTATAAGAATTTGGGCATCAAAACCAAGAGATTATGCCATCATTACTCGACACTGTAATCGAAACGGCAGCCCCAACTGACAGTCGCACGGAAAATGACGCAAAGCATCGGGAAAACACGTCATGATGATGCATGATGTCATGACGTCATTCTAGTGCGGAAACGACGTAACCCTGAAAGTTGCGGCTCACGAAAGGCCACATTGCTATCTCGTCCCAAACTTAATTGCCTGATCCACTCACCCACTCTTCTCGACCAAAACCACCAAAATTCTCTTATCGAGGTCGTGTGAGGACGACCTCAATGAGCGGAGGGACTAACTGTATAGGTAAAAATCTACCACCGAGCATTTAGGATGAGGTAGTATCGAGGGAAGAGTCAATCGAGGTCGATCAGGAAACGGCGAAGCTTGTGGTCGGGATATCAACAATGACCGAGGTCGAGCACTGTGGAAAGGACTGTAACGGCTAGTGTTTAGAATAGTATAATAGAGGGAATATTCTAAAGAATATTCTGGGCACATGAACTATTAGGTTTTTTAGGGCTACGTCCCATATAAATAGGAAAAAAGATAAGGAAAGGGGGCAGGCAATATTCACTGGAGAAGCACAGACTTCTGATAAATATTCTCTCTCTTGTAAAATATACAAAGATTACCTTTTCATTAAGATTCTTGTTCATATTATTCCACACTTTTCCATTAGATCCGAGAATAGTTCGAACATTCTAGGATTTTTCTGTCACTCATCATTGTCAGGAAGAACAATCATCTAGTTCATTCATTATTGGATGAACCACTCTTCCTATTTACTTAAATGTCAATTATTGTTATTTATTGCTAGTTACTCCTCCATTATTTCTCAAAGCTTTTGGAATATTTAATGTATGTTATTGTGAGTCTCCCACTAAATCTATTCCATGTTACCCACATGTTCAGAATTAGCATTTAGAGACATTATTATTAACTAGGTTTAACCTATCATTACTTAAAAATAATAGTTTTATCCGAAAGTTATAGTTTTTGGTCAAACAGTTCCTAAAAGTATACTTATTGAGACGAGATTTTTCTCTAGTCATTATTACCAGATTTTATCTTTTTATTTAACGACGGAACAAAATCTAGTCCATAGAAATATTAAAATTCTTGTCCCTATACTTTAAATGAGAAAAGAACCATTTAATTATGCATCTAGAAAAATAAAAAAAAATCGTAAAAATATTTCGACTTAAAATCCACTCATCCTCTGAAATCCCTATCCAAAGGGCCTAAACCCTCTCAAATTCATCCCCAAAAGAATGACTCCCCGCCCTCTGAAGTTTTCTCTCAACCTTAAATCTCTTTATTCAAGCTGCAATTTCTCAGGTTTGTTTTTTCTTAATCTTTCAATCTGCTTACTTTTATTTTTTGTTTATTTAGTACTGAAGCTTCTTGTAGTTCTTAATTATTTTGTGAAATTCTCTATTCGTGGCTTAGGATCTCCTTAAATTAATTTTCAATTTGATTCGAAATATGTTTTTAATTTATCTGTCATCATTTGCTTCTAGTATTGGTTCTTTTTTATTTAGTTGAAATTGCTGCTTCATTGAAACACATACATCAAGATCATGTATGTCCTATTGATTCTAACTCAATTTTGAATTCCATTATCCTTTTGCTTGAATCATTACTGGTTTAGTTTGAGTAATTATTTTTCGGACTTGTTTTCATATTTTGGGTTGTACTAAGCTATGATATGGCGGGCAGTAATCTCATCATTTTGCAAAAGTTTTGGAGAACCACTGTTAGAATGACTGCTTCATAATTCATGTAAGATGGCGCTTTGTGATTTACAATTGGTCGTTTTATATGTTATATGAATCTCGATATTTAGATGCTAATGTAAAAATGAGTCAACTAAAAATAAAAAAAGTGAATCCTAGTGATTTAAATTAAAGGTGTCAAATGGGCCGGGCTAGCCCGGTTTCGGACCGGCCCTGACCGATTTTAGACCGGCCCGGACCGGTAGTAAGGGGGCTGGCAGGGATGGGTTGGGACGGGGATCGGCCTGTGCCGAGTAGATTTTTGGTTTCGGTTAATCGGACCGGTTCGACCCGTTATGGTCAAGTCATTTGGGAAATAGTTAACCGGACCGTCTTGGACCGGTTCAACAGCTATTTTGATTTTTTTTTATAAAGTTGACCGTTTGGTAACAGTCAGCTGCCATTTTGACCGTTGCCCAATGGCTAATTTGCAGGAATAGCCCTTTTGGGCATTATTTTTTTTAAAAATAACACTTTTATTATTTACAAATTTAGCCATTTGAAAAACTATAAATAGACCCTCCTTCTTCATTTCTTTACTCATCTCTCAATTCTCAAACCCAAATTCTCAGTTCAAGTTAAATCATGCTCCATACTTCTAGAGTGCGCTCATATGTTTGGGAATACTTTAAGGTGGTAGAAGAAAATGAAGAAGTTCGCAAAGTAAAGTGCAAGAACTGTGGTCGAGTCTTAAATGTTTGTCGAAAGAGGGAGGGCACAGGCTGTTTAAGGAGGCATATGAAGAGTTGTTCTCAGCGTCCTCCAGAAATTCGTATTTAAGTTGATTTGAGATAATTTGTGTTATTTTAAAATTATTAGACATATTTAAGCTTAATGTTTTAGTTTGTTAGATTAATTTGAAGTATTATTATGCAATAAAAATTTGAATATGAAATGAAAGCCTTTGAAGTTTGATCCTTACATGTTGGTCTTATTAAATAATTTTATGTACTATAAGACTTATATTATAAGTTATATTTTTTTCATGTTCATTGTAGTATCTTAAATTCGTAATAAAATTTTCAAATATAAGGATTTTAAAGCCTTTGAAATTTATTCAAACATTCTTTTTATACGTCAGTTTATAGTGTTTTACGGTTTTACTTTATCTTAATATTAATTATCATTGTTATACAAAATACAAAATACAAAAAATTTAAATAAGCCCGACCCGTCCCAGTAGGCCCGGAACTGTTCCGGTTAAATTTTTACACCGGAAAAGCCCGGAACCGGTAAACCCAGTAAAAAATAACCGGAAACTGGCCCGGTAACGAAATCGGCTGGTTCCCTTTTCCTCTACCCGACCGACCCTACCCCTTCACACCTATAATTTAAATGCATGTGTTAGTTACATTTGAAGTGAATGAACTTTTATGAACCTGGAATATCCAAATTTTTATATTATTGATTCGTTCTCTTGTGTTCCACCATGTTGTTGAAAAAATATGGCCGACCATCTCTAATACTTGAGCTAACAGTGGAGTGGATATTAGATTATTTTGCATTATTTGTTCATTGTTAGCATTTGATTGGTATGTATTTAACTTCATTAGAATGCACTTTATCTCACCTAATAATTTGTTATTACATTTATACTATTATATGTATGTATAACCAATGCATTGATGAGCAACAAAGCTGAAACCTCTAGAGCAAATTACTTAATTAAGTTTATTCCTTTTTACTAAACTCAAGCTTTCTAAATAATATTGGAACATTCTACCATATACCACTAATGTTGAAAGAAGATTGCATCGTTTATCTCTGCTAATGGTATTTTAAACTTTAACTTTGTTCCTTAGGCTAAGTGTCACTTAGAGTGTAATATTGATAAATTCCATCTTTTGTTATTGTTGTTGTTGTACCTCCCGTCTAAGCAAGATTGCCATTTTTCCCATGGAGATCATTTGAATATTTTGAGATGCATTGCTTTGTTTTCATTGATAAACTAAATCTCATTTCCTCACTGTTTCTACTAGTTTCTTATTTTTCAAGCATGGTTGTTTCCTTTTTTCTTTTACTTTGCTAGTTTCTTATTAACTAAGCTTGGTTATATTGCTGCTGGAATGATCACCTCTCAATTATTTAACTAATATTTACTATTGATCTTTGTAGTTTTGCTTACTGGATATTTTTTATTAATTTTTACAGCTTTTGAAGACTCACAAACAACTTTTGAAGACTTCATACAAGTTAACAAGTTGATTATCATATTGGCAGGACGGTTAGACAAAAGGTTCCCTTATTTTAGAAGGATTTAGTTTTTGTTGAGGCAAAGTTTTATATTTTTTTTTACATTTGGATGTTAGTTTTTCTTTTTTCCCCTAAGGGGTTGTGTAAGAAATATTGTGACTTATACCATGATCGTACAATGATACTAATGAGACTCTTTAAGGGGTTGTATAACCAATATAGTGACTTATACTATACTATGGCCATACAGTGAGACTAATGAGATGTTAGTATAATACTTGTAATTTATTTTATATATGAAATTCAAATATTATTGAATTTTATTAATATTCGTTTGTTTTTATGTATTATAAATTTTATAGTATTTAATATTACATGACCAAAAAATCATATATTTATTGTGGTCTATATATCATTTTTAGGACCAGAGTTTTGGTCCCTATAGACATTGGGGACCAGCTAATACTAGGGGTGTACAAATGAAACCGACAAACAGCACCAACCCGATAATACGAGTCAAATCGAGAACAAAAATTCGACTATGGTTTGGTGTTGGAAAAGAAAACCCGACCATATTTGGTTTGGTTTGGTTTTAAGTAAAAAAAGTCAAACTGAAACCAAACCAACCCGACATTATATGTATAGAAGTTTTAAAATATTTAATACATAAAATATTTATGGTAGTGTAGTTTATAAATATTTCTTAAACGTTTTCATAGTTTTATCTTTTAACGTATTATTTCAAGTTTGGACTTATAATTTTTAGATGCTCCAATAAGTTTTATAGTCCATAAATGTTAGTAACTCAAATAAATCCTAAACCAAAATTAAATAAATAATAATGCTAATAAAAGACATTAATTCAGCGAAAAAGGGCCAAGTATACCCTTCTACTATCAGAAAAGGTTTAAATGTACCCCTCGTTATACTTTGAGTCCAAATATACTATTGTCACCTTAAATATAACCAAGGAAAGGTATGCACCAAATATAACCAAGGAAAGGTATGCACCATGAAACCTTAAATATCTCATTTTTATTCTTTTTCGATTTGCGTGCGCAGTCCGAGTGTTTTTCCGAAAAGATTTTATGTAAAAACATTGAGCAAATATGAAATTTTTGCCTTAAAAATCCATTCGAGTTGACTTCGGTCAACGTTTTGAGCAAACAGACCCAGATTCGTATTTTGACGGTCCCGGCGGGTCCGTATTGTGATTTGGGACTTTGGCGTTTGCTCGGAATCGAATTTGAAAGTCCCTAACCCGAGTTATCGGACTTTGTTGAAATTTAAATGTTATAGGCTTAATGATTTAGAAATATTTGACCGATGTTTGACTTTTTGAATACCGGATCCGTATTTTGGTTCCGAAACTCGATATAGGTCCAATATTATATTTATGACTTGTTTGTCAAATTTGGTAAGAAACGGAGTTGGTTTGACGTGATTCGGACGTCCGGTTGTTAATATAGCAATTCTAAAGTTTCTTGAAACTTTAATTTGATTTTGGTGTCCGATTCATAGTTCTAGGTATTATTTTGTCAATTTGATCGCGCGAGCAAGTTCGTATGATATTTTTAGACTTGGATGGATGATTGGTTTAGAGCCCCGAGGGCTCGGGTGAGTTTCGGATAGGCTACAGAGTGAATTGAACTTAGAACATTTGCTGGTGTCTGCAATTTCTAGGAACTAGCCTCTGATCTCGCATTTGCGAGATCAGAGTTCGCATTAGCGAACATTTCCATCTTCTGTCAGGCTCGCATTTGCGAGCCATTTCTTTGCATTTGCGAAGTGTGCCTGGATCAGCCTAGGTCCGCATTTGCGATCATGAGGTCGCATTTGCGGAAGGCCAATGTCCGCATTTGCGAACAAAGCTTCGCATTTGCAATGGGAGGTGGGAAGGGAGATTCTTCGCATTTGCGATCATTGGGTCGCATTTGAGGTCAAGCAGTGTTCGCATTTGTGAATGTTTTATCGTAAATGCGATGATTGTAGAGGTGTGGGAGTCTTCACAAATGCGATGGATTTCTCGCATTTGCGGGCTTCGCACCCAGGTCACAAATGCGACATTTGCAAGTGAACAAAATATTACTTAGACGCGATTTTTGGTCCATTCTTCAAATTTTCAAAACCTAGAACCTTAGAGACGATTTGTCTAAGACTCCTTCTTCCCCAAATCATTGATAAGTGATTCTAACCTATTTCTTTTCAATCTTTTACTACATTTCTCAAGTCTTCAACCTAAAATCTAGAGTTTTCATGATGGAATTGGGGGTTTTTGGGTAGAAATTAGGGATTTTGTAAATTGGGGATTTGGACCTCAAATTAAGGCCGGATTCCAAAACATATCACATAACTGGGCTCGGGGGCGAATGGGTAATCGAGTTTTGGTCCGAATTTTGGGTTTGGACCAAGCAGGCCCGGGTGTTGACTTTTTGAATAATGGTCTAAATTGAATTCTTTACAATCGCGGGTAGTTCCTAAGGCTTAATTTGTATCGTTTGGTTGGTAAATTGCTAGATTCTATTGGTTCGGAGGCTTGTTTGAAAGGAAAAGCAGTGGTTGCGCTTTGAGTTTGGTCTTCGGAGCAAGGTAAGTGTTGTGGTTAACCTTGACTTGAGGGAATATGACTTGTTTGTCTATTTGCTACATGTTAAAATGTTGGGGAACAATGAATGTGTGAGGTGACGAGTACTTATGCGTTGTAGTCGGGTTAAAGCATGCGGGCGGGGCTTGGTTTTTTGCAATTATAGCTTCCTTCATTCATTTTATACATGTTTAGATTAGTATTTTTAAATTGATCGTTCTTATCATGTTTACGGATCTTCTGGTGATAATTGAGTATTGATTCCGAAGTTGGGTTGATATTATGGAACCAAATATTGAAGTAAGGCTTGTACTTCTTATTCTATCTCCCTGTTGTTATTTGTTCATTGTTTTATGGTAAGGGAGGGTGTTAATGTACGAAGGGTGATGCCGTGTCATATTGTGAGTGTTAATGCACGAAGGGTGATACCGTTCCATATTGTGATTGTTAATGCATGAAGGGTGATACCGTGCCATATTGTGAGTGTTAATGCACGAAGGGTAATACCGTGCCATGTTACGAGAGTTAATGTACGAAGGGTGATGCCGTGCATTTTTCCATAACTGTGTTTTCTTGTTCTTATTGGTTCATAGTATATTGGTTGTTCAAGTTACCATTCTGCTGTAGTTCTCTATCTCGTATTCCCCTCAGCATGTTCCCCCTCCCAATAGTACATGTTTAGCTATTATTTGTACATATATTGTTAAATTGCACAGGTTTGTTATGTAGGTGTCTTGTCATAGCCTCATCACTACTTTGTCGAGGTTAGGCTCGACACTTACCAGTACATGGGGTCCGTTGTACTGATACTGCACTTTGCACTTCCTGTGCAAATTTTGGTATTGGTCCAAGCTGATCGAGAGGAGTAGCAGCTCGGACTGGTTCATCGAAGACTCAAGGTAAATCTGTTGGCGTTCGCAGACCTTGAAGTCCCCGTCTATCTTTTCAGTTTTGTTTACTGTTTCTTTCGTTCAAACAGTTGTATTTCTTTTATACTCTATTTGTAGAAAATCTCAGAAGCTCGTGAGTTGTGACTCCATATCCGAATTGTCTCAGATATTATGGGCTTTATGTTATTCTGCACTCGATTTTTTTTATTTTGGTTTAATTGACTGTATCTATTAAATTGAATAATAATTGACTTAACGGTTCTCTAATGTTGGCTTTCCTATAAAGTGAAATGTTAGGCGCCATCACGGTCCCGAAGGTGGAAATTTCGGGTCGTGACAAGTTGGTATCAGAGCACTAGGTTGCCTAGGTCTCACAGTTCATGAGCGGCTTAGTAGAGTCTGGAGGATCGGTACGGAGATGTCTGTATTTATCTTCTAGAGGCTATGAAGTTTAGGAACAAATTTCACTTCCATTCTTTTCTGTCCTGTGATTTTGTTCTCTCATTGCTAATTGAACTCTTCTACTCTTATTTTCTCGCAGATGGCAAGAACACATACTGCATCTTCAGCTGAGCAGCAGCCAGAGCCGCCAGTGGCAACTCCTACGACGGGCAGAGGTCGAGGCCGAGGCCATGCCAGAGGCCAAGGCAGGGGCAGAGCTCAGCCCAGGGCTCGAGCACCAGCACCAGCAGTGGAGCCTCAGGTAGAGTTTGGCGAGGAGGTTCCAGCCCAGACTGTTCCTGTCGGACCAGCTCAGGTCCCGGAGGGGTTCATTGCCACCCTAGCGCTTCAGGACGCTTTGGTCCGTTTGGTGGGCCTTATGGAGAGTGTGACCCAGACTAGTACATTTCCCATGGCACCAACCATCTCTCAGGCTGGAGGAGGAGCACAAACTCCTGCTACTCACACTCCAAAGCATATGGCTCCCCAGTATCAGATTCCAACAGTTGAGCCAGTCGGAGTAGTTCAGTCGGTTGTTTCGGCACAGGACGATGATGGGCCAGCTATGTCTTCTGATGGCTTATTGAGATTGGACAAGTTTACCAAGCTCTTCATATTTCACTTCAGTGGTGTACCTTCCTATGACCCAAAATATTATCTAGACCGCTGTCATAAGGTTCTGCGAAACATGGGGATAATTGAGACCAATGGGGTCGATTTTGCTGTGTTTCAGATGCCGGGTTACGCCAAGAGATGGTGGAAGGATTTTGTATTGACCAGACCAGTGGGGTCTCCTGCTCTTACTTGGGACCAGTTCTCTCAGCTCTTCCTGGAGAAGTTCCCCGTTATCACATTGAGAAAGGAGTATCGCCTTCAGTTCGAGCATCTCCAGCAGGGCAGTATGTTCGTCACTCAGTATGAGACACGTTTTGTAGATATGGCCCATCATGCTATTCTTCTGCTTCCTACCGAGAGAGAGAGAGAGAGAGAGATAGAGGGTGAGGAGGTTTATTTAGAGACTTGCTCATCCTATCAAGTTGCAAATTGCTAAGGAGACCGGGAGTGAGATTTCTTTTCAGACGGCTGTCGATGTTGCTAGGCGAGTCGAGATGGTTCTTGCACAGGGGGAAGGTTAGGGGTCTGACAAGAGGCCTCGTCATTCCGGTGGGTTTAGCGATGCTTCGTCTGGAAGCAGAGGTACTTTTGGTAGAGGCCATCCTCCTAGGTCGTTTCATTCAGCACTCCAGGCATCGCACAGTGCTTCAAGTGGTCGTGGCCCTCATATACCTTATTCCGACCAGTTAGCCTATAGTAAACCCCCAGCTCCTATTAGTGCACCTCTGCTCCAGAGTTTTCAGGGTGGTTACTCAGGTCGACAGGGTCAGTTCCAGGGTCCGCAATCATAGCTGCCGAGGTCCTATTATACTTGTGGTGATCCGAGGCACATTGCTATATTTTTTCCTCATATATCGAGCAATTCATAGCATCAGGGTTCTCGTGCCATGGGCCCGACACCGGGTGCTTCACCGCCCGCTCAACTAGCTAGAGGTAGGGTCAGGCAGCCAGAGGAGGTGGTCAGGCCATGAGAGGTGGAGGTAAGTCCGATAGAGGTAGAGGCCAGCCAGCTAGGCCCCGTCCTAGAGATGTAGTTCAGAGTGGTGGGGCCCAGCCCGGATGCTATGCTTTTCTTCATCTGACGCTATTATCACATGTACTTTTTCAGTTTGCAGTAGAGATGCTTCAGTTCTATTTGATCCGGGTTCCACTTACTCCCATGTGTCATCCTATTTTGCTTCATATTTGGTTGTGCCTCGTGATTCTTTAAGTGCTCCTGTGTATGTGTCTACACATGTGGGAGATGCTATTGTTGTAGATTGTGTTTATCGCTCATGTGTGGTTACCATTGGGAGTCTTGAGACTAGTGTAGATCTTTTACTTATCGATATGGTATATTTTTATGTTATCTTGGGTATGGATTAGTTGTCACCTTATCATGCTATATTGGATTGTCACGCCAAGACGGTGACCTTAGCCTTGCCGGGGTTGCCTCGATTAGAGTGGAGAGGGACTCCTGGACATTCTACCAGTAGGGTTATCTCTTACATGAAGGCTCGGCGTATGGTCGAGAAGGGTTGTCTAGCTTATTTGGTTAATGTCCGAGATTCTAGTGCAGAGGTTCCTTCCTTGTATTTAGTACCAATTGTCCGTGAGTTTCCAGAGGTGTTTCCTACAGACTTGCCGGGGATGCCACCTGACAGGGATATTGACTTCTGTATTGATTTGGATTCGGATACTCAGCCCATTTCTATTCTGCCATACCGTATGGCCCCTCCAGAGTTGAAAGAGTTGAAGGAGCAGTTGCAAGATTTGCTTGATAAGGGCTTCATTAGACCTAGTATCTCTCCTCGGGGTGCACCTGTGTTGTTCCTGAAGAAGAAGGATGGATCGATGAGGATGTGCATAGATTATCGACAGTTGAACAAATTCACCATCAAGAACAAGTATCCATTGCCGAGGATTAATGACTTATTTGATCATCTTTAGGGTGCCAAGGTGTTTTCGATGTCCTTAAGACATCTTTTTGTACTCGGTACGGGCATTATGAGTTTCTAGTGATGTAATTTGGGATGACAAATGCCCCAGCAACAATTATGGATCTGATGAATCGTGTGTTCAAGCCCTATCTGGATTCCTTTGTGATTGTGTTTATTGATGATATCTTGATCTACTCCCACAGTTGAGAGGAGCATGAGCAACATCTTCGGATTGTACTTCAGACTCTAAGAGACAGCCAGTTATATGCCAAGTTTTCGAAATACGAGTTTTGGTTAGACTCAGTCACTTTCTTGGGGCACGTTGTATCAGCAGAGGGCATTCAGGTGGATCCTAAAAAGATTGAGGCAGTTCAGAACTGGCCTAGGCCTACTTCAGCCACAGAGATCCAAATATTCTTAGGATTGGCGGGTTATTACCATCGGTTTGTGGAGGGTTTTTCATCTATAGCAGCCCCATTGACCAGGTTGACCCAGAAGGGTGCCCCGTTCATATGGTCAGACGAGTGTGAAGCGAGCTTTCAGAAGCTCAAGACTGCTTTCACTGCAACGCCAGTGTTGGTGTTGCCCACAAGTTCAGGATCTTATACGGTATATTATGATGCATCTCGTATTGGACTTTGTGAAGTATTGATGCAGGATGGCAGGGTGATTGCATATGCGTCACGGTCGTTGAAGGTTCATGAGAAGAATTAACCTGTCTGTGACCTAGAGTTAGAATCCATTGTTCATGTGCTCAAGATTTGGAAGCACTATCTTTACGGCGTGTCGTGTGAGGTTTTCACTGATCATCGGAGCCTTCAGTATTTGTTCTAGCAAAAGGATCTCAATTTGAGGCAGAAGAGGTGGTTTGAACTATTGAAAGACTATGATATCACCATCTTGTATCATCCCGGGAAGGCCAATGTGGTGGCTGATGCCTTGAGTAGAAAGGCAGCAAGTATGGGCAGCCTTGCGTTCATTCCAGTCGGTGAGAGGCCGCTTGCATCAGATGTTCAGACTTTAGCCAACCAGTTTGTGAGGTTGGATATTTCATAGCCCAGTCGTGTTCTAGCTTGTATAGTCGCTCGGTCTTCTTTGTTTGAGTGCATCAGAGGTCAGCAGTATGATGACCCTCATTTGTTGGTCGTTAGAGATATAGTGCGGCATGGTGGTGCCAAGCAGGTTACTATTGGAGATGACGAAGTTTTGAGGATGTAGGGTCGTGTTTGTTTGCCTAATGTGGACGGACTTCGTGAGTTGATTCTTGAGGAGGCCCATAGTTCCCGGTATTCTATTCATCCGGGCGCCGCCAAGATGCATCAGGACTTGCGGCAGCATTATTGGTGAAGGAGGATGAAGAAGGATATAGTTGCATATGTAGCTCGGTGTCTAAATTGTCAGCAGGTAAAGTGTGAGCATCAGAGAACTGGTGGTTTGCTTCAGAAGTTAGAGATTCTTGAGTGGAAGTGGGAGCGTATCACTATGGATTTCGTTGTTGGACTCCCACGGACTCAGAGGAAGTTTGATGCAGTTTGGATCATTGTGGATAGGCTGACCAAGTCAGCGCACTTCATTCCTGTGGCAGTTACCTATTCTTCAGAGCGGTTGGCAGAGATTTACATCCACGAGATCATCCGTCTTCATGGTGTGCCCATGTCTATCATATTTGATCGAGGTACGCAGTTCATCTCACACTTTTGGAGGGCAGTACAACGTGAGTTGGGCACGCAGGTGGAGCCGAGCATAACATTTCATCTTCAGATGGACGGACAGTTCGAGCTCACTATTCAGATATTAGAGGATATGCTACGCGCTTGTGTTATAGACTTTGGAGGTTCTTGGGATCAGTTCTTGTTGCTCGCAGAGTTTGCCTACAATAACAAATACCAGTCGAGCATTCAGATGGCTCCCTATGAGGCATTATACGGTAGGTGGTGTCGATCACCAGTTGGATGGTTCGAGCCGGGGGAGGCTCGGTTGTTGGGTACAGATTTAGTACAGGATACCTTGGATAAGGTCAAGATTATTCAGGATTGACTTCGTACAGCTCAGTCCAGGCAGAAGAGTTATGCCAACCGTAGAGTTCGTGATGTTACATTCATGGTCGAAGAGAGAGTGTTGCTCCATGTATCACCCATGAAGGGTGTGATGAGGTTCGGAAAGAAGGGCAAGTTGAGCCCAAGGTATATCGGACCTTTTGAGATTCTTGAGAGAGTGGGAGAGGTGGCTTACAGGCTTGCGTTTCCACCGGGTTTATCAGTCGTTCTTCCGGTATTCCATGTGTCCATGCTCCAGAAGTATCACATCGATCCATCCCACTTGTTAGATTTCAGCTCTGTCCAGTTGGACAAGGATTTGACTTATGAGAAGGAGCCGGTAGCTATTCTAGCACGGCAGGTCCATCAGTTGAGATCGAAGAGTTATCCTTTAGTTCGAGTGCAGTGGAGAGGTCAGCCCGTTGAGGCAGCTACCTGAGAATCCGAGTCGGATATGCGGAGTAGATATCCCCACCTTTTCACCAGTTCAGGTACTTTTTTATGTCCGTTCGAGGACGAACGGTTCTTTTAGAGGTGGAGAATGTGATGACCCGATAGGTCATCTTATGTTTTAGAACTGAATTCTACACCATGAAGCCTTAAATAACTCATTTTAACCTTTCTCGATTTATGTGCGCAGTCCGAGTGTTTTTCCGGAAAGCTTTTATGTTAAACAAACTTAGAAAATATAAAATTTTAGCCTTAAAATCTATTTGAATTGACTTAGGTCAACGTTTTGAGCAAACGGACCCGGATTTATATTTTGACGGTACCGGTGGGTCTGTATCGTGATTTGGGACTTGGACGTATGCTCGGAATTGAATTTGGAAGTCCCTAGCCCGAGTTATCGGACTTTGTTGAAATTTGAAAGTTAAAGGCTTTATGATTTTGAAATGTTTGACCGATGTTTGACGTTTTGGATATCGGGTCTGTATTTTGGTTTCGGAACCCGGTATATATCCAATACTATATTTATGACTTGTCTGTCAAATTTGGTAAGAAACGAAGTTGGTTTGACATGATTCAGACGTCCAGTTGTTAATATAGCAATTCTAAAGTTTCTTGAAAATTTCATTTGATTTTGGTGTCCAATTCATAGTTCTAGGTGTTATTTTGGCGATTTGATCGCGCGAGCAAGTTCGTATGATGTTTTTAGACTTTGGTGCATAAGTGGTTTATAGCCTCGAGGGCTCGGGTGAGTGTTGGATAGGCTACGGAGTAAATTGGACTGAGAACATTTGCTGGTGTCTGCAATTTCTAGGAACTGGCCTCTGATCTCACATTTGCGAGATCAAAGTTCGCATTTGCGAACATTTCCATCTTCTGTCAGGCTCGCATTTGCGATCCATTTCTTCACATTTGTGAAGTGTGCCTCGGTCAGCCTAGGTTCGCATTTGTGATCATGAGGTCGCATTTGCGGAAGGCCAGTGTTCGCATTTGCGAACAAAGCTTCGCATTTGCGATGGGAGGTTGTGATCATTGGGTCGCATTTGCGGTCAAGTTAGTGTTCGCATTTGTGAAATTTTCATCGCAAATGCGATGATTGCAGAGGTGTGGGAGTCTTCGTAAATGCGATGGATTTCTCGCATTTGCGGGCTTCGCACCATGTCGCAAATGCGACATTTGCAACTAGACAAAATATGACTTAGACGGGATTTTTGGTCCATTCTTCAAATTTTCAAAACCTAGAACCTTAGAGGCGTTTTTTCTAAGACTCCTTCTTCCCCAAATCGTTGGTAATTGATTATAACCTATTTCCTTTCAATCTTTCACTACATTTCACAAGTTTTCAACCTAAAATCTAGAGTTTTCAATCTAAAATCTAAAAATTAGGGATTTGGTAAATTGGGAATTTAAACCTCAAATTGAGGTCGGATTCCCAAACAAATCACATAACTAGGCTCGGGGGCGAATGGGTAATTGGATTTTGGCCCGAATTTCGGGTTTGGATCAAGCGGGCTCGGGTGTTGACTTTTTCAATAATGGCCTAAATTGAATTCTTTACAATCCTAGGTAATTCCTAAGGCTTAATTTGAATCGTTTGGTTGGTAAATTGCTAGATTCTATTAGTTCGGAGGCTTGTTTGAAAGGAAAAGCTGTGGTTGAGCTTTAAGTTTGGTCTTCAGAGTGAGGTAAGTATCGTGATTAACCTTGACTTGAGGGAATATGACTTGTTTGTCTATTTGCTACATGTTTAAATGTTGGGGAACAACGTATGTGTGAGGTGACGAGTACTTATGTGTTGCAGTCGGGATAAAGCATGCGGGCGGGGCATGGTTTCTTGCAATTATAGATTCCTTCGTTCATGTTATCCATGTTTAGACTAGTATTGTTAAATTGATCGTTCTTATCATGTTTACGGATTTTTTGGTGATAATTGAGTATTGATTCCGAAGTTGAGGTTGATATTGTGGAACCAAATATTGAAGTAAGGCTTGTACTTGTTATTCTATCTCCATGTTGTTATTTGTTCATTGTATTATGGTAAGGGAGAGTGTTAATGCACGAAGGGTGATGTCGTGTCATATTGTGAGTGTTAATACATAAAGGGTGATACCGTGCCATATTGTGAGTGTTAATGCATGAAGGGTGATGTCGTGCCATATTGTGAGTATTAATGCACGAAGGGTGTTTCCGTGCCATGTTATGAGAGTTAATGCACGAAGGGTGATGCCGTGCCGTTTCTATTAATTTTATGGTGAGGTTGAGAGTAAAAGCACGAAGGGTGATGCCGTGTATTTTTCCTTTACTGTGTTTATTTGTTCTTATTGGTTCATAGTATATTGGCTGTTCTAGTTACCATTCTGTTGTAGTTCTCTATCTCGTATTTCCCTCAGCATGTTCCCCTCCCAATAGTACATGTTTAGCTATTATTTTTACTTATACTGTTAAATTGCACAAGTTTATTATGTAGGTGTCTTGTCATAGCCTCGTCACTACTTCGTCGAGGTTAGGCTCGACACTTACCAGTACATGGGGTCAGTTATACTAATACTGTACTCTGCACTTTCTGTGCAGATTTCGGTATTGGTCCCAGCTGAACGAGAGGCGTAGTAGCTCGGACTGGTTCGTCGGAGACTCAATGTAGATCTATTAGCGTTCGCAGACCTTGAATTCCCCGTCTATCTTTTCAATTTTTTTACTTTTTCTTTCGTTCAAACAGTTGTATTTCTTTCAGACTTTATTTGTAGAAAATCTTAGAAGCTCGTGGGTTGTGACTCCAGATCCGAATTGTCTCAGATATTATTGGCTTTATGTTATTTCGCACTCGATTTTATTTCATTTTGGTTTAATTGACTGTATCTATTGAATTGAATAATAATTGACTTAACGGTTCTCTAATGTTGGTTTGCCTAGCAAGTGAAATGTTAGGCGCCATCACGGTACCGAAGGTGAATATTTTGGGTCGTGACATGTCGTTAATTCAATTGTACTATGAATGAAAATAGTTTTGGATATCTATTTTTTTTAGTGTTTCCATGGTTTAGATAAAATGTATAACTTATTTTTCTTTTAGTGGTTTGTCGTGTAAATAATAGTACTTATTAGTCATAATTTTAAATTATGTTTGTTTTCATTATGTCTTATTAATAATATTTATTTTATGCGATTTTATTATCTTTATTGTTGAATATTTTAGTACAATGCCATGGCTCATCTTATATTTATGTTATTTTATTGAAAAACACCTTATATAGTTCTGTCTTACTAGGATTAAAGAAATATTTGGAGCACAAATTTTACGTTTTGTGCTATGAGGACTTTATGAAAAAAAAAACTGAAAAATCCGAAAAACTCGAGAAAAATCGAGATTAAAAAGTCCGATTTTATTGGTTTGGTTTGGTATTTAGATTTAATAACACGATACAATTGGTTTGGTTTGGTAATTAGAAAATCTGAACCAACTCAACTCATGTGCACCCCTAACTAATACCTTGTGCTTAAGGTGTTTAGGGACCATAAATATGCTCTTTAGAATGTGTTTCTAGGGACCAGAAGGTCGCCGGTCATTAAAACATTTAGGGACCAGTGAAAACACCTCGTCATTATTAACCTTTAGCGGCGGAGGCAATAACGTCGAGTTGCGATCAGATTTCTCCGGTCACTATTGACATTTAGAGACCAAAAACGTATTTTTAGGGACTTGATTTCTCTTCGTTAAAGGCATGTTTTCTTGTAGTGACCTTGGAGCCGGAATGCATCTATTATTGATGCCAACTGGCAAACATTCATTGGTGCCTTCATCATTTGTTGATCGTCTTTTTTGCTGTTTAGGAGCAAATTAGTATACAAAATATAAATGAGAAAATTAAACAAATCCCTTTCAAATATTGTAGTGCTTGAGTTGGAAGCTTTAGTGCCTACTGGATAGGACTATGACATAACAAAAGAGCAACATATATGGGACCCTTTTGATATCAAGCCCATCATACACTAAAAGGTTAGCTGATCAAAAGGTGCTTTGTTTTGTACATAGAAATTGAATTAAACGAAATAGAGCACTAACTGAAAAATAAATACATACAAAATGGAGAACTCTAAGAAGATATCCACTAATATTGTATACTTCTACACAGCAGTGTTCATAAAAACCCGAAAAATCGAATCAAACCGAATATCGATCCAAACCGACCAAACAAACCAATATATTTTAGGTCTGGTTTAGTTTTGGTTTTGAATTTTAAAAACCGATCAAATTTAGTTTGGTTTTGGTTTTAATAAAAAAATAACCGAACCAAACCGACTATAGAAGTAGATATTTAAATTTATTATTACACATATATATATGTATATTTTTATAGAAAGTTTCTAAAATTTTATGGTGTATATTAGTCGTTTGTATTTTTAGTCTAGTCCTTTGCTATTATAATAATCTAGTTCTTTACCTTTACATTCTGGTTTGATTTGTAGTTTTCTTTTGCTATGTAAACCAATTTATTTCATGTTAAAAATAATCGATTTTTAATTGAGTACTTAAAGTATTCATCACTATTTGATTCAATTATCATCAATATATCTTGGTAAATTATAGATTTCTCAAAGAGCAATTGGTTTGATAGTGTTAAGTTGAAAATATAGTCGCCGAAATATGTATTTGGTAGTGTATGTCTCATATTTAAGAAAAACGATAAATAATCGAAAAATCCGAAAAATTGACAAAAACCGGATCGATAAAAAACTGACTTAATTGGTTTGGTTTGGTTCCAATATTTTAAGAACCGACTTAATTGGTTTGATTTCTTTTTAGGAAAAAATCGATCCAAACCGAACCATAAACACCCCTACTTCTAGAGTTGCTATATAAATATGTGAACTGAGCCCTCTTCATTTCATTGTCAATCAAAACTAGCAAGTCTTGCAATTGTTTGTGAGTGAGAGATTAGCAAAGAGAGGAGTTTCCATTTTTGGAATAAACAAAGATGGCTATTTCTGGCCACTGGGCATTTGCTTTTGGTGTCCGTGGTAAATCACGTTTTCTTGTTCCTTTAGTATCCGTGTTAACTTTGTAGGATCTTACGGTAGATATATATGGTCATTCTCGCTTCTTATTCTTTCTTCCTTTAATTTCTACAGTAATAGCTAGGAAATAAATATTGGTCAATAGTGGGCCAATAACAATTATATTATGACTTAATTTATAGACAAATCCAAACAATATCTTAGTGGAAGTGTCAATTAATCATTTCATCGTACTGGCGTATCCTCAATCATTAACGTACATAATTTAATCATTGCATGGATCTTTGGGGGTATTTTATCTCTTCCAATTAATCATTATTTTATCAAGAATTTCTTTTGTTGACCCCTTAAGTTTTCTATCTTGCAGGAAATATTGTCTCGTTTATTGTTTTTCTCTCTCCACTGTAAGTTAGCTGTTGCCCGTATTCGTTTTACTTTATTTTATACGGTGTGTTTGCTCTAGACTATAGTCAGAAGCGAAGCTATGTTAGCCATGGTCAACTGATCACCATTCTCCGAAAAATTATATTACGTATAAGGTAAAATATTACTTATTATTGATTAAAAATAGATTTTGAACACCCTTGTATAGGCCAATGGTAAAGGGTGTTAAAAATTTGAACACCCTTATTAAATTTTTTTCTATTATTACTATAGTCATTTGAGTAATTGCATACTTATTCACTTGTAGCCCTACATTTTATAAAATTTACAAGAAGAAATCAACAGAAGGCTATCAATCAATTCCGTATGTGATTGCTCTATTCAGTTCCATGCTTTGGATATACTATGCATTTCTCAAGACCAACACGACCCTTCTCATCACTATAAACTCCTTTGGGGTCTTCATTGAAACTATTTACGTTGGTTTTTACCTTTTCTACGCACCAAAGAAAGCCAGGGTAAGTTTTTCAAGAGTTACTTTTGTCTCTCTCTTTAATTATTTCTCTCTTAATACGAAGAAAGAAAAGGAATAATTTGTCACAGTCTGATAAACGCAGATCCAAACAGTGAAGATGCTTCTTTTAACAGTGGTTGGTGGATTTGGTGCAATTATCCTCATTGCTCAGTTTCTATTCAAAGGTGTCGCTCGTGGGCAAGTGGTTGGATGGGTTTGCCTTGTTTTCTCCTTATGCGTGTTTGCAGCAGCTAAAGAAGAGAAGCTGCCCAAGCTGCAAACTGTGCAGGCCTAAGACTTTGTGAACCTTTAAGTTTACATGCACCATCTGTATTACTCCCTCCATTTCAATTTATGTGAATCCATTTGACTGGCACGGAATTTAAGAAAAGATAGAAGACATTTAAATTTGTGGTGTAAAATGAGGCACATATATTTTATGTGGCTATAAATCATTGCATAAAGGTAAATTGTTTCCAAATAGGGAAATAGGTCATTCTTTTTTGCACGGACTAAAAAGAAAATAGGTTCACATAAATTGAAATGGAGGGAGTATTATGTCAACAAATTAAAATTTCCACTGTATTAATTGATATTCTGAGTTCGCCTCTGGTAATGCTTCCCATCATAGGATCGAATTTGATGGGAATTGGGTATATGTTGTGTCATAATTAAGTTTGTGTATACGGTCGAAATTGATTTCGGCCTTCGTACGTCTGATCAAGATGGAAACATAGTGGACCGAAGAAAGTCTTCATAATATCGAGATGGGATCCAAAAAGGCACAAACGAGCTTCAAGTTTCAGGGACAGGTCAAATACCGAGCTCCAAGTTATTATCGAGCTCGGATCCGAATCGAACTATGATAAGATATGATGGAATCGAGCTTAAGGGCCAGATGCCTGCCAATACCGAGCCCAAGTCATTATCGGACCCCGAGTCGGCATCAATATCAAACCCGCATCGAGCTTTAAAACTGGAAACCGACCAATACTAAGTCCGATCAAGATCGAGCTCATAGACAAGAGCCGTTGCAGCCGTACTAAGGGAGAGAATATCGACGGGGAATAGAGAAAAGCTGATTTATCATGGGTTCCCCACTATGTATTTTTAATTATATCTAAAGTAGGATCCCACACTATAAAAAGGATGGCTATATTTTTTTTAAAGCATCAAGTTTTGCATACATTGTAACTCAGTTATCATACACTCCCATATTGAAGAATTGTCCTTTTTTAGCTTCATAGATTGATTCATCTTGCTTAATCTATAAATCATCCTCTTTTCAACTTTGCTTATTTTTCACTTTTTACAGTCAATATTCGATATTTCTATTTACTCTTACGATTTGTGTCAAGTTATACCACATACTCTTAGAACTACATACAAATTCAACTCTATCCATTTTTCTGGTAAACAGTTTGGCGCCCACTGTGGGGCTAAGGATAACAGTGGTTATTTGATATGAATCCACAAAACACGCCATTTTATGCTTGTTTCCGGAAGTGTCTTTGATTTCGAATTAGCAACGACGAGCTATCAATTAAATGGCCTTTCCTTATCGACAACGAAGCTGGTCTTCAAGGTGAGAATAACAACTTGACGCCCAGGACCGAAAGGCCGCTTGTCGACGTCGTTGGAGCTCGAGTCAAAGTGCCACTAGACATTAATTCGCATGTGGCCATTGAGGCAAACCTACATTCTGAACCTGAAAATAGCATTCATAGTGGCATTCGATCTGCAGCTCGAGATAACCATAACATCGAGGAAAACGGCGTCAGCTTGCGTATGATTTTCGAAATATTGCAAGCTCAACAGGCAGCAATAGCTCAGTTGCAGAGTCAAACCCAGATACCGAGCAGGCCGGAGCCCAGTCCACCCCGAGAAATCACCCACAGAACGGAACCAGCTATAGTAAGATCAAATGAGCAAGGAGAAATTTCGTATGCCCGAGATTCCTAAATATAACGGAACTACCGACCCCAACGAACATGTCACCTCTTACACATGTGACATTAAAGGGAACAACCTAGAGGACGATGAAATCGAATCCGTATTATTGAAGAAATTCGGTGAAACCCTGTCAAAGGGAGCAATGATATGGTATCATAATTTACCATCTAATTATATCAATTCTTTTGCTATGCTTGCAGATTCCTTCGTAAAAGCTCACGCCGGGGCCATAAAGGTCGAGACCAAGAAGTCGGACCTGTTCAAGGTAAGACAAAAGGATAACGAGATGCTAAGGGAGTTCATATCTCGTTTTCAAATGGAACGAATGGATCTGCCACCAGTCACAGACGATTGGGTTATTCAGGATTTCACTTAAGGTTTGAACGAACGAAGTTCGACGGCTTCATGGCGGTTGAAGCATAACCTGATCACGGTGGCGTCGATACCCCTCAAGGGTCGGTGCTTAAACTCACTAAGACATCGGTTATACGAGAAAAGCAACCTCGAACTCAGGATTACATATCCATAGGGACCTTGTCCTTTAATGATGAAGATGCAGAAGGAATCATGCAACCTCACAATGATGCACTGGTAATATTCGTACTTATGAATAAAACTAAAGTTAAGCGTGTGTTAATTGATCCAGGTAGCTCGACAACATTATTATATCGAAGGTTGTAGAACAGCTCGGTCTACAAGACCAGGTCGTACCCGCAACCATGGTTCTAAACGGATTCAACATGGCATGTGAAACCACCAAAGGCGAGATAATTCTTCCAATAAACGTGGTCGGGACCATCTAGGAAACGAAGTTTCACGTAATCGAAGGCGACATGCGGTACAACGCCCTTTTTGGAAGGCCATGAATCCACAATATGAGAGTTGTACCTTCGACCCTCCACCAGGTTCTTAAATTTCCAACATCGGAGGGAGTCAAAACAGTGTACGGAGAACAACCGGCCGCAAGAGAAATGTTTATTGTCGAAGAAGCAATTCCGATATCCTCACATTTGTCAACAAAGGGGTCGGACTCAAAAGGGGAACGAGATGCCAAATAGCAATCACAGACGTCAGCTTCAACCCAACTAGAAAATCAGAAGATTGATGAAGATGATGATCAAAGGATCCCTCGATCCTTCGTGGTCCCCGATGATTCCGACGTTACCCAATCAACGATTGAAGAATTGGAGCAAGTCATACTAATCGAGCATTTGCCCGAACGAAAGGTATACCTGGGAACGGGATTAACCCCCGAACTCAGGAAAAGACTTATTCAATTTCTTACCGATAACACAGATTGTTTTGCTTGGTTGCATTTAGATATAACAGGGATCCCACCGGATATAACGATGCATCGGCTAAGCCTGGGCCCTAGGTTCAAACTGGTGAAGCAAAAGAGAAGACCCCAATCCGAGGTAAAGCACGCATTCATAAAGGACGGGGTAACTAAACTTCTCAAAATAGGGTCCATTCGGGAGGTAAAATACACCGAATGGTTAGCCAATGTAGTTGTAGTGCCTAAAAAAGGGAGCAAACTTAAAATGTGTGTAGATTATAAGGATCTAAATAAGGCATGCCCCAAAGATTCTTTTCCGCTGCCTAACATCGATCACATGATCGATGCCATGGCCGGCCACGAGATCCTTACTTTTCTCCTATTCCGGGTATATTCAAATCCAAATGAACCCGGAGGACCGAGAAGAAACTTCATTCATCACCAAGTATGGAAAATATTTTTATAATGTAATGCCATACGGGCTAAAAAATGCAGGAGCTACTTACCAACGCCTAGTAAATAAAATATTTGAAGAGTATATAGGTAAATCGATGGAAGTTTATATTGATGGCATGCTAGTTAAGTCCCTGCGTGCAGAGGACCATTTAGCTCATTTGTAGGAAACATTCGAAATCTTAAGGAAATATAACATGAAGCTCAACCCCGAGAAATGTACTTTTGGGGTCGGTTCGGGCAAGTTCCTTGGCTTCATGGTATCAAATCGGGGGATCAAAATCAACCCCGACAAAATCAAGGCCATCGAAGACATCACCATCATAGACAATGTAAAAGCCGTGCAGAGGCTAACCGGAAGGATAGCTGCCGTAGGCCAATTTATTTCGAAGTCGTCGGATCGAAGCCATCGATTTTTCTCTCTACTCAAAAGAAGAACGATTTCGCCTGGACCCCGGAATGCCAATAGGCATTAGAGGAATTGAAGCAATACCTATCGAGCCCACCGCTGCTTCACACTCCGAAGGCAGATGAGAAACTTTACTTATACTTGGAGGTATCAGAAATAGCGGTAAGTGGTGTCCTAATTCGAGAAGAGCAAGGTATGCAATTTTCTGTTTATTATGTAAGTCGAACCTTAGGGGAAGCAGAAACTAGATAGAGAAATTGGCACTAGCACTGATAAGCGCCTCCAGAAAGTTAAGACCATACTTTCAATGTCACTCCATATGCGTATTAACCACTTACCCAATTCGTAATATTTTATACAAGCCCAAACTATCAGATCGATTGGCTAAATGGTCCGTCGAACTCAGTAGGTACGATATCGAATATCAACCCCAGACGGCCATCAAGTCTCAAATTTTAGCGGACTTCGTGGCCGATTTCACGTCAACCCTCATACCCGAAGTTGAAAAAGAACTCTTATTGAAATCGGGTACATCATCGGGGGTATGGACCATTTTCACTGACGGGGCTTCGAACGTGAAGGGGTCCGGGCTAGGCATCATTTTATAGCCGCCCACGAGTAACACTATTAGGCAATCTATCAAAACTACTAGGTTGACTAACAACGAGGCCGAGTATGAGGCCATGATTGCAGGTTTCGAGCTAGCTAAAAGCTTGGGAGCAAAAGTCATTAAATCCAAGTGTGACTCTTTGCTGGTGGTAAATAGTGTAAACAAAACCTTCAAAGTTCGAGAGGTTAGAATGCAAAGGTATTTGGACAAACTACAGGTAACTTTGCACCGTTTCAAAGAATGGACGTTACAGCATGTACCTCGAGAAAAAAATAGTGAGGCCGATGCACTTGCAAATTTGGGGTCATCGGTTTAGAAAGATGAGATTAGCTCCGGGATTGTCGTTCAACTCTCGAGATCCGTGATCGAGAAAGGTCATGCCGAGATAAACTCTACAAGCTTAACCTGGGAATGGAGGAATAAGTATGTTGAATACTTGGGGAACGGAAAGCTCCCATCGGACCCTAAAAATCTGAGGGCCCTACGAACCAAAGCTGCTCGGTTCACATTGACTGCAGATAAAACATTATACCTAAGGACATTCGATAGACCATTGACAGTATACTTAGTACCAGGAGACACCGACTACATCCGACGTGAGATTCACGAGGATACTTGTGGAAATTATTTCGGTACCGATTCATTAGTTCGCAAAATAATCAGAGCAGGATATTATTGGATCGATATGGACAAAGATACAAAGGAGTTTGTTCGAAAATATGACAAATGTCAAAGGTTTGCACCGATGATCCATCAGCCCGGAGAGCAACTTCACTCAGTCCTATCCCCATGGCCATTCATGAAATGGGGAATGGATATCGTCGGCCCTCTGCCATCGGCTACAGGTAAAGCTAAGTTCATTTTATTTATGACTGGCTATTTATCTAAATGGATTGAAGCACAGTCATTCGAGAAAATAAGAGAGAAAGAGGTTATAGACTTCATCTGGGATCATATTGTATGTCGATTTGGGATACCCTCCGAAATAGTGTGTGACAATGGAAAACAATTTATCGGCAGCAAAGTGACGAAATTCCTCGAAGACCACAAAGTAAAAAAGGATATTATCAACACCGTATCACCCTAGTGGGAACGGATAGGCTGAATCGACGAACAAGACTATCATTCAAAACCTAAAGAAAAGGTTGAACGACGCTAAGGGAAAATGGAGAGAAATCCTACCCGAAGTTCTTTGGGCATATTGAACAACATCAAAATCTAGTAAGGGGGAAACTCCGTTCTCCTTAGTATATGGCTCCGAAGCCTTGATTCCAGTCAAAATCGGGGAACCTAGTATCAGGTTTCGATATACAACAGAAGAGTCAAATCACGAGGCTATGAATACTAGCCTCAAATTATTGGATGAAAAACGGGAAGCTGCTCTCGTCCAATTGGCCACCCAAAAGCAGCGGATCGAAAGATACTATAATCGAAGGACCAATCTTTGCCATTTTAAAATCGTGGACTTAGTGCTAAGGAAAGTCACCCTCAGCACCCGAAATCCAAATGAAGGAAAATAGGGTCCAAACTGGGAAGGACCATATCAGGTACTTGAAAACGTCGGTAAAGAATCCTACAAGCTCGGTATTATGAATGGAAAACAACTACCAAACAATTGGAATATGTCGCACCTAAAACGATACTACTGCTTAGGTATGACCCTCCCATGTTCGTTTATATTTCGAAACTAACCCTTGTAGGAGTTCAATCAGGAACAAAGATGGACCATTCAAACACAAAGCCTTAGGTTTGAAAGCACGCATTGCACTCTTTTTCCCTTAGACCGGTTTTATCCCAAATGGATTTTTCGGGAAGGTTTTTAATGACGAAACCATTGATCGTGCTAACTTAAAACAATTCAACAGCATTCGAGGCCTCCTTACAATCAACCTCGAATACTGGGGGGGCATTACCCTCAAATATATCAAGTTCGATGCAAGAAAGTTACTTCTTAACAACAGGGTTTCGATAGGGAAAATTGTAAGAGCCAAATGGTCAAAACGAACCATGCTCATGTAGTTTGCTCGATCCCTGGTATAGAACATAAAGACATGTATAATGACATAAAGAGAATTTCTTACTGAATCCATCCTCTATTTTGTGATGTATTTTGCAAGCAAGCTTAAGGGCCGACCATTACCCCATAAATCGGGAACTGCCAACCGAAAAATCAATGAGATCAAGTCCCACTAAGCCTACGGGCTACACTATTCCGAGTTCGAGCAAGTACTCACTCGACTAATAAGCCTAAGGGCTACATCACTTCGAGTTCGAGCAAGCACTCACTCGACTACTAAGCCTACGAGCTACTCTTATTTCGAGTTCGAGCAATCACCCACTCGACCATTAAGCCTACGGGCTGCGTCACTTCGAGTTCGAGCAATCACTCACTCAACCATTAAGCCTACGAGCTACATTACTTCGAGTTCGAATCACTCACTCGACTACTTAGCCTATGGACCACATCACTTCGAGTTTGAGCAAGCACTCACTCAACCATTCAGTCTATGGGCTGTATTACTTTGAGTTTGAATCACTCACTCGACTACTAAGCCTACGGGATACTCTTATTTCGAGTTCAAGAAATCACTCACTCGACCATTAAGCCTACGGGCTACATTACTTCGAGTTCGAATCACCCACTCGACTAATAAGCCTACGGGCTACATCACTTCGAGTTCGAGAAAGCACTCACTCGACTACTAAGCCTACGGGCTACGTCACTTCGAGTTCGAGTAATCACTCACTCGACCATTAAGCCTACAAGCTACATTACTTCGAGTTCGAATCACTCACTCGACTACTAAGCCTACGGGCCATATCACTTCGAGTTCGAGCAAGCACTCACTCAACCATTAAGCCTACGGGCTACATTACTTCGAGTTCAAATCACTCACTCGACTAATAAGCCTACGGGCTACATCACTTCGAGTTCGAGCAAGCATTCACGCGACTACTAAGCCTATAGGCTACTCTTATTTCGAGTTTGAGCAATCACTCACTCGACCATTAAGCCTACGGGCTACATTACTTCGAGTTCGAATCACTCGCCCGACTAATAAGCCTACGGGCTATATTACTTCGAGTTCGAGCAATCACTCACTCGACTACTAAGCCTACGGGCTACCTTATTTCGAGTTTGAGCAAGCACCCACTTGGTTATAAAGGCTACAAGGTCCAAACTCGATCAAATTGCCTAAAGCCTTATGAAAACATTCATAAGGCATGAATGAAACAAAATCTTCACAAGGTAGAGAATAAAACAGAAGCAAGTCGGGAAAAGAAAATATCTTTATATATATACAAGAATGTTTACAATGTCCAAACAGGACCTTACACAAAAACCAAAATGGAAACTAAGGGCTAAGTTTCTTGGTTATCTCCGGGGGCGGTCTCTTCTTCATCAGGCTCCTCCCCACTTTCGTACCCACTCTTACTCCCATCATCATCATCATCATCATCATCGGAAGCCAAGGCTACAGAATCGGCTTCGAACTCTCTAGCCCTTTTTATTTCTTCAGCGAGATGGGCATTTAGCAAGTTCAGCAACCCAATGTGCTCGAGTGTTAGCGGTCTCGGCCACCTCTCTTGCTTGTACCTGAGTAGCTTCAGTATCTGCCCGATAGACGGCCACTAAAGCATCTGCATTGGCCTTTGCTTTTTCAACATCAGATTTTGCCTTGGCAAGTTTGGAGGCCAACCGAGCCCAACTGAGCCTCGAGCTCCTCTATTTTTCTTTCTTGAACCGAGCTCTTCTCCTTTATGATTTGAAGTTGGTTTTCAGCCGATGATAATTGGGCTCGAGCAGTTTCTTTTTCTGCGGCAAGACCGTCCATGCCATCTTTCCATTCCAATTTCTCCTCCCTTATCATATCGACCTCCTCACGAAGCTTCCCAATCACCTCAAGCTTCTGTTGCAGTTGTGAGATCGAAATATTAGCCACCATTCCAGGATCAAGCCTATGGGTTTTTAAGATATTTAATAACTGCTCGATCAGGTCGGTCTGGTCTTGATGAGCCTTGTCCAACTTAACTCGAAGGTCTTTGGGCATTTCTCGCCTCTATGACCCATTGGAGGTCGACCTCGTACCGACGCAGCTCAGCTCGAGACCGAGAACATATTTCTCGATGAACTACTGCAGCCTACGTAAGAAAGAAGAAAAGAAGTTAGAGAAGAATAGCAAACATAAA
Organism: Nicotiana tabacum; assembly: GCF_000715075.1. Classification (NCBI taxonomy): domain Eukaryota; kingdom Viridiplantae; phylum Streptophyta; class Magnoliopsida; order Solanales; family Solanaceae; genus Nicotiana; species Nicotiana tabacum. Next base: position 52,976,539 of record NC_134083.1, read on the forward strand.
AGTAATATCAGCGAAGGGAGCTAAAGCTTACCCGATTCAGAGCTTGCTGTACTTCATAGAAAAGGCCCGACATATCACTAGGGCCAGCAAAATCCTCGACTCCAGTAAACAAATCACAGAATGGGTCCTCCCCTTCATGAGACCGGTTTATCTCGAGGGCCCCTAAAGCTTGGGCTTCCCGAATCGCCCCTTCGGAAAAGGCAGGGAGAGTGGGCAAGTCTCCGATTACTATTTCCCCAAGCAACTCGCTTGGGGCGTTATCCTCAGTTCGGAGAGCTTCAGGACCGGCCCCTTTTGATATACCCACCGTTTGTTGACTTCGGTGGGGAGCATCCTCGATCTCTAACGATTCGGGGACTCTGCCCGAACCTTCCTCCGATATCTCCTCAGTCCGAGGCGGAGATTTATAAATCATCATCGATTCAGCTGCCTTTGGGGCATCGATGGTTTTATTCATTCGGGCCACCAGCACGGACCCGTCATTTTCTTCTTCTTCTTCCTCATCTTCATCCCTTAGACGTATAACTGATTCCATGGTTAAAGGGATGGTATTCTTCCTCGGCTTACGAGCCGTCCTCGTCTTCGGTTTTGGATCTTTGGAAGCAGAAGCCCTTTTTTCTCTTATTATCCTTCATCGGTTTTGGAACAGAGGTCAAAGCCACTTCCTCGACGGGCGGGGGCCTCAAAACTGCATCTTTTCCCATACCTACATACAGAAAAATTGATTTAAGTATATGGAAAGCATCTCGTTCGAACTACCAAAGATACGAGAAAAAGGCTTACCATGATTTTTGGCCACCCATCGGCCCTTTGATAAATCACGCTATGAGCGCTCGGCATATGTGGAGGTCGAAGCTAGATCCCGTATCCAGTTCTTGAGGTCGGGAACTATACCGGGCATCTAAGGAACTGATGCATCACAAAAAGGGGATATCGGTGAGAAAAGAAATGAAGGGGCAAAATAGAAGGAGATAACAACAGAATTACACTTACGCTTCATGTTCCATTTCTCGGGAAATGGCATATTTTCAATCGGAATCAGGTCCGAAGTCTTCACTCGAACAAACCTGCCCATCCAGCCTCAATCCCTGTCCTCGTCTATGCTCGAGAATAGAACCTTGGTAGCCCGGCGCTGAAGTTTTATTAACCCGCCTCGAAAGAGGCGAGGGCAGTACAATCGAATGAGATGGTCGAGGGCGAAAGGCATCCCCTCGATTTTGTTCACAAAGTATCGGATCAAAATAACAATCTGCCAAAAAGAAGGATGGATCTGGCCTAGGGTTATTTGGTATTGATGGAAGAAATCAATAATAACAGGGTCGAGGGAACCTAACGTGAAAGGGTAAGTATATACACTTAAAAACCCTTTCACGTAAGTGGTGATATCTTCTTCAGAAGACGGGATTACTATTTCTTTGTTCTCCCAATTACAATCTTTCTTTAGCTGTTCGAGGTGCCCTTCGATTATCGAATACATATATCTCGATACTAGCTCACATCTGCCGGGAACCGACGAGCCTTTGTCGACCTTAAAATCAGAGGTGAGAACACACACCCCAGGAACGCACTCCTCAAGCCGTAGCTCCACCGGTGTTTTGTCGGCGACAGGCTGTAAAGAAGAAGCTTTTTCTTTTTGAGGAATGGATTTTGCTGTTTTCGCCATTTTTGGATTTAAAGATCAAAAATAGAAGGAGGTAACAAAGATTTGGTGTTTTTGAAGAGAGATTTATCAGTGAAAAATCACAGATTTACAGATAAACTCAGAATATGCAAGAAAGAACTTTATAAAATTTGGAGATTGGAGACGCAAAAGTGGTAAATAGTAAAGAAATGGGCTATTTATAGATTAAGCAATGTCGGTTCAGTATCAACAACGGCCGACCATAGTCTGACACGCATTAAATGCCTTGAAAACTAAACCGACGGGACAGCTATCATGTGCGTCATGATCGAGCCTGATGTAAACGTCAGCTTATATTTGATCGAGCCGTTGGTAACTCATATCGTTTCTCACCATATCCTTCCCGAGAAACGAGGGGACTATCTGTATACGGTCGAAACTAATATCGGCCTTCGTACGTATGATCGAGATGGGAACATAATGGGCCGAAGAAAGTCTTCATAATATCGAGATGGGATCCAAAGAAGGCACAAACGAGCTTCAAGTTTCAGGGATAGGTCAAATACCGAGCTCGAAGTCATTATCGAGCTCGGGTCCGAATCGAACTATGATGAGATATGATGGAATCGAGCTTAAGGGCCAGAGGCCAACCAATACCGAGCCCAAGTCATTACCGGACCCCGAGTCGGCATCAAGCTCAAACCCGCATCGAGCTCTAAAACTGGAAATCGACTAATACTGAGTCTGATCAAGATCGAGCTCATAGACAAGAGCCGTTGCAGCCGCACTAAAGGAGAGAATCTCGACGGGAATTAGGGAAAAGCTTATTTATCATGGGTTACCCACTATGTATTTTTAATTATATCTAAAGTAGGATCTCCCACTATAAAAAGGATGGCTATATTTTCTGTAAAGCATCAAGTTTTGCATACATTGTAACTCAGATATCATACACTTCCATACTGAAGAATTGTCCTTTTTTTAGCTTCATAGATTGATTCATCTTGCTTAATCCATAAATCATCCTCTTTTCAACTTTGCTTATTTCTCACTCTTTACAGTCAATATTCGATATTTCTATTTACTCTTACGATTAGTGTCAAGTTATACCACATACCCTTAGAACTACGTACAAATTCAACTCTATTCGTTTTTCGGGTAAACAGTTTGATTTGTGTAACATTTCTCCATTGGATCAATCTTCATTAATCTTTGGACAGTTTGTTCAACTTTCATGCTTTCTTTCCGTTCCTAATAATATTACAACATTGAAATGACTTCCTCCGTCCCAGTTTATATGATATTCTTTATACATTTTTTTATACTTAAAAATAAATTAACTTAAAACTTACCACTATACCTATAATGACATGATTTGTAGCTACATAAATATCTATGGCTTGTTTTAGACCACAAGTTTAAGAAGTTATTTTTTTTTTCTTAAACTCGGCATCCAATTAAATATCTTCACATAAATTGGGACGAAAAGAGTATGAAAACTAGCCCTTGTAAAAACAGAATTGTGAATTTTGTACACCAATATGGGCCTATAAAATTGCGATGCACGTCTTTAGGCCCCATTATTGATTACCAAAATCCCATTGAGTTGGGCCACTAAGTTATGGGGCTAGTTCTACTCATAGAACCTCTAATGTTCATACATAATTTGCTGACTTCCCAACATGACTCCACTGTATTGCCTATTTTCATTCATAATAATTAACAATTTGCTATATCAAATTAAATTGCATTAGTAGAAATATATTCTGAACTTAATCTTTCAATTTATTTACTTAAATACTTAAATCTATAATGTTACCCTTCCATAAGAAATCAAAGAACAAAGTCATCACCTATGTCGTTGGAGAGTTAAGGTACTTGAACAATCTTTTGAATTAAAGAACACAGTCACCACCTACTGCAATTTGTTGAGTCCTCTATTTGGAATTCACTCTTAAGATTTTCTTCCAAGAGAAGAAAGGAAAGAAAAAGGATTTTAATTAACATGTAAATCTTGCAATCGAATTTGGGAGGGTGCTAAGGAATATGCTTGTTCTTCTTAATAGTTGCTATGTTTCATTTTATATGTTTTACTTTGATTGTGCTCATAATTTAAGAAAGTAAGAAAACTTTTGAATCTTGTGGTATTAAATTAAAGTTATAATGTACCAAAATACCATATGAATTAATGTTGTAAGGTGATCTTAAACAAGTCATATGAGATGTTAGATACAAACTAAAAAGAAAAGTAAGACACATAAATTAAAATATATGAAGTAACTATTTTGAAATTTTCATTCTTTTTAAAATGTCTAAGAGCTAGAACCAGGGGCGGCCCGATGAATTTTGTGGCTAAAGTCAAATTTTATGAGAGGCCTTAATTTTTTTTAATTTGAAGTCCATTTTTTTAGTTTTTTTTTTAGATGCAAAGTTATAATAATTTATTTATAATCAATTTTTTTTCTAATAATTCTTTCTATTGTACGCAACCTTACCCTGCATTTTTGCAAGATGTTGTTTCCATGGCTCGAATCCGTGACCTCCCGGTTGCATGGCAGCAACTTTACCAGTTACTCCAAGGCTCCCCTTCAGAACTATTATCTTCTAATTGTACTATTTTTCTTAATACTTTTAATTCAGAAAATAAATCTAAACCATCAATATCGGACTCAAGATTAAGGCAGTATTTTTTTTAAATTTCCATTATCTAATGATCTCAGTTTTTTTACGCTAAATAGAAAACAAAAAATATTTTCATATGTTTCAAATTGTTCAAATCTATTTTGAAGTAAAAAAATAGTCATGTCTACTATGTATAAATAGTAATTAACTCTGAAGGACTCTTCAAGAGATTTCAATATCAATATTTACGTCAAATTATTTTTTTCTATATATCACACGTTACTTACAAAGTTCGGGTTTGATTTTCATTTCAGATGCAATTTTCTTGGCAAAAATCATACCACTTGTAAATTCTTTTACCCCTTAAGCTTTTAAGATACAAGTTTTAAAAGTCTTTTTTTTCTTAAACTTCGTGACGAGTCAAACAACCTCATCTAAATTGAAACATAGATAGTATATAATATAATGGGTGAAATTCAAAAATAGCCAGATTTACAAGTGATAATTTAAAAATAGTCATAGTTTCAAAAGTAATTGAAATTTAGCCACTTTTCATGTAAAGATAAATCTGAACAAAAACACTGTTCAAAATCCAGAAAATATTCCAGCATAATATACTGGAGTTTGAATTTTTTATATGTAAACTTTTAGTATATTATACTGGAGTTCCAGTATATTATACTGCTGATGGAGTTCCAGTATATTATACCGCTGATGGAGTTTCAGTATCAATATACTGAAATTTATACTGGAATTCCATCATAATATACTGGAGTTCCAGCATAATATACTGGTCCACCATAATATGCTGGAAGTTCATACACATGTGCATCAATCTCCAGTATATTATGCTAGACCGGTCTGTATTGCAGCAAAATAGTGGTTATTTTTCATTAACTTTGTAAACGGTGTCTATTTTTGAATTACCAGTCTGAAAACTGGCTAGCCCGTACTATTTTTACTAATATAATAGGTGTAATAAAAAATAGACCCCTACAAATGTGAACAATTGTTTTACCTGCTTTAGGGTAGGGCCGCCCCAAACCAGAACTTTTAACTCTTTGAATACAAATTTTCCATATAGAATTAGTACAATCATTGGTAACTTTATACTGGTAGTGGAGTAGGAGTAGTGTTTATTGTATTGCTAGAAAAACATCAATCATAATGGACAAGAGCAAACCAAGTTCGGACAATAGCGCAAAGATTCTTCCTCATTTTTTGGGTTCGTACACAAATTATAGCTAGTCCACTACTGCATCAAAGTAAGTTCAATATAGGTAGAGTACTCTATCAGACCTAAGCTCATGAGTTTCCTATTGCTATGACCAAAAAGCAACCAAACTATTATGGGTACTGGGGAAGAATCACAGAAGTTTCCTATTACTATGTTATATTCTTTTTGTTCCAATTATGTGATGAATATCACATTTTGACAGTCAACCAAGTTTTTTTTTTTACTGTATTTTTTTTCATATGCTTTTAAATATTTTGAGTTGTTACTTATAATACTTTTTATATAGTTTTCAGATCTTAAAAAACTTAAGGATCTATGCCTGAATTCGTGATCAAAATCAAAAAGTTTGATCCTCACAATTCCACCTATATCACATAAATTGAGACAGTACGTACTAGTTTAGTTCTAAACAATGGAATACATATGAAAGGAAGATTTGGTTTTGTACTCCATCATAGAATATTATTTTAGTTATATAATCATTAGGAGATAAATAATAATAACACAAGTATATTAAGATCAATTGTTTTATTCAAATGGTAAGTTAGAATATGAAATCATTTTATATAACCAAAAGGACAAACAAAAAGATCCACGGACAAGGTGCAGAGTGCAGACTACAGCCGAGCATTAAATTCGCACGAAGTGCCATCCATGATTGTATTGGTCTAACTGAAAAAGTAACTTGTAAAATTAAGAAGTGAATTTTTATTTTACAGTATTGAAAAGTAGGAGAATCTATGCCACGACATACTAAGCTATGAAACAAAAGTAGCTTAATTTAATGTTGTTTTATCGAAGTAGCGGTCTAGTTTTACTCTTCACATTAGTGCACAATCTCACATTTTATTTCACATAAAAAGTGCGATCTGTACGCCCTACTCACTTGTATCCCTCTTATGATCAATGCAACCCAGGTTCCAGTCGGAAACTTATATAAAAAATAAAAAGTGCGATCTGCAAAAGAATGAATGAATGGTGTTGATCAATTGTTGATGCCAAGGCTTGTGAGATGAACCATTCCTTCACCATTGGAGATTCTTCTTCTACTTCTTTAATACTTAGTACTCATTCGTAATATTTTTAATTTTATTGGTTGTGGTGAGATAGATAAGATCCCGTCATATTTAACTAGAGGTATTGGGTTTGAGCTATGAGTATGAAAAAAATCCTGTTGGGAAGTATTCTCCCTTAATCGGTCTTACGCTTCAAATATAATCGGGCCTCAATGTGAATACCGAATATGGACGTGAGAAAACCAAAAAAAAAAAAACATTTAAAACTTTTTTTATGAGAAAAGGTTATTGGAGTACAGAAGGAATGCATGTGATGTCTTTCCACCCCTTTACTACTCCCTAGCTATTAGTGCCTTAGAAGGGAGAAGGGTACTTGTACGGCTAGTTTGAAGAGTCAAGACTTTGAGTTTTCATTTTTATTCATTCATTTGGTACTCCCGTTATTCATTCATATGCCAACTCATTTGGATTCTTGTCGAGCAAGATCTATCAAAGGAGAATCTCTCGTTAATATTCCCCAGTGCCAGTTTACATAAACCTTTCCGTACCAGAGGCAAAGTGACTAACTTTTAGCGTAAGTTCGTACATAGAATTTTTAAATTTTTGAAATAAAAGTTATATATTTAAACTATATATTAAAAAAAAGAAACAATAGCTAACAATTCATAATATAAAAAAAGATATTTGCAAAACAATGTGATTAAAAAAAACCTTATTTGACTCCTAAATAATATTTTAAGTATCACATAAAGTGAAATAGAGGGTGTAAGAGTTTTTTCATTTCGCTAATCTCAAACCCAAAATCAGTGATTAAGGGTGTGTTTGATATTTCGGAAAATGTTTTCCCATTTTCCTCTGTTTGGTTGCACAAAATAGTTTGAAAAATATTTTTTTAGATATTACATTTTTTTGAAATTGGAGAAAAATTATAGAATTTGCGGGTTCGAAAGTTTAGCCGTTTGGAAGTTTATGGAATTTGTGGGTTCGGAAGGTTGTTGGTTCGAAAGTTTATGGTTCTGATTTTTTTATTTTTCAGTTTACAGGTTTGAAATTTTACGAGTTCCAAAGTTATGAGTTCGGAGGTTTATGTGTTTGGAAGTTTGCAGGTTCGAAAGTTCAGCGGTTCAGAAGTTTTTGAAATTTGTGGGTTCAGAAGATTGTTAGTTCGAAAGTTTATGGCTTCATGTTTATTGTATTTAACTTATTTATGAATACTCTTGAGAAGTTATTTTCCTTAATTTGCGTACCAAATACCGAAAAATAAGTAAGATTACTACTTATTTTTCAAGAAATTCCGTTATACCAAACACACCCTAAACGGAGGGATTTTTCGTCCATCTCACTATATTATTTGATGATCAGACATTAAGCTAAAACGAAGACATTGAGTTAAAATGAAGGTTAGAGCAAAAGTTTAATTTTTCGGCGTTCAACATCTTTAATATTGTCTAACTAACGCATAGAGAAAGCTCATATTCCAGCTCCAGATGATAGTTTACCGCTTCATTGCAGTTAAAATGCTCAAAATAACTAATATTGGATTATTGATACCTGCCCAATTTACATTATGTTGTCTAAGGAATTATACTGAGATTAGATGCCTTTGCACCTAAGTTCCTGCTCATACACTCGTCAACAAAATGGAGTAGTCAAGAGGAAACATAGACACATCCTAGAAACAACAAAAGCAAATAGATTTCAAGCTAATTTGCCAATTTAATTATGGGAGACGTGTAGAAGCACCAACATATATAATTAATAGAATTCAATCAACTGTGTTGAATAAGGGTGACATGTGGGCCGGGCCCGGTCCTAAGTGGGATTCGTGGGCCCGGTCCTAAGTGGGCCGGTCCTAAGCGGTCTCGGACTTCGCGGGCTTCTCGTTGGAACCGGTCCGGGACCGGGATCACGAACTAGCGGGCCTAAACGATCCTAAACGGGCCCAAATGGGCCCAACGGAAACTTTTTATTTTTTAATTTATTTTTATACAAGTTAGAGAAAAAAATGATAATAAAAACATCTAAGGTAATTCCTAGTAAATTATATTATAGAATTGTCGCCTAAATTTTTTAATTCAAATTTAAAGACAAAAATATTGTAAAGAGATATTCAAAGTAATGCGTTATAATATATATATACTATACTATACTATATATACATCTTAAGATATATAAGCTATATTTGATTTACTATATATACATCTTAAGATTTATATATTAATATTCGATTTATATACTATATATACTTAATATAGCTAATATTTTATCGAATATATATATATATATATATATATATACACACACACACACACATCTTAATATATTAAGATATATAAAAAGACAAAAATATTGTAAAGAGATATTCAAAGCAATGCGTTATATTTTTATTATAGCATTAAAAAATCATGATAATATCTTTCTTAGTCTTCCTCCCCCTAAGGAATGAGCACAACAAGGTGCTAATACCACCATTAAGAAGAAAAAGAAACTAATCAAGATGTGCCAAAATACAAGTTACATATTAATTTACATGGTATCTCTTACAAATTCCATAAATCCTTCAAGGTCCGGAGGAATTTTCGTTGGTGGTGGCGGAAATGAAGCTTGGTCATCACCGCTTCCAGGCGAAGCATCATCCTCCGCAAGTTCAGCTAGCATTTGTTTATAAGCTTCGTCTACCTCTGGTTGTGATTCAGCAAGTCCAAAATTTCTTCTTTTCGAACGGATTCAATCTCTGAAAAGTACTGATTTTTCCAAGCTCTCCCTCATAGACGCTCTATAATCACCGAGTTGAAGTCTTGCTTGACTGAAAGCGCTCTCTGATGCCACTATTGAAACTTGAATAGTTAAAATATCTCGGGCCTTCCTTGAAAGAATCGGAAAGTATTTTTCTTTGTCCTTCCACCATTTCAAAATATTAAAGGAGCCGTCGGGATTCACTTCCTCAATTCCCTGTGACAAATAAACTTCAAGCTCATTTAGTTGTGAAAAATCACTAGTACTAGAACCTTGAGAACCCCTGAACCCTGCCCAAGCATTAAATGCTCTTACTCCCGCAGTTCTTTTAGATGATTGAGAACTAGAAGAAGAAGGAGTTGGAACAATTGGTCTAGCATGATCTAATGCAACTTGATAAGCATTATAAATAGTTTGAACATTTATTTTAATTGAGGCTATTGCGTCCGCAAGTGTAGACAACTCCTCATCTTCAAGTGCTAAACCATTATAAACAGTTTCATACCAAAATTGAGGACCTCCTAATTTCATAGTAGGATTTAATAATGCAGCAACACCATAAATAGGGGGAATATGGAAAAAATATTTTTTAAATTTTTTTCTCATGGAATCAATAGCAAGTTGATAAATTTCTCCACCCTCTGAAAAATGATCAAATAAATTTGCAAGTTCTGCAATATAAACTAAACAGTTAGAAATAGTAGGATAATATTGCCCAGAAAATTTATTTGTAGCAATATAAAATTTTTCTAAAAAATCTACAAGCATTTTAACATTAGCCCAATCCGCATTTGTAAGGTGCTAATCATCATCACTTACATGAGCATTAAACGTTGAGTTTAAGGAGTTTCTATATTCATATGCAACAACTAAACTTTCATACATGTAATTCCATCTAGTTGGACAAGGTTTAGGAACCTTTCTTTCTCTTAGGCCAAATTCATCGCATCTTTTAAAATATTCTCTAAGTCTACTTCTACGGTTTGAATAAAAAAGCCAACTAAGATCCATTTTAACCTTTTCAATTTCAACATTTAAAATTCGCATACCATCACCCACAATTAAATGGTAAATATGACAAATGCATCTAACATGAAAAATGTTACTAAATGCAGGACTTAGTGTAGTGGTAAGCAAGGCCACAACATTTGTGTTACTAGTAGCATTATCCATTGAAACTGACATTATTTTATCAATAATGCAAAAATATCTATAAATATCCATAATCGTGCTAGAAATAAACTGCCCTGTGTGACGTGAATTAATTATTCTATAAGCAATAATGCGCTTTTGCATTATCCAATCCTCATCAATCCAATGACTGGTAACTGTAAGGTAATCACAGTCATTACCACTTCTACCAATATCAATTATAATAGCAACACGATAATTTATATGAGTAAATAAATAGCACAAATATTGTTCATATTCATGTTTATATTTATAAATATCACTCTTTACGGTTGTGCGAGGAAAATCTTTATAAGTAGGATTATAAACTTTTCTAATATAATGCACAAAGTGAGGGTTAGAAGGAAAACTATAGGGTAAGCACATAACAATAACCATTTTTGCCAATTCTTCCCGATCTTTTTTTGGATCATAATATAAAATACCACCGGTAACAGTGTTAATTTTCGGTTGAAATTGATTTGACCCAGTACTAAGGTCAGCCTGACTAGGTGCACTTGTTCCCTCGGCCAAAGCTTTCATACGAAAATATCTAGCTTTATCTTGAGGGTGTAGCAATATGTGTCTAGTCAAACTTCCCCCCTCCCCTCCCCCGACTTCCAACATATTTAAAAACTAACTCTTTGCCACAAGTTTTACACTTAGCCCTATTTTTTTCTCTTAGTTGAGTAAAAAATGACCAAACAAGAGATGTTTCTTCCTGTTTAGAAGGTTGTCTAGAAAAAGTAGGGTAGTAACATGAGGGTCAGACGGGGGATCATTTGGATTATTATTAGTTGGGTTAACTTCAGGAGCAGGACTAGTGGGTGTATCGTCATCCGGTTGCATTTCATCAAAATCTATTTCTTCATCCTCAGTTTCATCAATAGTTGGATTACCATAAAGAGCATTCATATATTCATGGTTTAATTATTCACCGGGGGTAATATTATGGCAAAATTGACTCTCGGTAAATTATAATAAACTATTATCGCTATCAAGAATAGCAGGTGTAGGACAAGTAACAGGTTTCGGCCGGGGAGCCGGGGGAAGTGGAGGAGGAACAGATTAGCCACTAGATTCACCACTCTTAGATTTTTCCTTATTTTTACTAAATATTTTTTTAGGGAATAAACCATCTTAATTAATCAAGCAAAGTAAATAAAACAAACAAAACTATAATATTAAAACTTAAGAGTTGGAACGAGATTACCGAATTGACGAATAACTTGTTGAAAAATAATTATCGTTGAAAACTTGAAGACTTCAATTCACCAACTTCACAATTTTGCACAAATTGTAATAATTAAGTAAGCAATTGTAGAAGAATATTAGAGAGAGATTGAGAGAGATTGATGATTTTGTGAGAAAAATGAAAGAATGAGGGGGTATTTATAGTTGAAAATAGGGAAAAAATATAATTATAAAAAGTTTGGGTTGAAACAAAATTTGGGGGGTTAAATGGCTATTTTGCAAATAGCCAGCGGCTATTTTGGCAGACCAAACGGTCAAATTTTTTTTTTAAAAAAATTATCCGTTGGGCCCGTTTAGGACCGCTTGAACCAGCCCACTTCTGAGCCGGTCCCGGTCCTAAACGGTCCCGATCTCGCGGGCCTCCTCTATGAGACCGGCCCACTACCCGACCCACTACCCCACGGTCCTGGTCCTATCCGGTTAGGACCGTTTAGGCCCACCGCCCATGTGGGCTGGCGGTCCTGGGCCGGTCCCGGTCCTAACCAGCCCACATGCCATCCCTAGTTTAGAAAGTTGTCTAGAAAAAGTAGGGGCAGTAATAGGAGGGTCAGACCGGGGATCATTTGGATTATTATTAGTTGGGTTAACTTCAGGAGCAGGACTAGTGGGTGTATCGTCATCCGGTTGCGTTTCATCAAAATCTATTTCTTTATCATCATTTTCATCAATAGTTGGATTACCTTAAAGAGCATTCATATATTCATGGTTTAATTGTTCACCGGGTGCAATATTATGGCAAAATTGACTCTCGGTAAATTGTAATAAACTATTATCGCTATCAAGAATAGCAGGTGTAGGACGGGTAACAGGTTTTGGCCGGGGAGCCGGGGGAAGTGGAGGAGGAATAGATTGGCCACTAGATTCACCACTCTTGAATTTTTCCTTATTTTTACTAAATATTATTTTTAGGGAATAAGCCATCTTAATTAATCAAGCAAAGTAAATAAAATAAATAAAATTATAATATTAAAACTTAAGAGTTGGAACGAGTTTACCGAATTGACGAACAACTTGTTGAAAAATAATTATCGTTGAAGACTTGAAGACTTCAATTCACCAACTTCATAATTTTGCACAAATTATAACAGTTAAGTAAGCAATTATAGAAGAATATTAGAGAGAGATTGATGATTTTGTGAGAAAAATAAAAGAATGAGGGGGTATTTATAGTTGAAAATAGGAAAAAAGTATAATTATAAAAAGTTTGGGGTTAAAACAAAATTTGGGAGATTAAATGGCTATTTTGCAAATAGCCAACGACTATTTTGGCAGACCAAACGGCTAGTTTTTAAATGGCCAAACTGTCAAATTTTTTTTTTTTAAAATTATCCGTTGGGCCCGTTTAGGACCGCTTGAACCGGCCCACTTCTGAGCCGGTCCCGGTCCCGGTCTCGCGGGCCTCCCCTATGAGACCGGTCCACTACCCGGCCCACCACCCCACGATTCCGGTCCTATCCGGTTAGGACCGTTTAGGCCCACCGCCCATGTGGGCTTGCGGTCCTGGGCCGGTCCCGGTCCTAACCGGCCCACATGCCACCCCTACCCCTAGTGTTGAAAGGCAAATCATCTTTTGAAGTATTGTACAACAAACCACCTTATTTGGCTCACATGAGGGTGATATGTTGTCTTTTCTATGCAACTACACTCCCAAAATAAGATAAGTTTGGTCGAAGAGCAATAAAGTCAGTTTTATTGGGATATGGTGTTCATGAGAAAGAATACAAACTTTTTGACTTATCTTATAAAGTGTGTTTTATTAGTAGAGATGTTGTATTTCATGAAGGCATATTTCCCTTCCAGGATAGTCAAAAAATCCAAATCCCTTCAGTTGTTGATGTTACAAAATTACAGAAGACTATGTGTAGTGGATGGTTTTGATATTGCAAAAACAAACATTTTACCTGATCAATACACTGAAAACCTCATGTCACAGCAGATTCCAAATGCATCAGTAAACCTTGATCAAGAAAATCATGAAACTCAGGAGTCTTATGGTGATATAGCAGACCATGTTGAAGATATAAAAAAATTGGGAGAAATTCAAACAACGGATTTGACTGAAAGAAGATCATGTAGAATAATTAAATCACCTATTTGGCTTAAGGATTATGTGAGGACCGACAAGCAAACAGGAGCACATACATGTTTATATCCTATCTCAGATGTCATCAGCTATGATTGCTTGTCTCACAAATATCAAAGCTTCATCACCAAGTTCTTTGCAGACACTGAGCCTAACTCTTACGTAGAAGCAGTCAAAGACTCCAGATGGATAGAAGCAATGCAGATAGAGATCAAGGCATTGCAAGATAACAAGACATGGACATTGGTCTCTTTGCCAAAAGGGAAGAAGGCAATTGGCTGTCGATGCGTGTATAAGATTAAATATAAAGCTACAGGAGAAGTAGAGAAGTTTAAGGCAAGCTTGTTAGCCAAAGGGTATAGCCAAAGAGAAGTATTCGACTATCAAGAAATATTCTCCCCTATTGTTAAAATGGTGACAATGAGAATTATTATTTCATTGGCTGCAATGTATAAGTGGGACATTCATCAAATGGATGTCTACAATACTTTTTTTTCAAGGTGATTTAACTGAAGATGTGTATATGAAGCTGCCATAAGGATTCACTTGTGAAGGACATCACCAAGTCTATCGACTGCTCAAATCACTGGATGGGGTTAAACAAGCATCTAGGTTGTGGAATATCAAGCTAACCTCTGCATTGACAACTTCTGGCTTCATTCAAAGTCACTTGGATTATTCTTTGTTTACCAGAAAAGATCAAGGTAAAATAGTAGTGGTCTTGTTCTATGTTAATGACCTACTAATTACAGGAGATGATGCTGATTTGATACAGACAACTAAGGAGTTCTACAACAACTTTTTATAATCAAGGATCTAGGAGAGCTAAAGTTCTTCTTAGGGATTGAATCTTACAGAAGTAAGGAAGGGATTCTAATGCATCAAAGAAAATATGCATTAGAACTCGTTTCAGATATGGGATCTCGGGTTCAAAGCCAACAGGTGCACCTTTGGAGGTCAACAAGAAACTTAAAACACTGGAGTTTGACACTCAATTTGGAATTGGAGATGATAAAGTTCTTTGATGATCCTGGTGCATACCAAAGGCTGATTGGAAGACTACTTTATCTCATCATGACTAAGCCAGACATTGCCTTTTCAGTATAATGTCTGAGCCAGTTTATGCATTGCCCCAAGATGTCACACATGGAGGCTACCATCAAGGTGATTAAGTATGTGGGCCTCTTGTCCCAACACTAGGAGATCCGTTACTGGGTACCTAATCAAGTTTGGGAGTTCATTGATTTCATGGAAGTCAAAGACGCAGACCACCATATTTAGAAAGAAGCTTAGCAGAAGCTGAGTACCGAAGCTTGGCTTCAATAGCAGCTGAAATTGTTTGGGTAACTCGTTTATTTGACGAATTAGAGGTGCATATTCAGAAACCTATGTCCATGTTATGTGACATTAAATATGCCATACTAATAGCTGCCAATCCAGTTTTTTACAAGCGAACAAAATATTTCGACATCGATTGTCACTTCATTCGAGAAAGTGCAACTTGGACTTGTTCAACTTTTGCAAGTTTCTTCTTCAGAGCAACAAGCCGACATTCTCACTAAAAAACTAGGTGTCACACAACATCGTTATTGACTGTCCAAGCTAAGCATGAAGAATATCTTCATAGCACCTAGCTTGAGGGAAGAGGTGTGTGTGTGAAGGAATTGGATAAATATCTTATCGTGCACTGAAGCTACCCGTAATTAGTTAGTAAGTTAAGTTAAGTTAGTTAGTTGTTAGTTGTTAATTATGTCGTTAGTGGAGGTTAGGTATACAGCTGGCTACAACTGTCAGTTAGTTAGGAGGTAGTTATACACTGTATATATAGAAGCTAGCTTATTCATTTTGTACTTAATTTTTCATTCCATACAGAAATTCTTTCTAAGCTCAACCTGTGCTTTCATTTCTCTATTCTCTGTTCTTTCTCATTTCAATGGTGATTGGAGATTCGATGGACTTTGTCATAAATAAATTTTATTCTGTTCGATCCGTGGTTGGATTTAACAGTTGTTTTATCAATAAAAATATATCTAGAGAAGGCAACCTCCTATGTACATGATGGTGTTGTGTATTTGAATAATTATCTTGAAAATCAATTTGTGTATGACTCAAGAAAGTAATGACCATGACAATTTAATGGAAGTAGAAATAACTTACGTATACATAACTATATCTATATTGATGAAGAAGACGTCTTTGATTAAACTGCTGCATATGATGAAGGCAAAAAAGAAATGAATCTTATCCAAGCGAAAAGGAAAATGGAAAATCCAAAAGGATCAAGGAAAAACGAACAAGATTATACATGAGTTTGCGCATTCAAGAGAAAATATTATTTATTGCACATATTTTGCACTTTGTTCAATTGTTCCAAGCTAATAACCATTTTATCCTTCGCCCTCAAATATCACTTGAGTTTAGCATAATTGAAAATCTCTGAATATAATATATGAACTACAGTTATACATAGTTAACAACTTGAAGCAATATAGTTGATTAACATCGAGTTGATAGGGAGAAAAACATGGAAATAATTATTTTGACGGCATATATATAATATTCTTGTTACTATCCAAAATTCACTAGTCGTGATGACACCTAACTCGATCCGATAGGTAAGCCAACAAACAGTCAATACAATCCAAATGAGATTTATAGGAAGCATTGAAAAATTATCTGAACATTTATACAATAACTCAACGACTGGTAGTACAAATCATGAGCTTCTAAGACTTAGAATTTACTAAAGCTGATACGAATAATACATCATCTATTTGAAATTTACCTAAATAGATTAGCAAAATCTAAAGCTACCAAGGACAAGTGACAGTTATAACAGAAATGCAGGTACATCTTCAATGTTAGTTCCCGCCCCACTCAGCGACTCCAGCTCCAAAATCTGCACGCAAGGTGCAGAAGTGTAGTATGAGTACAACTGACCCCATGTACCCAGTAAGTATATTTTTTAAGCTTGTTGAAGTAGTGACGGGACTTTTTAGTTAAAAGATACTTACTGATATAACATGTGTAGTAAACTAACAATAGAACAACACTACAACATAACAGAAAAGAGTACAAGAAACGAACATGCGAAGCAGTTAATGATTACTAGAAGAAGTCACGATTTATTATTCCTCAATATCTCGACTAATCCTTTTCTTAGACCGATAACCAAATAAACCACGATAGTAAATCCATAACTCTCATAGTGTGAGAAATATACTCAAGATGTCAAGTCAATGGCACGGCAATAACCTTCGTACATTTATCTCATCTTTACCAAATATACGTATAACAGTACCATCTGAGTAAAAGAAATGCCAATAATAGTAATGACAAAGTGAAAAATACACAGATAGCTATAACGAACAAGGCAATATATATGGACAACGGTAACAGACTAGGTAGAAGACATAGAAATAATAATAACAATTGAGAAAGAAGAATATAAATCTCACTAACTAGCATGGTAGAATGCTTAGGTACAAATATAACAAACAAGAAGGAAAGCATGAATTTTATGAGTGCACAAATAGAAGGCATGAATAACTAACATGATAGGAAGCTTAT
This sequence comes from Nicotiana tabacum, assembly GCF_000715075.1. NCBI lineage: Eukaryota > Viridiplantae > Streptophyta > Magnoliopsida > Solanales > Solanaceae > Nicotiana > Nicotiana tabacum. Next base: position 52,993,848 of record NC_134083.1, read on the forward strand.
TCGAAAGTGCAACATATGAGGAATGGCATGGATGTAGATATAACAACAAGAAGTAAAACATGATATTTGCAAGTTAAACAGATAGAAGGCATGTGCATCACAACAACAATTGAGATAGAGGACAAAAATAGAATAATAACTGTCACGATCCAAAATCCACTAAAGGTCGTGATGGCGCCCAACACCTCAGTTAGGCAAGCCATCAGTGGATGATTAACTTAATTACTCATTTTAGTATTTTTGAAATTATAATTTTGATCAACTAAGTAGTAAGAAATAGAATTTTACAGGGTAACTGTTAATATTGTCATAACTACAATAATGAACCGCCCACAAGCACACCCAAAACCCGGTGTCACAAGTCCATGAGCATCAACTAGGAAATATAATACATTACAACATCTGTCTAGAGTGCCATTTAGACAGGAGAATATAAATAACTCTGATAGAGACTCTGCAGGTTGCGGATCGTAACATAAAATACAGCTCACGGTAAGTCCCCGAAACATCCGCGACTCTGCGCCCAGAAGACCACCACACATATATGTACCTCCACAAAAATGTGCAGCAAGTATAGCATGAGTACGTAAATAACTGCACACCCAGTAAGTATCTAGCCTAACCCTAGAAAAGTAGTAACGAGGGGTCAACAACGACACTTACTAGTGGTCCAATAAGACAGATACAGTAAGAAGTAAACAGATATGGGGCAGAATAAATACACGAATTAAACAAGTATAAATATGTGGTACAGTCTTCCTCTCAATGATAAACTCAACTCTCGATTAGCAGTCACCTCCTCCACCAGAGAGTGAGTGTGTGTGTGTGTGTGTGTGTGTATATATATATAATGGACCTCACCAGATGGGTCATCATAATTCAAATCAGGAAAACTTCCAGATAAACTAGCCTTTTACAAATTATACGCACGATTCCATAGAAGGATGTTTACAGAAATGTCGAGGCGTACGATCCGATCCCATCATAATCTGGTATATAACCATAGATACATCTATTATATATTGCCGTGGCGAACGACCCGCTACCATGAGAGTGTGGGATATAATCCTGCCCAGGCGAACAGACCGATCCCATAAGGTGTGCGCACGGCCGAGGGTCAAACAACACGAACCATAGATGTATCTATCCTATAGAGGCAAACGACCCGCTCCTATGAGAGTAAGAAATCTTTGACGGGTCCTTGACCCCACTCACGAAGGGACGAGTGAGTTTTAGGAAAGCTTTGGGGAAAGCCCTTCGATGAGAACGCGTAACGCGGGGGGGAAATTCGTAAGAGGAGTACAATTATTGTATGACAAATCATAAAGTTCATCTGAGCTCTACAATAATGAGTCTACCGCTCTACATAAGTCTAGTTTCAAATTTTAACATGTAGTAAATGAATCTAATAGGCAAGAGACAACTCAAATAGTACAGTTATAGCATGACATGAACCTGAGTCTACCCGGACAATAACACGAATATAGGTACATACGGACTCTCATCACCTCGTGCGTACGTAACCCCCGCAACATGTAGCAAATATCAATTACAAGACCTAGGGGTAGTTTCCTCCTCACAGAGTTAGACATGAGACTTACCTCGCTCTGAAGTCCTATAACCGGCTTCAAAGCCCTTCTAACAACTCAAACGGATGCCAGTCGGTCCAAAACTAGTCAATCAATATGCCAATCCATAAATACATACTCTAATACTCATTATAAATCAATTTATAACAATTTCCAACTCCGCTCAAAAAGTTAATAAAGTCACCACGGGCCCACATACCCCGATTTCAAAAATTTTGAAGATAATCATTACCTATAACTTTACGAACTCAAATATATGATTTATTCCCATGGACGAAATGAAGTGAAATTGAGCCAAACCCTCGTTTTAAAGAAGCACACTGCCCAGCCCGACTTTCGCACCTGCGGTCCAATAGTCGTTCCTACGGCTCCGCACCTGCAGAGAATCCATCGCAGGTGTGGCTCTAACTCAACCCAGCAGCCTCCACTTTTGCGGCCCAAATAGCACTTTTGCGGACAACAAGCGCTTCTACGCTCACGCACCTGTGTGCCAAAGTCCGCTTCTGCGGTCCTAGGCCTTCTTGGCCAATTCCGCTTCTGCGATCTCTCCTCCGCATCTGCGGCTTTGCAGCAGCGGACATTTTCTTACACTTGCGCTCCTGTACAGCTCGCCTAGAATCGCTTCTGCCACCCTTCTGGTCGCTTTTGCGGTTCCGCACCTGCGGTCAAAACCTCGCAGGTGCGGTTACACCAGATGACAACAGCTCTAGCATTCCTCCAAGCCCAAACTCGATCCGTTTATCATCCGTAATCGACCTGAGACCCTCGGGACCTCAACCAATTATACCAACACGTCCCAAAATATCACACGGACTTAGTCGAGCCTTCAAATCATATCAAACAATGCTAAAATCACGAATCGCACTTCTACATTCGATGCCGAAGTCTATCAAATCACGTCCGATTGACGTCAAATTTTGCACACAAGTCACATTCGACATTACGGACCTACTCCAATTTTTGGAATCGGAATCCAAACCCGATATCAAGTCCACTCCTTGTCAAACCTTCCAAAAACTTTTAAATTTCCAACTTTCGCCAAATGACCCCGAAATGACCTACGGACCTCCAAATCCACATCCGGGCGCGCTCCTAAGACCAGAATCACCATACAGAGATATTACCAGGCTTGAAATTCCAAACGGACACCAATAGCATTAAAATACGCTTCAACCCAAATTTATGAATTTCTTCCAAAATGCCAACTTCCGACAATAGGCACCGAAACGTTCCCGGGTCATCCAAAACCCGATCCGGACATACGCCCAAATCCAAAATAATCATACGAACCTGTTGGAATTTTCAAATTCCGATTCTGAGGTCGTTTACTCAAAAGTCAAAACTTAGTCAATTCTTCAAACTTGAAGCTTCCGAAATGAGAATTTTCCATCCGAATCGACTCTGAACTTCCCGAAATTCAATTTCGACCACATGTGTAAGTTATAATACATGAAGTGAAGCTACTCAAGGTCTCACACTGCTGAATGACGCGCTAGAGCTTAAAACGACAGGTCGGGTCGTTACATTCTCTCCTACTTAAATATACATTCGTTCTCGAGCATGCTAAGAATTGCTCCGAAGTTGTCCGAAATCACTGTTTAACACCTCGTGCACCTACCCGTGCTACCGCAACCCAATTGAGCACATTAGCTTGATCCAATCTGAAGATCCTCCCTTTTTATTTAATCAAGTAAGCCTTAGAGTCAAATTCCAAAATCCGAAATTCTCTACCAGGCCTGTTTTCAGCATACAAACACCGTATCAATCACTACACACTGTACCAAACATGATTGTATACCCTTACTAAATTCACACCATGCACCGCATAATTTTCATGACCTTAATAACACCCTCTGGCCACACTAGCCGAAATCCCATGAGTCTGATGCCCCCAACAAACCTCATGACGCATATAAGTCCTGTTTCAACTCTTGCAATACTGCCATGATGGAAGAGATGTGTAGAAACTCATAACCACCTTTCGAATCTCCATTTATGGAGTCTTTCCTCCTGACAAGAATCATTACCTCATTTTGGACTGAATAACAATATTTACTCTTTAATATGACTTATATAAATCCGATCGCACTGATCCCAGGTCCAATAATCTCGTTTCACTCAGTACAAGCTGCTCTGGCAATAAGCCACCTCAGACACTGCCAAAAATCTCATATGATGCCATAATGTGCCAACAAGCTACAAAATCGAATGTGATACATAAGGAAAAGCGAACTTTGAAACGAACTACTCAACCCACGTAACTAATTAAACAACCAAAAATATGTTATGAATCTTCCCCAGAAAATGAGGAACAAAACACACAAAAATAGATATGGGGAAATGTACTCAACATCACGTTGTTGCGGCGTGTAACCCAATCCACACATGATACCGTTGTTGTGTGCAACCCGATCCAACCATGTTACTCGTGGCGGAGTGCCACCCGATCAAAACAACATACTCGTGGCGACGTGCCACCCGATCCACACATAAAATCTGTAAGGAAATACTTACCGAGTTAGGATGCCCATGCCTACGAAATACCCGAATGTCGGCCACAAGCATGCTAAGTGCATAATACCATCCCCAGGGAGACAAATAGCACCATACGCTACAAAACTCAAGCACGACTAAGGTGCAATAAATGACTTGCATATCGAGAGCCATCCTGCTCATATAACACCGCAAGCTACTAGGGACCACGACACATGTATGAACAATCAAGCCATCTCACAACCCACACGGCACAATAAAGTATTACATGGAATAGCCGACAATAAAAATAACATCCAAAGCCCGAAGACTACTCCATAAGAAGCGCTATGCTGAAATGAACATATCCGGCCTGATATAGAGCACACATTCACATTTATATCCATCCACAGACCTCAAGCCAATTCTGATCGTACCGCACTAGGCTAATAACCTTTCAAGGATCCACAATACCCCTTTTCCCATGACCCCCAAGAACAACCGTCAAATCTGAAGCAAACTCACGCGGTCCATAGTCTAAGGAATAGAACGCCCTCACGTATAAACTTCCTCACATTAGCGATAGCACCATAATCCCATACTTGGTTTAAATCTTTAATTAATCAAGTGACTGCATGCCACACTTATGCAATCTTCCCCTGGGATACGCTCCCACCACCTTTCGCACCAGGTAACAAGTCTGCACATCCATACCACCAGCCATACTAATGTTGTCAAGCAAATCGAGAATTCGCAAATTAGTACACAAAGCCTCTTACACATGACAACGATTTCAGGTGGTGTTAAATACAATACCAACTTACTCTAAATATTTGAATTCTTTCCCGTTCATCCGAGCTCGTGACATTCTTGTCTACACCGAACCGCAAACCTTGATCCTTAACTTCTAATTCCTATGCCGCTCACTGCACCTAATATGCCAATACGCGAGAGTACAAGAATTCCATAACAACTCCTAAACCACTAATAGAATAAACACTCCATCCTATAGAAACCTTTCACTTAACTCATTTCAGGAGAACCATTGCAACACGCGACTAAATTCCCATAACCGTAGAAAATACAATCCTCAAGTAGTGGTCTAAACCACCATAACTCCTCTGGGATCCATCTACATATAACAGTCCATTATAATCAAATATCTATAAATAAATCAGATTACGGCGTCCGTCAAGCCTCGCACGTACCGCCACAAATCACTTGCATAACTTAACACGCCGAAGGAACTGATTATTGGCACCATCATGCTGATTCAACCATTGCTAACTGATCCAAGTCTTCTAATTTACTCTTAACTTGCCTTAGAAATAATAATAGCTCCATTTAAAAATATAACGAACTCAATCTGCATTCATCATGAGTGACCCCATTTCACGAGACCACGTTGCCTCAAAACCCACGAACTAACTCATACCCTCCTTGTGCGCATATTCGCATCTTTAACTGGTACACCCATTCTGATAATTCCTCTATGAGTCCGAAGTTATTTTCTCCCATTCCTCCAATGCTACACCGCAGACCGATGATAACATAGAACACTCCAAGTTCTTAGGCACTGCACTTAAGTTCTTGAACCCATTAGTACCACTGTTGACAGCCACCCACTTTGACTTGTCCCCGAATATAAGCCACACTCTAGTGCGCTGTTAGCACATGAACACCCTATCAAAGAAGCACCCGACCAAATTTTTTTCCTTGTACATAACCCCCACATGAAGCATCACTCTAAGTCTTCCCAAAATCTGAACATGAATCGATAAGGCCAAATATAGAACACGTTCCTCAAATCTTTTGCTCAAATTCCCACTGATGTTTTTCTTTCCTTAGTTGTAATAACCCACCAATACACTGATAACCAGAAACCGCACAAGTAGACAACCACGCAATCCAATCATAGATGGTGGGGCTCTCCCACATAGCTTGAAGCTACAATTACATAACCCTTGAACCCACCAAGATTCCTTCTTCCCCGTTGATATCAACCGAAAGTCCAACAATACATTCCAAACTCTAAGTCATGTTGCATCCAAATAAAATCCGTGGTCCTAGTCACTGTCCATCACGATTCCCAAATTGCTCTAAAATTCTCTCAAGGCGTGTGGCTATCCTACCACCGAACCCATTAGCTACTCTGCCACTCTCCTACTTTGGTTAAACCCTCTCCTCTAAGAAACTACTCGACTTCTGCTTCTCACACTTGCCCTCCTAGAAATGTAACCATCGCAAGACACCTCCCACATGTCCTTCCTCATAAATGCCCTGTGAATCAATAGATCACTACCAACTCTAAACCTCTCCGAAGATCATCCTTCTCGAGCCATCAATATTAGGAACACCGATTCGATTCTGAACCACTGCACACCGTGATCTCTGATAGTCGCTTCCCCGACACCATGTGATAATACACTGCCCCAAAGACGAATTGAAGAAGTCCATAACACCGGCGAACTTAACATATTCAATGAGGACAATGACACCACATCTCAGATGAAAATTCCACCATGCTCGAAATTACCAAGTCTCGTTTCTCCATCATCCCAAACCTGAACATCCATAGTCCGATTGCCTTTCCTCCACTGGAAATAGAATGCTGAACCTCTGAATCATACACTGAGGAAAACCTCATTTCGAGTCATTCACTGCCCTATCACATAGATAAGCACCCTACTATTACCCCAATACTGTGCGATAGCAACACACGAATCATCATAAATATCAGTGCCCAACTTCAAAACCATAGGAAATATTGATACTGAGCTGAAACGACAGAACATCCTTCCACAAGGCGACGACAATAGCCCAATCAAATATGCAGGGAGAAACATCATGCACCATATCCGCAGTACCATTTTAATTACTCGATTCCCAATTGATAACAAGCACTTCATATCGCATAAGATGGAGTAGGAAGGAAATAAAGGCATAAGCCTCAAAGGAAATAAAACGGCACGAAGAGGAATCAAGAAGGGAAGTTCTCCTAACATCCATGTAGCCTCTCGAAGATAAGTACAGATGTCTCTGTACCGATCCACAAGACTCTACTAGACTTGCTCATGAATTGTGACACCTAAGTGAACCAAACACTCTGATACCAAGTTGTCACGACCCAAAATCCACTAAAGGTCGTGATGGCGCCCAACACATCCGTCAGGCAAGCCAACAGTGGATGATTAACTTAATTACTCATTTTAGTGTTTTTAAAATCATAATTTTCATCAACTAAGTAGTAAGAAATAGAATTTTACAGGGTAACTGTTAATATTATCACAACTACAATAATGAACCGCCTACAAGCACCCCCCCAAAACCCGGTGTCACAAGTGCATGAGCATCAACTAGGAAATATAATAAATTACAACATCTGTCTGGAGTACAATTTAGACAGGAGAATATAAATAACTCTGATGGAGACTCTGCAGGCTACGAATCGTAACATAAAATGCAGCTCACAGTAAGTCCCCGCAACATCCGCGCCTATGCGCCTAGAAGACAACCAGACATATATGTACCTGCACAAAAATATGCATCAAGTGTAGTATGAGTACGTAAATCAACGTGTACCCAGTAAGTATCTAGCCTAATCCCAGAGAAGTAGTAACGAGGGATCGACATCGACACTTACTAGTGATCCAATAAGACAGATACAATAAGAAGTAAACAGATATGGGGCAGAATAAATTCACGAATTAAACAAGTATAAATATGTGGTACAATCTTCCTCTCAACGATAAACTCAACTCTTGATTAGCAGTCACTTCTTCATATATATACAAAATGGACCTCACCAGATGGGTCGTCATAATTCAAATCAGGAAAACTCTCAGATACACTTGCCTCTTTACAAATAATACGCACGATTCCATATAAGGATGTTTACAGAAATGCCGAGTCGTACGACCCGATCCCATCATAATCTGGTATATAACTATAGATACATCTATTATATATTGCTGAGGCAAACAACCCGCTCCCATGAGAGTGTGGTACATAATCCTGCCCAGGCGAACGAACCGATCCCATAAGGTGTGCGCACTGCCAAGGGTCGAACGACACGAACCATTGATGTATCTATCCTGCCGAAGCGGATGACCTGCTCCCATGAGAGAAAGAAAGCTTTGACGGGTCCTTGACCCCACTCACGAAGAGACGAGTGAGTTTTAGGAAAACTTTGGGGAAAGCCCTTCGATGAGAACGCATAACGCGGGGGGAAATTCATAAGAGGATTACAATTATTCCATGACAAATCATAAAGTTCATCTAATCTCTACAATAACGAGTCTACCGCTCTACTCAAATCTAGTCTCAAATTTTAACATGTAGTAAAAGAATCTAATTGGCAAGAGACAACTCAAATAGTACAGTTATAGTATGGCGTGAACCTAAGTCTACCCAGACAATAACATGAATATAGTTTCGTACGGAATCTCATCACCTCTTGTGTATTTAGTCCCCGCAACAAGTAGCAAATATCAATTACAACACCTAGGGGTAGATTCCCCTCACAGAGTTAGATATAAGACTTACCTCGCTCCGAAGTCCTATAACCAGCTCCAAAGCCCCTCTAACAACTCAAACTGATGCTCGTCGCTCCAAAACAAGTCAATCCATATGTGAATCCATAAATACATACTCTAATTCTCATTATAAATCAATTTATAACAATTTACAATTCCGCTCAAAAAGTCGATAAAGTCACCCCCGGGCCCAAATGCCCTGTTTCCAAATACTTTTAAAGATAATAATTACCCATAACTTTACGAATTCAAAAATATGATTTATTCCCAATTCCATGTCCAATGTTGTGGTCAAATTCCAAAATACCAAGTTCTAGTTTTTTTACAAAAAATCCCATTTTCTACAAATTTTCATGCTTAAATCCGTATATAAATCATGTATGTAACTCATAATATGAAGAAACCACTTACCCCATTATAGTTGATGAAGGTGGCACTCCAAAAGTGCTCCAAAATCGGCTCCCATGGATGAAATGAAGTGAAATTGAGCCAAACCCTCATTTTAAAGAAGCACACTGTCCAGTCCGACCTTCGCACCTGCGGAAAATCCATCGCAGGTGAGGCTCTAACTCAACCCAGTAGTCTCCGCTTTTGCGGCACAAATAGTGCTTCTGCACTTCCGCTTCTGCGGACAACAAGCGCTTCTGCGCTCACGCACATGCGTGCCAAAGTCCGCTTTTACGGTCCCAAGCTTTCTTTGCCAATTCCGCTTCCGCGATCTCTCCTCCGCATCTGCGGCTTCGCAGATGCGGACCTTTCCTCGCACTTGCGCTCCTGTCCACCTCGCCCAGAATCGCTTTTGAGACCCTTCTGGCCGCTTTTGCTGCTCCGCACCTGCGGTCAAAACCTCGCAGGTGCGGTTACACCAGATAACAGCATCTCCAGCATTCCTCTAAGCACAAACTCGATCCGTTTACCATCCGGAATCCACCCGAGGCCCTCGGAACCTCAACCAATTATACCAACATGTCCCAAAACACCATACAAACTTAGTCGAGCCTTCAAATCACATCAAACAATGGTAAAACCATGAATCGCACCCCAATTCAAGTTTAATGAACTTTAGAACTTCAAACTTCTACATTTGATGCCGAAGTCTATCAAATCACGTCTAATTGACCTCAAATTTTGCATATAAGTCACATTCGACATTACGGACCTACTCCAACTTTCAGAATCTGAATCCGAATCGGATATCAAGTCCACTCCCGGTCAAATTTTCTAAAAACCTTCAAATTTTTAACTTTCGCCAAATGACCCCGAAATGACCTTCGGACCTCCAAATCCACATCCGGACGCACTCCTAAGACCAGAATTACCATACGGAGTTATTCTCAGGACCGAAATTCCAAATGGACACCAATAGCATTAAAATACGTTTTAACCCAAATTTATGAATTTCTTCCAAAATGCCAACTTCCCATAATAGGTGCGGAAATGCTCCTGGTTCATCCAAAACTCGATACGGATATACGTCCAAGTCCAAAATCATCATTCGAACTTGTTGGAACTTTCAAATCCCGATTCTGAGGTCATTTACTCAAAAGTTAAACCTTAGTCAATTCTTCCAACTTAAAGCTTCCGAAATGAGAATTTTCTATCCGAATCAACTTCGAACTACCCGAAATTCAATTCCGATTACACGTGCAAGTCATAATACTTGAAGTGAAGCTATTCAAGGCCTCAAACCACTGAATGATGCGCTAGAGCTCAAAATGACCGGTCGGATCATTACAATAACGATAAGTCACATAGAAAAATAAGGTACAACAATAACAACTCAAGGTAAAGCCAAGAACATTTACACAAGGAAACAATATTACAACATAATGCATGTGTATCATCCTCGCCCGTATGGAAACACCCTTCGTGCTTTTACCCTCATCCTCACATGATAATGTAAATGAGAATACGATAATATAAATAAAACGGGACGGCATCACCTTTCATGCTTTTACTCTCATCCTCACATGATAATGTAAATGAGATCATGATAATGTAAATGAAATGGCACGGCATCACCCATCGTGCTTTTACTTTCATCCTTACATGATAATGTAAATAAAATAGAACAGCATCACCCTTCGTACTTTACACTCTTCCTTACACGATAATGTATATGCAATGGCATGACATTACCCTTCGTGCTTTATACTCTTCCTCACCAAGAATATGTATATCAATGACAAGTAAGGTAGGAAGCATGAATAACATCAAGGAGAGCATTTAAGCGAATATTCCGAATGAACATCAATCATAGTTTTCAAGCCAATAACAATTCAATAAACCTCAAGTGCTTTATTATTCAAGTATTTCAACAAGTCTCAATATGATCTTTAACTCAAATGTAGAATCCAATATCTAGAGAATAACGGTCGTAGCGATGTATTAGTAATTAAGCATAATAATGACCAAATTAAATACATCAATGGTTTCACAAAATTCGTCAAATTTTAGTCAAGTCATAATAAGCTAAATCTTGGTTTCTAGCATTTAATTTCATATTCTTGGTAATAGATTTCAAGTAAAACATGAAACAAGAAGGTCAAGAAATTCTACAAGGCACAATTAATCATATAATTTACCACAGAGCCTGATTAACCCTGACATAGGTATATACGCTCCTCACCTCATATATGCATCACCCCCGCATGTAGCAAAAAATAGCAATTAGTAGTAAAAATACCCCCAACAAATTTAGGCAAGAAACTTATCTCAAACAAGCAAAATTAATACACTAGAAGCGCCATTCCGCTCAAGTCATCCTCCGAACGGCTCGAAACTAGCCAAAACAACTCAAAACCATCAATTAATGCCATAGGGATCAAACCCAATCGATAAGGGTCGAATATTTACACATTTACTCGAAGTCAACCAAAAAGTCAAACTTAGGCTTGCACCTCAGGACCTGACAAAATTCCCAAAATCCGACAACTCAATCAATTACGAGTCAAACAGTACTAATTTCACTCAAATACGACTCCGAATCGATGTTTAAAACTCGAAAATTCACCTTATGAAATATTAGACAAAACCCCCAAAATTTCTCTATAAATTTCATAATCCAATTACCAAAAACGATGAAAGATTCACGAAATATAATAAAACCCGAGTGTAGAATACTTACCACAGTCCATGTGGCGAAAATCGCTTCAAAAATCGTCTAAATCCGAGCTCTATAGCTCCAAATATGTTAAAATGGTAGAAACCCCCAAAAATAGAGAAATTATAATCAATGGACGAATTAATGAATCGCGATCGCGTAAATACCATCGCTATCGTGAAGAAGCAAAATGCACTGCTCAGAAATACTCTATTCGATTGCGGAATAAGCTTCGCAGTCGCGAAGCACAAAATGCTTAACCTTGAAAAGTCACTACACGAATGCGGCCCCAGGCTCGCGAACACGGTGAAGAAGCCATCAAGACCTGCGCAGCTCAGCTCTACACTACGAGTGCATGCACACATGCGCGAATGCGATGCTCAATCTGCAGCAACCTATGCGGACGCGGACTAGTATTCGCCAACGCGAATAAGAAATACTCAGCTCTAATTTTCCCCTAAGCGATCACATACCTATCTTCGCGATCACATAGAATGTTTGGTGCACCAGACATCATCAGAAATCAGCAATAACAACATGGTCCAAAATGGTTCGAAACCCGTCCGAAACTCACCTAATCCCCTCGGGACCCCGTCTGAACATACCAACAAGTCTCATAACACGACACAAACCTAATAGAAGCCTCAAATCATGCATAACAACATCAAAACCATGAATCGCACCTCAAATCGAACTTAATGAACTTTTGAACCTTTAGCTTCCAAGACTCGTGCCAAAACATATCAAATCAACTCGGAATTAACTCAAATTTTACACACAAGTCCCAAATGATATAACGAAGCTATTCTAGTTCCCGAACCACAATCCGAGTCTAATATTATCAAATTCAACTCACGGGCAAACTTATGAACATTCCAAACCTTCAAATTTTCAACTTTGCCAATTAGTGCCAAACCCTTCTAGAAATATCCAATTGCACATCCGGGCACCACCTAAGTCCAAACTCACCATCCGAACCTAAAGGAACCATCAAAACTCCGATCCGAGGTCAAATACGCAAAAGTCAAACTTGGTCAACTCTTCCAACTCTAACTTCTAACATGAGAATCCCTCTTCTGAATCGATCATGAATCATCTGAAAAACCAAAATCAATGATTCAAATAAGTCATAATACGTCATATGGAGCTACTAAAGGATTCAAATAGCTGAATAGAATGAAAATGCTCAAAACGACCGATCGGGTTGTTACATCCCCCCCCCCCCCACTTAAACATATGTTCGTCCTCGAACGTACCTAGAGTCATTCCCAGGCCATCAAATCGCGGTGTAACCTTCACGTACACATACCCGGAGGTGATCCCACGTCACCCCACTCCATATAAGCCTTCCAACACCACATAACTGGGGATCCTTACTTCAACCTTAGTCTGTAAACCTAAGAACCCAATATCCAACATCTGCAATTCATTACAAGAGTCGAATTTCGTATCTACACATTGTATAAGTCTGAACAAGCTGTATCAAACCATAACCATGATCCAAGGTGTAATCACATGACACACCACAACTTAGATACTCACAACAATAACTACTGACCACCATAGCTGCCCAAAAGCAAATCCGGTGCCAGGAGTAAACCTCATATCAAATAAAATCTCATTCAAAACCTTGGTACACTACCGATGATGAAATAAACACACAGAATATATTAACCACTCATTTTATAAATAAGCTAAGAAGCTCGCTCATCTGACCATGGCCATTGCCCAAATCCTTAGCGGAAATATGGTATCATTCTTCCGAACATTCCTTATCCCAATACGATCGTGCAAATCTCAAGTATAGAAACCTTATCCCAGCCAATACAAGTAGCCCAACTAACAAGTCTAACCAAAAACCATATGGATCCCACACAACGCGGTTCCGTATACCAAACAAGTAATAATTCAGACATGACAGATAATGGTAAGAAAGTTTAATATTGTAATGATCTGACCGATAATTTTGCTTTTTAGAACCTAGTTCCCCTAAATAAGTCTCTCAGTATGTGCTTTTACTATTGTATGCCTTGCGGGGATGGTTAGATTGGGATTAGGAAGAGTTCGGGTTGAAATCGAAACACTTGGTTCCTTGGTTTGGCTTTAAAAGACTAAGTTTGACTTCGGTCAAAGTTTTAATTAAACGGCCTTGGAATTGGGGTTTGACGGTCCCAATAGGTTCATATGATAATTTTGGACTTGGGATTATATTTTTATCGAGTTTTGGATGATCCGGGAGTGTTTCAGCGCCTAATAGTGAAAGTTGGCTCTTTGAAGGTTTTAAAGTTCTTTAAATTTAATTTGAAGTAGGATTTGGTATTATTCGAGGTCTAATTGGGATTACGAACCAGACAGTAGTTATGTATGGTGATTTAAGACTTGCCCGCAAAATTTGGTGTCATTCCGAGTAGTTTAAGTAGGATTCAACGCTTTCAGAGTAAGTTGGAAGAACTTGAAGTTCATAAGTTGATCCAATTTGGTTTGGAGTTTAATTCTTAGTTTTGTTGTTGTTTTATGCATTCCGCGGGTGCGAGCTAGTCCATTTTATTATTTTAAACTTGTTGGTATGTTCGGGTGGGGTCCCGGGACCCCCGAGTGTTAATCGAACAGGCTTGGACCAAGTTGGAACTTTGGAGCAACAACTGAAGCTCCCAGCTTCTGGTTTGATCGCACCTGCGCTTGGCTAGCCGCAGGTGCGAGCTCATAGAAGTGAGCCTTTTTCCGTAGAAGCAGCCCAATGTGGGATGCCCAGTGACCACAGAAGCTGGGTAAGCCCCGCACCTGCGCAGCCGCAGGCACCGCAGAAGCGAGCCGCTGGTCGCAGAAGGGAGGGAGCCGGCTGAGGGGAAAGACTGTATCTGTGAGGACCTTTAGCTCATTTATTTCATTCCTTGGGCGATTTTGGAGCTGTAAAAAGGGGGATTTCAACCTAGCTTTTGAAGGTAAGTAATTTCTACCTAGTATAAGTTTATTACATAGATTATTTTTATATTTAACATGTAAAATTTGTGAAATCATGAGTTTAAATGAAAAACCTAGATTTTGATAAAAATGGGATTAACCACGAAAATGGTTATGGAATTTAGTGAAAATCATATATTTGAGTTTATGAGGTTATGGGTAACAACTTTCTTCAAAACAAATCTGGAATCCGGGCAAGTGGGCTTGGGGTAAATTTTAGAAATTCTTCAATTAGGGTTGGAAAATCACTTTAATAGTTAGGATATAAACTTTTGAACATGCATTGACTATTTTATATAACATTTGACTAGTTTCGAGTCGTTTGGCACCGAGTTGAGGGTTTAAAGAAAATTTGTGGGGAAAGTATGCTTTGAGACGAGGTAAGTCTCTTTTCTAACCTTGTAAGAGGGAACTCATCCCCTTAGGTGTGTTTTGTTGTAAATTGCTTGTGTGGGAGCTACGTACACACTAGGTGACGAGAGTCTGTGCGTAGCTATAATCCACGTAATGTCCGGGTAGTCTTAGGTATACACCATGCCTTATTGACATCGTTATTTGATTATGCTTATTAATTGCCTTGAATAAAGCTGAGATTGAGGATTTCAAGATTTAAAAGTTTCCAGTTTGGATTTCTTATTTTTAGAAAGAATTGAGGAATATTATAATAACTTTGAGAAATCTATGTTCACTCGCGTCGCAAGTATTACTCCGCGAGCGAGGTAAATTCCTCTACTCTCATGGAAACGGGCCGTTCGCCTCGGCAGGTTAATAGATGTGTCTATGGTTCGTGCCGTTCGACCCTCGGCAGTGCACACAGTATATACATATGTATTTTACATCAAGTCGTACTTACTCGGCATAATTCGTGCGTAATAATTCTTGGAGCCCAATTATAATTGATATTGTTTCATTGACTTGAGAGATTAATTTGTTAAATGATGAAAATTAATTTGGGATTTACTATTAGTGAAAGAATTGTTCATTTATTTCTTGTTATTGAGTTTTCAGTTGTATTTATATAGTCCATCCTTGACTCCCTCGAAACTTAGCGGTGAGCTGCCTTCCGAGCCCGTTCTGCAGCACCCGAAGTCTTCCTTTTGCTTTTACTTTCTATCTATCTCACTTCAGACAGTAGTGTAGTAATTTCTTTTGTATATTCTACTAGTAGCTCATACACTTGTGATACCAAGTCTTGAAAATTATGCTAGTAGACACATGATGATTTGTTTTGGATATTTACTTATCTCATTTGCTCTTAAAATTAGTTATCTCTCATCTTATTAAATTTTTACTTCCTATTTATGCACTAATTAAAAATCAGCTATTTTAAAAATGTTAAAAGAAACAATCATGTGGTTAGTTTATTGTTGGCTTACCTAGCGGTAACGTTGGCTGCCATCACGACCTATAGGAGAATTTGGGTCGTGACAAATATGAAGGCTACTAAGCAAGTTAAGTAGGCAGGGTAATTTTAACATTTTCCTATGAACTATTTTCAACAAGGTGAAAGCAAAATACATGAAATAAGCATAAGGAGTTATATCTCATCACAGTACCGTTGCAGTGCGCAACCCGATCCAATCATATCAATCTACATAGTGTTACCCATCAAGCCATAATACTCGGTCTCACTGATCATATGTGCGTCACATCAAGCACAATAAAGTGCACAAATATAATTGTGGAAAGATGATTAGGCATAAACAATACTCAGAAAGACAAGCACAACTATGGTGCAATAAGCAAGTCAAAATCACGCGGGCTACCTTGCCCATAATGCCATAAGGCCTGAACGGATTTACAATATGTGTGGGAAAAATCATGTAACCCTCACAGCCCGTCATAGCATAAGAGAGAAACACATAACATACACCAAGGTACGAATAACATCTATCTCGCTCGATGATATACATGTGGTAATAGTTGCGCAAGAGCAAGCAAATCCAGCCCGATACAGAATACACATTCTTATTAGGCTAAAAAATAATCCCCAGACAAAATTTCGATCATCCCCAAACAGGTAATTAACCTTCCAAAAGTATATAGCCACCTTTCCATAACACCTACCATCAATCATCCAGTCCTCAACATTTCTTCATAACGTGCAATCAAGGAATGGTCTGCCAACAAGAACATCCAGTCTCGGAACCTTACGAATACCAGAATCTTCATATCCGATCTCAAAACCGCTACTCAAATGGCTGATACATCACTTATACTCCATCATCTTACAGGAAATATCCACAAGTAAACACATAATGCATCCACCAACATGCGCACTCTCCTCTTGTAATATTAATTGGTACCATATCCTCTTAAACATTTGAAATCATCTGTGTCATCAATAACTCATATCCTTTCCTTTAAAACATTACCGCAACCTTGTACTTGCAACTTTCAACCCCACACAGCGTACCGCCTTTAACATTCTAACTCGTGATACTACAAAAATCGCATTGCCAACTCTGACCATAAGCAAATTGAACACCTCATCGACCGAGAACCTTTCATTTAACTCAATCCAGGAGAACATCACCATAAACAATATAGCTTATATACATGTAGAAAACATCAACTTCGTTAGAGGACATAACCATAATGAATTCTTCGGAGCTCATTAACACGTGATCGAGTCATCAGAACTGATTGCCTCTAACTCAATCGAATCATCCCGATTGCCAACCCGAAAGTGACTCAATATGCTATGCTCGCTCTGAAGGAACCTTATAGAAATTCGAAGCCGTTTCTTGCATCCTTACAATATTACCATGTTGAATCATTCTTGACATAGAAATACCGCAGATCCGATTACCATTTGCTACCTATCTCAAGCCTTACCCATACACAAATTCAGAAGTCCTTATATGTTACATATGCTTTGGAACTTGTCGGAACCTTGTTGATAACTACTCACTTTACTTTGATCTTTAATACATCGCTAATACATACCGAGCAACCCGCGCTTCACCAGCACATGACTATTCAAAGAAACAATCAAGTAATCCCTCAGCCCGAAAACTAATACAACGCATGATCCTACAATCCGATCGTCATTAGCAGACTCCCCCACTTAGCCTGAAGCCATAGAACACATCATCGGTGATTCAAAGTACCATGTCTTCATTGCTGCCCCGATCCCACACCGCTATTTAGTTGAATACTTCAAAAAGGCATGCAATATCGGTTATAGAACACTCCGAAGACTCTGCGAAGCACTTACCCATCCTTGCAATAGTCAAGAAAACTTACACATATGCTCTGAAATGATAATATATGCATTCCACCGAAAGGAAGCCTCACACGAAACACACGATCCAACTCATCACGCAGGAGATAACCTATTGGCTGTACTCAAATCGACACCTTACCATGAACCCACCTTAATCACAACAACTAGGCCACCAGCTTAGTCTTCTCAAGTCTGTGCTTACCAACTATATATAAGAATGTGCCTTGTACCACAGATGAACGACTGAAAGATATATCATTGTATCCACTCCCAAGACCAAAACATACATTGCGATGATAATCAAGCATATCCGCAGCATCACAAATTGTCGGCGCATAACGAATATCCAGTGTGAGCTACATCGCATATGAATGAATAAGAAGAATCAAAATCATAGGATTCAAGCTGAAACAAGGTCGTACGATAAGAAGAGAAAAAAGGAAAATTTTCCAAAATGCCCCGTAGCCTCTCGAAGATAGGTATGGACCACATCATACCGATCTGCAAGACACTACTAGACACTTGCTCATGACTCGTAGAACCTACGAACCTAGTTCTTTGATACCAACTTGTCACGATCCAAAATTCACTAGTCGTGATGGAACCTAACTCGATCCGCTAGATAAGCCAACTAACAGTCAATACAATCCAAATGAGATTTATAGGAAACAATAAAGAATTATCTGAATATTTATACAATAACCCAAGGACTAGTAGTACAAATCATGAGCTTCTAAGACTTAGAATTTACGAAAGCTAGTACGAATAAATATATCATCTATTTGAAATTTAGCTAAACAGATTAGAAAAATCTAAAGCTACCAAGGACAAGTGGAAGTTGTAACCGGAATGCAGGTACATCTTCAATGCCAGCTCCCGCCACACACAGTGACTCCAACTCCAAAATCTGCACGCAAGGTGCAGAAGCGTAGTATGAGTACAACCGACCCCGTGTACCAGTAAGAAGTATAACCTCGTTGAAGTAGTGATGAGGCTTTTTAGTTAAAAGATACTTACTGATATAACATGGGTAGTAAACTAGCAATATACCAACACTACAACATAACAGAAAAAAGTACAAGAAACGAACATGCAAAGCAGTAAATGATTACTAAAAGCAGTCACGATTTAATATTTCTCAATATCTCGACCAATCCTTTCCTTAGAGCGATAACCAATAAACCATGATAGTATATCCATAACTCTCATAGTGTGAGAAATGTAATCAAGATGTCAAGTCAATGGCACATCAACACCCTTTGTACATTTATCTCATCCTCACCAAATATATGTATAACAGTACTATCTGGGTGAAAGAAATGCCAATAACAGTAATGACAAAGTGAAAAATACACATGTAGCAATAAGAAACAAGGCAGTATATATGGAAAACACTAACAGACCAAGTATCTCACTAACTAGCATGGTAGAATGCTTAGGTGCAAATATAACAAACAAGAGGGAAAGCATGAATTGTTTAAGCTGACAAATAGAAGGCATGAATAACTAACATGATAGGAAGCTTATTTGAAAGTGAAACAGTAATAGCTCAAGTAAAGGCATGAACGTTTACATAAGGAAAGGTTATTGCAACATAATGCATGTCCCCCTGTAATGACCCGACCGGTCGTTTTGATACTAATAGTCCCAATCCCCTATTTACTATTTTTCCCATATCTTTTTCTGCTTAAGTGACTTGCGGGAGGTTTTATTTTGGTTTCAGAGTGTTTTGGGACACTTAGTCCCTAAAACGGAAGCTTAAGTCTTAGGATTGACCGTAGTCGGAACTGTATAAAGACTACTCTGGAATGGATTTTTGTTGGTTCCGTTAGCTCCGTTGGGTGATTTTGGACTTAGGAGCGTGTCCGGATTTTGTTTTGGAGGTATGTAGCTCATTTAGGCTTGAAATGGAAAAAGTCAAATTTTTTGGAGATTTTGACGGGTAGTGGAATTTCTGATATAGGGGTCGGATTCAAATTCTAGAAGTTGGAGTATATCTGTAATATTAAATATGACTTGTGTGAAAAATTTGGAGTCAATTGGACGTGGTTTGATAGGTTTCGGCATCGATCGGTTGTCGAATTTGGAAAATTCTAAGTTCTTTAAGTTTGAATTGGAGGATGATTCGTGATTTTTGTGTCATTTGGGGTCTTTTAAGGGCTAGATTAAGTTCGTATGGTATTTTAGGATTGGTTGGTATGTTTGGTCGAGGTTCCGAGGGCCTCGGGTAAGTTTCGGGTGCTTAACAGATGGAAAATTTGACTTGTGCATATTATGAAGTTGCTGGTTCTGGTGTTTTCGCACCTACGGTGGTAAGTCCGCAAGTGCGGTCCCGGAGAAGCGAGAAAAAAGGTCGCAGGTGAGCTTTTAATCTTGAGGGCCAGTGCTCGCAGGTGCAACGAGTAAGGCGCAGAAGCGGAGCCGCATCTGCAGAAGAGAGATCGCAGAAGCGGATTTGGGGAGGAAGCCAAGTTCCACATAAGTGGATGATGGAGCGCAGAAGCGCATCCGCAGATGCGGATATATGTGCGCAGGTGCGGAGCCATATAATTTAATGAAATTCCGTAGGTGCAGAGCTTTAGCCGCATAAGCGGTACCGCAGAAGTGGTTAATGAACTGCAGGTGCGGTTTAAGTGGCAGAAAAGGGGCCAAATCGAGGGTTTGATTCATTTCATCATTTTTGGACTTGGGATCTCGGGAATTGGCGATTTTTTGAGGGATTTTCAGAGAGAGCTTTGGGGTAACGATTCCTAACTCATTTTTGGTTTTATTTTATTAATCTATATTTATTTCCTCCATTTGATTTCGGATTTGGATTGAAAAGTTGGGAAAATGGGGGAAGAGTTCCCTAACCGAATTTCTGAGTTTTGATTGGGATTTATTAGATAATTTTGGTACGAGTGAACTCGTGAGTGAATGGTGTTTATATTTTGTGACTTTTACCCGATTCCAAGACGTGGTCCCGGGTCGACTTTTTAGGGTGAATTTCGGAATTTTTGTTAAAGTATTGATTTAATTAATTAGATGAGTCTATTGTAGTTGTATTTATGATATGTAATTGCTTTTGGCTAGATTTGGTCCATTCGAAGTCGGATATTCATGGGAAAGGCATTGTGACCAATTGATTGAGCTTGGTTCGAGGTAAGTGGCTTGCCTAACTTTGTGTGGGGGAAAATTCCCGCAGGATTTGTTCTGTTTTTGATATATGAACGTCGTGTACGTGAGGTGACGACTACGTACACAGGTTAATTGTTATAAAAACCCCGATTTCTGCTAAGTAATAACATGTTTCCTTCTTATTTGAGTTACATCAGCATATGTAGTATCCTGTTAGCTTAGAATAGCATGTTTACTTTCCTTAATTGCTTATCTGAACTCCGTGCAGCATGTTTAGTGAATTTTCTGTTTTTCCTTGACTTGTACTTTGTCTAAATTGTAGGATTTTGTGTTGTAGCTGTTAATTCTATTATTTGAGCTGTATATTTACTTTTGGGACTATGGAACGGTATTCCGGGAGACCCCCTTGTACTATATATGTACTTTGGGACTACGAAACGGTATTTCGGGAGATCCCCCTGTCTTGCATATTTACTTTGGGACTACAGAACGGTATTCCGGGAGATCCCCCTTGTACTGCATATTTACCTTGGGACTACGGAACGGTATTCCGGGAGATCCCCCTGCACTGCACATTTACGTTTGGGACTACGAGACGGTATCTCAGGAGATCCCCTGTTGTATTTCTGTGTAATGCGCTGTTACCTTCTATTAATTCTTTCTTGTCAAATTTCAGTCTTTATTTTACTATGATATTTCATTCTTGCCTCGCCTTATTATTATTTACACCAGTAGGGTCCTGACCTGGCATCGTCACTACTCGACCGAGGTTAGGCTTGGCACTTACTGGGTACCGATTGTGGTGTACTCATGCTACTATCTGCACATGTTTTTCGTGTGCAGATCCAGGTGCTCCTTATCAGCCGCGCTATCAGTGAGCCGGGATAGCTTTGGAGACTTTAAGATATATCTGCCGCATCCGCAGACCACGGAGTCCCCTTCTAGTCTTTCCCATGTCAATTATCTTCTGTATTTTGCTTTTGTTAGACTCTGATGTATAGAGACACTAGACTTTACTTCTATAGTTTGTGATTCATGATGTTCCAGGTTTTGAAAATTTACTGTGTATTTTTGAATAGTTGGTTATTATACCTGTCGGCGGCGTGGTACCCAGTTATGTTGTTACTGCTACAGTTAGTTGTTAAATTTATGTTTTCATTTTATTATTCCACAAATGTTAGGCTTACCTAGTTGTAGAGACTAGGTACTGTCACGATGTCATACGAAGAGGAAATTGGGTCGTGACACCCCCGTCCTCGCCTGCACTGAAACACCCTTTGTTCTATGAACGCATGATAATATAAAAACATGAATAATATAAATGAAATGGCACGGCATAACCCTTCATGTTTTTACCCTCATCCTCACATGATAATGTAAATGAGAATACATAAGTATAAATGAAACGACACGGTATCACCCTTCGTGCTTTTACTCTCTTCCTCACATGATAATGTAAATGAAATGACACGGTGCTTTTACTTCATCCTCACATGATAATATAAATAAAATGGAACAACATAACCCTTCGTGCTTTATACTTTTCCTCACATGATAATGTATATGCAATGGCATGACATCACCCTTCGTGCTTTACACTCTTCCTCACCAAGCATATCTATGTCAATGACAAGCTAGGTAGGAAGCATGAATAACATCAAAGAGAGTATTTAAGTGAATATTCCGAATGAACATCAATCACAGCTTTCAAGCCAATAACAATTCAATAAACCTCAAGTACTTTATTATTCAAGTATTTCGACAAGTCTCAAAATAATCTTTAACTCAAATATAGAATTAAATATCTCGAGAATAACAATCGTAGCGATGTATTAGTAGTTAAGCATAGTGATGACCGAATTAAATACATCAATGGTTTCACAAAATTCGTCAAATTTTAATCAAGTCATAATAAGCTAAATCTTGGATTCTAGCATTTAATTTCATATTCTTGGTAATCTAGAAGTCAAGTAAGACATGAAACAATAAGGTCACGAAATTCTACAAGGGATAATTAATCGTATAATTTACCCCCGAGCATGATTAATGCTGGCACATGTATATACGTTCGTCACCTCATATATGCATCACCCCCGCATGTAGCAAAAAATAGCAATTAGTAGGAAATATTTTCCAATAAAGTTAGGCAAGACACTTACCTCAAACAAGCCAAATAAATACACTAGAAGCGCCATCCCGTTCAAGTCATCCTCCGAACGGCTCGAAACTAGCCAAAATAACTCAAAACCATCAATTAATGCCATAGGGATCAAACCCAATCGATAAAGGTCAAATCTTGATGCATTTACTCGAAGTCAACCAAAGAGTTAAACTTGGTCCCACATATCAGGACCCGACAAAACTTACAAAATCCGATAACCCATTCAATTACGAGTCAAACCATACTAATTTCACCCAAATCCGACTCTAAAATCGATGTTCAAAACTCGAAAATTCACCTTATGAAATATTATAACCCCTCCCCCCCCCCTCCCCAAAAAAAAACAATTCTCTTTAAAATTTAGAATCCAATTACCAAAAACAAAGATATATTTACGAAATATAATAAAAAACCGAGTGTAGAACACTTACCCCAGTCCATATCGTGAAAATCGCTTAAAAGATCGTCTAAATCCGAGCTCCAAGCTCCAACTATGTTACAATGGCCGAAACTCCCAAAAATAGAGTAGTTATAATCACTGGATGAATTAATGAATCACGATCGCGAAAATACCTTCGCAATCGTCTAAACCCGTACACACCTGTGCGAACGCGATGCTCAATCTGAAGCAACCTATAAGAACACGGACTAGTATTCGCGAACGCGAATAAGAACTACTCAACTCCAATTTCCCCCTTACGCGATCGCATCCCTATCTTCGCGATTGCGAAGAACGTTTGGTGCACCAGACATCAGCAGAAACTAGCAATAACAACATGGACCAAAATGGTCTGAAACCCATCCGACATTACCCAGGCCCCTCAGGACCCCGTCCGACATTACCCAAGCCCCTCAGGACCCCGTCCGAACATACCAACAATTCTCATAACATGATACGAACCTATTAAAAGCCTCAAATCATGCATAACAACATCAAAACCATGAATCGCATCTCAAATCGAACTTAATGAACTTTTAGCTTCCAAGACTCGTGCCGAAACATATCAAATCAAGTCGGAATGAACTCAAATTTTGCACACAAGTCCCAAATGACATAAAGAATCTATTCCAATTCGCTGAACCACAAAAACCAATATCATCAAACTCAACTCCCTTTCAAACTTATGAATATTCTAAACCTTTAAATTTTCAACTTTGTCAATTAGTGTCGAACCCTTCTAGAAATATCCAATTGCATATCCGGGCATACGCCTAAGTCCAAAATCACCGCCCGAACCTAACAGAACTATCAAAACTTTGATCCAAGATTAAATACACAATAGTCAAACTTGGTCAACTCTTCAAACTCAAAGCTTCTAACATGAGAATCCCTCTTCCGAATCGATCCTGAATTATTTGAACACCAAAACCAACAATTCAAACAAGTCATAATACTTCATATGGAGCTACTCAAGACTTCAAACAGCTAAACGGAATGCAAATGCTCAAAATGACCGGTCGAGTCGTTACAAATTAAGTAGCTCTAACAAAAACAAATACGAATTTAGGTGTTTAATCTACGATTTTTAGCTTTGTTACACCTTTTTTATATAGTAAAAATTAAAAATAATTTAAAAAGTCAATTATTACTATGAATATTATTTTTATTTTTATCTTTATTTTAAAATAAAAAATAAAACAAAAAATTAAAAATTATTTTTAAATTTTGGATGGGAATAAAAAAAGAGGAAAAGGAAAAGTAAGGAATTAAAAAATAAAAGTAAAGAAAGGTGGAAATTTTTTTAAAAAAAAGTAAAAGAAAGTGGGAAAAAAATATAAGTAAAGGAATGTGGGAAATAAAAAAAAAAAGTAAAAGAAAGACGAAAATAAAAAAGAAAAGTAAACGTAAGTGGGAAATTAAAAAAATGTAAAGAAAGTAGAAATAAAAGAAAAGTAAAGAAAGTGGAAAATAAAAAA
The DNA here is from genome assembly GCF_000715075.1 of Nicotiana tabacum. NCBI lineage: Eukaryota > Viridiplantae > Streptophyta > Magnoliopsida > Solanales > Solanaceae > Nicotiana > Nicotiana tabacum. The sequence goes on from NC_134083.1 coordinate 53,018,932, forward strand.
AATAAAAGTAAAAAAAGATGGGGAATATTTATTTTTAAAAAGAAGGTAAAAATAGGAAGTGAGAATTATTTTTTTAAAAATAAAAAATAAAAAAGAAATCTGAAAAATTTCGAAATGTTTTCTATAAATAGAAGAAAAAAATGGAAGGAAGGGGGGAGGAGGAGGGGGGGTTCTTTTGCGCTAAGGGAATTTCTACTCGTTTCATCCTTTCTTCTTATTTCTTTCGAAATATCCAGCAATTCATCACCCTGTTTAAAACCCAAAAATGCCTCAAATTAAAGCCTAAAAATACCATGTGAAGCTTTATTGGTGGTCACCTCTCTTACGCCAAAAACCAGCAGCCTCACGAAGTACAACTGAGTTTTAGTCCGGGCTCAAATTTTAGAAGGTTCATCGCTAGATTTTCTGCTCGTTTACCAATTTGACCTTAGGTTGGTGTTTGGCTCAGAAATTTTCTTGCATTAATCAATTTCTGAAGGAAATATTTGCTTAAAGGTTCATTACTTATCCTCCATTTGTTAATTATTTCATTGTTTGTGTGATGTTCTTATAGAGGTTCATGTGATGATTTTTTGTGCTGTTTTATTTATACACAATGTCATGTTGTAGTTTCTTTTACATGTTTCAAGCTATTTGTCAACAGATTATTTGAATAGAATTTTATCTTAATGAGATTTGCTATTTAGAATTAAGAATGAAGATCTTGCCATATTAATGGGTCATGCGTTGGAGTTCAAGTAAGTGAACTAGAAATGAGCTACGATATTTAATAGGAAAGAAAGAATTAGCCATGGGTTGGATTGAGTTTAAATCTATGAGGTCCAATAATTTTAGTCACTAGATTAATAATTAGCCCATTCTTCCATAATAGATAAATGTCTGCAAATTTTAAAGATAGAGTAGTAAGTTGTAAATATTTCTAAGTGTGGATAACTTGTCAAATACTTTAAATAGCTAAAATATTTCCCAACTTCCAAATAACTTCCTATCCATAAACTCTTGGCCTTACAGTAAATTCAAATTAGTTTAGGTAAATGATTCAAGTGCGCTAGTTTCTTTAGGCACGCTTTAAATAATTAAATATCATGGCTATGTGTTCGGTTCCCGTGGCATAGTTGTGATACGTAAACCTAAATACAAGTGCGCGGTCACGTGTTCACGTGACTTGACCAATCAACTTCGAATAATAACAAATGTGTTATTGATTGTGTACATGTACGCGTGACATAATTCTTGACACGCCAAACAAAAATGAGTACACGTACGCGTGTCTTATTTCAAGATAATTTTCATAAATATAATCAAGCAATAAAAGCGGTCATAGGTAAAACATAAGAACCAATAAATCATGGTTTGTACAAAATTAATCCAAGCCGAGTTGTAGTCAATAAAGTGACTGTGCTAGAACTACGGGACTCGAGGAATGCCTTGCACCTTCTCCCTGATCAATAAAATTCCTTACTCGGACTTCGTTTTTGCAAACCAATAATAATATAGTCAAACCTTCCTTTGACTAGGGATTCAAATAAAATGTGACATGGAACACCCAAAAATCTATTCCAAGTGGCGACTCTGTAAAATAAAATAATCCCTACTCAAATTTATCACTTCAAATGGAAAAACTCTTTTAACCCATAATAATTCATAACACATATCTTTTAGGGATAAAAAGGGTGTTACATCACTAACATTATCATCTAAAATTGGTGGCAAGAATAAATTGGCACAATTTCATTTCATTATACAAATACAGATAGGTAAATGACACAAACCCACCAAGACGAGATAAGCCTACAACAGCAGAGCATATCCGGTTGACATACATCAGCCACTTAGCCAAATAGATATTCTCAATACCAGTATTGGAGCCAGAATGCATCTATTATTGATGCCAATGGCAAACATTCATAGGTACCTCCATCATTTGTTGATTGATTTTTTGCTGATTAGGAGCACATTAGTATACAAAATAAATGAGAAACAAATTAAACCCCTTTCAAAATTCTAGTGCTTGAGTTGGAAGATTTAGTGCATAATGGATAGGACAATGACACAAGAAAAGGGCAATATGGGATCCTTTTGATATCGAACCCAACATACACTAAAAGGTTAGCTGATCAAAAGGTGCTTTGTTTTGTACATAGAAATTGAATTAAACCAAATAGAGCACTAACTGAAAAAAAATACATACAAAATGGAGAACTCTAAGAAGATATCCACTAATATTGTATACTTCTAGAGTTGCTATATAAATATGTGAACTGAGCACTCTTCATTTCATTGTCAATCAAAACTAGCAAGTCTTGCAATTGTTTGTGAGTGAGAGATTATCAAATTAAGAGAGGAGTTTCCATTTTTGGAGAAAAACAAAGATGGCTATTTCTGGCCACTGGGCATTTGCTTTTGGTGTCCTTGGTAAATCACGTTTTCTTGTTCCTTTAGTATCCGTGTTAACTTTGTAGGATCTTACGGTAGATATATATGGTCATTCTCGCTTCTTATTCTTTCTTCCTTTAATTTCTACAGTAATAGCCAGGAAATAAATATTGGTCAATAGTGGGCCAATAACAATTATATTATGACTTAACTTATAGACAAATCCATACAATATCTTAGTGGAAGTGTCAATTAATCATTTCATCGTACTGGCGTATCCTCAATCATTAGCGTACACAGTTTATCATTGCATGGACCTTTATGGGCATTTTATCTCTTCCAATTAATCATTATTTTACGAAGAATTTCTTTGTTGACCCCTTGAGTTTTCAATCTTGCAGGAAATATTGTCTCGTTTATAGTTTTTCTCTCTCCACTGTAAGTTAGCTGTTGCCCGTATTCGTTTTACTTTATTTTATACGATGTGTTTGCTCTAGACTATGTTGGCCCAAAGTTTGGCCTTTCGCTCCAAAATTATATTATCGTATAATTTAAAATATTACTTATTATTGATTAAAAATAGATTTTTAATATCTTTGAATAACCCACTGCAATGGGTATTCAAATTCTGTCTATTATTACTATAGTCATTTGAGTAATTGCATACTTATTCACTTGTAGCCCTACATTTTATAAAATTTACAAGAAGAAATCAACAGAAGGCTATCAATCAATTCCGTATGTGATTGCTCTATTCAGTTCCATGCTTTGGATATACTATGCATTTCTCAAGACCAACACAACCCTTCTCATCACTATAAACTCCTTTGGGGTCTTCATTGAAACTATCTACGTTGGCTTTTACCTTTTCTACGCACCAAAGAAAGCCAGGGTAACTTTTTCAAGAGTTATTTTTTTCTCTTTCTTTAATTATTTCCCTCTTACTATGAAGAAAGAAAAGGAATAATTTGTCACTCTTATAAATGCAGGTCCAAACAGTGAAGATGCTTCTTTTAACAGTGGTTGCTGGATTTGGTGCAATTATCCTCATTGCTCAGTTTCTATTCAAAGGTGTCGCTCGTGGGCAAGTGGTTGGATGGGTTTGCCTTGTTTTTTCCTTATGCGTGTTTGTAGCACCATTATGTATAGTGGTAAGCTTGAAAATTAGTTCAGAATCTCATTTTTATTGATTTAACGTATATACACTTATAACAGAGTGTGAAAATTCTTTACACGAAGATTGCGCTCATTTTGGTTGATCATTTCATGCAGAGAAAAGTAATAAAAACAAAGAGTGTGGAATTCATGCCATTACTCCTATCAGTATTTCTCACATTAAGTGCTGTAATGTGGTTCTTCTACGGTCTTCTACTTAAAGACATTAACATTGCTGTAAGTTCTATTTTCAAGCTCATCATATATACCACTTCTTTAATTACTTGCATTTGTGTTCTTACGTTCTTTCTTTTTTATGTTTTATATAGGCTCCAAACATATTAGGATTAATCTTTGGTATTCTTCAAATTGTGCTCTATGTAATATACAACAAGAAAGAGAAGCACATCCTTAAGGAGCAGAATCTTCCCGAGCTACAAAATCATGTCATAATCTTGGATGATAACAAGAAGCTTCCAGAACTAACTGAAGAACATAAAATTGACATTCTGAAACTTGGTAAATTGGTTTCAAGTTTGCATGAAAATGCATGTGCAGCAGCTAAAGAAGAGAAGCTGCCCAAGCTGCAAACTGTGCAGGCCTAAGACTTTGTGAACCTTTAAGTTTAATTTACATGCACCATCTGTATTATTATGTCAACAAATTAAAATGTCCACTGTATTAATTGATATTCTGAGTTCGCCTCTAGTACTGCTTCCCATCATAGGATCGAATTTGATGGGAATTGGGTATATGTTGTGTCATAATTAAGTTTGATTTGTGTAACATTTCTCCATTAAATCAATCTTCATTAATCTTTGGACAGTTTGTTCAACTTTCATGCTTTCTTTCCTTTCTTAATAATATTACAGCATTCAAAGGACTTCCTACATCTCTTTTTTTTTCTTTTTTTTAAAAACTCTGCATCCAATTAAATACCTTCACATAAATTGGGACGAAAATAGTATGAAAACTAACCCTTAATTGTAAAAACAGAATTACACCAATATGGGCCTATAAGAATTGCGATACACGTCTTTAAGCCCAATTATTGACTACCAAAATCCCATTAAGTGAGTTTAGCCACTTAGTTATGGGGCTAATTCTACTCATAGAACCTCTAATGTTCATACATAATTTGCTGACTTCCCAACATGACTCCAGTGTATTGACTATTTTCATTCATAATAATTAACAACTTGCTATATCCAATTAAATTGCATTAGTAGTCTATAATTCTTAACTTAATCTGTCAACTTATTTACTTAAATCTATAATGTTACCCTTCCATAAGAAATCAAAGAACAAAGTCATCACCTATGTCGTTGGAGAGTTAATCTTTTGAATTAAAAGAACACAGTCACCACCTACTGCAATTTGTTGAGTCCTCTATTTGGAATTCACTCTTAAGATTTTCTTCCAAGAGAAGAAAGGAAAGAAAAAGGATTTCAATTAACATGTAAATCTTGCAATCGAATTTGGGAGGGTGCTAAGGAATATGCTTTTTTCTTCTTAATTAATAGTTGCAATGTTTTATTTTATGTGTTTTAGTTTGATTGTGCTTATAATTTAAGAAAGAAAGAAAACTTTTGAATCTTGTGGTCTTAAATTAAAGTTATAATGTACCAAAATGTCCTATGAATTAATGTTGTATTGTGATCTTAAAAATGGCATATGAGATGTTAGATACAAACTAAAAAGAAAAGTAAAACACATAAATTAAAACATATAGAGTAACTATTTTGAAATTTTCATTCTTTTTTAACTATCTTAGAGCTAAAACTTAACTCTTTAAATACAAAATTTTCCATATAGAATTAGTACAATCATTGTTAACTTTATACTAGTAGTGGAGTAGTATTAATTGCTAGAAAAACATCAATCATAATGGACGAGAGCAAACCTAGTTCGGACAATAGTGCAAAGATTCTTCCTCATTTTTTTGGGTTCGTACACAAATTATAGCTAGTCCACTACTGCATCAAAGTAAGTTCAATATAGGTAGAGTACTCTACCAGACAAAAGCTCATGAGTTTCCTATTGCTATGACCAAAAAGCAACCAAACTATTATGGGTACTGGGGAAGAATCACAGAAGTTTCCTATTACTGTGTTATACTCTTTTTCTCTGTTTTAAAAGGCGTTTTCGGGGCGAGCTCCGGGGTGAGGCGTACCAAAAACGCCCCGGGGTGATAGTGTGGGGCGAAAGTCTCAAGAGGCGTACGCTCGGGCGTTCGAGGCGCATTTTTTTAGTAAGGAATAAGCCCCATAGACTTTTTCAAATTAAAATAAAATTTATTGAATTAATCCTTCATATAATACCCAAATTCTCAAAAGTCAGTTTGGTAATTACTCAAAAGGTTTAAAAAGGAACTCAAAAGTATTAAATTTAAAAGTAAACACCTTTTTTTTATTGATTTAAGCCCTAATTCATGATTTTCCCAAATTTTTATCTTGTCCGCTAGTCTGCTAATATCTCCCAAAAGTAACGAATATTTAATTTTTTTTACAAATACAAAGAGAACTACATTCTTCTTCATAGCAGCAAATTCAAAGTTCAAATTGCAGGTTAATCATCCTTTTTGTTCCTCCATAAAGAAAACTTTATTCTTTTAGACTCAAATTACTTGTGCTTGTAAGTAACGTATAATATATTGTTTTGATTAGTTTTTTGTGGGGATGGAGCACACATATATATAGTTTTCTTCAATTTTTATGCAATTTTACCTGTTTATAAATATTAAATGTCATTATATTATTTTATAAAATATTAAAAATTAAATACCTATGGGGCTTACGCCCCGCGCCTCGGGGCTTACGCCCCGCTGAGGCATATGTAAAACGCCTCGCCTTACGCCCACGCCTTTTAAAACACTGGCCGGTTTATTCGAGTGAGGACTTCGGACCTGATCCCAACCGAAAAGATGCCTTTTCCCGAGGAGTGGAACATGAAGCGTAAAATATTTTGAATTGTTACTTATAATACTTTTTATGTAGTTTTCAGATCTCAAAAAATTTAAGGATCTATGTCTGAATTCGTGATCAAAATAAAAAAGTTTGATTCTCACAATTCCAACTAAGGTTGTCCAACGGGACGGGCCGTCCCGTCCCGTCCCACTTAATTCAAACGGGATGGGTCCATGTTAAACGGGATACGGGATGTGACGGGATGGCCATTTCGTCCCGTTTGTCCCGTCCCGTCCTGTCCCGCCTGTCCCGTCCTGTCCTATCCCGTCCCACCTGTCCCGCGTCCTATTTTTTTTGTGTGCATTATATACAAGAAACTTGTAATCCTTCTTTTCAAGGTTTTCCTAAGACCACGGTTAGAAATGATGTTTTTAAACTTCAAACCGAATATTTTCAGTATATTCGTTGTGTATTGTTTCACTTAGATTGTAAAGTGTCTATCACATCTGATATAGGTCGTAGTCCTAATGGTTGTGATTATTTAACTGTTACATATCATTGAGTTGATCATCACTAGAACATGCAAAAACGTATTATTGGTTATAAATTTGTTGATTCAAAACACAGTGGAGCATATATTGCAACTATTATTCTACAAATTGTTGATTTTTATGGACTCATTGATAAAGTTTTAACTATCACCTTAGATAATGCTTCTGCTAAGTGCTAACACAACTGCAGCAACTAGCTTAATGAAATGATTGCAAAATTAATCCAACTTATGCACCGGCCATTAATGAAATGATTGCAAAATTTAAAAAATATTTTTTCCCTATTCCCCAAGTTTATGTAATTTCTACTATACTTAACACATCTTTAAAATTAAGAGGTGCAAATGGACTTGTTCGTAAAATTTATGAGAATTTAACAATTCAAGAAAATGAACAACCATCTCTCGAAGACTGTCAAGCTAACATATATTCTTATGTTAGATCAATATTTGATAAATATAAAACTATGGAAACAACAAGTGGTGAAACTAGGGAAAAAGAAGAATACAATGAGATACTTAGCATCTGGAGCTATGACGGCATGGAACTCATGGAACATCAATCAACATTGCTAATTCCAGAATAATGTCCGAGAGAAATTATAGATAAGTTACAACGAAATTATATAGGAGCTTACAAATATTAATATGATAATTTGTAATTGGTTACTAAGAGGCCTAGTTTAAAAAGAACCTTTCCTAGAAGGTGGCTGCGTAGATTAGGTGCTATTCAAAAGAATTATATTTGTATGTGAGATTTGAAAGTTCTATTAATAAAATAAAAGGTTTTAAGCGTTGAATTATTCTTATGAATTGTCTTACACTCTTACTTAGCTACTTAATGGCTTGAAATTATATTAAATAAATTATAACTTTATTATAAATTTATAATTACTAGAATATTTCATTACAAGTCTTTTGTTTTAATATTTTATAATTCTTTACTTAGTTTTCTAATTTTCGTTTAAATTTTATGTTTATTAAATAACTCAAAAAACTAGATGTTGCAAACTTTAATAACTTAGTCATTGTCAAAAGAATAGCGATTTCCAAACTCAATGCTTAAATAATTTTTTTTTTAAATCGGCACTTAAGGCTCGCGAACCCGTTTCGTCCCGTCTCGTCCCGTTTGTTAGCGGGACGGGATGGGCCTACCGTCCGTCCCGTCTCGTCCCGTTTGTTAGCGGGACGGGATGAACCTACCATTTAGTCCCGTTTGTCCCGTCCCGCCACCGTCCCGACTAAATATCGTCTTGTCCCGTTAGACAGCTATAATTCCAACTATATCACATGAATTGAGACAGAGTACGTACTAGTTTAGTTCTAAACAATGGAATACATATGAATGGAAGATTTGGTTTTGTACTCCATCATAGAATATTATTTTAGTTATATAACCATTTCGTAGGAGATTGTTGGAATAGTTAGTGGTTAGGACTTAACTGTGGTTAAGGGAGTTAACCGTAGAGGTTAGTAGGCTATGACAGTTGGGTGACAGCTGTAGGTTAGGTCGGTTGTTGTAGGTTAGGTCGGTTGATTAAATTTGCACTGTATATATGTATACATTATAAGCTCATTATGAAATAAGAACATCTTTTGTCATTCTCTTCTCGAATGTTCTAAGAGAAATTCACAAACCACCCTTGAAAGAAATCCCGTACTCTCTTTTCCTCCATGGGAGGAGCTTGGAGCGGAGTTAGAAACACCAAATTCACAGAGATTAATAATAATAACACAAGTATATTAAGATCAATTGTTTTATTCAAATGGTAAGTTAGAATATGAAATCATTTTATATAACCAAAAGGACAAACAAAAAGATCCACGGACAAGGTGCAGAGAGCAGACTACAGCCGAGCATTAAATTCGCACGAAGTGCCATCCATGATTATATTGGTCTAACTGAAAAAGTAACTTATAAAATTAAGAAGTGAATTTTTATTTTATAGTATTGAAAAGTAGGAGAATCTATGCCACTACATACTAAGCTATGAAACAAAAGTAACTTAATTTAATGTTGTTTTATCGAAGTAGCGGTCTAGTTTTACTCTTCACATTAGTGCACAATCTTACATTTTATTTCACATAAAAAGTGCGATCTGTACACCCTACTCGATTGTACCCCTCTTATGATCAATTCAACCCAGGTTCCACTGGTAAACTTATTTAAAAAATAAAAAGTGCGATCTGCAAAAGAATGAAAGAATGGCCAGGCTTGTGAAATGAACCATTCCTTGACCATTGGAGATTCTTCTTCTACTTCTTTAATACTTAGTACTCATTGGTAACATTTTTAACTTTATCAAAATTGGTTGGGGTGGGATGAATATGATCTTTCACTTTTGATCAGTTGTCTCGGATTCGAGCTTTGGGTATAGAAAATATCTTGTTAGGGAGCGTTTCCCTCCTAATGGGCCTTACACGATGTGAATCCGAATATAGTCGAATTCTAATACGAGTACCAAATACCAACTTGAGTAAACCCAAACAAAAAAAATATTTTAAACTTTTTTTATGAGAAAAGGTTATTGGATGACATAAGGAATGCATGTGATGTCTTTCCACCCCTTTACCACTCCCTAGCTATTAGTGCCTTAGAAGGGAGAAGGGTACTTGTACGGATAGTTTTAAGAGTCAAGACTTTGAGTTTTCATTTTTATTCATTTGGTACCATTTATGCCAACTCATTTGGATTCTTGTCGAGCAAGATCTATCAAAGGAGAATCTCTCGTTAATATTCCCCAGTGCCAGTTTACATAAACCTTTCCGTACCAGAGGCAAAGTGACTAACTTTTAGTGTCAATTTGCACATAGAATTATTAAATTTTTGAAATAAAAGTTACGCATATATTTTGACTACATAAAAATAAGATAAGTCACAATAGCTAACAATTCATAATATAAAAAAAGCTATTTGCAAAAAAATATGTGTATACGGGTAAAACCGAGCTTATGATACACTCCGGTCTCCAATACGATAAAACGAGCTCGAGATATGATTGCCAAGGATCCGAATCGAAGAAAAAGTCTAATCGAGTCAGAATCCGGGGCACAATGCCTGCCCTCGAGAATATCGGGGTTATGATTCGAGATCGATCCAAATCCTGAAAGATTTCGGAGAACATTGTCGGGCAATCAAGCACGATCAACAGAAGGCAGTAATATCCACGACCGGCCGGATATCACGGTGTAGATCTCGGCACGTATCGATGAAGAACCGAAAATAAGTTAAACAGAAGATTTTTTTTACCTTTTATGGAATTGTACTTAGAGTAAGATTCTCCTACTATATAAAAAGGGTCTGATAATTCATTAGACATATGGTAACACGCATTCCAAAGTAATATACTACTATTTTCACTGGTGATTGTAAGATTTTTCTCTCATTCATCAATATTATCCATTGTGAGCCCCGATCGAGGGTGAATATTTCACTAAGGCTGGAATCATTCTCCTCGCGTGGTTTGAATTTATTGTATCTTTACTTGTCCATTTTAACTCAATTTATCATTTGTATCAAATTAATCCGCATATCCTTAAAACCACTTACAAATTTGATTGTTATCTGATTTTGAGGATAAATAGTTTGGCGTCCACCGTGGATTTAAGGGTAATAGTGGCAATTTAATACAAATTTTCATAACACACCCTACTTCACACTTGTTCTTTGAAGTGTCTTTGATTTCATGTCAAAGTTTAAAATGTCGAACTCTCGATCTGCCCCTCTAAACATGGATGCTGAGTCTGGCCACCATGGCGAGAACAACGATATGGTACCCGGTAACGAGGTACCCCGTGCCGATCCCAACGAAATTTCGATCGCGAACCCGATCGATGCCAACTCACATGTGTCCATTAACACGAATTTGCCTACCGATCCTGAGAACAACATCCGCGGGGAGAGTTCGATCGGCAACCCAAAATACACATGACGGTAAAGGAGATGGGATCAATTTGTGGGTGATCTTCAAAATGTTAAATGCTTAGCAGGAAGCGATAGCCCAACTGTACAACCAAAGCCGCGCTCCCAGTAGAGTTGAGCCCGAACCATTCTGGAAAAATACTCGTAGAAATGAACCAGCCATAAATAGGCCAAGTGAAGCTGAACTCCGGACCAACCCTAAGATAATAAAGATACTCGAGAAATTGACAAAACTGGTAGAAACGGGAGAAAAGAAATTCGAAGCCAACGACAAGAAGGTGGAGACCTACAACTCCATAATCGACCAAATCCCGGGAGCACCACCGATACTGAAAGGCCTAGATTCCAAAAAGTTTGGTCAAAAATATTTTCCTCCGAGCGCAGCTCCGAAGCCGATCCCAAAGAAGTTTCGCATGCCCGAAATTCCTAAGTACAATAGAACAACTGATCCAAATAAACATGTGACCTCATACACGTGTCATCAAGGGGAACGACTTGGAAGATGATGAGATCGAATATGTCCTGCTGAAAAAGTTCGGAGATACCTTGTCAAAAGGAGCTATGATATGGTATCACAACTTACCCCCCAATTCTATTGACTTATTTGCTATACTTGCAAATACCTTTGTAAAAGCGCACGCTGGAGCCATCAAGGTCGAAACCAGGAAGTTGGACCTTTTCAAGGTAAATCAAAGAGATAACTAGATGCTCAGGGAGTTCGTGCCAAGGTTTCAAATAGAACGGATGGACCTGCCGCCGATGGCAGACGATTGGGCCGTTCAGGCCTTCACCAAAGGACTCAATACTCGAAGCTTATTGGCTTCGCAGCAGTTGAAGCAAAATCTGGTAGAAGATCCAGCTGTAACTTGGGCCGATGTGCGTAACTGGTATCAATCAAAAATTAGGGTCGAAGATGATCAGCTTGGGGCCTCTTCCGGGTCTGTTTATCCCGTCCGAGCTAGTTATAGATCCAAAAGAGACATTGATCGTGAACCAAGGTCAAGTAGAGATCGGTATCAACCGTACAACGGTGATCGTAGGGGAAACATGTCTGGACGAAACCCTGTGAAAAGTGAAAGGAGAAGCGATCGAGGTCAAAATAACTGGGGACTCATGAGCAAAAACGGTTTCGATAGGCCCATCGGGCCTAAGGAAGCGTCGAGGTTATCAGAGTACAACTTCAATGTCGATGCTTCTGTCATCGTATCTGCCGTCGGACACATCAAGGACACCAAATGGATTTGACCTCTACAATCCGATCCAACCCAAAGGGATCTCAACTTAATGTGTAAATACCATGGCACTCACGGCCAGAGAACAGAAGATTGCCGATAATTGAGAGAGAAAGTAGCCCGGTTATTCAACAACGGATATCTCTGGGAGTTCCTGTGCGACCGAGCCAAAAACTATTTCAGGAATAGAGATTCTAGTAAGCTGATAGAGCAGGAGGAGCCTCAGCACGTCATTAACATGATCATCAGTGGGGTTGACGTTCCCCAGGGGCCGATGTTAAAGCGCACCAAAGTATCCATCACAAGGGAAATACGGACTCGAGATTACGTACCAGGAGGAACCTTGTCTTTCAACGATGAGGACGTTGAAGGCATAGTGCAGTCTCATAATGATGCACTGGTAATATATGTACTCATAAAAAATCTCGAGTTAAACGTGTGTTAATTTATCTAGGTAGCTCGGCCAATATCATTAGATCGAGGGTCATGGAACAACTAGGTCTATAAGACCAAATTGTGCATGTGGTCAGAGTTCTAAATGGATTCAACATGGTATGTGAGACCGCTAGAGGGGAGATAACATTACTAGTGAACACTGTCGGAACCATTCAGGAAAAAAGGTTCTACGTGATCGAAGGAGACATGAGATACATTGCTATGTTCGGGAGACCATGAATTCACAACATTAGGGTAGTACCCCCAACGCTGCACCAGGTGCTGAAATTCCCGATGCAAGGAGGGATTAAAATAGTTTACGGAGAACAACCGACCACAAAAGTGGTGTTCGCGATCGACGAGGTTATCCCGGTATCCGCACTTTCGATATCGAAGGGTCTAAGTCTAGTGACCAAAGAGGAAACCAAATAGCAATTACCGACACCAGGCTCGATCGAACAGGAAAAGCAGGGGACAGGTGAGGACGACGACTACAGAGTTCCCATGTCTTTCATAGTCCCCGATGATTCCGACGCCACCAAATCAATGGTTGAAGAACTGGAGAAAGTCATATTGATCGAACAGTTGCCCGGTCGTAAGGTATACCTGGGCACGGGGTTGAGTCCCGAGCTCAGGAAAAAACTCATTCAATTCCTTATAGCTAACATATATTGTTTCGCTTGGTCCCACATCGATATAACAGGGATTCTGCCCGGAGATAACTACTCACAAGCTGAGCCAAGATCTGAAGATCCATTCGGTCAAGAAGAAAAGGAGGCCTCAGTCTAAAGTCAAGCATGCATTCATCAAGGATGAGGTATATAAACTCTTTAAAATAGGGTCCATCTAGGAGGTTAAGTACCTGGATTGGTTAGCAAACGTAGTAGTAATCCCTAAAAAGGGGAATAAATTAAGAATGTGTGTAAACTATAAAGACTTAAACAAGGCATGCCCTAAGGACTCTTTCCCTCTGCCAAATATCGATCGCATGATCGATGAAACAGCCGGCTACGAGATCCCCAGTTTTCTCGACGCCTACTCCGGGTACAACCAAATTCGGATAGATCTCGACGACCAGGAAAAAATTTGCTTCATCACTAAATACGGTACCTACTGCTATAACGTAATGCCATTCAGACTAAAAAATGCAGGTGCCACTTATCAACACCTAGTAAATCGGATGTTCGAAGAGCAAATAGAAAAATCAATGGAGGTTTACATTGACGATATGTTAGTTAAGTCCCTGCGAGAAGAGGACCATTTGAAACATTTGCAGTAGACCTTCAACATATTGAAAAAATACAATATGAAGCTGAACCCGGAGAAATGCACATTCGGAGTTGGGTCGGGGAAATTCCTCAGATTCATGGTGTCCAATTGGGGAATCGAAATTAATCCCTATATGATCAAGGCCATCGAGGACATCATCGTTGTGGACAATGTCAATGCCGTTCAAAGGTTAACCGAGCGTATAGCCTCTTTGGGTAGATTTATCTCGAGGTCATTCGACAAGAGCTATTTGTTCTTCTCACTGTTGAAGAAGAAGAAGAATAACTTCTCATGGACCCCGGAGTGCCAACAAGCCTTGGAGGAACTCAAGCGGTACCTATTGAGCCCACATTTGCTTCATACTTCGAAGGCAGGCAAACAATTATACCTGTACTTAGCGGTAAGTGGAGTCCTGGTTCGGGAAGAGGAAGGTACACAAATTCCTATCTATTATGTTAGCAGAACTCTATGCGAGGCCGAAACTAGGTATCCTCACCTAGAAAAATTGGCGCTCGCTTTGCTAAGAGCCTCTAGGAAGCTAAAACCGTATTTTCAATGCCATCCCATATGCGTTGTGACTACTTACCCATTAAGAAATGTAATGCATAAACCCGAGCTCTTGGGACGATTGGCCAAATGGGTCATGGAGATCAGCAGGTACGATATCAAATTTTGGCGGACTTCGTGGCCGACTTCACTCCGACCCTAATTACGGGACCTCTTACAGAATATGTACCCTCTTTACGGACGGTGCCTCGATCACAAAGGGGTCCGGGCTTGGCATCGTGCTGAAGCCACAGATGGGTAATGTAGTTACGCAATCTATTACAACTGTAAAATTGACTAACAACGAGGCCGAGTATGAGGCCATGATTGTAGGTCTTGAACTGATTAAAAGCCTGGGGGCCAAGGTAATCGAATCTAAGTGCGATTCCCTCCTCGTGGTGAACCAAGTCAATGGAACGTTCGAAGTCAAAGAGGAACGAATGTGAAGATACCTGGATAAGCTATAGGTGATGTTACATCGGTTCAGGGAATGGACTTTACAACATGTACCTCGGGATCAAAACAACAAGGATGATGCTCTGCTAACTTGGGATCGTCGGTCGATGATGATGAATTCAACTCGAGAATGGTCGTACAACTCAAGATTAGTTGCATTTGAGAAAGTCAAGGAGAAGAAAGTTATTGATTTCCTATGGGACCACATAATATGCCAATTCGGAATGTCGGTCGAGATCGTGTGCGACAATGGAAAGTAGTTCATCGGTAGCAAAGCGAGTAAGTTTTTCGAAGATCACAAAATCAAAAGGATCCTATCAACGCCCTATCACCTTAGTGGAAATAAGCAAGCAGAATCCACAAACAAAACCATACTCCAAAACCTCAAAAAGAGGTTGACCGACGCCAAAGGGAAATGGAAGAAAGTCTTGCCCGAAATCCTATGGGCATATCGTACGACCTCAAAATCCAGTACCGGGGCCACCCCGTTCTCGTTGGTCTACGGTGCCGAAGTTCTTATACTAGTCGAAGTAGGAGAACCGAGTCTTAGGTTCTGATATGCGACCGAAGAGTTAAACGACGAGGCCATTAGTACGAACCTGGAACTGTTAGACAAAAGGCGCGATACCGCCCTCGTCCGGTTGGCCTCCCAAAAGCAACGGATCGAAGATATTACAATCGGAGAGCCAACCTTTAACACTTCAATACTGTGGACTTGGTGTTAATAATGGTGACTTTGATCACCCGAAACCCGAATGAAGGGAAGCTGGGACTGAATTGGGAAGGTCCATATCGAATTATCGAGATCGCCGTCAAAGGATCGTACAAACTCGAAACGGTGATTGGTGATCGGCTATCGAACAATTGGAACATAACCCACTTAAAACAAATACGACTGCTAAGGTACGACCTCATTCATTACTTTCCATTAAATATGTTACGAATTGGACTAACGCTTGCAGGTAACGGCCAAGGAATGATGTAACTATTAGGCATGAAAGCACGCGTTGTACTCTTTTTCCCTTGAACCAGTTTTGTCCCAAATGGGTTTTCGGGTAAGGTTTTTAACGAGACAACAGTGAATTGTGCTAACTTAGAATTGAAGACCGATTATGAACCAAAGTCAAGGTTCGCATCAACAGTATTCGAGTCCTCTCTAAGATCGGCCTCGAATACTAGGGGCCATCACCCTCGGGTAATGATTTTAGCAAGGAAGGAAACTTCATGCTCAAACAAGTCTAGACTTGGTGGATAGGATTTGTTGTAAGGGCAAAACAGTCAAATGAACCGTGCCCACATAGACCACTTAAGCCATAACATAAAGCTTGTACACATTTGCAATCTTGTATGTTGCACATAAATAAAAGAAAGTTTCTACCTTGCAGATACATATTTTGTCTCTTAAAAACTATTGTATTTTGTTCCTTATGGGCATCGGGCCCAAAAGCCGCCTCTGTCCGAATCCAAGAGATCATCCCTACTCAGGGACTGTCTTCGTGGGCAAGCTCGTACAGCTCGAGCTACGAAGCCTCGGGGCACAAAACTTATTGAGAAGTGCCCGAACTTCAAAGGCTACAGCTATCCCTATTCAGGGACTGTTGTCCCGGGAAAGCCCGGATGACTCAGGGTAATAAGCCCATTAGGCAACACCCGAACTTAAATATCTATGGCCGTCCTAGAACGGCTCGTAGACGTCCGAGATCCGTATCCAAAACATAAGGCCTTCAAAATTTCTAAACCGCTTCAAAGGCTACCCTTGGCAAAATTATAATCTAAAAAATTCTAAGTAAACACTTCGGGGAAAGCTTCCGGTCATACCAATCCCCCACAAGTCTTAAACAAAATAATACCGAGAGCGAGCATTGTTAGAACTTCCGAACAAGACCTAATTATTATGTGCTAAGACATTCGGTATCTTTGCAATCGTAAAGAAAAAAAGCAAAAAAGAATAAACTTGGAAATTGTCGAAGAGAAAAAAGAAACTTGTATATATACACAGATCTTTACAAAGACCAAACGACCTCAACAAAAAAATACAAAAGTACAAAAGCGAAGAAAAATCTACAAGGCACCTAAGAACCCTGATCTTCGCCGGAGCACGCCTCATCACCAGGGCCATCGGGGTCTTCCCCATCCTCGCATCCACCCAAATCCTCGGAATCTTCCTCATCCTCGGGGTACGCCAACTTCTTAGCCTCGGCCTCGAGCTTCTTAACATTTTTGATCTCGGTCGATAAATCGAATCCCCGGGCATGAACTTCCTCGAGAGACTTCCTCCGGGACTTCCACTTCACATATTCGACAATGGCCTTCAGGCGTTCCTGGGCTGCCTCAGCATCAACTTTGTACTAGGCCACTATCTCTTTAGCGTCGGCCCTGGTTATTTCCGCCACTAACTTGGTTGCTTCAAGCTCCTAGCAAGGGAATCCCGTACGGCAATGGCCAAGCCCAGTTGAGAATGGAGGTCTTCGATTTTTTGGGACCGAGTTTCAGCTTTTTCCTTCACCGATCGAAGTTGGGCCTCCGGCGAGGCCCAGCTGCTCCCGGGCAGTCTCCTTTTCTTAAGCCAATCGGTCCATCTTGCCCTTCCACTCATCGGCCATGGCCTTGACCTCATCTATCTCAGCCTGGAGCTAGTCGACCCGATCAACCTTCTACTAGACCTGCGAATTACGACCGTTAGATGTCGTGTCTAGATCATCATCACTAACTTCAAATATTTTTACCTATTCCACCAGGTCGACGTGCTCTTTCTGAGCCGTATCCAACTCGGCTCGAAGGCTCTTGACTTCTCCTTCACGTTGCTCACTGAGAAGCTTATACATGCCTATATTCTCAACAGCTCTTTGACTTCGACCTCGAGTTGGCTCAACTCATCCCGGTTCTGGAGGAAGGTTTCATGGTGGACCACCGAGGCCTGCAAATATGAGATGATATATTAGAATTATCAAGAACTAAAGTTGAAAAATAAAAAGGTTTGGTAATATCTTACCTGGTTCAACGCCTTTTATGCTTCGTTGACCAGGCATGACGCATCTACCTCGTTCAGTTTTTCCTAGTCTTCTTCGGTTACCAGGCACCGGAGGTAACTAGTTATCCCTACGGGGGCAAAAAAAAATCGGGCATCCTCCAGAACTGTGATAACGACAGACCGCTTCCGACCAGTATCTGTGCTCAGAGCGGGGAATGGATTGATGAATCTCGGGATCAAGCTCGACCCGCCAACCTCCGAGGGTGAACTTTTCCTTGGTACCTCTAATTCACCCAATTCGGTGAAATCCTTCAGGGCGGATGAATCTACACCATCAAAAAGGCCTCGGAGGGGATCGTCCGCTCCGTGGACCCTCTCGTGGGATCGCACCTTCATCGTTCGGGCTTCATCGAACATTGATTCTGCGAACGAAGGCGATTTTGAAATATCTATAATGTCGAGGGGGGTAGAGTCGGCATCTCGAGAGTTCTCAGCCCTCACTTCTACATCAGCCTCGCAAACTTGGAGGGGATTAGCTTCCATAATTTCCCCCTCAGGTGCCACCCATTCCTCGAGGACGGACGACTCATGGGCCAAAAAATTTTCATCCTCCTCGGGCTTGTCTCTAATCCGGAGGAGTGATTTCAAGTCAAGCACTCGGGAGTTAGAGGTTTCCTTTGGCTTACCAACCAGCCTCCTTCTCGTTTTCTTTTTCTCCGAGCTCGAGTAACTTGAGGCCCTTTTCCTTTTCTTCTCCCTTAATGTGGCTCTGGGATGTCCCGGAGCAAAAGAATCGGCAGGTAATGCCCCGACCCCAACCGGGGGCCAAAGATCGACGGTCTTAGGAAAACTTGCAAAAGAGAAGTAAAGAAAAATAAGAACGTGGTGCTAGAAAAAGAAGTCTTGCACAACCTATTCGGAAAAAAGATCTTTTCATGGGAACGGGCCTCCCAACGGCCCTTTAAAAGTTTATGCCATGAGCTCTCAAAATAGGGCATCTGCGAGACAGTGCCTTCTTTCTATTCCTTTAACCGATGAACGTCATTCGGGACTCTAGCGACAGCTGCGCCACTACAAACACCAATGAGAAAAAAAGGAGATGAGCATGAAATCAAAATTCAAAGAGAAGTTGTACTTACGTGATGCATTCCACTTCTCGAGGAATGGCCTATATTCGACCGGAATCTAGTCCGAGGTCCTCACTCGGATAAAATGTCCCTGCCAACCTCGATCAAAGTCTTTATCGATGCTTGAAAATGGGGCTTTACTAGCTCGGCGCACGAGCTTTATCAATCCCCCTCAGAAGATTCGGGGACTGTACAGACAGAGCAAACGATCTACGGTGAACCGACATGAGTCGATCTTGTTTACAAAAAATTGAAGGAGGATTACGACCCTCCATAACGATGGGTAGATCTGGCCGAGACATACCTCGTACCTCTTACAAAAGTTTATAATGACTAGATCCACCGGGCCCAGCATAAAGGGAAAAGTGTAGACACTTAGGTTACCTTCAACGTGGGTAGTAATGGCCTCGTCAAAGTCGGGGACCACTATATCCTTTTCGGCCCAGTTGCATTCCTTTCGGACTAAGGGGAGATCATCTTCGGTGATCGAGCAAATATATCTCGATGCCTCCTCACGCCGACCATGCACCGAAGAGGGCTTCTCGATCTTAAAGTCATCAACGATCGAACAACCCCCGAGAATGAACATCTTCAAGGGAGGTTCAAGAGTCGGTTCATCGGTAACCACGTTAGCAGCGGATCTCCCAAGGTCGACAACATCAAAAGTGGTTTTGTTGGTTCCGGCAGTCGTTTGGGAGGTAGAAGCGACCTTTTGGGGAACATATTTGGAGGTTTTGGCCATTGTTGACTGGGAAAAACTTGAAAAAGATAGAGAAAGGGTGAAAGTTGACAGCTCAAATGTGTTGGCTTGAGTAGAAGATGAGTAAAAATTCTGCAACGTACTTGAGTAGCGGAGGTAAAAATGTTAGAGTGTAAAATAGGGTATTGGATTTCTAAAGGCATGAGGGTAGAGGTTTGAACATAAAGTAAAAAATGAACAAATGAGGAGGTATTTATAGGGACCTCGTGATGCTTCACGTCCAAGAACAACCAACTGACGAAACGTTTCGGGCTTTTTGTCATTTTTGTCACGGCGTATTGAAGAAGGAATCAAGGTGCTCATGTCGTTTCTAGTGAGCTTGCTCTCTGGGAAATGAGGGGACTATCTGTATACGGGTAAAAATCGAGCTCATGATATACTCCGATCTCCAATAGGATAAAACGAGATTGAGATATGATTGCGAAGAATCAGAATCAAAGCAAAGGTCTGATCGAGTCAGAATCAGGGGGGCACGATGCATGCCCTTGAGAATATCGGGGTTATGATTCGATCCAAATCCTAAAAGACTTTAGAGAACATTGTCGGGCAATCAAGCACGACCAACAGAAGGCCGTGATATCTCGGCACGTATCGATGAAGAACCGAAAATCAGTTAAATAAATTTTTTTTTACCTTTTATGGAATTGTACTTAGAGTAGGATTCCTCTACTATATAAATGGGGTCTGATAATTCATTAGACACTTGGTAACACGTATTCCAAAATAATATACTACTATTTTTACTGTTATTGTAAGCTTTTCCTCTCGTATCAATATTGTCCATTGTGAGACGGATCGAGGGTGAATATTTCACTAAGGCTGGAATCATCATCCTCGCGTTGTTTGAATTTACTGTATCTTTACTTGTCCATTTTAACTCAATTTATCATTTTGTATCAAATTAATTTGCATATCCTTAAAACCGCTTACAAACTTAATTGTTATCCGATTTTGAGTGTAAACAATATAATTAAAAAACTTATTTGACTCCTAAATAATATTTTAAATATTACATAAAGTGAAATAGAGGGCGTAAGATTTTTTTTTGTTTCGCTAATCTCAAACCCAAAATCAATGATTAATAGCCTGTTTGGTCAAGTTTTTCCAAGTTGAGAAACACTTTTTTTTTTAAAAAGTATTTTTTCTTTTCAAAGTTGAAGTGTTTGGCCAAACTTTTAAGAGAAAAAAAAAAGTGCTTTTGAGTAGAAGGAGAAATAGTTTTGGAGAAACAGAAAAAAGTAGCTTCTTCCGAGAAACACTTTTTTGTGAAGCAATTTGAGAAAAATATACTTAGAAGTACTTTTTAAAAGTTTGGCCAAAAACAAATTGCTGCTTAGAAGTATTTTTCAAATTAATTAGCCTAACACAAAATATTTTTCACCAAAATACTTTTAAAAAAAGCGCTTTTGAAAAAAATACTTCTCAAAGTAAACTGATTTTTTTAGCTTGGCCAAACAGGCTATAAGACAGAGGGATTTTTCGTCCATCTCACTATATTATTTGATGATGAGACATTAAGCTAAAACGAAGACATTGAGTTAAAATTAATGTGAGAGTAGAACTTTAATTTTTCGGTGTTCAACATCTTTAATATTGTCTAACTAACGCATAGAGAAAGCTCGTATTCCAGCTCCAGATGATAGTTTACCGCTTCATGGCAGTTAAAATGCACTAAATAACTAATATTGGATTATTGATGCCTGCCCAATTTACATTATCTTGTCTAAGGAATTATATTGAGATTAGATTCTTTGATGCCTTTGACCAAATACCACCTTCTCAAGCGTGCAAAATTGGTTTTTTTTTTGCCAAACACAAAGTGGTCAACAAATTGAGAATTTGAATATAATGGAACTTTGGGCTGGTCGGTTTTATGTAAAATGACCAAAACATATTATTCCCAATTCCTACGAACTAAATTACGTTATACCATAATTTATATTACTTAGTCACCATATTCTAAGCGGATCAATTATTCGTGCGGCATGCAATATGTATTTAATTTCTTTTAGCTATATATAGTTCATGAAAAATTGAAGAACACGAAACACCTTGTTAATTTATGAACTACTGAAGTATTGAGATCTTGATCCACGTTTGACACCTCATTTGAGATTTTTTTATTTTTTTATTTTTTTTTAATTTTCAGACTCGAGCATTCCAACATAGTACCATCTACATATATGCTTCGAATCAGGGACAAGAAATTCATCACGATTTTGAAATGCATGTTATTCTAGGCTAAAAGTTAAATACGCTTTAAATAAAGAAATTAAAGGTATGCTTCATTTTAAGTGTGTGTGTGAGGAGGGAAGGTAGGACCATTAGTTACCTCAGAATAAAAGTTTGAGTTTTCCACGCAATTTGGACGATTTGATATGCATCTTTTGATCTCAGTCTTTCAATTATTTAATCCTTCCTTTTTATATGAAATCATCAAAATCGTAAGGCAAGCGATGTGTACACATGGTTTTATTATTGTACTACTAAGATTAAAGCAAGAACGTTCAAAGTGGCAACACAACCTTAGCTTTATGGTAAAATATAATCAACCTTTGATTTAGATCATCAAATAAAGTACTGTATTCCTGACAGAGATATTACATTCAAGAGGGGAAGATGATATGAAATTACATCAATTGGTTCAATCATTGAGAAAAGCCTAATTCATGCATGACATATGTAGTGGCTGTTCAATTTGAGAGAACAGTGTCCGCAAAACCTTAAAGTTTAGTCTGTTCTTGTCTAAAGAAAATGTATCTCATCCAAGAAAAAAAAAGAAAAGAAAGGAAAAAAATCGGAAAAGTTTGTTTTTTAATAACATAGAGTACTAAAAGAACAACTTATCGAGCCAAACGAAATAAAAGAAGGCCTAATACTCTGATAAAAGTGGTTAAAAAGTTTTAAAATTTTTTTGTACGGTTTGTTTGGTGGTTGTGTGTTGGGCTGGCATCAATTGAAGCCTAATTCACGTAGAAAAAAGAATATGATGATAAATACATATCACTAGTATGTAATTACAAACTACAAATTTAAGAAACAAAGAAATTGGATCCATTAATATTTACTTACGTTATACACTATACAGATAAATGACAACCCACCAGGAGAAGATAAAGTCTAGTAAAGCAATGCAAAGCGAAGCATATCCTGCTTTTCATCAGCCAAACAGCAAATTGATCTTCTCATGAAATAGAGCCACAACTCTATGTCCCAAACTCCATTATTGATGCCAAATGGAAACCATTAATTGGTCCCTCAATCATTTCTAGATTTATTTTTTAGCTGATTAGGAGTTCATTTTGTAGAGAAATACATTAAAATCAAACTCCTCCTAAAAATTAAAGAGTTCTAAGCCTTAGTGCCCCTAAGGATTGGGTAATGACATAATAAAAGAGAGTATTGGGACCCTTGAAATTGATATTGCCCATTGCACCTCTTCAGAGTGCTCTTTTGCATTTTTAAAATAAAATATTTGTACAAATAACAATAGTAGCACCTACTTTCCCACCCCTTCCCCTATATAAATACATCAACCGAGGCCTTCTCATTTCACTGTCAAGTAAAACTTGCTAGTCTTTTGCAATTCTTAGCACTTCTTTGTGAGCGAGCAATAGAGAGAGTGCTAGAGATTTGAAATTCTTTGGTTAGAAATACAAAAAAAGAGAATATGGCTGGTTTTTCTACAGATCACTGGGCTTTTGCTTTTGGTGTCCTTGGTAAATATAGCCTCTTTTTCCTTCTTGACATTATTGTTTTTCTTTCAGCTTATTATTTTCACACTTATAATTCGTCATAGTATTCTTCAAGAGAAGAATATTAGTGAAGACCCAGTGTGCATGTAATGTAATGTATGATAACTAATCATAATATTTAGGCCTTGGTAAATATGAGCACATCTACAAGTAGTTAATGTGATAGTCACTTCGTCGTACTAGCATATGTTTTTAAGTTATTAACGTGTTTCTCCTAAATCATTTGTTAATTTCTAAAATATGGTCATATATTTGTAATTCTAAACTTATCGTGTTTTTGTTTATTTCTTTTGAAACTTGCAGGTAACATCGTCTCGTTCATTGTATTCCTTTCTCCAATGTGAGTTTCCACTTGCTTTCTTTTTTATTTTAATATTGTAACTTTTTTTTTTTTTGGCTTTTAATTTAACACTATATTTTCACACTTTTGCCAGGCCCACGTTTTACAAAATTTACAAGAAGAAATCAGCTGAAGGTTATCAATCAATTCCATACGTGATTGCTCTATTCAGTTCCATGCTTTGGATATACTATGCATTTCTCAAGACCAACACTACACTCCTCATCACTATAAACTCCTTTGGGGTCTTCATTGAAACTATCTACGTTGGTTTCTATCTGTTCTATGCACCAAAGAAAGCCAGGGTAAGTTTTTCAGTGAATCAAGTAGAGTTTTTCTTTTTCTCTTTTAAGGAGTTATTATATAAGTTTAATCCTCACAATTTATTTGACGCAGGTCCAAACTGTGAAGATGCTGCTATTATCAGTGGTGGGTGGCTTTGGTGCTATTGTTCTGGTTACCCAATTTCTATTCAAAGGGGCCGTTCGTGGACAAGTGGTTGGATGGATTTGCCTTGTATTTTCCTTATGTGTGTTCGTAGCACCCTTAGGCATTGTGGTGAGCTTTTACATACAAATATTTCAAACATGGTCGTCTTCTCTATTTTTATTTTCATGCGTGAAGAATATAATGCTGATGATTTTTCTCGCAGAGAAAAGTTATAAAAACAAAGAGTGTTGAATACATGCCATTACTCCTATCAGTGTTTCTCACATTAAGTGCTGTAATGTGGTTCTTCTATGGTCTTCTACTTAAAGACATTAACATTGCTGTAAGTTCTATATCAAGCTCATCATATCACTTCTTTATTTTGCATGTATATGTGTTGCTGTAAGTCATACGTGTACTTTACTTGTTATCTTTTATAGGCACCAAACGTATTGGGATTCATCTTTGGTATTCTTCAAATAGTGCTCTACGTAATATACAACAAAAAAGAGAAGGCAATCCTAAAGGAGCAGAAACTTCCGGAGATACAAAAGCCATCAGTCATTTTGTTGGACGAGAACATGAACAACAAGAAGCTTCCAGAACTAACACAAGAACAGATTATTGACATTGTGAAACTTGGTTTAATGGTTTGCTCAGATAAAGTACACGTAGCGTCGTGTCCACATGATAATACATGTGCAGCTACAGCTCACGAGAACACGCCGCCGAAGCTACAAACTGTGGAAGCTGCCTAAGACAATATTAGAACTTCCGAGTTTGGAATTGGCATTGATTTCAGTGCACTATTGCACAAATTCTAGCCATTCCTTTGTTTTACTCTTTCCTAATCCTAAAGTGTGTTTATACACAAGTTTATTAGTTAAAGATCTTAATTAGCTCATGTTTCACCTAAGTTTTTTCCTGTACTCATCAGATAGATAAAAATGGGTGTTGATACATAGAGAGGCTAGTTGTGTGTTGGATTTTCTTTTGTAGCAATAAAAGCAACTTTTTCTCCAAAGTTCAATTGAGCTAAACTTGCTATATATTTATTTTAATATAAAGTAGATGGCCTTTGCTACGGCTAAGTATTCTACCAATTGAAAGGAACACTTCCTTTACAAGTTAAAATTTCTATTAGCCGTATTCTCCAAGCATCACGGGTTGAGTTGGACATATATATATTCATTAGCTGGTCTATTTGAACATAACCCCATTCAGTCTATATATCTAGAAGTTTTGCCAATTTGTGCGGCCTATATATATACATAATCCAAATTGATCAATAACAAAAATTGTCAAAACAAAAAACACTAGTGTTTTTTAGATCTGATTGGCTTGATATATCATGATAAATAAAAGAAAAGTCTTTTTTAAAAATTTCATTTAATACTATTCAAATTATAACAGAACAACTAAATAAACTAAGAATGATATTTAATTGGTTGGGATGGTTGATAATAGCCCATTATTTAGCCCAAATTGACATGCTCAGCATCTTGACCCAAGCAAAATTTTAAGACCCAACCCAGTTATCAATTCAAATGCAATCTCATGGACACTATTATATGGAGGAAATTGTTAAATCAACCACCAAATTGGAATAGGATTATTAGAAGGTATATGCGTAAAACTTTTATTGGCGTCTGTTTGATCGTTCCCATTTAACTTGCACTCACTTTTACAAAAACTTTTAACTGGCATCCAATATTTAGGTATACACTTTCTTCTCCGGTGTTGCTGCTTCGTTTCTGTACTGTTGCTTCTTCTCGGTGTTGGTTGTTTCTTCCTTTTTACCATTGCTCCTTTGTTGCTTTTTCTTCCTAAAATTGATGAGTGTCAAAATTTGAGTTGGTACTTGTAGACTGTAGTGGAAAATCGAACGTCAGTATTGTTGAACCTAGAGAAAGTTGCTTGATGGTTATCTCGATAAAACTGCTGAAACGGACCTCTTGAGAGATAGAAAAATGTCAGATTCGATTCTGAAGTTACAATGGAAAGATATAAGAACTTCAGATCTCGATTCTGAAGTTGCATTAAAGAAATTGAAGAACTTCAGATCCCGATTCTGAAGTTGCATTGAAGAAATTAAAAAACTTCAGATCCTGATTCTGAAGTTGCATTGAAGAACTTCAAATCCCGATTCTGAAGTTGCATTGAAGAGGTAGAAGAACTTCAAATCTGATTCTGGAGTTGCATTGATGAGATATAGAAGAGTTTTAGATCCGCTCTTAAACCCTAAATTTGTAACTTCAAACGCAAATATGAAATTATTATATGCAAATTCTTAAGTGTATTACGGAGTGGATAAATTTTGCCAATATTTTTAAACCTTTTCCAATAATTTAGGGGATATATATATATATATATATATATATATATATATATATATATATATATATAATGACGAAATATAATAAAGCAGGAAATTAAAGAGTGTTATTACAACATGAAACCGATCTTAACGATGCAGTTCCTAACAAGCTTTTGCGGTAAGTAAAGAAAGCAAATAAAGGCATTGTGCTTTAAAATATGTTTACACGTTCAGCATATCCTTCCAACATCTGTGTGCTTACATAATGTGCTAGAACGTGTGCGACTGAGTTGGCTTCACGCTATATGTGCTTGACTGGTGGCTGGTCCATTGCTGCGAAGAGGAACCTGCAATTATTCAGTAAAGTTGTGTGGGCATCATTAGTCATGTGTGGTTTTATAAGTATGAACAATACCTAACAGTCAGTTTCCACAATCAGTGGCATTATGTTTTTAGTAAAGGCCAGCTCAAGTCCCTTCAGTAGGGCTGTAAGTTCATCTTGGAGTGACGTAGTGGCCACAAAAGGGCTGGAGAACTCAGCTATCCAGCTTCCATAGGAATCTCTAATGATTCCTCCTACTCCTCCATAGTTGGAGTTTTTTTTGTGTACACCATCTATGTCGAGTTTATAGATATTTTGTGGTGGCGGCACCCACCGTACTTGAATTCTTGTGGTTTGCTGATGAGTTGTTCTTTGGTTTGTGAGGCAAAGGTATTCAATTGCTTGGGCAACTGTGTGTTGCTAGTGATGTTTGCACAGGTTTTTTTGAATAGGTTATTATTGCGGTGTAGCCATATATTCCATAGAGTAATGGGGTGATAATGGACAATGTGGCCTGGTTTTGGTTTGGTAGAACTATTGAGTCAGTGGAAGTACATAGTTCTTTAATCCATGTACTGAAATTTGGTGGATTAAAGTCTATATGTAGGATGTTCCAAATGGGGTTATTGCGTGGGCAATGGAGAAAGATGTGTTTTGTGTCTTCCATAATATTACAGTGGGGACCGGAGGGGGGGGGGATTATTTTTCTATAGAATAGCATGGATGTTGTAGGTAGGCGCTTTATGATTAATAGCCACATGAAGTATTTTAGTTTGTTATGGCAGTTGCCTTTCCATATCCAAGAGTATTCAAATTCCATTGGTGTTTGTGTAGATAGGCAATGCCTAATTAAAGAGTAGGCCGACTTGGTAGTGAAGGAACCGTCGGCGGTTGGTTTCCAAAAGAAGTTATCTTTGGCAATTTCAGAGAATAGTATGTAGGTGGTATGAATTAATGATTGAATATCTACAGGGATTTCAAAGGATAATTGGCTTAGATTCCAAGAGTTTAGTTGTAATATGTATGAGAGATTTGTCCCCAAGTCCGTATTTGTTAGTGGACCTTGGATGAGAAACCTTAGAGGTAACTGCACAATGATCCAGTTATCCTTCCAAAGGTTAATGTGATTACCCACATTCCAGGCTAATGGAGTAATGGAGTTGAAGTTATTTATGATAGAGGCAACACTAGTTGCATTTGCCTCAGAGAATAGGATAGGGTCATCTGCGAATAGGAGATAGGATATGAGGGGCTTGTTCGACTGATTTTGATAGGTTTCCATTGAAAAATGTTCACTGCATGGTCAATGTATCTAGTAATTGATTGCATACAGATGATGAAGAGGTAGGAGATAATGGGTCTCCTTGGCGTATGCCACGAGAGGGTTCAAAGAATTCTGTCAGTTGACCATTGGCTATGATAGAAGTAGATGATGTTGATTCTTTCATATTTCGGCTATTCAAAGAAGCAGGAAAAACAGAATCCTAGGGCCCAACGACTCAGCAGGAAACTGGACGTTTGACCTACAGAATATACGAAGCATTATCTTAAACAACTTTATAGATATCTACACTAATGAATTACCCTTTTGTTCTAAACATATTACCCATAATCCAAGCACTCTCAATATCCTTAGCGACAGAGATAAAGAGTTCCTTAGTAGAGATCTAAATACACTTGAAATTCCCAAAGCAATAAAGTCTTTTAAGCCACTCAAAACACCAGGACCATATGGTATTCACCCAATTTTCTTCCAGAAATATTGGGTGGACACAAGTCCCTCGATCATCAACATATGCTCACAAGCTTTCCAAACCCCCACAACTGACCATGAGATAAACAAGACATATGTTTCTCGCATCCCTAAGATAAAAAAACCTATAATACATCTACAATTATAGACCTATTAGTCTTTGTAACACGATCTATAAGACAATTACAAAAATTATTGTGAATAGGATATGGCATTTTCTTAACAAATTTATTAGCCCTGATCAGCGCAGCTTCATCCCTGGAAGACGTGCTATTGATAATACTATTATAGTTCAGGAAGATATTCACTCTTTTAAAAAGAATTCAGGTGGTAAAGAGAAAATGATGCTTAAATTAGACCTAGAAAAATTATTTGATCTCCTGGAATGGTCCTTCATTAGAAATTTTCTTCATGCCCTAAACTTCCTTATCAAATTGATCAATCTAATTATGAAATATATATATATATATATATATATATATATATATATATATATATATATATATATATATATATATATATATATATATATATATATATATATATGTGTGTGTGTGTGTGTGTGTGTGTGTGTGTGTGTGTGTGTGTGATGGATGTCTATCTTCCTCCATGCTCTTCCTCTCAAATGCTTAATGACATATTTCTTCATTTTTCATGTCTATATAAAGGTATTGTAATAAATGGAAAGAATACACAATTGAAGTAGAAATAATAATCTCTCCTCTCATTCTCTCTATATCTCTTAGCTTGTTTTTCCTTATTCTATATTGTTACTTTGAGCTATATTTTATAATACGTTATCAGCACGAGACTCTACCGTCTCAAGAAGCTCTTTGAGAAGGCTAAAGTATAATTTTTCTCCTCTTTAATTATGACTGATATTTTAAAAAGAAAGTTCGTTGCCATTGAAATTTCGGGCAAAAACTATATGACATGGGTGTTGGATACTCAAATCCATTTAGATGTAATTGGTCTTGGAGATACCATTAAAGATAGAAATAAAGCATCTACCCAAGACTGTGCTAAGGCCTTGATTTTCTTGCGCCATCACCTTGATCAAGGGTTGAAAATAGAATATCCCATAGTCAAAGATCCACTTGTTTTGTGGAATGGCTTAAAGGAAAGATATGCCAACTTAAAGTTGGTCATACTTCCACAAGCACGATATGATTGGGCTCATCTGAGGCTCCAAGACTTTAAGTCTGTTTCTGAATATAATTATGCGATGTTTAGAATTACTTCTAAATTGAAACTCTGTGGAGATAATATCAATGACTATGATATGCTTGAAAAAGCGTTCACAATATTTTATGCCACCAATATAGTCCTGCAACAGCAGTACCGAGAGAAAAATTTCAAGAAGTACTCTAAATTTATTTCTCTTCTCCTTGTGGCTGAACGAAACAATGACTTGCTCATGAGAAATCATGATAATCGACCCATTGGGTCTACACCATTTTCCGGTATGAATGAGGTGTATTTTCATTATGCTAAGCGTGAAAATGGTCGTGGCCCTGTTCGTGGTCGTGGCCGTGGCCAAGCAATATTTTTCTTTTCTTATGTGCTAATATTATATTATTCCACTTAATATAGAAAATTAGTACCGAACAAATGTTGGATTTTTTATGTCAATATGACTTAATTATTTAAAGTACCAACAATATCAATGCCTCACTTTTGTTCAAGTAATTGGTTTGTAAGCCTAGTAATCTGAGTTCTAATAAAGCGTCATTAGCCTTTTCTTCAAGAAGGATGTCAATTAAGAGGTTACATGTATAACTTTGACCATTTTTATTTAGCATATTTTAGGAAATTTTTTTGTTACTTAACCATTGTATAATATATTATTTATGGTAACTCGTTAATATGACTACAATATTTCTTCATTTTGTTTATTATATACCTTATGAACGATTGTCATGTTTTTAACGTTTATACAATTTATTGTCTACTTTTGTGTTTAGTTACCTTTATTTGCACACTCATTGTTTCATGTGTATTAATATAACTTATGTTTTTCGTGTTTTAAAATCATATGACAACCTAAAAATAATTGCATTATTTTTAGCTATGGAATTGTTTGTATCATAATTAGAGTTTGTTCGAAATTGCATTAAAAGTCACTATTGAATCATTGATTTAACTTTTTTTTTCTCTGAAAATACTAATATTTATTCATATACTTTTTTTTGTATGTCAAATCATGGGAAGCAAATATGGATATCTCTCAAAGCAAACTTGGATCAAAGTTCAATTGTAAAAATATTTGCTTAATTGATTCATGTACGACACATACAATATTCAAAGAGAAGAAATATTTCTCTCATTTAAGTACGTGTAAGGCAGATGTTACTACAATTTTTGATAGTAGTAATCTAATTGAAGGCTCTAGAAGAGGTAATATAACTCTGCCTAAGGGAACAATACTTATCATAGAAAATGCAATGTTCTCCTCCAAGTCCAAGTGGAACTTGTTGAGTTTTAAAGATGTCCATCGAAATGGATTTCATATTGAGACAATATATGAGAATAATCTCGAATATCTCATCATTACCAAGAATGTCTCTGGCTAGAAAATGGTTATTGAGAAGTTTCCATCTTTATCTTGTAGCCTGTATTGGACAAGAATTAGTGCAATTGAGGCACATTCTATCGTAAACCAAAAGGTTACTGATTCCAATACTTTTGTACCTTGGCATGATCGATTGGGACATCTTAGATCAATTATGATGAGATGAATTATAGAAAACTCAAATGACCATCCATTAAAGAATTTAAAGTTTCTTTTAAATAATAAATTTTCTTGCACTTCTTGTTATCAAGGCAAGTTAATTATTAGACCATTACCAACAAAAAGGTCGGGATTGAGTCCCATGAGTTCTTGAAACGTATATACGGGGATATTTGTGGACCTATTCACCCACCTAGTGGGTCGTTTAGATATTTTATGGTCTTAACAGATGTATCTTTTAGATGGTCTCATGTGTGCATATTATCATCTCGCAACCTGGCATTTGCAAAACTAATGGCACAAATAATTCGATTATTGGTACAGCTTTTCGATAATCCAATTAAGTCTATTCGACTTGATAGTACTGCTGAGTTTTCATCCCAAGCATTTAATGATTATTGCTTATCAATTGGGATAAAAGTGAAACATCTTGTAGCTCATGTTCATACTCAAAATGGCCTTGCAGAGTCTTTGAATAAACGTCTGCAATTGATAGTAAGACCGTTACTCATGAAAACGAGATTATCCACTTCTGTTTGGGGTCATGCCATTTTGCATGCTTCAACGCTAGTTCGTCTTGGACCGACAAACTATCATAAATATTCTCTGATGTAATTAGTTTTGGGTCATGAACCTAATATATCCCATTTAAGAATTTTTGGGTGCACAATATATGTGCTTGTAGCACAGCCATATCGCACCAAGATGGGTCCCCCAAAACGGCTAGGAATATATGTTGGGTTTGAATCGCTCTCCATTATTCGCTACCTCGAATCATTAACGTGAGAGTTGTTCACTGCTCGATTTGCAGATTGTCAATTCGATGAGGCATTTTTTCCAAAATTAGGGGAGAAATTGGTGAAATCAAACGGGAAATTTCGTGAAAAAATCCATCATTGTCTCATCTTGATCCACGTGCCTCTATTTGTAAAAAAGAGGTGCAAAAGATTATTTATTTGCAGAAAATATCAAATTAAATACCAGACACATTTACGGATCTGAAAAGGATAACGAAATCACATATCCCTGCCGAGAATATTCCAATCCGTATTGATGTCCCTGTTGGACAATCTTATAGTGTCATAGCTAATGAGTCAAAAATACTCCTAAAGTGTGGCAGGCCGTTGGGTTCTAAGGATCGAAATCCTAGAAAAAGAAAAATAAATGATCAAGATGACACTACGAATGAGTCTCATAAAGAAACCCATGATTTAACCAATCCTGAAATTCATGAGGAAATCAATGAGCCTGAGACTCAAGAAAATAAAGAACTATCAATAAACACAATCGATATTGAGACAAATTTGAATCGATTGAATATAGTTGTGGATTATATCTTTGCATACAATGTTGCATCTAGCATTATGCAAGATAATGAGGATCTTGAACCTCAATCCGTTGGAGAATGTCGACAAAGACGTGATTGGCGAAAACGGAAAGAAGCAATCCAATTTGAGTTGGATTCACTTGCGAAACGTTAAATTTTTAGGTCTATAGTCCAAACACCTAATGGTGTTAAGCCTGTTGGCTATAAATGAGTCTTTGTATGAAAAAGGAATGAGAAAAATGAGGTACAAAGATATAAGGCACACCTTGTTGTACAAAGATTTTCACAAAAGCCTAGTGTAATGTTCCGTCATCTCATTAGTCTTGATGTCCATGAAAAACTTCACATGCATTTAATGGATGTGGTTACAACCTACCTTTATGACTCACTTGATAATGAGATATACATAAAAATTTTCGAGGGATTTAAAATACCTGACGCACATAATTCAAAGTCCCGGGAAATATTTTCAATCAAATTGTAAAGATTTTTGTATGGTCTAAAGTAATCAGGAAGAATGTGGTATAATCACCTTAATGAGCATTTATTAAAGGAAGGTTATATAAATAATGTCATTTGTCCATGTGTTTTTATAAAGAAAACAACATCGAAGTTTGTTGCACTTGCTGTATATGTTGACGACATAAACCTTATTGGAACTCCTACAGAACTCCAAAAGGCAATTGATTATTTAAAGAAGGAATTCGAGATGAAAGATTTCGGAAAGACAAAATTATGTCTTGGTTTGTAAATTGAACATTTGGCAAACGGGACTTTTGTTCATCAATCTGCCTACATAGAAAAGGTATTGAAACTGTTTTACATGGATGAAGCACATCCATTAAGTACTCCGATAATTGTTCGATCACTTGATATGAATAAGGACCCGTTCCAACCTCAAGAAAAGAATGAAGAACTTCTTGGTCCTGAAGTACAATATCTTAGTGCAATTGGTGCACTAATGTATCTTGAAAACACTACAAGGTCTGACATAACTTTTTCAGTTAATATCTTAGCAAGATATAGCTCTGCTCATACAAGGAGACATTAGAATAGAATTAAACACATATTGCGGTATCTAAAAGGGACTACCGATATGGGCTTATTTTATGGCAATGATTGCAGTCCCGATCTTGTTTGTTATGCAGATGCTGGGTATTTATCTGACCCACACAAGGCTCGATCACAAATTGGCTATGTGTTTACATGTGGAGGTACTGCAATATCTTGGCGATCAACTAAGCAATCAATCGTGGCTACTTCATCTAATGATGCAGAGATAATTGCTATTCATAAAGCAAGTCTAGAATGTATATGGTTGAGGTCTATAATACACCTTATTCGAGACAAATATGATTTGAAGTGTGACAAATTACCCACAATTTTGTATGAAGACAATGCACCTTGCATAGCCCAATTGAAGGGAGGATTCATAAAAGGAGATAGGACAAAGCACATTTCACCAAAGTTATTTTTTACACATGATCTTCAAAAGAATGGTGATATCAATGTGCAACAGATCCGTTCAAGGGATAATATGGTTGCTTTGTTCACCAAATCTCTACCGACGTCAACCTTCAAGAAACTAGTGTACAAGATTGGGATGCGAAGGCTCAAGGATGTGAATTGATGCTCTCATCAGGGGGAGTTAATACGCGGTGTACTCTTTTTCCCTTTCAAGATTTTATTCCACTGGGTTTTTCTTGCAAGGTTTTTAATGAGGCAACCAAAAAGCGTATTTCTAAACATGTGTACTCTTTTTCCTTCACTAGGATTTTTTTTCTAATAAGGTTTTAACGAGGCACATTATCTATGGACATCCAAGGGGGAGTGTTATAAGAAATTATGGTGGATGTCTATCTTCCTCCATGATCTTCCTCTAAGATGATTAATGACATATTCAATGACATATTTCTTCATTTTTCATGCCTATATAAAGGCATCGTAATAGATGGAAAGAACACACAATTGAAGAAGAAATAAGAATCTCTCCTCTCTTTCTCTTTATATCTCTTAGCTTGTTTTTCCTTGTTCTATATTATTACTCTCTCTCTATATATATATATATATATATATATATATATATATATATATATATATATATATATATATATATATATATATATATATAGAGAGAGAGAGAGAGAGAGAGAGAGAGAGAGAGAGAGAGAGATCCAATATAAAGTGTAAACAAATTAGCATATCCATTTCAAATTTAGGTAAATGAGGAGGTAATATTTTGATTTCCTGCAATACACATGTATTTAACGTTATGACCAAAAAAAAAAAACGTTTTGATATTGTAGCACTAATAAACAATTATGTATGCCAAACCTCTCACTACCTGGTGGATTCTAATTATAATAATAAAGAAATTGAGCAAATGATTTATGATTTACAGAGGCCCACAACCAAATTAGGCACTTACAGACCAACTTTCCCTCTCTAAAATAGTGTAAATAATTTGTGATAGCTACCTCTGTTTTATTGTTCACTTGTTTTATTAAGCAAACATTCCTGTCGGCTTTTCTAGTCTTCTGTATCCAAGTTTTTCAATTTTTAAAAATTTTCCTTTGATTTAAAATACAGTTAAATAATCAGTTAATTCTAATAGAATTTTAATTTCTTTATAAATAATCTGATTGTAAAAATATTTCTATACCACATGAAACAACTTAAGTTTTTTTAAATTGCAATACAAATACTCCAGTAGGTTTGCAAGACATCTTAAGTGACTTACAAATTCAAATTGCATGCGATCGACTTTCGTTCATTGGCAGCAATAATGCATTTAAAGTCGCATGCATAGTGTTCTCTTGTCCCATAGGCTTTTATTTCCATGCTTTATAAACAAAAAACATAAAAGCAAGAATATTTTATCCTCATTTTGTAGCCCACGCCTCTTTTGTGATTTCTCTATCTCAAAAACAAGTTACATGCATTAACACATTACTAATATCTACTGATATTTCAACTTACACTGTATTCCTTATGCTTTTCCTGTCCATTAGATATATCACAAAATATAAATATATGATTAATTTATCTTCACCCGCTTACAATATCTGCTGACCAAAAATATGATCAGTTAAGTATCATTTTTTTTTTTACAATAGTTGATACTGTACCTAGATTTTTAGTTAAAATAATCAAAGATAAAGTTTTTGCTTTACCCCCACCCTATCTTGAGAAGAAACTTCAATTTATTTATTCTCAAGAACAACTCGCTGACATCATGGACAAAGTTCTTTGTCATTGTTTACTCCAATATTTTTTCATGAGAAATTAAAAGTCTATAAACACTTACCTAACCTTCCATTGAAAAATCATGGAGGAGTTCATTATCCAAATTGTCACTCAATTATTTGAAATACCTAGTAAATTCTATTTGTAATGGAAAAATCACTTAAATATTTCTATAGCATTCAAAAAGCCATTCAATTAGATTTCTCAAATTTTTGGTGGTTAAATACCTATTTTACCATCTAGTTATCAATTTTTATCTTTTTAATAATTTTTAAATATTAGGAGTATAATTGTTTTTTCTCTTTTCACTATATATTATGGACTTACATATACAATAACTGAATCATATTTATAAAATAAAAAACGAAAATAGTTTTCAGGCATATATAATATTGAATGAAATAATTATATAATATTTTCAAGCATATATAATAAGTATTATAAATATAACTCTATTTTAAATAATTATTTTTTATATTACATGCATGGAATATATCCTTTAAAAGTTTTTATTCTCTTTCATTCTCAATTTTGTAAATAAAACTTTTGGGTTTTTGTTGTTATTATTAAAATTAATGGTACGAACAAATTATTCTAATTAAAAAATTTCATGTGCTCAATTATTTTATTCATTAATTTCATATGAAATCTCTTATTTTATAAATCAATTATAATTTTTAATATAATATATTTATGTAATTTTAAAAAATATATTACTTATCCATATAAGGTTGAAGCATAATACACATACGTTAAGACTAGTTAGATAATAATTCAAATAAAGGGGTAAAGGGGTTGGGTTAGTTTAAGTAGCATTTGACATATTGGACCAACTTAGTTATAAAGTCAGCGGCCCAATTACAATGTACCGGGTCCAAAGCTCAAACGACACCGCATCAATAGTAGAAACTATTGTCCTACAGTTTGCAGTTTGAGATTGCAAACCATATTTATGTTTTATTTTCTTAAATTGATGAGTAGTCACGACCAAAAAATTATCGGGTAAAAAGAGGAAAAAGTTACAATATTTAAAAAGTATGAAAAAGAGAAAAGTTGATAATTTAGATGGTAAAATAGGTATTTGGCTACCAAAAATTTGAGAAATATGGTTGGGTGACCTTCCGAGTGCTATAGAAATAATTAAATAACTTTTCTGTTACAAACAAAAGAAAAATAAGGTAATTTTATATAGTTGAGTGACTCAACTATGGAGCATATCCAATTTTTCCACAAAAATTCTAGCTACTTAAGTATCTATTTAATTATGCACTACCCAGATAGTCGAAGTTTAATCGATTATACAGTTCGTAAGTTAGTCGATGGAGAAAAACTTATTAATCTAGATTTTACCAATTTTTCACATGGAATTCACAAAGTACCTTCGAAAAATTATATCAATTTTTAGAAAAGTTGATTCTGGACCCCTCTTTTCTAACGATTTTAATTATTTTCACTTCGAAAGAACCACAGGCTTAACAACTTTAACCTTAGAAATGCTTCAAAGAGATCAATTAGTTGGGGATAATATCGTGTTTTTTATCTACTTTCTCTTTCTTTATCTCAATTCTGCTAAGAATATTATGATACAATTATACTCTGTGATGTGACCCACCGTAATTCGTGTCTTTAATATATGTAGGTCTTTTTCTTAGTAATAGTAAAAAGGACAGAAAGAAAAAAAAGAAGAAGGAAAAGAAACCAATATCACTACTAGAAATTCTGTAAAAATCGGCCACGGTCGACCGATCAAAAAATCGGCCGAAAAACGATCGAAGTCGGTCGGTTTTTTAAAATATTTTATTTTTTAACTTTTTTTTAACGAAACCGACCAACTTTGGTCGGTTTTCTTTGGCGCAAAAATGCGGGAAACTATTTTTGCGTCTCTTGAAATTTATTTTTCAAGAAACCGACCAACTTTGGTCGATTTTTCATTTAAAATAAATTAAATTAATATTAAAAAAATCGACCGAAATCGGTCAGTTAATTCGGCTGGTCATTTTAAAAAAAAGTAATCGAATTCGGTCGGTAATTTTATTTTTTAATAAAATCGACCGACATCGGTCGATTATTTTCGCAAAGAGTATAAATGAAATAAAAGATAGTCTTAAAATAAAATGTATCAATGGTCTAGTGGTAGAATAGTATCCTGCCACAGTACAAACCCCGGTTCGACTTCGAGATGGTGAATTTTTTAATTACATAATTAAAATACCGACCGACTTCTGTCGATTTTTTTGACAATTTTTTCTTTTTTGGAATTTAATTGACCAACCGAAATCGGTCGGAAAATAAAAACCAAAGTCGGTCGGTTAGCTCTACTAACCTTACGATTACCGACCGCCACGAATCGGCCGGTTTTCGGTCGATTTTTGCCAATTACGACCAACATCGGTCGGTTTTAGCAGTCGATTTTTCCCCTTTTTAGTAGTGTATGCACATTTTAAATCGCAGTTTAAACACGCTCTCAAAAAAAAGAGGGTAATCCGGTGGACGAAGCATCTGACGTTCACACAGAATTCGAGAAAGATCGTATGTATCTCAAGGAGTGTGATATAAGCATCCTACCTCGATGCAAGCATGGATTCCAATAGCTCAAATCAGTAACTTATAGATGATACACCAAGAAAACTTTATCATTATTGCAAGACTCCCTTCGCGCTTTTACTGTAGAAACAATATTAAATGTACGACTGTCTTTGTTTTAATTCTTGTATAAGATTCCCACGAGCATTTTCCCCGGAAAAAATGGAAGAACTTTTTCTTTGGTTTCAAATAATATACCTTTAGGACGATAGATCATAATCGCCAAATAAAGCCGGTGAACGATCTCCTTTTCTTTTTTGCCTTTTCTAGCAATCATTAAAAGTGAAGAAGGCAGTGGAAACATCATTCATTGAGGGTGACCTCAACAAATAGCTATAGTTCTTACGACATAGTCTACTTTCATAGTACCACGTCCATGTTTTAGTGCTAGTAAAGTTCCTTGGGATAGAGTCGAACTAGGAAAACACAAAAAAGATAAAAAAATATAGAATAAAGTGAAGTGGGTTTATGTCGATCTCTTATCCTTGTAATTTGTGTGGTTATTATGGTAAACGTTTTTCTTTTATTTTTTGTATTTTTCCTAATAGCAATATTATTTGAGATTTTTTCACAAATAGCCGGCTATATTCATTGTTTACCTTTTTAGTCATATACATAGATTAAGTAGTGATTATACACATATAATACATAAATTATGCATATATTATATCTTCACCGGCTATTTTTATTTTAAGCGGTTAGATGAACGGCTATTTAGGTTAATATCTTCATATTTTTTTATATTGTCTCGCCTTGATATGATTAATAGGGAAAATGATACGTTAGAATAAGTAATCTTTGTCAAACAAAGTGTAACTTTGACAACGTGCAGTGTACAAGGGTTACCAAAATATATCGTCTGCTTCAATGCTTCCATGAAAGTCTTTTTGATTTATTCGCAGTCAAATCTAAGCTTTCATTAGAGTTAGATTCTCAGAATCCAAAATGATTACTAAGAAAAATAGAGGAATACTAAGGCAAAGGATGTCGACAAATGCTAAAATCTCTGGAGTATAGCCCGCGCCCGTGGTGGAGCTAGGTGGACAGAAACGGGCCGTCGTCCAAAATTACAATATATATAAAAATTTAAATTTTTTTCATGTATAAATATAAAATGTATACGTTGAATTCCCTTAGATTCTTTGCGTTTTTATTTTTTAAATCTCCAAACTGAAAATTTTGCTTCTGTCACTGAGTATAGCCTTTTAGGATGCATTTGTTGAAATGAGAGGGGTGGTCAGATTAGCCTATGAAAATATGATCTTTCCAACTCGCTCAAGTTTGGGTCTGAGTATATTATAGCTGATCAATTTGGAATAACTACTAACTCTATTTAAAAGTTAGATTGATTTGAGCTAAACATATAGTTCCATTTATCTCTGTTGGTCCAAGTGAAGTTTTATTTTGAAGATTGACAAAGGAAGCTCAGGCATGAACTAGGTCCATCCCCTGTGTACACAGACACGGGAAGATTCGAGCATGAGGAATGCACGTGAAAGAGATAAGCTTAACTTATTATATCTAATATCTCCTGATCGAAAATGTTGCATAATTGTTAAGGAGAAGGACTCCTTACTCAAAGAGAATACTATCCAAGATTAAGGAGGAGTTATCAGTTGAGGATAACTAGAACTCTTCTACCAAGGAAGAGTAGCATTAGAACTCTAGTTGTTTCTTATTCTACTAACTTACTCTCTCTCTCTCTCTCTCTCTCTCTCTCTCTCATATATATATATATATATATATATATATATATATATATATATATATATATATATATATATATATATTGCAGGATGTTCTCATTCTACAGGTACACACAAAAGCAGAAGTTAAACGTGAGTTGAGAGCAAAATATCAAGGCATTTTGCAAGCAATTCTTGTGTGATTCAAGTGTGCGAACCTGAAGCTACATGAACCAGATAGAAGAACTAATTCCAAGTGTCTGTCTTTTATTCTAGTTCAATTATAGTAGGTGGTTTTCAAATTGTACCTTTCAGCTTTATCTAGAAGCAATTGTAATAGGTACTCTGAGTATTCAAGTTAGAATTAACTTGAAGTTGTCGCAACAGTTAGAGGTTGGTTGCCACAACGGGATTAAAGATAATCCTTAGGTTTACAAAGAGTTTTTGTAAATATTTTTTTGGCTCAGTGATTTAGTGAAGTGTTGGAAAAAATCTTACTAAGTAGTAGGTCGTGATTTTTTACCTTTTGAGCCGGGTGTTTTTCACGTAAAAATACTTGTGTTCTTTACTTTTCGCATTTACTATTTCAGCAACAGTACATTAAGGAACACTTAGAAGAACCAGGTCTTTTTATAATCAGTACATGCGAAAATTGGACACCACACAAATCACCCCCCCTCTTGTGTGGCATTGACATATAAAATATCAATTGGTATCAGAGCGGGTTACCCTTGAAGAGGCTAACACCTTAGGAGAAAATCAAAATGAGTGCACCACCTGAAAACTGGGAAGGACAATCCACTGCTAGGCCACTACTCTTCAACGGCCAGTACTACTCCTGGTGGAAAAATAAGATGAGAGATCACATCATAGGAGAAAACTATGGGCTATGGGACATTGTCATAGATGACCCACTGGATACCATGAAGATAAATGCTGAACAAGTAGAGGTACCAAAGATAAGAGCAGATTGCATAGCTGATGACTTGAAGAAATAGGAGAAGAATGCCAAAGCCAAGAAGTGACTTGTTTGTGGACTTGGTCCAGATGAGTATAGCAGAATCCAAAGTTGTACCACTGCCAAAGAAATATGGGACACTCTGCAAGTGGCTCACGAAGGAACACCTTAGGTAAAAGGGTCTAGAGGAACTCTACTATATTCTCAATATGAGAACTTTACTATGAAGGACAGAGAAACCTTTCAAGAGATGTACACAAGGTTCACTACATTGACAAATGAACTAAAGTCTCTTGGAAAGATTATTTCTAAAGAAGATAGAGTCGAGAAAATATTAACAAGGGTTCTGCCTGTTACTTGGGAGAGCAAAATTACTGCTATTCAGGAATCAAAGAACATTTTCACCCTCCCACTAGATGAATTAATTGGAAATCTCACTGCTTATGAACTTAGGAGACAAACCATGAAAATGAATGTACCTAGGAAGGAAATGAGCCTGGCACTCAGAATCACTGAAGGTTCTGATCTAGAAGATGATGAAATGGTTATGATTACCAAGGATTTCAAGAAGTACTAAAGGAGAGGAAAGGGTCCTTCAAGAAGTGGAAGCTATAGTAAATCAAAAGTTCCTCAGAAACAAACCAATAATGGATGCTACAAGTGTGGAAAGACTTATCACCACATAAAAAACCGTCTCCAATGGGAAATTGAATGGAAGAAAGAAAGAGCTGAACGAAGGAACAAGAAGAAGGAACAGGTTTAACCCAAGAAAAGCAAAGGATCAATCAAGGCTATGGTCACTGCTTGGGGAGAAGGCTCAGATAAAAGCTCAGATGATAATGATGGGGATGAACAAGCACTTATGGCCATTGGAGAATCTGATGAGGAAACTGAGGTAAGTGTAATTCATCTCAAAGACAAGATTAAATTGCTATCTAAAGAAAGGTTATCTGAGTTACTTCTAGAACTAATTGATGAATATGCGGATGTAAACAATGAAAAGGAATAGTTATCTAAAGACGGTGTGATTTTGAAGGCTAAGTGCAAAAACCTGGAACTT
Source organism: Nicotiana tabacum (assembly GCF_000715075.1). Classification (NCBI taxonomy): domain Eukaryota; kingdom Viridiplantae; phylum Streptophyta; class Magnoliopsida; order Solanales; family Solanaceae; genus Nicotiana; species Nicotiana tabacum. Next base: position 53,061,143 of record NC_134083.1, read on the forward strand.
AGGATTAGTGAAATTGTAAGTGAAAATACTATTTTGAAGAACCAGGTTCATGCACTTGACTCAATTGTCCTAGAGCTTAGATCTGAAAATTTAAAACTGAAATTAGGAACAGGTAAAAAGATAGCTGATCACACACAACTCACTCTAGAAGAAAATATAGGAAAAACAAAAGATGAGTTGTATAAAAGGGATGAGCGGGTAAGAATTCTAAAGGAGGATTTAAGCAAGGTCAAGCATGATGTAGACAGAACTTGTAAATGGAACATGTCCTCCGATGCACTTTCATGGATAGAAGAACATCATAGTAGCAACATAAGAGGACTTGACTTTGGGAACCTGACACCTAAATGTGATCCTAAAAGCAAGTACCTCACACTTTCTGAGAACAAGATTTGCACACACTATGGTAAATCAGGTCACTATAAAAGTGAATGCACTGCAAAAGAAAAGGCAAGTCAAAAGAACAAAGAATTTGTTCAAGGGAAAAATAGGCTACCAAGTTGGGCTAAAAAGAATTTAATTCATTATTTTGCCTATAGAAAGGGACCCAAACTAGTTTGGGTTCCGAAGACAAACCCCTGATATTTTTTGCAGGTCCAAGTGAAGGAGAGCAGTCAAATATGGTACATGGATAGTGGCTGCTCAAAGCACATGACAGGAAACAAGAACCAATTCCTTTTACTTGAGGACCTTAAAGGAGGTAATGTCTCCTTTGGAAATGGGAATAAAGGTGAGATCATTGGGGTTGGAAAGGTAGGTAAGAATGATTCTCATTCTATTGAGAATGTCTACTTGATAGATGGACTAAAGTACAGTCTAATAAGTGTATCACAATTGTATGATAGAGGTAACATGGTAGCATTCACATTTACTAAATGCTTTGTGATTAATATTACCATTTGATAAGATAGTTTTGAAGGGAAAAAGAGTGAACAACATATATGTTGTAGATCTGTCCACACTTTCAGAAAATGAACTCACTTACTTAAGTGTGTTGGATAATGATCCCCTCATTTGGCACAAGAGACTTGGACATTCCAATCTAAGTCAACTCAACAAACTTGTCTCCAAGGACTTAGTGATAGGACTACCTAACATTAAGTTCATGGAAGATAAAGTTTGTGAACTTGTGCAAGGGGGAAGCAGGTATGATCCTCTTTTAAAAGCAAGAAAATGGTAAGCACCACCAGGACGATGGAACTGGTCCATATGGATCTTTGTGGACCAATGAGAACATTAAGCAGATGTGGTAAGAGATATATGATGGTGCTTGTTGATGATTACTCTAGGTTTACTTGGACATTATTTTTAACATCTAAAGATGAAGCATTTGACATGTTTACTTCGTTTATTAGAAAAACTCAGAAATAACTAGGTAATAAACTTGCATCAATTAGGTTTGATCATGGTACTGAATTTGAGAATGCTAAATTTGCTGAATTTTGTGATGAACATGGCATAGATCATAACTTTTCTGCTCATAGGACTCCACAGCAAAATGGAGTAGTTGAAAGAAAGAATACGACACTTGAAGATATGGCTAGGACCATGCTTCTTTCTAGTAAACTGCCTCATAGTTTCTGGGCAGAAGTTATGAACATTGCATGTTACATTATAAATAGGTGCATGACTAGACCTCTTATAGAGAAGACTCCTTATGAGTTACTTAAAGGGAGAAAGCCAAACATATCTCATCTTAGGGCATTTGGATGCAAGTGCTTTGTGCACAATAATGGTAAAGACTCCCTAGGTAAGTTTGATCCCAGAAGTGATGAGGGAGTATTCTTGGGATATTCTTCACATAGTAAAGCTTATAAGATTTATAACAAAAAGACTATGTGTGTAGAATAAAGTATACATGTAGTTTTTGATGAAACTAACATTCTTTCTGAGAGACAGGAACATGAAGATGAAGCAATTGGGCTTGTTAGAAACTCAAATGAAACCACAGCCCAGACTGAAGCTGCATCAAAGGAAGGAACAGGTGATGGAACAGGTCCTTCTACCCAGGGCAACCTGATAGGGGGAACTGAACAAAGAAGAATTGATCCTCAAACCCTGAGGGAACTTGTCCATGAACCTGTTCCTCAGCAACAAAACACTGAAGGAACATCTAAGGGAAACCAACTAGTTGTGAAACCTTATAAGTACCAAAGTTCTCATCCCATTGAGAACATAATTACCGATCCAACCTCTGAAATTAAAACCAGATCTTCTTTGAAGAATCTTTGTGCCTTTGATACTTTTCTATCTCTTATTGAACCTAAAAATATTGCTGAGGCTTTGCATGATGCAGACTAGGTGAATGCAATGCAACATGATCTCAACCAATTTGAGAGAAGTCAAGTTTGGTATCTGGTACCAAGACCCAATGACATATCAGTAATTGGCGTTAAATGGGTCTTCAGAAACAGACTTGATGAAGATGGAACAGTTACAAGGAACAAGGCAAGATTGGTGGTTCAAGGATATAGTCAAGAGAATGACATAGACTATGATGAGACTTTTACTCCAGTTGCAAGATTGGAGACAATTAGACTCCTTATAGCCGTTGCTGGTTACATGGAACTCACTCTCCATCAGATGGATGTCAAAAGTGCCTTCCTCAATGGCTATCTAAAGGAAGAAGTGTTTGTCAAGCAACCTCCGGAATTTGAAAGCAAGGAATGTCCTGATCATGTGTACAAACTTAACAAGTCACTTTATGGGCTAAAGCAGGCTCCAAGAGCATAGTATGAAAAATTATCAAAATTCTTGCTTGAGCATGGCTACAAGAGAGGTAAAATTGACAATACTTTATTCTTGAAAGAAAAAGGTAAAGATCTCCTGGTAGTTCAGATATATGTTGATGATATAATCTTTGGAGAAACTACTGATAAGTTAAGTAAATAATTTGCTAAACTAATGGGAAGTGAATTTGAAATGAGTATGATGGGTGAGCTTAATTTCTTTTTAGGCTTACAAATTAAACAGAACTCAAATGGAACTATGATCCACCAGTAGAAGTATGTGAAAGAGTTGCTAAAAAGGTTTAAAATGGAATATTCCAAAGAAATTGACACTCCTATAGCAACAACCATAAAATTGGATATAGATAAACCAGGTTCATCTATTGATCAGAAGGTGTATAGGGGAATGATTGGCTCTTTATTGTATCTCACTGCTAGTAGACCTGACATTGTTTTCAGTGTAGGCATTTGTGCTAGATTTCAGGCAAATCCAAAGGAGTCTCACTTGACTGATGTCAAGAGGATCTTGAGATACCTAAAAGGCACCACTAACCTATATTTATGGTATCCGAAAGGTAGTAATTTCAATCTAGTAGGGTATGCTGATATTGATTATATAGGTTTTCTTGTGGATAGAAAGAGCACCTCAGGTATGGCACACTTTCTTGGCTTATGTCTTGTGCCTTGGGCCACCAAAAAGTAAAATTCGGTGGCCTTATCTATTGCTAAATCTGAGAATGTTGCTACTGCTTCATGTTGTGCTCAATTGGTGTGGATCAAACAATAATTAATGGACTTTGGGATTGATATAGGTTGTATCCCCATCTTTTGTGATAACACTAGTACAATTAATATGACCAAGAACCCGATTCATTACAAAAGGACTAAGCACATAGATGTGAGGCATCTCTTTTTAGGGGATAACTATGAAAATGGTTTGATTTTTGTGGAGTTTTGTGCTCCTGACAAGCAAATAGCTAACATCTTCAAAAAAACTCTAAGTAGAGATTACTTTGAAAGGAACATGTTGGAATTAGGGATGATTAAGATCACCTAAAAGGACCAGTTCAAATTCATAATGAAAAAGAAAAAAAACATTTTGGTTAGAAAATCTGAAAATTTTGTACATAATTAGATTAGATTTTGCTCAGTCTCATACTTTCATCAGTATACTCTTGTTCCATGTGCTAAAATGACTCATTAATCTCTAATGATATTATCTCTATTTTCTTGGAAAATTGATACTTACACGGGAGATTTCTCAGTGAAGAACCTGGTTCATCAAGATTACTTGGTACGTATTCTCCACTCTGCATAATTTGGAATAGTTATATTTGGATTTTGATCAAAATGAGAGTCCCATTATATCCTAAACCCCTTGATCTTATCAGTTACGAAATGGACCAGTTTCATTCAAACAGAGTCCAAACCACATTAAGTGCCTAGATTCTAGGGACACTCTTCAATGTCTCTTCAAACTGAATTTTAGTTTGATTAGACTTTGTAAAGGCAGTCGTTACCTAATCAAAGACTTCCGCTTTAAATTTACTAGGCCTCTATTATTTCCTTCCATCTCAATTTTCAAGCAGTCAACAATATCTCTCTTCTCTCATCTTCTAAGCATACACAAACCCAATTTTCCAAAATTCCCACATATAGAAATGACAAACCCTTCTGAGAATCCATCATCACCACCCAAAGAAATCACACCCACACCATATATCACACCTATAACCACGCAAAACTCTAAGAAAAGCAGAGTCAAGATGCTTGCTCGCAAGGTTGTTACGGGTAGAGAACAAATCAAGAAAATAAATAAAAAATTAAAAGCGAGTAGGGAAGAAGAACCCTAGAAATCTGATGAATTGTTCTAATCTGCTACTGAGGGGGAAGAAACGGTTTCTTCTGAGACAGAACATGTATTATCCGGACCTAAATTTACTCCTGAAACTATTTCTGAGGTTGCTACGAATTTGGAGACTAGGTTTGTGCTGGTAAGATCTATGACAAGTGTTGAAACTACTGAGTCTGGAAATGTGGGTGGTGAAAATAAAAAGAGAAAATAAAAAGAGAGAGAGGGTGCTAGGAGTACTGTGAGGGGTATAGAAAAAAGGAGTAGTTGATTCTTCACCCACTCCTGTTGGCCTAACTAAAGAATCAGGTGCTATGGTAGTTTGGGGTGAGGAATATGCTGGAGAAAAGGAAAGTGTGAGAGAAATAGGGGGAAGTGGGTCTGGAGAAGCTGCTAAGGGGTTGGTTTGACTGGGGAAGAAAAGTGTTGATGAACCTGTTCCATCTGAACAGGAAACCCTCGCAGACCTACTGAAAAGGGTGACTGATAGTTACAATCCCAAGAAGAAAGGAAGTTCAGGAGTTAAAACCCCTCGCACTGCTAGGGCAAACAAGAAAAGGAAGGCTGCCTCTTATATTCCTGTAGAAATTCCTTCCACAAGAGGAAGAGCTACAAGGAGTCAGAAGAAGCAGAGTGAGGCTGAACTGGAGAAGGCCTTAGAAGAAAGTAAGAGAAAAGCTGATGCTAAGGGAAAGAAGAATGTGGTTGAGCCTGTTGAGGTTGTTGAAATTGATGAGATGGACCTGGTCCTTCGGGATGAAGATGAGACAGAAGAAGTGGAGGTTGTGACTCCTAAAGCTAATAAAGCCAAGACTTCCACAAAGAAGTTTGTTTCAAAGTCAAAGTCCGCTGAACCATCCACTTTGGCTAAATGAACCATGTCTGCTGTGAAATCAAGAAAAGTGAAAATTGTGGAGGAAGAAGAATGGAGTGGAGAGGAAGAAAAAGAAGAAGATTCTAATGCTGAGAAGGACAAGATGGTTATATTTTGGAAAGAGAACCATCTTAAAAGGCAGATTCCTCAGGGACTTGGAGGAGGAAGGAATGTTAATGCTGCTGGAGAAGTTATCTTTGCAAAGCTGGAAGGACGTGGTCCTTCAGATGGATGGAAAGCTGGTCAGGATTGAAATTGTGGAGTTCATGGCAAACTGTGAGATCAAAGATGATAGGATCACCAGTGTGGTCAAGGGGGTAAAAATGTCTTTTGATGATAAAGAACTAAGAGAGATTTTAGGTGTACCTGCTGAATGGTACAATTATTATAAGAAACTTAAATGGCCAAGTCTAGAGAATCTCCCTATTGCCATTGCCATTACTAGGAAGTTTGGTGATAATGAAGAGGAACTTGAGCCCAAGGCTATTTACAAAAGTGAGATGAAACCACCCCACAAAGTGTTGTTCGAATTTGTTAACAAATGTGTGCTGCCAAGGCAGGAAAGGAGGCATATTGCCACATTCATAGACCTGGTCCTTATGGAATGTTTGGATAGTGGGAGGCAAATCAATTGGCCTGGATTTATCTTCCAGCTTCTTGATAGGGTTCTAAATGGCACCAAGACTCATGCCATACCCTATGGTTTTATTCTCACAACTGTACTTGCACACTTCAAGGTACCCATCAAGAAATAGGAAGTTGGTACATGCAAGGATCATTTTGGGGCAAACACTCTAACTACTTGTGACTATGAAGTCTAAACCACTCCCAAAGAACCTGGTTCATCCAAAAAGGTACTAGTAAATAGCAAAGTGCGAGCTTTGGTGCAAGAAAGTGGGGCTAAGGATGCTGAGATTGATAGGCTAAAGAAGAGGTTAGCAGAGGTGGAGACCGAGAGAGATACTCTCAGAGCTGAGCTGGTAAAAGAAAAGGAGAAGAATGATGGCATTCTTCAGGATATGCTGAAACTACTCCAAATCAAAAACCAAGAACCTACTTCTTCCCAGCCTTAAGCTTCCTAGCCTAGTGTAGATCAACCAGTGACCCAGTTCGGAATTGTTTTTTGCTTCTTTTGCTCATGATCCAATGTCTTTATTTCTTCTTATGCTTTGTGGTAGGATCTTATCAATCAATAAAATTCACTACTTTTGCTCTAACTGTTTGTTGATATTTCTTAGATGGCTAATATCTTTAGACTGATCGATGATATTTGACTCCATGATTGCATGTGAAGTAGCCCCAGTGGCCATGAGTAATTTCTACTTAAAATCTGGTTATCTAACATTATTATGCAACTTTTCGATGATGCCAAAGAGGGGGAAAAAAAGGTTGTGCTTTCACTTTGGACAGTGATATTTATAACCTAATGAACCTGGTCCTTGATGATAAGTGACTTTAAAAAGGTAAAATATTCTAACATTGTGTTGATGTTAAGCTGAGTTGAAACAGGGACTAAGCTTATGAAAAGCACAGAGTTTGTCATCATCAAAATGAGGGTAATATTTGGCCCAAGTAAAGTTTTGTTTTGAAGATTGACAAAGGAAGCTCAGGCATGAACCATGTCCATCCCCTGTGTACACAGACACAGGCAGATTTGAGCATGAGGAATGCACGTGAAGGAGATAAGCTTAACTTGTTATATCTGATATCTCCTGATCGAAAAGGTTGCATAATTGACAAAGAGAAGGACTCCTTACTCAAAGAGAACACTATCTAAGATAAGGGGGGAGTTAGAAGTTGAGGATAACTAGAACTCTTCCACCAAGGAAGAGTAGCATTAGAACTCTAGTTGTTTTTTATTCTATTAACTCTCTATATATTGCAGGATGTTCTCATTCTACAGGTACACATAAAAACAGAAGTTAAACGTGAGTTGAGAGTAAAATAGCAAGGCATTTTGCAAGTAATTCTTGTGTGATTCAAGTGTGTAAACCTAAAGCTACATGAACCAGATAGAAGAACCAGTTCCAAGTATCTGTCTTTTATTCTAGTTCAATTGTAGTAGGTGATTTTCAAATTGTACCTTTCAGCTTTATCTAGAAGCAATTGTAATAGGTACTCTGAGTATTCAAGTTAGAGTTAACTTGAAGTTGTCGCAACAGTTAGAGGCTGGTTGCCACAACGGGATTAGAGTTAATCTTTAGGTTTACAAAGAGTTTTTGTAAATGCTGTTTTAGCTCAGTGATTTAGTGAAGTATTGGAAAAAATCTTACTGAGTAGTATGTCGTAGTTTTTTCACCTTTTGAGCCGGGTGTTTTTCGCATAAAAATACTTGTGTTCTTTACTTTTCACATTTACTATTTCAGCAACAGTAGGTTAAGGAACACTCAGAAGAACCAGGTCCTTCTATAATCAGTGCACGCGGAAATTGGCATATAAAATATCAACCTCACAAGTAAATTTGTTAAAACATTTTTAGGAAAATCATTTTTGCTTGATATATACGTGATGAAGAAAGAAAAAGTTTTAATTATTAGTTTTGTTATATAATTGAACAAATTATACGGAAACAAACCAAAAAATAAAATTTGATTAGAGTTGGCAAGATGGGCTATGACCCATTATTATGCCCATTTTTACTCAACCCATTTCAGCACAAGCAACATATGAGTGTCGCTAATGATTTAATTTATTTTGACCTGTTCAAATTTAATCAAACCGTCCATTTGACACCTGCAATGGTTCGATTTGACTAAAAGCCTAATTAAACGCCAAGAGGAGATCTTAAGCTTTGCTAATAGTAGTATAATACTACACCGAACATGCAACTTTTGGAGGACTGATCAATTTAGGCTGTTTAAAGTTAAGATATTTATTATCAAAACGTGAATCTTTATTGAATATTAGTAATAATTTACTGGTGGAGCTTTGCCTAGGTCTCGAATAGTTCTTTATAAAATTACGAAATCTCATGTTGTTCAATAGTCAAAAATCGAATATTCTAGTGTAGGCATATGAAATTTATTGAAATCAAATCCGTAAAATAATTTGGATTATATTTTAAATTCAAGATATATTAGTTCAAATAAATTTATTGGGCTAATATAATTGGATTAGTTATATAAGTCAACATATATGGATTAAATAAATAAGTCTTAATCCATTGGGTTAGCCCATTTAATTGGGCTAAAGTGATGAACCCACTTCATTAAGCCCAAGATGTCATCTTCCTAGATGCCCAGTTTGGTGCCACGTGTCAAATGATGTGGCGTGCCAAGTCAAATAGAAGAGCCAATACGATTGTGCCACGTGTCAAAATGACAAGGCATGACATGTCAAATTAAAGGGCCAATGAAACCGCACCACATGTGCAAGTGACATGTTCTGGCCAATCAAATGCGGCCTTGTCACACTTCAATTTGATTGGTCGGAAAGAGTTTGTTCTTATCATAACTCTTTCCTCTCACAACTATAAATAGGGGTCTTCATAACTCAGAAAGACACCAGAAGTTATAACAAGAAGCAAGAGGGAGCTCGTGGATCAAACGCTGCAGATTTCTCTAAAAGCTACAAACATTTAAGTGTTCTAAGGATTAAAAGATCAAGACGAAGATTCAAGAACAAACTGCAAGCCCTTGGATTAAAAATACGTCAAGATCAAGATCAGCCCTCAAGCATTTGGATTAAAATAAAATAAAATTCAAGATTGAGCTCGAAGACTCTTTTATTTATTGTTGAAAAGTAGAATCAGAGGAACCATAAAGATTGTAATACTCAAATATTTGAAATAAAATACTACGATTGTTGCAATATTTTTTGTTCTTGATTTTATTTTCTCGACGCAATTTATTTTGTAAGTCCGTCAAAACAAAAGGATACTTGATAGTTGACGTACACTTTTGTTAGGTATCAAGGGCCAAAGAAAACTTGTTTAGCATTGCAGTTTATCTCTATAAAAGTCTTCAAAAAATATAGCCTTTTCTAAACACAACGGAAACCGTCAGATTTTTTATTGCAATTTTAACTATAGGTCATAAATAGAAAGCCTCTTGACCAGTTAAAGATTCAGCCTTTTTCTATAAAAAAGATAGAACCCTAAATTATCTTTTCAAAAATAACGGGAGCCGTCAAAAAATTTATTGCAATTTTTTCCATTGAGTTGATTGATCTCAAATGCTAGAAAGCCTCCAAGAAATTAAAGGGCTGGTCCTAAGTGAGTTTTCCTTTCTTCTTTTCACTCTGGGATTCATTTTTTGCATTTTGTGCTTGTTGTATGGAGAAACTTGTGAGGTAAAAAAGCATAGTCAATAAACTAGGCAGATCCAACCAGCATTTACGCGTCATTTATCACATGCGTTTTTTTTTTTGTTCTCATTAACATCTTATTTATTTCGGAAATAATTATTAGTAATTTTTTATTCAGGCTTATTATATGGATTCAAATATATTAATGTCCCATGGGCAGGGGCGGCTCAAGGATATGCGGGGCCTAAGACCAAAGTTTAATATGTGGCCTAAATTTTTAAAAGATAGTTATAACATACGTTTTATTTGAAATATATTCTTCTAACTTTTTGAAATACAAAGTTGTTAATAATCTTTTTTATAATCGATTTTCTCTAATTATCTTTATTCAATTGATAATATAGCCGGCTCATTTAATTTTTTTGAGATATTGTTGATATTAGATACTCCCTCCGTTTTAATTTATGTGAACCTGTTTGACTGGGCACGGAGTTTAAGAAAAAATTGAAGACTTTTAGAATTTGTGGTCCTAAACAAGTCAAAAAAGGGCCCAGAGTATTTGTGTGGTTATAAAAGTTTCTCATTAAGGGTAGAATTATAAGTTTGAGATAAATTGTTTCCAAATTTAGAAAGGGGTCATTCTTTTTGGAACGGACTAAAAAGAAAATAGGTTCACATAAACTGGAACGGAGGGAGTAATATTTTATAAAGCAATAGAAGTATAGAATTATTGGAAGCTTAAAAGTATTGTTGAACATTGGAGCTAATGTAATCTTGTAGAAAGAAAGTGAGTAATGAAATATTGGAGAAAGAAGGCGAGTAAGAATATTAAAGAGAAAGACAGAAAATATATAGGGGTTTCTGAAATATAAAGAGAGTGGAGAAAAGAAAGATTGACTTGAACATATTAAGAAAGGGAGAGTGAATTTTTATATACATTTTCTAATGAAGGAGTAAAACTGAAACGTTGCGAAAACTATTCATCTATCCATTTTTAAATATGTCAAATTATTACTTTATTTACATATCTAAAGAGCTCTATTGCCTTTTATATTAAAAACTCTAATTTTGTATTAAAAAGTACTAAATATTATTTTTTAAATACCTAAAAACCTTTTTTTAATTTTAAAATAGGCCCCCCCAAATTTGGGGGCCTAAAGCACATGCCTTACCCCTCATCACGTTAGAGCCGGCCCTGCCCATGTGCAAACTTTTAAGATCAAAAGTCAGAAATATTATTGTCGGGGATAACACTTGTTAAACTTGAAATTCTACCCATGAAATACAAGTCGGGTAAAAAAATCAATAGCAGCACGAAATGTCTATTTGTACGGATCGCCATTCCTAAAGCTTACATTACATGTTTTGAAGCTTACGCCTCGCCTCACAATAGGCAAAAGTATTCCTTACTGCCCGACCCTTTAAAAGACTGCACCAACGTGCATCAAAAATCTCTTTTTTATTTTGGGAAAGTTACACATTATAGCTACTTTCAAAAATAATAATAGGTAAATTATTTTTTTTATATTAATGTATAATATATATATTTTATATATTTGACTACCAAATATAATTTTTTTTATCGACCGATTAAATGCCTAACTTATCAGAAATTTCTTTAGACTATGACTAGAGAAAATGATACATCCTTTCCGTGTATGCGCTGGAATGCGAGGAGGGAGGAAGGGGGGGGGGGGGATGAGGGGGGGGAGGACCATTAATTCATAACATAAAGTCTGAAATTTTATTTCTCCACGCAAGCTGGAGGTATTTTAAGAATGCATCTTTAGATCTCAATCTCTCAATTTTTTAATGTTACTTTATAATTGCTGAGACCCTTTTCAGTCATAATAATGTCTCTCAACTTTTGCATGAATTTTTCTTTTACTTCTACTTTTTGCATGGGTTCAAGTCAGGCAAGCAAAATACACATATGGCGCTATTATACAAATAAGATTAAATCAAGAACGTTAGAAGTGGCAGCAGCTAGCCTTTATGGTAAAATCAAACATTTATATATAAGGTCAACAAGCTAAGTAAAGTGATCTCCCATTGACAGTGATATTGCATATAACATGATGAGTCCATCCCATAGGTAAGAAAGACATCTTCCTTTTGGCTTTGAAATGTCAAGCCAACTAAAGAAATAGTAAGGAAGATTTTATGATAAATATTTTTTTAATTTCACATTAAATATTTGACTCTTGCCAAACTCATGAGATCATTGATGACATCAATGAAATAATCCTAAACACTATATTAGATGTCTTGCTCTCATTGTAAAATACACCAACAAAGAGAGAAAGAAAGAGTGAGGCATCACAGACAAGGTATAAGAAAATAATCTGTTAGAAAAATAGAGACTGAGTGATATTTTATTGAGGTGGGAATATCAAAAGAGGGTTATTTCTTTTGAGTATTGTAGTGATCTTTGGAGTATTTTTTTCGGACCTACAAAGTGTAAAATTCCTTGCTATAGTGATATCAGTTGCTCCTCTCAAGGCCGTGGTTTTTCCCTTATTCAAAAAGTTTTTCCACGTAAAAATCTTGGTGTCGTTATCACTCTTTTATTCTTGTTAATTACCGAATCTCGGTGCTACATTATTATTCCGCTTTTAGCACCGTGACTATTATTTCTATGAGGGGTTTTATTCCCAATAACTAGTATCAGAGCACAGGTTCTGCTCGTTCACAAGAATACTATTCACTGTCGGTAGTACTATACTCGATGAAAAATAAAAATATCCGGAGTAAAGTACGAGGTAGCAAAATTTAACGGAAATAGCGGTTTCTCAACATGGCAAAGAAGGATGAGAGATTTGCTCATCCAACAAGGATTACACAAGGTACTAGATGCTGATGCCAAAATACCTGATACCATGAAAGCTGAGGATTGGGTTGACTTGGATTAAAGGGCTGCTAGTGTAATCAAGTTGCACTTATCAGATGATGTGGTAAATAATATCATTGATGAAGACACCGCACATGGCATTTGGACAAGGTTGGAAAGCCTATACATGTCCAAAACGCTAACAAATAAATTGTACATGAAGAAGCAGCTATACGCTCTACACATGGGTGAATGTACGAATTTTTTGTCACATTTAAATGTGTTTAACGGACTAATCACACAACTCGCCAATCTCGGAGTGAAAATCGAGGAAGAAGATAAAGCCATCTTGATGTTGAACTCATTGCCATCTTCGTACGATAATCTGGCAACAACCATCCTGTACGGTAAGACTACCATTGAGTTAAAAGATGTCACATCGGCTCTTCTACTCAATGAGAAGATGAGAAAAAAGCCTGAAAATCAAGGACATGCTCTCATCACAGAAGGTAGAGGCAGGAGTTATCAAAAGAGTTCGAGCAACTATGGTAGATCCGGAACTCGTGGGAAGTCTAAGAACCGATCCAAATCAAGAGCTAGAAATTGCTACAATTATGATCAACCAGGTCACTTCAAAAGAGATTGCCCAAATCCAAGGAAAGAAAACGGTGAAACTAGTGGCCAGAAGAATGACGACAACACAACCGCCATGGTACAAAACAATGATAATGTTGTCCTCTGTATAAACGAGGAAGAGGAATGCATGCACTTATCAGGTCTAGAGTCGGAATGGGTGGTTGTTACTATGCCACACCAGTAAGAGATCTTTTTTGCAAATATGTAGCAGGTGATTTCGACCTTATGAGAATGGGTAACACAAGTTACTCAAAGATTGCGGGGATCGGTGACATTTGTATCAAGACAAATGTCAGATGCACATTGGTTCTAAAGGACGTGCGACATGTACCTGATTTGCGGATGAACTTGATCTCGGGAATTGCTTTAGACCGAGATGGATACGATAACTATTTTGCAAATCAAAAGTGGAGACTCACCAAGGGATCATTGGTGATTGCAAAAGGAGTTGCTCGTGGCACGTTGTACAGGACAAATGCAGAAATATGCCAAGGTGAATTGAACACGGCACAAGATGAGATTTCTGGAGATTTGTGGCACAAAAGGATGGGTCATACGAGCGAGAAGAGATTGCAGATTCTTGCCAGGAAATCACTCATTTCTTATGCCAACGGTACAACGATAAAACCTTGTGACTACTGTTTATTTGGTAAGCAACATAGAGTCTCATTTCAGACATCGTCTGGAAGAAAATTGAATATACTTGATTTGGTATATTCTGATATTTGTGGTCCAATGGAAATTAAATCGATGGGTGGTAACAAATATTTTGTTACTTTTATTGATGATGCTTCATGAAAATTATGGGTTTATATTTTGAAAACCAAAGATCAGGTGTTTCAAGTTTTCCAAAAGTTTTATGTTATGGTGGAAAGGGAGACATGTCAAAAGCTAAAGCGTCTCCGAAGTGACAATAGAGGTGAGTACACTTCAAGGGAATTTGAAGAGTATTGTTCGAGCCATGGTATCAGACATGAAAAGACAGTTCCTGGAACCCCACAACACAATGGCGTAGCCGAAAGGATGAACCGCACCATTGTGGAGAAGGTGAGAAGCATGCTCAGAATGGCTAAACTGCCTAAGTCATTTTGGGGTGAAGCAATTCAGACAGCTTGTTACCTGATCAATAGGAGTCCATAAGTTCCATTGGCCTTTGACATCCCAGAGAGAGTTTGGACCAACAAGGAGGTATCCTACTCGCATCTGAAGGTGTTCGGTTGCAGGGCTTTTGCACATGTACCAAAGGAGCAGAGAACAAAGCTAGATGATAAATCTGTTCCATGCATATTTATTGGATATGGAGATGAAGAGTTCAGATACAGATTGTGGGATCCTGTAAAGAAGAAGATCATCACAAGCAAAGATGTAGTCTTCCGAGAAAGTGAAGTTGGAACTGCTGATGATATGCCAGAGAAGGCCAAGAATGATATAATTCCTAACCTTATTACCATTCCTTCTACTTCTAAAAATCCCACAAATGCAGAAAGTAAGACCGACGAGGTTGCCCGAGCAGGGGGAGTAACCTGGTGAGGTTATTGAGCAGGGGGAGCAATTTGATGATGATGTCGAACAAGTGGAGTACCCCACTCAGGAAGAAGAACAACCTCAACCTCGGAGGAGATCAGAGAGGCCAAGGGTAGAGTCATCCAAGTACCCTTCTACAGAGTATGTCCTCATCAGTGATGAAGGCGAGCCGGAAAGTCTTAAGGAGGTGCTGTCTCATCCAGAAAAGAACCGGTGGATGAAAGCCATGCAAGAGGAGATGGAATCTTTGCAGAAAAATGGCATGTACAAGCTAGTTGAACTTCCAAAAGGTAAAAGACCACTTAAATGTAAGTGGGTCTTTAAACTCAAGAAGGATGGAAATGACAAGTTGGTCAAATACAAAGCTCGATTGGTGGTTAAAGGCTTTGAATAGAAAAAAGGTATTGATTTTGACAAAATTTTCTCACCTGTTGTCAAAATGACTTATATTCGAACAATCTTGAGTTTAGCAGCTAGCCTAGATCTTGAAGTGGAGTAGTTGGATGTGAAAATTGCATTTCTTCATGGAGATTTGGAAGAGGGGATTTATATGGAGCAATCAGAAGGATTTGAAGTAGCTGAAAGGAAACACATGGTGTGCAAACTGAATAAGAGTCTTTATGGGTTGAAGCAGGCACCAAGACAGTGGTACAAGAAGTTTGACTCATTCATGAAAAGTCAAACTTACACAAAGACATATTCTGATCCATGTGTATATTTCAAAAGATTTTCTGAAAATAACTTTATTATATTATTGTTGTATGTGGATGACATGTTAATTGTAGGAAAAGAGAGAAGGGGCTGATCGCAAAGTTGAAGGGAGATCTGTCCAAGTCATTTGATATGAAGGATTTTGGCCCAACACAACAAATTTTGGGTATGAAGATAGTTCGAGAGCGAACAAGCAGAAAGTTGTGGCTGTCTCAGGAGAAGTACATTGAACGTGTACTGGAACGCTTCAACATGAAAAATGCTAAGCCAGTCAGCACACCTCTTGCTAGTCATCTAAAGTTGAGCAAGAAGATGTGTACTACAACAGTAGAGGAGAAAGAGAACATGGCTAGAGTTCCTTATTCTTCTGCAGTCGGAAGCTTGATGTATGCAATGGTATGCACTAGACCTGATATTGCTCACGCAGTTGGTGTTGTCAGCAAATTTCTTGAAAATCCTGGAAAAGAACACTGGAAGCAGTCAAGTGGATACTCAGGTACCTGAGAGGTACCATGAGAGATTGTTTGAGCTTTGGAAGATCTGATCCAATCTTGAAGGGCTATACAGATGCTGATATGGCATGTGACATTGATAATAGAAAATCCACTACTGGATATTTATTCACATTTTCAGGGGGAGCTATATCATGGAAGTCGAAGTTGCAGAAGTATGTCGCACTCTCTACAACTGAAGCAGAGTATATTGTCGCTACTGAAGCTGGCAAGGAGATGATATGGTTGAAACGGTTCCTTCAAGAGCTTGGATTGCATCAGAAGAAGTATGTCGTCTATTGTGACAGTCAAAGTGCAATAGACCTTAGCAAGAACTCCATGTACCATGCAAGGACCAAATACATCGATATGAGATATCACTGAATTCGAAAAATGGTAGAGAATGTGTCACGACCCCAAATTCCCTCCGTAGGATGTCGTGATGGCACCTAGTCTCTAAGACTAGGTAAGCCTATCAATGCGGAATAATAATAAATATCTGAAATAATTAAACTACAATTCAAACAATATCAACTCCCAAAACCCGATAGAAATAAGTCACAAGCTTCTAAGAATTTATTCTCAATGTCTCTATATGTCAAGGTCTAGATAAAATATAAGGAAGCAACATAAAATGATAGAAGGGGACTCCGGAGTCTGCGGACGCTGGCAGATATAACTCGAAGTCTCCGTGCGCAGGTAACTCAATGACGTCTAGGCTGGTAAAATATACCTGGATCTGCACAAAAAGATGTGCAGAAGCATAGTATAAGTACACCACAGCGGTACCCAGTAAGTGCCAAGCCTAACCTCGGTAGAGTAGTGACGAGGTCAGGTGAGGCCCTACTGGAATATAATAATGGCATGGTAAAATATTTATCAATGTAGTAAAATAAAATGACATTGAAAATGAATCAAATAGTATGTCACATTTA
Organism: Nicotiana tabacum; assembly: GCF_000715075.1. Classification (NCBI taxonomy): domain Eukaryota; kingdom Viridiplantae; phylum Streptophyta; class Magnoliopsida; order Solanales; family Solanaceae; genus Nicotiana; species Nicotiana tabacum. The sequence goes on from NC_134083.1 coordinate 53,077,970, forward strand.
ATGACACCAAATAATTACAAATAATATCTCGTGGAAATCAAAACAGAATTTTCTTCAACTTTATGAAAATCACAATAATAATCAAAGGCAACTACAGCCATAAATCAATATCAACAAGAGCACTCCCGAGGTACCGCCTCGTAGTCCCAAATCATAAATAAATTCACAATATCTCATTTCCTTATATCACCGCGGGAGCCTTCACAATTTATTTAAAGAAAATATTTTTTCCGAAATAGCATCCCGCGTTTTAGCCACCCTTATCACACCGCATGACTTCTAGTAGTTCCCCTACTAGCCACGCGTATCAAGCCACCCTTATCTCACCACATGCGTTTCAACACCCAGACCTTATACCACCGCATGCGTATCAATATCACAATTTGCACCTCAAATGCTCAAATAATTTAACTTGCCAAAATAATTCAACAATAATATTTTTCCACAATAAAGAGCTCACAGCTCATGCCAAAATAAATCATCAATAATAGTTTGCCACAATAAAGAGCTCACGGCTCATGCCAAAATAAATCATCAATAATAGTTTTTCACAATAAAGAGCTCACAGCTCATGTCAAAATAATTCATCAATAATAGTTTTCCACAATAAAGAGCTCACAGCTCATGTCAAAATAATTCATCAATAATATTCTTCCACAATAAAGAGCTCACGGCTCCCTCACAATGAGTATAAAAATATTCAGGAGTAAATAATTTAGGAAAATAATATTTCAAAATCTTTAATACGTTGCTTCAATATCAAGTTTAAAAATGTCAAATACTTCATATTAATAATATTTAATTTAAAAAAAATCAACCTTCAAATAATGCACAGAATAAAAGAAACCAAGTTTCAACTAAACAGGTAAAATAATTAGTAAGAAAAGATCAAACAAATTTGAAGTATATATCTCACATCAATGATGGAGAATATAACAAGATAAAATAATTTAATAAATGCGCAACAGTAATCTACACAATTTAAAAATATAATTTTCACAATTTAACCCGTGTACACACTCGTCACCTCGTGCACACGACTTTCAACACATTTCAATAATCACATCAATACCAATCCTAGGGGAAATTTCCCCCACACAAGGTTAGACAAGTTACTTACCTCGACTTGCTCCAATTTAACCAAGTATTATACCTTTTCCTCGATTTTCCGACTCCGATCAACTCGTATCTAGTCATAATTAATTCGATACAGTCAACAAAAATTATAGTAACCAGTTTCATAAGAAAATATTGCATTTTCATTAAAATCCGAAATTAGCTTAAAATTTGCCTGTGGGGCCCACATCTCGGAATCCGGCGAAACTTATAAAATCCGATAACCCATTCAATTACGAGTCCACCCATACCAATTTTACCAAAATCCGATAATAACTCGACCTCCAAATCTTAAATTTTCGTTTTTGGAAGATTTTACAAAAATCTTGATTTTTCTTCCATAAATTCACGGATTCATGATGTAAATGAGTATGGAATCATGAAATATAATCAATATAGGATAAGGAACACTTACCCCAATATTTTCCCGTGAAAATCGCCCAAGAACCGTGCTCCAAAAATTCAAAACGAAATGAATGAAATGAGCATTTTTGGTCCTTAAGTTTCTGCCAATCCGTCACTAAAAGTCCATTTTTCGTCACTAAAAGTCTACCAGAAATAACTCTACCAGTCTTACTTCAATTGATCATAACTTTATGTACAAATATCCAAATGATAAATGGTTTAACTTTCTGGAAACTAGAATCCACCGACTACAACTTTTGTGTTTTGCAATTATTCTGATTCCTTATGCATTGCGAGATATAAGCTCCCAAAGTCGGCTGTATGCATCAGAATTTCTGGCGAAATTTCTGGCGAAACTGCTCTACCAGCCTTCATTCAATCCATCATAACCTTCTGTACAAATGTCCAAATAATGCATAGTTTAACCTTCTGGAACCTATATTCATACGACTACAACTTTCATGTTTTGCACATTTTCTAATTCCTTATGCATTGCGAGATATAAGCTTCCAAACTTGGCTCCACGCACGGAATTTCTGCAACAGAAATTTCTGCAAACAAAAATTTCCAGCACTTTGTCCGAAATCCATTCCGTTTACCTTCCGAAATCCACCCGAGACCCTCGAGACCTTAACCAATTATTCCAACATGTCCCAAAATATCATACGAACTTAGTCGAGGCTTCAAACTACATCAAACAACATCAAAACGACGAATCGCACCTCAAATCAAAATCAATGAACTTTGAACTTTTAAATTCTATATCTTGTGTCGAAACATATCAAATCAATTCGGAATGACTTCAAATTTTTCACACAAGTCATAAATGACATAACTGAGCTATGAAAATTTTCAGAATCAGATTTCGACCCCGATATCAAAAAGTCAACCCCTCGGTCAAACTTCCCAAAAATTTAACTTTCGGCATTTCAAGCCTAATTCTACTACGGACTTCCAAATAAAATTCCGATCACGCTCCTAAGTCCAAAATCATAATACGGAGCTGTTGGAATCATCAAAATTCTATTCCGGGATCGTTTGCACATAATTTGACATCCGATCACTATTTAAACTTAAAAATTTAATTTTTCATCAAAATTCCATATCTCGGGCTAGGGACCTCGGAATTTGATTCCGGGCATACGCCTAAGTCCCAAATCACGATACAAACCTACCAAAATTGTCAAAATACTGATCCAGGTCTGTTTGCTAAAAATGTTGACCTAAGTCAACTCAGTTGAGTTTTAAAGCTCTAATTCACATTTTAATTCATTTTTCACCTGAAAACTTTCCGAAATTTTTTTACAGACTGCACACTCAAGTCGAGTAATGGTAAATAGTGCTTAGATAACATAACTAATCATTAAATTTAAAGATGATATTTTGGATCATCACATTCTCCACCTCTAAAACAAACGTTCGTCCTCGGACGGAGTTAGAAAAAGTACCTAAGCTGGTGAATAAGTGTGGATAACATATGCGCATATCATGCTCGGTCTCCCAAGTCGCCTCCTCGACTGGATGACCCGTCCACTGACCCTTCCCGGAAGCAATGTTCTTTGACCTCAGCTTTCAAACATGCCTATCCAAAATAGCCATTGGTTCCTCAACATAAGATAGATTCTTGTCCAACTGAACCGAACTGAAGTCTAGCACATGAGACGGATCCCCGTGATATTTTTGAAGCATAGAAACATGGAATACCGGATGACCGGTAAAGAGACTAGGTGGTAGTGTAAGTTTGTAAGCCACCTCTCCAACTCTCTCAAGAATCTCAAAAGGCCCAATATACCTAGGGTTCAAATTGTCCTTCTTCCCGAACCTTATCACACCCTTCATAGACGAAACCCGGAGCAATACCCGCTCACCAACCATGAATGCAACATCATGAACCTTCCGATTCGCATAACTTTTCTGTCTAGATTGGGCTATACGAAGTCAATCCTAAATCAACTTAACCTTTTCCAAGGCATCCTGAACCAAGTCTGTACCCAAAAGTCTAGCCTCGTCTGGTTCGAACCAACCCACTGGAGACCGGCATCGCCTACCATACAAGGCCTCATACGGAGCCATCTGGATGCTTGACTGGTAACTGTTGTTATAAGCAAACTCCGCAAGTGGTAAGAACTGATCCCAAGCACCCCCAAAATCTATCACACACGCACGAAGCATATCCTCCAGTATCTGAATAGTGCGTTCGGACTGCCCGTCCATCTGAGGGTGAAATGCTGTACTCAACTTTACCCGGGTACCCAACTCACGCTGTACTGCCCTTCAAAACCGTGAGGTAAACTGTGTACCCCGGTCAGAGATGATAGATACTGGTACACCGTGAAGTCTGATAATCTCGCGAATATATACCTGAGCCAGCTGCTCTGAAGAGTAAGTAGTAATCACAGGAATGAAATGAGCTGATTTGGTCAGCCTATCCACAATCACCCAAACTGCGTCCAACTTTCGCTGAGTCCGTGGGAGCCCAACAATGAAATCCATAGTGATCCTCTCCCATTTCCATTCTGGAATCACTAACTTCTGAAGCAATCCACTAGGTCGTTGATGCTCATATCTCACTTGTTGACAATTTAGACACCGAGCTACATACTCCACTATGTCTTTCTTCATCTTCCTCCACCAATAATATTGCCTCAAGTCCTGCTACATCTTCGTAGCACCCGGATGTATGGAGTACCGCGAATTATCAGCCTCCTGGAGAATCAATTCACGAAAACCATCTACATTAGGCACACATAGCCTACCCTGCATCCGTAATACATCTTCATCTCCAATAGTGACTTCCTTGGTATCGTCGTGCTGAACTGTGTCCTTAAGGACAAGTAGATGGGGGTCATCATACTGACATTCCCTGATACGATCATAAAGTGAAGACTGGAAAACCACGCAAGCCAAAATTTGACTCGGCTCGGAAACATCCAATCTAACAAACTTGTTGGCCAAAGCCTGAACATCCATAGCTAAAGGCCTCTCTGCTACCGGTAAATATGTTAAGCTACCCAAACTCTCTGCCTTACGACTCAAGTCATCGGCCACCACATTGGCCTTCCCCGGATGATAGAGAATGGTGATATCATAATCCTTAAGCAACTCTAACCATCTTCGCTGCCGCAAATTAAGATCCTTCTATTTAAACAGATGCTGTAGACTCCGGTGATCAGTGTAGATTTCACAATGGACACCGTACAAATAATGCTGCCAAAATTTTAAGGCATGAACAATAGCTGCTAACTCCAGGTCATGTACAGGATAATTCTTTTCATGCACCTTTAACTGTCTGGATGCGTAAGCAATTACCCTACCGTCTCGTATCAACACTGCGCCGAGACCAATACGTGACGCGTCACAATACACAGTATAAGATCCTGTACCTATAGGTAATACCAATACTGGGGCTGTAGTCAAAGCTGTCTTGAGCTTTTGGAAGCTTTCCTCACATTCCTCGGTCCATCTGAATGGAGCGCCCTTCTGGGTCAATCTGGTCTTAATAGTTGTTCATAATCAATTACCGAATCATCAATTAACTTCATGTTAACGAAAATCTCATTTCAAACTTTCACAATACTGATAATGAGACACGAGGCATGAAGACCTCAAACTTATTTACTCAAATTAACGAGTCACATTTAACGCCACCTAGGCGGGCACCTACCTCGTAGGTTAAAAATTAATAATTACCACACAAATTTGACAACTATGCACAGAGAATTTCATATAAGAATTTTCAAATAAGCCTAACAGGCATGACTCCCTATTAGTACTATAGTACAAATTTAATTTTACAAGGGAGAACTTAAACACAAGAATTTTCCTCACAAGGATCTCGTCCTTATATAACTTCCACCGCAGCTCGTAGCCCGGTTTAAACATATCAGTTTATATTAAAATGCGAGGATCTCGACCTCGGTTCTAAATCACAAGTAATATGCACATTGTACCAATTGAAAATTTCCATTTTCTCCTTTTAAATAATTTCGGTTACACCAAATCACAACACATAATGAACCCCATACCGGTAAGGCATATAATTCACAATTTGTAATTAATTATTCAGAATTTACATCAAAATTTACCGAAATAAGTAACAGAAAGCCACATTTAGCCTCGCAGCTCTTATTAGTGACCAACACGAAATGATAGGCGTAGTTATCTCCATAAAATCTCCCAACAGGGGTAAACACATAAGTAAATTATAGAATTATGAAGCTCACTCATAAGTGGAGCACAATAGGAAGACTCGTTTCGATATTGAGAACCGAATCAACTTAAGGAAATTATTCCTTTATATTAAATCGAGGTCGTACCTGTAACGACACCATCTGATGTAGCGACCTCTGCCATACCGTAAAATAAATATATCAACGGCTGGGTCTCCACCTCTAGGACGCCTTTTACCCGTCTGTCCTCCACCCTTAACTGGTCGTGTGGGTGGTGTAGTAACTGCAATGGGACACGTAGCCTGAGTGCTTTGATGAAATATGTCTCTCCCAAGTTTGGGACAATTTTCTTATAATGTGCCTAGTATCACCGTATTCATAACAACCCTTTCGCGGGTTAGGCTGCTCATATTGAGTCTGTGCAGATAACTGGAATAACAATTGTAGGAACTCATGTCGGTGGTGCATTAAAAGAACTTACTGGAGCACCCCGAGTAATCCGATGTGCGGACTCGACTGGCCGACTGCCCGAGCCCCCTCCATAATGATTTATACTTGCAGAGTAGAATCCACCGAATCCCCCAGAACCTTGAGACGTCTTGGTCTCCTTAGCTTCCCTTCTTTTTTTTTCTTTTTTTTCTTTTCACCCCGAACACATTCTAATATTTTGGCAATTTGTACAACTAGCAGAAATGAAGTATCATCTTGTAGCTCCCGAGTCGTACAAAATTTTATGATCATAATTGAGTTCTTTAATGAGTCTATGGACTCGCCCTCTGGCTGTAGGAAGCAAAGTAGGAGTATGACGGGCTAACTTATTGAACTTGATGGCATATTCTGACACCGTCAATGGTGACCTAACGCAACTGTTCATACCCTATGCGCCACGGATTACGGAGAGTCTGGGATACAAACTCTTTCAAAAGCATTTCTGAGAACTGAGCCAAGTGGGCGGTGTTGCATTGGCTGGTCTGCCCTCTTCATAGGCTTTCTATGAACACCGGTGGAGAATTATCTCTCCCAAGGCAAATTTCTTCTTTTGTTATGCTGACTCAACACTGTAGAGCTGACTCATTTCTTAACATACTCTTCGATTCTTCTTTGGGGTAACCCTTACCCCTATTTATAAACAACGATCACAAAAGTAGAGCTATATACAGACAAATCTTGGCACGAACCACGTAGTCCATAATCTCGTCAACAACTGTACTTCCTCTAAAGCACCCCAAAATCCGCAACCGTAACGTCCACGCTGAGTAGACCTTTTGTAAATTAAAAGTTGTTTCTATAACTCCTTTGGTACTGAAGTAAAGGATTATTAAGGAGGCGGACATACCGCAAGTCCTAACCTTATCCTCTACAAAATCTCAGGTTTTAAACATATGTAAATTTTAGGGAACCTTTCAGTACCACATATATACATTTCAGGCCAAAACTGATATAATACATGACCCCGCAATCCACCCATTGGTAGTGGACGGCGTAAAGTTATAGGCCACAATAATAACCTTCACAACTCGTATAAATCAACCAGACGCCAATGTCAGTTGCACCCCGCACATGATTCACTAGGTGATCTCTCAATACGCCCACATCTTCAGTCGGAACCACACGTTAAGGCAATGTTTGAGCATCTCTGGCTCCCTCGTAGTGCATCTGCGGTATCACGAATCGTCGACGCACAACTGATATTGAGTGCGCAATGTCATACACGAGTGGATACAAAGGAATATAAGATATATGTTTCAAGCTAAATCAATGCCGCACGATAAGGAGTCAAAGAAGTGAATATTTCCTAACAGTTCCATAGCCTCTCGAAGATAAGTACAGACGTCTCCGTACCGATCTGCAAGACTCTACTAAACCTGCTTGTGACTCATGACACCTATGAACCTAGTGCTCTGATACCAACTTGTCACGATCCCAAATTTCCTCCGTAGGATATCGTGATGGCACCTAGTCTCTAAGACTAGGTAAGCCTATCAATGCGGAATAATAATAAATATCTGAAATAATTAAACTACAATTCAAATAATTTCAACTCCCAAAACCCGGTAGAAATAAGTCACAAGCTTCTAAGAATTTATTCTCAATGTCTCTATATGTCAAGGTCTAGATAAAATATAAGGAAGCAACATAAAATGATAGAAGGGGACTACGGAGTCTGCGGACGCTGGCAGATATACCTCGAAGTCTCCGTGCGCAGGTAACTCAATGACGTCTAGGCTGGTAAAATGTACCTGGATCTGCACAAAAAGATGTGCAGAAGCGTAGTATGAGTACACCACAGCGGTACTCAGTAAGTGCCAAGCCTAACCTCGGTAGAGTAGTGACGAGGTCAGGTGAGGCCCTACTGGAATATAATAATGGCATGGTAAAATGTTTATTAATGTAGTAAAATAAAATGACATTGAAAATGAATCAAATAGTATGTCACATTTAATGACACCAAATAATTGCAAATAATATCTCGTGGAAATCAAAACAGAATTTTCTTCAACTTTATGAAAATCACAATAATAATCAAAGGCAACTACGGCCATAAATCAATATCAACAAGGGCACTCCCGAGGTACCGCCTCGTAGTCCCAAATCATAAATAAATTCACAATATCTCATTTTCTTATATCACCGCGGGAGCCTTCATAATTTATTTAAAGAAAATATTTTTCCCGAAATAGCATCCCGCGTTTTAGCCACCCTTATCACACCGCATGACTTCTAGTAGTTCCCCTACTAGCCACGCGTATCAAGCCACCCTTATCTCACCGCATGCGTTTCAACACCCAGACCTTATACCACCGCATGCGTATCAATATCACAATTTGCACCTCAAGTGCTCAAATAATTTAACTTGCCAAAATAATTCAACAACAATATTTTTCCACAATAAAGAGCTCACGGCTCATGCCAAAATAAATCATCAATAATAGTTTGCCACAATAAAGAGCTCACGGCTCATGCCAAAATAAATCATCAATAATAGTTTTTCACAATAAAGAGCTCACAGCTCATGTCAAAATAATTCATCAATAATAGTTTTCCACAATAAAGAGCTCACAGCTCATGTCAAAATAATTCATCAATAATATTCTTCCACAATAAAGATCTCACGGCTCCCTCACAATGAGTATAAAAATATTCAAGAGTAAATAATTTAGGAAAATAATATTTTAAAATCTTTAATACGTTGCTTCAATATCAAGTTTAAAAATGTCAAATGCTTCATATTAATAATATTTAATTTAAAGAAAATCAACCTTCAAATAATGCACAGAATAAAAGAAATCAAGTTTCAACTAAACAGGTAAAATAATTAGTAAGAAAAGATCAAACAAATTTGAAGTATATATCTCACATCAATGATGGAGAATATAACAAGATAAAATAATTTAATAAATGCGCAACAGTGATCTACACAATTTAAAAATATAATCTTTCGCAATTTAACCCGTGTACACACTCGTCACCTCGTGCACACGACTTTCAACACATTTTAATAATCACATCAATACCAATCCTAGGGGAAATTTCCCCCACATAAGGTTAGACAAGTCACTTACCTCGACTTGCTCTAATTTAACCAAGTATTATGCTTTTTTCTCGATTTTTCGACTCCGATCGACTCGTATCTAGTCATAATTAATTCGATACAGTCAACAAAAATTATAGTAATCAGTTTCATAAGAAAATATTGAATTTTCATTAAAATCCGAAATTAGCTTAAAATTTTCCCGTGGGGCCCACATCTTGGAATCCGGCGAAACTTATAAAATCCGACAACCCATTCAATTACGAGTCCACCCATATCAATTTTACCAAAATCCGATAACAACTCGACCTCCAAATCTTAAATTTTCGTTTTTGGAAGATTTTGCAAAAATCTTGATTTTTCTTCCATAAATTCACGGATTCATGATGTAAATGAGTATGGAATTATGAAATATAATCAATATAGGATAAGGAACACTTACCCCAATGTTTTTCCGTGAAAATCGCCCAAGAACCGTGCTCCAAAAATCCAAAACGAAATGAATGAAATGAGCATTTTTGGTCCTTAAGTTTCTGCCAATCCGTCACTAAAAGTCCATTTTTCGTCACTAAAAGTCTACCAGAAACAACTCTACCAGTCTTACTTCAATTGAACATAACTTTATGTACGAATGTCCAAATGATAAATGGTTTAACTTTCTGGAAACTAGAATCCACCGACTACAACTTTTGTGTTTTGCAATTATTCTGATTCCTTATATATTGCGAGATATAAGCTCCCAAAGTCGGCTGCATGTATCAGAATTTCTGGCGAAATTTCTGGCGAAACTGCTCTACCAGCCTTCATTCAATCCGTCATAACTTTCTGTACCAATATCCAAATAATGCATAGTTTAACCTTCTGGAACCTATATTCATACGACTACAACTTTCATGTTTTGTATATTTTCTAATTCCTTATGCATTGCGAGATATAAGCTTCCAAACTTGGCTCCACGCACGGAATTTCTGCAACAGAAATTTCTGCAAACAGAAATTTCCAGCACTTTGTCCGAAATCCATTCCGTTTACCTTCCGAAATCCACCCGAGACCCTCGGGACCTTAACCAATTATTCCAACATGTCCCAAAATACCATACGAACTTAGTCGAGGCTTCAAACTATATCAAACAATATCAAAACGACGAATCGCACCTCAAATCAAAATCAATGAACTTTGAACTTTCAAATTCTATATCTTGTGTCGAAACACATCAAATCAATTCGGAATGACTTCAAATTTTGCACACAAGTCATAAATGACATAACTGAGCTATAAAAATTTTCAGAATCGGATATCGACCTCGATATCAAAAAGTCAACCCCTCGGTCAAACTTTCCAAAAATTCAACTTTCGGCATTTCAAGCCTAATTTTACTACGGACTTTCAAATAAAATTTCGATCACGCTCCTAAGTCCAAAATTACCATACGGAGCTGTTGGAATCATCAAAATTCTATTCCGGGATCGTTTGCACATAATTTGATATCCGATCACTATTTAAACTTAAACTTTTAATTTTTCATCAAAATTCCATATCTCGGGCTAGGGACCTCGGAATTTGATTTCGGGCATACGCCTAAGTCCCAAATCACGATACAAACCTACAAAAATTGTCAGAATACTGATCCAGGTCTGTTTGCTAAAAATATTGACCAAAGTCAACTCAGTTGAGTTTTAAAGCTCTAATTCACATTTTAATTCATTTTTCACCTGAAAACTTTCCGAAAATTTTTTACGGACTGCACACTCAAGTCGAGTAATAGTAAATAATGCTTAGATTACATAACTAATCATTAAATTTAAAGATGATATTTTGGGTCATCACAGAATGAATCTCTAAAAGTCTTGAAGATCCATACAAGTGAGAATCCTTCGGATATGCTGACCAAGGTGGTACCAAGAGACAAGTTCGAGCTATGCAAAGAACTTGTCGGCATGAACTCTATATGAAAAAATGGAGTTACCTCCTTCAGGTGCATGGGACTGGAGGGGGAGATTTGATGGGTCCATCCCATGTGTAAGGAAGACATCTTTCTTTTTGGCTTTGAAATGTCAAGCCAACTAAAGGAATAGTAAGGAAGATTTTATGGCAAATATTTCTTTGATTTCACATTGAATATTTGACTCTTGTCAAATTCATGAGATCATTGATGACATCAATGAAGCAATCCTAAACACTATAGATAGGTGTCTTGCTCTCATTGTAAAATACACCAACAAAGAGAGAAAGAAAGAGTGAGGCATCACAGACAAGGTATAAGAAAATAGTTTGTGAGAAAAATAAAGACTGAGCGATATCGTAGTGAGGTGGGAATGTCAAAAGAGGGTTATTTCTTTTGAGTGTTGTAGTGGTCTTTGGAGTATTTTACTCGGATCTACAAAGTGTAAAATTCCTTGCTATAGTGATATCAGTTGCTCCTCTCAAGGCCGTGGTTTTTTCCTTATTCAAAAGGGTTTTCCACGTAAAAATCTTGGTATCGTTATCACTCTTTTATTCTTTTTAATTATCGTATCTCGGTGCTATGTTATTATTTCGCTTTTAGTACCGTGACTATTATTTATGTGAGGGGGTTTATTCCCAACATAACACGTTCCACAATTATATGTAGCAAGAGAAGAAGACGGCTTAAAACATCTTGGGTTCAGATGCTCAATTAGGAGCGGAGCTAGAAGCCGATATATGGGTTAGGTCAAACCCAATTAATTTAATTTAAACTTTGTATGTGTATTAAAAAATTTATTAAATATATAAATAATCAATAAGAGATACGTATTGGCTCTTAAATTTGTGAGAACAGTATTGATGTCACCTTAAAGTTTAGACTGTTGTTGTCAATTGTGATTATTTTTCTCCAAGCGAAAAAGAGAGGGCTTTCTTTGATAAAAATAAAGGGAAAAAAGGGATTTTCTTTTTCATCTATGCGCGACATATTTGTTGATTGTGGTTGGGTTTATTAATTAGGTAATAAACATGTGCCACATTTATTGTGGTAGAGTTTTCAGAGGAGATAATTAATGTCTATGTCTAATCTATCTGATAATCCAATTTTTGGGTTAAATGTTCAATAAAATTTCACAGAGTTGGCATCAATTGAAGCCCAACTACTTCATAGCAAAACATATTAGGCTAAAGTCTAACATGTCACAAGCATTTACAAATTTAACAAACATAGATAAATTGGACCCATTTCATTTCATAGTACATCATACAGATATATGACACATTACTAGGACTAGATAAGCTTACTAAGCTGCTTAGCATATCCTAATTTCATATTTTGGTCCCACATTAGGATCAAATGCAAGTACAGCAAATTGGATCCATGTTTAAATTTAGGGATGCCTAATTACTACTTGTAGTTGTAGATGGAGAGGTAAGACATTATTTCCGTCTTCTCCATGTCTTCTCTGTTTTGTTACTAGTAACATACGGGGTCAGAAATAGTGGGCACAGTATGAGATAGTTCAGAAATGAAGATATTCGGGATAAGCTGGGATAATTTCTGTGGTGGACAAGATACGGGAAGAGAGACTGAGATGGTTCAGACAGGTTGTCAATGGTGGGTCCAAGAAGAGGTAGAGATAAACAGAAAAAGTATTGGGGAAGGATGATTAGACAGGATATGGTACATCTTTAGCTTACCGAGGACATGACTATTGATAGGAGGGTGTGGATGTCGAAAATTAGAGTAGAAGGTTAGTAGGTAGTCTAACGTTTTTCCTTCCGGGTCCATGCCTGTAATTTTAGTATTATTCTCGTACTTTTTTATTCTTAGATTGTCTATTAATTACTACTTGATGTTACTTTTATTGGAATATACTATTAACCATTTGGTTTAGCTATATATAGTAATATATTTTATTCTTTATGAAATAATTGTTCATTTGATTTATCCAATTCATCAAAGTATTATTTTAAATATTCTTTATGGAATAATTATTTATTTAATTTATCCAATTCATTGAAGTATTATTTTAAATAGATCATTTGTTACATGTGTGTCCTTTAATTGTGTAGTAGACAATTTAGTATATGGAGTCTTAGCTCATGCACAAAAGATTTAATTGTGGGTTCTCTTATAAATTATGTTTACAATCGAAGATATTGTTCGGCAAAATATCTTGATAATTGTAGCACAAGATTAAAGTATAATTTATCTTGATTATGAGAGTGGTTTTACTTCAATTTCTTGTACTAGTATACTTAGTGTATATTGCATGAACCAAGTAGAGAAAAAATATTTTGTACTGAATATATAAAGTATTTTATTTTTGATTCATAAAATGAGCTTATACTCCTAATCTTGATTTATGTTATTATGATCAATGTGATTTTTTTTTATTGTTTTAATTTATCAAGGGTACAACTCTATTTTGAGTTAGTGTATGCCTAATAGATTGGAGAATAAGGAATGACATTTGTGAAATAATAATTAGTTGATAGAATCCATGACTCAACCTTGAGTTTGATAATACCCCTTTATGTAAGCTTTCATGAAAATCGGCCGATGAATTTTGTATCCGTTACATGAAATAGTTTAAGCGGAAGTATAAAGGATTTAATTAGTTGATTAAATTAAATTGTAAGTGATTTAGTTTAATTTAATAGTATTTTTAATCTTAATACGGGGAGTTAAAATAAGTATTGGTGAATTTTTAAAATTCATATTGAGGAGTTCAATTGCAGTTTTTTAGTGCAATAAACTGTGATTAATTATAGTAGGATTTAATTCACTCCAAATTTTCGAATTAATATTATAATTGGTAGCCTCTTATTATTTATGTGGTCAGTGCTATACCTATAAAAACCTTAGCAGACTTGAGAAAGAAGTTACTTGGGAGAAAAGTTCTCTATTTGAGTTGGATAAGGATTCTACTACCCTAGCATAATCCTACACGTGTTTGGGGTTGTTTTGGCTTAATTTCGTGTGCTACAAATAGAAGACTAGTTTCACCTAATAACTCACTTTGCAGAGTAGTAATATTTGACCACACAAGTATTTCTGTCTAAGGCTTACTAGGAGCATAGCTGAAACTGTAATCCTGGATTCTTGCCATGTGAACAAGTTGTGAAATTTTTTCGAAAGGTTAGTGTTTCTAATCTTTGTAATTAAATCATTGTCTAGATTACATGTATGTTATTTATGCGTGCTTCCGCTGCCCTGCTTCGGTTCTACTATTAGTTTGCTATTGTTAATGCTTCTTTTTCCTTGACTTTTTTACTATTGCATTTTTCTTTTCTAAATTACTGTATTTATGCTTACCTTGAGCCAATGGTCTATCAGAAATAACTTCTCTACCTGTACAAGGTAAATATAAGGTTTGTGTATACACTACCCTACTCAGACCACTTTATGATATTACACGAGGTATGTTATTATCGTACCATACTGGTTCGGATCGTTGGCCTAAACCCCCACCATAATGGTGAGATTATATTTTTTAAAAATATCCTAAATTCGTCAGTCATTGCAGCAAATTAATCTTCTCAATAGCTGCACAAGGCTGCATTTCCCTAACTCTATTATTGATGTAAATCCAAAGCTTTAATTGGCCCCTCCGTCATTTCTGGACTGATTTTTGTTCGCTGATTTGGGTTCATTTCGTACAGAAAATAAAAGAGAATCAAACACCTTTAAAAAAAAAATAAAAGCATGATGAGTTGTAGGTCTTAGTGCTGCTAAGGATTAGGGGATGACATAATAAAGAAGTGTTCTGGGACCCTTGAATTTTGATGATATTGCCATTATTGCACCCTCACACCTCTGAGTGCTTTTCTATCTAATTCCCACCCCTTGCTTGTATAAATATGTCAACCTAGCATTAATCCTCATTTCACAGCCAAGTACAAATTAAAACTTGCTAGTTTTTTGCAACTCTAGCATTTTGGGTGAGAGACTTGAGTGCTAGAAATATTCAATTCTTGGCTAGAAACATACTTAAATTAAAAAGAGATGTCTGGTCACTGGGCTTTTGCTTTTGGTGTTCTTGGTAAATAAAGCCTCTTTTCTCCTTCTTGCTTCTTGAATTGTTAGATATTCCTAGTTGAATTCTTAAATATCAAAAGCCTCTCCTTCCTTCTCTCTCTTTTTCAAAAAAAAAAAAGAGATCTTTTAACATACATACTACTCCCTCAATTTCAGCTTGTACGAACCTTTTCTAAGTATGATACTCAAATTAACTTATATTTTATGCGAATTTGGACATAGATTTTTAAAGTTTTTTGAAATAAAATTTACATATTTAGAATTACATAAAAGTACTATAAATCACATTCAAAATATTTAAAAGCTATTTGCAAAAAACATGATAGAAAAATCTTGTTTGACTCCCTAAATATTAATAATAGTAATAGTTTCATTCTTTCTTAAGTAGACAAGAGTGGGTTGCAGCCTAATTAGCTCATCTGCGTAAGTATGAGCACAATAACAAGTAGTGGATGTGTTTAAGCATATTCTCAGTAATTTACGCAGAATTTGTTTGATAATTGGTATGCGCCTTTCGAGCAAAATCACTTTAATTTTTTCCTAAAATATGTTCAAAGTCTTGCATGTCTTAAACTCATCGTTCATTTTTTTTCTTTTTCAACTTGCAGGTAACATTGTCTCGTTCATTGTGTTCCTTTCTCCACTGTGAGTTTCCATTTGCTTATAGTTTTGAAAATGTTCAGTTTTCTTGGTTTTTTTATCTGACTAACACTCATATTTTCACATTTGCAGGCCCACGTTCTATAGAATCTACAAGAAGAAATCAACAGAAGGCTATCAATCGATTCCTTATGTGGTTGCTCTCTTCAGTTCCATGCTTTGGATATACTATGCATTTCTCAAGACCAACACTACACTCCTCATCACTATTAACTCCTTTGGGGTCTTCATTGAAACTATCTACGTTGGTTTCTATCTGTTCTACGCACCAAAGAAAGCCAGGGTAGGGAATCAAGTACAAATTTTTTCTCCTTTAAGGAGTTCTTATATAACGTTAATCCTCACAATTTATTTGATGCAGGTCCAAACTGTGAAGATGCTCCTATTATCAGTGGTGGGTGGCTTTGGTGCTATTGTTCTGGTTACCCAATTTCTATTCAAAGGAGCAGTTCGAGGGCAAGTGGTTGGATGGATTTGCCTTGTGTTTTCCTTGTGTGTGTTTGTAGCACCCTTAGGCATTGTGGTGAGGTTTTACGTACAAATATTTCAAAACGTGGTCGTCTTCTCTATTTTTTTCCCATGCATGAAGAATATAATGCTGATGATTTTTCTCATTTTATGCAGAGAAAAGTTATAAAAACAAAGAGTGTGGAATACATGCCACTGCTCCTATCAGTGTTTCTCACGTTAAGTGCAGTGATGTGGTTCTTCTATGGTCTTTTACTAAAAGACATTAACATTGCTGTAAGTTCTATTTTCAAGCTCATATATACCACTTTTCTACTTTCATGTATTTACGCAATGTTTACGTACGAAAAATATCTTGGATCTTAATTATGTAGTTTCCTTCTTGCTATATTTTATAGGCACCAAACGTATTGGGATTCATCTTTGGTATTGTCCAAATAGTGCTCTACGTAATATACAGCAAAAAGGAGAAGGCAAACCTAAAAGAGCCGAAACTTCCAGAGATACAAAAGCCAGCAGTGATTGTGGTGGATGAGAACATGAATAAGAAGAAGATTCCAGAACTAACACAGGAACAGATTATTGATATTGTGAAGCTTGGTTTACTGGTTTGCGCAGATAAAGTACACGTAGCATCGTGTCCGCATGATAATACATGCGCAGCTAAAGTAGAAAACATACCCAAGCTGCAAACTGTGAAAGCCTAAAATATACTACTACTCTTAGTAGAACTTCACTTCTGGAATTGGCAGTGATTTTAGTATAGATTCGCACCAATTCTTGTTATTCCTCTTCTTTTTCCTAATATCCTATGTGTTAGTACACAAGTTAATTTTTACTCATGTTTCGTGTAAGCTTTCTCTTGTGTACGCAGAAAGATGAAATGGTTGTCTTGATACTTATATAGAGAGAGGCTGCTGGTTGTGTTGGCTAGATTATATTCTGTAACTAATAGCAATAAAAGTGAACTTTTATCCAATCATTGCGTTAACGTTCTATTTAGGGTATCGTTTTTATGCCGTACTATCAGTAAACAGCAAGAATATTTTATTTTAAATCACACATATCTTATTTTCAGAAAATTTTACAAAATTGATCAGCTCGTGTCATCACATTTGTGCAAGCATGCAGTCCTGAAATGTGGGATAGCAAGACACCTAAAGTGAATTACTTCTCGCGTTTCATTTTGTCTTAGTTTCACTGTACACTAATTTTATGAAAATAACAAAACTTTTGCGAGATTTGTTCATGGGCAGAAATAATGCATATTTAAAGTCGCATGAAAAAGTTGGCTCGTGACGTAAACAGTTTCTTTTTATAACTGTGGTGTTCAGTGGCGAGCCACATTGGTGTCTAGCGACACACCTTCGCCGAAATATTACACTATATTACTAGATAATTTTTATATTTTATGTATATTTACTATACGTTGACTTCCCTTGACTTTCGATGTAGCTAATTATTTATTTTGACACCTCTTGATGAAAATTCTGGCTCCGCCACTGGTGGTGTTCAGACATGAAATTTGAACCTAAGACTTCATGATCCCCACTTTATTGACCACTATGCCACAATTGGAACCTAAGACCAGATAGTTTATTAATTGATTTGTAAGATTTTTCCTTTTGAAAGCGCAATTGGAATTTCAATCAACTTATTCTGTTAGCCACCATGAAATTATACAAAGAGCTGGTGTAACTTGTTCTCACTGCTTGTTATTTAATTTCTGCTGGCCAAAATGAAAATTATCGGTGTGCATAGTTTGTTAAAACAATCAAAGATAATATTTCCCCCTACCCTACCTTGTCGGACAAAACCTCAACTGCAAAAAGGAGTATATTAAGGCCTAATCAAAGAAATTTTCCTCGGAGATAGTGCCGTGTATTTATTTCTTCATGTAATTCTGTAAATGCATCTTAATTCTACATTCTAGTCACACTTTTCTTCTCATATGTAATTAAATTACGTATGAATATTAGTAATATATATCAGTAAGGTGGGAGCACTACGCGATTTTTCAAGATAATTTCTTGCTACTTAATTAACTTTTTAGCTTAATTCTTCTAGCCGGTACACCCAAATTTAAGTTTGATCGGTTACATATTTTTAAGTTTATCCATGTAGAAGACCTTACCAATTATACCTTCCTTTTCCAAGATTTTCAGATGGAATCCGCAAAATAGTAAAAGAGTTACATCTAAACTTAAAAAAGACTACTGTATTTCATTCTGGACCCCTTCTTTTTAGGGATCGGCTTTTGATTGCTTTTTTACTTTTTTTTTTTTTTTTTGGTTTCTCACTTGGTGTCCGGTATCCGTATTAGAGCCTGACTATATCCGTATATACGGGTAAAAACCGAGCTCATGATACGCTCCGGCCTCCAATAGGGTAAAACGAGCGCGAGATATGATTGCAAAGGATCGGAATCGAAGCAAAGGTCTCATCGAGTCGGGGGCACATTGTTTGCCTTTGCGAATATCGGGGTCATGATTCGAGATCGATCCAAATCCTGTAATACTTCGGAGGATATTGTCGGGCAATCAAGCACGACCAACAAAAGGCCGTAATATCCGCGACCAGCCGAATATCACGGAGTGGTTCTCAGCACGTATCGATGAAGAACCGGCAATCAGTTAAATAGAAGATTTTTTACTTTTTATAGAGTTGTACTTAGAGTAGGATTCCCCTACTATATAAAGGGGGGGGGGCTGATAATTCATTAGGCACATTGTAACACACATTCCAAAGTAATATACCACTATTTTCACTGCTATTGCAAGCTCTTTCTCTCGTTCATCAAGATTATTCACAGTGAGCCCGGATCGAGGGTGAAAAAGTCACTAAGGCTGGAATCATCCTCCCCGCATGGTTTGAATTTACTGTATCTTTACTTGTCTATTCTAACTCAATTTACCGTTTTGTATCGAATTAATCCGCATATCCTTAAAACCACTCACAAATTTAATTGTTATCCAATTTTGAGGGTAAACAGTTTGGCGCCCACCGTGGGGATAAGGATAATAGTGACAATTTGATACAAATTTTCATAACACACCCTACTTCGCATTTGTTCTTTGAAGTGTCTTTGATTTCAGGTCAAAGTTTAAAATGTCGAACTCCCAATCTGCCCTCTAAACACGGATGCTGAGTTTGGCCACCTTGGCGAGACCAATAATACAGTGCCCGATAACGAGGTGCCCCCTGCCGGTCCCAACAGAATTCCGGCCGAGGACCCGATCGACGCCAACTCACATATGGCCATTAACACGAATTTGCCTACCGATCTTGAGAACAAAATCTGCGGGCGAGTCCGATCGGTAGCCCAAAATACTCGTGACGGTGAAGGAGATGAGATCAATTTATGAGTGATCTTCGAAATGCTACAGGCTCAGCAGGCAGCGATAGCCCAACTGCAGAACCAAAATCGCGCTCCCAGTAGAGTTGAGCCTGAACCGTCCCCGAAAAACCCTCGCAGAAATGAACCAGCCACATATAGGCCAAGTGAAGCTAAACCTGGGACCAACTCGGAGATAATAAAGATGCTTGAGGAATTGACAAAACGGGTAAAAACGGGAGAAAAGAAGATCGAAGCCAACGACAAGAAGGTGGAGACCTACAACTCCAGAGTTGACCAAATCCCCGAATTACCACCGATATTGAAAGGCCTAGACTCCAAAAGGTTTGTTTAAAAACCTTTTCTTTCAAGTGCAGCTCCGAAGCCGATCCCCGAAGAAGTTCGCATGCCTGAAATTTCTAAGTACAACGGAACAACTCATCCAAATGAACATGTGACCTCGTACACACGCACCATCAAGGGGAACGACTTGGAAGATGATGAGATCGAATCTGTCCTACTGAAAAAGTTCGGAGAGACCTTGTCAAAAGGAGCTATGATATGGTATTACAACCCCCCCCCCCCCCCAATTCTATTGACTCATTTGCTATGCTTGTAGATGCTTTTGTAAAAGTGCACGTCGGAGCCATCAAGGTCAAGACCAAGAAGTCAGACCTTTTCAAGGCTAAGCGAAGAGATAACGAGATGCTTAGGGAGCTCGTATCAAGGTTTCAAATAGAACAGATGGACCTGCTGCCGGTGGCAGATGATTGGGCCGTTCAAGCCTTCACACAAGGACTTAATAGTCGAAGCTTATTGGCTTCGCAGCAGTTAAAGCAAAATCTGGTAGAATATCCAGCTGTAACTTAGGCCGATATGCCTAACCGGTACCAATAAAGAATTAAGGTCGAAGATAATTTGCTTGAGGCCACTTCCGGGTCTGTTTATTTGATCCGAGTAAGTGACAGATCTAAAAGAGACATTGATCACGAGCCAAGGTCAAGTAGAGATCAGTATAAATCGTACAACGATGATCGTAGGGGTAACAAGTCTGGATGAAACCCTGTGAGAAGTGAAAGGAGAAGTAATCGAGGTCAAAATAACTGGGGACTCATGAGCAAAAACAGTTTCGACAGGCCCATCGGGCCTAAGGAAGCGTCGAGGTTATCGGAGTATAACTTCAACGTCGATGCTGCTGCTATCGTGTCTACCATCGGACGCATCAAAGATACCAAGTGGCCTCAACCTATACAGTTCGATCCAGCCCAAAGGGATCCTAACTTAATATGTAAATATCATGGCACTAACGGCCACATAACAGAGGATTGCCGACAATTGAGAGAGGAAGTAGCCCAGTTATTCAACGGCGCACATCTCCGGGAGTTCCTAAGCGATCGAGCCAAAAACGATTTTCAGGAATAGAGATTATAGTAAGCAGATCGAGCAGGAGGATCCTCAGCACGTCATTAACATGATCATCGACCAATGTTAAAGCGCACCAAAGTGTCCATCACGAGGAAAAAATGCACTTGAGATTACGTACCAGAAGGAACCTTGTCTTTGAACGACGAGGACACTGAAGGCATCGTACAAGCCCACAATAATGCATTGGTAATATCTGTACTCATAAATAAATCTCGAGTTAAGTGTGTGTTAATTTTTCCAGGTAGCTTGACTAATATCATTAAATCGAGGGTCGTGGAATAACTAGGTCTACAAGACCAAATCGTACTTGCAGTCAGGGTTCTAAATGGATTCAACATGGCATGTGAGACCACTAAAGGGGAGATAACATTACCGGTGAACACCGCTGGAACCATTCAGGAAACAAAGTTCTGCGTGATCGAAGGAGACATGAGGTACAATGCTCTGTTCGGGAGACAATAGATTCACAACATGAGGACAAATGAAATTCCCGACGCCAGGAGGGATTAAAACAGTTTACGGAGAATAACCAATAGCAAATGAGATATTTGCGGTCAACGATATGATCCCTGTATCCGCACTTTCGACATCGAAGGGTCTAGGTCTGGTGGCCAGAGACGAAAAAAGATAGCAATTACTGATACCTGCCTCGATCGAACCGGAGAAGCAACTACAGAGTTCCCAGATCTTTCATAGTCCCTGATGATTCCGATGCTACAAAATCAACAGTCGAGGAACTGGAGCAAGTTATATTGATCGAACACTTGCGTGATTGTAAGGTACACCTGGGCACGAGGCTAAGTCCCGAGCTCAGGAAAACACTCATTTAATTCGTTATAGCTAACATAAATTATTTTGCTTGGTCCCACCTCGATATGACAGGGATTCCGCCGGAGATAACTACTTACAAGCTAAGCCTGGATATGAAGTTCCATCCGGTCAAGCAGAAAAGGAGTCCTCAGTCCGAAGTCAAGCATGCATTCATCAAGGACGAGGTATCTAAACTCCTTAAAATAGGGTCCATTCGGGAGGTTAAGTATCCGGATTGGTTAGCTAACGTAGTAGTCCCTAAAAAGGGGAATAAATTAAGAATGTGTGTAGAATATAAATACTTAAACAAGGCATGCCCCAAGGACACTTTCCCTCTGCCAAACATCGATCGTATGATCGATGCCACGGCCAGCCACAAGACCCTTAGTTTTTTCGACGCCTACTCCTGGAACAGCCAAATTTGGATGGACTCGGATGACCAGGAAAGAATATCATTCATCACTAAATATGGTACCTACTGCTATAACATAATGCTATTCGGACTAAAAAACTCTGGTTCCACTTACCAGCGCCTAGTAAATCGGATGTTCGAAGAGCAAATAGGAACGTTAATGGAGGTTTACGTTGAAGATATGTTGGTTAACTCCCTGCGAGCAGAGGACCATTTGAAACACTTGCAGGAAACCTTCGATATATTGAAGAAATACAATATGAAGCTGAATCCGGAGAAATGCGCATTCGGAGTCGGGTACGAAAAATTCCTCGGATCCCTGGTGTCCAACCGGGGAATCGAGATTAATCCCGATAAAATCAAGGCCATCGAGGATATCACCATTATGCATAATGTCAAGTTCGTTCAAAGGTTAACTGGGCGCATAGCCACTTTGGGTCGATTCATCTCGAGGTCCTCCGACAAGAGCCATCGGTTCTTCTCAATGTTGAAGAAGAAGAATAACTTCTCATGGACCCCGGAGTTTCAACAAGCCTTGGAAGAACTCAAGCGGTACCTTTCGAGCCCACCTTTGCTTCATACTCCGAAGGCAGA
Organism: Nicotiana tabacum; assembly: GCF_000715075.1. Taxonomy (NCBI): domain Eukaryota; kingdom Viridiplantae; phylum Streptophyta; class Magnoliopsida; order Solanales; family Solanaceae; genus Nicotiana; species Nicotiana tabacum. The sequence goes on from NC_134083.1 coordinate 53,100,884, forward strand.
CGAACAGTTGTACCTGTACTTAGCGGTATCTGAGGTAGCGGTAAGTGGAGTCCTGGTCCGGGAAGAGGAAGGTACACAATTTCCTATCTATTATGTTAGCAGAACCCTAGGCGAGGCTGAAACTTGGTATCCCCACCTAGAAAAATTGGCACTCTCTTTGCTAAGCGTCTCTAGGAAGCTAAAATCATATTTTCAATGTCATACCATGTGTGTTGTGACTACTTACACATTAAGAAACTTAATGCATAAGCCCGAGCTCTCGGGACGATTGGCCAAATGGGCCGTGAAAATAAGCCGGTACAATATCTAATATCGACCCTGAACCGCCATTAAATCTCAAAATTTGGCGAACTTCGTGGCCAATTTCACGCCGGCCCTAATTCCTGAGGTCGAGAAGGAGTTGTTGTTGAACTCGTGGACCTCTTCCAGAATATGGACCCTCTTTACGGAAGGTGCCTCGAATGCAAAGGGGTCCGTACTTGGCATCGTGTTGAATCCATCGACGGGTAATGTAGTTAGGCAATCTGTTAGAATTGTAAAATTAACTAACAATGAAGCCGAGTATGAGGCCATGATTGCAGGTCTTGAACTGGCTAAAAGCCTGGGGGCCGAGGTGGTCGAAGCTAAGTACGATTACCTCCTCGTGGTGAACCAAGTCAATGCAACGTTGGAAGTTAAAGAGGAACGAATGCGAAGATACCTGGATAAGTTACAGGTAATGTTACATCGGTTCAGGGAATGGACTTTACAACATGTACCTCAGGATCAAAACAGCGAGGCCGATGCTCTTGCTAACTTGCGATCGTCGGTCGACGATGATGAATTCAACTTTGAAAGTCGTACAACTCATGAAATCGGTAGTGGAGGAAGGCCATGCCGAGATAAACTCGACAAGCTTAACTTAGGACTGGAGAAACAAATATATAGATTACCTGAAGACCGAAAAACTTCCCTCGGATCCTAAAGAATCGAGAGCTCTGCAGAAGACGGTACCCTATTCAGAAGAGCATTCGATGGCCCACTCGCCATATGTCTGGGACCGAGAGACACCGAGTACATTTTGAGAGAAGTCCACGAGGGCATCTGCGGGAACTATTCGGTCTTGAGAAAGTCAAATTGGGCAAAACCACTCTCTGATCGAGAGGCATTGAGTGGGTAATTTAGAATTGATAGCTATAATACACCTTAGTCAATAGAACAAGCATTAAAGTCTTTATCCCATTAGTTAAAAACTAAGGTAATTGTCACAACCCTAGGCATTTTATCAATTTGGAAAAACCTCAAAAAAATTATCTCTAGTATCTTTTCTTTATTTTTTAATTAATAGAGTAAAATTAGAAATAGAAAATCAATCTTTTTGTGGAAGTGCAATCTAGATAATTCAATCACGCACATTGAAATATATACTCCTAACTCCCATCTTAGCTGCATGTGGATTCGACCCCGACTCTTAGTTGGGTTTCCATTATTGCAAACGACCGTTTCATACCTCCGTTGAGGTATGCTTTGGACGCGATCAATTTTTGGCATCGTTGCCGGGGAGTTAAAAATGGTGTTAGCTATATATTTGGGTGTGTTTTTGGAGTCTCTTCTTTTCCTTCCATGTTACTAACTTGTTTGAGAAATCGTAGGTATAACCATGACAAACAATGATCTCGAAAATATTTCTTTAGGGGATGTGGACGTTGAGGATGACCAAGTGGATGAGGTTCCTCTCGAACCTCAAGCCAATAGAAGAGGCCGAGTGTGTCATTACAATGTACCCGTTTCACCCGCACCTCCACCACGAGTGGCTCCACACCGGTTGTTACCCAATGAAGGATATCCAAGTGCTATAGTCCCTCCCTGTATTAGGGCGGGAAACTTTCAAATCACCAACGTGATGCTCACTTTGCTAGAGCAACGAGGTTTCTTCACCGGTGCTCCAAGTCTAAATGCATACAAACATTTGAAGGGGTTTGTAGACACTTGTTGGGGGAGCAAATAAACAAATGTCTCTGAGGATGCATTGAGTATAATGCTTTTCCCTTCTCTTTATGGGGGAAAGCTTTAGATTGGTTGGAATGTTTGTCGAACCATTCCATTCACACTTGGGATGAGTTGGCGGATGGCTACACTTCGGGATGAAATTTTGGCGCTCAAGCAAGAGCCAAATGAACTACTACACGAGATATGGGAAGGCTATAGAAAAATGGTTGAGGAATGTCCCAACAACTAAATGACGGAGAACGTGATTCAACAAGCTTTCTATCGGGGAATCAACACAACCAACCAATATGTAGTGAATCAACTTGTCGGTGGGAACTTCATGACTACGCCTTATGCGTAGGCATGCGAGGTTTTAGATAAAATGTCGGAAACATCATCGGCATGGGAATCCTGGGCTAATGTTCCACAAGGTGATCCCAATGTGATCCACCTTCACAAAGAGTTGCATGACCATGGGCAAGCCATAGCCGAATTGACTACCACCTTGAATCAATTAGCAAAGGCTCAACTACAACAAGTGCAAAATCCTAAGCAAGTCAATGCCATGGAGGGAGTGAACATGATGGTGAACAAAAGGAGAACCAAGGGTCCACAAGTGCAACATTTAGCAGACATTTTTGTGCAAGAGGATAGTGGTTTTGATCAAGATGTTTCTTACAATGACTAAGAAGAGGAGATGCACGTCAATGGAAATGAAACAATTTCCAAGGCCCAAGTCAACACCAATGGTGACCTCAAAATAATCAAGACAATTGGAATTCTCACAACCAAGGAAGTTGGAGTGGCGGAAACAATCAAGGAAATTGGAATAACAACAACAATCAAGGAAATTGGAGTGGTGGAAACAATCAAGGGAATTGGCAAAAGAACAATAATCAACAACATTGGGGGGGGGGGGTAACAATCAAGGCGAATGGAGTAATACTCAAGGCAATCGGGGGTCGGGTTTTCAAAGGCCTCCGATGTATCAACAACCGAGCAATCCACCTCCTTATCCTTCCCATGGCCCAAGTTCTTCAAACAATGAGATGGGGCATATTGAGAACATGTTCAAGCAAATGATGGAAAAGAATGCCAGATCGCATGCCCAACTTGCCTCACACAACACATCGATCCGCAACTTAGAAGTTCAAATAGGGAAAATCTCTCAAGCTCTAAATTATCGTCTTAAGAGGGCACTACCAAGTGACACGGTGGTAAAACCAAAGGGTGGGAACAACACGGGGCATGACATGGCCGTTACTTTAAGAAGTGGAAGAAGTGGAAATGCATCCACCTCAAGTCAAAAGCAACTCGTGGATGACGAGTAATTGGAACAATAAGAAGAGGTCCCGAACAATGTGGTGCAAGCAAATGATAAAGTTTAGATTGATATCAATGATAATGTGGAATAGACTCAAGAGGAGATGAACCCGTTTAGGGATCACATCATTAATATATCGGAGCCGGTAGTGCAAAAGTCTAAGGAACCATTGCCTAAGCCTCCACCTCTATATCCTCAAAGACATGCCAAACAAAATAGCGAGAATCAATTCAAAAAGTTCATTCAAATGATGAAGAGTCTGTCAATCAATGTGCCATTAGTTGAAGCTTTGGAACAAATGCCCGGTTATGCAAATAAATGGTCAATGAATTTTGAAATTATCAAAGTCACTCATCAAGTGAGTGCAATTGTGCATTCAATGGCTCCTATGTTGGAAAATCCCGGTGCTTTCACAATTCCTTGTACAATTGGAAGTGCTGAGTTTGCTAAAGCTCTTTGTGATCTTGGGGCAAGTATCAATTTGATGCCCTATTTGGTTTTCAAAACTTTAGGGATTGGGCAACCGAGACCCACCTCTACAAGATTGCAAATGGCTGATCAGACTATGAAGAGACTTTTGGGAGTGATTGAAGATGTCTTGGTTCGTGTTGATAAATTCATTCTTCCGGCGAATTTTGTCATTCTAGATCGTGAAGATGGTATGAGGTGCCGATTATTATTGGAAGACCTTCCTTGTTACGGGGAAGTATCTTTGTAATGTTGAAGCCGGAGAACTCATCTTCCGGGTGGGTGATGAAAAAGTGGTTTTCCATGTGTGTAAATCCATGCGGCAACCAAATAGCAATGAGGTGTGCTCTTTTGTGGACTTGGTGACCGATGTTATTATTGATGATACAAGTTCCACAATCAATGTTGGTGAGGCCGTCTTGCTCAACTTTGATGATGATGAGATGAATGGCTTCATGGAATGTGTGAACTCTTTGCAAGAAATGTGCTCGTACAATTATGCACCCTAGAAACTATCCTTGGATCTTGAAAATAGGAAAACTACTCCTACAAATCTTTCCATTGAAGAGCCTCCTACCTTTGAGTTGAAGTTGTTGCCTCCACATCTTCGGTATGAATTTTTTGGCCGTTGTTCTACTTTACCGGTTTTTCTTTCCTCTTGTTTTACTAACGTGCAGGTAGATTCTACATTGGCATTACTACATAAGAGGAAGAAGGCTATTGGTGGACATTGGCGGATATTCGGGAAATAAGCCCCTCATTTTGCATGCATAGGATAAACTTGGAGGAAGGCGCCAAACCATTTATTAAACATCAAAGAAGTCTCAATGAGGCTATACAAGAAGTTGTCAAAAAGGAAATTATCAAGTAGTTGGATGCCGGGGTTATGTACCCCATTTCTGATAGTTTGTGGAATTCTCCAGTTCAATGTGTCCCAAAGAAGGGGGGCAAGACGGTGGTCACCAATAACAAGAATGAGTTGATTCCTATAAGAACGGTGACCGGTTGGAGAGTGTATATGGACTATCGCAAGCTCAACAAAGTCACAAGGAAGGATCAATTTCCACTTCCCTTCCTAGACCAAATGCTTGATAGATTGGATGATTGTGCTTTTTATTGCTTTCTTGATGGGTATTCGGGCTACAACCAAATCCTAATTGCTCCGAAGGATCAAGAGAAAACAACCTTTACATGTCCCTATAGTACTTTCGCCTTCAAGCGGATGCCATTTGGTTTGTATAATGCCCCGACAACTTTTCAAAGCTGTATGATGGCTATCTTCATGGACATGGTGGAGGACTACCTTGAAGTTTTTATGGATGATTTCTCGGTAGTTGGAGATTCTTTTGATGATTGTCTTACGAATTTAGATAAAGTGTTCAAGATGTGAAGAAACGAATTTGGTACTCAATTGGGAGAAGTGTCATTTCATGGTCGAGGAAGGCATTGTCCTTGGCCACAAAATTTCAAATAATGGAATTGAAGTCGACAAGGCAAAGATTGAGGTGATTTCTAAACTTCCACCTCTAACTTCGGTGAAAGGTTTGCAGAGTGTCTTAGGCCACTCTGCAACGCGGTATTTTATCGGCGTTTCATCAAAGATTTCTCTAAGCTAGTGAACACGTTGTGCAAGCTTCTTGGGAAAGATGCTAAGTTTAACTTCAATGATGATTTCATAAAAGCCTTTGAATTGTTAAAGTTCAAGTTGACAATCACTCATATCATCACCGCTCCAAATTGGAGTGTCCCCTTTGAACTCATGTGTTATGCCAGTGACGTAGCAGTTAGGGCTTTTTTGGGGCAATGCGTCAACAAGATTTTTCATCCAGTCTACTATGCTAGTAAGACCATGAATGGTGCCCAAGTAAATTATACCGTTACGGAGAAAGAGCTCCTTGCCATTGTGTTTGCAATTGAGAAATTCTGCCCGTACTTGATGGGTGCGAAAGTTATTGTTCACACTAATCATGCGACACTTCGTTATCTTATGAGCAAGAAAGATTCCAAAGCTCTGTTGATGAGATGGGTGCTTTTGTTGTAAGAGTTTGATATTGACATCCAAGATAGAAAGGGGAGTAAAAATCAAGTGGCAGACCACTTGTCTCATTTGGAGAAGGAGGAGAGGCCGCATGATGGCCTTGAAGTCAATGAGTCCTTCCCCAATGAGCAATTCTTGGCTATTTCTATGAAGGAGGTGCCATGGTTCGCAGATCTAGCAAATTTCCTTGTGTGCGAAATCACCGAATGAGTTCTCATCAAACCAAAGGAAGAAGCTCAAACGGAATTGTCAAGATTATTATTGGGATGAACCATACCTTTTTCGGATTTGCACGGATGGGGTGAGTAGAAAATGTGTACCGAAAGAAAAGCAAGGTTAAATTCTTGGGGCTTGTCATTCTTCGCCATATGGTGGTCACCATGGTGGAGCAAGAACGACGGCCAAAGTGCTAAGTTGAGGTTTCTATTGGCCCACTCTGTACAAGTAAGCAAGTAATGTAGTGAAAATATTTGATGAATGTCAACGAACCGGAGGAATCTCGAAGAAAAATGAAATGCCTCTCGCTACCATTTTGGAGATTGACTTCATGGTCCTTCTGTGAGTTCTTATAGAAACACCTACATCTTGTTCGTGGTTGATTATGTGTCTAAATGGGTTGAGGTCATTGCTCTACCCAACAATGAGACGAGAAGTGTTGTGGTGTTTCTGAAAAAGAATATTTTCACAAGGTTTGGTACTCCGCGGGCTATAATAAGCAATGGGGGGCATTTTTGCAACAAGGCTTTCAACACTTCACTTAGCAAGTATGGTGTTACTCATAAAGTCACGTCTCCCTATCATCCACAAGCTAGCGGTCAAGTGGAAGTCTCTAACCGGGAGATAAAGAGTATTTTGTCCAAAATAGTGAATGCTAACAGGACGGATTGGTCCAAGAAGCTTGATGATGCATTATAGGCTTATCGGTCCAAGAAGCTTGATGATGCATTATAAGCTTGATGTCCAAAACAATTATTTTTGTGCTAACTTGATTTGAAGTGTAAAACAGGGATGAGTGTGCCTTAGAGGAATGGTGGACAAAAATCTGGCTAAGTGTGCAAAATTGTGCGGACCGCAGGTGAATTGTGCAGACCGCACATTTACAGTTGTTGAAACAAAAGTGCTCTGCGGCCGCACAATTATCTTGCGGACCGTAGAAGTGGAAGGTGGAATATACCAACTCTCTGAAGTTGATCTATTAGAAAAAGGGTTGATTTGCAGTCGCACCAGTAAATCTGCGGCCGCAACAAGGAATCTGCGACCGCAACCATAATTCTGTAGACCGCAACCAAATTTCACCTTAAGCCTCCCAGGTAAAAGAGTGCGGACTACACATGAAATTGTACGGCCGCACTCGCCCCTCTTTCCCTAAAGAACATCAAGCGTATAAATAGATGGCTAGGGCTACTATCACTCTTTTCCCTCTCTGAGTAAAATCTCAGTAATCTTTTGAAGTTTCTTGTTGAGTCTACCTGTGCATTCATACAACATCTTTGATCAATCTCTTATCACACTCATTCATTTGGTAGGTTTCAAAATCGTGTTAGTCTTTTTCTTTTAATTTGTAGTTTTTAGTCAATTTTAGGCCATTTGTCAATAAAATTCAATTGAACATACATATGAGGGTACATTTGTAGTGGGTTAACTAGTACATATTCTGGGGGACTGGGTAAATGTATTCTCATGCTTTGATGATGTTACCATGTCAAAATTTGAAGAAAAATTGCAAACCTTAGTTGAAAATTAAGTGACTGTTCGTATATTTTGAATTCTGCAACTGCACCTGAAATTGTGCGGTCCGCAGATGTTGACTATAAGCCAGTTTAGTAAGAATGAGTCTATGGCCACAACAAAAAAATGTGCGGACCGCATAATTTCCATTGTAGCAGCAGAACAACTCTTTCACTATCTTTAGAGAGTCTACATTTTGTGACTCAAATGTGCGGCTGCAGGTCAAATTGTGCAGACCGCACAAATCATGTTGCGGCCGCACACCCACCAATTCTCTGTCATCATGTTTTTGGTTTCTGAGTTGTGGCCGCAAGGAAATATGTGCGGACAACAATTCCCATCTGTGGCTGCAAGAGAGAATTGTGCGGTCCGCAAGGCTTCATCTACGTCCGCAAGACAAATTGTGCGGACCGCAGACACTCACCCTTCAAGCACAATGTGTGTGTGACACTCACTATATTTTCATGTGTTTTCTTATATATCTCCTGTGTCTGATTGAACATTGAATTGCAACTAACAACTGCGTCTATTTGATACAGATATTGGTTCGATCTAAATGCAGAGGTGATACTTCTAAAGGAAGGGGAGAACCTTCTCGTGGATGAGGCAAGAGAGCCAACTGAGGGACATGCCATCATCATCCCATAGCACTTCTGAGGGTTCGGAAAGTGCTAGTCATGCTTCTGAGCTATCCACTACACCTGTCCCTGACGCACCAGATACATCAGTTCAGGACATAACCGATGATGGTAGAGGGGTGAGATGCCACAACTGATGGGATTGAACGGACAAACAAGAAGGAGGTTTGGGAGGACCGATTCGTCAGCCTAGTAGCTTTCACTAGCTTCTGCACTTGGTGGCCGGCGAAATCGCTAACACTTGAGCGGCAGTTCTTATTGACAGATCTAGAGAGATACAACCCCGCCGTGCTGAGGCAGTTTAGGGAGCGAAAAGGGTGGACGTGGTTTACCTAGAGTGTGGTGTATGCTAAAGAGTACCTTGTCGGGGAATTCTATGCCAATGTGGCTCATATTAAAAAGGGGATAAAGGTGGAAAAAGTGAGAAAGCTCAAAGTGCGATTTGACCAGAACGCACTGAACATATACTTGGGCTTTGATGATATCGAGCCAAAAGAATACTTGGAAAAGTGTGCACTTGGGGATGCAGTTCGTCCTTGGTTAGCATAGATTCTAGCTGCACTAGGACCACTACCACCATGGATCACCACTGGGGTTCCTATTCAACGGAGTACACTGAGCTTCGAAGCAAAATGGTAGCAATCACTTGTCTGCAGCAGACTGGACCTGAGTCAACATGAGACTCACTTGCCGATTCCTCGGGCAGTCTTAGTTGCCTCTATCATGGCCGGGTACCCTATCAATGTGGGTGCCGTGATGTCGGCCAAAATATCTGTGATCACCCGACATGATGATTATTCCTACCCGTACCCCAACACCATTACAGAGTATCTTATGGATGTGGGGGTGGAACCAAGGGATTTTGATACAAAGGTAAGGCCGAAGAAGCCTTTCTCATGGTACTCACTTATGGATGCAAGCAACCCGAAGAAAAAAGGTCAACCATCTACAACCACAGGCTAGTCTGATGAGCCAGCTGTGTAGTTGCGGAGGGAGTTGGTGTCCCATCTACTTCGGCCGAGCATTCCTTTAGTGACCCAGATATGCCTCCACCATTATCCACAACCCCTTTTGCAGCTCCTGCCATAGTCTCCACTTCAGCTTTGAAGTCGGTGCCCATACCTACTGCTCCACTTTCTGCGTTGCGAGTCTCCCTGGCATTAGTGATCCTCAATAACTAGGTACAGATAGCAACTGCAAAGTTGTCTGACTTATCCAGTGCTATTTTAGCAGTCTACTATTCAAGCACCTCAGATCCCCTCGAGGCAGTGCGTCATATATTTACCAACCCAGTCATACTCAGAGGTGAGGATGATGAGATCCAGTTAGGATGATGAGATCCGGTTAGATGAGACTGAGGGTGGTGACATTACTGGGGACACAGAGATGTCCAATGAGCCATAGGGAGGTTTCTTCACTCTTTTACTCTTATTTTGTTAAGCATTGGAGACAATGCTTATTTTTAATCAGGGGGTGGAGTGTATTTTGAAGATATTTGATACATTTTGGGACATTTGGCCTGTAATAACTTGACATTATTTTCTTTCTCTTTCTTATTCTGTATATATTCTGTCTTTTTCTCTCATTATGTATATTCAGTAGTTTTTGTTTATTAGCTTCTTTATTTTTGTTCCGTTATTAGTTCTTAGTTTGAGTTAGTAGCTTCTTTTTATGTTGTAGTAGTAATGAATAAAAAGACCTAATTAAGTCAGGCTTGAAGAATCAAACATACTTTATTTGGTACCAACACACTTAACTACGTGCTTATGGTTAGAAATAAGGTTTTTGAAAGAAATAACACTAGTTAGTGACTTTGTGACTCTTGTGTTGACTTTGGCAACCATCGAGTGGTTTAATTGAACCATAGTGATTTTCAATCTTGAATGTGGTCGTTGTGGGCCCTCGACTCTATCCTTTTTAATAATCCAGTTGTGTGAGGGGTGAGATACTTTGTTACTAGTCCAAGTACCTGTGCAAAAGGTCTAAAACTTGCCCCGAATGAGTTTCAAGGCGAAAGCCTAAGTTTTGCTTGGATTGAGAAATGATCGTAGAATTTCATTGGCCAGTTTGAATTTTCTGTTACCTACCAATGTTGTTATCCCTAGTCAACCCATTTGAGCCTCGAGCCTTTCTTATTTGATAACCATGTTACAAGCCTTTACCCGTTTTGTCGTGACCCTCTCTTGGCACCCGAGCTTTCCTTAACACTCTTGTGAAACAAATGGCTAAAATCGTAAGTTTGGGGGAGAGACGAGGAAATTGAAAAAGGTATCAAGGCACAAAAATAGAAAAGAAATGATGAGAAGGAAAGGCAAGAAAAGAAAAGAACAAAATGCAAAATGCAAAAAAGTAATAAGTGGAAGAGTTAAAGGGATTCAAAGAGGGGTAATGATCCCAAACATGGAGAAATCAAAGAGGGAGAAAATGTAATTAATGATCAAGAAAGAGTGATGTTAAGTCTCTCTAGTTCCCCAAGGAAAAGAAAGTGCCTCAAAGAATTGGCAAAGTGTGAGCCGAGAATAAAAAAAATGGAGTGCTTAAGGAAAGGTGTAACCACTCAACCATATTGTATACAACCCTAATCCAAAAGCCTTAATTACATCCCCAAAGAAGTCCTATTTGATTTCAATCTGAGTGAGCTTACATTAGTGGCGATCTACATGAGGGGTAAGCCTATGGTACTTGAAGCCGTACTTGCGACATTCTCTTGAGAGAGGTGAGTGAACCTTTCATAAATCTTTGGATTGAGTGCTAAAATTCTTAAGTGAGCGAGGCAACCGAAAAGTAGAGGAGGAAGAGTTTGGGATCCACAATGACCTATATGATAGAGAAAGATTCCTTGATGAGTAAAGTGAACTTTTGATGCTCAAATATCACTTTAGAACTATATGTGCATAAATGTTTAACTTGTCACCTTGTTGATAATACATAAGTAGTGTGGGTAATTGTTGGTCTCAACTGATGTGTGGATAGCTCACCTTTGACTCGCTGAAATGACCCTTAAATTTTGGAGGTGGGAACTAAATTATTTGATTGAGGACAAGCAAAGATTTAAGTTTGGGGGAGTTGATAAGTGGAGATTTTGACTACTTATTAGCGCCTTTTAACTTTTATTTTAGTCTAAAAGCATTGAATTGTGTTCCCGAAACTAATGAAATTGTACAAAATTGCAGGAATGCTAGAAGTTAGGCTCCCGAGATGAAATCTGACTAAAAAGTAGCAGTCTAAACACAAGGCAATAAAGGGCACAAAATCACAAAATATGCGGTCCGCAGAAGAAATTGCGGACCGCAGAATTCTATCTGTGGCCGCAAACAAAGAAGGAACAATTAGCAGGCATTTGTGCAAATTGCGGACCATACATGAACTGTGCGGCCTCAAAAGCTGGGCTAGGAGTTAAGATTAGAGAGTATGCAAATTACCAAATCCAAAACCTCTGTGAATTGCGGACCGCACAAGAATTGTGCGGCCGTATAAGATTGCCTTGCGGCCGCAGTTCTAAATCTGCGGACCGCAGAAATGTTGCCTTGCGGCCGTAGTTCAGAAATGTGCAGTCGCAGAACTCCAGCTCCTAATGAAGAAATCTGAGGACCACACATAGAATTGTGCGACCGCAGAACCTCCAGAGGGGTATTTTTGTTCGAGATTTTCAGCCTTGTATAAATAGACGACTTTCACAAAATTAAGTTAAGTTTGAACCTCTACAATTACTGTAGCCATTTTTCTTTGCCAATTTTGGAAGTTTACTTTGCTTTGGTGTGTTTTACAATAGATTTAATCATTTTAAGATTTTATTATGAGTTTAATTAGTCTTTCTTCTCTATTTTCTTCAAATCAAGTATGAGTAGCTAGATTTTTACTAGGGTTATGACCCAACCCTAGTGTGTAAACCTTATACGTATTTAAATTAGTGCTTGTATATGATTGGGTGTTTATTATTTAGCTTAGTTAATACTTTAATTGTAGACTTAATAGTTGCAAACATTAGTTCATACCTATTTGACTTAGTCTCTTTTTGAGAAAGAGAGACCTAGTCTAGGATAACTTAGCTAACAAGGAATTGGGTCAATTGAGAGATTGATTAACCCAATTAAAGGGTTCAACCTAGATATAGTAATAACCTGACTTGAGCTTTTATCAACTGTTTTGTGTGATACCCATTTGGTCTTGAGAAAGCCAAATTGGGAAAAACCACACTCTGACCGAGAGGTATTGAGTGGGTAATGTAGAGTTGATAGCTATAATACACCCAGTCAACCGAACAAGCATTAAAGTCTTTATCCCATTAGGCAACACCTAGGTAATGGTCACAACACTAGGCTTTTTATCAATTTGGAAAATCCTCAAAACAATTATCTCTAGTCTTCTTTCTTTATTTTGGAATCAATAGAGTAAAATTAGAAATAGAAAACCAATATTTTTATGGAAGTGAAATCTAGATAATTCAATCACGCACATTGCAATATATACTCCTAACTCCAATCTTAGTTCCCTATGGATTCAACTCCGACTCTTAGTTGTGTCTCTATTATTGCAAACGACCGTTTCATACCTCTGTTGAGGTATGCTTTGGACGTGATCAACGGCCCTTCAAGCGTTTATGCCACGAGCGCTCGGAGTAGGCCATTTGTGAGAAATACATTCGACCCACTCCTTGAGTCGAGAGACATCGTTTGGGACTGATCGACAACTGCACTACCACGAATATCAATGAGAAAAAGAGTGATGAACGCGAAATCAACATTCGGGGGAAACGTTTACTTACGTGATGCATTCCACTTCTCGGGGAATGGTCTGAATTCGGCCGAATCAAATCTCAGGTCCTCACCCGGACAAAATGACCCTGCCAGCTGATAACTAGGGGTTTTAGCCTATTATTTACTCTCTTTTGCTTAGGTTTTAAGGCAAAAATATGTAAAGGTATTCCCGAAAATTAACATAATGTGCTTGCTTGCAGGGTTTGGTCGAAATGAGGCAAAAAAGCCATAATCAACTCATGAAGGAGTCAAACCTGCACGAATCCAAGGCTGAGACTGGAGCGCTGAGAGCGGCAGAAAAGCGTGGCCGCGTAAGGACCACCGCTGAGGCGGCCACTATTACGCGGTCCACGAAATTAAATTCAGAGAAGCTACTTTAAGTACTAAAATCACCGCTGACCGTGTTGGAAAGACGCGGCCGTGAAATCTTTGGCGCGGCCGCGAAGGGAATTTCGCTGAGAGCGCATCTTGAGGTTCAGAGACCTTGCAAGTCAGGCTTAACTGAAGAACGCGATCCGCGTCCAAATTACGCGGCCGCGATGGAAATTATGCGGTCTGCGAAATTAAGCCCAATCAAAGCCCAGTATTAAAGAAACACGGACCGCGCTCATTATTACGCGACCGCGAAAGCTCAAGCGCGGACGCATAATAATCCTCCGCAGGGGCATTTTTACCCGAAAATTTCAGCCTAGTATAAATAGATCCTTTTATCAATTTTAGGTTAAGTTTTTTTCATTAGAGCACGTGAACGGCTGATTTTTCCTTTTTTGGGCAATTTTAGAGTAGATTTACCTTCAAACTTTAGATTTTCATCTTGTACTATAATATTATGGCTTATATTTCATCTTTATCTTTGATTTCTGCTGCTAATATGAGTAGCTAGACCCCATAGCTAGGGTTGTGACCCAACCCTAGTGTGGGTATTTAATGGGTCTTGAATTTTAGGGCTTAATTGTTTATGGGTTAGTGATATTTAGCCTAATTCATGCTAAAATTATAGAATTAGTGGTTGCAAATACTGACTCATGCCTTTATGACTTAAGCTCTTCTTGAGAAAGAGGTACTAAGTCTAGGAAAATTAGGCTAACAAAGAATTGGGGTGAACTCAAGAGATTGATAGCCCCAATTAAAGGGTTAAATCTAGAGATAGTAATACCCGACTTGAGACAATTTTACTTGTATTGTATGAACACCCATTTGGGCTTGAGAAAGCCAAATCCGGCAAAGTCACTCAAACTACCGAGAGGTATATAGTGAGTACTTATGTGTGATGGTTATATCACGACCCCAATCATAACAAGCTTGTCCTAGATTCTTGATACTCATTAGATACTCACCTAGGTGAAAGTCACTTCCCTAGTGCCTTTTAACACTTGAAAACGTTCACCAAAAATATTGTACTTAGCTTACACTTAGCATATAATAGTATAAAATTAGAATAGAATTAATCGCAACAATGTTTGGAAGTGCAATTAGGAACAACACGCACATCTAGATTAGTTAGACACCCAACTCCAAACCAAATTAACTCCCTGTGGAAATCGATCCCGACCTCGTTGGGTAAAACTGCATCGACTATCCTCGCTACTCTATAGTGGTGTATGTTTGGACTCGATTTCTTTTTGGCGCCATTGCCGGGGAGTTAGATGGAGTTGACTTTCTATATAACTATTTGTGTGTATTGTTTTTCTTTTTTTCCATATTTCTAACTTTTGTGTATCAATCACTTTAGGTACCAAATGGCTCATAATGATGCTCTCGGACATGTTATTTCGGGGGAGGAGGTAGATGACAATGGTGAGGATGAGGTTAATCTAGAACCTCAAGTCCAAAGAAAAGGCCGCGAGGCTAATGACAACATTCCAAACCCTCCCCCACCTCCTCCACGGGCAGCACATCGGGTGCTACCCAATGAATGTTACGCAAGTGCAATTGTCCCGCCCCAGATTCGGGCGGGCAATTTTCAAATTACAAATGTCATGCTAACCCTATTGGAGCAAAGGGGCTTCTTCACTGGAGCTCCTCATCAGAATACATATAAGCATCTAAAGGGTTTTGTAGACACATGCTGGGGGAGCAAGCAAACGAATGTGTCGGAGGACGCTCTGAGATTGAGACATTTCCCATTTTCACTTAGAGGGAAATCTTTGGACTGGATCGAGAGGCTACCCAACCACTCCATACACACGTGGGATGAGTTGGCAGAAAAGTTTATAGCCAAGTTTTTCTCACCGGGTCATATGGCAGCATTGAGGGATGAGATCTTAGCCTTTAAACAAGAACCTAATGAACCTCTACATGAAATCTGGGATCGATACCGGACAATGGTCAAGGAATTCCCAAACAATGATATGACTGAAGCAATGATTCAGCAGACATTCTATAGGGGCATCAACACGACCAACCAGTGTGTGGTGAATCAGCTAGCTGGGGGAAATTTATGAAAATGCCTTATGCCGATGCTTGTGACATACTTGATGAGATGGCTGGCACATCCTCAGCTTGGCAGAGTCGGGCAAATGTTCCTCAGGGTGACCCTAATGTCATCGCTCTTCACAAGGAACTTCATGATCATGGACAAGCTATAGCCAAGTTGACAACTACTATGAATCAGTTAGCAAAGGCCCAACTTCAGCAAGTTCAAGGGACAAGCCAAGTAAATTCCATGGAAGGGGTAAATGTCATGGTCAACAAGAGGAGACAGCATGGTCAACACGTGCAAAACAATCAAGATCAATATGAGCAAAGTGGTAGTGATTACAATCAAGACGATTCTTATGATGATCAAAGTGAGGAAGTGTTATATGCCAATAACTACCAAGGTCAACGAAGCAATGCTCCAAATCAACAATGGAGACCGCAAGGGAACAATAAAAATTGGGGCAACCAAGGCCAAGGGAATTGGAACAATGGAAAACAATAACAACTCGAACAATTGGGGGAACAACAATCAGAATTGGGGGAACAACAATCAGAATTGGGGTGGCAATGGAAACCAAGGGGTTTGGAATAATAATAATCAAGGCAACTGGGGGTCAGGCTTTCTAAGGCCCCCGATGTATCAACAACCCAACAATCCTCCTCTATATTCGTCTCAAGGGCAAAGTTCTTCAAACAATGAGATGGGGCGGATAGAGAGTATGTTTAAATAAATGATGGAAAGGAATGCTGACTCCGATGCCCAAATAGCCTCCTATACTACCTCTATTCGCAACTTGTAAGTACAAATGGGTCAAATTTCTCAAGCATTGAATACTCGCCCTAAGGGGCACTACCAAGTGATACGGCAGTAAACCCGAAGGGTGGGAACAATACAGGCCATGCTATGGCAGTGACCACAAGAAGCGGTAGAGATGGAGATACAAGTACCTCTATTCCAAAGAAAATTGTGAGTGATGATGTTGTGTTGCAAGAAGATAATGAGATTTAAGCCAATGATGAGAATGTGAATAATGAAGTGAGGATCAATATTGATGACAACATGGAGGAGACTCAAAATGATGTGAACCCGTCTAGGGAACACGTGATAGACATACCGGAAATGGTAGTGCCTAAAGCCAAGGCCTCTTTGCCAAGGCCTCCTCCACCGTATCCTCAAAGGCTTGCAAAGCAAAATAATGAAAACCAATTCAAGAAATTTATTGAGATGATGAAAAGTTTGTCAATCAATGTGCCCTTGGTGGAAGCTCTCGAACAAATGTCGAGATATGTCAAGTTCATGAAGGACTTGGTAACTAAGAAGAGGTCTATGAATTGTGAGACCATCAAAATGACTCATCAAGTGAGTACCATTGTACACTCGATGGCTCCAAAGCTTGAAGATCCCGGTGCCTTTACAATTCCATGCACCATTGGTAGCGCCGATTTTGCAAAAGCCTTGTGTGATTTGGGAGAAAGTATTAATTTGATGCCATATTCCGTGTTCAAGACACTAGGTATTGGGCAACCAAGAGCTACTTTTATGAGATTACAAATGGCGGATCGGACAATGAAAAGGCCGCTTGGTATTATTGATGATGTTCTAGTCCGGGTCGACAAGTTTATTTTGCCTACTGATTTCATGATTCTCGACTACGAAGTTGACTATGAGGTGCCTATAATATTGGGGAGACCTTTCCTAGCAACAGGGAAGGCATTGGTTGATGTGGAAGCAGGGGAGCTCACCTTCCGAGAGGGCGATGAAAAAGTTGTATTCCACGTGTGCAAATCAATGAGGCAACCAAATAGCAATGAAGTTTGCTCTTTTCTGGATCTTGTAACGGAGGTGATAGTTGATGACACGAGTGCCATGATCAATGTGGAAGACCCTTTGGAAGCTGTGTTGTTAAACCATGAGGATGATGAAAAGTAAGGCTTGGTTGAATATGCAAATGCGTTGCAAGGAATGGGATCCTACTCATATTGGCCCCGTAAACTTTCCTTGGACTTGGAAAACCCGAAAACTCCACCAACAAAGCCCTCAATCGAGGAGTCACCAACATTGGAGTTGAAGCCTTTGCCTTCACACCTCAGGTATGAATTCTTAGGCCCTTCTTCCACATTACATGTTATTCTTTCTGCTTGCCTAACTAACGTGCAGGTAGACTCCACCCTTGCGGTGCTTCAAATAAAGAAAAAGGCAATTGGATGGACTTTGGCTGACATTCGGGGTATAAGCCCCGCCTTTTGCATGCACAAAATTATACTAGAGGTTGATGCCAAACCCTCCATGGAACATCAAAGGAGGTTGAATGAGGCTATGCAAGAGGTCATCAAGAAAGAAATTATCAAGTGGCTTGATGCGGGGTTATGTACCCTATTTCGGATAGTTCATGGACTTCACCGGTACAATGTGTGCCGAAGAAGGGGGTATGACTGTGGTCACAAATGAGAAAATGGAGTTGATCCCCACTCGTACTATCACCGGATAGAGGGTATGTATGGACTACACAAAGCTGAACAAAGTGACCCGCAAAGACCACTTTCCATTTCCCTTTCTTGATCAAATGTTGGACAGACTTTCCGGGCGTGCCTACTATTGCTTTTTGGATGGGTACTCAGGGTACAACCAGATTCTCATTGCACTGGAAGACCAAGAGAAAACCACCTTCACATGTCTGTATGGCACATTTGCATTCTTACGGATGCCGTTTGGTTTGTGTAATGCACCGGCTACCTTTCAGCGGTGTATGGTGGCAATATTTACGGATATGGTGGAGGACTTCCTCGAAGTGTTCATGGATGATTTTAGTGTTGTGGGGGACTCATTTTAAGAATGCTTGGATAATCTTGACAAAGTGTTGGCACGATGTGAAGAGACCAACCTAGTGCTTAATTGGGAAAAATGCCACTTTATGGTCGAGGAGGGCATTGTCCTCGGCCATAAGATCTCAAAGAACGGTATTGAAGTGGACAAAGTGAAAATTGAAGTTATTTCAAATCTCCCTCCTCCTACTTCCATCAAGGGAGTTAAGAGCTTTCTTGGGCACGCGGGGTTCTACCGAAGGTTCATCAAGGATTTCTCAAAAGTGGTAAACCCCTTGTGCAAGCTGCTAGAAAAGGATGCAAAGTTTATGTTCAATGAAGATTGCATGAAAGCTTTTGAGCTTCTCTAGTATAAATTGACAACCACTCCCATCATTACCACACCCAATTGGAGCTTACCATTTGAGCTCATGTGCGATGCTAGTGACGTTGCGGTAGGAGTGGTTTTGGGGCAAAGGGTCAACAAGATATTTTATCCGGTCTATTATGTAAGCAAAATGATGAATGATGCCCAAGTCAATTATACGGTGACCGAGAAAGAGTTACTAGCCATTGTCTTTGCCATGGAAATGTTCAGGCCATATCTTATAGGCGCCAAAGTGATTGTGCACACCGATCACGCGGCACTCCGTTACTTGATGACCAAAAAGGACTCGAAGGCTAGGTTGATGAGATAGGTTCTTGTGCTTCAAGAGTTTGACCTTGAAATCACTGATATAAAAGGAAGTGATAATCAAGTGGTGGACCACTTGTCCCGCTTAGAAGAGGAGGGGAGGCCCCACGATGGCCTCGAAATTAATGATTCGTTCCCGGATGAACAACTCCTCTCCGTGTCTTTGAATGGTATGCCTTGGTTCGCCGATATGGCTAACTTTCTTATGACCGGCATTATACCGAGTGTGCTCTTTTCAAATCAAAGGAAGAAACTCAAACGGGAAAGCTTGGATTATTATTGGGATGAGCCCTATCTTTTCAAGATTTGCAATGATGGTGTGATCCGGGACATATGTCTCGGAAGAGGAGAAAATGCATATTCTTGATGCTTGCCATTCCTCGCCCTACGGTGGTCATCATGGTGGGGCGAAAACTGCTTCAAAGGTTCTTAGCTATAGATTTTATCTGCCTACCCTGTATAAAGATGCAAGTGAGCTTGTTAAGAGGTGTGTTGAATGCCAAAGAGCTGGTGGAATTTCCAAGAAGGATGAAATGCCTCTCACCATTATTCTGGAGATCGATATTTTTGACGTGTGGGACATAGACTTCATGGGGCCTTTTGTGAGTTCGTGTGGTAACACTTACATTCTGGTTGTTGTTGATTATGTTTCCAAGAGGGTTGAAGTTGTAACTTTGCCCAAAAATGAGGCACAGAGTGTGGTGGCTTTCTTAAAGAAAAATATCTTCACAAGGTTTGGCACTCCTAGGGCGATCATCAATGATGGGGGTTATCATTTATGCAACAAGGCCTTCGACACTTTACTTTCCAAGTATGGTGTCTATCATAAGGTGTCAACCCCTTATCATCCCCAGACTAGTGGACAAGTTGAGGTCTCCAACAGGGAGATAAAGAGCATATTATCAAAAACTGTCAATGCAAACTGGACTGATTGGTCAAGGAAACTTGACGATGAGTTGTGGGCTTATAGAACTACGTACAAGACTCCAATTGGTATGTATTCGTACCGGTTAGTATTTGGGAAAGAATGCCATCTTCTGGTTGAGTTAGAGCACAAGGCCATGTGGGCGCTCAAGAAGTTAAACCTTGAATAGGATGTAGCAGCCAATCTCCGGGTGGAGCAACTCAATGAACTTGATGAATTCCGGTTTTATGCCTATTCCAGCTCATCCTTGTATAAAGACAAGATGAAGTACTTACATGACAAATATGCCCGGAACAAAGAATTCAAGGAGGGTGATGACTGTTTCCTATTCAACTCTTGGTTACGACTGTTTTCGGGAAAGCTCAAGTCAAAATGGAGTGGCCCTTTTGAGGTGGTGCACGTGACTCCGTTTGGTGCTCTTGACTTGAAAAACAAAAATGGTGAAATCTTCAGAGTTAATGGGCACCGAGTGAAGCATTACCTCGGCAAGTTTGATGACAGCCATGTGGTGGCATTGATCAATTTCCAATGACGTTGGTAACATGCGTCGTGCCGCGACGTTAAATCAGGAAGGCAACCCATGTGTTTTTCTTTTTAGATCAGGCTTTATTTTGAACTAACTGGTTGTGAGCTTTGTGTAGCAATTGTTTGTGCAGTACAGGGTTGTTGCTGGAGAAATTTGCCTAAGTGTGGGGAATTACGTGGACCGCGCTCAAAATTTCGCGGTCAGCGAGATGTTTTCGTGGGGGCGCAATTTGTCAGTGGACGCGGACTTGAAAAGTCCAGAATATCAACTCTCTGAAGTTGTATTCGTATTCACATTCGTAATTTCGCGGTCTGCGTTGATCTTACGCGGCCTCGCCCATTAATCCACTCTTTCAGCGGTCCTGTTTCTGAAAAGGATCTTCGAAAGGTAAAAAGCGCGGACCGCGGTGGAATTCCGCGGACCGCGCTCAGGTAAGTCGGTGGGACCTCTAGGGTTGGTATAAATAGGAAATCTTTAGGACTTTTACACTTTTCGAACCCCACACTCGAACCGAAATAGACCACTGTTCATCTTCCCCTTCTTACACTTTCAATTTCATATCTCATTAATGAAGAAGCAATTTCCTACTACAAATCCACATCTGGTATGCTCAAATCTTTACATTAATTTTATCTTTTGATTTTCTTTTCTTCTAGTTTTAATTTTTCTTTTTAGTTAAGTTTTAATACATTCCACAATCTTAAAATCATGCTTAATTGATGCTTAAATTCATGTGGGTAATTGCTTTACTTGCCTAATGGGGGATAGGGTTATTAAATATGCCTGTTAATTGCATTAATTTTTGCACTTAGTGAAAACCCTAGGTTTCAAATGTGCCAGTGCCAGTTTTTGTTTGAATTCCGCGGACCGCACTCTATTTTATGCGGTCCGCGTTCTTTAATTTGCGAGAGCTGAGTATGGTTGCATGTTCGCGGACTGGATGATTCTTCCGTGGTCCGCGTTTGAACTTAGGCGGCCGCGTCCAAAATACGCGATCCGCGCTCATGAGTTTCAGAGAGTTTGGCAATTGCTTTCATGGCTGTAGTTATTTTTACGTGGTCCGTGTTTGATCTTTTGCGGCCGCGTCCATAATTTCGCGGACCGCATTCATGAGCTTCAGAGATTTAACAAATTGATTTCGCGGCTACGTTCATTTTTACACGGTCCGCTCTTTATCTTTTGCGGCCTCGTCCAAATTACGCGGTCCGCGGAAGACCATTATCAGCGAGTTGGTAGTCTGAGTCCAACCTCTTTCGTGGTCGCGCTCCTTTTTACGCAGACCGCACTGACCCTTCCGCAGACGCGCTCCGTTTTACGCTGTCAGCGGACCCCTACTTTGAGAAATACTGTGATCCTTTCATTTGCTTTCCTTTGCTGATTCATTGAACCACAATACTAATAAGCTTTCACTGATTGTGTATGCAGATAATGGTGCGATCTCATGGCGGTCCTGAAAAATCATAAGGGAGGGGAGAATCCTCCCGAGGCCGAGGCAGAGGGAAATAGACTGCACCCTTAGCACCTAAAAGGGTCATTGGCAAGAAGCAAACCATCCGAAGACCCACTCCCGACTCTTCTGAGACTAGTGAATATGTCCTCTCCCGGGAGATTTCTGAAGGGGAAGCTGCACAACCCCAACAAGAGGCTTAATCACAGCCCCACCGCCTTGTCAATTAATCTACCTCCTTGTCTTGGTCGTCTGATAGCTCAGGAGGAGGTAGTGAGACTTCCACACCACCTGCCCCACCTACTGCAACTCCGGCCTCAACAACGGCTCCAATTAATATTGATGATGAAGAGGATGTCCCGGATGACGGGAGAGGTGGTGATACCCGGGTTGGAGGTTTGATTAGATCAACGAAGCCGGCAGTGTGGCAAGATAGGTTCGTGAGTGATAAGGCCTAACACAAATTTCGGGAATGGTGGCCACAAAGGTCGCTCACCCTTGCGCGACATTTCATAGAAAGAGAACTTCTACCCTACAATCCCAATATGAAGAAACAATTTGATGAAAGAGTGGGGTGAAAATTCTTCACTAGCAAGCTATCGGAGGCCAATGAGTACTTAGTCAAAGAATTCTACACCAATGTCGCCCACATCAAAAGGGCACCTATGTGACTAAGGTACGGAACCGAAAGATAAGATTTGATGGCAAGACACTGAACACACATGCCGGGTTCGATGATATGAACGAATCCCTGTACTTGGAGAAGTTGGCATTAGAGGCAGCCCGTCTATGGCTTGCAGAGGTGATAGCCATCCCTGGGTCAGCACTGGCTTGGCTTACACCTGGGTTCCATATTGCTATAAACACTTTGAGCTTGGAAGCAAAAGGGTGGTGCACCTTCGTCTGCAGTCGCTTTGATCCGTGCCTGCATGACAGTGGCGTTCCACTCTCCAGGGCGATCCTCATAGCGTCCATCATGGAGGGTACCCAATATATGTGGGGAACCTCATGGCCCAGAACATATCTAAGGCAACCGGGAAGGAAGAAATGTCCTACCCTTACCCCAATTTCATCACTATGTACCTAGAGGACCAAGGGGTTGAGGGGAGACACTTTGACACGAAGGTGAAGCCGAAAAGGCCCTTCTCTTGGTACAACCTTCAGGGAGCAGACAATCCCAAGTCCAAAGGCAAAGCCACTACCTCCGCTGGCCAGTCTGAAGAGCCAAGGGTAGTGGCCACTGGGTCCGGGCCTTCCACAGCCGAAGGTTCATCTGCTGCTATGCCACCTCCCTCTTCAGGGCCATCTGTCTCTGCCCCACTATCTATGCCTTCCTCCTCAGCTTACCCTCAGATTGCACTGCGGGTTAATCAAACTTTATCCAGCATCAACAACTGGATGTAGGTAGCTACATCAAAGCTATCTGCCTTATCCAGTGCAGTCGCAGCACAGGTAGCTCTAGCACAGCTTCAGATGCTTCCGTTAGTGGAGGATTCATTGAAGAAGATCCTTGACAACCAAAAGCAAATTCTGGAGACTCTGGGTACTCATGCGAAAGTAATCAAGGAGATGGGAAAACAGGTCAAGAAGGTGAAGAAGAATCAAGAGCTGTTAAAGAAGGAGGTGGAGAAGCTTACTTCCACCGGCGATATTCCTCTGGACCTCCTTATGGACGAGACTGCACCAGCAGCACAAACAACACAGGCATCAGAGCATGAGGCTGACAAAGAGCCGGTGAGAAGATTTGTGGTACCCCATACCGAGGACCTGGAGATCCAGTTAGAGGATCCTGATGGTGCTGAGACAAATACCACATAGGGAATTTTCTTTACTCTCTATCCCTCCCCTGATCTTATTTTTACTTTTAGCATTGAGGATAATGCTAACTTTTATTTGGGGGGGGGGTCTTATTTTTATTTGATGACTTTGACGACTGGCATGTAATAATTATGATACCATTTTTCTTTATTTTTACTTATCGTTATTTTCATTTTCGTTATTTTTCACTTTTGGTATGTATATAACTTTACCATTCTATATATATATTCATCCCCATTTTGTGTATATTCATTTCACTCCCATATTGTACATATTTATTTTACTTTTCGTATTTTACTTTATAACTTTTTTTGTAATTTTCCTTAATAGCTTAGCTTCTTATTTCCTTTAGTAGTTTCTTTTTGAGTTTGTAGCCTCTTTTTATATTTCTACGTGATCAATAAGCCTTTGGTTTTCTTAATGCTACGGTTCTTTCCAAAGGTAGATGTTGTGTGAACCGGGTGGCTCTTCCCAACGTTGGATGGCGTGACAACCTTCTTAAGGGATTGAGTCTGTTTTTCTTTCTGTTTTGATATATAGTATTAATGAATAAAAGTGTCTCAAGTAGGCTTCACTTGGCACTAACACATTTACCTTCAACCTCATGGTTAGAGACAAGTTTGTTGACGAGATTAGCTCTAGTTGTGACCTTTAGACTCTTAAGTTGACTAAAACTATCATCAAGTTATTTTTGTGAGCCATCTGTTATCTTCAATCTTAGCCGAGGTTGTTGTGGGCCCTCGACTATATTCTCTGTAACGATCCAGTAGCTTGAGAGGTGAGGTATTAAATTGCAAATCCAAGTCCCGAGCCAATAAGTCTAGAACTTGCCCTGAATATTTGTCTAGGCAAAATTCTAAGTGTAGCTCGACTTGAGAAGTGAGTGTAGGCTCTCCTTGGTCCCATTTGAACTGTGAAAGCTTCCGTAGCCCACTAATATGATATTCATAGTCAACCCCTTTGAGCCTAAGCCTTTTTCATTCAATAGCCACATTACAAGCCTTCATCCATTTTATAATGACCCTCTCTTAGCACCCAATGTTTTCTTAGCATTCATGATGAGCAATTAGCAAAAATATAAGTTTGGGGGAGAGACGAGGAATTTTAAAGTGATGAAAAGTAAAAAGAACAAAAAGAATTGATGAAAAGAAAAGGCAAAGAAAAGGATGAAGAGTTAAAAAGAATATGTCAAAAAGAAAGAAAAGGTTGAAGGGATTCAAAGAAAACAATGTTGAAACGCATGGAATGATGAGAAAAGGAGAAAAATGATTGTCATGAACAAGAAAGAGTGACAATGTGTCTCTCTAGTTCCCCTGAGGAAGAAGAACATGGCTCAAAGAGTCAAGAAAGTATGAACCGAAATGAGAAAATGGAGTTCTTAAGGAAAGATCAAACCATCATAGTTCATTGTGTCCTACCTTGATCCAAAAAGCCTTCATTACATCCCGCTAAAGCCCTATATGATTTCAAGTTGAGTGAGCTTGCATTAGTGGTGATTTACATAGGGGGCAAGCTTAAGGTACATAGAGCCGGACTTGGGACATTCTTTTGAGAGTGATGAGCGCACTTCTTTACAATCCTTGTTTTGAGTGTCACATTCTATAAAGTGAGACTTGCTCATAGGGATTAGAGAAGGAGGAGTTTGGGATCCACAATGACCTACGTGAGAGAGCGAGCTTCCTTGATGAATTGAGTCAACTCTTGATGCTTTTGTGTGATATTAGAACTATGGAACTCATAGCATGATGTTGTTCATAATGCATTTGTGTTGAGGGTAATTGTTAGTCCCAATTAATGTTTGATGAAGTCACCTTAGGAAAGATGAAATTCTCATTTCTTTTTCTTGTGGAGGTGGGAATTACCTTATTTGCTTGAGGACAAGCAAAAGCTTAAGTTTGGGGGAGTTGATAACTAGGGGTTTTAACCTATTATTTACTCTCTTTTGCTTAGGTTTTAAGGCAAAAATGTGAAAAGGTATTCCCAAAAACTAACATAATGTACTTGCTTGCAGGGTTTGGTCAAAATGCGGCAAAGAAGCCATAATCAACTCATGAAGGAGTCAAACCTGCACGAATCCAAGGCTAAGACTGGAGCGCTGAGAGCGACAGAAAAGTGCGGCCGCGTAAGGACCACCGCTGAGGCGGCCACTATTACGCGGTCCGTGAAAGTAGATTCAGAAAAGCTGCTTTGAGTTCTAAAATCACCGTTGACCGCATTGGGAAGACGCGGCCGCGAAATCTTTGGCGCGGCCGTGAAGGGAATTTCGCTGAGAGCGCATCTTGAGGTTCAGAGACCCTGCAAGTCAGGCTTAACTGAAGAACGCGGTCCGCGTCCAAATTACGCGGCCGCAATGGAAGCACACACGGTTGAAATTACGTGGTCCGCAAAATTAAGTTCAATCCAAGAGCAGTAGTGAAGAAATGCGAACCACGCTCATTATTACGCGACCGCGAAAGCTCAAGCGTGGACGCGGTCAGAATTACGCGTCCGCGAATCCTCCGCAGGGGCATTTTTGTCAGAAAATTTCAGCTTAGTATAAATAGATCCTTTTATCAATTTTAGGTTAAGTTTTGTTCAGCAGAGCACGTGAACGGCTGGTTTTTCCGTTTTTGGGCAATTTTAGAGTAGATTTACCTTCAAAGTTTAGATTTTCATCTTGTACTTTAATATTATGGCTTATATATCATCTTTATCTTTGATTTCTGCTGCTAATATGAGTAGCTAGACCTCAAAGCTACGGTTGTGACCCAACCCTAGTGTGGGTATTTAATGGGTCTTGAATTTTAGGGCTTAATTATTTATGGGTTAGTGATATTTAGCCTAATTCATGCTAAAATTGTAGAATTAGTGGTTGCAAATACTGACTCGTGCCTTTATGACTTAGTCTCTTCTTGAGAAAGTGGGACTAAGTCTAGGAAAATTAGGCTAACAAGGAATTTGGGTGAACTCAAGAGATTTATAGCCCCAATTAAAGGGTTAAACCTAGAGATAGTAATACCCAACTTGAGCCAATTTTACTTGTATTGTATGAACACTCATTTGGGCTTGAGAAAGCCAAATCGGGCAAAGTCACTCAAACTACCGAGAGGTATAGAGTGAGTACTTATGTGTGATGGTTATATCACGAGCTCAATCATAACAAGCTTGTCCTAGATTCTTGATACTCATTAGATACTCACCTAGGCGAAAGTCACTTCTCTAGTGCCTTTTAACACTTGAAAACTTTCACTAAAAATATTATACTTAGATTACACTTAGCATACAATAGTATACAATTAGAACAGAATTAATCGCAATAATGTTTGGAAGTGCAATTAGG
Source organism: Nicotiana tabacum (assembly GCF_000715075.1). NCBI lineage: Eukaryota > Viridiplantae > Streptophyta > Magnoliopsida > Solanales > Solanaceae > Nicotiana > Nicotiana tabacum. Next base: position 53,127,757 of record NC_134083.1, read on the forward strand.
AACAACACACACATCTAGATTAGTTAGACACCCAACTCCAAACCAAATTAACTCCCTATGGAAATCGATCCCGACCTCGTTGGGTAAACCTGCATCGACCATCCTTGCTACTATATAGTGGTGTAGGTTTGGACTCGATCACCAGCCTCGATCCCGGTCCTTGTCGATGCTAAAAAATGGGGCTTGCTGGCCTGACGTACAAGCTTTATCAGTCCCCTCGGAAGATTTGGGGACTGTATGAACGAAGAAGATGATCGATGTTGAAGGCGCACTAATCGATTTTTTTCACAAAAAATCGGAGGAAGATCACGATCCTCCACAGTGAAGGGTAAATTTGGCCGAGGCATACGTTATACTTCCTGCAGAAGTCTAAGATGACCGAGTCCACTGGGCCCAATATAAATGAATAAGTGTAAACACTCAGATATCCCTCCATATGGGTGGTAATGGCCTCTTCGAAGTCGGGGACCACGATGTCCTTGTCGGCCCAATTGCAGTCTTATCAGACCGTGGGGAGGTCCTCTTTGGTGATTGAGCAAATATATCTCGAGGCATCCTCACGCCGACCTTGTACCGAAGAAGGCTTCTCGACCTTGAAGTCATCAACGATCGAACAACCCCCGGGAATGAACATCTTAAAGGGAGGTTCAGGAGCCGGTTCATTGGTAACCACGTTAGAAGCAGGTCTCCTGAGGTCGACCACATCAGAAGTAGTTTCGTTGGTTCCGGCAGTCATTTAGGAGGTAGAAGCGACCTTTTAGGGAACATATTTTGAGGTTTTTGCCATTGTTATAGGGGAAAGCTTGAAAGAGATAGAGAAAGGTTGAAAGCTGGAAGCTTAGATGTGTTGGCTTGAGTGGATGATGAGTAAACATTTCAAAGGAATCTCGAATAACGAAGGTAAAAATGCTAGAATATGAAAAAGAGTTGTGAAATCCTGAGGGTACAAGGGTAGACGGTTTGATGTAAAGTAAAAAATGAGCTAAATAGGGGTTATATATAGTGGCTCTGCGGCGTTTCGCCTCCAGGAATAGTCAACCGGCGGCTGACGTGTATTTAAAGCCATTATGACATGACTAACAGGACATTTTAGGCTTTTTGTCGTTTATGTCACGACGTATTGAAGAAGGAATCGGGGTAAAAATCGAGCTCATGATAATGAGGGGACTATCTGTATGCGGGTAAAAATCAAGCTCATGATACACTCCGGCCTTCAATAAGGTAAAAAGAGTTCGAGATATAATTGCGAAGGATCGAAATCGAAGCAAAGGTCTCATCCAGCCAGAATCCGGGGGCACGTTGTCTGCCTTCGAGAATATAGGGGTCATGATTCGAGATCGATCCAAATCCCGAAAGACTTCAGAGGACATTGTTGGGCAATCAAGTACGATCAACAGAAGGCCGTAATATCCGCGACCGGCCGAATATCACGGCGTGGATCTCGACGTATATCGATGAAGAACCGGCAATCAGTTAAACAAAAGATTTTTTACCTTTTATAGAATTGTACTTAGAGTAGGATTCCCCTACTATATAAAGGGGGTCTGATTTCATTAGGCACATTGTAACACGCATTCCAAAGCAATATACCACTATTTTCACTGCTATTGCAAGCTCTTTCTCTCGTTCATCAATATTGTTTACTGTGAGCCCGGATCCTTTATTGGTTTTTTTAATTTTAAGCTCGAAATATGTTAAATATACGACTGTCTTCGTTCTGTTCTTGAAAGATTCCCGCAAACCATTTCCCGACAGACTTTCCTTTAATTTTGCCACATTGTAATATTGCTTCGAAATAATTTACATAGGACGGTAAAAACTTATGCATTCTCATGTTTTGAGTTGGATATATTTGAGAGCTGCCTCTTTTTCTTTTTTGCCTTTTCTTGTATAATCATTAAAAGGAGGAAGAGAGTGGGAAACATCACTCGTTTAGAGTGACCTCAACAAATAGCCATCGCTGTCCCATGGTTACGATATTGTCCAATTCCATGGTTCGACGTCCAATGATTTAGCGCTAGTAAAGATTCTTGTTGATAACATTGAACTTTAAGTGCAACTTCGTTGTTTTTTAGAAAATAAAATTGTTTATCCGAAAAACGGATAGAGTTGAATTTATACGTAGTTCTAAGGGTACGTGGTATAACTTGACACAAATCGTAAAAGTAAGTAGAAATATCAAATATTGACTATAAAGAAACGATATAAACCAAGTTGAAAGGAAGATGATTTATGAACAAGCAAAATGAAATTATGTGTGAAGCTCAAAAGGATAATCTCTTAATATAGGAATGTATCAATAGTATTTGAGTTACAGTGTATTAATGACTTGATGCCTTCTTACAGGAGTAATAGCCATCCCTCTTACAGTGGAGGGATCCTACTTTGGATATAATAAAAAATACATAGCGGGGAACCCATGATAAATCAGCTTTTCCCTAATTTCTGCCGAGATTCCCTTTCTTAGTGCGGCTGTAACGACTCTTGTCTCTTGGATCGATCTTGATCGGACTTGGTGTCGGTCGGTTTCCAGGCTTAGAGCTCGATGTGGGCTCGAGCTCGATATTAACTCGGTTCCGATATTGACTCGGGCTCGGTATTGGTTGGCCTCTAGCTCTTAAGCTCGATTCTATCGCTTCTCATCATAGTTCGATTTGGATTCGAGCTCGATAATGACTTCGAGCTCGGTATTTGATCTGTCCCTGAAACTCGAAGCTCGTTTGTGCCTTCTTCGAATCTCATCTCGATATTATGAAGACTCTCTTCGGTTCATTATGTTCTCATCTCGACCAGTCGTACGAAGGCCGAAATCGGTTTTGACCGTATACAGATAGTCCCCTCGTTTCTCGGGAAGAATGTGGCGAGAAACGACATGATTTTCCAATGATACTATTAGATATACACTGACATTTGTATCGAGCCCGACCATGATGTACTTGATAACTGTCCCGTCGATTCAGTTTATCAAGGCATTTAATGCATGTCAAATGATGGTCGGCCACTGCTGATATTGAACCGCCATTACTCAATCTATAAATAGCCCCTTTTTACCATTTATCAATTTTACATCTTCAACCTCCAAATTTTTCAAGTTCTTTTTCGCACCTTCTGAGTTCTTCATTTGTAAACTTGTGATTTTCACTGTAAAATCCCTCTTTTAGAACACCAAATCTTGTCACCTTCCTCTATCTTCAATCTTCTGGTCCTAATGGCGAAAACATCAAAAATTATTCCTCAGAAAGAAAAAGCTTCTTCTTCGCGGCCCGCCGGTGACAAAACACCGGTGGAGCCACGACCTGAGGAGTGTGTTCTAGGGGGGTGTGTTCTTACCTCTGATTTTAAGATCGACAAAGCTTCACCGGTCCCCGGTCGATGTGAGCCGGTATCGAGGTATATGTGCTCGATAACCGAGAGCCATCTTAAACAATTAAGGAAAGATTGTAATTGGGAGGACATAGAAGTGATAATCCCGGCTCCCAAAGAAGATATTACTACTCATGTGAAAGGGTTTCTAAGTGTGTACTTTTACCCCGACCCTATTGTCATCGATTTTTGCCTCCAATACTAAGTAACTCTAGGCCAAATCCACCCTTCTTTTTGGCGGATCATTATTCTGATCCGTTTCTTTGTGAACAAAGTCGAGGGGATGCCTTTCACCCTCGACCACCTCATTAGATTGTACAGTTCCCGCCTCTATCGAGGTGGGTTAATAAAACTCCAGCACCGAGCTACCAAAGTGATGTTCTCAAGCATAGATGAGGACAAAGACCGGGGCTGGATGGGCAGGTTCATTCGAGTGAAGACTTCGGACCTAATCCCGATCGAGAAGATGCCATTTCCCGAAGAATGGAACATGCAGCGTAAGTATATTGTTAATGTTAGCTCCTATTGTCTTGTTCCTTCGTTTCTTTCTCATCGATATCTTTTTTGTGATGCAACGGTTGCTTGGATACCCGGTGCAGTTCTTGACCTTAAGAGCTGGGTACGGGACCTAGCTTCGACCTCAACATATGTCGAGCGCTCGTGGCGCGATTTATCGAAGGGCCGATGGGAGGCCAAAAAGCATGGTAAGCCTCTTTCCCATGTCTTTGATGGTTCGAGCAAAATTTTTTCTTATACTTATAATAAATCTTTTTGTGTGTAGGCTTGGCTAAAGATGCGGTTATGAGGCCCCCGTCTGGCAAGGAAAAGACTTTGGCCCCGGTTCCAAAACTGGCAAAGGACAACAAAAGAAAAAGGGCCTCTACCTCCGAGGATCCAATACTTAAGACGAAGATGGCTCGTAAGCCGAGGAAAAATATCATCCCTCTGACCGAAGAATCAGTTCGGCGCCTAAGGGATGAAGACAAAGAAGAAGATGATGACTCCGGGCTGATGTCCGGAGTGAAAATGAGCGCCGAGGCTCCAAAGGCTACTAAATCGATGATGGCCACAAAGATTCAATTTTGTGATGGGGGAGTCTCGGTAAGAGAACTGGTCGAAGTCCCCGAGTCATCGAGGATCGAGGCTACCTCTCACCATAATGAGCCAATGGTGGGTACAACTGTGGGGGCTGGTCTCGAGGCCCCTCAAGATGAAGAGAACGCCCTGAGTGATTCACTTGGGGTAATAGAAATTGGAGGTTCCCCACTGCTCCCATCATTTTCTGAGGAAATGATTCGAGAGGCTCGGGCCTTGAAGACCCTTTCTATTGAAGGAGGCCACGGAAGGGAGGATCCCTTTCGTGATTATTTCACTGGGGTCGAAGATGCTACCGGCCTAAGCGATTTAAAAGTCTCGAGGAAGGACTCGGGTGAGGTATCAGGCCTTTTTAAAGAAGTGCAACGAGCTCTGAATTAGGTAAGCCTTGGTTAGTATTATCTCTGTGTTTGTTTTCCTCTTCTAACTTCTTTTCTTTCTGCATAGGCCTCAGCGCTTCATCGGGAAGCATATTCTCGGTCTCGAGCTGAGCTTAGTCGGTACGAGGCCGACCTCCGAAGGCTCACGGAAGAGAGAAATGCCCTCAGACTTCGTTGTGAGCAAAGAAAAGAGGAGATCAAGGACCTCCGAGGTGAGTTGACCAAAGCTCACCAAGATCAGACCGATCTGATAAGCATGTAATGATAATCTTAAAAACTCATGGACTCGATTTAGGATCGGAGGCTAATATTTCGGTCTCACAGCTGCAGCAGAAGCTCAGGATAATCGGATAGCTTCGTGAGGAGGTTGATATAATGAAGGCGGAGACCTTGGGGTGGAAAGAAGGTATGGACCGCCTTGCTGCAAAGAAAAAGGCTGCTCGAGCCCAATTATTATCGGCTGAAAGTCAACTTCAAGGCATGAAGGAGAGGAGCTCGGTTCAAGAAAGAAAAATAGAGGAGCTCGAGGCTCGATTGGCTTCCGAACTTGCCAAGGCCAAATTTGAAGATGAAAAAGCAAAGGCCGAGGCGGATGCATTCGTGGCCGTCTATCGGGCTGATGCAGAAGCCGCTCAAGTACAAGCGAGAGAGGCAGCCGAGATCGCTCAAACTCGAGCATATTGGGTTGCTAAACTCGCCAAATGCCAATCTAATAGGGAAACCCTCGAGGAAATCTATGCTCGAGGTTTCGATCTTACTGAAGAGATAAAAAAAGGCTAAAGAGCTTGAAACCGATGCTAGAGCCCTGGCTTCCGATGATGATGATGATGACGAGAGCAAGAGCAGGTATGAGAGTGGGGAGGAGCTTGATGGAGAAGAGACTGTTCCTGGAGATAATCAAGAACCTTAGAATTTTTTTATTTTTGATCATTTTTTGTAGGGTCTCGATCGGACCTTGTAAATACTCATATATATGAAGATCTTTTCCTTTCTCGGCTTGTCTTTGTTTCATTTTCTGCCTTGTGAAGATTTTGTTTCATTCTTGCCTTGTGAAAGTTTTCATAAGTTGGAGGCCTTAGGCAATTTGATCGAAGTCGGACCTTGTAGTCTTTATAACCGAGTGAGCGTTTGTTCGAACTTGAAGTAAGAGTATCCCTTAGGCTTAGTAGTCACGTGAATGATTGCTCGAACTCGAAGTAAATAGCCCATAGGCTTTATGGTCAAGTGATTGATTTCTCGAACTCAAAGTAATATTAGCCCTTAGGCTTAGTAGTAGAGTGAGTGATTGCTCGAACTCAAAGTGATGTAGCCCATAGGCTTTATGCTCGAGTGAGTGGTTGCTCGAACTCGAAGTAATGAATCCCGTAGGCTTAGTAGTCGAGTGAGTGATTGCTCGAAATCGAAATAAGGTGGCCCTTGGGCTTCATAGACAGTCCCTGAGTGAGTGATTGCTGGAACTCGAAGTAATGTAGCCCGTAGGCTTAGTAGTCGAGTGAGTGTTTACTCGAACTCGAAATAAGGTAGCCCTTGGGCTTCGTAGATAGTCCTCGAGTGAGAATGGTTTCTTGAACTCTATTTGGGGTTTCCCTTAGGCTTTATGGTCGAGTGAGTGATTGCTTGAACTCGAAATAAGATTAGCCCTTAAGCTTAGTAGTCGAGGGAGTGATTGCTCGAACTCGAAGTAATGTAGCCCGTAGGCTTAGTAGTCGACTGAGTGATTGCTCAAACTCGAAGTAATGTATCCCGTAGGCTTAGCAGTCGAGTGAGTGTTTACTCGAACTCAAAATAAGGTAGCCCTTGGGCTTCGTAGATAGTCCCCGAGTGAGTGATTGCTCGAACTCAAAGTAATGTAGTGCGTAGGCTTAGTACTCGAGTGAGTGTTTACTCGAACTCGAAATAAGGTAGACCTTGGGCTTTGTAGATAGTCCCCGAGTGAGAATGGTTGCTCGAACTCGAGTTGGGTAGCCCTTAGGCTTTATGGTCGAGTGAGTGATTGCACGAACTCAAAATAAGATTAGCCCTTAGGCTTAGTAGTTGAGTGAGTGATTGCTCGAACTCGAAGTAATGTAGCCTGTAAGCTTAGTAGTCGAGTGAGTGATTGCTCGAACTTGAAGTAATGTAGCCTGTAGGCTTAGTAGTCGAGTGAGTGTTTACTCGAACTCGAAATAAGGTAGCCCTTCAGCTTCGTAGATAGTCCCCGAGTGAGAATTGTTTCTTGAACTCGAGTTAGGGTAGCCCTTTAGGCTTTATGGTCGAGTGAGTGATTGCTCAAACTCGAAATAAGATTAACCCTTAGGCTTAGTAGTCGAGTGAGTGATTGCTCGAACTCGAAGTAATGTAGCCCGTAGGCTTATAGTCGAGTGAGTGATTGCTCGAACTCGAAGTAATGTAGCCCTTAAGCTTAGTAGTCGAGTGAGTGATTGCTCGAACTCGAAGTGAGTGTGTACTCGAACTCAAAATAAGGTAGCCCTTGGGCTTCATAGATAGTCCCCGAGTGAGTGATTGCTCGAACTCGAAGTAAAGTAGCCCGTAGGCTTAGTAGTCGAGTGAGTGTTTAGTCGAACTTGAAATAAGGTAGCCATTGGGCTTCGTAGATCGTCTCCGAGTGAGAATGGTTGTTTGAACTCGAGTTGGGGTAGCCCTTTAGGCTTTATGGCGAAGTGACTAATTGCTCGAACTCGAAATAAGATTAGCCCTTAGGCTTAGTAGTCGAGTGAGTGATTGCTCGAACTCGAAGTAATGTAGCCCGTAGGCTTAGTAGTCGAGTGAGTGATTGCTCGAACTCGAAGTAATATAGCCCGTAGGCTTAGTAGTTGAGTAAGTGATTGCTCGAACTCGAAGTAATGTACCCCGTAGTCTTAGTAGTCGAGTGAGTGATTTCTCGAACTGGAAGTAATCTGTGGGCTTTATGTGGGGCTTGATCTCGTTGATTTTTTGATTTGGCAGTCCCCGATTTATGGGGTAATGGACGGTCCTTGAGCCTGTTTGCATAATAGATCACGAAATAAGGGATGGATTCTGAGACATGAGATATCGGTAAAGGAGAATTTTCTTTATCATTATACATGTGTTCATGCTTTTGTACCAGGGATCGAGCTAACTACACGAGCATGGTTCTTTTTGACCATTTGGCTCTTACAATATTTCCTATCGAAACCCTGTTGTCGTGAAATAACTTCTTTACATTGAATTTGATGATCGAACTTTGATATAACTTGATATATTCGATGGTAATGCCCCAGTATTCGAGGTTGATTATAAAGAGGCCTTGGATACTGTCGAAATGTTCTAAGTTAGCACGATCAATGGCTGCCTCATTACAAAACCTTGCCGAAAATCCCATTTAGGACAAAAACCGGTCTAAGGGAAAAGAGTGCAATGATTGCTTTTTGGCATAAAGGGTTAGTTTTGAAATTTAACTGAACATGGGAGGATCGTACCTTAGCAGTAGTATTGTTTCAGGCGTGACATGTTCCAATTGCTTGGTAGTTTATTGTCGTTTATCACACTGAGCCTGTAGGATTTCTACTATACGGTCGGTATCGGTCCCTGATCGACCTTTGTTCTCGGTTGGTATCCCTTTTAATAACGGACCCAGAACCCAACTGGACGTCTTCAACTCTGATCTTCGATTGATATCGATTGTGTACATCGGCCCAAGTAATAGTCGGGTACTCGATCAAATTCTGCTTCAACTATCATGAAGCCATCGAGCTCCCCTCGTTTAGTCCTTGATTGAAAGCTTGTACATTCTAATCGTCAGTGACCGGTGGTAGATCCATTTGCTCCATTTGGAAACAAGATACGAATTCTCTTAGCATCTCGTTTTCCTTTTGTCTTACTTTGAATAGATCCAACTCCCTGGTCTCGACCTTTATGGCCCCAGCATGTGCTTTTATGAAAGAATCTACAAGTATAGCAAAAGAATCAATAGAGTTAAAAGGTAAATTATGATACCATATCATTTCTCCCTTTGACAGGGTTTCACCGAATTTTTTCAATAATACAGATTCGATCTCATCGTCCTCTAGATCGTTCCCTTTGATGGCACATGTGCAAGAGGTAACATGTTCGTTGGGATCGGACGTTCCATTATATTTAGGAATCTCGGGCATGCAAAACTTCTTTGGGATCAGTTTAGGAGCCGCGCTCGGGAGGGAAAGGTTTTTGTATGAATTTTTTGGAATCTAAGCCCTTCAATATCGGTGGTGCCCCCAGGATCTGATCAACCCTGGAGTTATATGTTTTCATTTTTTTGTCATTTGCCTCGATCCTCCTTTCTCATGACTCTATTCGTTTTGTCAATTCTTCGAGCATCTTAACAATTTCGGGATTAGTTCTCGATTCTTTCTCATTTGACCTTACTATACCTGACCCCATTTTGTGGGTGACTTCTTGGGGTAGACTGGGATCGATTTTGGTTGGTGCCTGGGTTTGGCTCTGCAACTGGGCTATTGCTACTTGTTGAGCTTGCAACATCTCGGAGATCATACGCAAACTGATTTCATTTTCCTCAGCATTTTGGGTATTTCGAGCTACAGATCGAGTACCACCATGAATACTATTTTCATGTTCAGAATGTAGGTTTGCCTCAATGGCCACATGCGAATTAAAGTCTGATGGCACTTCGACTCGAGCTCCAATGGCGTCGTCAAGAGGCCTTTCAGCCTTGGGCGTCAAGTTGTTGTTCTCACCTTGAAGGCCAGCTTCGTTGTCGATAGGTAAGGCCATTTAATTGAGAGCTCGTTGTTGCTAATCCGAACGAATCCCATCATAACTCCAAAGTTCAACGTAAAATGGTGTGTTTTTCAGATTCGTATCAAATAACCATTGTTATCCTTAGCCCCACGGTGGGTGCCAAACTGTTTATCCGACAAATGGATAGAGTTAAATTTATATGTAGTTCTAAGGGTACATGGTATAACTTGACACAAATCGTAAAAGTAAGTAGAAATATCAAATATTGACTATAAAGAAAAGAAACAAACCGAGTTGAAAGGAAGATGATTTATGAACAAGCAAAATAAAATTATGTGTGAAGCTCAAAAGGATAATCTCTTAATATGGGAATGTATCAATAGTATTTGAGTTACAGTGTATTAATAACTTGATGCCTTCTTACAAGAGTAATAGCCATCCCTCTTATAGGGGAGGGATCCTACTTTGGATATAATAAAAAATACATAGTGGGAAACCCATGATAAATCAACTTTTCCGTAATTTTTGCCGAGATTTTCTTTCTTAGTGCGGCTGTAACGGCTCTTGTCTCTTGGCTCGATCTTAATCAGACTTGGTATCGGTCGGTTTCCAGGCTTAGAGCTCGATGTGGGCTCGAGCTCGATATTAACTCGGGGTCCTATATTGACTCGGGCTCGGTATTGGTTGACCTCTGGTTCTTTAGCTCGATTCCATCGCTTCTCATCATAGTTCGATTTGGATTAGAGCTTGATAATGACTTCGAGCTCGGTATTTGATCTATCCCTGAAACTCGAAGCTCGTTTGTACCTTCTTCGGATCTTATCTTGATATTATGAAGACTCTCTTCGGTTTATTATGTTATCATCTCGACCAATCGTACGGAATCCGAAATCGGTTTCGACCGTATACAAAAATATAAAATTGCAGTGGAGTGGATTCATGTGTTGTCGATCTCTTATCCTTGTTTTGTGTATGGTTGTTATGGTAAACATCTCTTTTAGTAATTTTTCTTTCCGTCAATATTAGATACTCCTATAATCTTGTCTTGATATGATTTAAAGTGAAAATGATAAGCTACAATACAATAAATAATCATGTCCAACAAAGTGTAACTTTGACGAGGTGCCCAAGGGTAAAGGGTTAACAAAATCCCTGCTTCGAGGAAAGCCGCTTAAGAATCATTGTCTAATTAAGAATTTCAGTGTTAGCATTTAGCTGTGATAATAATAATAATTAAAGACATAAATTCAGACAGGCTAATTTTGTAGAGTTGATTCTCAGACCAAATGATTATTACTAAGAAAAAAACAGAGGAATATTAAGGCATGAAAAGAAAGCAAGTTGATAAACGCTAAAATCTCATATTAGCTTTTATGCCTTTGTCCCAATAGTTCGATTTAATTTAACGCCAAAAGCCCTAGAGAAGACCTTATGTAACGACCCGATCGGTTGTTTTGAGTATTACAGTCCCATTCCTCCGTATTTATTGTTCATTTTGTGCTTTACAGTTGTCATGTGACTTGCTGGGGGTAATTGGTTCTGGTCCGGTGAGATTTTGGAATGAATTGAGACAATTAGTCTCAAGGATGAAAACTTAAGTTAAAAAGGTTGACCAGATGTTGACTTATGTATAAACGATTCCGAAATAGAGTTTTGATGATTCCAATAGCTCTGTATGGTGATTTTGAACTTAGGAGCGTGTCCGAAAAATTATTTGGAAATTCGTAGTTAAATTAGGCTTGAAATGGAGAAAATAGAAAATTTAAGTTTGGAAGTTTGACCGAGGAGTTGACTTTTTGATATTAGAGTCGAAATCCATTTCTGAAAATTAGAATAGGCCCGTTATGTCATTTATGACTTGTGTGCAGAATTTGAGGTCAATCAGAGTTGATTTGATAGGTTTCAGCATCGAATGTAGAAGTTGTAATTGGTTAGTTTTCATTAAACTTGAATTGGGGTATGATTCGTGTTTTTAGTGTTGTTTGATGTGATTTGAGGCCTCGACTAAGTTTGTATGATATTTTAGAACTTGTTGGTATCTTTGGTTGAGGTCCCGGGGGGCTCGGGTAGGTTTTGGATGGTTAACGGATCGCATTTTGGACTTGGTGTTTTGCTGAAGTTTTTCTGGTGCACATGTCTTGTTTCCTTCTACGCGATCGCATGAGAAGGTTCGCGATCGTGTAGGCTTAGCTGGGCAGTGGAGGTTTTTGAGCTATGCGATCGCATGGAATTATTCGCGATCGCATAAGCTTAATTGGGGACGGCTGAAAATTGTTCTATGCGATAGCATATATTAGGTTGCGATCCCGTAGCTGGAACAATTCGTGCATCGCGAATGCGTGAGCTAAGCCGCATTCGCGTAGAGGAAGTGAGGTAGCAGGGGGTCACGCGAGGTTGTGCTCCGTGATCGCATAGGTCTGTGAAGTTGAGCTTCGCGATTGCGTGCAGTTATCCGCTATTGTGTAAGGTTATATTTGGCAATGGAAAATTTGTGCTTCGCGATCGCGTAGAGCAAATGACTGGGCAGCAGAACATAAGTTCTGAAAATGGGATTTCGCCTCATTTTTTTATTTTTAACTATTTGGAGCTCAAGGAGAGGTGATTTTCGGGAGATTTTCAAGAAAAATAATGTGATAAGTGTTCTTAACTCAATTTTAGTCAAATTACCCGAATCTATTGCTATTTTTAGCATTTAATTAGTATTTTAAGTTGGAAAAATTGTGAAAACCCCCTTAAGGATAAATTGAAGATTTGAGAGTCGAGTTGATAAACTGAATCGAATTAATTGTGATTAGATTCGAGGTGTTCGGAGGCCGATTCACGAGGCAAGGGCATATTGGAATAAAGAATTACACGTTTTGAGATAAGTAACACTTCTAAACTTATTTATGAGGGTATGAATCCCTGAATTACATGTTATGTGAATTATTTGGAGGTGACGCACATGCTAGGTGACGGGCGTATGGGCGTGCACCATAGAAATTGTTACTTAAATAAATTTCGTAGAGTTGTATAATCAAAGAATCATGTTATTATTCACATATCCTCCATGTGTTGGAGAAATTGAGCTAATACTCGTATTAAAGATCATGTTTAGGTTACGTGCCGATATTTTTGGGACCCACATGGGTCGTGTTGCTGTTGAGTTATTTGCTTAAATTGTAATTGTGTACTTAATCACATTCATCATTTGCATATCATATCTCAGTCTCTGTTGTCATTTATTGATACATCATATCATCATGTCGGGTTTTGAGAACCCAAGAGACTGGAGATTTTGAGTGATATTCATGGGATCGGGATGCACGCCGCAACATGTTTATTTATTTATGCCTAGATATGACTTATTATAGCGCTTGGGCTGAAGGAGCCCCTCCGAAATCTGCACCCCCCACAGTGAGCTTTTTTTTTTTTATATTTGGAATGGAGTTCCCTAGGAATGAAGTTGCCTTATTTATATATATTAGGGATGGAGTTCCCTAGGCATGAAGTTGCCTTATTTTACTTATATATTTGGAGATGGAGTTCCCTGGGTTGGATTAGCCATATACAGTATTGAGTAATTGCGTATTCTGAGGGTGTGAGTACACAAGGGTTCCATTGTGGTACATTACATACATCATATATTTTGGCATGTAGATTAGAGATGTCAAATCTCTCATATCATACAGAATTTATCTATTTTACTTGTATTGAGTTTAACTGTTGAACTTGAAAGCATGCCTACATTTATGTCTGTTATTTCTATACTGGACTGTACCTGTTGAGATCGTCACTACTTTTAGCCCAAAGGTTAGTCTTATTACTTATTGAGTACATGGGGTCGGTTGTACTCATACTACACTCTACACTTCGTGTGCAGATCCAGATATTTTCGGATACGGTGACTGCTAGATTTTAGAGTTTTATCTGTTGGAGACTATCGAGATAGCTGTTTGGCATACATAGACCTTGACTCTCCTTCACTTCTGTTATTTATATTATTCTATATTTTTAGATAGTATTTTTATCAGTCAGACTATGTTATCATTTAGATACTCATGTACTCAGTGACACCGGATTTTGGGAGTGTATCTATATCAGTATTTGTGGGATTTTCTGTTAAATCTAAGTATTGTGTTTTCAAACTTAAAAGATTATAGTATTTTATTGAGGTTATCAACTTGCCTAGTATAGAGATGGGCGCCATTACGACATGCGAATTTTGGGTCGTGACACTTTAGCTTTAATTTTCTCATGGTATGTTCGAAGTTGAGATATTTATTATCAAAAAGGTTATCAACTTGCCTAGTATAGAGATGGGCGCCATTACGACATGCGAATTTTGGGTCGTGACACTTTAGCTTTAATTTTCTCATGGTATGTTCGAAGTTGAGATATTTATTATCAAAAAGGTAGATTAAATGGGTGAAACTAATTAGATTAAAATAGAATATATATATATATATATATATATATATATATATATATATATATATATATATATATATATATATATATATATATATATATATAGAGAGAGAGAGAGAGATGATACTTGACACCTCTATTTGACTTGGAAATGTATTTATCTTTTTTGTCATTTTTTGACCTTTTCCTATCATTTTTCTGCAAAACCAGAGGGTAAAAAGATTTAAATAGACGGTTTGCTACACCAAAAGACAACGGATGTGTTATCTCATATCCCCAAAGGAATGTAACGTATGCGTTATGTCTCTATTCAAACTATAAGTGGTGTTGTGGTGTAAATATGAGATTGAGGTAACTGTGAGTATGGCATGTGATGGTAGGCTATAATCTCATATTTTAGTCGCTTATTGCACTTTAATTTACTGTACTTTAATTGAGTTGGAGTTTTAATCGCTAGTGTTTTGCACTAATTGTGCATTTTATGCCTTGTAGGAGTGATTCCGATCTATGCAGATATTGTGGCATGAATTCATGCTATTTTGGAGTTTTGAAGTCTGAGTAAAAGTCCAAGGGTTAAGTTGGGATCGTGTTCGGGGATCAACGGATGATAATGTACTTTAAGAACGAAACGAAGAATCGAGCAAGTATACTGCGCATTATCCAGTAAAATGCACATAACATTTCGCTCATAAATCCGTTTAGGCTCCATAATATATCGTTGGAAAGCTATTTAAAAGGGCTATAACTTTCATGTTTTATATTTCCCAAATTCCTAACTTACTATCCAGATGCGCGACCAAGTGCGCGATCGCGCACCTGGGCACGCACTTGGGGCAGAACAATGTGCAAAATGCGCGACCAAGTGCGCGAGCAGGTCTCCAGGTGCGTGATCGCGCATGTCCTGTCCGGGAAAAGTCCTATTTAGCTAAGAAAATGGTAGTTTTATCCGAGATTTATTTTGGGAGCGGATATAAATACCCCAAAATATCATTTTTGACACACTTTTGACATACCAAGACCTAAGAAAGCTAAGGAGAAGAGGGAGAAGCTAGAATACAAAGATTTCATCCTTCCTTCCTCACTTGAGATCCGGGTTTGAATTGTATTTATGTTTTCCTATACTTTTATTTTATTTGTGAAGAACTTCTCCATATCTATGGAGTAGAACCTTTTGGGTTTTGATGGATTTGGTGTATTGTTGGTTTGTGGATTATAACTCTATATTTATGTATTTGAATCATTTTGGAAAGATTAAATTATTGCATATATGTTCACTTGTTCTTGTAATCGAGAGAGACATAACTTGTGATATATTTGCACTATATTGTTGGTTGAGTTCGTAGAATTTTCGAAGTAATCGAAAGAAGCTAGTTGAATCCTTGATTAAACCTAGTTAGGAGGATAATCGAAAGAGGTTCTCCTAAAGACCAATCCATTACGAATTATTGCATATCTTCACCGAGCTTAAATTAGTTCATATTGTGTGGTTGAAACTTAATCGAGAGATGAGTTTCTACTAAATATTTGTCCTGATAATTAAGTAAATTCAAGAGACTCACTTGAACATTAGAAGTAAATTATCTAGAGTTAGATCACGAACAATTATCTTGCACCTATCCTATCAACCTATATTTTCTCCCATCGATAACTCCCTTTCTTACCTTTGTTGTGATTGTCATTAGTCAATAGCTGTAGATTTTAGATTATTAATTATATAAACCTCAACTGTTGATCCTCCTGAATAGCAATCTAGCTACAAACTACGATAATATTGTTTAAATCCAATCCTTGTGGACACGATATTATACTATACTATCTTTGACTAGCGAGCACAATTTAAATGTGTGTTTTGCGCTTGTCAGCATGAAATTTTTTAGAGGAGTTACTTTCCTTTCAAAGGGTTACGTCTTCCCAAGGTGGAGCTTTCTTTCTCTTAAACTCCTAGATTCTTTCTTATTTTTATTAACTCACTCACCAAAACATATGCTTTCATGTTTGATGATTTTTTTCCTGATCATATTAAATTATCAACTTTGTTCTCTAAAAATAGTACTGTGAGGCGCCCATGACAGTTTTTACTTTACTTTGTGTTTATGGTATTTAGCATTTTTATTTTCTATGTTTTCAGATGCCCTTCACGGAGATTCAAAGCTAACTAATTTGTGGTTTGTTCATATTTCCTTTTACTATCCTTTATCTTTGTAACTTCTCCTTCTTTCAATTATAAAATAGCATTGTTTGGTAAATCTTTTAGCTACGGCACAAGGATTAATATACATTTAGTTTATTTATAATTAACAACAAAAAAATCAGTCCATCCATCTATCGCATAATTGTGGATTGTTCCGGTTATATGGCAAGTCTCATTGATCAAGTATTGATTTTATCTTTTTCCACAACTTTTTTCCCTTTTTTTACTCTCAAATTTTTGTCATTTCAATTTATGTTACAAGTCCAAAATTCATGTCCCTTCAGTGATGAAAAATAACTCCAACGGACACTACTACTAAAGTTACAACCGTTTCTTCCCCTAAGGCTAAAGATAACCCAGTGGCCACATTTTAACGTTTGTGAATGCTCTCAATTAGTCAATACTTATACTGAATTAATTGCTTTAACAAGTATGTTCCCTTCCATCACACTTTCTACACACACACACACACTAAAACAATAGAATATATGTTAGAAACTAATTAAATTATGAAGGATGGTTAGTTAATTGGTTAACTACAAATAGCGAATAGAAGACCTACACACATATAGAATTTTTTTAGACCATATTTTAAATTCTTTGAAATGTTTGGTAAAATATCTGAAGGATAATTTAGTACAAAGATAAAACAGGAGGATAACTATGAAAAATAAAAACTGAAATAAATAACATAGGGCGATGGGAATAAGAAAAGTTAGTATAATGTCCCAACCAAAAGAAAAGAATATGCGACTCCAATGTAAGAAATCTCTTTGATAATTCATATTCGTCATCTTAGAATTTTAATTTCTGATTTAATAAGTTTTTCCTTTTTTTTCTTTTTCTGTTTTTACTTTTCCTCTAATTTTGTTTTGTTCTTAGTGAATTAAAATGCTTTCTAATGCATGCTAGAGTGTGACTTTTTATTGTCTCTTAATATTTCATCTAGGTAAGTTACACATGCGAAGAAAATTATAGTCGTCTTATTTTTCTCTTCTTCATTTCTTTATATATTATATATTAGTTTTGGATATAATGAATGAGAGTTTATAATTCTTTGTGCTAATTTATGGTGCGAGGACAGTCGGAAAGGAAACCATGAGAACAATGAAGACAGTTCGCAAGACAACTGCAAGTCTACAAGTATACAACAAATGGCAAAATACTGCACAACACTTATCTTTTTCTTATTTTTCTAATTATAGATTTAATCATATTATACATTATTATTGTAATAGTTCATTGCTAAGTGGAAGGAGAATAAAAAGAATAAATATAATGAAAAGTAATTGGTACATTGCCTCTCTCGGGAAAGATGGCCCAATTTCTCTCTTTTTTTTTTTAATTTTTTATTATTTCGACTTTCTTTATTTTTTTTTCCAGGGGTCTAGAAGGCGAAAAGGTAGGAAAAAGAAAATCGAGCCTCAGCTAATTTACCTGGACGCATAAATAATTCTCAAAATCGTGTATTGATATATTCCATCAAGTGAAAGGAAACAGACGGGTAAGAAGGCCGACCACAAGAGGGGAGAAACCACAAAACTCGACTTTTCGGAGCGAAACAATTCATAGTAAAAGAAAGGTACAATAATGTAGAATAGTAAAAATAACAATTAAAGAGCAAATTTCTAAAAAAAAAAAAAAATAACAGTAGTTTTCTCATAAATTGGGCAATTGTCTCACAATAAATTTGTGTAAAACTTTACTCGATGATGAGAAAGGAAAACATTCATTTTGGATTATGGAGAAGGCATCGTTGTAATTTGTTTTTATTCAAGCTATTAAAAAAAGATAAAAAGATGTTTAAATAATAGATTAGTTTTTTATTTAAACATTGATAATATTTAACTCTATTTTAAATTTTTATAACCGCGCGAAGCGCTGGCAATGTACACTAGTTTATTAAATCTAATTCTTGAAACGAATTGAAATACTGATATGCATTTATTATATTGAATTTACCAATAGAAAGATGGCTGAGTATCTCAAGACTCCGCTGCTGCCTAAATTCTTTAGAATTGGAGAATTACCTACAAAATATACGCATATAATCCAAAATAAATTTTAGCATAATCACTTAATTAGAGAATATTATTAGAAATGATATTATGACTCTCACTTGTCTTGTGATCTTTACCACTATAATCGTCGTTTAGCAAATAATGAGAAGGTTAGAAGATGTAGGCGGCCATGGTAGTAGTGGCAAAATGAATTAAAAAAATAGTTATTCATCTTTATTATACATTAAAAAATAGAATGGATAATGAACTTTTTAAAAAATGATCAAATATGAATAAGAATTATATTATCTACCTAAATAATAGATAACTAATGGGTTTAACTTTTATATGTGCAAAGACTCTAATTGGGGGTTCCTCAAGCTTAGGAGATGACAAAGCGAATGTGTACATGATTTTCTGCTCGTACTCTTTCAATTACTAATATAGTTATTATATCGTCCCACAGAGATTGGAGAATCTAATCTACAGACTTGTAATATTTTGACTACTATATGAGAGAATCAAATTGATGAAAGGTATGTTTGGAATTATAAATTAACACGAATTACTTCCGAAATTAAAGGTTTATATTTAAAAAGAGGTAAAAATCGTTGAATTCATGTGATATATCGTTACAATAAAACCTCGATTTTACACGTATTCCTCTAAATAATAATTACTTATTGCTAATACAATTATATTTTTATTCTAATAAATAAATAAATAATAACTTCTGGGTTGAGTCTATCGCGCATGGCTTGCCTAGTGCGGTTTACATCCCCTGTGTAGTTTGCAGGCTATTACACATGGAGAGGTTTATCCAGTGCATACAAAGTGCTCACCATAGAGTGCTCACCCGAAGGGCAGAGGTTATGACAGAGGTTGTAGCGGCTTCCCCTCTTACAAAAAAAATAAAAAAAATAATTAACACTCTGTGAGGTTATGTTATTAATTGATATAAAACTAGTGACGATTAAACTGTAATACCTTTCCTGAATTGTACTCAAGGGTAGTAAAAACTTCGTGAGAATATTTTTACAAAAAAAAAAAATCAGTAGTCTTGCCTTCAACAATTCCTCCGTGAGAATTAAAACTGAGGAAAGCAAGATTACGGACTTGAAATAACAATCTTTCTCAAAATTACTCTCACTCTTATATTCTATTCATCAGTTATTATGTATTAATTTTGCTCAGTGAGAATTATGAAATTAATATAAGAATAACATAGATATAAAATATATAGACGTGATAATAATAATTAAAAAATATCATTCCAGCACAATATGAAATGTAAATAGAAAGTTTCAAGCCAAGAATATATTTATCAGAATTGTTTTTTATTTTTCATAAGGTATACAACAACAACCCAGTATAATCTCACTAGTGGGGTCTGGGGAGGGTAGTGTGTACGCAGACCTTACCCCTACCCTGGGGTAGAGAGACTGTTTCCGATTGACCCTCGGCTCCCTCCCTCTAAAAACTCCCCACCTTGCTCTTGAGGTGACTCGAACTCACAACCTCTTTGTTGGAAATGGAGGGTGCTTACCACTAGAGCAATCCACTCTTGTCAAGCTTCATCAACTATCCCCAAAACAATTACTCCATTATGAAGTATGAAAAGCTAAAAATACTTTCAATAGACTAAGAGTATATTTACTACAAGAAAAAGATTAGAGAAAGAGACCAAGATTACTCTTTCCTTCCTCCTTAAAAACTTAGAAAGCTAGATAGGAAATTGTATATAAAGTGGGATGTCTTTTTTTTTTTCTACGAACATATGCCTATTTATAGGAGAATTCCTACGAAGCCATGGTGAGAACTTGCAAGACAATATCAAATTGTGCGGCCGCAGAAGTTGAAGTGCGGCCGTAGAAGTTTATGCGCGGCCGCAGAATTCCTCCAACTGACAAGTACTGCAAGACAACAAGCTGAAGCGCGAACCGCATCTGAAATTATGCGGCCGCAGAATCTATCGAAAGGTATTTTTGTCAGAATATTTTAGAGCACTATAAATAGACAAAAAATACTTTTTAGGGCAACTTTTGTACTGTAGCAGCTGCGAGTGGTTAGACTTAGCTATTTTGAAAAATTTGAGACTACAATTAGAGAAGACTCATTACTTTTACTCTTTAATTTTAGTTTTATGTCTTCAATTACTTCTTCTTTTTAATTTTAGTTTTATCTAGGGTTGTGATCCAATCCTAGTGTGTAAAACTCATGGGTATTTAATATTAATGCTTGTTATTGATAGGGTGTATGTTATTTAGCCTTGTTTATGCTTTATATCTAGAATTAATAGTTGTAAACATTGATTCATGCCTATTTGACTTAGTTCTTACTTCTTACTTGAGAAAAGGGAACCTAATCTAGAAAAATTTGGCTAACAAAAAATTGAACTAGTTGAAGTTTTGATTAGTTTAATTAAGGGATTTGAACTAAAGATAGGAAAAATCCCACTTATACTCATATCAATTGTTTAGATTGCTACTCATTTGGTCTTGAGAAAGCCAATTTGGGCATAATCACTCTTTGGTCGAGAGATATTAAGTATGTACTTGAGCATTGAGAGTCATAACACATACCCGTCTACGAAACAAGCATAGATTTACTATGCCTATTAGGTTTACACTTAGGTGAAGGTTACAACCCTAGGCTTTTCCTTTATTTGATAAAAACACTTAAAATATTTCACTCACTATTTTCTTACTAGTTAGTTCAATCTTTTAGATGTTAATTTAGATAATAATTACCCATACTTATTTGAAAGATAAATTTAGTTATTTCAAATTCTTTTATTAAGTGTTTACCTTAGCACCAACTTAAACTTTCTAGGATTCGACTCGACTCGTGTTGGGATTTTTAATTGCAATGGCAATTTCATACTCGTTAATTGGGTGTGAATTGAATGTGCATTGTTTTGCAAATTCTATCCATTTAAAGTGCTCAATAGTTTGCACAATAAATAATTCTTCCATCCCATCTTTTTTGTTGATGCACGACCAACAGAAGACCCTAATATCCGCGACCAGCCAAATATCATGGAGTGGATCTCGGCACGTATCGATGAAGAACCAGCAATCAGTTAAATAGAAGATTTTTTACCTTTTATAGAGTTTTACTTAGAGTAGGATTCTCCTACTATATAAAGGGGGGTCTGATAATTTATTAGGCACATTGTAACACACATTCCAATGCAATATACCACTATTTTCACTGCTATTGCAAGCCTTTTCTCTAGTTCATCAATATTGTTCACTGTGAGCCCGGATCAAGGGTGAAGAAGTCATTAAGGCTAGAATCATCCTCCGCGCATGGTTTGAATTTACTGTATCTTTACTTGTCTATTCTAACTCAATTTACCATTTGTATCGAATTAATCCGCATATCCTTAAAACCACTCACAAATTTAATTATTATCCGATTTTGAGAGTAAACAGTCTGGCGCCCACCGTAGGGATAAAGATAATAGTGACAATTTGATACAAATTTTCATAACACACCCTACTTCACACTTGTTCTTAGAAGTGTCTTTGATTTCAAGTCAAAGTTTAAAATTTCGAACTCCCAATCTACCCCTCTAAACACGGATGCTGAGTCTGGCAACCATGGCGAGAATAATAATACGGTTCTCGGTAACGAGGTGCCCCCTGCCGACCCCAATGGAATTTCGGCCGCATACCCGATCGACGCCAACTCACATATGGCCATTAACACGAATTTTCCTACCGATCCTGAGAATAACGTCTGCAGGGGAGTCCGATCGGTAGCCCAAAATACTTGGGACGGTGAAGGAGATGGGATAAATTTACTGGTGATCTTTGAAATGCTATTGTCACGAACCAAAATCTCACATGTCGTGATGGCACCTATCTCGATACTAGGCAAGCCGACAATCTCAATAAACTACCCTATCTTTTAGGTTTGAAAACAAATATTTAAATTCAACGGCAGAATTCTCACAATACAGATAATCACTCCCCAAAATCCGGTGTCATTGAATACATGAGCGTCTAATATGAATACAAAGTATGATTGATAAAATCACTGTCTGAAAATATAGAACAGTAAAATAATTAAACAGGAAGGGAATCAAGTCGATGGACGTCAAGCAAGTACCTTGATAGTCCCCAACAAAATTAACTTCAAAATCTAGCAGTCGCCGTATCCAGGAGCACCTGGATCTGCACAAGAGGTGCAGAGTGTAGTATGAGTACAATCAACTCAATAAGTAACAAGACTAACCTCTGGGCTGAAAGTAGTGACGAGCTCCGCAGGTACAGTCCAGTATAAATAATTGTACAGAAATGTAGGTATGCTTTCAAGTTCAACAGTTAAATTCAGTACAAGTGAAATAGATCAATACTGTATGATATGAGGAATATGATATCTCAATGGAAAAACCTCATGTAATACTGGTGACAAATCATTCGGTCACTCGGTATTGTTTGTGGCTAATCCAACCCTGGGGTATTTCATCCCGTATATATATACACATCAACTGACAGTCAGTCACTCAGCACCGTATAAGGCCAATCCAGCCCTAGAGAAATTTATCCCCAAATGTAAATGATACTGACAAGATTCATGTCCAAGTAAATTCATCACAATATAAATAGGTAAGGCAAGTTCATGCCCTAGGAAGTCCATCCTAAATACATAATCATCTACGCTCACTAGGGGTGTGTCCAGACTCCGGAGGGGCTCCTTCAGCCCAAGCGATATAAAGCTGATATGGCCTACTGCAGGCGAGCAGTCCCTATCCGTATAATAAATAAGCCTATAGGGCCTGCTGCAGGCGGGCAACCCCGATCCATATAATAATAAAGCCTATAAGGCCTGCTGCAGGTGGACAGCCCCGATCCATATAATAATAAAGCCTATAAGACCTGTTGCAGCGTGCAGTCCCGATCCATAACAATAAAGCCTATAAGGCCTGCTGCGGCGTGCAGTCCGATCCCATAATAATAAAGCCTATAAGGCCTGCTGCGGCGTGCAACCCGATCCCATAATAATAGTATATATATAAAGCCAATATGGCCTGCTGCGGCGTGCAACTCGATCCCATAAATATCCTCACAATGGATGAATATGACTGAGTGTGAAATGTACATTTTTAAAATAATTAATTCAACAGCAACACGACCCTATGGGTCCCAAAATATCGGCACGTAGCCTAAACATGATCTTTAATAAGAGCCTCATCTCAATTTCTCTAACACATGGAGGATACACAGATAATAACATGGTTATTTAATTTTTCAACTCCACATAATTTATTTAAGTCATAATTTCTTTGGTGCACGCCTACACGCTCGTCACCTAGCATGTGCGTCACCTCCAATAATTGATATAACACAACAATTAGGGATTCATACTTTCCGAACCAAGTTTAGAAATGTTACTTACTTCAATCACGCTATCTCAATCCAATAGTGGAACGTTTTCCTCGATTATGCAACTCCGAATGGCTCGAATCTAACCACAATTAGTTCGATACAATCAACACAAGCTATCGAAAATCAATTCCAAATGATAAAGGACAGATCTTTAATTAAAAACCCCGAAGCCAACCATACTTGAAACTTACGGGGACATTATGGAATTTGATTCTATGAGAGACAATTTAGCCAATACACCCGAAATGCGCCCCCTTAATGATACTACAATAGCCAATTACACTAAGCAACTTCAATCTACAATATCAACATCCCATGGGACCAACATTTATAATAATTCCATAGTTTAGTCAATTTAGACAATTTATCAAACACCTGGTCAGCATAAATTTCTACATCTCTTAACCATAGAATTAGTTCATTCAATTACCACTATTTTTTAATAATTTATCCCACCATCATTTTTTAATAATCTATACTCCCAACATCACATGTGTGACCAACCATTCACACCCAACCAACAAAAATCCATCATATAATCACTTTTCAATCTCTACAATGGTTATGCATTTAAATTGGGAATTTATGGCTTCCAATCACCATATCATGAGTTCTAATACTTGATTCATACTCATATTGCCATAATAAATCCGTGCATGTAAGTCTAAGGGTGTAGGACCATTTTGGAAGTAATCTTGCAAAACCCTCCCTTGAGTTCTTGAAGAAATTTCTTGAAGATCTAAGTATTTTATGTGTAGATTTCATCAATATTAGTGTAAAATGATAGAATTTCACACCAAGATAATGGAGATTGCTTACCTTGAAGAAGAGAGGAGTTGGTGGTTTTGAGAGAGTGGAGGAAAACCCCAAAATTCGTCCAAGATGAATGGGGGAAATGAACCCCCGAAATGAGTACTTAAAAGAAAAGCTTCAGGTGGTAGCGTGCCAGGTTCAGTGCCAAACCTCTATAATGCACTGGTTTTCAAAGTTGCTGAGAGGGCTGGCATGCCACAATCCACGCGTTGCACGGACTCTAGCACGCTCCCAGTGGTTTTCTTTTTCATTTCTTGATTCTCTACTCACCCTCACTTGATACCTTGCTATATATAGATCCGAATTGACTACAAATTTTGCACAAAAGTCTCATTTGACATTACGGACCTTCTCCAATTTCCGGAATCAAAATCCGACCCCGATATCAAAAAGTCCACTCCCGGTCAAACTTCCCAAAAATTTAACTTTTACCATTTCAAGCCTAATTCCACTACGGACCTCCAAATCACAATCCGGACACGCTCCTAAGTCCAAAATCACCCAACGGAGCTAACGGAACCATCAAAATTCAAATCCGGGGTAGTTTACACCTAATTTAACATGTATCTCAATTCATTTCAAAAACTCACCGGACCCGAAACCATTACCCAGGCAACTCATATAACAACTGTAAAGCATAAATTGAGCACTAAATGGGGGAACATGGCTGTAATACTCAAAACGACCGGTCGGGTCATTACATGCTCTTTCACTTAAATATACGTTCATCTTCGAACGTGCCAAGAGTTGTTCCTAACCTTCAAATCTCTATTCCACCTTACCACGCACATACCCGTGGGTGATCCCACGCCACATACTTGTGGGTGATCCCACGCCACCCTATTCTATATAGGACTGACAATACCACGTAATTGAAGATCATTACTTCAACCTTAGCCCATAAACCTTGGAATTCAATTTCCAACATTTAGAATTTCTTTTCAAGACCCGAATCTCACATCTACACACTGTATGAGTCTGAACAAGTTGCATCAAGCCATAACCATAACCCCAAATATAATCACGTAACATACTACCCAACTCGCATGCTCGCAACACCATTTTCGATCACAGTAACTGCTCCAAACTAACCCGATAATAGTATTAAACCCCATATCAAATCAACAAGTCATGGAGCTTTCTTGCTCCAACCAGAATCATAATTACCTTCTAAGACGACTTTCAATATTATCCCCCCAATATACCGTAATAAAATCTGATAGTACCCATTTTAGGTCCAAGGACCATATATTATTAAACATAACTGTCCCACTGACATGCCACAACTGCACAACCTTGTACCTAAAATGGAAGATGTCTAAAAGTATAAAACTGTATTGCAAGTTCAACAAGCACCACCACAACTACAATGCTATAAGCTCATTATATATAGTGGAACCAAGACACACAAATTTAATAATAGTAACCAGCTCTTCTAGAGCTCACATTAACATCACTCTCACGAATAACTCACATGCTATAGTATCAATATCTAGACCCGCAAAAAAACTCACGTGCCAATAATATCAGTACATGGATTCACACGGACAACTTACGTGCCAATAATATAATCTGCCTGGCATGGTCACGAGCCTCCAGTCCAAACATATCATACATGAGCAATAAAAAAAGTAGACATGTATATGATAAACTAATTATGATTCTCATGCTCCTGGACTGGTATAAATAATACGTCATAGAGTAGGCAGGTGCAAAGTGTGTTATCACTACTCAAATCGGCAAGTTTACGCAGAAATACTAACTACCCAATTTATTCAGGGAATTACCCTCTTTGTAACCTTAAGTGTAGTCCAGATAGTTCTCGACAAAGGTACGGATACGAGAAACGTTATAACTTTACGCTTAATAGTCAACTCTAGGCATATCTTTGCCTAAGCATTCTTTTGAGTATGAATACTTGCCTCGATACCCGCACATGGGCTCAAACCTCACATATATGTGCACTCATAGCGCGTAGCTATCATAAATAATTAATGCAACTAGTGCCTACACTGAGTTTTAAATAAAATAGTCACCTCAAACAAGTCGCAACCCCAAAACAATATGCTTATGAGAACTCCCACTCTCTAATTTCATAGAACACATGAATCACCGTATTTGGTCCTAACTCCAACACTCAAATGACTAACATATTTTTCATGCACAATCTTCCCACTAGGAATACTTTCAAAATTCTTCCATGCCATATAGCAATAGTTTGAATATCAGCAGTCTATCAATCAGGTGTACCGCAATACCAATGAACATCCGTAAATCAAAACACAATGCCCTTTTGAAATACGTACCCTTCTCAGGGATTACCGAGCAATTATAACATTCATCTAAATATATAACACTGACCATTCTGTCCAGAATTCGTGACCTTCCCTTCAAGATTGAACTGCCACCTTGTATATGTAAATCTTAACCCCGCACAACACACCACATCTATCATGCCATCATGTGACAAGCACAAGAATCTCATTATCAACTTTGAGTCACCAGCAAATTACATACCCTATTAGTTAGAAACCTTTCGCTTGCTTCTTTCTAGGAGGAAATCACAATACACAACATGTTCCCCACACTGGAAGAAAATATCTGGTTTAACCATGGTAGAAACCATTAAAAACACTTTCGAAAGTCACCCACTATGCTCAAATCTAAATTGCACTGCCTAAATGGGCCGAAAGACACAAGCCCTATTAGCAAAACAGCCCCCAAAGAAGTAACCCTGCCTTAACACCACCAATTAAATTCATACTTCGTGCACACTACATCCTTCAAAATAACAATTTAATCATTTCATAATTTTTCATATTTTCATAAAGTGAAATATAACCCGTATTCGGGAATTTTTCTTACCCGAGTCATCCTCGATATCCACATCTACAAGTTATAACTAACCCATAGGTATGCCTCGGACCAGAACTAAATTTTAACATATATCCATGAAATTGAATTGTCAATATCAGGCTCCCCCAGTTGGCTCAAATCCATAGAACAAAACACTCGATATCTCACAATACCCATACTTTATTACTGCCATAATAATGCAGTCAGTTCAACAAAAATTCTTCTCAAACTTATGCAACACCCACAATAAAATACCTCAATCATCTGCTAAGTTCGCATTTATTCTCGTGACAGTCAAATCAACTTTCTCAACCAGATTCAAATTCAAATCCCAACACATACGCCCCCTGGTAGAAAAGAAACTCTCCACTCAACATTATAAGGAATACACATACGTAGATTACTCTGCAGGGGATAACCCACCTGCTTAGCCTCATATTGACATCTTGTTATACCCTTTCGCAGTCACAATTACTATGCAATCACTTAATCTTTCTGAGTTTGAACTCATCAACACGGCATGAAAATCTATTTTGCTCCACAATTAAACAACATGACATATCCCTCAACACAACTCAAGATTGTACGTCACATCAAAACATGAGTGACAAGTACCCAATAGTAGACTCTTGAGTGACAAGTAAACTTTATTCGTCTCATTCAACCCACCTGAACACATCCCACATTCACATCATACTCATCATATAGTCATTCAATCTCCCATTGAGCCACAAATTCTACTCATAGGGATACTACCAACGCATAAGTCCAAACGCACAAGCTCTCACATCCAAAACTATCGAGCTTAAACTGCGGTCTAACATTGGCCTCAAGTACTCCAGACTGGCCCATCACCAAAACACTAAATACTCATCTCGAACCTCATTCATGGAATCACAATGCGCACAAAGGTTGCCTAAGCTAGCCCCGCTGGCTCAACTATATATGGATTTTTCTCTTGAGCTGGAGCACCTGGTGGTGCTACAGGTGCTACTCCAACTTTTGTAGGAGTTATACCTCGACCTCTACCACGGACCCGGCCTCTACCATGGCCCCAATCTCTTGCGGCCCTAATTGGTGGCACTGATGGATGAACGTCTGATCCGGTAGTATGTGTCCTCATCATCTTGAGAGAATATAATCATAGTAAATTTAGTTTCCGGAACCAACAAATTCGCACGACAGAATAGAAGAAAGTAAAATTTTCCTAAGGGTTCGGCAGCCTCCCGAAGATAAGTATAGACATCTTCATACCGGTCTGCAAGACTTTACTAAACATGCTCATGACTCGTGAGACCTATGTAACCTAGGTTCTGATACTAATTTGTCACGACCCAAAATCTCACCTGTCATGATGGCGCCTATCTCGATACTAGGCAAGCCGGCAATCTCAATAAACCACCCTATCTTTTAGGTTTGAAAACAAATATTTAAATTCAACGGCAGAATTTT
Source organism: Nicotiana tabacum (assembly GCF_000715075.1). Taxonomy (NCBI): domain Eukaryota; kingdom Viridiplantae; phylum Streptophyta; class Magnoliopsida; order Solanales; family Solanaceae; genus Nicotiana; species Nicotiana tabacum. Next base: position 53,156,411 of record NC_134083.1, read on the forward strand.
CACAATACAGATAAAATCACTCCCCAAAATCCGATGTCATTGAGTACATAAGCATCTAATATGAATACAAAGTTTGACTGATAAAATCACTTTCTGAAAATATAGAATAGTACAATAATTAAATAGAAAGGGAATCAAGTCTACGGACGTCAAGTAGCTACCTTGATAGTCCCCAACAGAATTAACTTCGAAATCTAGCAGCCGCCGTATCCGGGAGCACCTGGATCTGCACACTAGGTGTAGAGTGTAGTATGAGTACAACCAACTCAATAAGTAACAAGACTAACCTCTGGACTGAAAGTAGTGACGAGCTTCCGCAGGTACAGTCCAGTATAAATAATGGTACATAAATGTAGGCATGCTTTCAAGTTCAACAGTTAAATTCAGTACAAGTGAAATAGATCAATACTGCATGATATGAGGAATATGACATCTCAGTGGTAAAACCTAATGTAATATTGGTCACAAATCATTCGGTCACTCAGTACTGTTTGTGGCCAATCCGACCCAGGAGTATTCCATCCCGTATATATATACACATCGACTGACAGTTAGTCGCTCAGTACCGTATAAGGCCAATCTAGCCCTAGGAAAATTTATCCCCAAATGTAAATGATACGGACAAGATCCATGTGCAGGTAAATTCATCACAATATAAATAAGTAAGGCAAGTCCATGTCCTGGGAAGTCCATCCCAAATATATAATCATCTACACTCACTGGTGTCACGACCCAAATACCTAACCAGTCGTGATGGTACCTATCGTAGAACTAAGCAAGCCGAAATTCTCAATATGCTTTCAATATATAACAAAAGTGAGCTAAAGCAATTAAACTAACAGAAGTTTTACATAATAACGGGATAAAAACCCAAAACACAAGTGCAGAATGATAACCCGACATCGGGGTGTCACTAAGTCATGAGCATCTAACAACCAATCTAGAAAACAGAGTATACTACAGTCTGTGCCAAATGCCAATACAAGAGAGAAAAGATAATAAGAAAGGAGAAACAAGGACTACGGACGCCGACAGCTACCTCGTAAGTCTCCGATAATCAGCCCGCGCACGAACTCAGCGACCGCCAGAATAGTACACACCTGGATCTGCACATGAAGTGTAAGGTGTAGCATGAGTACAACTAACTCAGCATGTAACAAAATTAAATAAGAAACTGAGAAGCAGTGACGAACTATAAAAATACAGATCATTTCAAAAGTTTTCAGTAAAGAGTGAACATGCTTTCAAATCTGGTAGTATAAGTCAAATCAGTTCGAGCTCAAATAAAGCAGATATTAATCTTCCATAAATTTCACAACAACAATAGATAACAATTAAGTGCAACAATAAATAAAAGCAAGTACAGCCTCTCAAGGTAGCATTCACTCAACGCATCTCAACAGCTCATACTCTCGGCTCTCAACCCTCAATACACACTCTCTATAGGTGCTTGTGCTCACTGGGGGTGTACAGACTCCGGAGGGGCTCCTTCAGCCCAAGCACTATATTGTTGCGGCGTGTAGCCCGATCCAATAATTTTTGTCGGCGTGCAACCCGATCCAATATTGTTGCAGTGTAAAACCCGTTTTAGTATTATTGATATATAAGCTATATTCGATATATATATATATATATATATATATATATATATATATATATATATATATATATATATATATATATATAGCCCGAGGGCTTGTTGCGGTGTGCAACCCGATCCATATACCTCATAGCTCGCATCTCGGCACTCAGGCCATATCTCAGTCACTTAACCTCTCCGGCCCCTCGGGCTCACAGAATATCATAATAATTAGCCCAAACAGAGAATACAACAAGTATCAACAAGAAATGAGAGGGAACGAAGATATAACGCACAAGTAAGACTGTGACTGAGTACAAGACAATAATTAGCAGTTAATTCAACAAGAATACGATCGTTGCGGGTCCCAACAGTGATATCATATGGACTAAGCATGGTTTCTAACATGAAATGCAGTCAATTTCTCAAAGACAAGGAAAAACAAGTAATAACAATGGCTACTTAACTTTACAGTCTCACGGGACGGACCAAGTCTCAATCCCTCACGGTGCACGCCCACACGCCTGTCGCCTAGCATGTGCTTCACCTCCAAATGTTCACATTATACCAATTCTCGCAAAACCAGATTTAAGACTGTTACTTACCTCATCCGCACAAAAATTCTACTCAGAAATGCCTTTGCCTCTCGAATCGGCCTCCAAATACCCCAAATCTAGCCACAAACAGTACGAGATAATCAATATTGGCTAAAAGGATCAATTCCACAAGAAAACTACTAAAATATAGTCCAAAATCCGAAATCGACTCAATCCGCCCCCGGGCCCACATCTCGAAACCTGACGAAAGTCACAAAACCCGCAAGACCATTCACTCACGAGTCTAACCATACCAAATTTATCAAAGTCCGACCTCAATTTCCCCTCCAAAACCCCAAAATTCTCTCTCCGATTCCCAAGCCCTAATCTCCCAAATCTCACCTCAAACAGTCGCCAACTAGGTGTAAAATCAGTGGGAAAACACCATTATTTAAGATAAATAGACACTAGGAACTTACCTCAGTGATTACTCTGAAATCTCTCTCAAAATCCCCAAAATTCGAGCTAAAAAATGATGCAAATGGTGAAAAATCTCGAAGTATTCTATTTATAGGTTCTGCCAAGACTTCTCGCACATGCGGCTCCATTTTCGCATCTGCGGGCAAAGCCCCGCTTCAGCGGAAAAATCCCTAAACACTGCCTCCGCTCTTGCGATCAAGTGACCGTATCTGCGCTCTTCGCAGGTGCGGGTACTACATCGCACATGTGGTCCAAACTCGCACCTGCATCCAAACTCTGTTCTGTGACCATCGCAGGTGCGGGAATGCCATCGCACTTGCGTCCTCTGCCCAGATGCTCCTTAGCAGCATCTGCAGCTCCTCTTTTGCTTCTGCGAGCTCGCACCTGCAGTTCCCACTCGGCAGGTGCAGTTACACCAGTAGCGGCAGCTTCAACTGCAATTCCACAACTCTCATCAAGCCGTTAACCACCCGAAATCACCCCAAGGCCTCCGGGACCTCATCCAATCATACAAACAAGTCATATAACCCCATGTGAACTTAGTCGAACCTTCGAATCACTCAAGACAACATCAAAACACCAATTACACCCGGAGTCAAGCCTAAAGAACTTCTAAACTTTCAAATTCTACAAACGACGCCGTAACCTACCAAATCACGTCCGATTGACCTCAAGGTTTGCACACAAGTCAAAAATGACACCACGAACCTATTCCAACTTCCAAAAATCCAATCCGACCCCGATATCAAAATTTCTACTGTCGGCTGAAATCGCCAAAATTACAACTTTTGCCAATTCAAGCCGAATTCTTCTACGGAGCTCCAAATCACATTTCGGACGTGCTCCTAAGTCCAAAATCACCTAGCGAAACTAATGGAACCATAAAAATTCAAACCCGAGGTCATTTTCCCATAAGTCGACATCTGATCGACTTTTCAAACTTAAGCTTCCAATTAAGAGACTAAGTGTCTCAATTCACTCCAAAACCACTCCGGACCCGAACCAACCAACCCGGTAAAACATAATACAAATGTAAATCATAAAAGAAGCAGAAATGGGGGAACATGGATATAACTCTCAAAATGACCTGCCGGGTCGTTACAGCCTCCCCCTCTTTAACAAATATTTGTCCTCGAATGGGTCTAGAAACATACCTGGAGTCTCAAACAGGTGTGGATATCTTCCCCGCATCTCCCGCTCTGTCTCCCAAGTGGCCTCATCCACATGCTGACCTATCCACTGCACCTTCACTGAAGCTATATTTTTTGACCTCAACTTCCGAACCTGCCACTCCAAAATAGCCACCGACTCCACATCATAAGTCATATCACCATTCAACTAAATCGTGCTGAAATACAAAATATGGGACGGATCGCCGATATACTTCTGGAGAATAGAAACATGAAATACTGGATGCACGCTAGACAAGCTAGGTGGCATGGCAAGCTTGTTAGCCACCTCCCCGATCCTCTGAAGTACCTCAAAAGGCCCAATGAACCGAGGGATCAACTTTCCCCTCTTCCTAAACCTCATAACACCCTTCATGGGTGATACCTTCAGTAGAACCCTTTCCCCGACCATGAAAGACACATCACGGACCTTCCTGTCAACATAGCTCTTCTTCCTAGACTGCGCCGTGCGAAGCCGCTCCTGAATTAATTTCACCTTGTCTAATGCTTCCTGGACCAAGTCTGTACCCAAGAGCCTAGCCTCACCCGGCTCAAACCATCCCACCGGAGATCTGCATTGCCTCCCATATAAAGCCTCGTACTGAGCCATCTGAATGCTCGACTGATAACTGTTGTTATATGCAAAATCCGCGAGCGGCAAAAACTGGTCCCATGAACCCCCAAAATCAATGACACAAGCGCATAACATCTCCTTCAATATCTGGATAGTGCGCTCGGACTGTCCGTCCGTCTAAGGGTGAAAGGTTGTGCTCAACTCAACCTGAGTACCCAACTCTCACTGCACAACCCTCCAAAACTGTTATGTAAACTGTGTGACTCTATCTGAAATGATGGAAATTGGGACACCATGAAGGCGAACAATCTCTCGGATGTAAATCTCAGCCAACCGCTCTGAAGAATAAGTAGTACCAACTGGAATGAAGTGTGCGGACTTGGTCAGCCCGATCCAAAATCAACCAAATAGCATCGAACTTCCTCGAAGTCCATGGGAGCCCAACTACGAAATCCATGGTGATCCGCTCTGACTTCCACTCTAGATCTCTAACCTCTGAATTAAGCCACCCGGTCTCTGATTCTCATACCTAACCAGCTGATAGTTGAGACACCGAGCCACAAACCCAACTGTATCCTTCTTCATCCTCCTCTACAAATAGTGTTGTCTTAAATCCTGGTACATCTTGGCGGCACCCGGATGAATGGAATACCGCAAGCTATGGGCCTACTCAAGAATCAATGACCGAAGCCCGTCCACATTGGGCATACATATCCGTCCCTGCTTCCTCAACATGTCATCATCGCCAATAGTCACTTCTCTGGCATCACCTCGCCGCACCCTGTCCTTGATGTCAAGCAGATGGTGGTCATCATACTGACGCTCCTTGATACGATCATAAAGAGAAGACCTAGAGATTACACAAGCTAATACCCAACTCGACTCCGAAATATCCAATCTGACAAGCTGGATAGCTGAGGCTTGAACATCCCATGCCAAGGGTCTCTCTGCTACTGAAAGATATGCTAAACTCCCCAAACTCTCTGTCCGGTGACTCAAGGCATCGGCCACCACATTGGCCTTCCCGGGATGGTACAAAATGGTGATATCATAGTCCTTGAGAAGCTCCAACCACCTCCGCTGACATAAGTTAAGATCCTTCTACTTGAACAGATGTTGCAAACTCTGGTGATTAGTGTAAATCTCATAATGAACCCCGTACAGATAGTGCCGCCAAATCTTCAAGGCGTGAACAATAGTTGTTAACTTAAGATTATGGAAAGGGTAGTTCTTCTCATGGGTCTTCACCTGGCACGAAGCATAAGCAATCACTCTACCCTCCTGCATCAAAACACATCCATCACCTATCCGCGAGGTATCACAATACACCATGTAAGAACCAGAAGCCGATGGCAGAACTAGAACTGGGGCCGTGGTCAAAGCAGTCTTGAGTTTTTGAAAGCTCTCCTCACACTCATCCGACCACCTGAATGGAGCACCCTTTTGGGTCAATTTGGTCTGAGGACGGTCTGGGCCAACTCTGCATTGCCTCTATCTTCTTCGGATCCACCTGAATACCCTCGCTGGACACCATGTGCCCCAAGAACGCCACTGAATCGAGCCAAAACTCACACATGGAGAACTTTGCATAAAGCTTCTCCTCCCTCAATCTCTGTAACACAATCCTCAGATGCTTGGCATATTTCTCCTGGCTACGAGAGTACACCAGGATATCATAAATGAATAAAATAATGAACGAGTCCAAATAAGGCTGAAACACATTGTTCATCAAATGCATGAACGTTGCTGGGGCATTAGTCAGCCCAAAAGACATCACAAGGAACTCATAATGGCCATATCGAGTCCTGAAAGCTGTCTTAAGAATATCCAACTCCCGAATCTTCAGCTGGTGATACCCTGACCTAAAATAAATCTTGGAGAACACCCTCGCCCCCTGAAGCTGGTCAAATAGATCATCAATGCATGGCAAAGGATACGTGTTCTTGACTGTGACCTTGTTCAACTGCCTGTAGTCAATGCGCATCCTCAAAGGACCATCCTTCTTCTTTACAAATAGAACCGGTGCACCCCAAGGTGACACGCTAGGCCAAATAAACCCCTTATCAAGGAGATCCTGAATCTGTTCCTTCAACTCCTTCAACTCCGACGGTGTCATACGATACAGTGAAATAGAAATGGGATGAGTGTCCGGCACCAAATCAATACCAAAGTCAATATCCCTATCAGGCGGCATGCCCGACAAGTCTGCAGGAAATACATCCAGAAAATCACGCACCACCGGAACAGAATCAATGGTAGGAGTCTCTGCACTAACATCCCTCACAAAAGCCAAATAGGATAGACAACCCTTCTCAACCATCCGCTGAGCTTTCAAGTATGAAATCCCTCTACTGGAAACATAGTCTATAGAACCGCTCCACTCAACCCTCGACAACCTCGGTATCGCTAATGTCGTAGTCTTAGCGTGATAATCTAGAACAGCATGACATGGAGACAACCAACCCATACCCAATATCGCATCAAAATCGACCATACTTAGCAGCAAAAGATCCACTCTGGTCTCCAGACCCCAATAGTCACCATACATGACCGATATACGCGGTCCACAGTAATAGTATCACCTACAAGAGTAGATACGTGAACAGATAAAACTAATGAATCACGGGGCATATCTAGAAAATGAGCGAAATACGAGGAGACATATGAATAGGTGGAAACAAGGTCAAATAATACAGAGGCATCTCTGTGTAAAACTGAGAGAATAATTGAAATTACAGCATCTGAAGCAATGGCATCTGGTCTGGCAGGGAGGGCATAGAAATGGTCCTGGACACCCCCTGATCTGCCTCCCCCTCTCAGGCGACCCCTAGCTGACTGGGCTCCACCCCGGGCTAGCTGAGCGAGTGGTGGAGGAGCTGGTGCTGATGACATAGTCTCGCTTCTCTATGGAGCAGGACCTACCACTATACAGGGACACTCTCTCCTTATGTGACCAAACTCCCCACACTCATAGAAACTCCCCGGTACTGGTGCTGGGGACTGAAGGGAGCCCTGAGCACTGGGATAACTGGAAGAAGGACTTGGCATAGACGAATCCTGACCTAATGGAGCACGGGACGAACTCTGCGCTGGGATGGCACCGAGAGATGAACGGCTCTGCTAATAACTGTGAGAACCATGGCTAGATGATGCACCACGGTTAACTGGACGAGCCATTTGACCATGTCTGAAAGGACGGCCTCTACCATGCTGGAACTGACCCCCAGAAGGAGAACCGCTAAATCCTCCATGTCCACGAGACCTCTTGGCATCCCTCTCAACCTTCTCCTGACTGCGAACCATCTCAATCTGACGAGCATTGTCGACAACCTCATCAAAAGTAGCACCAGACACTCTCTCTCTCTCTGGTCATAAGCAATTGTAGCTGATAAGTGAGGCCATCTATAAACCTCCTAATCCTCTCCCTGTCTGTGGGAACCAACTAGATAGCATGACGGGCCAACTCCTAGAATCGCATCTCATACTGTGTCACAGACATATCTCCCTGACGAAGCTTCTCAAACTGTCTACGCAGCTCCTTTCTGTGGGACTGAGGCACGAACTTCTTCAGAAAGATAATAGAGAACTGCTGCCAGATAAGGGGTGCTGCGTCGACTGGTCTACGCCTCTCGTAAGCCTCCCACCAACTGAATGCAGCCCCAGAGAACTGAAAGGTAGTGAACGAGACCCCACTGGTCTCCAGAATACCTGCTGTACAGAGTATCCTCTGACACCTGTCCAAGAAACCCTGTGCATCCTCTCCCTGTGCATCACTAAATGATGGAGGTTGAAGTCTCCCAAACCTCTCCATTCTACGCTACTCATCCTCAGGCATAGCAGGAACCACATAGTCCTGAGCAGCTGCAGCCGGCTGGGCTAGTGGTGCCACCGGTGTCTGGAATCCCTGTACCACCTGCTTCGGTGTGCGGGCAGCAGGAGTCTGAGCACCTCCCCAGGCCTCAGAAGTAGCTGCTGCGGCCAGAACAGAGATAGCCTGAGAAAGACTGGTACACGCGGTCAGAATCTGAGTTAAGGCTTCCTGAAGGTCTGGAATCACAATAGGCACAGGTGGTGCCTGAGCTGATGCATCAACAACTGAAATTTGGTCCTGATCTGGGGCAACTGGTGGATCTGCAGGTACTACCCCAGCTGATGTGCGGGATGCACCTCTACCCCTACTGCGGCCTCTACTGCGACCTCGGCCTCTCGTGGCCCTAGATGGTGGTACTGGTGGCTGTCCATCCTGCCCAGTACTACGAGTCCTTACCATCTGTGAGAGAATGAAAAAATAGATGTTTAATTACTAGAATCAACAGATTCGCACCAGAAGAATTCAAGAATGTGGAGTTTCCTAAGGGTTCTGCAGCCTCTTGAAGATAAGTACAGATGTCTCCGTACCGATTCTCAAGACTCTACTAAACCTGCTCATGATTCGTGAGACCTATGTAACCTAGTGCGGAATGATAGCCTGACATAGGGGTGTCACTAAGTCATGAGCATTTTACAACCAATCTAGAAAACAGAGTCTACTAAAGTCTGTTCCAAATGCGAATACAAGAGAGAAATGATAATAAGAAAGGAGAAACAAGGATTGCGGATGCCGATAGCTACCTCGTAAGTCTCCGATAATCAGCCCGCGCACGAACTCAGTGACCGCCAGAACCGTACACATCTAGATCTGCCTATGAAGTACAGGGTGTAGCATGAGTACAACCAACTCTGCAAGTAACAGAATTAAAAAAGGAACTGAGAAGGTGTGACGAACTATAAAAATACAGATCATTTCAAAAGTTTTCAGTAATGAGTGAACATGCTTCCAAATTCAGTGGTATAAGTCAAATCAGTTCGAGCTCAAGTAAGGCAGATATGAATCTTCCAGAAATTTCACAACAACAACAGATAACAACTAAGTGCAACAATAAATAAAAGCAAGTACAGCCTCTCAAGGCAGCAGTCACTCAACTCATCTCAACAACTCATACTCTCGGCTCTCAGCCCACAATACACACTCTCAATAGGTAGCTGCGTTCATTAGGGGTGTACAGACTCCGGAGGGGCTCCTTCAGCCCAAGCGCTATATTAATGCGGTGTGCAGCCCGATCTAATATTTTTGCGACGTGCAAACCGATCCAATATTGTTGCGGCATGCAACCCGATCAAAATGTGTGTATATATATATATATATATATATATATATATATATATATATATATATATATATATAGCCCGAAGGCTTATTGCGGCGTGCAACCCGATCCATATACCTCACAGCTCGCAGCTCGGCACTCAGGCCGTATCTCAGGCACTAAGCTCTCCAACCCCTTGGGCTCACAGAATATCATAATAATTAGCCCAAACAGAGAATACAACAAGTATCAACAAGAAATGAGAGGGAACGGAGATATAACGCACAAGTAAGGCTGTGACTGAGTACAAGACAGTAATTAGCAGTCAATTCAACAAGTATACGATTACTGCGGGTCCCAACAGTGATATCATATGGCCTAAGCATGGTTTCTAACATGAAAGGCAGTCAATTGCTCAAAGACAAGGGAAAAAAAGTAATAACAATGGCTATTCGACTTTACAGTCTCACGGAACAGACCAAGTCACAATCCTTCACGGTGCACGCTCACACGCTCGTCACCTAGCATGTGCGTCACCTCCAAATGTTCACATTATACCAATTTTCGGGGTTTTATACCCTCAAAACCAGATTTAAGACTATTAATTACCTCAACCGCACAGAAATTCTACTCCGAAATGCCTTTGCCTCTCGAATCGGCCTCCAAATACCCCGAATCTAGCCACAAACAATACAAGATAATCTATATTGGCTAAAAGGATCAATTCCACAAGAAAACTTCTAAAATATAGTCCAAAATGAGAAATCGGCTCAACACCCCCCTCCCCGGGCCCACGTCTCGAAACCTGACGAAAATCACAAAACCCGGAAGCCCATTCACTCACGAGTCTAACTATGCCAAATTTATCAAAATCCGACCTCAATTGTGGCGTACAACCCGATCCAAATTTATAATATATATATATATATATATATATATATATATATATATATATATATAGCCCGAAGGCTTGTTGCGGCGTGCAACCCGATCCATATACCTCATAGCTCGCAGCTCGGCACTCAGGCCCTATCTCAGTCACTAACCTCTCCAGCCCCTTGGGCTCACAGAATATCATAATAATTAGCCCAAACAGAGAATACAACAAGTATCAACAAGAAATGAGAGGGAACGGAGATATAACGCACAAGTAAGACTGTGACTAAGTACAAGACAGCAATTAGCAGTCAATTCAACAAGTATACGACCGCTGCGGGTCCCAACAATGATATCATATGGCCTAAGCATGGTTTCTAACATGAAAGGTAGTCAATTGCTCAAAGACAAAGGAAAAAAGGTAATAACAATGGCTATTAGACTTTACAGTCTCACGGAACGGACCAATTCACAATCCCTCACGGTGCCCGCTCACACGCTCGTCACCTAGCATGTGCGTCACCTCCAAATGTTCACATTATACCAATTCTCGTGGTTTCATACCCTCAAAACCAGATTTAAGACTATTACTTACTTCAACCGCGCAGAAATCCTACTACGAAATGCCTTTGCCTCTCGAATCGGCCTCCAAATACCCTGAATCTAGCCACAAAAAATACGAGATAATCAATATTGGCTAAAAGGATCAATTCCACAAGAAAACTTCTAAAATATAGTCCAAAATGAGAAATCGGCTGAACCCGCCCCCCGGGCCGACATCATGAAACCCGACGAAAATCACAAAACCCGGAAGCCCATTCACTCACGAGTCTAACCATACCAAATTTATCAAAATCCGACCTCAATTGCCCCTCCAAAATCCCAAATTTTACTCTCTAATTCCCAAGCCCTAATCTCCCAAATCGCACCTCAAACACTCACTAACTAGGTGTAAAATCAGTGGGGAAACACCATTATTGAAGATAAATAGACACAAGGAACTTACCTCAGTGATTACTCTGAAATCTCTCTCAAAATCCCCAAAATCCAAAATCAAAAATGATGAAAATGGTGAAACATCTCGAAGTGTTCTATTTATAGGTTCTGCCCAGATTTCTCGCACCTGCGGCTCCATTTCCACATCTGCGGAGCCGCATCTGTGGGCAAAGTCCCGCTTCTATAGAAAAATCCCTAAACACTTCCTCCGCTCCTTCGATCAACTGACCGCATGTGCCCTCTTCGTGGGTGCGGGTACTACATAGCACCTGCGGTCCAAACTCACATCTGTGTCCAAACTTCGCTTTTGCGACCATCGCAGGTGAGGGAATGCCATCGCACCTGCGTTCTCTGCCCAGATCCTCCTTAGACGCATCTGTGTCTCCTCCTTCGCTTCTGCTGGCTTGCACCTGCGGTCTCCGCAGGTGCGGTTACACCAGTAGCAGCAGCTTCAGCTGCAATTTCGCAACTCCTATCAAGCTGTTAACCACCCGAAATAACCCCGAGGCCTCCGGGACCTCAACCAATCATACAAACAAGTCATATAACCCCATGCAAACTTAATTGAACCTTCGAATCACTCAAGACAATATCAAAACACCAATTACACCCGAATTCACGCCTAAAGAACTTCTAAACTTTCAAACTCCACAAACGACACCGAAACCAACCAAATCACGTCCGATTGACCTCATATTTTACACACAAGTCAAAAAATGACACCAAGAACTTATTCCAACTTCCAGAAATCCAATCCGACCCCGATATCAAAATTTTCACTGCCAGCCAAAGTCGCCAAAATTTGAACTTTCGCCAATTGAAGCCTAATTCTACTACGGACCTCCAAATCACATTCCGGATGCGCTCCTAAGTCCAAAATCACCTAACGCAGCTAACAGAACCATAAAAATTCAAATCCGAGGTTGTTTTCCTACAAGTCAATATTCGGTCAACTTTTCCAAGTTAAGCTTCCAATTAAGAGATTAAGTGTCTCAATTCACTCCAAAACCACTTCGGACCAGAATTAACCAACCCGGTAAGACATAATACTGTTGTAAAGAACAAAAGAAGCAGAAATGGGGGAAACATGGATATAATTCTCAAAACGACCGGTCGGTCATTACAACTGGGGGTGTGTACAGATTTCGGAGGGGCTTCTTTAGCCCAAGCGTAATATAAAACCGATATGGTCTACTGCAGACGGGTAGTCCTGATCCGTATAATACATAAGCCTATAAGGCCTGCTATAGGCGGGCAACCCCAATTCATATAATAATAAAGCCTATAAGGCCTACTGCAGGCGGGCAACCTCGATCCATATAATAATAAAACCTATAAGGCCTGCTACGGCGTGCAGCCCCGATCCAGAACAATAAAGCCTATAAGGCTTGCTACGGCGAGCAACCCGATCCCATAATAATAAAGCCTATAAAGCCTTCTGCGGCGCGCAGCTCGATCCCATAAATATCCTCACAATGGATGAATATGACTGAGTGTGAAATGTACATTTTTAAAACAATTAATTCAATAGCAACACGACCCCATGGGTCCCAAAATATTGGCACGTAGCCTAAACATGATCTTTAATAAGAGCCTCATCTCAATTTCTCTAACACGTGGAGGATACACAGATAATAACATGGTTCTTTAATTTTTCAACTCCACAAAATTTATTTAAGTCACAATTTCTATGGTGCACACCCACACGCTCGTCACCTAGCATGTGTGTCACCTCCAATAATTGATATAACATAACATTTAGGGATTCATACTTTCTGAACCAAGTTTAGAAATGTTACTTACCTCAATCACGCCATCTCAATATAATAGTAGAACTTTTTCCTCGATTATACAAATCAGAATGGCTCGAATCTAACCACAATTAGTTCAATAAAATCAACACAAGGTATCAGAAATCAATTCCAAATGATAAAGGGCAGATCTTTAATTAAAAACCCCGAAGCCAACCATACTTGAAATTTACGGGGACATTATGGAATTCGATTCTAAGAGAAAAGATTTAGCCAACACACCCGAAATGCGCCCCCTTAATGATACTACAATAATCAATTACACTAAGCAACTTCAATCTACAATATCAACATCCGATGGGACCAACATTTGTAACAATTCCATAGTTTAGGCCATTTACACAATTTATCAAACACATAGTAAGCATAAATTTCTACATCTCTTTAATAAAGTTCATCCAATTACCACCGTTTTCCAACAATTTATCCCATCATTATTCTTTAATAATTTATACTCCCAACATCACATGTGTGACCAACCATTCACACCCAACCAACAAAATTCCATCAAATAATCACTTGTCAATCTCTACAATGGTTATGCATTTAAATTAGGAATTTATGGCTTCCAATCACCATATCATGATTTTTAATACTTGATTCATACTCATATTTCCATAATAAAGTCATGCATGTAAGTCTAAGGGTGTAGGATTACCTTTTTTGGAAGAAATCTTGTAAAATCCTCCCTTGAGTTCTTGAAGAAACTTCTTGAAGATCTAAGTATTTTATGTGTATATTTCATCAATACTGGTGTAGAAATGATAGAATTTCACACCAAGATAATGGGGATTGCTTACCTTGAAGAAGAGAGGAGTTGGTGGTTTTGAGAGAGTGGAGGAAAACCCCAAAATTCGTCCAAGAAGAATGGGGGAAATGAACCCTCGAAATGAGTACTTAAAAGAAAAGCTTCAGGTGATAGCGTGCTAGGTTTAGTGCCAAACCTCTATAATGCACTAGTTTTCAAAGTTGCTGAGAGGGCTGGCGTGCCACAATTCACGCGTTGCACGGACTCTAGCACGCTCCCAGTGGTTTTCTTTTCCAATTCTTGCTTCTCTACTCACCGTCACTTGATACCTTGCTATGATATAGATCCGAATTGACTACAAATTTTACACACAAGTCTTATTTGACATTACGGATCTACTCCAACTTTCAGAATCAAAATCTGACCCCGATATCAAAAAGTCCACTCCCGGTCAAACTTCGCAAAAATTCAACTTTTATCATTTCAAGCCTAATTCCACTACGGACCTCCAAATCATAATCCGGACACGCTCCTAAGTACAAAATCACCCAATGGAGCTAACAAACCCATCAAAATTCAAATCTAGGGTCATTTACACATAATTTAACATGTATCTCAATTCATTTCAAAACCTCATAGGACCCGAACCCATTACCCCGATAACTCATATAACAACTGTAAAGCATAAATTGAGTAGTAAATGGGGGAACAGGGCTGTAATACTCAAAATAACCAGTCGGGTCATTATAGCTGCAGGCTCAGCAGGCAGCGATAGCCCAACTGCAGAACCAAATCCAGGCACCCGGTAGAGTTGAGCCCGAACTGTCCCGGGAAAACACTCGCAAAAATGAAACTAGTCACATATAGGCCAAATGAAGCTGAACCCGGGACCAACCCTGAGAGAATAAAGATACTCGAGGAATTGATAAAACGGGTAAAAAAGGGAGAAAAGAAGATCGAAGCCAACGACAAGAAGGAGGAGACCTACAGCCCTAGGGTCGACCAAATCCCCGGAGCACCACCGATAATGAAAGGCCTAGACTCCAAAAGGTTTGTTCAAAAATGTTTTCCTACGAGCACAGTTTTGAAGCCTATCCCAAAGAAATTTCGCTTGCCTGAAATTTTTAAGTACAACGGAACAACTGATCCAAATGAACATGTGACCTCATACACATGCGCCATCAAGGGGAAGGACTAGGAAGATGAAGAGATCGAATCTGTCCTGCTGAAAATGTTCGAAGAGACCTTGTCAAAAGGAGATATGATATGGTATCACAATTTAACCCCCTATTCTATTGACTCATTTTCTATGCTTGCAGATGCTTTTATAAAAACGCACGCCAAAGCCATCAAGGTCGAGACTAAGAAGTCTTACCTTTTCAAGGTAAAGAAAAGAGATAATGAGATGCTTGGGGAGTTCGTGTCAAGTTTCAAATAGAACGGATTGACATGCTGCTAGTGGCAGATGATTGGGCTATTCAGGCCTTCACCTAAGAACTCAATACTCGAAGCTCATTGGATTCGTAGTAGTTGAAGAAAAATCTGGTAGAATATGTGGCCGTAACTTTGGCCGATGTGCATAACCAATACCAATAAACAATTAGGGCCGAAGATGATCAACTTGGGGCCCCTTTCGGGTATGTTTATCCCGTCCGAGCTAGTGACAGATCCAAAAGAGACATTGATTAGGTCAAGTAGAGATCGGTATCAACTATACAACGATGATCGTAGGGGTAATGGGTCTGGACAAAACCCTATAAGAAGTGAAAGGAGAAGCGATCAAGGTCAAAATAACCGAGGACTCATGAGCAAAAACAGTTTCGACAGCCCATCACACCTAAGGAAGCGTCGAGGTTATCGGTGTACAACGTCAATGTCGATGTTGCTGCTATCGTGTGTGCCATCGGACGTATCAAATACACCAAGTGGCCTCGATCTATACAATCCAATCCAGCCCTAAGGGATCCCAACTTAATATGTAAATATCATGGCACTCACGGCCACAGAACAGAGGATTGCCAACAATTGAGAGATGAAGTAGCCCGGTTATTCAATAACGGACATCTCCTAGAGTTCCTGAGCGATCGAGCCAAAATGCATTTCAGGAATAGAGATTCTAGTAATCATATCGAGTAGGAGGAGCCTCAGCACATCATTAACATGATCATCAAGGGGGTTAACGTTCCCCAGGGGCCGATGTTAAAACACACCAAACTGTCCATCACGAGGGAAAAACGGACTCGAGTTTACGTACTAGAAGGAACCTTGTCTTTCAACGATGAGGATGTTGAAGGCATCGTACAGCCCCACAATGATGCGCTGGTAATATCTCTACTCATAAATAAATATCGAGTTAAGCGTGTATTAATTGATCAAGGTATCTCGGTTAATATCATTATATCGAGGGTCGTGGAACAACTAGGTCTATAAGACCAAATCATGCCTGCAGTCAGGGTTCTAAACGGATTCAACATGGCATGTAAGACCACTAAAGGGGAGATAATATTACCGGTGAACACCGCCACAACCATTCAAAGTTCTGCGTGATCGAAAGAGACATGAGGTACAATTCTTTGTTCTAGAGACCATGGATTCACAACATAAGGGCAGTACCCTCGATGCTGTACCAGGTGCTGAAATTCCCGATGCCAGGAAGGATTAAAACAGTTTACGAAGAACAACCGGCCACAAAGGAGATGTTCGCAGTCAACGAGGTGATCCCGGTATCCGCACTTTGGACATTGAAGGGTCTAGGTCCGGTGGCCAGAGACGAAACCAAATAGCAATTACCGATATCTGCCTCGATCGAACCGGAGAAGCAAAGAATGGATGAGGATGATGAGTACAGAGTTCCCAGATCTTTCATAGTCCCCGATGATTCTGTCGCTACCAAATCAATAATCGAAGAACTAGAGTAAGTCATATTGATCGAAAACCTGCTTGATTGTAATGTACACTAGGGTACAGGGCTAAGTCCCGAGCTCAGGAAAAAACTCATCCAATTCCTTATAGCTAACATAATTTTTTTCGCTTGGTCCCACCTCAATATGACAGAGATTCCGCCGGAGATAACTACTCACAAGCTAAGCTTGGATCTGAAGTTCCATCAGGTCAAGCAGAAAAGGAGGCCTCAGGCCGAAGTCAAGCATGCATTCATCAAGGACAAGGTATCTAAATCCTTAAAATAGGGTCCATCTGGGAGGTTAAGTACCTGTATTGATTAGCTAATGTAGTAGTCCCTAAAAAAGGGAATAAAATACAAATGTGTGTAGATTATAAATACTTAAACAAGTCATGCCCAAAAGACTCTTTTCCTCTGCCAAACATCGATCGCACAATCGATGCCAAGGCCAACCACAAGACCCTCAATTTTCTCGATGCCTACTCCAGGTACAACCAAATTCGGATGGACCCGGAAGACCAGGAAAGAACGCCCTTCATCACTAAATACGGTACCTGCTTCTATAACATAATGCCATTCGGATGAAAAATGCTAGTGCCACTTACCAACGCCTAGTAAATCGGATGTTTGAAGAGCAAATAGGAAAGTCAATGGAGATTTACATTGACGATATATTGGTTAAGTCCCTGCGATCAGAGGACAATTTGAAACACTTGCAAGAAAACTTCGATATATTGAAGAAATATAATATGAAACTGAACCCGGAGAAATGCGCATTCGGAGTCGGGTCCGGGAAATTCCTCGGATTCCTAGTGTCCAACCGGGCAATCGAGATTAATCCCGATAAAATCAAGGCCATTGAGGACATCACCATTGTGGGCTATGTCAAGGCCGTTCAAAGGTTAACCAGGCGCATAGCCGCTTTGGGTTGATTCATATCGAGGTCCTCCAACAAGGTTCTTCTCACTGTTGAAAAAGAAGAATAACTTCTCATGGACCCCGGAATTCCAACAAGCCTTGGAGGAACTCAAGCGGTACCTTTCGAGCCCATCTTTGCTTTATACTCTGAAGGCAGACAAACAGTTGTACTTGTACTTGGCGGTATCCGAGGTAGTTGTAAATGGAGTCCTGGTCCGGGAAGAGGAAGGTACGCAATTTCCTATCTATTATGTTAGTAGAACCCCAGGCGAGGTCAAAACTAGGTGTCCTCACCTAGAAACATTGGCGCTCGCTTTGCTAAGTGCCTCTAGGAAGCTAACTAAAATCATATTTTCAATGCCATCTCGTGTGTGCTGTGACTACTTACCCATTAATAAATATAATGCATAAGCCCGAGATCTCGTGATGATTGGGAGAATGGGCCGTGGAGATCAGCGGGTACGATATCGAATAATGAACCCGAACCGCCATCAAATCTCAAATTTTGGCGGACTTCGTGGCCGACTTCACGCCGGCCCTAATTCCTGAGGTCGAGAAGGAGTTGTTGTTGAAATCGAGGACCTCTTACGAAATCTGGACCCTCTTTACGGATAGTGCCTCGAAAGCAAACGGGTCCGGATATGGCATCGTGTTGAAGCGACCGACGAGTAATGTAGTTAGGCAATCTGTTAGAACTATCAAATTGATTAACAACGAGGCCGAGTATGAGGCCATGATTGCAGGTCTTGAACTGGCTAAAAGCCTGGGAGCCGAGGAGGTTGAAGTTAAGTGCAATTCCCTCATCGTGATGAACCAAGTCAATGAAATGTTCTAAGTCAAAGAGGAATGAATGGGAAGATACTTGGATAAGCTACAGGTAATGCTACATCGGTTCAGGGAATGGACTTTACAACATGTACCTCGGGATCAAAACAACAAGGTCGATGCTCTTGCTAACTTGGGATTGTCGATCGACGACAATGAATTCAACTTGGGAACAGTCGTACAACTCTTGAAAATGGTTGTGGAGGAAGGCCATGCCGAGATAAACTCCACAAGCTTAACTTGATACTTGAGAAAACAATACATAGATTACTTGAACACCGGAAAACTTCCCTTGAATGCTAAAGAATCGAGAGCTCTACGTACGAAGGCGGCCCAGTTCAGCTTGTCCGAAAATGGTACCTTATTCAGAAGAGCATTCGATGGCCCACTCGCTATATGTCTTGAACCGGGAGACACCAAGTATGTTTTTAGGGAAGTCCACGAGCGCACCTGCGAGAACCATTGAGACGCCAAGTCATTGGTTCTGAAGTTAATCAGAGCCGGCTACTATTGGATCGACATGGAAAAAGACGCAAAGGAGTTCGTGCGAAAATGTGATGAATGTCAGAGGCATGCTCCAGTGATCCATCAGCCAGGGGAACTGCTGTATTCGGTCTTGTCACCCTGGCCATTCATGAAATGGGGAATGGATATCGTTGATCCCTTGCCTTGGGTACCCGGTAAGACTCACTGTATCTTATTTATGACTGATTATATTTCTAAATGGGTGGAAGCCTATGGGCATATCGACGACCTCAAAATCTAGTACAGGGGCCACCTTATTCTCGTTGGTCTACGGTGCGAAAGCTCTTATACCGGTCGATGTAGGAGAACCGAGTCCCAGTTTTAGATATGCGACCGAAGAATCAAATGACGAGGCCATGAGTATGAACCTAGAACTGTTATATGAAAGGCGCGAGGATGCCCTCGTCCGGTTGGCCGCCCAAAAGCAATGGATCGAAAGATATTACACGGAGAGCCAACCTTTAACACTTAAATGTAGGGGATTTGGTGTTAATAAAGGTGACACTGAGCACTCGAAACCCGAATGAAGGGAAGCTGGGACCGAATTGGGAAGGTCCATATCGAATTATTAAGATCACCGGCAAAGGATCGTACAAACTCGAAACGGTGAGTGGCTACCAAACAAATGGATCATAACCCACTTAAAATGATACTACTGCTAAGGTATGACCCCATTTATTACTTTTATTTAAATATATTAATTATTGGACTAACACTTGCAGGTAACAACCAAGGAATGATGCAACTATTAGGCCTTAAAGCACGCGTTGTACTCTTTTTCCCTTGAACCAATTTTGTCCAAAATGGGTTTTCCGGTAAGGTTTTTAATTAGACAACAGTTGATCGTGCTAACTTAGAATTGAAGACCGACTATGAACCAGAGTCAAGGTTCGCATCAACAGTATCTGAGGACATCACTCTTGAATAATGATTTTAGAAAGGAAGGCAACTTCATGCTTAAATAAGTCTGGACTTGGTGGATAGGATTTGTTGTAAGGTCCAAACAATCAAATGAACCCTTCCCACATAGACAACTTAAGCCATAACATGAAGCTTGTATACATTTTCAATCTTGCATGTTGCATATAAATAAAAGAAAGTTTCTACCTTGCAGATATATATTTTGTCTCTTAAAAATTACTGTATTTTGTTCCTTAAGGACATCGAGCCCAAGGGCCACCTCTGTCCGAATCTAATAGATCACCCCCACTCGGGGACTGTCATCATGGGCAAGCCCAGACGACTCGGAGTATGAAGCCCGGGGGCACAAAACCTATTAGGCAGTGCCCAAACTTTTAAGTCTACGACCATCATCATTCAGGGACTATTATCCCGGGCAAGCCCGGATGGCTCGGGATTATAATATCATTGGGCAACACCCAAACATAAAATGATACGGCCATTCTAGAATGCATAGGAGACGTTCGAGATCCGTAACAAAATCATAAGGCCTTCAAAATTTCTAAATCGGTTCAAAGGATACTCTCGGCAAAATTATGACCTAATAATTTCTAAGTAAACACTTCGAGGAAAGCTTCCAGTCATACCAAGCCCCCACAAGTCTTAAGAAAAATAATATCAAGAACGAGCATTGTTCGAACCTCCGAACAAGACCTAATTATTACGTGCTAAGGCATTCGAAATCTTTGCGATCGTAAAGAAAAAAGCAAAAAAGAAACAAGCTTGAAATTTGTCGGAGGGAAAAAGCCTTGTATATATACATAAATATTTACAAAGTCCAAACGGCCTCAAAAATATACAAAAGTACAAAAGTGAAGAAAAATCTACAAGGCACCTAAGTAGCCTGATCTTCACCGGAGCCCCTCGTCACCGGAACCGATAAAGGAAAAGTTGGTAAGTGCCCCTATTATGGTGACACTTGATTGGAGCCATCCATTTAAGATAAATGTGTGATGCTAGTGAGGTAGCTGTGGGGGAAGTTCTGGGGCAAGGAAAATATAAAATGTTTAGGCAAATTTTCTATGTCAGTAGAACGTTGAATGAAGCTCAAGTCAACTATGCCACTACTGAGAAAGCGTTCTTTGATGTGGTCTTTGGTTTTGACAAGTTTATATTATACCTTGTGGGGAGCAAAGTGATCGTTCACACGGATCACTCAGCCTTGAAATATCTATTGAGTAAGAAGTAATCCAAGCCACGTTTGATGTAGTGGGTGTTGTTACTCCAATAGTTCGACTTGGAGATCAAAGATAGGAAAGGCACAGAAAATCAAGTCGCCGATCATCTATATCGACTTGAGAAACCTCCAGTTGAAATAGTCAGCGTGAGATAAGAGTTCCCTGATGAGCAAATTTTCTCTGTTGATGCAGTCTCCGAAAGCTCACCTTGGTATGCTGATATATCCAATTTTTTAGCCAGCGGATGGTTACCTCGTGACCTCCCTCGTGATCAAAGAATGAAGCTTCAAGGTGAGGTAAAAGGTTATTTTTGGAATGATCCTCTCTTATTTTAACTGTGTGCAGATGGTGTGATTCGAAGTTGTGTACCTGAAGGAGAAATGGCAAGCATTGTTTCTCATTGTCACGATGGAGGAAACTACGGTGGAAATCGCACTGCAACAAAGGTCGTGGAAGCCGATTTCTACTGGCCTACATTGTACAAAGACACCTGGGCGTATGTAGCTGCATGTAACAAGTGTCAAAGGACATCTAACATCATCAAGAGGGATAAGATGCCACTAAACTCCATTCTGGTATGTGAAATTTTTTATGTTTGGAGCATTGACTTCATGGGTCCGTTTCCATTGTCTTTTTCACATGAGTATATCCTAGTAGTTGTTGATTACGTCTCTAAATGGGTCGAAGCAATTCCTACTAGGACCAATGATGCTCAGGTGGTGTGTGAGTTCTTACGAAAAAATATCTTTACCCGATTTGGGACACCTCGAGTGGTTATCAGTGACAATGGGTCACACTTTGTGCAAAGACAATTTGTTGCACTGCTTTCCAAGTATGGGGTCACACACAAAACAGGAACCCCATACCAAGCCCAAAATAGTGGGCAAGTTGAATTGGTTAACCGTGTAATAAAATGAATTCTTAAAAAGACAGTTAGTGCTTCTCGCAAGGAATCGTCTGTAAGAGTGGAAGAAGCTCTTTGGCGTATAGAATTGCATTCAAAACAACCATAGGGACTTCACCATTTAAATTAGTATATGCAAAATCGTGTCATCTACCTGTTGAAATAGAACATAAAGATTACTGGGCTATTAATATTTTTAATCTCGATCTTAGTCTTGCAGGAAAATACAGGTTGGTGCAGATGAACGAATTAGAGGAGTTTAGACTGGACGCGTATGAAAATGAGCGTATCTTTAAAGAAAAGACCAAGAGGTGGCATGATCGTCTGATTAAGCCAAGGGAATTTCAGGAAGGAGACAAAGTCTTACTATACAATAGTAAACTTAGATTATTTCTCGGAAAATTCAAATCAAGATGGACAGGTCCGTTTGTGGTGAAACATGTATCACCGTACTGCGCCATTGAAATTCAAGATGAAGGAGGGAATGAAATCTTTAAGGTGAATGGGCACAATTTAAAGTAGTACGTTGTTGGAGGATTTGACAAGCAATTCTCTAGGATCGTGATCAATTGAGCCTAAGTGACGGAGTCAAGCTGACGACTATAACTCAGAAGTACTTCTAACCAGTTTTCTGCTTTTATAGAATATTTAAACAATTATTTTGCAAGATTTTATGAGTTCAGGAATGTTGGTACTTGTTCGGGTAGGTATAAGCATAAATTGAACAGAAAATAAGTACATAATAGAGTCGGGGTGCAACCCGTGGCCTAAAACTCAAAAATTTCCGCAAATTTAAGAAACTCGGCCTAGCGCACCGCATGGGGCAACGCGCCAGACCAAAATGCTTGCCTAACGTTATTTTCATATCACTGTGAAATTACACACTACCGTGCCACATGGGGCGCTGCACCCAGTGACGCGGTAGCATAATTTTTTTTTAAATATTTTCTGTTTTGCTTTCCTTTATATCTGTATTCACCTAACCTTTTTCTCACATCTCTCATTCATCTCTATCTCTCACACACACATTCCAAAATCCTCTAGCTTCCCCAATTCCTTCATTCTTCTAGATTTTTCTCATCTACATCAATTGTCAAGGTAAGTTTCTCTTCTCATCTATTTTCTTTTAGTAGTAATCTAAGTTGTTTGAGTTCATACCCTAACCCTATCTAGTTTTTCAAATTCTTTTTGTTAATGTTCATCTTATGGACAAATTTCTTACATAAAATAGTGTGTTTTTCATTGTTCTTATAATTAGAGGTAATCCTTTTGTTGTGAGATTTGATGGTGCTGAAAATTAGTCTTTTTTTTATTTTTACTACAATGGGGTTTTGTGTGGTGGCCAATATGGCCGAAAATTGCGAAGGTTTTTGGCGGTGTCTTGCTGTTTTCACCCTTTGGTAGTGTTGTAATTGTTGTAGGGTGGTTGATTGATGTATTTAAGGAGTAACCTTTCAATAATCAGAGTTGCAATAGTGATGTATATTTGTTGCCTATCTTGTGTTTGATGAAATGCCACAAGGACAATTGAGCTTAATTTGGGGGGAATAATTATGAGAATTTTGTAAGGCTTGACAATAAGAGTGGAGAGGGCGGTCAAGCTTATTTTTGTTAATCTTTAACATTTTAGTCTTTGTGTATCTTGTGTGGTGATGCCTTTTGATTTATGAGTTTTGTAGTAATCAATTAGTATAACTTCTTAATCAACTACGAAAGTGTTGTGTGTTTGTATTGATTTGAATAGTCTGTGGCAATGTAGTCTCACTATCATGAGTGAAAAGTGTGGAGTTTGTCGGAAAGGCATTTCGTGTTTTTTAAAAAAAAGGGTAGTCTGAGTTCCCGAAATACATTGTGATTGTGAATATGCCAAAAACATAAGTACGGGGTGGTTACCTTGTTTGGTCTTATTTTTCTTTAAGAATTTTGGCTAATGTTGTTCATCTTTTGCAGGTACAATGTCTCGATGCGCTAGAAAATGTTATAACACAGGTTCTTCAGAAGCTGCCTCTAATAGCCAGCGAGGAGGTAGATGGGCACATCGCCTTGACCAAGTGGAGGAGGAAGATGAGCGCATTGACTCATATGCAGATGTAGTGCCAGACTGCAAATACATGTTAAATTGCTAATGTATATGTATTAAAGTGCTCGAGGAGGTGTAGTCACTATATCCAATGTATCCTACCCATCCCGCAACCTATAGTACCACCAATCAAAGTCCTACTTGACCTTTGACTAAATGAGCTTGAACTAGTAGAGTACTACACTACAGCAAGCCTGTGGTACATCTTCTGTGGCACATGAATTTTATTTCAGAGAGTGAGTTAATTCTTTCTATCTTGAGTTCCTAATTGTTCTTGAACTTTATTGTATGTGGAACTACTCTCTATTGATTGTGTGAGGACACATGACTTGTGAAGGAAAGGTAATGTCTATGGCTTCTTTGTTAAAGTAAATTAGCAGGTTGTGAAAAATGTGTGGTGCTTGTGAGTCAAACTTTTGAGGCAAGGATGTTTCATTAGAGTGCTTAGTCTATTTTAAATATTTTTGGTATGTTATGTAAGGGACATTGTCTAATAAGAAGGTAGACTCCATGTGAAGTGCAGTTTGATTGTCGAGGACGAGCAATGGTTTAAATGTGGGGTGTTGATAGTAGGCTAGAAACTCGTATTTTAGCCATAGTATTGCACTCAAATTATTGCATTTTACTTGTATTGAACTTTAATTGGTAGTGTTTTTGTACTTATTGTGTGTTTTATGCCTTATAGGTGTGATTCCGATTTTTGTAGCTATATTGGAGCTAATTCGAGCTATTTGGAGATTTGAAGTCTGAGTAGAAGTCCAAGCAATTAAGTCGGGATCACATTCGGTGGTCGAAGACCAAGTCCGGATGTCAAAAATTAGGGAGACAAAATAACTCTAAGAAAATGCACTGTCGCACCGCATGGGGCGCGGCGAGGCGCGGCAGTACAAATTGTGCCCAGAAATGAAGATGCAACCTATTCTGGAAATTGTCACAAGCGCACGGCATGTTGCGGCGCGGCAGCCCAAATTCCTTAGAGTATTTTCCATTTCCACTAAATAAGGGTAGTTTCGTCTGGGGGTTGTTTTGGACTTCGGTTTAAATGCAGCAAAAACACCTCTTTTCAGTATCTTTTGACCTAGAGAAGATTTGAGAGCCACCAAGGGAGAAGACTCAAGAATTCATCAGGATTTCAATCTACAATCGGGGCAACACGAGCGTTTGTATCAAATCTTTAGAATTGATGTTTTCTTTGTTCTTAATCTTATTTGAGATATCCTACTCCATTGTTATGGAGTAATTCCATTTGGGGTGTTGATAGATATGGTGTTTCAATAACTTGATTAGGGATTCAATTATAGATACTTGCTAGAATTAATTGATGGATCTTGTTTTGTATTGTGGAGTTATTTAGTATTTTGCTTAATCGAAAGAGAAGTTTGATATTAAATTTCTGCACATCTTACGCTCTAGTTTAATTTCATGATTTAAATAGGTAATCGAAGGAGCCTTTTGAATTGTTGATTGAACTAGAAAATAGGGGATATTTGTGAGAAATTACCCTTTAGATCATAAATATTATTTTTATTCTTGCAATTGTTTACCATACTTCAATTGGGTTAATTGCTAAAAGTAGTGTTTAATCGAAAGAGGAATATTAGCTTCAAGTGTAATCTGATAATCAGTTGAATTCGTAAGAATCGTTCATATTATAGAGTGAATTAACTCAAGAATTAGATCCCGAGTCAGTCATCGTGCACCTATCTAGTCAATTACCCTTATTTTCCTCATAAATATTTCTTCGTGCTCACTTGCTCTTTTTAGTGATCAATTGTTATTTGCTTAAACTTATATAGCTATTCGTAGTAATAGACATCCAATCAAGTGTTAATTTTCCTGGATAGTAATCAACTGAAGATTATTCAAACACTATTTAATTCGAATTCCTGTGGAGACGATAATCAATCTATACTATCTTTGACTAGCGAGCACAATTTAAGTGTATATTTTACGCTCGTCAACTGCCACCTCACATATTTGACGATGACCGTCAGGCGTTCCTAAGCTGCCTCAACATCAGCATTGTACTGGGCCACTATCTCTTTAGCGTCAGCCCTGGTTAATTCCGCCGTTGACTTGGCTGCTTCAAGCTCCTTGGCAAGGGTATCCCGTGCGGCAATGACCGAGCCTAGCTAAGACTAGAGATCTTCAATTTTTTGGGACCGGGTTTCAGCTTTCTCCTTCTTCGATCGAAGTTGGGCCTCCGCTGAGGCCTGCTGCTCTCGGGCAGTCTTTTTTTCGGAAGCCAATTGGTCCATCTTGCCCTTCTACTCTTCCGCCACGGCCTTGACTTCGTCCATCTCAGCTCGGAGCTGGTCGACCCGATCAACCTTCTGCTGAATCTACGGATTTTGAACGTTAGACACCGTGTTTGGCTCATCATTACTAACTTCAAAGATTTTTACCTCTTCCAACAGGTCGGCGTGTTCTTTCTGAGTCACGTCTAACTCGACTTGGAGGATTTTGACTTCTCCTTCACGTTGCTCACTGAGAAGCTTATACATGCTTCTCTTCTCAGCAAGCTCTTTGACTTTGGCCTCGAGTTGGCTCAGCTCATCCCGGTACCGGAGGAAAGTTTCATGGTGTAGCACCGAGGCCTGCAAATATGAGAAGAGATATTAGAATCACCAAGAACTAATTCTAATATTAGAAGAGACATTAGAATTATCAAGAATTACCCGGTTAGGCGCCTGTTGTGCTTCGTTGAATAGGCATGACGCATCTACCTCGTTCATCTTTGCCTGGTCTTCTTCGGTTACCAAGCTCCATAGGTAACTAGCTATCCCTACGGGGGCGGAAAAAATACGGGCATCCTCCGGAACGGTGATAACGACGAACCGCTTTCGAGCAGGATTCGTGCTCAGAGCGAGGAATCGATTGATTAATCCCGGGCTCAAGCTCGACCCACCAGCCTCCGAGATTGGACTTTCACTCGGCACCTCTAAGTCACCCAATCCGGTAAAATCCTCCTGGGCGGATGAGTCTACACCGTCAAAAATGCCTCAGAGGGGATCATCCGCTCCATGGACCCCTTCATGGGATCACTTCTTCGTCATTCGGGTTTCATTAAACATTGATTTCTATGAACGAATGTGATCCTTAAATATCTATAACATCGGGCGGGACAGGGCCGGCGTCGCGCGCGCTCTCGCCCCTTACTTCGGCATCAACCTCGCGAACTTGAGGGGGAATATCCTATGTCGTTTCCCCCTCAGCTGCCACCCGTTCCTCGGGGACAGACGGTTGATGGGCCACAAATATTTCATCCTCCTCAGGCTCGTCTCTTAGGTGGAGGAGTGATTCCGAGTCAAGCACTCGGGAGCTCGAGGTTTCCTTCGGCTTATGAACCAGCCTTCTTCTCGTTTTCTTTTTCTCCGAGCTCGGGGAACTTGAGGCCCTTTTCCTTTTCTTCTCCCCTGTTGTGGCTCCAGGTTGTCTTGAAGCGGAATAGTCGGCGGGTAAGTCCTCGTCCCCATCCGAGGGCCTAAGCTCGACGGTCTTAGGCAAACCTGCAAAAGAGAAGTAAAGAAAAAATAATAAGAACGTAATGCTAAGAGAAGAAGCCTAACACAACCTACTCGGGAAAGAAATCTTACCATGGGAATGGGCCTCCCAACGGACACGAGCGCTCGGAGTAGGGTATCTATGAGACAATACCTTCGACCCATTTCTTGAGTCGGGGGATACCGTTTGGGACTCGAGCGACAGCTGCACCGTCATGAATACCAATAAAAAAAGAGATATGAACACGAAATCAATATTCGAGGGAAGGTTTTACTTACATTATGCATTCCACTTCTCGGGGAATGGTCTGAATTCGGACGGTATCAAATCCGAGGTCCTCACCCGGACAAAAAGACCCTACCAGCCTCAATCCCGGTCCTTATCGATGCTCGAAAATGGGGCTTTCCTGGCCCGACGTACAAGCTTTATCAGTCCCCCAAAAGATTCAGGGACTGTATAAACGGAATAGATGATCGATGGTGAAGGTGCACGAATCGATTTATTCACAAAAAATTGGAAGAGGATCACGATCCTCCACAGTGAAGGGTGAATTTAGCCGAGGCATACGTTATACCTCCTGTAGAAGTCTAAGATGACCGAGTCCATCGGGTCCAATGTAAAGGGATAAGTGTAAACACTCAGATATCCCTCGACATGGGTGGTAATGGCCTCTTCGGACTCGGGGACCACGATGTCCTTGTCGGCCCAGTTGTAGTCTTTTCAGACCGTGGGGAGGTCCTCTTCGAAGATTGAGCAAATGTATCTTGAGGCATCCTCACACCGACCTTGTACCGAAGAAGGCTTCTTGACCTTGAAGTCGTCAGCAATCGAACAACCCCCGGGAATGAACATCTTCAAAGGAGGTTCAGGATCCGGTTTATTAGTAATCACGTTAGCAGCGAGTCTCTCGAGGTCTACCACATCAGAAGTAGTTTCGTTAGTTCTGGCAATCGTTTGGGAGGTAGAAGCGACCTTTTAGGGAACAAATTTTGAGGTTTGGGAAAGCATGAAAGAGATAGAGAAAGGTTGAAAGCTGGAAGCTTAGATGTGTTGGCTTGAGTGAATGATGAGTAAATATTTCAAAGGAATCTCGAATAACGAAGGTAAAAATGCTAGAATGTGAAAAAGAGTACTGAAGTCCTGACAGTACGAGGGTAGACAGTTTGATGTAAATTAAAAAATAACAAAAGAGGGGTTATTTATAGTAACACCGCGGCGTTTCGCCTCCAGAAATAGCCAATCGGCGGCTGACGTGCATTTAATGCCATTAATTCAATCCAAACCTTCGTTCTGTTCTTGAAATAATTCAATTGTTCTTGAAATAATTCAATCTAAACCTTCGTTCTGTTCTTGAAAGATTCCTGCAAACCATTTCCCGACAGACGAATCTTTTTCTTTTTTGTCCTTTCTTGTATAATCATTAAAAGGAGGAAGAGAGTGGGAAACATCACTCGTTTAGGGTGATCTCAACAATTAGCCATTGCTGTCCCATGGTTACGATACTGTCCAATTCCATGGTACTACGTCCAATGATTTAGCGCTAGTAAAGATTCTTGGGATAACGTTGAACTTTAAGTGCACCTTCGTTGTTTTTTAGATAATAAAATATAAAATTGCAGTGGATTCATGTGATGTCGATCTCTTATCCTTGTTTTATGTGTGGTTGTTATGGTAAACATCTCTTTTAGTAATCTTTCTTTCCGTCAATATTAGATACTCCTATAATCTTGTCTTGATATGATTTAAAGTGAAAATGATGAGCTACAATAAATAATCATGTCAAACAAAGTGTAACTTTGACGAGGTGCCCAAGGGTAAAGGGTTAACAAAATCCCTGCTTCGAGGAAAGCCGCTTAAGAATCATTGTCTAATTAAGAATTTCAGTGTTAGCATTTAGCTGGGATAATAATAATAATAATAATTAAAGACATAAATTCAGACAGGCTAATTTCGTAGAGTTGATTCTCAGACCAAATGATTATTACTAAGAAAAAAACAGAGGAACATTAAGGCATGAAAAGAAAGCAAGTTGACAAACGCTAAAATCTCATATTAGCTTTTATGCCTTTGTCCCAATAGTTCGATTTAATTAAAAGCCCAAAAGTCCTAGACGAGACCTTAGCTTTAATTTGCTCATGGTATGTTCGGAGTTGAGATATTTATTATCAAAAAGGTGGATCAAATGGGTGAAACTAGTTAGACTATCATAGAAAGAATTTATTAAATCTAATTCTTGAAACTAATGGAAATACTGATATGCATTTATTATATTGAATTTACCAATAGAAAGAAGGCTGAGTATCTCAAGACTCCGTTGCTGCCTAAATTCTTTAGAATTTGAGAATTACCTACAAAATATGCGCATATAATCCAAAATAAATTTTAGCATAATCACTTATTAGAGGAGATAATATTATTAGAAATGATATTATGACTCTCACTTGTCTAGTGATCTTTACCACTATAATCGTCGTTTAGCAAATAATGAGAACATTAGAAGATGTAGGCGCCCCGGTAGTAGTGGTAAAATGAATAAAAAAAAAATATCCATCCATATTATCCATTAAAAATAGGCTGAATAATGAATTTTTAAAAAAATAATCAAATATAGATATGAACCATATTATCCACTTAGAAAATGGATAACCAAGGGATAACTAATGAGTTTAACTTTTATATTTGTAAAGAGTCAAATTGAGGGGTCCTCAAGCTTGGGAGATGACGAAGCTAATGTGTATAAGATTTTCTGCTCGTACTCTGTCAATTTTTGTAACGATCCGGTTGATCGTTTTGAGTATTTTAGCCCCGATCCCCTATTTATTTGCCTCCTCTATGTTGTATCATGATTATGTGACTTGCCGGGGGTGTTTGGTTTTGGTTTGGGTGAGTTCCGGAATGAAATGGGACACATAGTCCCTAAGTTGGAGGCTCAATCTCACGACCCAAATTTCCCTCCGTAGGATGTCATTACGGCACCTATTCTCTAAGACTAGGTAAGCCTAACACTTATTGAATTAATAGAAGAATTTGACTAACAATTAATAATGATGAAAGAGAGCCTTATTACACAACTTACAATTCCCAAAACCGGTAGTACACATCATAAGGTCTACTGAGTTTACTACAAAAACCTCTAAATACAACTATTCTGAAATAAGGATAAACAGTGCAAATACAAAACTAGAAGGTAACTCTGAAGCTTGCGAACGCAGCAGCAGGTTTACCTTAAGTCTCCACAGCAAAAATCCGCACATCTAGCTAACGATTGAATACCTGGATTTGCACAAAAAATTATGCAGAAGCGTAGTATGAATACACCACAGCAGTACCCAGTAAGTATCAATACTAACCTCAGTGGAGTAGTAACGAGGGACAGTCAAGACACCTACTGGACTAGATAACCTGAACAAGTAGAGGTATAGGACTAACAGAGTATGATATATCTACAGAACTACGCATAATGACAACAATAATACGGTGCTTGCAATAGGAAATAGGATAACAATTTGCAGAGGACACCATAAGTAACAACACAGTAGAGTAAGCTGGACACAATTTAAATCCGGTGAAAAACAAATAAAGGAAAGACAAGTAGCAACTTGATAAGAATAACAGCTTTCGCACCAGGTTTATTCAATAATACCCACGAGGTACCAACCTGAAAACTCACACAATTCACGGGTCCTAATTCACGGATCATAATTCACGAACCCTAATCACTTGGCATCTCGTGCCCTCATTACAATTGATAACTGCATGAATGACTCACGTGCCTATAGAAGGAATCTCACATATAAGACAAGTAGACGGAGTACGTACAAATGATCGATAGCATCAATGTTCATATTCTTAAACTGATAGGGTGATAAAGTACGTGTATGCTTGTACAAGTGTTCTATCAAAGTTCGGGCCAACGAATAAGAGTAGCAAAAAATGAATGGCACATAAGGAAAGATCCCCACAATTTGCACCAAGTAAAACTTGCTCATAGGTTAGGCACGCCACTACACAAATATCAACAACAGCAATGCCCCCAGGCCATCACAGGTCATCATAAATCAATCCCCGACATAGTCCACCTTGTCTCGCTACGTGTGTAATAATAAAGTAAATGCCCACCTTGTCTTGTCGCATGCACAAACTCACATATATAGCCTGCCTTGTCACGACGCATATGCATATATCAATGGTAACAACAGCACGTCAGTTTGACCGAAACTTGTTAGTGTTGACTGTAGTTTGACTTTTGAGTAGACGACTTCAGAATGGAGTGTTGAAGGTTCCAATATATCTATAGGGTGATTTTTTACTTAGGAGCGTATTTGGATATTGATTTGGATGTCTATAGATCATTTCAACGTGAGTTGGCAAAAGTTAGAAAATTTAAGATTTGGAAGATTGAAAAGTTTGACTGGGAGTTGATGTTATTGATATTAGGGTTGGATCCCGATTTTGGAAGTTAGAATAGGTCTGCAATATCATTTATGACTTGTGTGCAAAATTTAAAGTCAATCAGAGTTGTTTCGGAATGAATCAGCATTGGTTTCGGAATTAAGATGTTCATAGTTTCATATGCTTGAATTGGGGTTGCGATTCGTTGAATCGATGTTGTTTATGTGATTTTTTGCCTCAAGTAGGTCCATTATGTATTTTGAAACTTGTTGGTATATTCAGACGTGGTCTCGGAGGCCCCGGATGTGATTCGGATTGAATCCGGATCAATTTTTGGACTTATGTGATTGCTGAAGTTTTCAGCCATCTGGTGTCATCGCACCTGCAGAGGGATTGGCCGTAGGTGCGGACTCGCAAATGCGAGTGATGGAGCGCAGAAGCGTAATGGGCTTCCCAGGCATAGGATCGCGGGTGCCAGTGGGGTCCGCATCTGCGAGTTCGCAGGTGCAGAGAAGTGGTCACAAATACGGAAGGGGCAAGCTTGGTCGGTCATCGTAGAGGCGGAGAGTTATTCGCAGGAGCGCATTCGCAGGTGCACGAGTTTTTCCCAGAAGCGACATCTCCTTAGCCTAAGTGGAACCCGCACATGCGATGGTATTTCCGCAGGTGCGACATTGCAGATGCGATGAAAGGCTTGCAGAAGCGGAATTGCTGGACAGAAAATAGGAAATTTCGAAGGTTTGTTTCATAATCCATTTTTGGACTTAGAGAGCTCAGGTGTGAGGTGATTTTTCTGGAGATTTTCAAGGAAAACACTAGGATAAGAATTCCTAACTCGATTTTGGTTAAATTACATGAATCTATTATTGTTTCATCATTAAATTAGTATTTTGGAGTTGGAAATTTGGAAAATTTTGTGAAACTTCTTAGGCTAAGATTTGGGGATTTGAAAGGCGATTTGAGTAATTTTTGTATATTTGGACTCGTTATCAAATGGGTGTTTGGATTTTGTAATTTTGGTTGGGTTCCGAGATGTGGGCCTGGGTTGATTTTTTGAGTTGACCTTTCATTTCTTTGCAAAGATCGTAATTTTATTGTTCGAAATAGTTTCCTATAGTTTATATTTATGGTATGAAGTTGTTTTTGCTTGATTTGATCCGTTCGGAGTTGGATAATCGAGAGAAAGGCCTACTAGTGGATTGAGTTAGCGTGATTGAGGTAAGTGTCTTGCCTAACCTTGTGTGGGGGGAATTTACTCCTTGGGATTGGTGTTGTTTGTGATAACTGTGATATGTTAAAGCCATGTACGTAAGGTGACGAGTGTGTGTACGGGATAAATATAAAAATTACCGGTTTTAGCTATGTAGATTCCTTTCATGTCTTAATTAAGTTACCTTAACATATTGTAGTCATCATTTCTAGTCTATTTTTACATGTTCTACTTGTTTTATCTCTTACTTATTAATTGCTCTACATGTTTAGTTGAAGTTCTCATGTCACGACCCAAATTTCCTCCGTAAGATGTCGTGACGGCACCTAGTCTCTATGACTAGGTAAGCCTAACAAATATGCGGAATAATTGAAATAATAACTTAAATAGCAAACATCAACAGCTATATAAATTAAAACTACCGGTCAACATGTATAAATCCTAAACCCCGGTGAAATATAATTCACAAGCTCAAGATACAGTGTGGAATGCTCCTATACATCACTGTCTATCAAAATGTAAATAAATAAGGAAACAACGGGACTCCAAGGCCTACGGACGCGGGCATGTGTACCTTGAAGTCTCCAAGCAACAACACAATACTCTAATATTGAGGCTGATAAGATGCACCTAAATCTACATAAAAACATGTGCAGAAACGTAGTATGAGTACACCACAATGGTACCCAGTAAGTGCCAAGCCTAACCTTAGTGGAGTAGTGACGAGGTCAGGTCAGGGCCCTACTGGGAATAATAGGAAAGAAAACAAGGCAGGAGATATAATAATGTAATGAGATGGAAGAGAAGTGTAACAATAGAAATTCACAAAGGATAACAACCCGGAATTCAAGAAGACAACTACAACACGTAAGGAAACAAGAATCTTACAAGTTAAGAACAACAACAACAGCAATAATACTGCAAATAGAGATAAACAAAAGGGGCACTCCCGGGGTACCGCCTCGTAGTCCCAAAAGTAAATATCTCACAACAGCACGGCAGAAACCTCGTGCAAACAATGATAACCGCACAACAGAAACCTCGTGCCACAATAACACTCCGCACGACATCATGCCACAATAAGACTCAGCACGGTAGAAATCTCGTGCCATAATAACACTCCGCATGGCAGAAACATCGTGCCACAATAACACTCCATACGGCAGAAACCTCGTGCCACAATACCACTCCGCACCACAGAAACCTCGTGCCATAGCAATACTCCACACAGTAGAAACCTCGTGCCACAGTAACACTCCGCACGACATAAACCTTGTACCCCGATAATATTTCGCACAGCAGAAACCTCATGCCAGAGTAACACTCCGCACGGCAGAAACCTCGTGCCACAATAACACTTCACACGACAGAAACCTCGTGCCACAACCAATCAGTTATCTCAATAAAAATCATGAAAATAACACATAACAAATGGAACAATGAAATTACAGCAATGAATCCTACAGTTAAAGAATGAATACTAAATCAAAGGAAGCGGGTAATTCAACTAAGCATGTTGCACAAATTGCAAGTAAGAGATAAGAGACGTAGACATGTGACATTAGGCTAAACATGATGACTACACGTGCTAGAGTAACTCAATTAAGAGAATAAAAAGGAACTACTTAGCAAAAAAATAGATTTTCAACATTTAGCACGAGTACGCCCTCGTCACCTCATGTACACGGTCTTCACGTATTGCAATTTACCATAACAGTACCAAATCCTAAGGGGAATTTTTCCCACACAAGTTAGACAAGTCACTTACCTCAAACCTCATCCAATCAATCAATAAGAAGGCCTTTGCCTCGATTGTCCAACTTCGATCGGCTCGAATCTAGCCAAAATAATTACATACTATATATATAACTATAAGAAACTAATTTAAATAATGAAACTACGACTTTAGAAATGAATAGAAAAATTGACCCAAAAAGTCACCCCGGGCCCATGTCTTGGAACCTGACCAAAATTATAAAAACCGAACACCCATTTGATATCGAGCCCAACCATACAAGAATAGCTCAAATCTGACCTCAAATCGTCTTTCAAATCCCCAAATTTTAGCCTAAGAAGTCTTTCCAAATTTTCAACTAAAAACACTAATTAAATGATGGGAATTAATCAAAAACGGGTCAAGAATCCTTACCCAAATGGTTCTCTGAAAATCCCTCAAATATTCACCTCAATCCGAGCTTTATATCTCAAAATATGAAGAAAAATGGAAAATCCTCGATTTTAAACCTCCTGCCCAGCAATTTCCACTTTTGCAGAAAGAAATTCCACTTTTGCGGTACCGCACATGCGGCTCCGCATCTGCGGAGCTCACTTAAGCTCCCAGAATTTGCACCTGCGCACCAAAATCCGCATCTGCGGAAGCGCTTTTTCGCCCACTCTTCCGCTTCTGCGGAAACCCTGACCACCTCAGCTTCCCTCACTCTCCGCTTATGCGACCTCCTCGTCGCACCTTCGACCACTGGCCACCTTCTTCAGTCCCGCTTCTGCTCTTTTCCCCTCTCTTCTTCGAGCTCGCACCTATGATCAAACTTTCGCAGGTGTGGTCGCACCAGAACTGGTGCACTTCAACCATTCTTTAAGTTTCTAACCTGATCCGTTGACCCTCCAAAACCACTCCGGGGCCTTAACTAAGCACTCTAACAAGTCCTATAACATCATATAAACTTAGTCGAGCCTTCAAATCACATCAAAAATGCTAAAACATGAATTGTGCATCGATTCAAGCCTAATAAACTTTAGAACTTTTAACGTCTACATTCGATGCCGAAACCTATCAAATCGCGTCTGATTGATCTAAAATTTTGCACACAAGTCATAATTGACATTACGGACCTGCTCCAACTTCCGGAATTGGGATCTGACCCCAATATCAAAAAGTCCACTCCCTGTCAAAATTTTCAAAAATCATCCAGTTTCCCAACTTTTACCAATTAACGCCGAAGTGACCTACGGACCTCCAAATCAACATCTAGACACGCTCCTAAGACCAAAATCACCCTACAGAGTTATTGGAACCATTGAAACTCTATTTCGGAGAAACTACAGTCAATTCCTACGACTTAAACTTCCATTTTAAGGACTATGTGTCCCATCTCACTCCGAAACCAATAACCAAACCTCCCGGCAAGTCACGTAACCACAGTATGACACAAATGAGGTAATAAATAGGGGTTCGGGGCTAATACACTTAAAATGACCAGCCGGATCTTACATCTTCCCCCTCTTAAAACAAATGTTCATCCTCGAACGAGTATAGAGACATACCTGAAGTGGTGAAAAGATGAGGATACTGGCTGTGCATATCATGCTCGGTCTCCCAAGTAGCCTCCTCGATCGTATGACCCCTCCACTGAACCTTCACTGAAGCGATGTTTGTCGACCTCAACTTTCGAACTTGCCTATCCAAGATGGCCACCAGCTGCTCAACAAATGATAGAACCTTGTCCAACTGGACTGAGCTGAAGTCTAACACATGAGCGAAACCTAGTAGATCAAAACCTAAAAACATGAATGCAACATCGTGAACTTGATAACACCCTTCATGGGCGAAACCTGGAGCATGACCCGCTCCCCAACCATGAATACAACATCGTGAGCCTTCTGATCCGTATAACTCTTCTGTCTGGATTGAGCTATACGAAGTCGATCCTGAATCAATTTAACCTTTTCTAAAGCATCCTGAACCAAGTCTGTACCCAATAGTCTCACCTCACCCGGCTCAAACCAACCCACGGAGGACCGGCACCGCCTACCATACAAAGACTCATACGGGGCAATTTGAATGCTCGACTGATAACTGTTGTTGTAGGAAAACTCCACAAGTAGCAAAAACAGATCCCAAGCACCCCCAAAATCCATCACACACGCACGAAGCATATCTTCCAATATTTGAATAGTGCGCTCGGGCTGTCCGTTCGTCTGAGGCTGAAATGATGTACTCAACTCCACCCGAGTACCCAACTCATGATGTACGGCTCTCTAGAATCGCGATGTAAACTGTGTACCCCGGTCAGAGATGATAGATACCGGCACGCTATGAATCCTGAAAATCTCAAAAATATAAACTTGAGCCAGCTGCTCCGAAGAGTAAGTAGTAACCATATGAATGAAATGAACTAACTTGGTCAATCTATCCACAATCATCCAAACTGCATTGAACTTCCTCTGGTTGCGTGGGAGCCCAACAACAAAATCCTTAGTAATCCGCTCCCATTTCCTCTCCAGAATCTCTAGCTTTTGAAGCAAACCACCAGGTCGTTGATGCTCATACTTCACCTGTTGACAATTTAGGCACTGAGCTACATATTCCACTATGTCCTTCTTCATCCGCCTCCACCAATAATGCTGCCTCAAGTCCTAATACATCTTCGCGACACCTGGATGAACAGAGTATCACGAACTGTGAGCCTCATGGAGAATCAACTTATGCAAGCCATCTAAATTGGGCACATATAGCCTGTCCACCATCCGTAACACACCATCCTCTTCGATAGTGACCTCCTTAGCATCGCCGTGCTGAATCATGTCCTTGAGGACAAGTAGATGGAGTTCATCATACTGACGCTCTCTAATTCAATCATAAAGAGAATACTGAGAAACCACACAAGCCAAAACTCTATTCGGCTCGAAGACATCCAATCTAACAAACTGGTTGTCCAAGGACTGAACATCCAAGGCTAATGGCTTCTCTGCTACTAGTAGATATGTTGAACTGCCCAAACTCTCTGCCTTGCGACTCAAGGCATCGGCCACTACATTGGCCTTCCCGGGATAATATATAATGGTGATATCATAGTCCTTAAGCAACTCCAACCACCTCTGATGCCGCAAGTTAAGATCCTTTTATTTAAATAGATGTTGTAGACTCCGGTGATCATTGTAGACCTCATAAGGGACACTGTACAAATGGTGCCGCTAGATCTTCAAGGCATGAACAATAGCTGCTAACTCGAGTTCGTGGACATGATAGTTCTTCTCATACACCGTCAGTTGTCTAGACATGTAGGAAATCACCCTACCGTCCTCCATCAATACCGCACCGAGACCAATGCGTGATGCATCACAATACACCGTATAGGACCCCGAACCAGTAGGCAAAACCAATATTGGAGCTGTATTCAAAGCAATCTTGAGCTTTTGAAATCTCTCCTCACACTCTTTGGTCCACCTGAACGGAGCACCCTTCTGGGTCAATCTGGTTATAGGTGCTGCAATAGATGAGAAACCCCCTACAAATCGGCGGTAATACCCCGCCAAGCCAAGAAAACTTCGGATCTCCTTAGCTGAGGACGGTCTGGACCAACTCTATACTACCTCAATCTTCTTCGGATCTACCTTGATCCCCTCACTCAATACTACATGACCCAAGAATGCCACTAAAGCTAGCCAGAATTCAAACTTCAAAAATTTTGCATATAATTTCTTTTCTCTCAAGGTCTGAAGCATAGTCCTCAGGTGCTGCTCATGATCCTCCCGGCTCTAGGAGTACACCAGAATGTCGTCAATAAACACAATGACAAACGAGTCAAGATAGGGATGGAATACACTGTTCATCAAGTGCATGAATGTTGCTAGGGTGTTGGTAATCCCAAAAGACATCACAAGGAACTCGTAATGACCATACCGAGTCGTGAAAGCAGTCTTCGGGATATCTAGCTCCTGAATCTTCAACCGATGATAGCTTGAACGCAAGTCGATCTTAGAAAACATTCTAGCACCCTGAAGCTGTTCAAATAGGTCATCAATA
Source organism: Nicotiana tabacum (assembly GCF_000715075.1). NCBI lineage: Eukaryota > Viridiplantae > Streptophyta > Magnoliopsida > Solanales > Solanaceae > Nicotiana > Nicotiana tabacum. The sequence continues at coordinate 53,195,468 of NC_134083.1, forward strand.
TATGGCAATGGATACCTGTTCTTCACTGTAACCTTGTTCTACTGGCGATAATCAATACACATCCGCATAGAACCATCCTTCTTCCTTACAAATAAGACTAGAGCACCCCAAGGAGACACACTGGGCTGAATGAATCCTTATCAAGCAACTATTGCAAGTGTTGCTTTAACTCTTTCAACTCTGCTTGGGCCATACGATAGGGTGAAATAGAAATGGGTTGAGTGCCCAGTAACAAATCAATACCAAAGTCGATATCTCTGTCGGGTGCCCGGAAGATCCGCCAGAAATACATATGGATAATCCCTCTCTACCGGAACTGACTCGACGGTAGGGGTATCAACACTAACATATATCACATATGCCAGATGCGCATCACACCCCTTCTCAACCATCCGTTGAGCCTTAAGAAATGAAAAAACCCTACTAGGAACATAATCTAAAGTACCTCTCTACTCTAACCGCGGTAGACCTGGCATAGCCAACGTCACCGTCTTGGCGTGACAATCAAGGATAGGATGATAGGGCGACAACCATTCCATGAACAAAATAACATCAAAATCCACCATATTGAGCAATAATAAATTGGCTATGGTCTCAAAACCACTAAGAACAACTAAATACAACCGATACACACGGTCAATAACAATAGAATCCCCCACGGGCGTACACACATAAACAGGAGACTCAAAGAATCACGGGATACACCCTAATGCGCAGCAAAATAAGATGACACATAGGAATAAGTGGTGCCTGGATCAAATAAGACTAATGCATCTCTACGAAAGACCGGAATAATACCTGTGATGACAGAGTCCGATGCAACTGCCTCCGTCCTAGCAGGAAGGGCATAATTCTAGCTTGGCCTCCCCTCTAGGGCGACCTCTACCTGTTCAACCTCCACCTCTAGCTGGTTGTGCAGCTAGAGTGGTAGCTGGTGCTGTAATCATAGCCTGAGGGCCCAGTGGAGTACGCGGTGCCTGAGTGGCCAGTGGAGGTGCATCCCTCCTGAGCCTGGGTAATCCCTCACCATATGACAAGTGTCACCACACTCAAAATAAGCTCTCGGAGGACATGCCACAATAACACTCCGCACGGCAGAAACATCGTGCCACAATAACACTTCATACGGCAGAAACCTCGTGCCATAATACCACTCCACACGACAGAAACCTCGTGCCACAGTAACACTCCACATGGTAGAAACCTCGTGCCACAGTAACACTCCACATGGCATAAACCTCATACCCCAATAACATTCTGCACGGCAGAAACCTCATGCTAGAGTAACACTCCGCACGACAAGAACCTCGTGCCACAATAACACTTCACACGATAGAAACCTCGTGCCACAACTTATCAGTTATCTCAAGAAAAATCATGAAAACAACACATAACAAATGGAACAATGAAATTACAGCAATGAATCCTACAGTTAAAGAATGAATACTAAATCAAAGGAAGCGGGTAATTCAACTAAGCATGTTGCACAAATTGCAAGTAAGAGATAAGAGACGTAGACATGTGACATTAGGCTAAACATGATGACTACAGTGCTAGAGTAACTCAATTAAGGGAATAAAAAGGAACTACTTAGCAAAAAAATAGATTTTCAACATTTAGCACGAGTACGCCCCCATCACCTCATGTATACGGTCTTCATGTATTGCAATTTACAATAACAGTACCAAATCCTAAGGAGAATTTCCCCCACACAAGGTTGGATAAGTCACTTACCTCAAACCTTGCTCTCTCAATCAATAAGAAGGCCTTTTCCTCGATTTTCCAACTTCGATCGGCTCAAATCTAGTCAAAACAATTATATACTGTAAATATAACTATAAGAAACTAATTTAAATAATGAAACTACGACTTTAGCAAAGAATTGGAAAATCGACCCAAAAAGTCACCCCGATCCCACGTCTCGGAACCCGACCAAAATTACACAAATCGAACACCCATTTGATATCGAGTCCAAGCATACAAGAATTACTCAAATTCGACCTCAAATCGTCTTTCAAATCCTCAAATGTTATCTTACGAAGTCTTTCAAAAGTTTCCCCAAATTTTCCTCTAAAAACACTAATTAAATGATGGAAACAACAATAGATTCGTGGGAATTCATCAAAAACGAGTCAATAATCCTTACCCAAATGTTTCCTCTAAAAATCCCTCAACATTTCATCTCAATCCGAGCTCTATATCTCAAAATATAAAGAAAAATGAAAAACCCTCAGTTTTAATCCTTCTGCCCAGTAATTTTCGCTTTTGCGGATAGAAATTCCGCTTCTGCGGTACCGCACCTGTGGTTAAACCTACGCATATGCGGAGCTCACTTAAGCTCCCAGACTTTGCACCTGCGCACCAAAATCCACATCTGCGAAAGTGCTTCTGCGCCCACTCGTCCGCTTCTGCGGATACCCTGACCACTTCAGCTTCCTCACTCTCCACTTCTGCGATCATCCTCCACAGGAGTGACTCCGCTTCTGCGACTTCCTTGTCGCACTTGCGACCACTGACCATTCTCTTCAATCCCGCTTCTCCGCTTGCCCTCTTGCTTCTGCGAGCACGCACCTGCGATCAAACTTGCGCAGGTGCGGCCACACCAGAACTGGTGCACTTCAACCATTCTTTAAATTTCAAACTAGATCCATTAACCATCTGAAACCACCTTGAGGCCCCCGGGGCCTTAACCAATCACTCTAACAAGTCCTAAAACATTATACAAACTTAGTAGATCCTTCAAATCACATCCAATAATGCTTAAAACACGTATTACGCATCAATTCAAGCCTAATGAACTTTAGAACTTTTAACTTCTACATTCGATGCCAAAATCTATCAAATCACGTCTGATTGACCTCAAATTTTGCACACAAGTCATAATTGACATTACGGACCTACTCCCACTTCCAAAATATAGACCCGACCCTGATATCAAAAAGTTCACTCCCAGTCAAACTTTTCAAAAATCATCCAACTTCCCAACTTTCACCAATTAACGCCGAAGTGACCTACAGACGTCCAAATTAACATCCGGACACACTCCTAAGACCGAAATTACCCTATGGAGTTATTGGAACCATCAAAACTCTATTCCGGAGTCATATTTACACAAATCGAACAACATTTAATTCCTACGACTTAAAATTTTATTTAGGGACTATACATCAGTATCTATCAAAATGTAAAGAAATAAGGAAAGAGCGGGATAGAATGGGACTCCGAGGCCTGCGGAAGCGGGAAGGTGTACCTTGAACTCTTCAAGCAGCAATACAACATTCTAATATCGAGGCTGATAGGATACGCCTAGATCTGTACAAAAATATGTGCAGAAACGTAGAATGAGTTCACCACAACGATACTTAGTAAGTGCCAAGCCTAACCTCGGTGGAGTAGTGACGAGGTCAGGTCAGGGACCTACTAGGAATAATAGGAAAAAAACAAGGCAAGAGATATAATAATGTAATGAGATGGCAGAAAAGTATAACAATAGAAATTCACATAAGATAACAACCCGGAATTCAAGAAGACAACTACAAAACGTAAGGAAACAATAATCTTATAAGTTAAAAACACAACAATAACAACAATACCGCAAATAGAGATAAACAAAAGGGGCGCTCCTGAGGTACCACCTCGTAGTCCCAAAAGTAAATATCTCACAACAGCACGACAGAAACCTCGTGCAAACAATGATAACCGCATGGCAAAAACCTCGTGCCTCAATAACACTCTGCACGGCAGAAACACTGTGCCACAATAACACTCCCGCGCGACAGAAACCTCATGCCATAATAACACTCCGCACGGCAAAAACCTCGTTCCACAGTAACACTCCGCACGGCAGAAACCTCGTGCCACAATAACACTCCGCACGATAGACATGTAACATTAGGCTAAACATGATGACTACACGTGCTAGAGTAACTCATTTAAAGGAATACAAAGGAACTACTTAGCAAAAAAATGGATTTTCAATATTTAGCCCGAGTACGCCCTTGTCACCTCGCGTAAATGGCCTTCACATATTGCAATTTACCATAACAGTACCAAATCCTAAGGGGAATTTCCCCCATATAAGGTTAGACAAGTTACGTACTTCAAACCTTGCTCGCTCAATCAATAAGAAGGTCTTTCCCTCGTTTTTCCAACTCTGATCGGCTCGTATCTAGCCAACTAAAAACACTAAGTAAATGATGAAAACAATAATAGATTCGTGGAAATTAATCAAAAATGAATCAAGAATCCTTACCCAAATATTTCCTCCGAAAATCCCTCAAACCTTCGCCTCAATACGAGTTCTATATCTCAAAATATGAAGCAAAATGAAAAACCCTCAATTTTAAACCTTCTGCCCAGCAATTTCCGCTTTTGCGGACAGAAATTCCGCTTCTGCGGTACTGCACCTGCGGTGAAACCTTCGCATCTGTGGAGCTCACTTAATCTCCCAGACTTCGCACCTATCCACATATGCGGAGTCCCCCTCTACCTTGACTATTCTATTTTTCTTATCTTTTTACAGATACTGATGTATAGGATTATGCAGAACTTCTATTCAGAGCTTGGGACTAGTATTCGATCTTGGGAGTTGTATATGCTGAGTTACAAATTTTATATTATATAGTTGCCGAGTTTTGAGACTTTATTTATTATTTCAGTTTTTTCTGTATGAATGTTAGGATTACCTAGTTTTAGAGACTATGTGCCATCACGATATCCTACGGAGGAAAATTGGGATCATGATAATTTCAAGTATAGTTTATGATATCGTCCCACAAAGATTGGAGAATCTAAGCTACAACTTGTAATATTTTGACTACTATTTGAGAGAATTAAATTGATGAAAGGTGTTAGATTCAACAAGGGACTCTGAGCTTGGAATTCCTTGCTTATGAATTTGTTAGATTCAACAAGGGACTCTGGACTTGGAGTAATTTCTATTTTTTATCAACAAAGTAATCATTGAAGGGAACCACCACATAAGAACAGGAGGGTCATGGTAACATTTTTAGATATTGTCATTGATGAGCTTACCATGAGTCTAGGTAAAGAAACCATAGACAAATCAATACTGGGAATTAGTCTAGTGCTCAAGAAAGTCAGCAATGGCTTTGCCTCATTTCTTAGGTTGTTTCAAATGAGATAAGATTATTACCTATTGATGTAAAACTTCAACCAGCACCATAAGGACATAACCATTTTTCTACTAGTTCCAAATCTGAAATATTAAAAAATTGAGTTGTACCACTGTCATCCACTGTAGAGAAAGAGAACATGTTGTTAATAGCATTTGGAGATAAATCTATTATTATCCCAAGTACAATAGAAATATTGTTGGTTTCATCTAAATTTTTGTAGAGGGTCAAGCTGAATTGTCCAGGTGATTTTGCAGATTCTACCATTTAAAGTATTTAATAATTTGCACAATAAATGATTCTTCCATCCCATCTTTTTTGTTGAAAAACAACCATTTTTCTGAATTTCAAATCTAAAAGAGTTCTCATAGGCCCAAAAATATAAAGATAAACTTGTTGTATTAAAAGCCATGTGAAAGAGAAAATATTAGGTTGTGTGGTTGTGATGAAAAGTTTAGTGTAAATAAAAAAAAAGTTCTCCTTTATAATCTTGAATTAGTTTCGTGCGCTAACATCCTTTGCAGGTAGTGAAATCATTCAACTACTGACACTTAAAAGATTTACTCCATCTCTCCTCCTTTTATTATTTTTTTCTTTTTTATTTTCTATTTTTTTTCCTTATATATCAAAGTTTATTTTTTTTTTTAGTTTACGATATATATGACAATATTTATGAAAATATGATACTTATATAGACACACACAACCTTTTCTGTTGTGCCAATGGTGACAACCTATCATTTGTCATCAATAGTTTTTATTTTTCTTTCCCTAAAAGGAAGGTGTGACCTCTCCTACCTTTTATAAATGCTGAAATGCACTTTCCTAGATAATGACCCATCAGTGTTAACTTTTGATTTTATAAATATATATATATATATATATATATATATATATATATATTCCTAAAATAAATTACTAGGAATTTATTTTTCAGACTTTATTTAATTTTTATTTTCAGATATTATTTTGGTATCAGAGCCCATTGATCTTTGAATTTTATAAGTTCATGTGACAACATAACCTTATAAAATATATAAGATATCATAATCAAGCAAGGTATAATACAATAAAAGGAGTTAAGGTAACTAAACATGTAAGAAGCGGATTAATAAATCTATTAGCATTTACAAAAGATAGAGAACTTGGATCCGCTATTCTTTTGGAGCTATATGCTATACTAGAGGATATAAAAATAAACGAAGAATTCGTAAGGCAGTTGGAACATAAAATAAGTTTTATTCCTTTACCAATAATTATATATATATATATATATATATATATATATATATATATATAACAAAGAGACGGGAAAAAATAAAATATACACACACCTATCATTGGACACATGATGGTAGGTAATAGCTTCTTACGCTTTGTCTGATATGGGGATGTTGATTGGAATTTATATTATTTTAATATTACTAAATATCATATATATTATATTATATTATATTATATATATACATACTTACATATAGGTAGTAATACAAAATATATATACATATTAATGTAAAAAAATGACGTCTAATATTTAAATACATATACATTTTTTTGAAAAAAATATTTTTTTTCGAGAGATTGATTGCCTTCCAAAAGCTTTCTTGAAATCATTCATCCCTTGTAAGAGGAATATTTACTCTTTGGTCTGAAGCATATTTTTGAGACATTTTTCAAGTGATTGGTGGTGTTATACGGAAGTAAGAAAATGAAAAACAAGTAAGAGATGAAAGAAAAATGAGTGGAAAAAAATATAACTGGCCGGAGATGGAATTTTTCAATGAATCTTGAAAGATTCCCATTTAATATTAATAATTGGACCCCATTCTTTTATTTATATTTTAAACTGGGTAAAAAGAGAATTGACCAACCGTTGTGACTGTGAAAATGCTATCACTTCATCAATTAGTATGCAAAACAGTTAATTTTTTTAAAAAAAAATAAAAGAAGAAATTGAAAAGATAAAGTACAGAAAGAGCTTAACATCATGACTGTAGAATGAAAAAGTAAAGAGGAACTAAGAAGGAAAAGTACAATGGAATGGGCTTACCGAGTCAGTAGTACTGTATTTGGAGTCCCTTTTTAGTTTCATAGAAGTTCAATAACTTTTTCGAAATTGGCTTAAAAGTCATATTGCTTTAACCAAGAATATTACATTATTATCCCTTATAATATTTCTTAATTCCGAAATTACCCCTCAATAGAAAACCCTAAATCATACATCTCTTTCTTTTATCCATTATTCTTGCAGCCTCCTTTCTTCTTCCATAACATTCCCCAACTTCATTATATTCTGAATCTTTATTAGTTAGAGGAACAAATTATTTTTCTTTCTTCTTCTGGCATTTTCTTTAGGTGTCGGCAATATTAGTCTTCAGATGCGATATACTTCTGCTTATTGCTCCTTTTGGTTTGGAGCTGTTGTCGGTGAGCTGGACGGTTGTCTACTTAAGAGTCATTACTTGCTCTTTTGATTTTTATTTTTCTTTTCTTTTTGGAGCAACACCCAAAATGGCTGGTCGGATAGATGCTTCAGACCAAAAAGAGAATGAGAAAGCTATAGATTCTTGATTTGTGTAGTTGCCCAATTTACTCAATTTATATATTCTCTTTCATATATTTTAAAACTTAAGACTCCAATATGTATGACATCATTTATTTATTAGTCCGTACAAAAATAAGTTTCAAATTTATGAAAGTTTACTTGATTGAAAGTGGTGAAAAATGAGCATTCAAGAATTATATTTATAAAAATTATCTAAACTAATCAATTAGATTGAAATTAAATTAAAATATAAATTATTTTTTATTTGTATTAATTCAGAATTAAATATATTATAGTAATCAACTCCTTTATAATGTTAACAGGTTTAAGGATATTTTTGTCTTTTTAACAGAAAAAAGTGTTTATCAGCACTTGTTTACCAAACACTTCAACAATTTTTTTTAAGTTTCAACACTCTTATCCAAATATTTAACTACTTATTTATAAAACAAGCTCCGCCACTTAAAAGCTTAATCCAAACGTACTCTTAGCCAGGTGCAAGTACCAATGCTCAAATAATTAAATTTAAATAGTTATATACTCTTTTGGGTTGAAAGTTGGTCATTGAGAACAATGATGTTATCTTTTGACTACACAAGAAAGACCTATTTATGAGCTACTATACTATATATTATTATCTACTATTATATATTTTAATTAAGATAGTCCTATGTGTATATTAATAATATACATATAAACTCTCAAATAAAAAAATAACGTGAATGATATGCTTAGTCTTTTTTCTTAACAAAATATATATATATAGGTATTTATATAAATATATTGAGAGTTATAGACTAATATAAAAATAAGTACTTTATGACATATGCCAAAAAAGATTTCATATTGAGCTTCCCTCACTTGCAATTATAAAAAACTAATTTCACCTAAGTGAATAGAGATCAAACTCCTTACTATATATATATATATATATATATATATATATATATATATATATATATATATTATGCTAGTTATCTAATCCCCATATCCTCGAGGGCTCAAGTTTTTTTTTTTTTTTTTTTTTTACATAAAGTACTAAAGAACTATTTGAAATTAAATATCTTTTTAGTTTTTAAATATACAGTTACAGAAGAAAACTTGAAAGAAATCGTGGTCACGCATGTTCTATGTGTAATAAACTGGACTAGTTTTGGACCTTATCAGTCATGGGATCCGAGTTTTGATATAAACCAGAAAATTTACCTAAGCCAATATTTAATTTACACAATTAAATGGTTAACCAACTAGTGACTTAGGCATACCAATCACCATGGAATTACTCATGTGTAGGTGATTCTATTTTTGTAGAGGCCTTCATGGGATGTCCCAGTTAGACAATAATCTGGATATTGTCCGGATCAATTGTTAAACATTTGTTCATACAAATTTATATTGGGCTTATGATGTTCCATTGCGTCTCCCTCAATGGCTATAGGTAAGGAATCATAGATCTGACCTATTAATTGTGGACTTTATTGGTCTATCAAAGTGACTGATGGTTGTTGCTCAAAATGCCCTTCAAACTATAATTTTAACCTGTGATAATTTATCTTAAAATTTGTCTTCTCAATTGGTTTGTTGAATTTCAATTTTTCCGTACGGAGTAACATCTGTAACATTGTAAGGACTTGTCTACCTGAATTTTAATTTTTCTATGAATAGCCTGAGTCTGCTATTGTTGGTGGTTCGACCGGCTATGTTGTATGGGGCTGAGTGTTGGCCAGTCAAGAACTCCCACGTGTAGAAGATGAAAGTCGCAGAGATGAGGATGTTGAGATGGATGTGTGGGTGTACCAGGAGAGATAAGATTAAGAATGAAGCTATCCGGGACAGAGTGTGAGTAGCCTCTGTGGAGGACAAAATGCGGGAGTCGAGGCTGAGATGGTTCGGACATGTTAAGAGAAGAAGCATTGATGCTCATGTTAGGAGGTGTGAGAGGTTGGCCATGGAGAGTTTGAGAAGAGGTCGAGGTAGGCCTAAGAAGTAATGGGGAGAGGTGATTAGACAGGACATGGAGCTGCTTCAGTTCACCGAGGACATGACCATTGATAGGAGGGTGTGGAGGTCGAGGATTAAGGTAGAAGGTTAGTGGGTAGTTTTTAGTTGTTCACCGATAGTCTTAGTAGCACACATGTCCCTTCATATTCTTAGATTTTTATTACGTTATGTAGTTTTGTTCGCCTTAGGTATTGTATTCCCTATTTCTATTATTTGGTACTACTTATCATTTATCTCTCCCTTTTTCTTTTCTCTTCCTTCTTTCTTCCTTCCTTGCTTTCCTCTTCTTCTTCTTACCCTTTCTGAGCTGAGGGTCTATTGAAAATAGCCTCTCTACCTTCATTAGGTAGGGGTAAGGTCTGTGTACGGACTACCTTCCCCAGACCCCACTTGTTGGGAACATACTGGGTTTGTTGTTGTTGTTGTTGTAGCCTGAGTCTGCTATTGTAAAGAAGTGCCTGATCTACAGTTTTAAAAGTTTTTTGTCGGATTAAATTGTCATGCCAATTTTCTTTAAAATTTTGGCATTTTCATAAGCTTCTAACCTGAGTTCTTCCAATTCATTCGCCTGAGAAAATCTATTTGTACCAGCAAAGATTAATTCAAAGTTCAGTGCTTTCAATGCCCAAAAAGCTTTATGTTCTAATTCAACTGAAATATCATAAGCTTTTTCAAAGACTAATCGGTATGGAGATGTACCAATTGGCATTTTAAATGTCGTTCGGTATGCCCATAGTATATCATCTAATTTTAAAGCCCAGTCTTTTCTGGAAATTTGAAAATTTTCAAGTATTCTTTTTAATTCGTGGTTAGAAACCTCAACTTGCCCTTCCTTTTAAGCATGGTTGTAATGGCCCGATCGGTCCTTTTGAGAATTTACACTTTGCTCGGTTACTTGAGGGCATGAGTAGCTCCGTATGATGTATTACGGCTTGTTTGTATCGGTGGTTCTGGTTTTTCAGGTAATTCAGAATTGATTTGGAAGAATGAATTCCATGATTGAAGCTTTAAAATTAGAAGAGCTGACCAAGTTTGACTTTTTTAGTGTTTGACCTCGGATTGCAGATTTGATGGTTTCGTTAGGTCCGGGTTGACCAAGTTTGGCGAAAGTTCAAAATTTGAAGTTTTGAAAAGTTCATAAGTATGACAGAGAGTTAACTTTGAGGATATCAGATTCGGCTTGTGATTATGGGAATTGGAATATCTTCGTTATGTCATTTGGGACTTGTGTGCAAAATTTGAGTTCATTCCGAGTTGATTTGATATGTTTTGGCGCTAGTTTTTGAAGTCGAAAGTTCGAAAGTTCATTAAATTTGATTTGAGGTGTGATTCATCATTTTAATGTTGTTATGCGTGATTTGAGGTCTCGATTAGGTCCGTGTTATGTTATGAGACTTGTTGGTATATTCGAACAGGGTCCCGAGGGGCTCGGGTGAGTTTCGGATAGGCTTGGGTTGTGTTGCGCTCGTTTTATGTTTCGACGTCGTTTCTTCAAGTATAAATGGTACCACATTAAGCAAACGATTTCCAATCTCTATTTTGATTGAAGTATTAAATCCGTATCGTAACTTTGGAGTCATAGCAAAAAGAATCATTGAATTTGGATATCGTATGAGGAGTTTATAATCATTTTACTAAGAATTGGGTTGGCAGATTTTTTTCAAATTAATTACAGAATTACCACTGACTTCGTATTCAAAAATCTACACTATTTTCAAATATTGAAACCAACATATCTCTTTTATTATAAGGTCAATTGGAGTGATTCAAAAGCCTATCTTCACTGATATTTCACAAGGAATCCATTGGAGGCATCAAACGCGAGTTTTAGTATTATTTGGCAAGTGAAACGAGGCAGAACAACTGGGAAAAAATATTTAATATCGAGTTTCATTTGTCATATTTTGAGCTGGGGAGCTCGGATTTGGGCAATTTCTGAGGCGATTTTCACCATATGGATTGAGGTAAGTGTTCTCTACTCGATTTTGGTTATATTTCATGAATCTATCTTCGTTTTTGTTAATTGGATTATGAATTTTAAAGAGAAAATTGGGGGGTTTTGTCCAAAGTTTCATAGAGCACATTTTTGAGTTTTGAACATCGATTCAGAGTCAAATTTGAGTAAAACTAGTATGGTTGGACTCGTAATAGAATGGGTTGTCGAATTTTGTGAGTTTCGTCGGATTCCGAGGTGCGAGCCCGGGTTTGACCTTTTGGTTGACTTTGGAGTTTTGATTAAAGATTCGACCCTTATCATTTGGAATTATTTCATTAGGCATTATTTGATATTCTTGAGTTGCTTTTGGCTAGTTTCTAACTGTTTGGAGGTCCGTACGTGCGGGATGGTATTTTTGGAGCATCGTTTATTTTGCTCGGTATTAGATTTGGCTTGTTTGAGGTAAGTAATACTTCTAAAGTTGGTGCTGAGGTATGAACCCTGAATATACGTGTTATGTGTTTGGTGTTGAGGTAACATACATGCTAGGTGACGGGCGTGTGGGCGTGCACCGTGTAAATTATCACTCCGTTATTTTTGTGGTATTGTATAGTTACCTGATCTTATCTATAACCATGAAATCTCTACGTACTAGAGCCATTGAGTTGTGATCTATGTTAGAAACCATGTCTAGGTTACATGCTTATTATGTTGGGACCCACTTAGGTCATTTCTGCTGTTGAGTTATGTCACGACCCAAAATCCCATCACAGGCATCGTGATGGCACCTAGTCTATAAGACTAGGTAAGCCGATTTTAATTACCTTTTGAAGCCATTTTTTTTTAAACTAACAGCGAAAATAATTACAATATACAACCTCCCAAGACTGGTAGTACTGAGTCACGAACTCTAACTGAATACATGGAATGATCACAAGGACCGAATATACAATATTGTTTGATTACAAATTAATAGTACAATGAAATAAAAATACTCCAAGGGACTGCGACGGCCAAGCAGCTCTACCTTGAATCCTTACGATCCTGCTTTAACTCTACTCAAGTCCGATATCTCCAATACCTGGCTCTGCACAAAAATATGCAAAAGTATAGTATGAGTACACCACGGTCGGTACCCAGTAAGTATCAATACTAACCTCAATGGAGTAGAGACGAGGTACAATCAAGACACTCACTAGTCTAATAACCTGTGCAATATAATATACAAAATACTAGAAAACAGATAGCAATAAGGACAAGATAAAACAACCAGTGGTATGCGCAGCAAGACAACAAGAATACCATAAATATCACTCAACAATTAATAAATACATGTAAGCCCAATTAATTCAAGTTTTTCAAATAAATATTCTTCACATATTATTCTTCTAAATAACTCTCTTTCAAATGTAGTTTTCTCACATAATTATTTTTCAAATATAATTCTTTCAATAAATCTTTTCAAATATAATTTCCTCAAATAAGTATCTTTCAAATACAATTCTTTCATATAATTCTTTTTGAATAAAAATCCATCCAAATAAATATTTTGAATATAATTCTTTCAATTAAAAAGTCACCATGTGACACCTCATTTCATAATCATAAAAATACGGGTCTCAGCCCATTTTTATATTTTTCGTAAATACGGGTCTCAGCCCATTTTCATATTTTCACGGCACCTCGTGCCCATAATTAAATCATCATATTTTTCCGGCACCTCGTACCCTCATTTCATATCACAACTGCACGGACAATTCACTGTAACGACCTGACTTATTATTTTAAGAATTTAAGCCTCATCTGGCGGCATAAGGCCATGAGCAGCTTCTTATTATGTGTATTGACTTGCGTGCATGGTTGAATTCAATTACCGGATGATTCTGAGTGATTTGGGACACTTGGTCCCCAAAACGGAAGCTTAAGTCTTAGGATTTTTTCTATAGTCGAAATTGTGTGAAGATGACTCCGGAATAGAATTTTGATGATGTCAATAGCTCCGTATGGTGATTATGGACTTAGAAGCGTGTCCGAAAAATTATTTGGAGGTCTGTAGATGAATTTGGCTTGAAATGGCGAAAGATGAATTTTTGGGAAGTTTGACCGGGGGTTGACTTTTTGATATCGGGGCCGGAATCTGATTCTGAAAATTGGAATAGCTTCGTTATGTCAATTATGACTTGTATGCAAAATTTGAAGTCATTCGAGATTGATTTGATGTGTTTCAGCACAAGTTATAGAATTTGAAATTTCAAAGTTCATTAAGCTTGAATTGGGGTATGATTCGTGGCTTTGATGTTGTTTGATGTGATTTGAGGCCTCGAGCAGGTTCGTATTATGTATTGGGACTGGTTGGTACGATTGGACGGGGTCCCGGGGGCCTCGAGTTTGATTCGGGGTGGTTCCGGACCAAGTTTGGGTGTTTTGATGCTGCTGGTTGCTGGTTCTGGTGTTGTTTTTCGCGTTCGCGAGGAGCCTCTCGCGTTCGCGAAGAAGGATTTTGCTGTTGGGACTTTGTTCTTCGCGTTCGCGAAGAAGGAAATTTTGTTGTTCATCGTCTGACTTTAGAGGCTCATATCTCGCAATCTATAAGGAATTTGGAGATGATATAAAAATGAAAGTTGTATCCCTTTGTATCTAGTTTTCAGAAAAGTAAACTCTTTGTCATTGGGAGTTGTTTACAAAAGGTTATGGTGGATACACTATAGGCTGTCCGGGAAGAGTTTGGAAATCTCTGTTGCACAGGGCTGACTTTGGAAGCTTATATCTCGTAATCTATAGGGAATCAGGAGATGAGCAACAAATGAAAGTTATATCCCTTGGCGTCTAGGTTTCAGAAAGTCAAACAATTCATCATTTAGAGTTTTGTACAAAAAGTTATGACTATTATACTAGAGGCTATTTGAGAAGAAATTAAAAATGACTTTTGAAGAATTTGTTCATCGCGAACGCGAGGGGGTGTCGTGAACGCGAAGAACAAACCCCTGGGCAGCAGAATAAAGTCCAAATTCATGTCATTCTTCCATTTTTGTACCAAGGAAGCTCGGATGAGGCGATATTTCAAGAGTTTTTCAAGGAAAATATTAGGGTAAGAATTCCTAACTTTATTTTGGTTAAATTACATGAATCTATTGTTGTTTTTATCACTAAATTAGTGAATTGGGTTGAAAAATTTAGAAAAATCCTCTTGGTTTAAATTTAAGATTTGGAGGTCGATTTGTTATTGGAATTCGATAAAACTGGTATGGTTGAACTCGTATCGGAATGGGTGTTCGGATTTTATAAAAATTATGTCGGGTTCCAAGAGGCGGGTCCCGCGTTGACTTTTGTTGACTTTTTGGAATAAAATTTTAAGTCGACGTATTATTATCCAAAATTATTTTCGATGAATTTTAATAAAGTTATACAATTAATTTGGATAGATTTGAGCGGTCTGGAGGTCAATTCAAGCAAGAAGGCGATTTTGGAATATCGGCATAACTTCGAAGAGGTAAGTGTCTTGCTTAACCTCGAGTGAGGGAATTACCCCTTAGGCATCGAGTCTTATGTGCCATTTGTGAAATGTGATAAGCAGTGTACGCGAGGTGACGAGAATGTACTCGGCTTAGATGTGTAAATTTTTATTGAGTTAAAGTCTTGAGCATATTGTGTGGTAAATTGGGTAATTGTTGGTATATATTTAATCATCTATTTCTCGTGCCTAAATCCTTGTTGTTATTGAATATGTTGTTATATGACAATTTGATGTGATTGTTACTTGATTATTTATGTAATTCCGTGAATTTGTTGGTTTGATAATTATTGGAATTGAATTTCATTATGGATTTTTCCTCTGCAAATAATTAATTAAATGAGCTTAAGAAGAGGTGTTTATATAATTATTAAAAATTTGAATTTAATGAAAACTTTGCTTTATGTTGAGTAGTTTCTATCTCTATTGGTTGTTTTTGGGTGTTGTACACATTGTGTGGAGCTTTTGGCTATTTGTTGTGAAATTAATTGATTTTGTTATATCCTTGGAATTTGTTGTGGCCATTGAGCAAACTGTAACATGAATTGATTTTGTTATGTTGTCGTGATAACTTGCCATGTAAATTGTTATGTTGTGTGAATTATTATTTTGAGGAGATAAGGGTGGCATTTCACCGTTGATATTATGTGGGTATAAGGGTGGCATTTCACTGTTGTTGTGTTCTTGGAATATTGTCTAGGCGGAGCGATAAGGGTGGCAATAAGAGCGATAAGGGTGGCAATAGAAGAGATAAGAGCGGCTATTGATATTGTCTAGGCGGAGCGATAAGGGTGGCTATAAGAGCGATAAGGGTGGCAATAGGAGCGATAAGGGTGGCTATTGTCAGGGACGATATGTGATGATGTGGGGTTGTGGTGTTGATGATTTTCATGTGATGTTGTGATTTTCTTGTATTTATTTTTATACCTTGTGCAATTTGTCTTGTTGTTGGTAAATTGATAACAATCTGATTTATGTTGAAATTGAGAGCCTGTGGCTATGGCCAGGCGGATTATAAAATAAAATATGGGCACGAGGTGCCGTGAGTAAATAATGAGGATATTTGGCACGTGAATTGTCCGTGCAGTTGAGATATAAAATGTGGGCACGAGGTGCTATGATGAAATGATAATGATATTTGGCACATGAGTTGTCCGTGCAGTTGTGATATAAAATGAGGGCACGAGGTACCGAAAAAATATGATGATTTAATTATGGGCACGAGGTGCCGTGAAAACATGAAAAATGGGCTGAGACCCGTGTTTACGCAAAATATGAAAATGGGCTAAGACCCGTATTTTTATGATTTTGAAATGAGGTGTCACATGGTGACTTTTAATTGAAAAAATTATATTCAAAATATTTATTTGGAAGGAGTTTTATTCAAAAATAATTATATGAAAGAATTATATTTGAAAGATATTTATTTAAGGAATTATATTTGAAGATATTTATTGAAAGAATTTTATATTCGAAAGATGTTTATTTGAGGAAATTACATTTGAAAAAGAGTTTTATTCGTAAGAATTATGTGTGAAAGATATTTAATTCAAGAACTTGATTTAACTGGGTGTAAATGTATTTATCAATTGTTGAGCGATATTAATAGTGATTTTATTGTCTTACTGTGCACATCACTGGTTATTTTATGTTGCCCTTATTGTTATTTGTTTCCTATTATTTTGTATATTATATTGCACAGGTTATTAGACTAGTGAGTGTCTTGACTGTACCTTGTCTCTACTCCACTGAGGTTAGTCTTGATACTTACTGGGTACCGACCGTGGTGTACTCATACTACACTTCTGCACATTTTTGTGCTGAGCCAGGTATTGGAGACATCGGACTTGATTAGAGTTAAAGCGGGATCGTAAGGATTCAAGGTAGAACTTCTTAGTCGTCGCAGTCTCTTGGAGTCTTTTTATTTTATTGTACTGTTAATTTGTAATCAAATAGTATTGTATATTCGGTCCTCGTGATCATTCCATGTATTCAGTTAGAGTTCGTGATTCAGTACTACCAGTCTTGGGAGGTTGTATATTGTAATTATTTCCGCTGTTAGTTTCAAAAACAAATCGCTTCAAAATATAATTGAAATCGGCTTACCTAGTTTTAGAGACTAGGTGCCATCACGACGCCTGAGGTGGGATTTTGGGTCATGACATTCACGTGCCAAATATCATTATCATTTCATCACAGCACCTCGTGCCCACATTTCATATCAGAACTGTACGGACATTTCACATACCAAATATCCTCATTATTTACTCACGACACCTCATTCCCATATTTCATTATATAATCCGCCTGGCAATAACCACAGGCTCTCAATTTCAACATAAATCAATTTACCAACAACAAGACAAATTGCACAAGGTATAAAAATAAACACAAGCAAATCACAACATCACATGAAAATCATCAACACCACAACCCCACATCATCACTTATCGTCCCTGACAATAGCTACCCTTATCGCTCCTATTGCCATCCTTATCACTCCTATAGCCACCCTTATCGCTCCGTCCAGACAATATCAATAGCCACCCTTATCGCTCCTATTGCCACCCTTCATCTGGTGTATTGGCCTCAGCCAAATCATAGAGATTATATTAACAGGTCGAGCCTCCACCTGTTAGGCACCCGCTACCCGCCTGTCCTCCACCTCTAGTTGACTGTGCACGTGGAGTATCAGCTGGAATAAAACTTGTAGCTGGAGTGTTCTGATGAACACCCCTCCCAAGTCTTGGACAATCTCTCATGATATGCCTAGTATCACCACACTCATAACAACCCCTCTGAGGTCGCAGCTGCTCGTACTGAGTCTGTGCCGGATAATTGAAATAACCACTGTAAGAATCTCGTGTCAGTGGTGCACTGTAAACTGGAGCACCCCGAGTAATCTGATGTGCGTACTGAGCTGACCGACTGCTCAAGCCTCTACTATAATGGGTTCTAGCTGAAGAGTAAAATCCACCGAACCTTTCAGATATTCGAGACCTTTTGGCCTCCTTAGACTCCCTTTCCTCGCTAAAACACCCATAATCTTCCTTGTAATCTCTACTACTTGTTGAAATGGAGCATCCGTTTGCAACTCTCGAGCCATGCATATTTTAATATCATAATCGAGACCCTCAATGAATATGCGGACCCGTTCTCTGATTGTAGGAACTAAGATAGGTGCATGACGGGCTAACTCACTGAACCTTATAGCATATTCTGACACTGTCATAGTGCCCTGACGCAACCTTTAAAACTCTATGCGCCATGCATCTCTGTGAGTCTGGGGAACAAACTCTTTCAAGAACATTTCTGAAAATTGAACCCAAGTTGGAGGTGTGGCATTGGCTGGTCTACCTTCTTCATAGATTTGCCACCACCGATACACTGCGCCTGAGACAGTTGAAATGTAGTAAAGGTAACTCCGCTCACCTCCACAATACCCATGGTACGGAGAAGACGGTGATCATTTTCTAGAAATCCTTGGGCATCCTCTATAGTTGTGCCACTGAAAGTTGGTGGATCATATTTCTTAAACCTTTCAAGTTTCTTTTGTTCTTCTTCTGATGCCTCTGGCCGAACCGTAATAACAAGTTGTATCGGTACTACACCCGGAACCTGACCAACATGAACCTGTTGCTCTGGAGTTGTGGTAGGAGTCTGAGCTACTCCCCCAATCTGCGAAATGTTTGGTGCAACAGAGATCAATCCCGCCTGAGTTAATGTACCAAACATACTCAGGAAGTGTGCTAAAGTCTCCTGAAGTTCGGGGGTAACAATAGGTGCTTCTGGTACCTATCCCCCAATTGGAGTTACTAGTGGTTCCTCAACTGTTGTTCTGACAGGTGCTCTAGTCGTAGCACGTGCCCTTCCTCGACCTCTACCTCGGCCTCTACCTCGGCCCCAGCCTCTTGCAGCCTTAGCAGTATGTGTGGATGCCTACTCAGCTAACCCAGTAATGCGTGTCCTCACCATCTATGAGTGAATGGAGATACAAAGGTTCAAATTCCAAATTCAACAAATTCCACATGACAGGAAAGAAAGAAATGGAAATTTCCTAACAGTTCTGTAGCCTCTCGAAGATAAGTACAGACGTCTCCGTACCGATCCGCAAGACTCTACTAAACTCGTTCGTGACTCGTAGAACCTATGAACCTAGGGCTCTGATACCAACTTATAACGACCCAAAATCCCGCTACAGGCATCATGATGGCACCTAGTCTCTAAAACTAGGTAAGCCGATTTCAATTACCTTTTGAAGCCATTTTTTGTTTTGAAACTAACAGCGGAAATAATTATAATATACAACCTCTCAAGACTGGCAGTACTGAGTCACGAATTCTAACTGAATACATGGAATGATCACGAGCATCGAATATACAATATTGTTTGATTACAAATTAACAGTACAATGAAATGAAAAGACTCCAAGGCATTGTGACGGCCAAGCAGCTCTACCTTGAATCCATACGATCCTGCTTTAACTCTACTCAAGTCCGATATCTCCAATTCCTGGCTCTGCACAAAAATGTGCAGAAGTGTAGTATGAGTACACCACGGTCGGTACCCAGTAAGTATCAAGACTAACCTCAATGGAGTAGAGACGAGGTACAATCAAGACACTCACTAGTCTAATAACCTATGCAATATAATATAAAAATACTAGGAAACATATAGCAATAAGGACAGGATAAAACAACCACTGATATGCGCATCAAGACAATAAGAATACCATAAATATTACTCAACAATTAATAAATACATGTACGCCAAATTAATTCAAGTTTTTCAAATAAATATCCTTCACATATAATTCTTCCAAATAACTCTCTTCCAAATGTAGTTTTCTCACATAATTATTTTTCAAATATAATTCTTTCAATAAAACTTTTCAAATATAATTTCCTCAAATAAGTATCTTTCAAATACAATTCTTTCATATAATTCTTTTTGAATAAAAATCCTTCCAAATAAGTATTTTGAATATAATTATTTTAATTAAAAAGTCACCATGTGATACCTCATTTCATAATCATAAAAATATGGGTCTCAGCCCATTTTCATATTTTTCGTAAACATGGGTCTCAACCCATTTTCATATTTCCACGGCACCTCGTGCCCATAATTAAATTATCATATTTCCCCGGTACCTTGTGCTCTCATTTCATATCACAACTGCACGGACAATTCACGTGCCAAATATTATTATCATTTCCTCACAGCACCTCGTGCCCACATTTTATATCACAACTGCACGGACAATTCACATGCCAAATATCCTCATTATTTACTTACGGCACCTCGTGCCCACATTTCATTTTATAATCCGCCTGGCAATAACCACAGGCTCTCAATTTCAATATAAATCAATTTACCAACAACAAGACAAATTGCACAAGGTATAAAAATAAACACAAGCAAATCACAACATCACATGAAAATTATCAACACCACAACCCCACATCATCACATATCGTCCCTGACAATAACTACCCTTATCGCTCCTATTGCCACCCTTATCACTCCTATAGACACCCTTATCGCTCTGCCCAGACAATATCAATAGCCACCCTTATCACTCCTATTGCCACCTTTATCGCTCCTATAGCCACCCTTATCGCTCTGCCCAGACAATATTCTAACAAACACAATAACAGTGAAATGCTACCCTTATACCCACATAATATCAACGGTGAAATATCACCCTTATCTCCCCAAAATAATAACTTACACAACACAACAATTTACACGGGAAATTAACACGGCAACATAATAAAATCAATTCATATCACAATTTGCCCAATGGCCACAACCAAATTCCAAAGATATAAAAAAATTAATTAATTTCACAACAAATAGCCCAAGGCTCCACACAATGTATATAACACCCAAAAACAATCAATAGAGATAGAAATTACTCAGCATAAAGCAAAACCTTCATTAATACAAATTTAGATAATTATATTAACACTTATTCTTAAGCTCGCTTAAATTAATTATTTTCATAAGAAAATTCATATTGGAATTAATTTCAAGAAATATTAAACCAACAATACTCATGAAATTTCATAAATATTTCAAGTAACAATCACATCAAATTATCATATAAAAATAAATTCAACAATAAGGATTTAGGCATGGAAAACAGATGATTTAATAATTTTCCATAATTTTCCAATTTACTACACAATAATACCTAAGACTTTAATTCAATAAATTTTGCACGTATAAGCCCGAGTACATACTCGTCACCTCGCGTACATGGCTTTTCACATTTCACAAATGGCACATAAGACTCAATGCCTAAGGGGTAATTCCCCCACTCGAGGTTAAGCAAGACACTTACCTTTTTGAAGTTAGGTCGATATTCCAAAATAGCCTTCTTGCTTGAATTGACCTCCTGACAGCTCAAATCTATCCAAATTAATTGTATAACTCCATTAAAATTCGTCGGAAACAATTTCGGATAATAATACGTCGACTTAAAAATTTATTCCAAAAATTCAACAAAAGTCAATGCGAGGCCCACCCCTCGAAACCCGACATAATTTTCATGAAATCCGAACACCCATTCCGATAAGAGTTCAACCATACCAATTTTATCGAATTCCAATAACAACTCGACCTCCAAATCTTTAATTTTTGTTTTTGGAAGATTTTGTAAAAATCTTGATTTCTTCCATTTAAATCCGAATTAAACGATGAATATAACCATTGATTTATGAAATATAATCACTTTTGGATATAGGATACTTACCCAGGTCGAAATCGTGAAGAACTCCTCCAAAATCGCCCTAAAACCGAGCTCCAAAAATCCAAAACGAAAATGGCGAAATGACCATATTTTGGTCTTTATGATTCTGTCCAGAACCGATTTTGCGGATAAATTTCCGCATATGCGGCCATGCTTTTGCGAGCCAAGATGCGCATCTGCACTGTCTCCGCTTCTGCGAGCACAATGGTCGCACTTGCGCTTGCACTTCTGCGCAATTATTGCCGCATCTGCGGCCTTCTCTTCAGCTCCCCTTTTCTCGCTTCTGCGAGCAGTTCCTCTCTTCTGCGACCAGGACATCTTAGAAGCGATTGCATCAGCTGTCCAGATTTTCCAGCTTCTCCAAATATCTAAAATTCGATCCGTTAACCATCCGAAATCCACCCGAGGCCCTTGGTACTTTAAAAAATATACCAGCATGCCCCAAAATACAATACAAACTTAGTCGAGGCTTCAAACCACGCCAAACAATGCCGAAATTCCAAATCGCGCATCGAATCAAATTATAAGTTTCGAAATCTTTCAACTTCTATATTTTGCGCCGAAATGTATCAAATCAATCCGGAATGACTTCAAATTTTGCACACAGGTCATAATTGACTTAATGGAGTTATTCCCATTTTTGGAATCGAAATCCGACCTCGTTATCAAAAATTCACCCTTCGGTCGGACTTTTCCAAAATCTTATATTTCCCAACTTTCGTCAAAATGTGTCGAATTGTCCTACGGACTTCTAAATCCAAATCCGAGCTTACGCCTAAGTCCGAAATCATCATACGAAGCTATTGACATCATCAAAATTTCATTCCGGGGTCGTTTGCTCAAAAGTCAACTCTTCGGTCAACTCTTTCCATTTAAACTTCTAAATAAGAATTATTCTTTTAATAAAATTTCGAATCTTCAGTAAATTAACTCGACCACACCCACGGGTCGTAATACATATTGCGAAGCTGCTCGAGACCTTAAGTCATTGAACGGGGCGTAAATTCTTAAAATGACAAGTCGGGTCATTACAAGTTATTTGCTTACACACAATTACATACTCATTCGTATGCATTCATATGCATATCATATCTTAGTCTCTGTTACTATTTATTAATACATCATAACATTATTTTTGGGCTGATTTTCATGACATTGTGAGCCAAAGAGACTGGAGAGATTGATGACTGAGCGAGGCGGATGGCCTGATTGTGAGGATGTTTATGGGATCGGGCTGCACATCGCAGAAAGTATTATTGATTTATGATAGGAGCGGGATCCATGCCATAGCAAATGTTATTAATTTACGCCATGGTTGGCTTATTATAGTGCTTGGGCTGAAGGAGCCCCTTTGGAGTGTGTACACACCCCTAGTGAGCACAGGTACCTACTGAGTGCGAGTACCGAGTGACTGGGAGGATTGAGTGACTGTGAGGACTGAGTGACTGTGAGGATATGCGTGATTGGGAGGAATGAGTGTATTGATTCACCCAGAGTATGTATATAGTTTCATCCCTGCATTTTATTACAGTTTGCATGCATACATTGACATGTAGGCATAGAGATGTACTTTTTTCATGTCATTTAATAATGAAATGTCTTACATGTTGTTGGAAGTTTTTGGTAAAAATCACAGTTTTCAAACTTACTCATATTTTTGGTGTTTGCGGTGAAAGATTTGGGATTTACTTTATACTTGAAAATCATGCCTATTTTCAATAATGGTGAACGAGCTGAGCATCATATCTCTGAGTTATTTCTTGTACCATCTTATTTATATTGTTATGAACTATCACTGGTTATTGGAGTTGGACTCTGACCCTTGTCCCAGCTCATCACTACTTTCAATCTAAGGTTAGGTTTGTTACTTATTTAGTATATGAGGTCGGTTGTACTCATACTACACTTCTGTACCTTGCCTGCAGATGTTGGATGCTGATGTTGCTGTGTATGGTGAGAGCTGGATCTGAAGATGTACCTGTGTTTTCGATTACAACTGCCTCTTGTCCTTGGTAGCTTTCAAATTTTTAATCAGTTCATGTATTTTTCAAATATATGACGTATTTAATTCATACCAGCTTTATAAACTCTAAATCTTAGAAGCTCATGATTTGTACTACGAGTCCTTGAGAAATTCTTGTATAAAAGCAATTGTTTTATCATTTCTTTTCTTGATAAATCTCATTAAATTTGGATAGTTGTTAATTAGCTTACCTAGTGGGTGTTAGGTGCCTTAACGACTAGTTTGATTTTGGGTCGTCACAAGTTGGTATCAGAGCTCTAGGTATATAGGTTCTATGAGTCATGAGCAAGTGTCTAGTAGAGTCTTGCGGATCTGTATGATAACGTCCTTACAATTATTCGAGGGGCTACTGGGCATTTAGGATAAACTTTCCATCTTTCTTTCCTTTTCATGCAGCATTAATTCAACTTGAAGCATAACTCTTTGAATTCCTTCTACGCATTCGTGTGCGCATATGAGCGCTCAGTATCAGCTGTGCATCGGCGGCTTGTGATTCCATGGATGATGTGCGAGATGTGATTTTTGTGTGCTAATGATGGGCCAATCTGGAGGATTTGAGTCCGGGTTTTGAATGTAGCTTGAGCACGAGGATTTCAATTGTGTGAGCACGTGCTCCTGGGCTTATAAGTATGGTAGTGTCCCTATTAGTGGAATTTGTGGCTCGATGAGCGATTGAATGGCTATATGATGAGTATGATGTGATTGCGGGATATGTTCGGATGGTTCGCATGTGTTAAGAAGAGTTTGCTTAAGATGTAAAAGAACTATTGGGTGCTTGATTTCTGTCTTGATGTGACGTACAATCTTGAGTTATGAGTGTGTGGAAGGATCTTTCATGTTATTTAATTGTGGAACGAATTAGATTCTCATGTCTTGTTGATGAGTTCAGAATCAGGAAGATTAAGTGATTGCGTAGTAGTTGTGACTGTAAAAGGGTATAGAGAGATGTCAGTTTGAGGCTAAGCAGGTGGGTTATCTCATGCGGGGTGGTCTACGGAGGTGTGATCCTTATGATATTGTGTAGAGGCTTTCTTTTCTACCATTAAGTATAGGTGTTGTGATTTAAGTTTGGATTGGTTGCGAATGTTGGCCTGAATGTCACAAAGATGAATGCGAGTTTAGCAGGTGATTTGAGGTATTATATGGTTTGTGTTACATGAGTTTATGAAGGATTTAGTTGAATCTCACTGCGGTATTATGGCGGTAATAGGGTGTGGTTATTGTAAGTTATCAGATGTTTTATTCCATGGCTTTGAGCTAAGTGGGGGAGTCTGCTATCGACGAGTTGATTATACGATTATGTGTTGTATTGGTTTCGGTCTAAGGCATGCTTGTGGATCGGTTATGGCTTGTAGATGTTGGTTTTGAGGATGACTTAAGCAAGAAAATTTTTGGATGCATGATGTATTACACTTTATGGGTATATAGGAATGATGGAATAATTTGAGTTTGTTATTCGTGACGGATGTAGTGTGCATGGAGTAGGGATTTACTCGGTTGCGTTCAGGCGGGGTTACTTCTTTGGGTGTTGTTGTGCTAATGAGGAACAGGTTTTTTGGCCCACTTGGGTGGGGCAATTGAGATTTGAGCAAAGTGGATGAATCTCGAGAGGGTTCTAATGGGTTCAAGATTTATATGTGGCAATTGAGAATTTTTCGAATTTCTATATGGCTAGAATCTGAGATTTACATTAGATAGTGTCGAGACTTGAAATATTTCTATATCATTATTGATTATACATTTCGGTGTCAGGATGGTGAAGTAAATGACTTTAGATTCACAAAAGACCTCTTCAGAGTGGGTGTCTCAGTTGCGGTACTTTTGGGGTGCTTAAGAGGGAATACGACTGCTTATGGGCCTTAGGGCAGCGTGGTTTTATTCTAGGATCTCAAGGGGTGAGTTGTGGTAGAGGATCATGGTATTATGGTGAGGATAAGTATCAACTTGAAGGAAATTCAGAAGAAACTCGAAGAAATAGGACAACTTGATAGTAGGTTGGATCAACTCAGTAGTGGATATGATCGATTCTTTGGGTACTTATGATATGGTGAGTATCTACAGGTGTTTTGGGGAAATACTCTTGGGTTTGGAAACTTGCGGGGCTTGGTTGAGTTGGAGAGATTCAGTTCCGATGACTTGGTTATGTGCAAATGGGTTTCGAAGAGTTCTCGATGGTTTCTACCACAGTTGGATATGGATATTTCCTACCGGCGTGAAGAGCATGTTGCTTATTATGATTTTCTCATGCATGGGATCATATGGAATATTTCTGACTGATCGGGTATGTATTCTGCTAGTGACTCAAAGTTGATTATGAGATTCTCATGCTTTTCATATGATGGCATGATATATGTGGTGTGTCTTGTGGGATTGAGGTTTGCATGTGCAAGGTCATGGTTCAGTTTTGAAGGGAAGATCATAAATTCTTAGACAATATGGACGGTTTTCGATGTTTAGATGAATGCCATAACTACTTGGTATTGCCTGAGAAGGGTGCACATCTGAAAAGGTGCACTGAGTTTTGACTTACAGATATTTTATTGGTATTGCGGTACTCGCCTGGTTGATCGACTGTTGACATTCAAATTTTTCTATATGGCACAAAAGAATTATCGAAGTATTCCTCGTGGGATGATCGTGTATGGGAGATGTGTTAGACATTCAGGCGGTGGAGTTGGGATCAAATATGGTGGTTTGTGTGTTCTATGGATTTGGAGACCAGGAGTTCTGAGAAGCAGATGTTTTGGTGGTTATGGACTATGAAGATGTGGCCAAAACTGGCCAGATGATAGTATGTGTTATGGTTTAGTCATTGTGAACTTTTGGAGGGTTATTTATCTATTCGTGGATGATCGGAGTTAATTTGGGGGCCCACTAAGGATGTGTATTCTACACCGGGTCGAATTTGGTGACTCATAACTGTTTGTGTCGAGGGGTGCGACATTGAGTTAGAGTTGAGCTTGTTAGTGTTCGGATATGTTGTATGAGTTACTCTTCTATGCTACAAGGGGTTGTAATTTATTGGTTTTGTGAACACATGATGCAATTCTGTTTGGGCCTTATAGCGGAATTCGAGCGAGATATTGATTGAGGTGTGGAATAGTTGATTGTGCCTTGGCTATGGTCTTTCTGAGCTGTGGTATATTGCATTAATTTCTTGTCCATGGTTATGGTCATGCACTTGTGTACTTAGTGTCGAATTGCTTATGGTTGTTGATTTTGACCATTGGGGCTCGAGGTATTTCATATGGATCAGTGTTTTGATGGGTCACGTATTACAGCTGGGTTATGATGGGATATGATCCCTTGTGACAGATTCGTGTATTTTAGTTCTACTGTGTGTGATGGGTTCTTAGCATTGCGTTGTGGTGGTAATTGTTGAGCTTGTAGAACAGTTCTCTCATTTGAGTTATTTTTTTTGGAGTGCATTTGAATTGTTGCGTATTAGTGCACGGATTGCACGGTTTATGGCTCTAGGTAGTATTGGTGTTCATGTCAGTAGAGTAGCTTGTATTTGATGAGATGAAGTCTTTGGGCCAGGAATAGTTACTATTGGATTTGATTACAGTATGTTTGGAGAAATAATATCGGAAGTCAGCTTAGGATTTGTCTTGGTTCTGATTGGACAAGAGAGGGCTCCATGAATTGTTGATCTGATAAGTGATTAATAGTTTCTACATGTTTCTTTCATCATCGGCACTGTATGAAGTTTTTAGAACGAGGTTTTATTTGATATGAGGTTCATTATCGGTATTTGGTGTGTTTTGAGCAGCTACTGTGGTCAAAAGTTATTGCTGTAAGCATCTGAGTTATGTGGTATATCATGTGACTACAACTTGGGTTATGGTTATGGCTCGGTACAACTTGTTAGACTTATATAGAGTGTAGGCGCGATATTCGGGTATTTTAAGGAATTTTGGTTGTAGAAATAGGATTCTAAGGTTTACGGTCTAAGGTTGGAGTAATGATCTTTAGTTATGTTGTGTTGTCGGGCTTATATGGATTAGGGTGATGTGGGATCACCCCCGAAAATGTGCATGGTAAGGTTACACAGTGGTTTGATGGCCTTGAAATGACTCTTGGCACGTTCGAGGACGAATGTATGTTTAACTGGGGGAGAATGTAATGACCCGACCGGTCATTTTGAGCATTTGCACTTCACTCGATTGTTTGAGGGCAAGAGTAGCTCCGTATGATGTATTATGACTTGTCGGTATCGACGGTTATGGGTTTTGAGGTAATTCAGAATTGATTTGGAAGAATGAATTTCATGATTCAGATTGTGATTCCAGGAATTGGAATATCTTCGTTATGTCATTTGTGATTTGTGTGCAAAATTTGAGTTCATTCCGAGTTGATTTGATACGTTTCGGGCGAGTTTTTAGAAGTCGAAAGTTCGAAAGTTCATTAAATTTGATTTGAGATGCGATTCGTCATTTCGATATTGTTATGCGTGATTTAAGGCCTCGATTAGGTACGTGTTATGCTATGAGACTTGTTGGTATGTTCGGACGGGGTCCCGAGGGGCTCGGGTGAGTTTCAGATAGGTTTGAGTTATGTTGCGCTCGTTTTTTTTATGTTTCGACGTCGTTTGTTCAAGCATAAATGGTACCACATTAAGCAAATGAGTTCCGATTTATGTTTTGATTAAACCATTATATCTGTATCGTAATTACGGAGCCATAGCAAAATGAATAGTCAAATTTGGACATCGTTTGAGGCGTTTATGGTCATTTTATTAAGAAATTGGGTTGACAGATTTTACTGATTAATTACGACATTGCCACTGACTTCGTATTTATAAATCTCCACAATTTTTAAATATTGAAACCAACATATCTCCTTCATTATAAGGTCAAATGGAGTGATTAAAAACCCTAACTTCACTGAAATTTCACAAAGGATCTATTGGAAGCATCAAAAGTGAGTTTTGAGATCGTTTGACATATGAAATGAGGCAGAACAGCTGGGCAAAAATATTTAATATCGATGGTTTGTTTAATTGGTCATATTTTGAGTTGGGGAGCTCGGATTTGGGTAATTTCTGAGGCGATGTTCACCATATGTTGGGGTAAGTGTTCTCTACTCGATTTTGGTTATATTTCATGAATCTATCATCATTTTTGGTAATTGGATTGTGAATTTTAAAGATAAAATTGAGAGTTTTTTCCAAAGTTTCATTGAGTAAAGTTTTGAATTTTGAACATCGATTCAGAGTCGGATTTGAGAGCAATTAGCATGGTTGGACTCGTAATTAAATGGGTTGTCTGATTTTGTGAGTTTCGACGGATTTCGAGGCACGAGCCCAGGTTTGACGTTTTGGTTGACTCTGGGGTTTTAATTAAAGATTCGACCTTTATCATTTGGAATTGTTTCCTTAGACATTATTTGATATTCTTGAGTTGATTTGGGCTAGTTTTGAACCGTTTGGAGGTCCGTACACACGGGATGACATTTTCGGAGCATCGTTTGGCTTGCTTGGTATTGGATTTGGCTTGTTCGAGGTAAGTAACACTTCTAAACTTGGTGATGAGGGTATGAACCCTTAATATACGTGTTATGTGTTAGGTGTTGAGGTGACGTACATGCTAGGTGACGGGCGTGTGGGCATGCACCGTGCGAATTGTGACTCTGTTATTTCTGTGGTAGTGTGTAGTTACCTGATCTTATCTATAACCATGAAATCTCTACGTATTAGAGCTATTGAGCTGTGATCTATGTTAGAAACCATGTTTAGGCTACATGCTTATTCTGTTGGGACATACTGAGGTCATTTTTGCTATTGAGTTATTTGCTCACATTGCAATTACATACTCAGTCGTACGCATTCATATGCATATTATATCTTAGTCTATGTTACCATTTATTGATACATCACATCATTATTTTTGGGCTGATTTTCATGACATTGTGAGCCCGAAAGACTAGAGAGATTGACGACTGAGCGAGGCCGAGTGCCTGATTGTGAGGATATTTATGGGATCGGACTGTATGCCGCAGTAAGTATATTGATTTATGATGGGAGCGGACTACACGCCGCAACAGATATTACTGATTAACACAATGATTGGCTTATTATTGCGCTTGGGCTGAAGGAGCCCCTCCGGAGTCTGTACATACCCCCAGTGAGCGCAGGTACCTACTGAGTGTGAGTGCCAAATGACTAGGATGATTAAGTAACTGTGAGGATATAAGTGATTGGGAAGACTGAGTGCATTGATTCACCCAGAGTATGCATATGGTTTCCTAACTGCATTGTATTATAGTTGGCATGCATACATTGACATGTAGGCATATAGATGTACTTTTCTCATGCCATTTAATAATTAAATGTTTTACCTATTGTTGGAAGTTTTTGGGAAAAATTACATTTTTCAAACTTACTCATATTTTTGGTGTTTTCAGTGAAAGATTTGGGATTTACTGTTATACTTGAAAAACATGCCTATTTTCAGTAACGGTGAACGAGCTGAGCATCATATTTCTTAATTATTTCTTGTACCATTTTATTTATATTGTTATGAACTGTCGCTGGTTATTAGAGTTAAACTCTGACCCTTGTCCCAGCTCGTATTACTTTCAACCTAAGGTTAGGTTTGTTAACTGGACGAAAAATCTTATCTTTTTCTCTGGCATAAAATAGCTCCAACTATTGTATCTTTTCTAGTGGTATCATTGACACGTCTATAAGTTATACAGACTCTCCATATTATAAGGGCTCTGCTAGGTATTGGTTCATTATTTTTATTTTATCTCTATTATTAGCTCCCTTTTTTGGCACTACCTGAATAGGATTTATCCAAGGGCTGTCTAAAATTGGGTAAATAATATATGCCGCCAGAAGCTTTACAATCTCCTTTTTCATCACTTCTTGTATTGCTGTATTCAATCTCCTTTGGGATTGTATTATCGGTTTGTAGCTATCCTCCATGAGGATGATGTGCATACAAATTGCTGGATTAATCCCTTTGATATCTTTTACGGTCCATCTCAAGGCTTCTTTGTGTGCTTTCAATACTTCAATCAATCTTTCTTCTTGTTCTGTAGTTAGAGAAGATGATATAATTACTGGAAATAATTCATGCTCAATATAAATATATTTTAAATGAGAAGGGAGAGTTTTGAGTTCAATTTTTAGTTGACTTCTTCTAATTGCATGCCTCCTTCCACATAACCTTTTCCCCAATATTTTTTCTTCACTTCTAATAGTCAAATCATCATTTTGCGTGGTCCCCGATTTGGCCTAACATTTTTCTATTGAGTCCAAAATTAATTTATCTTTTTAAATTCATCTGCAAGATTATTAATCAGGTCAATTGAAAACCATGAAGATGATGTATTTATGAGAATCTTACTATCTTTTGCATATCAAAAATAAATCTTTCTTCATTAACTCTGACAATTAGTTGTCTTTGCTGGACATCTATGATTGCCCTGCCTATTGCAAGAAATAGTCTACTCGAATTAATTGGTTCATCATGACACTCCTTCATTTCAAGTACTATGAAATCTACATGAAAAATAAATTTATATACTCTTACAAGCACATTTTTAATTATTCCCTTTGGTCTCTTAGTACTTTGATCTGCAAACTGAAAAGAAACACATGTGTCTTTCATTTCACCAATGTATGATTTTTATAAAATAGAAAATGACATCAAATTTATTGAAGTTCCAGAATCACAAAGTACCTTTTCAATGTATACTTCTCCCAGAGTACATGGAATGGTAAAACTTCCTGAGTCACAAGATTTTTGTGGCAGTTTATTTTGAAGTATAGCACTGCATTTTTCAGTAAGCACCAAAATAAGTAAGCTCTTATGCAATCGTACATACTAATTTCTCAAAAAATATCAAGCATGAGAAATATATAAACCATAGTGATGGTAATAGTAAGTACAACAGTACATAAACACGAGAAGCTTCCCAAACCTGGGACCACAAGTGCATGAGCAATCTAGAGAATATACAAAACTAATACAACTACTGTCTGAAATATAATAGACAGAAGTAGTAAACAAGGTAGAGGGAGACTCTGGTGCTGCAGATCGAAGCAAGGCAAGCAGCTCACCACTAAGTCTCCATAGAAGTGTGGCTACGCGCCCGCGTGACTACTGGTAGTACCTGTCTCAACACCTGCACATTCAGTACAGAAGTATGGCATGAGAACGTAAAACAACACGTACCCAGTAAGTGTCTAGTCTAATTTTGAAGAAGTAGTGACGAGGGGTCAACTTTGACTCTTACTAGTGGTCTAATAGTAATAGAAATACATAAAGTAGATATGGAGGATGTACAACAAGTAGCAACAAAATAGATAAAAAGATTTACAGTAATTCCCCACATGAATCTATATCAAATCACTAAACATGTCATACCCGGCCTTGAAGGCGCTAACTCAATTGTTACCATAACAAATCCAGTCTCAAGTATTATGCACGAATCTGCTAAGGCGAACGTTCCAACCCTATAGGAATAGTAATACTCAGTACTACCGAGGTGAACTACCTGATCCCGTAAGAATAGTGTTACCATACTGCCGAGGCGAACAACTCGATCCCATAAGAGTAATTTAATACACTGTCGAGGCGAATGACCTGATCCCATAAGAGTAGAGAAATTTACCCCGCTCACGAAAGTACATGCGAGTCGGGAAGACACGGATCCATAGTTCATCAAATATTTCCCAATTTTTTCAAAGTAAGAGGATAAATCAATATCTTTAGTCTAATCCTCAGTCTCAGTCATAATCATGCACAACTAAGGCATGATGTGAATCTAAGTCTACCCGGACATAACACAAATATAGTTACGTACGGACTCTCATCACCTCGTGCGTATGTAGCTCCCCACAACAAATAGCACACAATAATTAATACACCTAAGGGGATAAATTCTCTGTTACAAGGTTAGGCATGAGACTTACCTCGATTTCAAGTCCTCAATTCGGCTCTTTAACCTCACTAGAACTCCTCAAACGATGCCGACGACTCCGAAACTAATCAAAAGTCATATAAACTAATAAATATATGCTAAGAAGTTCATAATTTAGCTATTAAAATAATTTCCCCACCAAATCCGAGAAGTCCATATAAATCACTCCCTCCGGCCCACGTGCCCGGATTCTGAAAACTTTCAAGATAAATGTTACCCAAGACCTCACGAACTCAAATATATAATTTATTCCTAATTCCATAATCGATTGTGTGGTCAAATCTCATTTTTACCAAACCCTAGGTTCCAACAAAATCCCACAAATTATCCCTTAATTTAATGTTAAATCTACCCATAATCTGTGTATTTAACTCAAGAATTCATAGGGATCACTTACCTCTTGATATTGAAGAAAGTTTCCCGCAAAATGCTCTCAAATTTGTTAAAGACAAAGTGGAAAGTGAGAGAAAAGAGAATAAGTCCCGTAATAAATTCAAGTCTTCCCAATGATTAAATCTTCACAATCGCAGAAAATGCCTCGCGATTGCGAAGGACAAAATTTTCACTGCCATAAAACTCCTCATCACGTTCGCGGCCTCGCGGTCGCCTTTGCGATGCATCACTGCCCAGCCTTCCGCGTTCGCGATCCCCAAGTCATGTTCACGTAGGCCAAAAGCATCCCTGCCCAGCTCCTCCATTTCCTCTTCACGATCGCGGTTGGGCCTTGATCATGTCCAAAATACACCTTAAAGGAGATATAAAACGGTCGTTTGCAATAATAGAAACCCAACTAAGAGTCGGTCAAATCCACAGGGAGCTAAGACAGGGTTTAGAAGTATATATTTCGCTGTGAGTGATTGAATTATCTAGATTGCGATTCAACACAAAGATTTATTTTCTATTTCTAATTTTACTCTATTGATTGCAAAATAAAGGCTTTAATGCTTGATTCGTTAAATTGGGGTGTACTATAGCTATCAACTCTAATTTACCCACTCAGTACCTTTCGGTCAGAGAGTGGTTTTGCACAATTTGACTTTCTCAAGACCAAATGGGTATCACCCAAAACAGTTGATAAGAGCTCAAGTTGGGTTATTACTATTTTTAGGTTGAACCCTTTAATTGGGTTAATCAATCTCTCAATTGACACAATTCCTTATTAGCTAAGTTATCCTAGACTAAGTCTCTCTTTCTCAAGTAGAGACTAAGTCAAATAAGCATGAACTAATATTTGCAACCATTAATTCCACAATTAAAGCATGAACTAAGCTAATTAATAAATACCCAATCATAAACAAGCACTAAATTAGATACCCATAAGGATTACACACTAGGGTTGGGTCACAACCCTAGTAGAAATCTAGCTACTCATAATTAAGTTTGAAGAAAATAGAGAAGAACAACTAATTAAACTCATAATGGAAGCTAAAAATGATTAAATCTATTGTAAATATACCAAAGCAAACTAAAACTTCCTAAAATAGCAAAGAAAAACAGCTACAACAACTTAAGAGGTTCAAACTTGACCTAATTTTGTGAAACTCATCTATTTATACAAGGCCGAAAATTTCGGACAAAAATTCCCCTCGGGAGGTTCTGCGGCCGCACAATTCCATGTGCGGTTCGTAGATTTATTCATCTGGCCGGAGCTGGAGTTTTGCGGTCGCACAATTCTGAACTGTAGTTGCGAGGCATTCTTTTGTGGCCGCACATATCCGGACTGCGGCCGCAAGGCATTCTTCTGCGCTCCGCATATTTAGGACTGCGACCGCACAATTCTTGTGCGGTCCGCAATTCACTGAGGCTACGGACTTGGTCTTTTTGCATACTCTCTGATCTTCGACTCTTTGCCCAGGTTTGCAGCCGCATAATTCATGTGCGTTCCGTAATTTGCACAAATGTCTGCTACATTTTCCTTCTTTGTTTGCAGCCGCAGATGGAATTCTACAGTTCGCAATTTCTTCTGCAAAGCGCACATTTGTGCTTCCGCGGCCTTTATTACCTTATGCCTCGGACTACTCCTTTTTGAGTCGGGTTTCATCTTGGGAGACCAACTTCCAGCATTCGTGCAATTTTGCATAGTTTCACTAGTTTTGGGACACAATTCAATGCTTTTAGACTTAAACAAAAGCTAAAAGGCGCTAATAAGCAGTCAAAATTCTCACTTATCAGGCCTCCGTGTTCGCGAAGCACTACTAGGACAACATTCGCGATTGCGGACCCTTCTTCGCATTTAAGAAGGGAAATCAGTTGCCCCTCTAGTTTCCTTCTTTGTAATTGCAGGACCATTTTCACGATCGCGAACGACACCAACACTCCAACAGTTTTCAGCCTAGTTCAAACATGCTCTAGGTGGTCCGAAACACACCCGGACCACCTGGGACCCCGTCCAAATGTACCATTAAGTCCATAAACACATTGCGGACTTACTCGAAGCGTCAAAACACATAAAACAACAACAAAATCAAGAATCGCACCTCAAAACCTCATTAATCAACTTCTAAGCTTCAAACCCATTTCAACCAACTCCGAATGCGTCGAAACATACTTAGATAACTCAGAATGATGCCAAATTTTACGCACAAGTCATAAATCACCATACGGAACTATTCCCATGCTCGGGATCCCAAACGGACCTCGATTATACCAAAATCTACTTCAAACAAAATTTAAAGAACTTGAAAACCTTCAATGTGCCAACTTCAGCATTAAGCGTCAAAACGCTCCCGGATCAACCGAAACTCTATCCAAAGACATGCCCAAGTCCAAAATAATCATACGAACCTATTGGAACCATCAAATTCCGGTTTTGAGATCCTTTACTCAAAATATTGACTCAAGTCAAACTAGACATCTTAGGCCACTATTAAGGAACTAAGTATTCCGATTTCAACCCGAACCCTTCCAAACCCAAACCAACCATCCCCGTAAGTCATAAAATAGTAAAATCACATACAAAAAGTATTAATTAGGGGAACATGTATCTAGAAAGGAAAACAACCGATCGGGTCGTTATATTTTCCACCTCTTAAACAAACGTTCGTCCTTGAACGAGTCTAGAATCATACCCGGAGTGTGTAATAAGTGTGGATATCTGCTCTGCATGTCCTATTCGATCTCCCAACTTACCTCCTCGACTGGTTGACCTCTCCACTTGACCTTTATCACTAAAATATTCTTAGACCTCAACTGGTGAACCTGCCTGTCAACAATGGCAACCAGCTTCTCCTCAAAACTCAAACTCTCATCTAGTTAAACCGTGATGTAATCTAACACATGCGACTTGTCAACATGGTACTTTCGGAGCATAGACACATGGAAGAGCGGATGAAATCTCGATAGACCAGGAGGTAAATCAAGCTCTTAAGCAACCTCCCCAACTCGCGTCAACACCTCAAATGTTCCAATAAACCTCGGACTCAGCTTGCCTTCTTTCCGAACCTCATGATACCCTTCATTGGAGAGAATTTCAAGAGAACCTTATCGCCAACCATAAATGATAAATCATGCGCCTTCTGATCCGCGTAACTCTTGTGTCTGGACTGTGCTGTACGAAGTCGCTCTTGAATCAACTTTACCTTCTCCAAGGCATCCTTCACTAAATTAGTGCCATATAATCTAGCCTCACTGGGCTCAAACCATTCGATGGGCGAATGACATCGCTGATCATATGAAGCCTCAAATAGGGCCATCTCGATAATAGATTGATAACTGTTGTTATAAGAAAACTCGTCTAAGGGCAAAAATCATTCCCACTACCTTTCAAAGTCAATCACACACGCTCTAGCATATCCTCCAGAATTTGAACTGTCTGCTCCGACTGCCCGTCAGTCTGCAAATGAAAGATTGTGCTGAGCTCTACTTGGGTACCCAACTCGCTCTGTACTGCTCTCCAAAAATTCAAAGTGAACTGAGGGCCTCTATTTGAAATGATGCGAATGCTCCAGGCAGTCTGAAACACACCCGGGCCACCCGGGACCCCGTCCAAATGTTCCATTAAGTCCATAAACACATTGCGGACTTACTTGAAGCCTCAAAATACATAATACAACATCGAAATCAATAATCATACCTCAAAACCTTATTAATCAACTTCTAACTTCAAACCCATTTAAACTAACTCTGAATGCGTCGAAACATACTTGGATAACTCAGAATGACGCCAAAGTTTACACACAAGTCATAAATCACCATACGGAACTATTCCCAGGCTCAGAATCCCAAACAGACCTCGATTACACCAAAGTCTACTTCAAACCAAATTTAAAGAACTTGAAAACCTTCAATGTGCCACTTCAACATTAAGCGCCAAAACGCACCCGGATCAACCAAAACTTGATCCGAAGACATGCCCAAGTCCAAAATCATCATACGAACCTATTGGAATCATTAAATCCCGGTTCTAAGATCTTTTACTCAAAATATTAGACTCAAGTCAAACTAGACATCTTAGGGCACTATTAAGAAACTAAGTGTTCTGATTTCAAACCGAACTCGAACCAACCATCCCCGCAAGTCTTAAAACAGTAAAATCACATACGAAAAGTATAAATTAGGGGAATAGGGATCTAGAAAGGAAAACGACCGGTTGAGCCGTTACATTTTCCACCTCTTAAACAAACGTTCGTCCTCGAACGAGTCTAGAATCATACTTGGAGTGCTTAATAAGTGTTGATATCTGCTCTGCATGTTATATTTGATATCCCAAGTCGCCTCCTTGATTGGTTGACTCTTTATTTGGACCTTTATCATTGAAATCTTCTTAGACCTCAAATGGTGAACCTGCCTGTCAACAGTGTCAACCAGCTTCACCTCAAACCTCAAACTCTCATCTAGTTGAATCGTGATGTAATCTGACACATGTGACTTGTCAGAATGGTACTTTCGGAGCATAGATATTGGGAAGATCGGATGAACTCCCGATAGACTAGGAGGTAAAGCAAGCTCATAAGCAACCTTCCCAACTAGCCTCAACACCTTAAATGGGCCAATAAACCTCGGACTCAACTTGCCTTCTTTCTGAACCTCATGATACCCTTCACCGGAGAGAATTTCAAGAGAACCTTCTCGCCCACCATAAATGATAAATCATGCGCCTTCTGATCCGCATAACTGTTGTGTCTGGACTTTGTTGTGCGAAGTCGCTCCTGAATCAACTTTACCTTCTCCAAGGCATCCTCACTAAATTAGTGCCATATAACCTAGCCTCGCCCGGCTCAAACCATTCGATGGGCGAACGACATCGCCGATCATATGAAGCCTCAAATAGGGCCATCTCGATACTAGATTGATAACTGTTGTTATAAGAAAACTCGGCCAAGGGAAAAAATCAATCCCACTGCCTTTCGAAGTCAATCACACATGCTCTGAGCATATCCTCCAAAATCTGAACTGTCTTCTCTGACTGCCCATCGGTCTGTGAATGAAAGGTTGTGCTGAGCTCTACTTAGGTACCCAACTCCTTTTGTACTACTCTCCAAAAATGCAAAGTGAACTGAGGGCCTCTATTTGAAATTATGGAAACAGGCACACCATGCAACCGGACATTCTCCTGAATATAAATCTGGGCCAACCTCTCTGAAGAGTAAGAAGTCACAACTGGAAGAAAGTGTGCTGACTTGGTCAACCTGTCGACAATGACCCAAACCGCATCAAACTTCCTTAATGTCCGCGGCAACCCAACTATGAAGTCCATAGTGATACGCTCCCACTTGCACTCTGGTATAAACATTTGCTGGAGTAGGCCACCTGGCCTCTGTTGCTTATACTTAACCTACTGGAAATTTAGACATCTCGCTACATACTCAACTATATCCTTCTTCATCCTCTTCCACCAATAATGCTGCCTCAGGTCGCGATACATCTTTGTAGCACCCGGATGAAAAGAATACCGAGAATTGTGTGCCTCCTCTAGAATCTTCTCCCTCAAGCCATCAACATTAGGAACACATAGGCGACCCTGGATTCACAGAACACCATCCTCATCAATAGTAACCTCCTTGGAACCACCTTGTAGTATTATCTCTCTAATAATCAACAAGTGAAAATCATCGTACTAACGAGCCTTGATCCACTCACGTAATGAAGACTGTGCCACAACACATACAAGAACTTAATTGGGCTCTGAAATATCCAACCTTATAAGTCTGTTAGCTAAGGACTGAATGTCCAAAGCCAATGGCCTCTCATATGCTTAAATGAATGCCAAACTACCCATATGCTTGGCCCTTCGTCTCAAGGAATCAACAATCACATTCGCCTTGCCCGAATGGTAAAAGATGGTAATATCATAGTCCTTTAGTAACTCAAGCTATCTGCACTGTCTCAAATTAAGATCCCTCAACTTAAACAAATACTGCAAGCTATGATGATCGGTGTAAACCTCACAAGACACCCCATAAAGATAATACCTCCAGATCTTGAGAGCATGAACTATCGCGGCCAACTCTAATTCATGTACGGAGTAATTTTTCTCGTGGGGCTTCAGTTGACGTGAAGTATATGCAATAACTCGGCCATCCTGCATCAATACACAACCTAGGCCAACATGTGAAGCATAGTAATACACAATATACATCCCTGAACCAGAAGGAAACACTAACACCGGTGTTGTAGTCAAAGCGGTATCGAGCTTCTGAAAGCTCGCCTCAAAATTATCGGACCATCTAAACAGAGCACCCTTCTGGTTCAATCTAGTCAAAGGTGCTGAATAGATGAGAAGTCCTGCACAAACCGACGATAATAACCTGCTAACCCCAAGAAACTCCTGATCTTAGTCGCTGTGGTAGGATGAGGCCAACTCTGTACTACCTCGATCTTCTTGGGATCCACCTTAATGCCCTCACATGATACTACATGCCCCAAGAAAGCCATTGAGTCTAACCAGAAATCGCACTTAGAGAAATTAGCATATGGCTTCTGTTCCCGCAAGGTCTGAAGTACTAACCTCAAATGTTGCTCGTGCTCCTCCATACTACGCGAGTAGATCAATATGTTATCAATGAAGACAATGATAAATGAGTCAAGATACAACCTGAACACTCGATTCACCAAATCCATAAACGTTGCTGGGGCATTAGTCAAGTCGAAAGACATCACTAATAACTCATAGTGTTCGTACCTAGTCCGGAAAGCCGTCTTCAGAACATACGAAGCATGAATCTTCAGCTGATGATGCCCAGTTCTCAAGTCGATCTTAGAGAACACTCTGGCACCCTGTAACTGGTCAAACAAGTCATCAATACGTGGCAACATGTACTTATTCTTAATGGTGACTTCGTTCAACTAGTGCTAATCAATGCACATTCGCATACTCACATCCTTCTTCTTCACAAATAACACTGGTGCGCCTAAAGGAGACACACTAGGTCTGTAGTATGAGCACGTAAATCAATGCATACCCAGTAAGTATCTAGTCTAACCTCAAAGAAGTAGTGAACGAGGGGTCGACTTGACACTTACTAGTGGTCAAACAGTAATAGAAATACATAAAGTAGACATGGAGGATGTACAAAAAGTAGCAACGAAACAGATAAACATTTACAGTAATTCCCCACATGAATCTATATCAAATTACTAAACATGTCATAACGGGTCTTGAAGGCGCTAACTCAACTGCTACTAAAAAAATCCAGTTTCAAGTATTATGCACGAATCTGCCAAGGCGAACGATCCGATCATATAGGAATAGTGATACTCAGTACTGCTAAGGCGAATAACCCGATCCCATAAGAATAGTGTTACCATACTATCGAGGCTAACAACCCGATCCTATATGCTTCGTGCCGGTTGAAGCCCCATGAGAAGAACTACCATGCCCATGATTTGGAGTTGGCAGCCATCGTTCATGCATTGGAGATTTAGAGGCATTATCTCTATGGTGTTCCTTGCGATGTATTTACAAATCATCGGAGTCTCCGACACTTGTTCAAGCAAAAGGATCAAGATATGAGAGAGTGGAGATGGTTGGAGCTGCTAAAGGACTATGATATTACCATTTTGTATCATCCCGGGAAGGCCAATATGGTGGCTGATGCCTTGAGTAGAAAGGCGTTAAGTATGGGTAGCCTTGCATTTATTCCTATTAGTAAGAAACCG
Organism: Nicotiana tabacum; assembly: GCF_000715075.1. Lineage (NCBI taxonomy): Eukaryota > Viridiplantae > Streptophyta > Magnoliopsida > Solanales > Solanaceae > Nicotiana > Nicotiana tabacum. The sequence goes on from NC_134083.1 coordinate 53,236,403, forward strand.
CTTGCAGTTGATATTGAGGCCTTGGCCAACTAGTTCGTGAGATTAGATGTTTCGGATCCCAGTCACGTTCTAGCTTGTGTAGTTTCTCGGTCTTCCTTATATGATCGTATTAGAGAGTGACAGTATGATGATTCCTATTTTCTTGTCCTTAACAACACGGTTTAGCATAGTGATGCCAAGGATGTTACTATTGGGGATGATGGGGTGTTGAGGATGCAGGATCAAATTTGTGTGCCTAATGTAGATGGGTTACGTGAGTGGATTCTTGAGGATGCCCACAGTTTTGCGGTATTCCATTCATCCGGGCACCGCAAAAATGTACCAGGACTTGACGCAGCACTATTGGAAAAGGAGGATGAAGAAGGATATAGTGGGGTTTGTAGCTCGGTGCCTAAATTGTCAGCAGGTGAAGTATGAGCATCAGAGACCGGGTGGTTTGCTTCAGAGGCTTGAGATCCCAGAGTGGAAATAGGAGCATATCACCATGGATTTTGTAGTCGGGCTCTTACGAATTTCGAGGAAGTTTGATGCAATTTGGGTGATTGTGGATCGGTTATCAAGTCTGAGCCATTCATTTCAGTTGAGACTACTTATTCTTTGGAGCAGTTGGCTGAGATCTACATCCGCGAGATTGTTCGCCTTCACGGTATGCCGATGTCCATCATTTCAGATCAAGGCACACAGTTTACATTGCAGTTATGGAGAGCAGTGCAGCAGGAGTTGGGCACCCAGGTTGAGTAGAGTACAACATTCCACCCTCAGGAAGATGGACAATCTGAGCGCACTATTCAGATATTGGAGGATATGCTACGTGCTTGTGTCATAGATTTTAGGGGTTCTTAGAATCAGTTTTTGCCGCTCAAAGAGTTTGCCTACATCAACAGCTACCAATCGAGCATTCAGATGGATCTATGTGAGGCTTTGTATGGGAGGAGGTGTCAGTCTCCAATGGGATAGTTTGAGCCGGGTGAGGCTAGGTTGTTGGGTACCGACTTAGTTCAGGATGCTTTGGATAAGATTAAATTGATTCAGGATCGACTTCGCATGGAGAAGTCTAGACAGAAGAGCTACACCGATCGGAAGGTTCGTGATGTTTCTTACATGGTTGGGGAGAAGTTACTGCTCAAGGTTTCACCCATGAAAGGTGTTATGAGGTTCGGGAAGAAGGGAAAATTGAGTCCTCGGTATATTGGGTCGTTTGAGGTGCTTCAGAGGATTAGAGAGATGTCTTAGAAGCTTGCCTTGCTGCCTAGTCTGTCAAGTATTCATCCAGTATTTCATGTTTCTATGCTCTGGAAGTATGTCGATGACCCGTCTCATGTTTTGAATTTCAGCACGGTTCAGTTGGATGGTGATTTGACTTATGATGTGGAGCCGGTGGCCATTTTGGATCGGTTGATTCGAAAGTTGAGGTCAAAATACATAGCTTTAGTTAAGGTATAGTGGAGAGGTCAGCCAATTGAGGAGGCTACTTGGGAGACCGAGCAGGAGAAGTAGAGCAGATATCCATGCCTATTTGAAACTCCATGTATGTTTCTAGACCCGTTCGAGGATGAACGTTTGATGTAACAACCCAGCCGGTTGTTTCGAGTGTGGTAGCCCCATTCCCTCATTTACTACTCATTTTATGCTTAATTGTTGTTATGTGACTTGCCGGGGTAGTTGATTCGGTTCCGAAGATATTTCGGAATGCGATGAGACACTTAGTCTCAAGGTTGGAAGCTTAAGTTAAAAAGGTTGACCAGATGTTGACTTATGTGTAAACGACTCCAAAATGGAGTTTTGATGGTTCTGATAGCTCCGTTGGGTGATTTTGGACTTAGGAGTGTGCCCGGTTAGTGATTTGGAGGTATGTTGTTGATTTAGGATTGAAATGGCAAAAGTTGAAAAATTAAAAGTTTTAGAAATTGAAAAGTTTGACCGAGAGTTGACTTTGTGGTTACCGAGATCGTATTTTGGTTCCGGGAGTTGGAGTACGTCCGTTGTGTCATTTTATGACTTGTGTGCAAAATTTGAGGTCAATCAGACTTGATTTGATAGGTTTCGGCATCGATTGTAGAAGTTGGAATTCTTAGTCTTCATTAGTTTTGAATTGGGGTGTGATTCGTGTTTTGATGTTGTTTGATGAGATTTGAGGTCTTGCCTAAGTTTGTATCTTGTTTTAGGACTTGTTGGTATATTTGGTTGAGGTCCCGGAGGCCTCGGGTGGAGTTCGGATGGTTAACGGATCAAAAATGATATTTAAATCATTGCTAAAGCTGGGAGCCTTCTGGTGTGATTACACCTGTGAAGGGATTGGCCGCATGTACGGATGATGCAGCGCAGAAGTGGAGCTGGGATGGGCTGGGTTGTGATGCAGGTGCGAGCTGTCTTCCGCATCTGCGAGCCCGCAGGTGCGAGCAAGGCTCTGCAGATGCGGAGAAAGGGAGAGTAGGCTGTCGTCGCAGAAGAGGATCAAGGTTCGCAGAAGCGCTTCTGCAGGTGCGAAACTTGGAGCACAGGTGCGGGCCCTGTGGACTTAATTGACTTCGCAGAAGCAAAACTCTTATCGCATAAGCGATTCTGTTGGTGCGGATATTTGGCCCGCAGGTGCGAAGGCACTAGGCAGAATATTAAATTCGAGGGTTTTGTGATTTTTCTCATTTTGGACTTTGCAAACTCGGACTAAGGATTGATTCATATAGATTGAGTTGATTGTATTGAATTGTTTGTAGTTAGATTCGAGGCATTCGGAGGCCTTTTGCCAAGGCAAGGTCTTGTTGGAGTAGATATTTGCACTGTTTGAGGTAAGTAACACTTCTAAACTTGGTTCTGCGGGTATGAAACCCCGAATTTCATGTTATGTGATTGATGTTGAGGTGACGCGCATGCTAGGCGACGGGTGTGTGGGAGTACACCATAGTAATTGTGATTTAGTCAATTCCATGGAACTGTGTAGCTATCTTATCTAAACATTTTTACTGCACTCTATGTGTTTGAACTCTTGAGGTGTGATTTATGCTTGAAATCATGCTTAGACTATATGCTGATGCTATTGGGACCCATAGTGGTCGTTCTTTACTGTTGAGATATTTGCTTAATTACAGTTATGTACTCAGTTGCATTCATAATTACATATCATATCTCAGTCTCTGTTATCATGCATTGTCACACCTCATATCATTGATTTGGGCTGCTTAGCATGAGTGTTGTGAGCCCGAGAAATTGAAGAGATTGATGACTAAGTTGTGCCATGCTGTGAGTGCAATATTATATGTAGATCGGGTTTCACGCCGAAACATGCCTTATGGCTATATATACATGTGGATTGGGTTTCACACCACAACAATCCTTATGGCTATATCTATGTGAGTCAGGTTGCACGCCGCAACAAGCTTTATGACTATATATATATGTAGATCGGGTTACACGCCGTAACAGGCCTTATGTCTATATATATATATATATATATATATATATATGTGTGTGTGTGTGTGTGTGTGTGTGTGTGTGTGTGTGTGTGTGTGTGTGTGTGTGTATGTGTGTGTGTGTGTGTGTGAAATATTACCAAGCAAGGTAGGAAGGGGCTATATATGGATCGGGCTGAGCGCCACAGCAGGTACCGTCCAGTGTTGAGTGACTGAGTTTGACGAGCGAGAATTGAGATAGTCAGATTTAGTGCTCTGAGAGTGAGAGTACTTGGGGTTTTGGTGTATTGCATCACATACGGTATTCATATTGTCATGTAGACATAGAGATGTCATATCTCTCCTATCAGTCATACCTGGCATATTTTATATGTGTTGAACTTAATTGTTGAACCTAGAAGCATGTCTACATTTTCTGTATTGTTAAACTCTGTACTTTTACTGTATTTGTTTGAGCTCGTCACTTCTTTCAGTCTAAAGGTTAGACTTGTTATTTATTGATTTGGTTGTACTCACGCTACACCATTCACTTCGTGTGCAGATCCAGGTATTTCTAGGCATGGTGGTTGCTGATTCCTAGCGTTTCATCAATTCGGAGAATATCGAGGTAGCTGCCTTTGCGTCCGCAGACCTTGACTCTCCTCCTTTATCATTTAGTCTTGTTTATAGTGTTCTACTTTCCTAGAAAGTGTTTCATTGGTTAGTCTGTATTATTTTATAAACGCTCATGTACTCTGTGACACCCAGATCTTTTGGGAGAAATTTTTTGTACTGAGATACAGTGTTTACATCTAGTTTTTATGTTATTTTTACTTGTTTAAACCTATTTTCATATATTTGAAATTTAAAAATGTTGGTATGTGTGAGATGTCGGCTTGCCTAGTACCATGATAGGCGCCATCACGACATGTCGAGTTTTGGTTCGTGAACAAAGTCTCATAAATCTTTCCTTACTTTTACGTTAAATCTACCCATAATCAGTATATTTAACTCAAGAATTCATAAGGATCACTTACCTCATGATGTTAATGAAAATCCCCCACAAAATGCTCTCAAATTCGTCCAAGACCAAGTGGAAAATAAGAGAAAAGAGGCTTCTCGTATTAGATTCAAGTTTGCCTAGTGATTCCTTCTTCGCAATCGCGGAAAATGCCTCGCGATTGCGAAGGAAAAAATTGACACTGCCAAAAACATCCTCTTCATGTTCGCGGTCCGGCAGTCGCGTTTGAGATCCCCAACTCGCGTTCGCATAGGCCAAAGGCCTCCCTACCTAGCTCCTTCGTTTCTTCTTCGAGATCGTGGTTGGGCCTCCGCGTTCACGAAGCACTGCCAGGCCAACCTTCGTGATCACGGACCCTTCTTCGCGTTCGCAAAGGGAAATCAGCTTTCCCTCCAATTTCCTTCTTCGCGATCACGAAGCACACCAACACACCAGCAGGTTTCAGCCATGTTCAAACATGTTTCAGGTGATCCGAAATACACCCGAGCCACCCGGGACCCTGTCCAAATGCACTATTAAGTCCATAAACACATTGCAGACTTACTTGAAGCCACAGAACACATACAATAACACTGGAATCAAGAATCGCACCTCAAAACCTCATTAATCAACTTCTAAGCTTCAAACCTATTTCAACCAACTCAGAACGCGTCGAAACATACTTAGACAACTCGGAATGACGCCAAATTTTACTCAAAAGTCATAAATTACCATACGGACTTATTTCCGGGCTTGAAATCTAAAATGGGGCCTCAATTACACTAAAATCTATTTCAAACCAAATTTAAAGAACTTGAAAACTTTCAATGTGCCTACTTTCAACATTAAGCACTGAAACACTCTTGGGCCACTCGAAACTCGATTCAAAGACACGTCCAAGTCCAAAATTATCATACAAACTTATTAGAACCATCAAATTCCGGTTCCGAGGTCGTTTACTCAAAATGTTGACTCAAGTCAAACTTGGTCATCTTAGGCCACTATTAAGAATTGAGTGTTCTAATTTTAACCCGAACCCTTCTAAACCTGAACCAACCATCCCCGCAAGTCATAAAAAAGTAAAAGCACATACGAGAAGTCTGAATTAGGGGAACGAGGATCTAAAAAATAAAATGACCGGTCGGGTCGTTACACTTTGTTTAGTCTTTGATTAAGTTGTCATGGGCGCATCCTTCTTCCTTGACCTTTAGGTTCTTTCTTTTTCTTTTTTTTCATGTATTCTTTTTCCTATAAGAATTGTTAGAAAAGTGCGAGAATAGGATATAAATTGGTCATGTTTTATATTTAAAATATTATATTTTTATATTAAAATATATGAATGATTTGTATCCAATCAGGATACTAGGAATTCTCCTAAAAGTGATCATATTCAAAAAGCATGGATAAGATGGTTATTCATATTATCCGCCGATTAATCCATTTTCTATCCGTATTAAAAATAGGTCGGATCGGATAATTTATCAGTTTTTGAATTAACCGTCTTCGACCCGTCCATATTTGGCATAACCCGCCGTTTGCCACCCCTAGCCCTCGGATTAAATAGGTTTTACCCCTAGGGATACGTCCTTATGATAAGTTTTATGGAAAGTTTGGACGAACTTTAAACTTAGGTCATGTTTGGCACCCATCAACGAATTAGGGGTGAAATACAATGATTGCGACGTAAAATGTCTTTGGCTTAATGTTTCTGTTCTTTTTCGATGTTATTGGTGAGAAGTGAGTACGATGCCTAATTATTTTTGAAGAGAGGTCCATCCTTAATCACATTCCAACCTTTAAGTCATCGTATGATTCTAGATTTCCAGTCTAAGGTTTTTTAAGCAAATCTCCCAATTCTTGTGGTCCTTATTTACTTTTTTTTGGTGGTATAGTCGGCCTAACTTTCTAATTCCATACTACTAAAAAAGGATTTTGCAGCATATTCTTTAATTAGACATCCACTTAGTGTAGAAGAAAGTTTTTGTTACTTTGAGATCTCGAAATTTCATTTCAAATTTGAATGTGGACTCATTTTATGGCTTCATGTGGTTTTGATCAAAATCATTAATGTAAACTGTTTACCCAAAAAATGGATAACAATTGAATTTATACGCGGCTCTAAGGATATGTGATATAAAAAGCTACTGAGAAATATATATATATATATATATATATATATATATATATATATATATATATATATATATATATATATATATATATCGGTACTGAAATTGGTTATAAAAGAGATAAATATAAACCAAATGAATCAATTAGCCTTAGCCCTGAAGTTCGGTCACCCTCAAAACAAGTGAGGATCCAGCTAGTGTATGGATAGAGTAACAAAAATAATCAAGCTTCAAGAAAGTAATGTATTATTTTTATTGCATCAGAAAATGTGTGCTTCTACAAATGATCAAACCCCCTTTATATAGTGGGGAAGTCCTATTTTGAATATAATTCTAAATACATAAGGAATTCTATGATAGATTAATTAATTGGCCTCTCCTTGATATACGCCGGGATTTTCGCCGACATTCTCGCCCTAATTGCGGATATACCGGCTTTTTTGTTTTTTGGATTGATCTCGATCTTGGTCGTTCATGATCTTGACCGGTCTCTATTTTGCTCGGTCTCGATCTTGGCCGATCTCAACCGGTCTCTATTCTGCTCGGTCTCAAACGTGACTGATCTCGATCGGTCTCTATTTTGCTTGGTCCCGACCAAGATCGATCTCGACCAGTCTCTATTTTGCTCAATCTCGATCTTTTCCATTCTTGATCTTGGTCGGTCTCTGGGTCACGAGCTCTGCAACCTTAACTTCTCATCATAGCTTGATATTATACGAGGTTGAACCTTGATCTATCATGTTCTAGTATCGATCAGTCATATAAAGGGCAAGCTCGGTTTTGACCGTATACAGATAGTCCCCTCGTTTCTCGGAAAGAAGATGGCGAGAAATGATATGAATTTCCGAACTCCGACTTGATGGGTAATGACGTCAGCGACGAGCCCGATTATGACGTATGTGATGAAACGTCCCGTTGGTCCAGTTACCAAGGCATTAAATACCTGTCAACTATAGGTTCCAAACCGTCGCCATCAACCTATAAGAACCCAATCTTTTCTCATTCAAACTTTTCACTCAAAGCTTCTTCTCTACTCTTGCATCTTCTTCAGAAAATCCATTTGCTTCATAATTTTCACACCCAAATTTCTGGAACTCCAATTAAACCACATACCACCCTAATTCTATTTTCCTTTGTTCATCAATGGCGAAAACCTCCAAAACAGTTCCGCAAAAAGAAGTCGCTTCTTCATCACGACCCGTCGGTGGTGAGGATGCGGCGGAGCCCCACCCTGAGAAATTTGCTCCGATAGGGTGCTCAACCGTCATTGACTTTAAGGTCAAAAAAGCCTCCTCGGTACTGGGCCGTTGTGAGCCGATCTCGAGGTACAAGTGTTCAATCACCGAAAAAATCCTCGACAAAGTGAAAAAGGAATGCAACTGGGGCGAAAAGCATGTGGTAGTCCCATCGCCTGAAAAATCGATTACTACCCACGTGGAGGGGTTCTTAAGTGTTTATACTTACCCCTTCACGTTGGGTCCCTTAGACCCTGTCATCGTTGCCTTCTGTAAGAGATACGATGCGACCCTCGGCTAGATCCATCCTTATTTTTGGAGAATAGTGATTCTCCTACGATTCTTCTCGAGCAAAATCGAGGGGTGTCTTTTCACCCTCGATCAACTTATGCGCCCTTACAGTCCCCGACTCTATCAAGGAGGGCTAATAAAGCTTGCTCGTCAAGCCACCAAAGCCCCGTTCTCGAGCATAGACGAGACTCATGACCGAGGTTGGATGGACTGATTTGTTCGAATCAGGACTTCGGACCTAATCCCAGCTGAAGACATGTCGTTTCCTGAGAAATGGAATATGAATCATGAGTAGTATTCCCCTTCGAACGTTCAATTTTGTGGTTCTGATTATCATTTTCTTTATCTACTTTTTCTATGTTGTTACAGCTATGGCCCAGATGGTGGAACCGATTTCTGAACTTAAACAATGGGTTGAAGGTCCGGTGTTACAGAGATCATACTCCGAGCGTGCTTGTATGGAATTATCAAAGGGTCGATGGGAGGCCCACATTCATGGTAAGTTTCTTTCTCAGAACGGTTATCGTTTGATCTTCTTCTCTTGCTTACTCCCTTTTTTTCTTTGTAGGCCTCGGGAAGGACATTGCCATGAGTCCCCCATCTGGTGACGAAGAAGTCTTTGCTACGAAGCAGGCCAAAGAGAAGAAGAGAAAAGGGGCTTTGAGTTCCCCGGTCTTGGAAAAGGAAAAACCGGCGAGGAAATCTCGCAAGCCTAAGGGGGGCTCCGATGTTATGCTTTCGGACTTGATCCGCCGATTAAGGGATGAGATTGAAGAAAGAGAAGAGGAAGTAGCCTGTGTGTGGGCTAATATTGTGATACAAAAATCCTCTGAATCAACGGAGGTTGATGAGGGAACTCTGGCCATAATTCCTGAACTAAAGAAAATTGAGGCCACTACGTCCTGAGCTGAGATGGTCGAAGGAGAGACCGGGGGTGAGGCTTCTCGGGTAGCGGAAGATGTCTCAAAGGACAAGCTCGGGATGGTTGATATTTCTAGATCCCCTCAGATTTTGGACGCTATGATCCGTGAGGCCAACATGTTAGAAAGTCGATCTTACGAGGGTATTCAGGGGGCGCCTGATATCCATGGATTTTTTGATGGGCTCGAGTCAGCTGCCTCGGAGGATATTACTGGGTTCGGTGAATTACCGGTACCGAAGAAAGTATCATGGTCGGGCGCTATCGGGTCTTCATTGAGCCCAAAACTGGTGGACCGATTCCCGGCCCAGAGTGTTAATCTTGATCGAAGGTGGAAAATAGTGCTTTCCATCCTGGAGGATGCCCGAGTTTTCTCTCCCCCCGTAGGGATTTCTAGTTACCCTAGATCCTTGGTGACAGAGAAGGATCAAGTCGTGATGAATGCGGTAGGAGCCGCTTGCCTTTTCAATGAGGCCCAACATGCCCTGAATCGGGTAACTTCGAGTGTACATCTATTGTTTCTTTTATACTTAGAGTTGTAGATAATTCTAACATCTTCTTCCTAGTTTTCAGGCTTCGGTGTTGCATCACGAGGCTTTCCTCTGAATCCGAGAGGAGCATGAGGCTGAGGTTCGGGACCTCACTGAGAAGAGTGACACCTACAAGCTTCTTAGTGAGAAGCTTCAGGCAGATTTGGTAACGGCTCAGGATGATCATGCCAAGATGGATGAGCAGGTATTTTGAGTGCTTCACGATAGCGAAGATGAATTGGAAATAACTACTAATGATCCGATTCTGCAGGTCCGACAGAGGATCGAATAAATCGGACGGCTCCAAACGCAGGTGAATGCGATACAGGCCGAAGTGGAAGAATTTAAAAAGAACATGGACATTCTAGCCTTGAAAAAGGAGATCGTCCAAGCTCAACTGGAGTCAGCCGAGACCAGCTGAGACCCAACTCCAAGATACGAAAGAGAAAAGAAGATTAAAGAGGTTCAGTATCGGTTGGATTTGGCAGTTTTTGATAAGGCAAGCTTAGCCGATAAATGTGAAGTGGCCAGATCCGAGGTGGCCGCACTAGATCTGAGGTGGTCGTGGCCAACAAAAGAGCGGATGCTAAAGTGGCCCAGTTTAGGTTTGATGTCGAAGTCAACCAGGCCAAGGCCAAAGGCATGGTTGAACATGTGAAATGGCAGGCCCGAAGGGAAGCCCTCGAAGGGGTTCAGGCCCAGGGCTTTGATATCATGGCTGATATCGAAAAGGCCAGAGTAGAGGAAGATGGTGCCCAGAAGCTGGCCTTCCCTGAGGAAGACTCCGAGAGTTCATGTGAATCCAAAGACGGAGAAAATCCCGAGAGTGGAGATACAACATCCGATGAAGACCAAGACACATAGGACTTTTTACTTTTTGCATTTTTTCCGAGGTTGTTTTTGGTCGTTATAAGGTTTTGTGTTAGGCCGATTTGGTCTTTGTATAAAATTTTGTATATAAATATAAGGCTTTTCTTTCCCTTTCGGCTCTCATATTTTCCTTTTGCGTTGTTAATTATATTTACAAAGTATGAAATGCCTTAGCATAAAATAATAAGGTTGTATTCGAGGGTTCTAACAAACCTTGCCTTTCCAGCCTCTCTGGGTTAAGGCGTTATTGGGGTTCGATGTTACCCAAGTTTTTCTCCGAAAATATATTTAGTTTGAGACTTTGCCGAGGGTAGCCTTCAGAACTGGTTTGTGAAAGAACTTTTTAAATTTTCGAATGCCTATATCTGTAATAAATTTCGGACATCTCTGAACCGTGTTATGTTAGCCGTAGCCTTTTAGTTCAGGAGCAACCCATTTGGCTTATTTTCCCGTTTTATCAGGGCTTGCCCGAGATAATAGTCCCTGAGCGGGGCGGCCGTGATCTTTAGAAATCGGGTAGTTGCGTATTAGGTCTTTTTGTCCCGCGGCCCGATTACTTGAGCTGTTTGAGTCAGACGACAGTCCCCAGGTGAGGGAGCAATCGTTCATATTCCGGTTAAGCACTGCCCTTTGGGCTCAATATTAAAAACATGAGATGTTTGTAAGCAAAGTACTTTACTTTATTCTTGATAAAAAATGGGGCCCGAGCAATCTTTGTGGGTACGGTTCATTTTGACCGTTTGACCCATACAATAAATCTTATATATTGAGACCCTCCCATTATGAAGTAGTCTTCTCGTTAGAGTTGGCATTCGAAGCTACCGCATATCTGAGGGTAGTCCCCCAGTATTTGAGGTTGATTGCAATAGAAACTTGAATATTATTGGATTGATCTTTGGTGCCGATTCATAATCGGGATTGATTCTAAGTTAGCACGATTCATTGTTGCCTCGTTAAAAACCTCGCCGAAAAAACCCATTTGGGATAAAACTTGGTCTGAGGAAAAAAGAGTGCAACACATGCTGTCAGAATAAAGACTTCGTGTCGTTAGCTAAAAATCCATCATCGTTTCTTTTCAACCACCTGTATGTGTTAATCTGAAAATAGAAAAGGAATGAAAAAAAGGCGTACCTTAGCAGTAGTACCGTTTTAGGTGAGATATGTTCCAATTGCTAGGTAGTTGTTCCCAATTCATTGTTTCGAGCTTGTAGGACCCTTTCCTGGTGACCTCGAGAATTTGGTACGGTCCTTCCCAATTCGGACTCAATTTCCCTTCATTGGGATTTCGGGTGTTGAGGGTAACTTTTATCAGCACTAAGTCCCCGACCTTAAAATATCGAAGGTTGGTTCTTCGATTGTAGTATTTCCCGATCTGTTGCTTTTAGGTGGCTAGTTGGATAAGGGTTGTTTCGCGCCTTTCATCCAATAGTTCTAGGCTTGTATTCATGGCCTCATCATTTGATTCCTTTGTTGCATATCGGGACTGGATACTTGGCTCTCCGACTTCGACCAGTATTAGAGCTTCGATGCCATAAACTAATGAAAATGGGGTAGCCCCGGTACTGGACTGCGAGGTTGTGCGGTATGCTCAGAGAACTTCGGGTAGAATTTCCTTCCACTTTCCTTAGGTGTCGGTTAGCCTCTTATTAAGATTTCGGATGATGGTTTTGTTGGTCGATTCGTCTTGCCCGTTTCTTCTGGGATGATAAGGTGTTGATAAGATCCTTTTGATTTTGTGATCTTCGAGAAATTTGGTTACTTTGCTGCCGATGAATTGTTTTCCGTTATCACACACAATTTCGGATGGCATCCCGAATCGACATATGATGTGATCCCAAATGAAGTTGATGACTTCATTCTCCCTAACTTTTTTCGAAGGTATGTGCTTCAACCCATTTAGAAAAATAGTCAGTCATAAATAAAATAAATTAAGCTTTACCTGGTGCCCACGGAAGAGGGACAACGATGTCCATTCCCCACTTTATAAATGGCCATGGTGACAAGACCGAATGGAGCGATTCCCCGAGTTGGTGAATTATTGGTGTATGCCTTTGGCATTTGTCATATTTTGGAACAACCTCTTTTGCGTCATTTTTCATGTCGACCCAGTAATAACCGGCTCTGATAACCTTCTGAACCAATGATTCAGCATCGGAGTGATTCCCGCAAGTGCCCTCGTGAACTTCCCTCAAAACATACTCGGTGCTTCCTGGTCCCAAACATACTGCTAATGGACCATAGAACATTCTTCTAAACAAGGTTCCATCTTCGGACAAGATGAATCATTCTGCCTTTGTGCGCAGGGCCCTCGATTCTTTCGGATCTGATGGAAGCTTTCCAGTTTCAAATATTCTATGTATTTATTTTTCCAATCCCAGGTCAAGCATGTGGAATTTATCTCGGTGTGTCCTTCTTCGACTATGATCTCATGAGTTGCACGACGGCCCCCGAATCGAGCTCGTTATCCTAGATTGATGACCCTAAGTTGGCGACGGAATCGGCCTCACTATTCTGATCTCAAGGCACATATTGCAAAGTCCACTCCTTAAATCGGTGCAAAGTTACTTGAACTTATCTAAGTATCTTTGCATTTGTTCTTCCCTAACTTCGAAGGTTCCGTTAACCTGATTCACTACGAGGAGGGAGTCGCATTTGGCTTCGGTCACCTCCGCTCCCAAGCCTTTGGCTAGTTCGAGACCTGTAATCATGGCCTCATATTCGGCCTCATTGTTAGTCAATTTCACAGTTCTAATAGATTGTCTAACCACATTACCTGTGGGTGATTTTAGTACGATGCCGAGCCCGAACCCTCTTGCGTTCGAAGCACCGTCTGTGAAGAGGGTCCATATTCCTAAGGACGTACCCGAATTTATCAACAGTTCTCTTTCGACCTCGAGTACTAGGGCCGGCGTGAAGTCATCTACGAAGTCTGCCAAAATTTGAGACTTAATTGATGTTCGGGGTGGATATTCAATATCATACCCGCTGATTTCTATGGCCTATATGGCCAACCATCCCGAAAGCTCGGGTTTGTGCAAAATATTTCGAAGTGGATAAGTCATCACAATACATATGGGGTGACATTGAAAGTAAAGTTTTAGTTTCCTAGAGGCGTTTATCAAAGCAAGCGCCAATTTTTCTAGGTGGGGATATCTAGTTTCGGCCTCACCTAAGGTCCGGCTGACATAATAAATGGGAAATTGTGTACCTCGTTCTTCTCGGACTAGGACTCCACTTACCACTACCTCTGATACTACCAAATATAAGTAAAGTTGTTCGCCTGCCCTTCGCGTGTGAAGCAGCAGCGGGCTCGATAAGTACCGTTTAAGTTCTTCCAAGGCCTGATGGCATTCCAAGGTCCATGTGAAATTATTTTTCTTCTTTAGTAAGGAGAAAAATCGGTGACCCTTATCGGAGGACCTTAAGATGAATCACCCCAGGGCGACCATGCACCCGGTTAACCTCTGCACGGCCTTTACGCTGTCTACCATTGTGATTCCATTGATAGCTATCTCGATTACTCGGTTGGATACCATGAACCTGAGAAATTTTACTGACCCGACCCCGAATGCGTATTTTTTCGGGTTCAGCTTCATGTTGTATTTCTTCAATATACTGAGAGTTTCCTGTAAGTGCTTTAAATAGTCCTATGCTCGCAGGGACTTAACTAGCATGTCCTCAATGTAAACTTCCATAGATTTCCCTATTTGTTCTTCGAACATCCGGTTTACTAGGCGTTGATAAGTGGCACCAGCATTTTTTAATCCAAATGGCATTACATTGTAGCTAGTAGGTACCATATTTAGTGATGAACGAGGTCTTTTCCTGATCATCCGGGTTCATCTGTATTTGGTGATACCCAGAATAGGCATCGAGAAAACTGAGGATCTCGTGGCCGGCTGTGGCATCGATCATGCGATCGATATTAGGTAAGGAAAAAGAATCCTTGGGGCATGCTTTATTTAGATCCTTGTAATTTACACACATTCTAAGTTTGTTTCCTTTTTTAGGGACTACTACGTTTGCTAACTATTCGGGGTATTTTACTTCATGGATGGACCCTATTTTAAGAAGCTTGGTTACCTCGTCTTTGATGAAAGCATGTTTGATCTCGGACCGGGGTCTTATTTTTTGCTTCACCGAATGGAACTCCGGGTCTAAGCTTAGTTTATGGGTGGTGATTTCTAGTGGGATCCATGTCATGTCAAGATGGGACCAAGCGAAACAATCCATGTTAGCTATAAGAAATTGAATAAGCTTTTTCTTGAGCTCGGGATTTAACCCTGTGCCCAATTTTACCTTTCGTTCGGGCAGATGTTCGATTAGTATGATTTGCTCCAGCTCTTCGACCGTTGATTTGGTAGCATCGGAATCATCGGGGGCTATGAAGGATCGAGGGACCCCATAATCATCTTCTTCGTCAGTCCCCTGCTTCTCTAGTTGGGTCGAGGCTGGCGTTTGTGATTGCTATTTGGTCTCCTATTTTCCCTTCAAATTTGACCCCTTTGTCGATGAGAGTGCTGACATCAGAATCACTTCGTCAACGGCAAATTGATTGTTTTGACATCGGGTTGCTCCCCGTAGATTGTTTTGATTCCCTCCGGTGTTGGGAATTTTAGAACCTGGTGAAGGGTCGAGGGTACACTACCAAAAAAAGGGGTAAATTGTGGAGGTTTATTTGCGGAGGGTATAAGTAACCTCCGCAATTTGCATAATTTTGTGCCAATATATTAGCCCCCACAAAATTATACAATTTACGGGGGTCTAAAATATCCGTAACCCTAAAATAATAGCGGGTAATTTATTTCATACTCCTTCCATTGTTTCCCCAATCTTTTTCGCCCTAGAAACTTCTGCCTCACAACAACAAAATATACTGTCTTCTTCTTTTTCTTCCCCAATCTTCTTCTTCTAACTTCTGTTTTCCTCACAACAACAATTGCTTGATTGGAAGAGACAATATCCAAATCTCTTTTCTTCTAACTTCCGCCTCACAACAACAATCGCCACCGCTTTTACATCTCCTAGGTTTGATTTTTCTCTTTCTTTCCTTATTTTCCCTCATGGGTTTTCTGTTAATTTTGAATTTTTGTGTGTATTTTGGTCGATATGTATGAATTTTTGTGTTCTTTTTCCTTGCTTTCTTTGTTCTTTTGGGTTTAATGGTCGATCTCTCTACAGAAAGTTTTGTGTGCTTTTGTTTCTTTGTGTATTGAGAGCTTCTTGGACGCAACTTGTTTTAAATGGTTGTGCTGATTTCCTGATTACAGACTTTGAAATCTTTGTTGCCGTGGACTACTGTACATCTATTGCTGCTTCACCTATCTGCTCTTATGTATGGCTATTACTATTTGCTATATTCAAGCTAGGACTAGGTTACTTTAAAAATTGTTGTATCTTTTGATTAGTGTATTGTGGATTGATGTCAGTTTTGCTATCTAATATTACCCGTACTTCCTATTTCTTGTATGTTTCCTATCTGAAAATCTTTTTAAATGATCTGGAGAATATGGAGTTCTTCTAGGTCTTCAATCAAGTTGTTAATATTTGAACTTGAAGATGTTGCCTTCATCTCCTTATATTCTTGAACTGCTTGTTCAAATAACAATTATCAGTAAAAGTCTACTTTTTTATATTCTATGATACAATTTTTATATTTTTAAATTGCTTGTTTCATATGGTCAAGTTGTTCTTAGTTTCACAGTAATAGTATCTTTCAATATAATGAATTATTCAAACCTCTCTATACCATATCTCTTACCTTCACTTTTTTTCTTCTATTTTTATTTATTAATGATTTACATGGAGATACCAAAAGGCTCAAATTGAAGACTAGAGAAGCATTAAGTTTACCTCAGGGAGAACGTGTTGTGGTGGAGTTTGATTGCTTGGATCCGATTGACGAAGCACAAGGCCTTCTTGCAGGCGTATATGGCCTTTTAGAAACTGACTGTACCATATTTCCAATTAGCTTTGATAAATGGTCGTATATGCCTAAGTGATACTTTAACGACTGCTTTAATAACATTATAAAGGTATAAGCTCTATATCTTTATAACTATATCTCTATTTTGTCTTTTGTTTTTATAATTGTATATAAAAGATAAACTAACCAAAATTTATTTTTGAAGCCTCATTTCTGTTTTATGACCGTTGAGGAAGTTGCACGAGAATATGTTTATCGCTCTACTGCAAAGAAGTGGGCTGCAAGTAGGCAGAAGTTATGTTATGAGTTTAAAGACCCACTTAAAACCAAAGATGAGATTATGGATAATGTTCCGGTAGATATTACTCGGGATCAATGGACTTCCTTTGTGAACTACCATTATAAAGAAGAAACTCAGGTATTTTTCTGAAACGTCACATTGAAATACATAGAAATATGATTATTCGTTTATATAATTGACTTAAATGTATCTTATTGTTAGAACGTGTGTAAAAGAAATGCTGAAAATCGGAAGAAACAAACAGTTCCACACACCGGTGGCTCCAAACCTAATTCTAGAAGAAGGGCTGAAATGGTGAAAGATGTCACATTATTTACCTTACTTTACTATTTAAATTTTATATATTGTATCTATTTCTTTTTCCTTTTACATTATTTGCCTTTTTTTCTTGACAATGTATTTGGACTTGTCTCATAATCAATTTATTGGTTACCAGCATGCTGCTTTTACAGCTACACTTTGTGACCTACAGACAACTATCTGTAACCACAAAAGCTCTATAACCAGGTGAAATGGATGATGTTTCAATTAAAATATAAGAAATAACTTTTAAGCATTGAGGTGGATGAAGAATAAGATATCTGAAGGGAAGGAGGAAGTGAGACAAGCAAAAACAGAAAAAAATGAAGGATATTAGTATGTTTTATACCAGGATTTAAAGTTTGTAGTTGTGTAAATAAATACACATACTACTCTAAACATGTCATACACAAGTAGAAATAACTTGCATAGAATCCTAATGTAGAGTAGTTACATGACAGAATCCTAAAATAGAATTTCACAGTATGATCCATGACAGAATTCTCATAAGTAATGTCTTTGGCACAAGAAGACTCAATGGAACTTCAAGTAATATCTCCAAGTGAAAAGTGTATTTTATTTCTCATTGAGATAATTTTATCTCAATGACTTGTTTCCTGATACTCCTCTTAATAGTTGTATTTTTGTTTTACTTTTTGCTGTAGCCAAGTGATGCAGCTAGTGGACCCGTTTCACCGACGGATGCAATAAGATCTTCTGGCGCTAGTAATCCTAGTGACAACCATTGAGATTCATTTTAATTGAAGCGGATGTATTAGGAAAATATAGTAGCTGACTAATATAGATGGTTAACTATGTTCTAATTTAGCTTGATGACATATGATACTACTCTGTCATAGTAATTTTCACGGTTAATGAAATGTTGATGTTGATTAATTTTAATATTTTGGTTTGAGCATAAATATTTCAACTGATAATAGGGAAAAAATATGGCAAATTAATGATAAAAAATTAATTCTATAATATCTTTAAACATAGATGGGGATAAAAACCCCAAAAAGAAATTGAACAGATCCTGATGGTGTACACATAAGAAATTGCGGGGGTTTACAACCCCTACACTCAAAAAAATTAAATTTTAAAAATAAAAATCTATTTTCGCGCTTGAAATTGCGGAGGTTAAAATTGTAGTTTGCGGAGGTTTCTAACCTCCGCAAACTACAATTTTAACCTCCGCAATTTACCCATTTTTTTAGTGGTACTACTCTTATGTTGTGGATCCATGGTCTCCCGAACAGGATGTTATACCTCATGTCGCCTTTGATCACATGGAACTTCATCTCTTGGATGGTCCCGGCCATATTTACTTGCAAAGTACCTCGCCCTTAGTAATTTCACATGCTATGTTGCATCCATTTAGCACTAGGGCAGCGGGCAAAACCTCGTCTTGTAGACCGAGTTGCTCTACAACCCTCAATCAAATGACGTTGGCCGAACTACCTGGATCAATTAGCACACGCTTAACTTGAGTCCTATTCATGAGTACAGATATTTCCAGTGCATCGTTATGGGGATGCATGATTCCTTCTGCGTCTTCGTCGTTGAAGGACAAGGTTCCCTTCGATATATAATCCTGAGCCCGAGATCGCTTCTCCCTTATGATTGACACCTTAGTGCATTTTAGCACTGGCCCTTGGGTAACATCGATCCCTCTGATAAATATATGAATAATGTGTCGCGGTTCTTCTTGTTCGTTTTGTTTATTGAACTCTCTGTTTTTGAAGTGATTCTTGGCCCGATCACTTAAAAACTCTCTAAGGTGCCCTTCACTGAATAACTGGGCTACTTCTTCTCTCAACTGCCCGCAATCTTCCGTTCTGTGGCCATGGGTTCCATGATACTTGCATACTTGATTGGGATTCCTCTGGGCTGGATCAGTCTACAGAGGCCGAGGCCATTTAGTATCTTTGATGCGTCTGATAGCCGATACGATGGCGGATGCATCAGTATTGAAGTTATACTCCGACAATTGCGGTGCTTCCTGAGGTCCGGTATGCCTGTCGAAACCATTCTTGCTCACGAGCCCTGGCCTCGATCACTTCTCCTTTCACCTCGTACGGAGTTGTGCCCAGGTCCGTTGTCCCTACGATCTCTATTATATGGCTGGTATCAATCCCTGTTCAACATTGGTTCTCGATCGACGTTCCTTTTGGTAATGGATCCGGAAGGAGCCCCCAGATGGTCGTCTTTGATTCTAATCTTTGATTGATATCTATTATGTATATCGGCCCAGGTAACAATCGGGTACTCAATCAAGTTCTGCTTCAAATATTGTGAAGCCACTGAGCTTTGTTCATTTAGTCCTTGGGTGTAAGCTTGAACGGCCCAATCGTCTGTGACCTGTGGTAGATCCATTTGTTCCATTTGGAAATGAGATACAAACTCTCTGAGCATCTCGTTATCTTTCTGCTTTACCTTGAAAAGGTCTGACTTTCTAGTCTCGACCTTTATGGCTACGGCGTGTGCTTTTACAAAAGAATCTGCAAGCATGGCAAAAGAATCGATAGAGTTAGGTGGTAAATTATGATACCATACCAATGCTCCCTTTGGCAGGGTTTCCCCGAATTTCTATAGGAATACGGATTCGATCTCGTCGTCCTCTAGATCATTCCCTTTAATGGCACACGTGTAAGAGGTGACATGCTTGTTGGGGTCGGTCTTTCCATTATACTTAGGAATCTCGGGCATGCAAAACTTCTTGGGGATAGATTTGGGAGCCGCGCTCGGGGGAAGGGATTTTGTACGAACCTTTTGGAATCCAAACTTGTCACAACCCTAAATCCCACCACAAGTGTCGTGATGGCGCTTAGTCTCTAAGACTAGGTAAGCCGATTATAATAACAATTCAAGCCTTTTTTTTAAACATATATTTAATACAAGTGTACAAACCAACAGCGGAAATATTCAAACAACCTCCCAAGACTAGTAATACTGAGTCACGAACTCTAACTGAATACATGGAATGATCTCGAGGACCGAATATACAATATTGTTCGAATAAGAACTTACAGTACACTAAAAATGAAAAGACTCCAAGGGACTGCGGCGACCAAGTAGCTCTACCTTAACTCCTTGCGATCACACTCTAACTTTGTCCGAGTCCGATATCTTCAATACCTGGCTCTTCACAAAAATGTGCAGAAGTGTAGTAGGAGTACACCATAGTCGGTACCTAGTAAGTATCAAGACTAACCTCGGTGGAGTAGTGACAAGATACAGTCAAGACACTCACTAGTCTAATAACCTGTGCAATATAGTATACAAAAATAATAGAAAAATAAATAGCAGTGATAGCAGCAATAATCAACTAGTGATGTAAACAGCAAAGCAACAAGAACTCCATAAATATTGCTCAAACAGATAATGAACACAAGTATAACCAATAATCAAGCCCTTCAAAATATACATCTTTCATCTATAAGTTTTTCAATAAGAATCTCTAGAATATAATTCTTTCCAATAAATATATTTCGAATATACTTCCTTCAAATAAATATCTTTCAAATATAATTTTTTCAAATAAATATCTTTCGAATATAACATTCTTTCAAATAAAAGTCACCATGTGACACCTCGTTTCATAATTATAAATTACGGGTCTCAGCCCACTTTTATATTTTTACGGCATCTCGTGCCCATATTTAAATCATCATCTGCACGGACAGTTCACTTGCCAATAATAAAAACCATCATATTTTCCCCCGACACCTCGTGCCCACATTTCATATTTGTTGCGGCGTGCAACCCGATCCCATATAACACTAATTATATCTGTTGCGGCATGCAACCCGATCCTATATAACATTAATCATATCTGTTGCGGCGTGTAACCCGATCCCATATAACATTAATCATATCTGTTGTGGCATGCAACCCGATCCCATATAACATTATCTGCTCGGCAATAGCCATAGGCTCACGATTTCAACATAGATCAGACTATTATTAAGTTTAACAAAACAACAAGACAAGTTGCACAAGATATAAGGATAAACACAAGGAAAATCAGAACATCACATAAAAATCACCAACACAATAATACCATATCATCACATATCATCCCTTACAATAGCCATCCTTATCTGTCCTATAGCCACCCTTATCGCTCCCATAGCCACCATTATCTCTCCTATAGCCGCCCTTATCGCTCCTATAGCCGCCCTTATCGCTCCATATAATAGCCACCCTTATCACTCTGCCCAAACAATATCCCAGCACACATAACCACAGTGAAATGCCACCCTTATACCCACATAATATCAACAGTCCAATGCCACTGTTATATCCTCGTAATAATAACACAAACCACACAACAATTTGCACGAACTATTATCACGACAACACAACACAATCAATTCATATCACAATTTGTCCAATGACCACAACCAATTCTAAAGATATAGCAAATCAATAAATTTATCAACAAATAGCCCAGGACTCCACGCAACGTATATAAAACCTCAAAACAACAACAGAGATGGAAAAGTAATTCAGCATAGGACAACGCCTTCATTAATCCAAATTTTAATAAATATAAATTAATGCCTCATTTTAAACTTATTTAATAATTATTTACAGATAAGGATTCCATAATGAATTTAATTCCAAGAAAAATATCAAATCAACAATACACGGAGTTCACATAAAAATCCAAGTGACAATAACACCAAATTATCATATAAAATACAAATTCGACAAACAAGGAATGAGGTATGACAATTCAAGGACTTACTAACATAAGGGAATCTACAAATTTCAACCGATATAATTTGCACATATAAACCAAGTACGTACTCGCCACCTCGCGTACACGGCTTCCAATCACACAATATCCACAAAAGACTCAATGCCTAAGGGGTAATTCTCCCACTCAAGGTTAGGCAAGATACTTACCTTTTTGAAGTTAGGCCGGCATTCCAAAATCGCCTTCTTGCTTGAATTGACCTCCGGATAGCTCAAATCTATCAAAACTAATTGTATTACCTCATTAAAATTCATCGAAAACAATCCCGGATACTAAAACGTCGACTTAGAATTTCACATTTAAAAAGTCAACCAAAGTCAACACAGGGCTCGCATCTCGGAACCCGGCAGAATTTTTACGAAATCCGAATACCCATTCCGATACGAGTTCAATCATACCAATTTTATCAAATTCCAAAAATAACTCGGCCTCCAAATCTAAATTTTTCGTTTTTGAAAGATTTTGCAAAAATCCCAATTTCTTCTATTTAAATCCAAATTAAATTATGAATATAACTATGGATTTATAAAATATAATCACTTTTGGATATAGGACACTTACCCAAGTTGAAGTTTTGAAGAAATCCTCAAAATCGCCCAAGAACCGTGCTCCAAAAATCCAAAACGAAATGAAGGAAATGACCATTTTTGGTCCTTAAGTTTCTGCCAAATAAAAACACTATTCTGGTCGCTAAAAGTCTAATTCCCGTCGCTAAAAGTACCAAATCTGGTCACTAAAGGTGCGCATCAGAACTGTTTACACCAACAGTTTATGTTTCACTAAAAAGGCTCTAACTCCTTTATACGAACTCGGAATTTGACGATTCTTGTTCCTATGAGTCACAAATAATAATAAGAACCTACTCGTTTAATCGAAACTCAATTCGGAGCTAATTTCCTCAATGCAATACCAATTCGCTCGTTAAACAATTAACTCATGTTTCGCGCTAAAAACCCAACCGCGACTTGATGAAATTAGACCAAACATTCCAGATCATTCCTATAATTCATTAGCAATCTTCAGAAAGTCTCTAAATCAATTTATAATCTCTAGAATTAAAAATGGACCTTTGGAGCATTACATGCTTATGCTCAAAACACCAAATTCTTCCTAAACCTCTTCCCACATAGCATGTAGTGTATCAACCTTAACTTTTTGTACCCACCTCCAACTGACAAACGGTTTAGATTTATGAAAACTAAAAACAAAGGGCTACAACTTTTATTTTTATATCATTGCCAAATTCCTTATAGATTACGAGATATAAGCTTCCAAAGTCAGCCATGTGCAGCAGAAATTTCTGCAATGCTCTCTATCAGGCAAAACAACTACAGTACTAGGCTTTGGTTAATCGATCATAACTTTCTTTACAAATGTCCAAATAATGAATGGTTTATTTTTCAAGAACCTAGACTCAAAGGGCTACAACTTTCATGTTTTAAAAAATTTTAAATTCCTTATAGATTTCGAGATATAAGCCTCCTAAGTCCCAACGCGATTGCACCAGTTGCTGCCAAAAACAGCTTCTGCCAACCGAAATTCCAGCAGCTTCAACCAGGCGCCAAACGATCTGAACCCTATCCGAAACTCATCCGAGCTACTCGGGACCTTGTCCAAATATACCAACAAGTCCCGTAATATAATACGGACCTGCTCGAGGCCTCAAATAACATCAAACAACATCAAAACTACGAATCGCACCTCGAATCGAATTATGAGTTTATGAATTTTCCAAATTCTATAATTTGCGCCGAAACGTATCAAATCAATTCGGAATGACTTCAAATTTTGCACGCGAGTCTTAAATTACATAATGGAGCTATTCCCAATTCTAGAATCGAATGTCGACCCCGATATCAATATAGTCAACTCCCCGGCAAACATTTCAAAATTTTTCTATTTTCCAACTTTCGCCAAAATGCGTCAAATTGTCCTACTGACTTCCAAATCCAAATCCGAGCATATGCCCAAGTCCGAAATCACCATACAAAGCTATTGGAATCATCAAAATTCCATTCCGGAGTCGTTTGCTCAAAAGTCAAACTTCGGTCAACTATTTTGATTTAATCTTCAAAAATTAGAATTGTTCTTTCAATTAAATTCTGACTCTTTCGAAAATCAAACTCGACCGTACACTGATAAGTAGGGATTTTGACTGCTTATTTGCTCTCTTTTACTTACTTTTTAGCTCAAAAATGCTTAAAGGTATTCCCGAGAACTGATAAAATGTGTTTTCTTGCAGGAATATGGTGAAACGAGCCAAAGAAATAAAAATTAACTAAAAAGGAGTAAAAATTGGACAAGATCAAAACAAGGCAAAATGGACCAAAGTGCGGACCGCAAAATACTGTGTGCGGCCGAAGACTCTAAAGAGCCATTGTCAAAATTCCTTCACAAAGTGCGGACCGCACAATTATTGTGCGACCGCAGAAGACAAGGTTCAGAGAGATGTCTTTTGGGGACCTGAAGATGTGCGGACCGCACTATTATTGTGCGGCCGCAAAATGCAAAAGTACGGCCGCACTCATAAAAGTGCGGTATGTAGAAATTTCCCATGTCCAACCCAAGATCAAGAGTGCGGCCGCACGACCTCCGCAGAGGCAATTTTGTCCGATAATTTTAGCTGGGTATAAATAGATCTTTTTGTCATTTTTAAGTTAAGTTTGAACACCTGATAATTGATAGTCATTTTTCTTTACTGTTTTTGGTAACTTTGTAATAGTTTATCATTTTAACATTAGATTTTCTTTCCATAATCATCTATTATGAGTTTTATCTTCGTTTCTTCTTTAATTTCTTCATTTCCTATGAGTAGCTAAACCCTTAGCTAGGGTTGTGACCCAACCCTAGTATGGGTATCTAATGGGTGATTGATTTAGGGCTTATTTATGATTGGGTATATGATATTTAGCCTAGTTCTTACTTGAATTTAAGAATTGATGGTTGCAAACATTGATTCATGCCTAATTGACTAAGTCTCTACTTGAGAAAGAGAGAATAAGTCTAGGAAAACTTGGCTAACAATAAATTGGGGTGAACTCGAGAAATTGATAGCCCCAATTAATGGGTTGAATCTAGAGATAGTAAGACCCTACTTGAGCATCTATCACTTATTTCTTGAGATACCCATTTGGACTTGAGAAAGACAAATTGGGCGAAATCACTCAAACTACCAAGAGGTATACAGTGAGTAATCACGTGTGATTGCTATATTGTATCCCGACCAACCAAACATGCCTTAACGCTCTCAATCCAGTAGGTAACCAACTAGGCGGAAGTTACAACCCTAGATCTTTTATAACTTGAAAAACAACAATACCATAAACATTGTCCCTTAGCTTTACAATTACACGCATTAGCATACAAATTACAAGTAGAAAAGAAACAACCGAATATGTGGAAGTGCAATCTTGGGCACGTCATATACTTAGACTAGGTATATACCTAATCCAACATAAAGCTCTCTGTGGAATCAACCCTGACTCGCATTGGGTATTTATAATTGCATCGACCGCATCACAATCCCAATCAGTGGTGTGAGTTTGGGCGACATGAAATTTTGGCTCCATTGCCGGGGAGCTATAAACGGATTTAGCTATATAGTTGGTTTTGTGTGTGATTAGTCTTCTTTTCCTTCCGGGTTACTAAACCTTTTTGTGAATCGATTATAGGTACAAAAATGGCTCTCAAAAATGATCCTCTCGGAAACATGCCTTTGGGGGATGTGGACGTGGAAGATGACCCAGTTGAGAGGGTTCCTCTTGAGCCTCAAGCAAATAGACGAGGCCAACCGCCTCAAGACAACATTCCCGTTCCACCCTCAAATCCACCAAGAGCGGCTCCACACCGGGTGTTGCCGAATGAAGGGTATGCAAGTGTGATAGTCCCGCCCCACATTAGGGCAGGCAACTTTCAAATCACAAATATTTTGCTCGCATTGCTTGAGCAACGAGGATTCTTCACCGGAGCTCCGAATCAAAATTCGTACAAACACTTGAAAGGATTTGTGGACACTTTTTGGGGAAGTAAACAGACCAACGTTTTCGAGGATGCTCTAAGGTTGAGGCTATTTCCCTTCTCTCTATGGGGGAAAGCCTTGGAATCGTTAGAAAGATTGTCAAACCATTCTATCCATACATGGGATTAATTGGCGGAAAAAATCATTGCCAAGTTCTTTTCTCCCGGGCATATTGCTACTCTTAGAGATGAGATTCTAGCATTCAAACAAGAATCCAATGAGCCTTTGCACGAGATATGGGAGAGGTACTGGACTATGGTGAAAGAGTTCCTGAATAATAATATGACTGAGGCTATGATTCAACAAACCTTCTACAGGGGTATCATTACTACCAATCAATACGTGGTCAACCAACTTGCCGGTGAAAATTTCATGACAACACCATATGCCGAAGCTTGTGAAATCTTAGATAAAAAGGCGGATACTTCATCGGCATGGCAAAGTAGAGCAAATGTTCCTCAAGGTGATCCAAATGTGATTCACCTACACAAAGAATTGCATGATCATGGGCAAGCAATTGCCGAGTTGACCACTACAATGAATCAATTGGCCAAAGCTCAACTTCAACAGGTTCAAGGTCCTAATCAAGTAAATGCAATGGAAGGTGTCAATATGATGGTGAACAAGCGAAGTAAAAAGGGTCAACAAGTGCAAAACCGTGTGGAACAATTTGTGCAAGATGATATTGGGTTTGACCAAGACGAATCATACAATGAACAAGAAGAAGAAGTGAAATATGTAAATAACTACCAAGAGCAAAGAAACAACTCTCAAGGCCCAAATCAACAACAATGGTGATCTCAAGGAAATCAAGGCAATTGGAGTGGTGGTACCTACAATCAAGGTAATTTGAACAAAAATAATAATCAAGGCAATTGGAACAATCAAGGAAACCAAGAAATTGGGGTGTCAATAATCGAGGATATTAGGGAGGCAACAATCAAGGGGGTTGGAACAATAACTAAGGGAATCGGGGGCCGGGCTTTCAAAGGCCCCCGATGTATCAACAACCAAACAACCCGCCTCCTTATCCGTCTCATGGTTCTAGCTCTTCTAATAATGAGATAGGATGGATTGAAAATGTGTTCAAACAAATGATGGAGAAAAATGCCGACTACGATGCTCAACTAGCCTCTCACAACACTTCAATCTGTAATTTGGAGGTTCAATTAGGGCAAATCTCGCAAGCTTTAAACACTTGTCCTAAGGGGGAACTACCTAGTGACACGGTGGTGAACCCGAAGGGTGGTAATAACACGGAACATGCCATGTACGTAACCACAAGGAGTGGAAAAGGTGGGGAGGCAAAAATATCAAACCAAAGAGGAATTGTGGATGATGATGAAGTGATTCAAGAAGATGAAATTCCAAGCAATGTGGTTCAAGCTAATAAAGAAGTGAGAATTGATATTGATGAAAATGTGGAGGAGACTCAAGAAGAAGTGAACCTGTCTAAGGAACACGTGATTGACAAACCAGAACAGGTAGTGCTAAAGGCCAAGGCACCAATGCCAAGGACTCCTCCTCCATACCCTCAAAGGCTCGCCAAGCAAAACAACGAGAACCAATTCAAGAAGTTTATTGACATGATGAAGAGCTTGTCCATTAATGTGCTATTGGTTGAGGTGTTGGAACAAATGCACGGCTATGCAAAGTTCATGAAAGATTTGGTGACCAAGAAAAGATCAATGAACTATGAGACTATCAAGATTACACATCAAGTGAGTGCTATTGTGCACTCAATGGCTCCGA
Source organism: Nicotiana tabacum (assembly GCF_000715075.1). Classification (NCBI taxonomy): domain Eukaryota; kingdom Viridiplantae; phylum Streptophyta; class Magnoliopsida; order Solanales; family Solanaceae; genus Nicotiana; species Nicotiana tabacum. Next base: position 53,263,825 of record NC_134083.1, read on the forward strand.
AATTGGAAGATCCTGGCGCTTTCACAATCCCTTGCACTATTGGAAGTGCCGACTTTGCCAAAGCTCTATGTGATCTTGGGGCGAGTATCAACTTGATGCCATACTCAAAGTTTAAAACTTTGAGAATTGGGAAACCAAGACCCACATCTATGAGGTTACAAATGGCGGATCGTACTATGAAGAGACCATTGGGTATTATTGATGATGTGTTAGTTCGTGTTGATAAGTTCATCCTCCCGGCGGACTTTGTGATTCTTGATTGCGAAGTGGACTATGAGGTGCCTATTATCTTGGGTAGACCTTTACTTGCTACGGGGAAGGCTCTTGTTGATGTGGAATCCGGTGAGCTCACCTTCCGGGTGAGCGATGAAAAGGTAGTTTTCTATGTATGCAAATCTATGAGGCAACCGAATAGCAATGAAGTTTGTTCGTTTGTGGACTTAGTGACCGAGGTGATTGTTGATGATGCTAGTGCCATGATGAATATTGATGATACTTTGGAGGTCGTATTGCTTAATCATGATGATGATGAGAAGGAAGGCATTGTGGAATGTGTAAATGCATTACAAGGAATGGGGTCGTATACTTATGAGCCCCAAATATTGTCCTTAGATCTTGAGAACCGGAAGACTCCTCCAACAAAGCCCTCAATCTAGGAGCCTCCCACTTTGGAGTTAAAGCCATTGCCTTCACATCTCAGGTATGAGTTTCTTGGCCCATGTTCTACTTTACATGTTATTCTTTCCTCTTGCTTGACTAATGTGCAAGTCGATTCTACTTTGGTGGTGCTTCAAAAGAGGAAGAAAGCTATAGGATGGACACTAGCGGATATTCGGGGTATAAGCCCCGCCTTTTGCATGCACAAGATTATTTTGGAGGAGGATGACAAACTATCAATTGAACATCAAAGAAGATTAAATGAAGCAATGCAAGAGGTGGTGAAGAAGGAGATCATAAAATGGTTGGATGCCGGGGTTATTTACGCCATTTCCAATAGCTCGTGGAACTCTCTGGTGCAATGTGTCCCAAAGAAAGGGGGCATGGCTGTGGTAACAAAATGCAAGAATGAGTTGATCCCCACAAGAACGGTCACCGGGTGGAGAGTTTCCATAGATTGTAGGAAGCTCAACAAAGTCACTCGGAAAGATCCTTTTCCGCTTCCATTTCTTGATCAAATGCTTGATAGGTTGGCCGGACGAGCTTTTTATTGTTTCCTTGATAGATATTCCGGCTACTATAAAATTCTTATTGCTCCTGAGGACCAAGAGAAGACTACTTTCACTTGTCCCTGTGGTACTTTCGCATTCTCGCAGATGCCATTTGGGTTATGCAATGCACCGACGACTTTTCAATGGTGTATGATGGCCATCTTCACCGACATGGTGGAGGATTTTTTTGAGGTCTTCATGGATTACTTTTCCGTGGTGGGGAATTCTTTTGATGCGTGCTTGGACAACTTGGACAAGGTTTTGGCAAGATGCGAGGAAAAATACTTGGTTTTGAATTGGGAGAAATGTCACTTCATGGTCGAGGAAGGCATAGTCCTCGGCCACAAAATTTCAAAGCATGGTATTGAGGTCGACAAGGCCAAAATTAAGGTGATCTCCAAACTCCCTCCCCCAACATCTGTGAAGGGAGTGAGGAGCTTCTTGGGTCATGCGGGGTTCTATCGCTGATTCATCAAGGACTTTTCTAAGGTGATAAACCCCTTGTGTAAACTTTTGGAGAAGGATGCCAAGTTCCATTTCAACGAGGATTGTATGAAGGCATTCGAATTGCTCAAGTTCAAGTTGACTACTACTCCTATTATCACCGCACTAAATTGGAGCTTGCCTTTCGAGCTCATGTGTGATACAAGTGATGTGATGGTCGGAGCATTATTGGGGCAACGTATCAACAAAATCTTCCATCCGGTCTACTATGCTAGTAAGACCATGAATGATGCCCAAGTCAATTACACAGTGACCGAAAAAGAGCTCCTTGCTATTGTCTTTGCTATGGAGAAGTTTCGCTCTTACTTGATGGGTAGAAAGGTGATTGTCCACACCGATCATGCGGCACTTCGATACTTAATAAGCAAAAAGGATTGAAAGGAAAGGTTAATGCGGTGGGTGCTTCTATTGCAAGAGTTTGATCTAGAGATTCAAGAACGCATGGGTAGTGAAAACCAAGTGGCGGACCATTTATCTTATTTGGAGGAGGAGGGGAGGCTGAGATAAATGATTCCTTCCCCGACGAGCAGCTTCTAGCCATTTCAATGACCAGGATGCCATGGTTTGCCGATTTAGCCAATTATCTTGTGAGTGGTATTGTATCGAATGAGTTCTCTTCAAAAAAAAGGAATAAGCTCAAAATGGATTACCTTGACTATTACTGGGATGAGCCGTATCTCTTTTGGATTTGTATCGATGGTGTGATTCGACGATGTGTGCCGGAAGAGGAACAAATAGAAATTCTTGAGGCTTACCAGTCTTCACCATATAGTGGTCACCATGGTGGAGCTAGAACGGCAACAAAAGTGTTGTGTTTTGGATTCTATTGGCCTACTCTTTACAAGGATTCTAGCGATCTCGTCAAGCATTATGATGAATGTCAAAGGGCCGGTAGGATTTATAAGAAAAATGAGATGCCCATCACCACCATCTTAGAGATTGACAGTTTTTATGTGTGGGGATTTGATTTTATGGGTCCGTTCGTGATCTCTTGTGGGAACACTTACATATTGGTAGCTGTGAATTATGTGTCAAAGTGGGTTGAAGCCGTGGCTTTACCCAACAATGAAGCTCGAAGTATGGTGGCATTTTGAAAAAGAACATCTTCACGAGATTTGGTACTCCAAGGGGGGATCACACTTTTGTAACTAAGCTTTTGATACCTTACTCACAAAGTATGGTGTCACTCACAAAGTGTCAACTCCCTATCATCCTCAAGCAAGTGGGCAAGTCGAAGTCTCCAACCGGGAGATCAAGAGTATTTTGTCAAAGACTGTGAATGCCAACCGGGCGGATTGGTCGAAGAAACTTGATGATGCTCTTTGGGCTTATAGGACGGCTTACAAAACACCGATGGGTATGTCTCCATATCGGTTAGTGTTCGGGAAATCTTTTCACCTACAGGTAGAACTTGACACAAGGCTATGTGGGCATTGAAGAAGCTTAATCTTGAATGGGATGTCATTGCCAACTTAAGGGTGGCACAATTGAATGAGCTTGATGAATTTCGGTACCGTGCATATTCAAGTTCGTCCTTATACAAGGACAAGATAAAGTACCTACATGACAAGTACATTCGGAACAAAGAGTTTAAAAAGGTGATCTTGTGCTATTGTTCAATTCTCGGTTGCGGATGTTTCTGGGAAAGTTGAAGTCCAAGTGGAGTGGTCCATTTGAGGTTGTGCATGTAACACCCTTTGGTTCACTAGACTGGAAGAACAAGAATGATGAAGTGTTTTGAGTCAATGGTCACCGGGTGCAACATTATCTTGGCAAAGTTGATGATGGCCACGTTGTGGCGTTAATCCATTTCAAGTGATTGATGGTAACCTACGTCGTTCCGCGACGTTAAATCAGGCGCTTCTTGGGAGGCAACCCATGTTTCTTTTTATTTTTTATTTTTTTCCTTTTTAGATAGGTTTTGTATTGAGCTAATTGGTTTTGAAGTGATTTGCAGGAATGAGTGTGCGTTGCAGGTACTGTGATTGAAAAATTGGCCAAGTGTTGAAAAAGTACGGACCGCAAATTTATTGTGCGGATCGCACAATTATGATTGCAACCGCACAACTAGAGACCCAAAAATGTGAACTCTCTGAAGTTTTGAGTTGCAGAAAATAGGCCAATCTGCGGTTGCACACAAAAATATGCGGACCGCATAAATTTCTGCGACCGCACTCACTTTTGTGCAGACCATAGAATCTCAGCTCAAGTACAGGTAAAGAGTGCGGACCACACTAAAAATTGTGCGGCCGCACTCAACTCACTTTGTGACCGACTTGGTTAAACTATAAATAGGGCTTTTGAACACTATTAACAATTTACACTCTGTGAACTCTTGAGCTCTAAGCAAGCACTGTGCATCACAAAATAGTTCACACTTCATAATCAATTCATCAAGTCTAGATTCTCACCTGCATTCCTTCATCACTGGTATGTTCAATCCATGTTAGACTTTTTCCATTTTTCTTAATTTTTGTTCTTGATTAGTTTAGTTATTTTTAGGCCTAAAAATGTCAAATATTCTTCATATGTTCTTAAAACAATGTGGGTAATTTCATGTATGTTCATTGGGCACTGGGTAGACCACTGATCATGTTTATTTGCAAATACCATGTCTAATTTGTGAAACAATTGCAAGAAACCTAAAGTCACTGCCGTATGTTTTCAAATTATGCGGCTGCACACAAAATTGTGTGGTCCGCAGATATGTCGGTTAGGGCAAACATGTGCTTGAAAAATGCGGACCGCACTCAAAATTGTGCGGTGCGCAGAAAAACTTGTACGGCCGCAGAAAAACGTGTGCAACCGTATATTGGAACTTCAGAGTACCAGTGTCTCAACTTGGAATTGTGCAGCCGCACTCAAAATTATGCGGTCTGAACTTTAGCATGCAGCTGCACTAAAAATTGTGTGGTCCACACTTCAGGGTGTGCGACCGCACTTTAAAATTGTGCGTACCGCACTTAAAATTGTGTGGTCCGCACTGTCTATTCTGTAAACTGTTGTCCTGCAATTGTACTGCAAATGTTTAACCTATTTTGAACTCCAACTGACTTATGTGCCTTGTATTGCAGACAATGGTTCGTTCACGAGGTAGAGGCAATACATCCAAAGGGAGAGGTGAGCCCTCCCGAGGCAGAGGAAAGAGCACTAACCCCCTGGGAGTGCAATCTAAAGTAATCACCAAAAAGCCGACCATTGGGAGAGTTAGGGCCACAGAGCCCTCTGAATCTAGTTCCTATGCCCCGTCTAGGGAAGCCTCCGAGGGTCAGTCAATGGAGGTACAGCCTGAGGCCCAGTCCCAACCACCACAACCCACTGGGAGATATCAATTCTGCAACGAACCCTCCACTACAGCAAGTTCTTCTAAGGGTTCCGATGCCGGTAGCCAGGGTTCAGAGCACTCCTTTACACCTACTCCTCCAGCACCAGTGGCAATAGATGATGATGATGATGATGACGGTGGAGAAGGTGACACTCGAATGGGCGGCCTAGAGAGGTCGAAGAAGAGAGAAGCATGGGAGGATCGGTTTGTGAGTTTGACAGCCTTCACAAGGTTCAGAGAGTGGTGGCCCTAGAGATTGCTCACACTTGAGCGATAGTTCTTAATGAAGGATTTGGAAAAATACAATCCAAATGTCCTTCGATAGTTCCGGGAGCGAAAGGGGTAGATGGGGTTCACCCAAAGTGTCATCGATGCAAATGAGCACTTGGTTCGGGAGTTCTATGCCAATGTGGCTCACATAAAGAAGGGTACCAAGATAACAAAGGTGAGAAATTTGAAAGTCCAATTCGACCCTATCACTTTTAACACTTACCTGGGCTTTGAGTAGGTAGAGACAGTCAAGTACCTAGAGAAGTTTGCTATGGGTGATGTAGCTCGCCCTTGGCTAGCTAAGATTTTGGCCGCTCAAGGACCACCACCACCGTGGATCACAACAGGGATTCCTATCCTCCGGGACACCCTAAAAATTGAAGCAAAAGGGTGGCAGACCTTTGTGTGCAGCCGTATCGACCCGAGCAGAAATGAGAACAATCTTCCTCTTCCCCGAGCAGTTTTGGTGGCTTCGATTATGGCCGGGTGCCCAATCAATGTGGGTGCCATCATGTCGGCCAACATGACAATAGCTTTCCAAAAAGGTGAAAGCTCCTACCCATATCCCAATACTCTCACAGAATATTTCAATGATGCAAAGGTGGAGCCAAGGACATTTGATATGAAAGTGAGGGCCAAGAAGCCCTTCTCATAGTACCACCTGCAGGGTGCGGACAACCCAAAGTTCAAGGGTAAGACCGCTACCACCGTTGGTCAGTCTGATGAGCCATTGGTGGTAGGTACAGAGTCTACTGCTGAGCCATCTACAGCTCCCATACATCCTACAGTAGTCGGTCCTTCCACCGGAACAGCTGGCATGCCACCACATTCATCTTCTAGACTATCAGCCTTAGTACCAGTGCCAGCTTCATCCACTTATCCACTCACTACACTGCGTGTCTCCCAGACATTGGCGAGTCTCAACAATTGGATGCAGACAACCACTTCTAAGTTATCTGACATATCCAGTGTTGTTGCAGCTATTGATACACTGGTGGCTCATGGGGGAGCTATTGAGGAGTTAGGCAAGCAGGCAAAGAAGATGAGGAAATCCCAAGTTTCAAAGAAATTAGTGGAGAGATTGAGGAAGGAGGTGACGAAGATCGCAGCCGCGAGTCATTTTCCATTTGACCTACTGATGTAGACAGATCCATCAATACCAGCAGACCCAGCAGCACCATCAGCAGAGGCACCAGCTGGCCAGTCTGATGAGCCAGATCTTGCTGCCCACACTGCTAAGGAGATACTTCAGATGCTCGCCAACCCTGTTGTTCCCCAGCCAGATAATGATGAGATACAGTTGGAAGAGCCTGAGGGTGGTGATGTTGACAGTCACCCTGACACCACATAAGGAGTTTTCTCTACTCTCTACCCTCCCTTATTTTGATTTTGCTAAGCATTAAGGACAATGATTGTTCTTATTCAGGGGGGGTGGTCTATTTTAGTTTGATTTGATGTCATTTGAAGACATTGTCCTGTAATAACTTTAATACTCTTTTTCTTTTATCTTTATTTTCCCCTTCATTATGTATATATTCATCCCTCTTGTATATATTCTATTTCTCTCGGTCTATATATTCATTTGCCTTACTTTCAGTAGTTTATTTCATAATTTCTTCATTTTGTTTTCTTAATAGTATAGCTTCTTAGTTACTTTAATAGCTTCTTTTTGATTTGTTAGCTCCTTTTTTATTTATTAGCTTCTTTTTACGTTTAAGTGAACAATAAGCCTTTGGTTTTCTTTATGCTACGGTTCTTTCCAAAGATGGGTTTTGTGTGAACCGGGTGGCTCTTTCCAACGATGGATGGCGTGATACTTCTTAAGGGATTGAGTCCGTTCTTGATGTTTAGGTAGAAACAGTAGTATAAATGAATAAATAAGGGTCGAGCATGCTTCACTTGGTACCAACACACTTAACTACACGCTTATGGTTAAAAATATGTTTTTGGAAAGAAATGGCTCTAGTTAGTGACCTTGTGACTCTTGTGTTGACTTAGGCAATCATTGGGTAGTTTAGTTGAACCATTAGCGATTTTCAATCTTGAATGCTGTTGTTGTGGCCCCTTGACTCTATTCTCTTTAACAATCCGTGGTGTGAGAAGTGAGGTATTTTGTTACAAGTCCAAGTACCCGTGCAAATGGTCTAGAACTTTGTCATGACCCAAACTGATGGGCCGCTACGGGCACCCGGTACCTTACTCAACCGAGTGCAAACGTAACGTATCTTTCGTATCATACTATCATATGTAAATAAGCCGGAGAGGTTGTCATGAGATAAGTAGAATAAAATAAGAGGAAATACTCAATATAGGGTGACTCAATATCCGTATACATGACATCTATCTACAAGCCTCTAAGAGTACATAAATATCATAAAGGTCGGGACAGATCCCCGCCATACCAATCAATACATGTCAGAATCATACTGACCAAATAAGCAACTCCGGAGAAAATAAAGCACACCAACATCTTCCGCTGAGCTAATAGCCTACTTGGAGAACTCTCAACCTGTCTATCAGGACCTGCGGGCATAAAAAGTAGCGTCCCCGGGCAAAAGGGGCATCAATACAAATAAAGTACCGAGTATATAAGGCATGACAGTAGTATATAAAAGACATGAAAGAAACATGGAGTAAAGAACTCAACTTGTAATTCTGAATAGCTCTCTGAATCATAAAAATTTATAATGTCATGCATGTGCGTATAAATGCCATACCATGCATAGGTATATGCATACATAACATCATCAAGCCTCTGATGGCATCCCATCATATCATCTCAGCCACTATGGGCAAAATCATCAACGTATACCAGCTGATCAGGTGGTGGTGCATATATAACGCTGTAACCTTTTCCCATATCCCATATACATATAATATACGTGTATATAACGCCTTCTGGTCATGGGTCAATGTACATGTATAAATGCATGAAATGCATAAGAAATACGTTAATAAGATTTCTCGAATAATGTCATAAGATCACTATGTCTTTGATTAATATCATGAAATAAACTTTATCAACACACATATTTTCTGAGACCCATGAACAGATGATAGAATAATAGGACACATTGGGAATCAAGAACATAAGCATCTCTAGCATTTCTATGAATAGAGTCACTTATGGAAGTTGCGTATTTTGCTCGTTTCATTTGTATCATTTGGATCATGCCAAAAGGAAAGAAGGGATACCCTTAACATACCAGTATGATATCTTCCTTATTACTCAACCAAGCTCAACACAACTTCTTTCATCTACAACAAGTGAAATGATATTGCTGTTAACATATAATGTCATACCATCGTATTTGGCTAGTCGTATGAGTTTCTCAGATTATCTTAACAACCAAATTGAGCGGCAAGCTCATTTTTACTCACAACAAGATATAAATTGAATCCAAATCTTATTCCAAATTAGTTTATAACCTTCAGAACATCATACTTATATGTACTATATTATTTCTAGTTCAAAACATCCACAACATGCCTTCCAAAACAGCCCCATACGTCTAGTACCTAAATTGTTATCGTCAATCACTTGTTTATCATATTTTCTTCTTCAATAAACTTAATTAACACCTAGAAAAGCTTAACAACAGCAGACACAACATTATCAAATTATTTCTTACAATTTTCAGCCACCACAAACCATCTATTTAGCCACAAAACAGTCCAACCAAAGACAAGTACATCCCATGTTCTTTCAAGTGCTATCCTATGGTTTCTCACTCAAACAACACAACCAACACAAGAGTAACCTTAGGCACAATCAAGAATATGTTATACATACCTTGGACAACAGCTACAACTCGAAACCTTGTCTCAACTTAGCTCACAATAGCCCTCAATAACACCACAACATCATAGAAGCATTCTCTTGTAGTCCTTAACACCTTTGATGATGATTTGAGTTGATTTCCCTTGAGTTAGGTTCTTGAGATCTTGGGATATGTTAGGGAGGGTGTTGGAGAGCTGTTAGATGAAATTTGGGTGAAAACTGACCCGCAATGAGTCTGAAACACCTTTAAAAAAATGTAAGGTCGGAGGTCGTCTCAAGTGGGTCCCAACCAGACTGCTTGTGCAGTCTCACTAAAACGTGGATATCTCTCTACTCCAAAGTCATATCAAGGAACGGTTTAATGCGTTGGAAAATAGACTCATATACCTTCAATTTTGTTTATAATATGTCCCAAAAAGACCTCATATAGAATACGAAATATATTTCTCAAAAAGCTCTATTACAGGGCAAATCCTTAGTCGGTTTTTCCGCAACTTAAATCTATTTTTTCCCAAATTTTATATTTTTTATCCAAACGTCATATATAGTCATATCATCACTTTAAACTAATTTAAATAATGATTAACAAATCTCATATTCATTACATCACCTTGGGACGCACAGGTATAACAATCTTTCCCCCTTAGAAATATTCGTCCTCGAATGTTAAACTCCCAGAAATCTATAGATTTTTTGGCAGAGTTTCCTCTGTAACGGTACTACTACCAACTTGTCACACAGCAAACTTAACAATACAAAGCCACACTGGGCCACAATCATTAATAACACCAATGGCTTCACACGACCAATAACAATAACTAACATAAGAATCAATTACCATATACGTACCTAAAGGTTGTGATGTCTCAGTCTTATCCTCCTTCGGAAGTGGAAAGAAGTGAGGATACCTAGTCTTCATTTCTTCTTCAGATGCCCGAGTCATCTCCACCGCATTATTGTTAATCCAAAGTACTTTAACCGAAGCTACATCCTTAGTTCTTAATCTCTGAACTTGTCTATCTAGTATAGCAATGGTAGCTTACTCATATGATAGCTGCCTTGTAACCTAAACATCGTCAACTGGAATGACTTTAAAGGTATCTCCAATACACCTACGGAGCATAGACACATGAAATACTGGATGTACAGACTCCAATTTGTAAGGCATAGCATATCCAGTGTTTGAATAGTACATTTACCATGACCATCTTTCTGGGGATGCAATGTTGTACTAAGACTTACCTGAGTCCCCAATCCTTTTTGGAAGGACCTCCAGAAATTATCTGTAAACTGAGCACCTCTATCTAAGATAATAGATATAGGGACACCATGAAGTCATACTATCTCCCTAATGTAAAGCCTTGCATAATCCTCTGCTGAATAAGTAGTCCTGACAGACAGAAAATGGGTTGCTTTTGTAAGTCTATCAACAATAACCCATATAGCATCAAACTTACGTTGGGTACGAGGTAAGCCTATGATGAAATCCATATTAATCACTTCCCATATCCAAGTCGGAATCTCTATAGACTGTAATAATCCACAGGGGTTCTGATGCTCAATCTTAACCTGCTGACAATTAGGGAACTGAGCAACAAACTCTGCTATATCCTTCTTGATTCCGTCCTACCAGTATATTCCCCTGATATCATGATATATCTTCGTCACTCCTATATGAATAGAATAACGAGAATAGTGAGCTTCTCCCATAACCTGCTGACGCAACTCTGCCACATTAGAACACAGAATCGACCTCGATATCTGAGGACTCCATCTCCTGTAATCTCAAATGGTGTATTCTCCTTTTGAGGAGATGTATCTCTGTAATGAGCTAGCACAAGATCCTCATACTGGCGTTCCTTCACTTCAGTTAGTAAAGAGGATATTGTCGTGTCCTGAATAGTAACTCAGGTATCACCTGAGTCTAGTAATCGAACTCCAAGACTAGCTAGTTGATGAATCTCATGGGCTATCCCACAATTCTCTGGCTGTAAATATGACAGGCTACCTATAGATCTACGGTTGAGGATGTCGGCTACTACATTCGCCTTTCCTGGATGGTATAAAATATCAATATCATAGTCTTTTAGTAACTCCAACCATCGCCTTTGGCGTAAATTCAATTTCTTTTGATTGAAGATATATTGAAGGCTCTTATGATCCTTATATATATCAACATAAATGCTATACAAATAGTGCCTCAACATCTTTAGTGCATGAATCACCGCGGCTAAATCTAAATCATGGGTCAGATAATTCTTCTTGTGCTTTCTTAGTTGTCTTTAAACATAAGAGATTACTTTTCATGGTCGTTCTGCCACTTGTTGCATGAATACATGGCTTATCTCATTACCCACAAATATTGGAATTTCCTGTAACTCATATGATCTCAAATATCATCTTTTGATTTTTTTTTTCTTCCCGTTCATTTGCCACGATAGGTGCCACTTTCTTATAGAGTGCATACAATGTTTTTGTGAGACTGTTGTTACAAGATCATTTCTTCCTTATGTCACTATGCTTATGTTGAAGCCTTCTTCCTTATTCTCTCAGCTTGACTCCTGTAAAGCTGCAAGCTTATTACATCGTATACCCGAAAGAATTTTTGACGTTCTTACTCGCATATAATTATCCCTAATTACTTACTTCCATGCCCTTGTGTTCGTAAGGTTGATTCTGAACTGAAATTTTTGACTGTCTTTTCAGTGGCACCGTTTTGTTTTTTGTAACACTTATACGTTACCTTTAACAACCCCAAATCCTATCTGAATATTTCTCAAGGATTACGATGTCATCATATTTGCGAGACTGAATTCCCTATATTGGGTTTAGCTATGTTTATCTTGCACAACCTGCTGATTTGTCGGTACCCTATTGTTTAGCCATGGCTAGGCTCTTTCTGAATCAACTACTAACTATATGTTAGTCCATTATCATATCTATATTCTGTGTAATCTCTCGTGGGTTATATCCTTTGTCTTAACTTACCCCTCACACTGGCTCCTTATGTATCTAGTATTCATTTGCACTTATTTATCAATAACATCTGGTGATGGAACTATTTTTGCCTCTCCCCGTCATCACGCTTACATAATGTTCTGGAGTCGTATCATATCCGTAGGATCTGAATAAATGCAATCTCATTCCTTTCGCCTTTCTACCACATTCTTCCTTTACTATTCCATAGTTACCTTAACCACATAACTTTAACTTAATACCATATCACACCATCTTCCCCTCTTTCGGGGAGTACTAATATTTATTGCTATGAAGATTTACCTATAAATGTTTCACCTCTTCATATTTGGCGTCTTTTCACATCTTCACGGACTTTTACTTGCCTTGCATTAACCCTTATGTACCAGGTATAATTTAATTTCTTACACACAAAGGTGACACCTAGTGTAACTGGCACACTTAGTCCCTTAAGCTTAACTCTGATCACAACACTTGTTTTAGGGAAGCGTTTTCCTAAATGACCTTTAAAGGTTATTCTTTTGTTGTCCATTCAATTATCGCCAGAATGCAATCTCTAAAATTCTCACGATGTCAACTATTATCAAATCCTTAAGTCCCGAATTCATGTTCAGTTTATCTTATTCACTAGCCCATACTAATTTCTATTACTCCGGGGGTCTAACTTTTCCTTCTGGTAATCACATATGAGTCACCAACTCATTTCTCAAAATGGGGACATGACTTTATGGCTTATACTCTTTTATTATCTCAAGGCTTGTAACCTCTTATATTTTCCTTCACTTGACTATAGAATCTGTAGTCCTGTCATATTTTAATTTACTGATATCATCCCTTTATCACATCTTACTCATAATGCTTCATTTACTTTCTTCTTATTCTCCTGCTAATATTTCTTTCTATCACCTTATTATGAAAACTTCAACAAAATATTCTTTCACTTTTAGCTCCCCTTGATTCACCTCACTGGCTCTTCGGGTTGCCTAACACTCTCTCTTTACTAGGGACGGGAGCCATACAAAGGTAAATATTTATCCCTTCTAGGATTCCAATGCCAATCTTCTGAAATTTCTGAATATTCTAGTATTCATATCTGATTGTACTATTCTAGAGTGCACTATCTGGGTATCTCACAAGGATAACCATTACCATGTTTGCAATATCCTTCGTAAATGTGAGCTAATGATAACAATCCATCCACAATTTTGGGTTACTCTAACCCCAGCTGGATGCTGATATTACATTCTTCTCTTAAATTATATTTGTTAGCTCTCATAGGACATAATTGAGATAGGTGTGATCAATTGTACATATCTTTGTTACTGTTGAAAATAACTCAGAATGTTTATATTTCTCTGCCTGAATTGTAAATACAGATAATCTTCACTAACTGGGTACCTCGTACCCTTCTTCACCTTGCTTCTTTTTGCTTGTTGAAACTTGTATCTACTTTCTGATTCTCTTGTTGCTTTTTACCATAGGGGTAGATAGATATTCATGCCTTACGGCTCTTTATCAAGAAGCTCACACGTCGTAGTACACACATAATCTACTGAAGGCCTTACATTTACTCATCATATGCATAATGCAAAATCGAGTTCCTCTGACTCAACTCTTCCACAGCCACATTCAATCTCTTACCAACTATCTTTCTGGATGTAGATGTTGTATAGCAAATAAAATAAAATTTAGGAGTTTGGATTTCTTACAACTGAGCTCTACCACACGATCTAGAGTAAGAAAAAAGAGTAACAGTCCTAAATGCCCTGTAGCATCCTGCTTATAAATGCGGTGCACAACACACCCATAAACAAGACTCTACTAGACACGCCTTGTAGACTCCCTAGAACAGAACTTCTCTGATACCACTTCTGTCATGACCCAAACCGATGGGCCGCGACGGGCACCCGGTACCTTACTCAACCGAGTGCTAACATAAAACATGAGGAAATACTCAATTTAGGGTGACCCAACTTGATATACCGACTTATACATATGACGTACTGGCCTATAATGCCATACCAATATTCGTATATATGACATCTGTCTACAAGCCTCTAAGAGTACATAAATATCATAAAGGTCGGGACAGATCCCCGCCATACCAATCAATACATGTCAGAATCATACTGACCAAATAAGCAACTCCGGAGAAAATAAAGCACACCAACATCTTCCGCTGAGCTAATAGCCTACTTGGAGAACTCTCAACCTGTCTATCAGGACCTGCGGGCATAAAAAGTAGCGTCCCCGGGCAAAAGGGGCATCAATACAAATAAAGTACCGAGTATATAAGGCATGACAGTAGTATATAAAAGACATGAAAGAAACATGGAGTAAAGAACTCAACTTGTAATTCTGAATAGCTCTCTGAATCATAAAAATTTATAATGTCATGCATGTGCGTATAAATGCCATACCATGCATAGGTATATGCGTACATAACATCATCAAGCCTCTGAGGGCATCCCATCATATCATCTCAGCCGCTGTGGGCAAAATCATCAACGTATACCATCTGATCAGGTGGTGGTGTATATATAACGCCGTAACCTTTTCCCATATCCCATGTACATATAATATACGCGTATATAACGTCTTCTGGTCATGGGTCAATGTACATGTATAAATGCATGAAATGTATAAGAAATATGTTAATAAGATATTTCAAAATGTCATAAGATCACTATGTCTTTGATTAATATCATAAAATAAACTTTATCAACTTACATATTTTCTGAGACCCATGAGCAGATGATAGAATAATAGGACACATGGGGAATTAAGAACATAAGCATCTCTAGCATTTCTATGAATAGAGTCACTTATGAAAGTTGCGTATTTTGCTCGTTTCATTTGGATCATGCCAAAAGAAAAGAAGGGATACCCTTAACATACCAGTATGATATCTTCCTTATTACTCAACCAAGCTCAACACAACTTCTTTCATCTACAACAAGTGAAATGATATTGCCGTTAATATAAAATGTCATAACATCGTATTTGGCTAGTCGTATGGCTTAAGAAAAATCGGACAGCAGCTCCCCTATTTTTAATACATCCCAAAGACCACTAAGGGTCATAGACAGCCCAACAACAACTATAACCAACAATAGCAACAACAACAATCTAATCCAATATGAGTTTCTCCGATTATCTTAACAACCAAATTGAGCGGCAAGCTCGTTTTTACTCACAACAAGATATAAATTGAATCCAAATCTTATTCCATAAATTAGTTTATAACCTTCAGAATATCATACTTATATGTACTATATTATTTCTAGTTCAAAACATCCACAAAATGTCTTCCAAAACAGCCCCATACATCTAGTACATAAATTGGTTATCGTCAATCACTTGTTTTTCATCTTTTGTTCTTCAATAAACTTAATTAACACCTAGAAAAGCTTAACAACAGCAGACACAACATTATCAAATTATTTCTTACAATTTCCAGCCACCACAAACCATCTATTTAGCCACAAAACAGTCCAACCAAAGACAACTACATCCCATGTTCTTTCAAGTGCTATCTTATGGTTTCTCACTCAAACAACACAACCAACACAAGTTTAACCTTAGGAAAAATCAAGAAGATGTTATACATACCTTGGATAGCAGCTACAACTCGAAACCCTGTCTCAGCTTAGCTCACAATAGCCCTCAATCACACCACAACAACATAGAAGCATTCTCTTGTAGTCCTTAACATCTTTGATGATGATTTGAGTTGATTTCCCTTGAGTTTGGTTATTGAGATATTGGGATATGTTAGGGAAGGTTTTGGAGAGCTGTTAGATAAAATTTGGGTGAACAATGACCCGCAATGAGTCTGAAACACCTTTAAAAAAACGTAAGGTCGGAGGTCGTCTCAAGTGGGTCCCAACCGAACTGCTTACGCAGTCTCACGAAAATTTGGATATCTCTCTACTCCGAAGTCGCATCAAAGAACGGTTTAATGCGTTGGAAACTAGACTCATAGACCTTCAATTTGGTAGATAATATATCCTTAAAGGACCTCATATAATATACGAAATGTATTTCTCAAAAAGCTCTGTTACATGAAAAATCCTTAGTCGGTATTTCCTAAACTTAAATCCGTTTTTCCCAAACTTTATATATTATATCCAAACGTAATATACAGTCATATCATGACTTTTAACTAATTTAAATCATCATTAACAAGTCTCATATTCATTACGTCACCTTGGGACGCACAGGGTATAACTAACTTGCCCCGAATGTGTTTCTAGGCGAAATTCTAAGTTAGCTTGGCTTGAGAAGTGATTGTAGGCTCTCCTTGACCCGTTTTGAAACCTTCCATGGCCCACCAATGATATTTTTCCTAATCAACCCTTTTGAGCCTAAAGCCTTCTTCATTCGATAACCATGTTACAAGCCTTTACCCGTTTATAGTGATCTTCTTGGCACCTGGGCTTTTTTTACCACTCATGAGAATCAAATGGCGAAAATATAAGTTTGGGGGGAGAGACAAGGAGTTTAAAGATGGTATCAAGGCCCAAAAAGAGAAAAGAAATGAAGAAGAGGAAAGGCAAAGAAAAAGAAAGGAAGAACAAAAGAAAAACACAAAAAGAAAGTGAATAATGTGAAAGGGCTGAAAAGATTCAAAAGAAAGCAAAAGTGCAAAGCATGGAGAAAATAAAGAAGGGGAATATGAATAGCATGACCAAGAAAGAGTAATGTCAAATCTCTCTAGTTCCCCTAAGGAAAAATAAAATGACTCAAAGAGTAGGCAAAATATGAGCCACAAAGAGAAAATAGAGTGCTAAAGGAAAGATGAAACAATTCCATTCCAATATTTTCCTCCTTAGTCCAAAAGCCTTCATTACATGCCGAAAAAGCCCTACGTGATTTCAAGCCGGGTAAACTTACATTAGTGGTGATCTACATGAGGGGTAAGCATATGGTACTAAGAGCCGGGCTTGTGTCTTTTGAGAGTGATGAGTGAACCTTTCTCGATTCATTTCATTGAGTGCTATATTGTTAAGTGAGATGAGCTTCCGGAGAGTATAGGAGGAGGAGTTTGGGATCCACAACGACCTATATGAAAGTGCAAACGTCCTTGAGGAATTAAGTCAACTCTTGATGCTCAAGCGTCACATTAGAGCTATTTTTGCTTTAACATTCAAATCATAGGCTTGTTAATGATTCATGAGTGTGTGGGTAATTGTTGGTCCCAATTGATGTGTGTTTGATTTAACTTAGGCCAGCTGAAATAGCCCTTTTCTAGTGGAGGTGGGAATTGCCTTAATTGCTTGAGGACAAGCAAAAGCTTAAGTTTGGGGGAGTTGATAAGTAGGGATTTTGACTGCCTATTTACTCTATTTTACTTACGTTTTAGCTCAAAAATTCTTAAAGGTATTCCCGAGAACTAATGAAATGTGCTTTCTTGCAGGAATATTGAGAAACGAGCCAAAGAAATGAAAATCAACTAAGAAGGAGTAAATATTGGACAAGAACCAAAACAAGGCAAAATGGACCAAAGTGCGGACCGCACAATACTGTGTGCGGCCGTAGACTCTGAAGAGCTACTGTCAGAATTCCTTCACAAAGTGCGGACCGCACAATTATTGTGTAGCCACAGAAGACAACGTTCAGAGAGATGTGTTTTAGGGACCTGAAGATGTGCGGACCGCACTATTATTGTGCGGCCGCAGAATGCAAAAGTGCAGCCGCACTCATAAATGTGCAGTCCGCAGAAATTTTCCATGTCCAACCCTAGATCAAGAGTATGGCCGCACCTGGAAATGTGCGGTCCGCACAATCAGAGGAAGTGCGGCCGTACCCCAGATTTATGCGGCCGCAGAAAACCACCTTGTCAAGTCAGCTTCAAAGTGCGGACCGCACAGAGAATTGTGCGGCCGCACAACCTCCGCAGGGGTAATTTTGTTCGATAATTTTAGTTGGGTATAAATAGATCTTTTTGTCATTTTAGGTTAAGTTTGAACACCTAAGAATAGATAGCCATTTTTCATTACTGTTTTGGGTAACTTTATAATAGTTTATCATTTTAACATTAGATTTTCCTCCCTTAATCATCTATTATGAGTTTTATCTTAGTTTGTCCTTTAACTTCTTCATTTCCTATGAGTAGCTAAACCCTTAGCTTGGGTTGTAACCCAACCCTAGTATGGGTATCTAATGGGTGATTGATTTAGGGCTTATTTATGATTGGGTATATGATATTTAGCCTAGTTCTTGCTTGAATTTAAGAATTGATGGTTGCAAACATTGATTCATACCTAATTGACTAAGTCTCTACTTGAGAAAGAGAGATTAAGTCTAAGAAAACTTGGCTAACAAGAAATTGGGGTGAACTCAAGAAATTGATAGCCCCAATTAAAGGGTCGAAGCTAGAGATAGTAAGACCCGACTTGAGCATCTATCACTTGTTTCGTGAGATACCCATTTGGACTTGAGAAAGCCAAATTAGGCAAAATCACTCAAACCACCGAGAGGTATAGAGTGATTAATCACGTGTGATTGATATATTGTATCCTGACCAACCAAACATGCCCTAAAGTTATCAATCCGGTAGGTAACCAACTAGGCGGAAGTTACAACCCTAGATCTTTTATAAACTGAAAAACAACAATACCAAAAACATTATCCCTTAGCTTTACAATTACAAGCATTAGCATAAAAATTAGAAGTAGAAAAGAAACAACCGAATATGTGGAAGTGCAATCTTGGGCATGTCATATACGTAGACTAGGTATATACCTAATCCAACATAAAGCTCTATGTGGAATCGACCCCGACTCGCGTTGGGTATTTATAATTGCATCGACCGCCTCACAATCCCAATCAGTGGTGTGAGTTTGGACGACATCATACACGCAAGTCATAATACATATTACGAAGTTGCTCGGACCTTAAGTCGCTGAACGGGGCGTAAATTCTTAAAACGATAAGTCGGGTGTTACAGTCTCCCCCTCTTAAAATATAAGTTCGTCCTCGAACATGCCAAGAATTATTCCGAGGACATTAAATTACTGAGTGTATTCTTACACACATACTCGTGGGTGATTCTACCTCACCGCAATTTAACATGGGTCCGACAACACCATCTCAATTGAGATTATTTCTTTTATCCTCATTTATAAACTTTAAAGCCAAATTATTATTTTTACACTCCAATTAATTTCAAAAAGGCCTGATTTTTATATTAACAAACTGTGTTAGTCTCAACCGGCTGTAGTAATTTTGTGCCTACACGCACATTATACGTATGCCCATAACTACATCTCTGGTCATAATAGTTGTTCATAATTAATTCCAACATCCTCAATTAATCTTATATTAACCAAAACCTTGTTTCCAATTTTTCACAACATTGACAGCAACACACAAGGAATGAAGATCTCATAATTATTTACACGAATTAACAAGTCATATTTAACGCCACCTGGGCACTCACCTCGTAGGCTAAAACTCAATATTCACAGCACGAATATGGCTAAATATGCACAATAACACATAAAAGAATTATCAAATAAGCCTAACAAGCATGACTCCCTATTAATACTATAGTACAAATTTAAATTTCACAAAGGGAGAATTTAAACACATAAAATTTTCACCACAAGGATCTCGTCCTTATATAACTTCCACCGCAGCTTGTAGCCCGATTTAAATATTTCACATCATATAAAAATTGTGAGAATCTCATCCTCAACTCTGCATCACAAGTATTTTGTACATTGTGTCAATTGAAATTTTCCATTCCCTTTTTTTTTATTTAATTCTGTGAAATAATTTCACAACACAAAATGAACCCCCATACCGGTAGGGCATATAATTCACAAATTTTAATCAAACTATCCTGAATTTATATCAAAATCCATTGTAGTGAGTAACAGAAAGTCACTTTTTGACTCTTAGCCCTCAATAGTGTACAAAACAAAATGCTAGACACGGGCTAACACCATCAAATCTCCCAACAGGGATAAACACGTGAATGGTGTACAAATCACAAACTCGCCCTATATGGAGCACGATAGGAGGTCTCACCTTAATAATCAGAATTGAATCAAAATAAGAATAGTGCTCCTCTATTATGAATTAAATCATACCTGTAACGACACCATTTGGTGTAGCGGCCTCAGCCATACCATATCAATTATATCAACGGTTCGGGCCTTCCCCTCTAGGGCACCCCGTTACCCGCCTGTCCTCCACCCCTAACTGATTATGCATGTTGGGTAGTAACTGAAATGGAGCTTGTAGCATGAGTATTCTGATGAAATCTGCCTCTCCCAAGTCTGGGACAATCTCTAATGATGTGCCTAGTATCAGCACACTGATAACAACCCCTCTGTAGGTTCGGCTGCTCATACTAGGCCTGTGCTAGATAATTGGAATAACCATTATAGGAACCTTGTATCGGTGGTGCATTAAAAGAACTTACTGGAGCACACTGAGTATTCTGAAATTGTTTCCATGACCCCGTTGATACTGAAATGTAGAATTATTAAGGACGCGGGAATATCGCAAGTCTCAGCATCATCCCATACAAATCTCAACTCTTAATCATATGCAAGTTTCGGAGAAACTTTCAATACCACAAAAATACATCTCAGGCCAAAACTGATATAACACATGACCCCGCAATCTGATCATTGATAGTAGACTCCCCTCACTTGGCGCGAAGCCATAGGACACATTCCGATGATCCACAATACTAAACTTCACCGCTCATACGACACCGTTCATAAGACACCTCAAGCCATTTATTTGGCGCATTTCATCCCCGTGACAGTTAAACTCGCTTCCTCCAGTGTCTTGGCTGCTAGTATGTACCCTTCGCCTAATAGAAGTCCCATACGAACCACATACTCTCTAATACCAATAACTATCTTCAGATCTACATCCACCTCGTGACCCTACCATGATTGTGACGATTAGGCAACTAATTAAACCTTCTTAAGATCGCACTTATCAACCAGATGTCAGAACCTGCTGCACCCCCATGTGCACAACTGAATGATCTCTCAATACTTCCGTATCCTCGATCTGGTAACAATGGTTGAGCAACCCTGACTCCCTTATAACCCCTCTGTAGTATCGCGAACCATTGGCACATAGTTGATACCGAGTGCGAAATTTCATACACGAGTGGATGCAAAAGAACATAAGATATATGCTTCAAGCTGAATAAATGCCGCACGGTAAGGAATGAAAGAAGTGGAAATTTTCCTACTATCTTTGTAGCCTCTCGAGGAATAAGTACAGACGTCTCTGTAATGATTCGCAAGATTCTACTAAACTCGTTCGTGACTTGTAGAACCTATGAACCTAGAGCTCTGATACTAACTTGTCACGACCCAAAATCCCACCACAGGCATCGTGATGGCACTTAGTCTCTAAGACTAGGTAAGCCGATTATAATAACAATTCAAACCATTTTTTTTAAACATATAATTTAATACAAGTGTCAAAACCAACAACGAAAATATTCTAACAACCTCCCAAGACTGGTAATATTGAGTTACGAACTCTAACTGAATACATGGAATGATCTCGAGGACCGAATATACAATACTGTTCGAATAAGAATTTAACAGTACAATAAAAATAGAAAGATTCTAAAGGACTGCGACGACCAAGTAGTTCTACCTTAAGTCCTTGCGATCACACTCTAACTTTGTCCGAGTCCGATATCTACAATACCTCGCTCTGCACAAAAATGTGCAGAAGTGTAGTATGAGTACACCATAGTCGGTACCCAGTAAGTATCAAGACTAACCTCGGTGGAGTAGTGACGAGGTACAGTCAAGACATTCACTAGTCTAATAACCTGTGCAATATAGTATACAAAAGTAATAGAAAACAAATAGCAGTGATAGCAATAATAATCAACTAGTTATGTAAACAACAAAGCAACAAGAACTCCATAAATATTGCTCAAATAGATAATGAACACAAGTGTAACGAATAATCAAGCCCTTCAAAATATACATCTTTCATCTATAAGTTTTTCAATAAAAATCTCTATAATATAACCCTTTCCAAAAAATATATTTCGAATATACTTCATTCAAATAAATATCTTTCAAATAGATATCTTTCGAATATAATTCTTTCAAATAAATATCTTTCGAATATAACATTCTTTCAAATAAAATTCACCCTGTGACACCTCGTTTCATAATCATAAAATATGGGTCTCAACCCACTTTCATATTTTTTGTAACACGGGTTTCAGCCCACTTTCATATTTCCACGACACCTCATGCCCACATTTCATATTTGTTGCGGCGTGCAACCCGATCCCATATAATATTAATTATATTTGTTGCGGCATGCAATCCGATCCCATATAACATTAATCATATATGTTGCGGCGTGCAACCCGATTCCATATAACATTATCTGCCCGGGAATAACCACATGCTCACGATTTCAACATAGATCAGACTATTATCAAGTTTACCGAAACAACAAGACAAGTTGCACAAGATATAAGGATAAACACAATGAAAATCACAACATCACATAAAAATCACCAGCAGAATAATCCCATATCATCACATATCATCCCTGACAATAGCCACCCTTATCGCTCCCATAGCCGTCTTTATCGCTCCTATAGCCGCCCTTATCGCTCCGGATAATAGCAACCCTTATCGCTCCGCCCAGACAATATCCCAGCACACATAACCACAGTGAAATGCCACCCTTATACCCACATAATATTAACAGCGGAATGCCACCCTTATATCTTCATAATAATAACTCAAATCACACAACAATTTACACGAACTATTATCACGACAACACAACACAATCAATTCATATCACAATTTGCCCAATGACCACAACCAATTCCAAAGATATAGCAAATCAATAAATTTAAAAATAAATAGCCCAAGGCTCCACATAACGTATATAAAACCTCAAAATAACAATAGAGATGGAAAAGTAACTCACCATGGGACAACGCCTTCATTACTCCAAATTTTAATAAATATAAATTAATGCCTCATTTTAAAATTATTTAATAATTATTTGCAGATAAGGATTCCATAATGAATTTAATTCTAAGAAAAATATCAAATCAACAACACACAGAGTTTACATAAATATCCAAGTGACAATAACACAAAATTATCATAGAAAATACAAATTTGGCAAACAATGAATGAGGCATGACAATTCAAGGACTTACTAAGTTCAAATAATTTTCTAATTTAATACATAAGGGCGTCTATGAATTTCAACCGATATAATTTGCACATATAAATCAAGTACGTACTCGCCACCTCGCGTACACGACCTCCAATCATACAATATCCACATAAGACTCAATGCCTAAGGGGTAATTCCCCCACTCAAGGTTAGGCAAGATACTTACCTTTTTGAAGTTAGGCCAATATTCCAAAATCTCCTTCTTGCTTGAATTGACCTCCGGACAGCTCAAAATTTTTTAAAATTAATTGTATAACTTCATTAAAATTCATCGGAAATAATTTCGGATACTAAAGCGTCGACTTAGAATTTCACATTTAAAAATCAACCAAAGTCAACGCGGTGCCCGTATCTCGAAACTCGGCCGAATTTTTACGAAATCCGAACACCCATTCTGATACGAATTCAACCATAACAATTTTATCAAATTCCGATAACAACCCGGCCTCCAAATCTAAATTTTTTATTTTTGAAAGATTTTGCAAAAATCACAATTTTTTCCATTTAAATCTGAATTAAATGATGAATATAACCGTGGATTTATGCAATATAATTACTTATGGATATAGGACAGTTACCCAAGTTGAAGTTTTGAAGAAATCCTCAAAATGGTCCAAGAACCGTGCTCCAAAAATCCAAAACGAAATGAAGGAAATGACCATTTTTGGTCCTTATGTTTCTGCCCAATAAAAATACTATTATGGTCGCTAAAAGTCCAATTCCCGGCTAAAAGTGCCAAATCTGGTCACTAAAGGTGCGCACCAAAACTGTTTACACCAGTAGTTTATGTTTAACTAAAAAGGCTCTAACTCCTTCATACGAACTCAAAATTTGACGATTCTTGTTCCTATTAGTCACAAATAATAATAAGAACCTACTTGTTCAATCAAAACTCAATTCGGAGCTCATTTGCTCATTGTGATACCAATTTCGCTCGTTAAACAATTAACTTATGTTTCGCACTTAAAAACCCAATCGCGACTTGATGAAATTAGACCAAACATTCCAGATCATTCCTATAATTCCTAGAACTAAAAATGAACCTTTGGATCATTACATATTTATGCTCAAAATACCAAACTTTTCCAAAACCTCTTCCTAGACAACATGTAGTGTATCAACCTTAACTTTTTGTTCCCACCTCCAACTGACAAACGGTTTAAATTTATGAAAACTAGATACAAAGGGATACAACTTTTATTTTTGTATCATTGCCAAATTCCTTATAGATTACGAGATATAAGCTTCTAAAGTCAGTCATGTGTAGCAAAAATTTCTGCAATGCACACTGTCAGGCAAAACAACTACAGTACCAGGCTTCGGTGAATCGATCATAACTTTCTGTACAAATATCCAAATAATGAATGGTTTACATTTCAAGAACCTAGACTCAAAGAGCTACCACTTTCATGTTTTGAAAATTTCCAGATTCCTTATAGATTTCTAGATATAAGCCTCCAAATTCCCAATGCGATTGCACCAGTTGCTGCCAAAAATAGATTCTGCCAACAGAAATTCCAGCAGCTTCAACAAGGCGCCAAACGATTCGAACCCCATCCGAAACTCATTCGAGCCACTCGAGACCTTGTCCAAATATACCAACAAGTCTCGTAACATAACACGGACCTTCTCGAGGCCTCAAATCACATCAAACAATATCAAAACTATGAATCGCACCTCGAATCGAATTATGAGTTTATGAATTTTCCAAAACTCTATAATTTGCGCCGAAACATATCAAATCAATCCGGAATGACTTCAAATTTTGCACGCGAGTCTTAAATGACATAATGGAGATGTTCCAATTTCTAGAATCAAATTTTGACCCCGATATCAATAAAGTCAACTCCCGGTTAAACTTTCCAAATATTTTCTATTTTTCAACTTTCGCCAAAATACGTCGAATTGTCCTACGGACTTCCAAATCCAAATTCGAGCATACGCCCAAGTTCGAAATCACCATACAAAGATATTGGAATCATCAAAATTATATTCTGGAGTCGTTTGCTCAAAAGTCAAACTCCGGTCAATTATTTTCATTTAAAGCTTCAAAAATCAGAGTTGTTCTTTCAATTAAATTCTGAATCTTCCAAAAACCAAACTCGATCGTACACGCAATTAATAATACATATTACGAAGTTGCCCGGGACCTTAATTCACTGAACGAGGTATAAATTCTTAAAATGACAAGTCGGGTCGTTACAAAACCCTTCAATATTGGTGGTGCCCTCGGGATCTGATCAACCCTGGAGTTATAAGTTTCCACTTTCTTGTCGTTTGCTTTGATCCTCTTTTCCCCTGAATCTATCTGCTTTGTCAGTTCCTCGAGCATCTTTATAATTTCGGGGTTAGTCCCCGATTCTTGTTCATTTGACCTTACCACAGCTGGCTCTGTTCTGTGGGTGACTTCTTGGGGTAGACCGGGCTCAGCCCTGCTCGGTGCCTAGGTTTGGCTCTGTAACTGAGCTATCGCCACCTGTTGAGCTTGCATCATTCGAAGATCATACGCAGGCTGATCCCGTCTTCTCCAAGCATCGGGTTCCACCATAGATGCTTTTTTCGGGACCGGAATGTTGGTTCGCTTCGATGGCTACATGTGAATTAACGTCAATTGGTCCACGGCCCGAGTCCCAACGGGGTCAGCGGGTGGCCTTTCATCCCCGGGCGTCACGTTGTTATTCTCACCTTGATGGCAAGATTTATTGTCGATATATAGGGGCATTAATTGAGAGTTTGTCATTTTTAGCCTGAAATCAAAGATACTTCCAAGAGCAAGTGTAAAATAGTGTGTTTTACAGAGATTTGTATCAAATAACCACTATTATCCTTAGCCCCACGGTGGGCGATAAACTGTTTACCCAAAAAATGGATAACAATTGAATTTATACGCGACTCTAAGGACACGTGATATAACTTGGTACAAACCAAGAAAATATATATATATCGGTACTGAAATTGGCTATAAAAGAGATAAATACAAACCAAATGAATCAATTAGCCTTAGCCCTGAAGTTCGGTCACTCTCAAAATAAGTGAGGATCCAGCTAGTGTATGGACAGAGTAACAAAAATAATCAAGCTTCAAGAAAGTAATGTATTGTTTTTATTGCATCAGAAAATGGGTGCTTCTACAAATGATCAAACCCCCTTTATATAGTAGGGAAGTCCTATTTTGAATATAATTCTAAATACAGAAGGAATCCCATGATAGATTAATTATTTGGCCTCTCTTTGATATGCGCTGGGATTTTCGCCAAGATTCTCGCCCTTATTGCGGATATACCGGCTTTTTTGTTTTTTGGCTCGATCTCGATCTTGGCCGATCATGATCTTGATCGGTCTCTATTTTGCTCGGTCTCGATCTTGGCCGATCTCGACCGGTCTCTATTCTGCTCGGTCTCAACCTTGACCGATCTCGATTGGTCTCTATTTTGCTCGATCTCGACCAAGATCGATCTCGACCAGTCTCTATTTTGCTCGATCTCGATCTTGGCCGATCTTGATCTTGGTCGGTCTTTGGGTCACGAGCTCGGCAACCTAACTTCGCATCATAGCTTGATATTATACGAGGTTGAACCTTCATCTATCATGTTCCAGTCTCGATTAGTCATATGAAGGGCAAGCTCGGTTTTGACCTCAATTGAGAAGACAAGTGCTAAAGGTGCACGTGCACGTCAATTAATTTTTTGGTTCTTTACAAACTTATTTTTAATTTTATGACTCTACCTTTTTTTTAACACATGAGAGATTTATTTTTACACGTAAGAGGTCTGTCTTTTACACATAAGAGAACTAAAAGGTCAATTTATTAAATTTAAAATTGTAAAGGAGCATGATGTAACTCTCTAACCATTTGTATGTGAGTAGCAGGATAAATAAGTTGAAGGTAGGAGGTTGGTAGGTGTCTATTAATTCTCCAATAATTATATGACTAAAAAGCAACAAAGTTAGTCGTCCAAAATCCTAAGTAGAAGAATCAGCCATTGGCTAATATTTTGCTACGACTATTAAACATTGGAAGAACACATGAAATTGTACAACCATAAGGAAAAACAACGTAATGGACGGACAGGGTGCAACCCACCACAAAATTCGCGCAAAATGGCATCTATAATTGATCTATGGGTCTAACTGAAAAAGTGACGTACAATATGTTGAAAACTAATAAAAATTTAGGGCCATAAAGCACCTGCCAATGAAGCAATACTACTTTAATGTTTGTGTTGTCGAAGTAGCCGTCTAATATTCTAATTTCATCTCCGTAAAAAGTTGCGCTATGTCACAACTCACATGCAACTCTTTTGAAATAAAAAGAAACCGAGATATACATATGAATGGTGTTGTTCATTAGAATGTTTTTCTTTTTGTAATTAGAAATTAAACGGTTAATGGAGGAATAGCATCGATGTATATGGCTCCTTTTCCATCCTCCCCACCCTCCAAGTCCGGTAGCTAGTAGGAAGGTGTAACGCATTTGTAGATTGTAGGGCAAGTAATTAATTTGAGAGTCAAACTATGAGTTAAATATTAAATGTGAGGGTTGTAATCAATGGAGGAACTAGGTGGAATCCCTTTTGCCAAAAAGGTTGTTTTATAAAACTGTTGAATTCTGATATGAGAATATTTTTCTGCTGTAATAGTATAGGGGGTCAAAAATTACTTTAAATTAGAAGTTCAATTCCCAATAAGGCATTGCCACAGCTAGCCTTATAGGTGCGGGTTCGATCGAACTCAGTCACTTTTATTTAAACATTGTATTTATATTAAGAAATTTATTATATATATATAAATATTTAATTGCGAATTCAATAATTAAGACGAATTATGAGTTTCGAGGCAAATTCAGAACCCATAAACTCTAAATCCTGGCTCCGCCTCTAGGCATATGTACAACTTCTCCGGCACATCATTAACGGCTTGAGCAATGTTTAGTATACATATTTGGAGGAGCATACACAAGTGTCTGGACTAAAATTTTGGAGGCGGTTGACTCGCGATATATACATCCTGAAACATTTGAGCATGTAGCACAAACGTGGACGGAGCAGCTTTTGTCAAGAATTTTATATCCTACCCACAAAAATAATACTCCCTCCGTTCCAGTTTATGTGAACCTATTTCCTTTTTGATCCGTTCCAAAAAGAATGACCCCTTTCTAAATTTGGAAATAATTTTGCTTAAATTTACAATTCTACCCTTAAATAGAAGATTTTATAACCACACAAATACTCTGAGCTCCTTTTTGACTTGTTCAGGACCACAAATACAAAAAGTCTTCATTTTTTCTAAACTTCGTGCTCAATCAAACAGGATCACATAAATTGGAACGGAGGTAGTAAAAAAGATCCTACCCTCAGAATTACTTAAGCAATCCTAATTTTATCATAAACCTCTTAACGTAGAATTTTATCTCAAAATCGGAGAACAACATCATTGCATATTCTCCAAATGAAAACACTGTTAGAGAAAAGAAAAACACTGTTAGAGTATAAGATGAAATTTAGGCACGAAATTGTATGTAATTACTATTATTTCAATGTCTTAAAATGAATTTTGATCAAACTAATTTAGTCAGTTTTGAAATTAGACGTAAGATGATGGTACCCAATTTACATCATATTGGCTAGGAACGACTAGATACCAGCTTTTTAAGCGAGAAAAAAAAGAGCCATATATTTCGCGCACAGATTAGTCCTGCGCGTATTCACTTGTTCTAAACGGATTGATCTTATTAGTTAAAGGTTGGTCGGTCTCACGTAAAATTAACCAAAGCACTTTACTTCATAATAAATGACGTAATAATCTTTGTATAAAGATACTCATGATATTTACCCACAAATAAAAAAGAAAGAGACTCATGACAATATCCTACGTTAATTTACATTACTTCGTAACCATCTTATAATCGAGTGACTAACTTATGGGGCATGTAATAGGTATAATCATAATTTATCATATTTAAGAACCGGAAACACGTGTTTTGTATATCAGTAAAATATTAGGGTTTTAATTTACTTACTACATCTTTTTGAACCATGTTTGAAACCCGCATTGGGGATTTCTTATTGAATCCACTCAGGTTTGCCGAGATACGTATATAAAAACCATTACACTTTTACTTACAAATCGTCATGAATTTAAAATGATTTATACCTTTTCTTCAAAAGTTAATTAGGCTTTACCTTTACAAAAAAAATGGAATTAGTGGGGGAGGACCATTTCATTATTTCAACCTTATAACATAAAGTATAAAAATTTGAGTTCTCCACGCAATTTGGAGGATTTTAGAATGCATCTCTAGATCTCAATCTTTCAATTTTTTAATCTCACTTTATAAAAGTCGAGACCCCTTTTAATTAAAAATAGTGCCTTTTTACTTGTTACATATGAAATCAAAAACCAGACGAGCAATGTTTATACATGGTAATATTGTATGTATTAAATAACTTTATATTACTAAGATTAGACCTAGAACGTGCAATATTATACTATTTCCTTCGCCCCAGTTTATGTGACAGTGGTTGACTAGGCACGGAATTTAAGAAATAAATAAAAATTTTAAAACATGTAGTCTAAAGTGTGGGTGTAATAAGTGAAAAGTTTAAAGTTAAATAGTTTCTAAAATAAGAATTATGTCTTCTTCTTTTTATGGGATTGACTAAAAAGAAAAGTATAGCAAATAAATTGGGACAGAGGGAGTACTAATTTTAAACCATGAATGTTCGAATTAGCAGCAACCCTTATGGTAAAATAATACTCCATTCGTTTCAAGTTAGATGTGGTAGTTTGACTGGGCACGGAGTTTAAAAAAAAAAATTGAAACTTGTGGTCTTGAAAATTTAAGGGGTAAAAGATTTGTGGGGCCATGACATTTTTTTGGTTATAAAAAGCTTCTTATTAAAGGCCAAATAGGTAAAATAATGAGTTCAAAGTTGAATTATTTTCAATTGTAGAAATATGTTATTCTTTTTGGAATGAACTAATAAGAAAAGTGTGACATTTAATCTGAAACAGAGAGTAATTTTACTTAGGAGTTCATCATTAAGTGTTCTATTCCCTAGACCGTGATATTGCATACGGCACGTAACACAAACATATGTAGCAAGTGAAGAAGACCGTATAAAACAACTTGGGTTCAATCATAGGAACAAGCTTAAGGCCATGAGATACGTATACGTATAGTGGCTCTTGAATTTGGGAACGACATCCATAAAACCTTAGGGATTCGCTTGGCTCAAAATCGGGATAGCCTGGAATTATAACAAGAATTATTCCTATTGGACATGATAAGTCATAAGCCTACTAAAGCAAACAAAAGCTAAGCATATTCTGAATTCATCAGCCATATATTGCAGCAAATTAAATTGATTTTCTCAATAGCTGCAACTCTATTATTGATGCAAATTGTTGGCT
This sequence comes from Nicotiana tabacum, assembly GCF_000715075.1. Taxonomy (NCBI): domain Eukaryota; kingdom Viridiplantae; phylum Streptophyta; class Magnoliopsida; order Solanales; family Solanaceae; genus Nicotiana; species Nicotiana tabacum. Next base: position 53,294,515 of record NC_134083.1, read on the forward strand.
TTAATTGGTCCCTCCATTTCTAGACTGATTTTTGTTGATTTGTGGCTCATTTTTAAAGAAAATGAAAGAATCAAACACTCCAAAAAATAAAAAGCACAAGTTATAAGTCTTAGTGCTCCAAAGGATTGGGGGATGACATAATAAAAGAGAGTCCTGGGATCCTTGAACTTTGAGGATATTGCCATAGCACCCTTACTCCTCTCAGTGCTTTTTTGAACTTTAATTAAATACTTGTCCAGAGACAGTAGGAAAAGGGAAAAAAAAAAGGATCTTTAATTTCAATGTTGCATGCACCAACTTTAATAATTCCCATCCCTTGCCTATATAAATATGTCAAGCAAACCCTCCTCATTTCACAGCCAAGTAGAAAACTTGATTGTCTTTTGCAACTCTAGCATTGTGGGTGAGAGACAGAGTGCTAGAGATTTGCAATTCTTTGGCTAGAAAATACAAAAAATTAAAGAGATGGCTGCTACTTCTGGTCACTGGGCTTTTGCTTTTGGTGTCCTTGGTAAATACAAACCTGTTTTCTCCTAATTCTTGCTTCTTAATTGTAAAATATTCTGACTGGATTCCTTAAATATGTACTTCCATCCTAAAATATGTTCAATGTGTCGAGGTTAAACTCATCGTCTCTTTTCTTTTTCTTTTTCTTTTTCTTTTGTAATTGCAGGTAACATTGTCTCGTTCATTGTGTTCCTTTCTCCCCTGTGAGTCTCCATTTTCTTGTAGTATTTTTTAAATGTTCAGTTTATTTGGATTATAATCTGACTAACACTATATATAACTTCACACTTGCAGGCCTACCTTTTATAAAATCTACAAGAAAAAATCAACTGAAGGCTATCAATCAATTCCGTACGTGGTTGCACTCTTTAGTTCAATGCTTTGGATTTACTATGCATTTCTCAAGACCAATACGACCCTTCTCATCACTATAAACTCCTTTGGAGTTTTCATTGAAACTATCTACGTTGGTTTCTACCTTTTCTACGCGCCAAAGAAGGCCAAGGTAAGGTTTTTCATGGCATCCACTGGACAACTATTTTTTTTCCTTTTTAGGAGTTCTTATTTTCCATCGTTTCTTTTCCTAAAGGAAGAATATTTGATGTTTACAATTTAATTAATGCAGGTCCAAACTGTGAAGATGCTCCTATTATCAGTGGTGGGTGGATTTGGTGCTATTGTTCTGGTTACCCAATTTCTATTCAAAGGGGCCGTTCGTGGACAAGTGGTTGGATGGATTTGCCTTGTATTTTCCTTATGTGTGTTCGTAGCACCCTTAGGCATTGTGGTGAGCTTTTACATACAAATATTTCAAACTCTGATGATTTTTCATGCGTGAAGAATATAATCCTGATGATTTTTCTCATTTTATGCAGAGAAAAGTAATAAAAACAAAGAGTGTGGAATACATGCCATTACTCCTATCAGTGTTTCTCACGTTAAGTGCAGTGATGTGGTTCTTCTATGGTCTTTTACTAAAAGACATTAACATTGCTGTAAGTTCTATTTTCAAGCTCATATATACCACTCTATAATTAATTATGCATATATCCATGTTTACTTAAAATATCTTGGATCTTACGTGGCACTTATAACCTTGTTATCTTTTATAGGCTCCAAATGTATTGGGATTCATCTTTGGTATTGTCCAAATAGTGCTCTACGTAATATACAGCAAAAAGGAGAAGGCCATCTTAAAGGAGCAAAAACTTCCGGAGATACAAAAGCCAGCAGTCATAGTAGTGGATGAGAACATGAACAATAAGAAGCTCCCAGAACTGACACAGGAACAGATTATTGATATTGTGAAGCTTGGTTTACTGGTTTGCTCAGATAAAGTACACGTAGCGTCGTGTCCACATGATATTAATTGTGGAGTTAAAGTAGAAAACATACCCAAACTGCAAACTGTGGAAGCATAGGGCAGTTGATTAATGTCAGGCTTGGTATTGGCATTGGTTTCAGTGCAGTATTGCGCAGATTGTTGCCATTAATTCCTTAGGTTGATTTTTCCTAATACTGATGTGTTTGTACACAAGTTAATTATCTCTATGTAGGCTCATATTCTGTGAAGCTTTCTTCTTGGGATGTCCTAGTAAAGAATAAATATTGAGTAGTATTTAGTATAATTGCTTATACACACATACATTTGTTACACATTAAAGTTTGTTTATGGTATAATTTCCAATATCGTGATTGATATTGGAAATTAACGACCAAGAAGTTGATTTACTACATCGCAGCACTAATAACCCAGACCTCCCACACACCTCCTCCACTCTAACTTTCCAGCCAACAACAACTGAAACACAAACACAACCTGCACACAACTCCAATGGTCCACCCTCCAACCACTCACAGACTCACTACAATATTATTCACGTTCAATATTTATCTCACAAAGTACAATCTATGAATTACTCTTTCTAACTTCTATTGCTTCTCTCTTATTTTAGTGTATTTTCAAATGAGGAGAAGCTCTTCTATTTATAGCAAGAAATCTTTAGTCTAATAGTGGATATGATGTCATGACAAATGTCATGAATACTTGGTCCATAAATTTGTTATAGTGGATATGATATTATGGCAAATATCATGAAAATTTGGTCCACAAATTTGTTATAGTGGATATGATATCATGGCAAATGTCATGAAAACTTGGTCCACAAATTTGTTATAGAAGCCAAATTAATGGCCATATTACACATGGGATGAACCCATCAAATCTCCCCCTTAATTTTGATTTTTCTTCTTCATCTCAAGTCTTGATCTCAATCTCTGAAAATTTTCAAGTTTGAGAGGTTTTGTAAAAATGTCCGCAACTTGATCACGAGACTTCACATATTTGAGTTCTGCCTCCTTCTTGGCAATAAATTCTCTTATGAAGCGATACCTTGTATCTATATGCTTGCTTTGATCATGATACACCAGATTCTTGGTAAGTGTCTGTGCGGATTTGTTGTCAATACAAATCTATATAGCTTCAATTTGAAACAAATTGAGCTCCTTCAATAATCTTCTCAGCCAAATAGCATGACATATACAAGATGTTGATGCTATATATTCAGCTTCACAAGTCGAGAGAGTAACAATGGATTGTTTCTTTGAACTCTAAGAAATAACATAATCACCCAAGAAAAAACACAAAATAATTGTGCTTTTTCTATTATCAATATCTCCCGCATAATCACTATCACAAAATCCTATAAGCTTGAAATCACTAGAAGAAGAATAAAATAACCCAAAGTCAATCGTACCTTTTAGGTAACGAAGAATTCTTCTAGTGACTTTCAAATGAGTGGAGGTAGGAGCTTCCATGAAGCGACTTACTACTCCAACTACAAAGACTATATCTGGCCTGGTACAAGTCAATTACCTCAAACTTCCCACAAGACTTTTGAAAAATGTGGAATTCACTTTTTTTCTTCATCAAACTTGGATAATTTTGTCCCACTTTCCATCGGTGTGTTCACGGGGTTGCAATCAAGCATGTTGTACTTCTTCAATATCTCTTTTGTATAACTTTCTTGAGAGATAAAAATTTCATCCTCCATATTCTTCACTTCTAGGCCCATGTAGTATGACATGAGCCCTACGTCTGTCATCTCGAACTCACGGGTCATATCTTTCTTAAAAGCTTCAAACAAACTTGCGTTATTACCCGTGAAATTAAGATCATCAACATAAAGATAAACAAGTAATATATCTCCATTAGTATGAACTTTAAGGTAAAGAGCATATTCATGGAGACAACGAGTAAACCCATTATCTTGAAAATACTTGTCGATACAACTATTCCATACTCGTGGGGCTTGCTTTAATCCATATAAAGCTTTCTTCAACCGCAACACTTTATATTCATGGTTTTTGACCAAGAAGCCCAATGGTTGTTCAACATAAACTTCTTCTTCAAGATAGCTATTCAAGAAGGCTGACTTGACGTCTAGTTGATGGATCTTCCACTTCATTTGCTCCACTAAAGAGATCAGCAAATGAATCATCTCCATGTGGGCAACAGGTGCATAGACTTCTTCATAGTCAATTCCTTGACTTTTCTTGTAGCCTTTAGCCACAAGTCGTGCCTTGTATCTCTCCATATCTCCATCAGCATTCTTCGTTGTCTTGTATACCCATTTTACTCCAATTGCGCTATGACCCTCGGGAAGAGTTGTTAACTCCCAAGTGTTGTTCTTCTCTATTGACTTGATCTCCTCCTTCATGGATTGTCTCCACCTTTTGTCTGTATCACCTTCATCAAAGTTCATTGGTTCACTATCAGCAAAGAGACAATATAAAAAATCAAAATTAGTAACTTCTTCTGTGCCATCATAGAGCTCTTGAATGCTCCTTGTCCTTTGCGGTTGCTCATTTTAACTTTGTTGAGATGAAAGAGATGCAACATTGGTTGGAGAAGGAGGTGGAGTTGTATCCTGCACAAGTTCCACGGTCTCTGGTTCTTCTTTATCGCCAAAGTATGGAAGAAAATCATATGAAGTTTCTTCCTGAGCTTCCTAATTCCATTCCAATTCTTCATCAAATTCAACATCACGATTCACCTCTATCTTGCCGCTACTTGGGTTGTAGAGCTTGTAGCCTTTTGAACTCGTATCATAGCCAACAAACACATGCTTGACACTTCGATCGTCAAGCTTCGCTCTCCGTTGATGTGGCACATGAGCATAGGCTATGCTCTCAAAGATTCTCAAGTGCTTGACACTTGGATTTCTTCCACTCCATGCTTCTTGAGGGGTTTGATCTCTAACATTCCTTGTTGGAGACCTGTTGTTTAAATAAATTGCACAAGATACAGCTTCTGCCCAAAATTCCTTGGGCATACTTTTAGCTTTTAACATATATCTAGCCATATTAAGAATCATTCAATTCTTTTTCTCTGCAACTCCATTTTGTTGGGGTGAATAAGGTACCGTTAGAGGACGACGAATTTTATGAGACTGACAAAAGTCATTAAATTCTTTTGAAGTGAATTCGCCTCCTCTATCGGACCTTAAAGCTTTTATTTCATAGCCACTTTCTTTCTCCACAAGTACTTTAAAATTTTTAAAAGCAGCAAAAGCTTTAGATTTTTGGTTCAAGAAATAAACCCAAGTCTTTCTGCTAAAGTCATCAATGAAAAGTAGAAAGTATTTACTTTTACCAAAGGAAGGAGGATTAATTAATCCACACACATCAGCGTGAACAAGCTGAAACGGTTTAGTTGATCTTGACATGGCCTCCTTTGGAAAACTCCTCCTTGCATATTTACCAAGAAGACAAGCTTCGCACAATTGATTAGGATAGTTGATTGATGGTATCCCATGAACCATGTTCTTTTCTCCCATTGATTTGAGTGCTTTAAAATTCAAGTGCCCAAATCGCATGTGCCAACACCATGATTCATCTTGCACATTAGCCTTCAAACACTTTGCATCAATTGTTTTAAGATTCAAAGAAAATAATCTATTCTTTGCCATATGCACTTTAGCAATTAGAATTCTACCTGAATCTCTAAGCCAAAGATGCATATTTTTCATGTGGATGTCATATTCCTTTTCAAGAAGTTGGCCCAAACTCAAAATATTACTTTTTAATTTTGGGACATAATAAACATCTTGAATTAGCTTGTGACTACCATCTTTACATGATATCAGAATCGTACATATCCCTTCGATTTGAATCTTTGAGGTATCTATCTCCAAAGGACACATTACCTCTCACCATTTTATTTATCTCCACAAGCTTCTCTTTGTATCCAATATGATTGCTTGCTCCATTGTCCAAATACCATAAGCTGCAATCATCCCTGTCTTCTTCCTTAACTGCCATCAATAATGTTGACTCATATTCTTCTTTTTTGTAATCAACAAGGTTAGCTTTTTCTTCAACATTGCTACGATATTCCCAAAAGTAATGGCTAGATTTATGACAATTATAACACTCAATTTTTGATTTGTCATACCTTTGTCCATTATTTTCTTGGTAGTAGCCACGTCATTTTCCTCCTCTTGTCCACGACTACGACCTCTGAATGTTTGGTTGATTTTAACTTCATTGTTGAAGTTGTTACCATTACTTCTTCCTCTTCCATGACCGCCACGGACTCGTCCTCATCCTCGTCTGTTTCCTCGATAGCTCTTTTCACCTTCATAATCCTTAAAGAATGCCTAAGTTTTAAGAAGCTGTTCCAGTGGCACTTCTTGTCTTCTTTTGATCTTTTCTTCGTGGGCCTGTAAAGAACCCTCCAATTGCTCAACCAGCATAGAGTCTAAATCTTTAGACTCCTCAATAACATACACCACAAAATCAAATTTAGGTTTCAAAGTGCAAAGGCTCTTTTCTACTACACAGACATCCTTTATTTCCTCCCTGTATCTTCTTAATTTATTTACAACAACCTTCACTTTTGAATAATAATCCGAAATGCATTCGGATTGTTTCATTTTTAAAACTTCAAAGTCAGCCCTCAGAGTTTGAAGTTTTACCTTCCTCACCTTGTCAACTGCCTGAAGAGAATTTTGTAAAACCTCCCAAGCTTCCTTTGAGGTGGTAGCATCTGCCACCTTCTCAAATATGGCATTATCCAAACATTGGTGGATGAGCGTGAGGGCTTGGTCGTTCTTCCTTGTCTTTTCCAAGACATCTTTTTCATTTTGAGGCAGAGCTTTCTCATTATCGGATTTCGCATACCCTCTATCTACGATTTCCCACACTTTCTGGGAGCAAAGAATGGCTTTTATACATAAACACCATTTCTCATAATATTATCTTTTGTGATACGGGGGTACAGAAAAGACATCGTACCATTATTTGCCATGGCTCTAATACCAAGCTTTTGGGAAAATATAATAATCCCACTCAGAAATAATATCCACAGCAAATAATAATAACACAAGAGAGTAACAACGATACCAACTCTTTTAACGAGGTAAAATAACACAAGAAATAACACTCTTTATTTAAACACCTCACTCACACTCACTATTTATCTCATAGACTATAATCTGTGGATTATTCTCTCTAACATCTATTGCTTCTCTCTTATTTTGGTGTGTTTTCAAATGAGGAGAAGCTCCTCTATTTATAGAAAGAAATCCTTGGCCTAATAGTGGATATGATGTCATGGCAAATGTTATGAAAATTTGGTCCACAAATTTGTTATAGTGAATATGATATCATGGCAAATGTCATAAAAACTTGGTCCACAAATTTTTTATAGAAGCCAAATTAATGGCCATATTACACATGGGATGAACCCATCAGTAGAAAACTAGGTTACCATTTCGATAAAAACAAACTCCAAACACTTTGGTAACCAATTAAATCCTTTAACCTCATTGATCTTGGCAATGACTACTTTCTTATCCGATTCACACAAATCAATCACTACCTTAAAGTACTTCACAATGGGCCATGGTTTATTTGCTCACAATACATTACCGTTCGAAATTGGGAACCTAAATTCTCAGCAACGGATGAAAAAACACCATCTCCGCCATCTGGGCTAGACTTCTAGAACTTCCCGCGGAATACTACGACCTTGATTTTTTAAAGAAAATAGGCAGCCAGATTGGTACACTCTTAAAAATTGACAACTGCACATCCATAACAACTAGGAGCCGCTATGTTAGACTCTGTGTGCTTGCACCCGTCGAAAAACCACTACCAAAAAAACTCCTAATTGGCACACACTTACAAAACATTTACTACGAAACCTCCTTACCTATGTGTGCATCTTGTTGATGTATAGGCCACCTTGCATCTTCGTGCACCTCTCAAATTCCAACTACCTCAAATAATCCCAATAACACGTACACCGCCACCTCTTCCCCATCCACCATTCTGCAACACAACATACCGCAATAATGGTACACAATGACCTACTATGTCGACGACCACCATCAACACCACCACAAAACTCCATCATCCACTCCCTCAACCTTCCTAACAGCATGCCAAACTTGAACACACACACAACCAACACTGCTTCTAAGAACTCAGTCTCCAAACACTTTCACTATACAAATCCAAAAAATAAAACATCAAGAAACACCACATGTCCCTATTAAATTACCACAATCCAATCATTCTACTACATATCCCCTTATTTCACCACTGTCCTCCATTTTGGATAATAATGCGCCCACGACAACAACCGCTTCCCCATCGGCCTATCACATTCCCCTGCAAAACCCCTTTGAAATTCTTTCTAAACATGACCCGCCTCAACGTCCAGAACTCCAATATCTCACAACTACTCCAAGTCTAGAAAATCACAACACTCGAACTGTCCAACCAATTATCTAATCTCCAACACGGCCTAGCACTCACACCTCAATTCCCATAAAATCTCCCATATCAACTAGCCAACTCTTTGAACTTATTAGTTTTAACTCCTTCGTCGTACGATGACCCTCTTCTGCCAGAAGACTTAGACGATCCTATGATCCCACCATGGCCATTATACCCTATACACCACCAACAGGCCCATGTTCAGATACTGTAAGGCCCCATAAAATTATAGTAAAACCTGGGGTTTCGTGGTGCCGAGGTAGCCTAATGTGTTTGAGGATTGTAGAAATTCTTTAGCTCACCACGGTATGGACATTTTAGGTTGTACAGTACGTTGGGGAGTTGAAGGAAACGTTTTGCAGAATATGGCATTTCGACAGTCCACTATGCGGCCCCAGGACCTCTTCGCGGAACGCAGATCGGCCGCAGAGTGCAACAGAACTTGAGCCAATTTTTTAAGATCATTTACGATCGAGTATGAGGCCATATAATCATTCTGCAGGCCGCACAATCAGTCGTAGAACCAGCATGAAAATTTTTGGAGGGAGATTTCGCGGCGCGTTATGCGACCGCATAACCATTCTACGGGCAACACAACGGTTGCAACCCTGTCCAGATCTGCCAATTTTTGGGACCATTTTTGTGGTCCCTTTTGCAGGCCACATAATCATTTTGCAGTCCAGTCTGCGACCGCAGACCCAACTTTGTAAGTAAGTTCGAAAAAAATTTACCCGATCCCATTTTTGTAAAAATAAACTTGGAGTTATTTTGGCTGGTCTAAATTGCCATTTTAGAGATAGGGGAGTGTTCTAGAGAGAGGAGGAATCCCCAAGTGTTTTGTTCATCAATCCTTTCCTAAGCTTTGAAATTCAATAAGGAAAACTCACAAGGTCTTCATCCAAGAGGTAAGGTTCTAGCCGTAGCTTTTCATTTCAATTTTGGGTAGGAGATGGGTAATGAGGAGTATGATTCTTGTTTATGAGAGTGTTATTTATGCATGCATGTATCATCAAGGTTTGTGGGAAGGTTGTTGAGCTCAAATGGGTAAATATTGGATTGTGGGATGAAGGAATCCTTCATAGGAAAATCTTGAAATCATAATACACACCTAGTGCTTGATAAAATGCTTAAGTGAACTGAACCTATGAATATCTTCCTAATTATGATTCAATTTTATCATGTCTCTAAATAGATCAAAGTTGCTAGGATTTTCGAAATATTGTAGTACTTTAAGAAAATCTCAAAGCGAGGTATGTTGGTTAAACTCCTCTTGTAGAATAAATCCATGATGTCCTCATAAATTGTAATTATTATTGGCTCAAGCTCTTATGTCTCATGTTCCGGGTTATCCCTTATAAATTTGACTATTCCGAATAAACTTTGTGTCGAAAGATATATATTCAAAATGTGTTCCGGATGCTCTTATCATATTATGTTATCCTTCGGGAATGTGTTAAAAGTATGGGTTGTGTATCAAAATATTATGAATTCAATCATGTTTCAATTACAAGTTATTATGCCAAATTATGGAAGAAAACTCAATGTGCCTAAGACTCTTATTTGCTCATATGTGTACTAAAAGTCATGATTTGAGATGCTTTGTTGTTGTTAACTCATGATGATGTTTGAAAGTGAAAGGGGTGAGCATGAAATATGAAATATGGCTGACTTGCCCAGCATGATATTACATTTGTGACCACTAGTGCCAATGAAATGAAAAGATGTGTAAAAGGCTATGAATTGACCTGAAAATCCTTTTTTTATAATAAATATTTTGGGAGTATCGTTAGTCACCAAAGAAGGGTAGGTTGAAATAACCTAACCCCGAAACTACATATGCAGTGTAGGAGTAATTGAGGGGTAAATCCCCTTACTGATGTGTTGAGGACATTCCCCTTAAATAGGAAGAGATTGATGTGCTAAGATTATTCCCCTTAATTGGGAGGAGATAATAGCTAATGAAGGGTGATGTCGATCCACACGGCATTGTGGTGAGAAGGCCTGGCCGATCGGGTCGAGATCGGATGCCATGCCGCGCACATGGTGGTGATTATGATTGTGATTGGATGTCTTTGGATGAGATGGCCTAGCCGATTGGTCCGTCATAGAACACCGTGCTAACATCACAGTGGTATATCGGTACTAAAGATCTCCCAACCTTAAACATTGAAGTTTACTTGGAAACTTATCTTGCACTTAACTTGATGCATTGGTATTATTTGAGGCTTTCATTTTTATCCTATAATTGTTTATAATTGTATTGTTACTTGTTTTATTGAGAAGGTGTTTAGCCTTACATACTAGTACTATTCCATATGTACTAATGTCCTTTTTGTCGGGGGCGCAACATCTTTAATGGATGCAGGTAGTTCCATAGCAGATGGCATTGATCAGTGATAGCAGTACACCCTCTCCTCAGCTGACTTGGTGAGCCCCGCTTCTTCTCGGAGTCTTGTATCTTTTGTCATCTATGTATAGTGTTTTAAGGTATAGCCAGAGCCTTGTTGCCGTCACTATCACAGTATTCTTTTGTATCCGTTATAGGTTGTATATATATATATATATATATTGGTGTTGGGAACGTCAAACTAGAATGTTGTATTTGTATCACATGTTCTACTTCTAAACTATGAATGTAATGTAATATTTTGGAGAATTATAAATGATGTAACTAATAGTAATGAATTGGTGTCTCTCACATGATCTTCTCATGGTCTAATGAAATATATCTTCACTTTATTCTTGAGTGAGTACGGGTAGAAAGTATCTAGTAGGCTTGCTTGACCGGGTTATCTCAGTTGAGTGTCGGTCGCATTCCCCGAGGTCAGGGAATGACAAACTTGATATCAGAGCCAAATGTTTTAAAGTGTCCTAGGATGTCTCGGAGCCAGTCTTGTAGAGTCCTTCTTATCAGTGTGTTGTCGACCACATATATAATTAGGAGGCTACTTAGGCATTTAGGAATAACACCCTTCTTTGATAATCTAGGTCATGCGATAGAGCTGATTGTAAGATTGTCCTCCTTTAACTCGTGCATTGCTCTAATTTTCAGTACATGGCACCTAGGAAGAAAACAAGAACTGGACAAAGAGCCAATACTACCCCCAGGAGTGGCAGTTGATTCTAAAACTGATGATGCGGGTGAGCACCCGAGGAGTGAGGATATTCCCCCAACTACTACACCGCCTGATTCTACTACTCCTGCTCAGACTACACCAATCCCTACTCCTACTGAGGGTGCAACGATTCCTCCAGCTGATATTCCAGTTTCACCTCCAACCTCAGCTTCCTGTCCTAGTGTTTCTGATGGGGACCTTAGGGGAGCCATACAGATGTTGGCGTAGATAGTGGCTTCCCAGGCCCAAAGATCGAGTGTTGCACCTATTCTTCCAGTCAGCTAGGGGATTCTACTAGTTCCAGGGTGAACATGTTTCTTCAGTTAGATCCTCCAGTGTTCACGGGTACTAATCCCGAGAAGGGCCCTTAGGACTTCATTGATAAGATGCACAAGACTCTCCAAGTTATGCGTGCAATTGAGACAGAAGCAATGGAGTTGGCTTCCTACCACCTGAAAGAGGTGGCATATTCTTGGTTTGAGTTGTGGGAGGAGTCCCGTGAGTAGGGGAGCCCTCCACCGAGGTGGAGTGAGTTTACCGATGCTTTTTTCGCTGAGTTTGAAAGACTGAGGTAAGGTATCTTGAGTGTGTGGGAGTACCATATAAGATTTGCGCGCCTGTCCAAGTATGTTATTTACATGTTGCCCACTATGGAGGCTAGAGTGCGCCGGTTTGTTCAGGGCCTTAGCCCCTTGGGTATTAATGAGGTTGTTACAGCTGCCTTGAACTCTAATATGAACTATGGAAAGATGGTGGCATTTGCTCAAGCCACAGAGACCCACAAATTGATGAATAGAATGGAGCGAGAGGGTAGAAATAAGGTACGGTCCGCGGGCAACTTTGGTGATTCTTCTGGTGGTGGTGGTGGTAGGGCGGCATTTGGGGGAGGGTCATCAGGTCCATCCCAGTCCTTTGCTCAGTCTTCAGTCAGTGCATAGCCATCAGGGCCTAATCAGCAGCACTGGAGTTATTTCAGGCCCGGTCAGGGCAACAAGGGATCCTACCAGCAGGGTCGGTCTGGTGGGAGATTCCAGCAGCAGCGGAGGCCCCCATGCCCTAGGTGTGGGAAGATGCACTTAGGGGTCTGGTACATGGACCTACCCATATGCTACAGGTGTGGTATGATGGGTCACATTCAGAGGGATTATCATTCGTCCCGCCAGAGTGGGGGCAGGGGTATGGCACAACCAGCCAGTTCTACAGCTACTACATCCGCAGTGCCTCCTCCAGTTCGAGGCACTCCAACACCCGCAGGGTGTGGTACAGCTAGGGGTGGTGCACAGAGTTCGAGAGGATTCATCTGTTTGTATGCTATGAGGGGTCGCCAGAGTTCAGAGGCTTCTCTAGATGTTGTCACAGGTATATTGACTGTCCAATCACATGATGCATATGCTATTATTGATCCTGGTTCCACTTTGTCCTATGTCAATCCCTATATTGCTATGGAATTTGGGATAGAACCGGAACAGCTTCATGAGCCGTTCTTCGTATCTACTCTGATTGGTGAATCTATTGTGGTCGCGCGGGTTTATAGGGATTGTGTTATCACGATGCATGGTTGGGACACCATGGCCAATCTCATTGAATTGGGGATGGTTGATTTTGATGTAATAATGGGGATGGACTGGCTTTATTCATGTTTTGCTAAGCTTGATTGCCGAACCAGAACCGTTGGATTTGAATTTCCAAATGATCCAGTTATTGAGAGGAAGGGGAATGATGTGGTGCCGAAGGGTAGGTTTATTTCTTACCTGAAGGCCACGAAGATAACCAACAAGGGGTGTATTTACCATTTGGTTCGGGTTACTGATACCCATGTTGAGACACCTACACTTAAGTCTGTACCAGTTGTGAATAAATTTTCGGAGGTCTTTCCTTATGAGCTCCCTAGGATCCCACCAGATAGGGAAATTGGTTTTGGGATTGATGTGATGGCAGGCATGTAGCCTATATCTATTCCACCCTACAAAATGGCACAGGTAATATTGAAGGAACTAAAGGAACAATTGAAGGATTTGTTAGAAAAGGGTTTCATCATGCCGAGTGTGTCGCCTTGGGGTGCACCGATTCTCTTTGAGTACTTATTAGCACCTTTTTGTTTTTGTTTTAGTCCGAAAGTAATTATTTATGTTCCTGAAACTAATGAAAGTGTGCAAATTTCAAGAATGTTGGAAGCTTGAGCTCCCATGATAAAATCCGACTCAAAAAGGAGTGTTCCGACTCACAAGGCAAGAAGGGGCACAAAACTCAAGAAATGCGGTCCGTAGAAGGATTTCTATGGCTGCAGAAGAAAGTGTGGACAACAGAATTCCATTTGTGACCGTAGATCAAGTAAAATAGCCTAGTAGAGCTTTAGCCAATGTGCGTATCGCACATGAATTGTGCGGTTAGAGAATAAGGTCTGCACTGCCAAATGATTCATAGTTTAGAGAGTGTGCAAAAGACCAAGACCTGAAGCCTTGCTGAAGTGCGGACCGCAGCCGCTGTCCAGAATTGTGCGGCTGTAGAATCCAAGACCCTGCTAGCTGAAGCAATCTGCGGACCGCACATGGAATTGTGCAGCCGCAAAACCTCTCGAGGGGCATTTTTGTCAGCGAACTTTGGGCCGCTATAAATAGACGAGTTTCATATTTTTAGGTCAAGTTTCGAAGTTTGAGCTACTGTAACTGTTATATTTTGCCATTTTAGAATTTTGTGATTATTTTAGGTCTCAAACATCATATTTTATCATTTTAATCTTAGATTATAAGTTTAGTTAGCGTTTCTTCTTTGTTTTCTTCATTTCTCACTATGAGTAGCTACATTCTTACTAGGGTTGTGACCCAACCCTAGTGTGTAAATCTTATGGATATTTTATTTAATGCTTATTTATGATTGGGTGTTGATTATTTATCTTAGTTTATGCTTCAATTTTAGAATTAATGGTTGCAAATATTGACTCATGCCTTGTTGACTTGGTCTCTACTTAGAAAGAGGGACCTAGTCTAAAATAACTTGGCTAATAAGGAATTAGGCAAATTGAGGGTTTGATTTGCCTAATTAAAGGGTTCAAACTAGAGATATTAAAAACCCGACTTGAGCTCATATCAACTATTTAGTTTGATACCCATTTGGGGTTGAAAAAACCAAATTGGACAAAATTACTCTTTGGCCGAGAGGTATTGAGTGGGTAACGTAGAGTTGAGAGCTATAATATACCCCAATCAACAAAACAAGTGCTAACATATCTAACCCATTAGGGGAACACCTAGCTTATGGTCACATTCCTAGGCTTTTTAACTATTTGAAAAAATACCAAAAACAATCATTCGCTTCTAGTTTCTTTTCTTAGCTTATAATTGCTAGAGTAAAATTAGAATTAGAAATCAAAACCTTTTGCTGGAAGTGCAATTAAATTATTCCATTTGCTTTCGTCAAGTGTATACGCCTAACACCCATAGTAACTCCTTGTGGAAATCGAACTCTACTCTTGTTGGGTACTATTCTTTCAACGACCATTTCCATTCACTATTGAGAGTGGATTAGACATGGATCAATTTTTGGCACCGTTGCCGGGGATTTAAAACTGTGTTAGCTATATATTTAGGTTTGTTTTTAGAATATCTTCTTTTCCTTCCATGTTACTAACTTGTGTGAGAAATCTTAGGTACAACCTTGGCGAATAATGAGCTCGAAAAATTGCCTTTGGGGGATTTGGATGCGGATGAGGAGCAAGTAGAGGAGGTACCTCATGAGCCACAAGCCAATCGGAGAGGTTGGGTACCTCATGACAATGTGATCATTCCACCCCCACCTCCACCACGAGCGGCTCCACACCAGATATTGCCCAACGAAGGTTATACTAGTGCAATAGTCCCTCCCCGTATTAGGGCGGGCAACTTCCAAACTACCAATGTGATGGTCACTTTGCTTGAGCAACGGGGTTTCTTCATTGGTGCTTCAACACAAAATGCTTATAAACATTTGAAGGGGTTTGTGGACACTTGTTGGGGGAGCAAGCAAACAAATGTCTCCGAGGATGCATTGAGGCTAAGGCTTTTCCCCTTCTCTCTAAGGGAAAAGCTTTAGATTGGTTGAAATAATTGTTGAACCATTCAATTCACACTTGAGATGAGTTAACGGAAAAGTTCATTGCTAGGTTTTTCTCTCCCAGACACATGTCTACACTTCGAGATGAGATCTTAGCATTCATACAAGAGCTGAATGAACCACTACACGAGATATGGGAGCACTATAGAACTATGGTCAAGGAATGTCCCAACAATGATATGACGGAAAACATGATTCAACAAACCTTCTATCATGGGATTAACACAACTAACCAATGTGTAGTGAATCAACTAGTCGGTGGGAACTCTATGACTACGCCTTATGCGGAGGCGTGTGAGATTTTGGATGAGATGGCAGACACGTCGTCGTCTTGGCATTCCCGGCCCAATGTTCCATGAGGCGACCCGAATATGATCCACATTCACAAAGAATTGCAAAACCATGGACAAGCAATTGCCGAATTAACAACTACCACGACTCAACTAGCAAAGGCCCAACTAAATCAAGTGCAAACTCCTAAGCAAGTCATTGTAATGTAAGGAGTGCAATATCGAGTGGAGAACTATGGGCAAGAATATGGTAGTTTTGAGCAAGATGATTCCTATAATGAACAAGAAGAGGAATTGCAATATGTGAATAATTTTCAAAGGCAAAGAAATAACTTCCAAGGCCCAAACCAACAATAATGGAGACCACAAAAAAATCAAAGCAATTGGCATAACAACAACAATCAAGGAAATTGGAGTGGAAACAACCAAGGAAATTGGGGAGGTAACAATCAAGGCGGATGGAGCAACAATCAAGGCAACCGGGGTCGGGTTTTCAAAGGACCCCAATGTACCATCAACCAAGCAACCCACCTCCTTAATCTTCCCATGGTTCGAGTTCTTCAAATAATGAGATGGGGCATATTGAAAATATGTTCAAGCAAATGATGGAAAAGAATGCCGATTCGGATCCCCAACTTGCCTCACACAACACATCAATCCGCAACCTAGAAATTCAAATGGGACAAATCTCTCAAGCTCTAAATTCTCGTCCTAAGGGGGCACTACCAAGTGACACGGTGGTAAACCCAAAAGGTGGTAACAACATAGGGCATGCCATGTCAGTAATCACAAGAAGTGAAAGAGGCGGGAAAGCAGCCACCTTAAATGAAAGGCAACTATTTGATGATGATCAAGTGATGTAAGAAGAAGAGATCCCGAACAATATGGTGTATCGTAATGATGAAGTTCGGATTTATATTGATGATAGTGTGGTAGAAACTCAAGAGAAGGTAAACCCATCTAGGGAACACATTATTGACATACCGGAGCCGATAGTGCAAAAGGCTAAGGCACCATTGCCTAAGCCTCCACCTTCATACCCTCAAAAACTTGCCAATCAAAATGGTGGGAATCAATTCAAGAAGTTCATTCAAATGATGAAGAGTCTCTCAATCAATGTGCCATTAGTTGAAGCTTTAGAACAAATACCCGGTTATGCAGAGTTTATGAAGGATCTTGTGACAAAAAAGTGGTCAATGAATTTTGAGACCATAAAAGTCACTCATCAAGTGAGTGCAATTATACATTCAATGGCTCCTAAGTTGGAGGAACCCGGTGATTTCATAATGCCTTGTACAATTGAAAGTGCCGAGTTTGCTAAGGCTCTTTGTGATCTTGGGGCAAGTATCAATTTGATGCCTTATTCGATTTTCAAGACTTTGGGAATTGGGAAACCAATACCCACCTCTATGAGATAATAAATTTTCGATTATACTATGAAGAGGCCCTTGGGAGTGATTTAAGATGTTTTAGTTCGTGTTGATAAATTCATTCTTCTGGCGGATTTTGTCATTCTACACTATGAGGTTGATTGTGAAGTGCCGATTATTCTTGGGAGACCTTTCCTTGCTACGAGTAAGGGTCTTTGTGATATTGAAGCCGTAGAACTCACTTTCTGGGTTGGTGATGAAAACGTGGTATTCCATGTGTGTATGTCCATGCGGCAACCAAATAGCAATGAGGTGTGTTCTTTTGTGGACTTGGTGACCGATGTTATTATTGATGAAACAAGTGCTACAATCAATGTTGGTGAGAAGTTGGAGGCCTCCTTGCTCAACTTTTATGATGACGAGATGGATGTCTTCATGGAATGTGTAAACTCTTTGCAAGGAATGGGGTCATACAACTATGCACCCTGAAAATTGTCCTTGGTTCTTGAAAATAGGACAACTCCTCCTACAAAGCCTTCTATTGAAGAGCCTCCTACCTTGGAGATGAAGCCATTTCCTCCACATCTTCGGTAAGAATTTCTTGGTCCTTGTTCTACTTTACCGGTTATTCTTTCCTCTTATTTGACTAACGTACAGGTAGATTCCACATTGGCAATGCTACAAAAGAGGAAGAAGGCTATTGGGTGGACCTTGGCAGATATTTGGGGGATAAGCCCCGCCTTTTGCATGCATAAGATCAACTTGGAGGATGGAACCAAACCATCTATTGAACATTAAAGGAAACTCAATGAGGTTATGCAAGAAGTTGTCAAGAAGGAGATTATCAAGTGGTTGGATATCGAGGTTGTCTACCCCATCTCTGATAGTTCATGGACTTCTACGGTTCAATGTGTCCCAAAGAAGGGGGCATGACGGTGGTCACCAATGAAAAGAATGAGTTGATTCCCACTAGAACGGTGACCGGTTGGAGGGTGTGTATGGACTATCGCAAGCTCAACAAAGTCACAAGGAAGGATCACTTTCCACTTTCTTTCTTAGATCAAATGCTTGATAGATTGGCCGGTCATGTTTTCTATTGCTTTCTTGATGGATAATCGGGCTACAACCAAATTCTCATTGCTCTGGATAATCAAGAGAAAATAACCTTTACATGTCCCTATGGCACTTTTGCTTTCAAGCGGATGCCATTTGGTTTGTGCAATGCACAGACGACTTTTCAAAGGTGTATGATGGCTATTTTCACGGATATGGTGGAGGACTACCTTGAAGTTTTCATGAATGACTTCTCGGTGGTTGGAGATTCTTTTGATGATTGTCTTGCAAATTTGGACAATGTGTTGGCTAGATGTGAAGAAACAAATTTGGTGCTTAATTGGGAGAAATGCCATTTCATGGTCGATGAAGGTATTGTCCTTGGCCACAAAATCTCAAGGAGTGGAATTGAAGTTGACAATCCAAAGATTGAGGTGATTTCTAAGCTTCCACCCCTACTTCGGTAAAGGGTGTGCGGAGTTTCTTAGGCCATGTGGGTTTTTACCGACGCTTCATCAAAGACTTCTCTAAGGTTGTGAACCCCTTGTACAAGCTTCTTGAGAAGGATGCTAAGTTTAATATCAATGATGACTGCATGATAGCTTTTGAATTGTTGAAGCTCAAGTTGACAACTACTTCCATCATCACCGCTCCAAATTGGAGTATGCCGTTTGAACTCATGTGTAATGCAAGTGACGTAGTGGTTGGGGTTGTTTTGGGGCATCCCATCAACAAGATTTTTCATCTGGTCTACTATGCTAGTAAGACCATGAATAATTCCTAAGTCAACTATATCGTTACAGAGAAAGAGCTCTTTGCTATTGTGTTTGCAATTGAAAAGTTCCCCCAGTACTGATGGGTGCAAAAGTTATTGTCCACATGGATCATGCGGCGCTTCGTTATCTTATGAGCAAATAGGACTCCAAAGCTTAGTTGAAGAGATGGGTTCTCTTGTTACAAGAATATAATATTGACATCCAAGATAGAAAAGGTAGTAAAAATCAAGCGACGGACCACTTGTCTCATTTGGAGGAGGAGGGGAGGCCTCATGATGTCCTTGAGATCAATGACTCTTTCTCCGATGAGCAACTCTTGGCAATTTCAATAAAAGAGGTACCATGGTTCGCGAATTTAGCAAATTTTCTTGTGTGTGGAATCATTCCGGATGAGTTCTCCTCAAGCCAAAGGAAGAAGCTTAAACAGGATTGTCAAGACTATTATTGGAATGAACCATACCTTTTCTAGATTTGCACGGATGGGGTGATTAGAAGATGTGTACCGGAACAAGTGCACGTTGAAATTCTTGGGGCTTGTCATTCTTCGCCATATGGTGGTCAGCATGGTGGAGCAAGAATGATGGCCAAAGTGCTTAGTTGCGGTTTCTATTGGACTACTCTTTACAAAGATGTTAGTGAGTTAGTGAAAAGATGTGATGAATGTCAACGGGCCGGTGGAATCTCAAAGAAAAATGAAATGCCTCTCATAACCATTTTTTAGATTGATATTTTCGATGTGTGGGGTATTGACTTCATGGGACCTTTGTGAGTTCTTGTGGAAATACCTACATCTTGGTCAAGGTGGATTATGTGTCCATATGGGTTGAGGCCATCGCTTTACCCAACAATGAGGCGAGAAGTGTGGTGGCTTTCTTGAAGAAGAATATTTTCACAAGGTTTGGTACTCTACGTGCAATCATAAGCGATGGGGGGTCACACTTTTGCAACAAGATTTTCGACACTTTACTTAGAAAGCATGGTGTTATTCACAAATCACGACTCCCTACCACCCACAAGCTAATGGGCAAGTGGAAGTCTCCAACCGGGAGATAAAGAGTATCTTGTCCAAAATAGTGAATGTTAATCGGATGGATTGGTCGAAGAAGCTTGATGATACATTATGGGCTTATCGAACGGCTTACAAAACACCTATTGGAATGTCGTCATACCGGTTGGTGTTTGGGAAAGATTGTCATCTTCTGGTGGAACTAGAGCACAAGGTCATGTGGGCTCTAAAGAAGTTGAATCTTGATTGGGATGTAGCTGCTAACTTAAGGGTATCACATTTGAATGAATTGGATGAGTTCTGGTACTATGCTTATGCGAGTTCATCCTTGTAAAAAGAAAAGATGAAATATATTCATGATAAATATATTTGGAACAAAGAGTTCAAGGTGGGCGATCTTGTATTGTTATTTAACTCAAGGTTGAGGATGTTTCCCAGGAAGCTAAAATCCAAGTGGAGTGGTCCTTTTGAAATTGTGGGTGTGACACCTTTTGGTGCATTAGACTTGAAGAACAAAAATAATGAAGTATTCCGAGTCAATGGTCATCGGGTAAAGCACTACCTAGGAAAGGTTGGAGATAGCCACATTGTGCCGGTCATTCATTTCACTTGAGGGTATTCTGCATCGTGCCTTGACGTTAAATCGGGCGCTTCTTGGGAGGCAACCCATGTTTTTTTTCCTTTTTCTTTGTAGTTAGGTGTTACTTATGTTCTAACTTGATTTGAAGTGTGCTACACGGATGAGTGTGACTTACAAGAATTGTGGACGAAAATATGGCTAAGTGTTCAAGAGAGTGCAGATCGCAGTTTATTTGTGCGGACCACACATTTTTATATGCCATAGCAGATGAGCATTGCGGCCGCACATTTCTCTTGCGGGCTGCACAGTTGAAATTTCAAAAATATCAACTATCTAAAGTTTAATCTTGTCAGGGGGGAGGTCGATCTGCAACCGCACAAGAAACTGTGCGGATCACAGATGAAATTCTGTGATGAAGCTCCCGGGTTAAAGAGAACAGTAGGGCTCATTTTACCTTTTTCCCACTTTGAACAAAACACTGTTGCACTGCTAAGTTTTCTTGGAGATTTCAACTATCCACACACACAGCCAACTAGATTACTCACTCAGTGCATTCGCTCTATCCGGTATGCTTCAATTTCAGGTTAATTTTTATGTTAGTTTAATTTGTAGGTTTTTTTAGTTCTTTTTAGGGTATCTGTTATTAGAGTTCCATTGTGTGTCCATGTGGGGTAGATCTAAACTAGGTTAACTTGATACATGATCTACGGGGATTGGGTTAGTAAAATTTCATGTTTTTACAATATTGTCATGCCTATTTGTCCAAGAAATTAAAAAATCTTTGAATAAAAAAGTTGTATTTCATAATTGTTTGAATTCTGCGGCCTCACTTAAATTGTGCGGTACACAGATATGGATTTTTAGCAACTTATGTGATCTAGGAATCTGCGGCCACAAGTCAAATTGTGCGGACGGCAGATTTCCTCTTACGGCCGCAAATTAGGCCTTTCTCTGTCATTAGAGAGTCTTCACTTTTGAGACTCCAAGGTGGGCCACAAGTCAAATTGTGCGGACTACAGATTTCCTCTTTGCGGCCGCATATTGACCATTTATCTATCATCAGAGAGTTCACAATTTTGGGACTCAGAAGTGCGCCCGAAATCTCAAATGTGCGGACCACACTTCCCTTCTGCGACCGCACAACAGAAATGTGCGGACCGCGAGTTCCCATCTGCGGCCGCATGTCAAATTGTATGGGTCGCAGATGCCTTATCCTACAAGCATGAATCAATTTCATAACTCCACTGTATCCAACTGTTTCTCCCTTACCTACATGTCTCATGTATGTGTTTGAATAATGAATTACAACTAACAATCTCCTCTGCTTGATACAAATAATGGTTCGACCAAGAGGTCAAGGCAACATTTCAGAGGGGAGAGGTGAATCTTCTTGGGGTCGAGGCAAAATTGCCTTGCCCCTTGGCCAGCCCAAGACAATCAAAAAGAAAATAACAGTCGGCGGAGGGAGAGGTGTAGACCTCTCCGAGTCTAGCTCCTATGTACCATCTAGGGAGGTGTCAGAGGGCAACTCAGCCTCTGTTTAGGAGGAGAAGACGGCCACTCAGTCGAGGCCGCAGGGGAGATACCAGATCGGGGACGAGTCATCTTTATCTCACAACTACTCCAAGAGATCAGAGAGTTCTAGTCAGGTTTCTGAGCCATCAGCTACACCAGTCCCTGAGGCATAGGTTACATATGACAACCCCGATGATGGTAGAGGGGGAGATGCTACAGCTACAGGGCTTGATAGATCAAAGAAGAAAGAGGTTTGGGGGGGATCGTTTTGTCAGCTTGGTCGCTTTCACCAGATTTTGTATGTGGTGGCCAGTGAGGTCGCTAACTCTTGAACGATAGTTTCTATTAAAGGATTTGTAGAAATACAACCCAACTATATTGAGACAGTTCAGGGCACGAAATGGGTGGATGTGGTTCACCGAGAGAGTGGAGGATGCAAAAGTATACTGAGAATTTTATGCCAATGTTGCTCATATCAAGAAAGGGATGAACGTGGCCAAATTATGCAACCTCAAGGTGGGTTTGATCAGCATACGCTAAATGCATATTTGGGCTTCAAGGATGTTGAGCCAAAGGAATATCTGGAGAAGTGCGCACTGAAGGAGGAAGTCCGACCTTGGTTGGCTGAGATTCTAGCATCACCAGGGCCACCACCACCATGGACTACCGCTGGGGTTCCCATTCAGCGGAGTACTTTGAGCTTTGAGACTAAAGGGTGGCAGACCTTTATTCGTAGCAGGTTGGATCAATGCCAGAATGAGACTCACCTTCCTATCCCTCAGGCAGTTCTTGAGGCTTCCATTATGGCTGGTTACCCAATCAATGTGGGTGTCGTGATATCGGCTAACATTTTAGTGATTGCACGGCAGGACAACTCGGCCTACCCTTATCTTAACACTATCACAGAGTACCTTAATGATGCAAAGGTAGAACCGAGAGATTTTGACACTAAGGTAACGCCGAAGAATCCATTCGACTGGTATTCTCCGATGGATGCGAGTAACCCAAAGAAGAAAGTCCAGACTTCTACCACCACAGGCGAGTTTGATGACCCAACAGTGGTAGCTTCTGAGGTAGTTGATCTTTCATCTACATCTGTTGAGCCTTCTACCAGTGCCACTGCTATGCTTCCACCATCATCTTCAGCTCCTACCACAACCCCTAGAGTTGCTCTAAAGCCACTTCCCATGCCCACAGTTCCCCTATCTGCTCTGCGAGTCTCCCAGACATTGGCGAGTCTCAACAACTGGATGCAGACAACTACTTCTAAGTTGTCAAACTTGTCTAGTATTGTTGCAGCGCAGTCCACTTATCAGGCACTGCGGGCTCCTTCTGACATTGATGAGACATTGAAGAAAATTTTGGAAAATCAGAAGACAATCATGGACACCTTGGTACAACACGGGCCAGTTATTGGGGAGTTGGGAAAGGAAGTAAAGAAGATGAGGAAGTCTAGGTCAGCCAGAAATCAATGGACAAGCTCTATCGGGATGTGACTAGACTTGCTACAGCTGGAGATCTTCCTTTTGATATGTTGTTTGACCAGCACCAATCTACCCCAGATCCTTCAGTACCATCTGCACCGGTAGCACCAGTTAGCCAGTCTGACGAGCCAGACCTTATTGCCGACACTGCTGAGGCAGTTCATTTGATGTTTGACAACCCAACCACGCCTAGATTTGATGATGATGAGATTCACTCGGTTGACCCTGAGGGAGATGACATTGTTGGGGACACTAATATGTCTAAGGATCCTTAGGGAGTTTTCTTCACCCTCTCCACTTTTACTCTTATTTTTCTATTCATTGGGAATAATGCTTACTTTTATTCGGGGGGTGGGGGTGGAGTTCATTTGACACATTGGTACACTTTGATACATTTGGTCTGTAATAACTTGATGATACTCTTTCTTTTCTTATTTGCATTTATCTAGCTTATCTCTCTTCTCTTATGTATATTCATCTCTCTTTAGTAGTTTTTGCTTATTAGCTTCTCTATTTTTTTCATATTAGTTCTTGTTTTGTTAAGTAGATTCTTTTTATGCTTTAGTAGATATTAAGCCTTTGGTTTTCTCAATGCCACGGTTCTTTCCAAAGGTAGTTATTGTGTGAACTGGGTGACTCGTCCCAACGATGGATGGCGTGACAACCTTCTTAAGGGAATGAGTTCATTTTTGTGCTTAGGTAATAATAGTAGTAGTAATGAATAAAAAAAGCTAATCAAGTCATTCTCGAAGAGTTAATCATACTTCAATTGCTACTAACACACTTAACTACATGTTTATGGTTAGAGATAAGGTTTTTGAAAGAAATATCTATAGTTAGTTACTTTGTGACTCTTGAGTTGACTTTGGTAATCATCGAGTGGTTTAACTGGACCATAGTGATTTTTAAACTTGAAAGTGGTCGTTGTAGTCTCTCGACTCAATCCTCTTTTACAATCTAGTTGCGTGAGGGGTGAAATAAATTGTTGCTAGTCCAAGTGTCCGTGCGAAGGGTCTAGAACTTGCCTCGAATATGTTTCAAGGCGAAATCCTAAGCTTTGCTTGGTTTGAGAGGTGATTGTAGGCTTTCCTTGGCCCGTTTGAGCTTTATATTGCTAACCAATGTCGTTATCCCTAGTCAACCCCTTTGAGTCGCTAGCCTTTTTCATTTGATAACCATATTATAAGCCTTTACCCATTTTGTCGTGACCCTCTCTTGGCACCCAGACCTTCCTTAACACTCTTGTGAAATAAGTGGCTTAAAACATAGGTTTGGGGGAGAGATGAGGAATTTTAAAAAGGTATCAAGGCACAAAAAGAGAAAAGAAATTATCTCTATGAAAAGAAAGGCAAGAAAAGAAAAGAACAAAGAGAAAAATGCAAAATGTGAATAAGTGGAAGGGTTGATAGATTCAAAAAGAGGTAATGATCCCTAGCATGAGCAATCAAAAAGGGAGAAAAATAATGAAATGAACAAGAAAGAATGATATCAAGTCTCTCTAGTCCCCAATGAAAAGAAAATGTCTCTAAGAATTGGTAATTGTAAGTCGAGAAATGAAAATGTGGAGTGCTTAAGGAAAGGTGTAAGCATTTACCCATATGGTATCCTACCTTAATCCAAAAGCCTTCATTACAACCCGAAAGAAGTCCTACTTGATTTCAAACCGAGTAAGCTTACATTAGTGGTGATCTACATGAGGGGCAAGTCTAGGGTACTTGAAGCTGTACTTGTGACATTCTCTTGTGAGAGACGAGTTAACCTTTCATGAATCTTAAGATTGAATGCTAATTTCTTAAGTGAGCTTGGCAAATGGCAAGTAGAGTAGGAAGAGTTTGGAGTCCACCATAACCTACATGATAGAATAAGAGTCCTAGATGAGTAAAGTCAATTCTTGAAGCTCAAATGTCACATTAGAACTATATTGTTACATCCCGCATTTCGTACGTTAAAGTTTCATCGTAAGTAAATCGACGTAGACTCAAGAATGAGATTATTCTGGAGGTTATAAGCATTTACGATATTTGTAACAAGTGATAAGCAAGTGTTATAAAGGTCAGAGGGTTAACGAATCGAAGAAACTGAGTATCGCCGAAGTTTGACATTTTGTGATAAAATACGATCCAAGCTACAATACCCGTATTTATGGATTAGTGCTATACAATATACCACACGACCATGATAGTAAAGTATATTATAGTAAGATATATAAAGTGTGTTAAAAGTGAGTAGTATTTTAAGTAATTTGAGATAATTCTTAATTATGTGGATAATTGGGTAATTAATAATTTTAGTGGGAGATTAATTAAAAGTTTGGATAAGGCCTACAAGGCCTAACGTAGCAACCCCCCCCCCCCATTCCAAAATAATGTGTGACTAATATGTGTTAGATAGTGACATCTATACCACATGTCACAATATTTCAAAATGGTGGCAAATGAGGTGGACCCCACTATCCACTCATTCACTTTTTGATACACTTATGACATATATATCACAAGCAGCGTTTTTAACAAGAAAAATACATTTGTTTGCTTCTTCTCGACAAGATTAGAAACGGCCCTTGAGAAATTTGAGCTACAAAGGTAGATATATCTCTTTGCATTAAAGAAAACCGTGAAGAACATAGATGTGTATTTCCATATCGGTTTCCTCAAGATGATAAAAATTTGGAGATTTCTTCATAATGAAGTAAGGTGGAAGAAGACTAGTTTTTGCATACAAGATTGAAGAGATTGTTCACATATACAAGAAGGAAGTTGACAGTAAATGCATGTTAAGGCTAACCCTTCTTTCTTTTGGCATGATCCAAGTAACGATATGTAAATGTAATGTTAATGTTTATAATATAGTGATACATGCATCTTCATGCATTTACCTCCATGCTACGGCCGGTTGGACAGACATGCATACACATTTACCACCGAGCTACGGCCGGTCAGGCAGTCATACATTTACCACCGAGCTACGACTGGTTGGGCAGTTATACATTTACCACCGAGCTACGGATTGTCAGACAGTCATACATTTACCACCGTGCTACGGCCGGTCAGTCAGTTACCATTGATCAGTTGGGTAGTTAACGTCACAATAATGATGTAATCAGAACTATTATATTGTAGTTTTATTTATATATACGAGATGGGTTTTATTCTATATGTTATGGCCCTCAGCAGCAAGTCATAATTTATAAGTTGACTCTTATCCCTCCCCGAGATAGTATCTTATTATTACATTTTATTTCTGCCTTACATACTCGGTACATTCTTCGTACTGACATCCCTTTTCCTGGGGCGCTGTGTTTCATGCCACACAGGTGTAGATAGGCGAGGTGAGGACCCTCTACTATAGACTGCCTCCAGATATCAGCTTTTGGTTGGTGAGCTCCACTTCTTCTTGGAGTATTGCCGATTCACGTTCTATATATGTTATTTTGTTTTATGAGGATGTCGGGAACCCTGTCCCGACTTATATATTATGGTCATGTTTTCTTAGAGGTTTTGTAGACAGTGTTCTATGTATAGTTTTAGGTATGACATGTCAACGGCCTTGTCATCCCCTATGTATCTATATAAATCTTTTTGAATTAGTTACGTGAGGTAAGTTCTAATATTGTTAATTATATATATAGATGTGGCCTATCATGAGCCGTGATGAGTCTTATAGTAAAAGAAGGATAAGGTACGTGGCGCTCGATTGAGTAGGCACCGGGTGCCATTCGTGGCCCTCCGATTTGGGTCATGACAAACTTGGTATCAGAGCGGATCTATCCTAGGGTTGTCTACAAGTCGTGTCTAGTAGAGTCTTGTTTATAAATGTGTTGTGCACCACGTTGTATAAACAGGAAACTACAGGGCATTTAGGGATCGGTTACCCTTCCTTCTTGATATTAGATCATGAAATAGTGCAGAGTCGTAGGGAATAAAGCCCTTGACCTTTGACTTTTTTTATATATATAGCGATGCCTATGACCAGGAAAGCTACAGCTAGTCAGAAAGGTAAAGCAGTGGCAGATGAAGGCATGAGTAGAGTACCAATGTCTAGTGAAGGCCAGAGTGAGGCCCCGATGGGAAATATGACACCCTCGCATAGTTCTCCGATTTCGCCAGTACCCGAGGAGATGAGGAGGAACCCAGTACCTCCACTTATTATTCATGATGAGGATATGGATATACGAAGTACAGTACGATTGTTGACTAGATTGGTAGCCGCTCAGGCTCAGCGCCATGTAGGTACAGGTATTGGTTATATTGACAGGGTTACTAGCGCGAGAGTTCGAGACTTGATCAACCTGGACCCTCCAGTGTTTACCGGTTCCAACAAGGATGAGGACCCACAAAACTTTATTGATAGGATGCAGAAGACTTAGAGGGTGATGCATATATTAGACACTGAGTCAGTAGAGTTGGCCTCTTACCGATTGCGGGAAGTTGCGGTTCAGTGGTATGAAACTTGGGAATTGTCTAGAGGGACAAATGCACCTCCAACGGTATGGGAAGAGTTCTCGGGAGCTTTCTTGCATCATTACTTGCCAGCAGGGATTCGTCGGGCAAGGGTAGACAGGTTCTTGGCTCTTAAACAAGGGAATATAAGTGTGCGGCAGTATAGTCTCCAGTTTGATTCCTTGGCGAGGTATGCCCCCTCTATTGTGGCTGAGATGAGTGACCGAGTGCATCGGTTTGTTGTAGGACTTGGGCCGCACCTGATTAATGAGTGTTTCACGGCCGCTCTGCTCGATAGTATGGATATTTCCCGCATCCAGGCTTATGATCAGAATTTGGAAGATCAAATATGAGAATCGTGATGAGGGTCAGCATAAGAAGGCTAGGTCTGCTAGACAACCTGAGGATTTTCCGGGCGATCCTATACCACCATATCCTATTGATAGTGTCCGACAGTTGCAGAGGCCGCATTACTAGGGATCTGTCTATTTTGAATCAGGTCAGGGCTCGAGAATTTTGGGTTTTCAGAATCAGAGGGATTCAGCACAGATGAGGGCGCCTCCTCCGCGATGCAGTCAATACGGTAGAGCTCATTATGGACAATGTCGTCTGGGATCTAACGTATGGTATACCTGTGGAGACCCTAGTCATTACATGAGGGATTGTCCTATGAAGGACAGAAGCAGGATGGTTCAACACACCAGATCTATAACAGTCTCCTCCTCTTCAGTACGCCCTCTAGAGCGAGGCCCTCAGGCATCAACTAGTAGAGGTAGAGGCAGGGGTGGAGCATCTAGCTTCGGCGGGAGTCAGAACCGCATATATGCTTTGGCAGGTCATCAAGAACCAGAGGCTACACCGAATGATGTGTCAGGTACTGTGACTATGCGTAATGTTCGATCTTATTAACGCAAATTGCCCAGTTAATATGATTAATATAAGAGTGAGTTGGCATTACGTCTGAAGGGTTGGGGAAACCAAGGCTAGCTAGAAAGAAAAGTAAGAACCCGGTGATAGTGGACCAAGGGAGGAAAGGGGAGTAACCTAGGACATTAAGAAGTTAGTACTCTGATAGCTCTAACGCCCAAGGGAGGAAACATCATATAGTGCGCAAGATTTTGGGAAAGTTAGTATAATGGAATAGAAAGTTGTTAACCCGGTTATTAAGATTACAACTAGTAGCTGTCAGTGCCTAGAAGATAGATTAACATAATCGTAGGCGACGAATGGATTAAGAAGTAGTTTTATGGAGGGACGACGTCCTGACCCCGTGAGAGCCTAATATTTGTTTCATTGGAGTATAAGTATAGCCCGGGGTGATATATACATTTATAATTGATGAGTATGTTATGTACATATTTCAAGTTTAAACATTCGAGGGCGAATGTTTCTAAGGGGGGAAGGATGTTACATCCCGTATTTCGTACGTTAAAGTTTTTTCGTAAGTTAATCGACGTAGACTCGGGAATGAGATTATTTTGGAGGTTATAAGCATTTACGCTATTTGTAACAAGTGATAAGTAAATGTTATAAAGGTCAGAGGGTTAACGAATCGAAGAAATTGAGTATCTCCGAAGTTTGACATTTTGTGATAAAATACGATCCAAGCTATAATATCTCGTATTTATGGATTAGTGCTATACAATATGCCACACGACCATGATAGTAAAGTATATTATAGTAAGATATATAAAGTGTATTAAAAGTGAGTAGTATTTTAAGTAATTTGAGATAATTCTTAATTATGTGAATAATTGGATAATTAATGATTTTAGTGGGAGATTAATTAAAAGTTTGGATAAGGCCTATAAGGCCTAACGTGGCAGCCCCCCTCCCCCCATTCCAAAATGATGTGTAACTAATATGTGTTAGATAGTGACATCTATACCACATGTCACAATATTTCAAAATGGTGGCAAATAAGGTGGACCCCACTATCCACTCATTCACTTTTTGATACACTTATGACATATATATCACAAGCAACGTTTTTAACAAGAAAAATACATTTATTTTCTTCTTCTCAACAAGATTAGAAATGGCCCTTGAGAAATTTGAGCTACAAAGGTAGATATATCTCTTTGCATTAAAGCAAACCGTGAAGAACATAGATGTGTATTTCCATATCGTTTCCTCAAGATGATAAAAATTTGGAGATTTCTTCGTAATGAAGTAAGGTGGAAGAAGACTAGTTTTGGCATACAAGATTGAGGAGATTGTTCACAAATACAAGTAAGGAAGTTGACATTAAAGGTATGTTAAGGCTAATCCTTCTTTCTTTTGGCATGATCCAAGTAACGATACGTAAACATAATGTTAATGTTTATAATATAGTGATACATGCATCTTCGTACATTTACCACCGTGCTACGGCCGGTTGGGCAGACATGCATACATATTTACCACCGGGCTATGGCCGGTTGGGCAGTCATGCATTTACCATCGAGCTACGGCCGGTTGGGCAGTTACACATTTACCACCGAGCTACGGCAGGTCGGGCAGTCATGCATTTACCACCGCGCTACGGTCGGTCAGGCAGTTATCACTGATCAGTTGGGTAGTTAACGTCACGAGAATGATGTAATCAGAACTATTATATTGTAGTTTTATTTATATATACGAGATGGGTTTTATATAAGTGCGATTAAGTCATTCCATACGCTTTCATCAAGTGTATACTTCTAACACCCATAGTAACTCCCTATGGAAATCGACCCCGACTCTTGTTGGATACTATTCTTCCAATGGCCATTTCCACTCACTGTTGAGTGTGGATTGGACGTTGATCAGTCATGGAAAATGTGCATTGACTATCGGCAGCTCAACAAGGTCACGATCAAGAATAAGTACCCACTGCCAAGGATAGATTACTTGTTTGACAAATTTCATGGTGTTCACCTAATGGGTTATTTCTACAAAATTGATTTAAGATTCGGGTATCACCGATTGAAGATCAGGGAGCAGGATATTCCGAAAACAACTTTCAGGACCTGGTATGGGCACTTTGAGTTTCTGGTGATGTCTTTTGGGCTAACAAATGCCCCGGGAGCTTTCATGGATCTTATGAATCGTGTCTTCAAGCCTTTCCTTTACTCCTTTGTGATAGTGTTCATCGATGATATTCTTGTATATTCACGAATTTGAGAGGACCATGCCGATCATCTAAGGGCAGTTCCGCAGACTCTGTATCAGCATAAGTTGTATACGAAGTTTTCGAAGTGTGAATTTTGTCTTGAATCCGTCACATTCTTGGGTTATGTTGTCTCCAAAGAAGGAATTAAGGTTGACCCTCAGAAGGTTGCAGCAATGAAGAATTGTCCTAGACCTACAACTCTAATAGAGATTCGTAGTTTCTTAGGCTTAGCTGCGCATTACAGGAAGTTTGTGGAGGGGTTCTCTACTCTTTCCTCTCCGTTGACTAAATTAACGCAAAAGGCTGTTAAGTTCCAATGGTTAGACGCTTATGAAAAGAGCTTCCAAGAGTTGAAATCAAGATTGACTACGGTGATGGTGTTGACCCTACCAGAGCGTACAGATGGATTTGTGGTGTATTGTGATGCTTCAAGGATCAGACTTGGGTGTGTATTAATGCAACATGGCAAGGTAATCACTTATGCTTCTAGGCAACTCAAGAATTATGAGAGGAACTATCCAACACATGACTTAGAACTTGCGGCGGTGGTATTTGCATTGAAGATTTGGCGTCATTGCTTATATGGGGTCCATGTGGATATATTCACGGACCATAAGAGCCTTCAATATATTTTCAAACAAAAGAAATTGAACCTGAGGCAGAGAGATGGCTTGAGTTACTCAGTGACTACGGCATTGACATTGTATATCATCCAAGGAAGGCTAATATTGTGGCGGATGATCTTAGCCGGAAATCTATTGGTAGTTTGGCTCATTTGGAGGCATATAAAAGGCCACTAGCCAAGGAGGTTCATCGGTTAGCTAGTTTGGGAGTTCGTCTTGCAGATTCTAGTGAAAGAGGGGTGATTGTACAAAATAGGGCTGAATCATCGCTTGTTGTGAAAGTCAAGGAGAAGCAATATGATAATATGTTATTGGTATAGTTTAAGGAGGGGATTCATAAACATAAGGCCATGGCTTTTTCTCTTGGCATGGATGATGGTACACTAAGGTACCAAGGGAGATTATGTGTTCCAAATGAAGATGGTCTCCGGGAAAGAATCATGACGGAGGCTCACAATTCTAGGTATTCCATGCACTCGGGCTCTACAAAGATGTATCATGATCTTAAGGAAGTCTACTTATGAAATGATATGAAGAGGAATGTAGCAGACTTTGTGGCAAGATGTCTAAATTGTCAGTAAGTGAAGGCCGAACACCAAAGGCCCGGTTGGTTGGCACAAAACATAAAACTTCTAATGTGGAAGTGGGATATGATCAATACGGACTTTGTGGTAGGACTCCCTCGCACTCCTCGCAAGTTCGACTTGATTTGGGTGATTGTGGATTGAAGAAGGAAATTAGCACACTTCTTACCTATTAAGGCTACCGACACAGTGGAACAGTATACTTAGTTGTATATCAAGGAAACAGTCAGGTTGCATGGCACTCCGGATTCTATCATCTCAGATCGAGGGGCACAATTCACAGCTAACTTTTGGAGGAAATTTCAGCAAGGTTTGGGTACTCAGGTAAATCTTAGTACATCCTTTCATCCACAGACCTACGGGCAGCAGAGAAGACTATTCAAACACTTGAGTATATGTTGCACGCTTGTGTTCTTGACTTCAAGGGTAGCTGGGATAATAATTTGCCACTCATAGAATTTGCCTACAACAACAGTTACCATGTTAGCATTCAGATGTCACTGTTTGGGGCTTTATATGGTAGGAGATATAGATCTCCCATTGTATGGTTTGAGATAGTGAAAGCATAGTTAATAGGGCTAGACCTCGTGCATCAGGCTATGGAGAAGGTTAAGATCATTACGGAATGGTTGAAAACTACTCATAGTAGTCAGAAGTCCTATTCGAATGTGCGTCGCAAGGATTTGGAATTCAAAGAGGATAACTGGGTATTCTTAAAGGTTTCCTCCATGAAGGGTATAATGTGGTTTGGTAAGAAAGGGAAATTGAGTCTAAAGTATGTTGGACCATATAGAATCATTCAGAGGATTGGTCAGGTGGCTTACAGGCTTGGGTTACCTCCAAATATTCCTTAGTACACCCGGTGCTTCATGTGTCTATGTTGAAGAAGGTAGTTGGAGACTCGGCACTCATTGTTCCAATTGCGACTATTGAGGTTAATGAGAAATTGACTAATGAGGAGATTCCAATTGCCATTCTTGATAGGCAGGTCCGAAAGCTGAGAAAGAAAGAGATTGCCTCCGTGAAAGTGCTATGGCGAAACTAGCAGGTTGAAGAGGCCACCTAGGAGGCCGAGGAAGAGATGAAGAAGAAGTACCCTCATTTGTTTGAATAGCTATGTAGTTAAGTAGTTGTGTTCTATGAAAATGTTAAGAGATTACCTTCTATGAATTAGGTACCACTTGTATAATTGATGTTAAGGGTGTTCCTTTCTAGAAATATATTGCTTATGAGGCCACGGTTGGTGTTGTTTTCAGGTTATTTTACGTCGTTGGGTTATGTATATGCTATTAGGATTGGTTCTAGGATTCTCTCACATGCAGGTAGCCTAGTTATAAGGGAATCTCTAGTGAAACTTTTGAAATATTTGGGAGTTAGTCAAAATTTGGAACTGTTGGTGTGTGAAGTAACAGTTGAGTCACATTGGATGCTAATGGTGAACTTTGACCCTCATTCGAGGACGAATGATCTTAAGTGAGGGAGGATGTAAGGCCCCGTAAAGGTTTACTAAAACTCGAGATTTTGTGGTGCCGAGGTAGGCTAATATATTTGAGGAGTACAAACATTTTAGGTTGTACAGTACATCGGGGAAATGAAG
Organism: Nicotiana tabacum; assembly: GCF_000715075.1. Classification (NCBI taxonomy): domain Eukaryota; kingdom Viridiplantae; phylum Streptophyta; class Magnoliopsida; order Solanales; family Solanaceae; genus Nicotiana; species Nicotiana tabacum. Next base: position 53,328,462 of record NC_134083.1, read on the forward strand.
GAAATATTTTGCAGAACATGGCATTTCTGCGGTCCACTATGCGACCGCTTAACCTTTTCATGGACCGCAGATTAGCCGCAGACTGCAACAAAACTTGAGCCAATTTTTGAAGATCATTTGAGGTCGAGTATGCGGCCGCATAATCATTTCATGGGCTCCATAATCCGTCACAGAACATTCATGAAGATTTTCGGAGGGAGATTTCGCGATGCATTATACAACAGCATAACCGTTCTGCGAGCCGCATAACGGCCGCTGACCTGTCCAGACCTACCCAATTTTTGGGACCATTTTTGTGATCCCTTTTGCGTGCCGCATAATTATTTTGCAGTTCGGTATACGACCGCAAACTCGGTTTCGTAAGTTTAAGTTTGGGAAAATTTCACTCGATCCCATTTTTATAAAATTCACCTTAGGGTTGTTTTGGCTGGTCTAAACTGCCATTTTAGAGAGAATAGAGTGTTCTATAGAGAGAGGAGGAATCCCCAAGTGTTTTGTTCATCAATCATTGCCCAAGCTTTGAAATTTAACAAGGAAAACTCACAAGGTCTTCATCCAAGAGGTAAGGTTCTACCTCTAGCTTTCCATTTCGAATTTGGGGTAGGAGATGGGTAATTGGGACTGTGATTCTTAGGTATAAGAGTGTTATTTATGCATGCATGTACCATCAAAGTTTGTGGGAAGGTTGTTGAGCTCAAATGGGTAAATATTGGATTGTGGGATGAAGGAATCCACCATAGGAGAACCATGAAATCATAATACACACCTAATGCTTGATAAAATAGTTAAGTGAGCTGAACCTATGATTATCCTACTAATTATGATTCAAATTTATCATGTCTATAAATAGATCAAAGTTGCTAGGATTTCTGGAATATTGCAGTAATTTAAGGAAAGCTCAAAGCGAGGTATGTTGGATAAACTCCTCTTGTAGAATCGAATCCATGATGTCCTCGTAAGTTGTAATTATGATTGGCTCGAGCTCTTATGTCTCATGTTCCGAGTTATTCCATATAAATTTAACTATTTCGAATAAACTTTGCGTCGAAAGATATATGTTCAAAATATGTTCTGAATGCTCTTATCATATTATGTTATCCTTAGGGAATGTGTTCAAAGTATGGGTTATGTATCAAAATATTATGAATTCAATGATGTTTCAATTGCAAGTTATTATGCCAAATTGTGGAAGAAAACTCAATGCGCCTAAGACTCTTATTTTCTCATATATGTACTAAAAATCGTGATTAGAGATGCCTTGGTGTTGATAACCCATGATCATATTTGAAAGTGAAGGGGTGAGCATGAAATATGAAATATGGCCGACGTGCAAAGAATGATATTGCATTTGTGGCCACTAGTGCCAATGAAATGAAAGGTGTAAAAGGCTATGAATTGAGCTGAAAATCCTTTTTTATAATAAAAATTTTGGGAGTATCGTTAGTCACCGAGGAAGGGTAGGTTGAAATGGCCTAACTCCGAAACTACACGTGCCGGTATAGGAGTGATTGAGGGGTAAATCCCTGTACTGATATGTTGAGAATATTCCCCTTAAATAGGATGAGATTGATGTGCTGAGATTATTTCCCTTAATTGGGACGAGATAATTGCTAGTGAAGGGTGATGTCGATCCATACGGCATTGTGGTAAGACGGCCTAGCCGATCGGGTCGAGATTAGATGCCATGCCCGCATATAGTGGTGATTGTGATTGTCATTGGATGAGATGGCCTAGCCGATCGGACCGTGATCAGACATCGTGCTAAAGTAACGGTGGTATATCGGTACTAAAGATCTCCCAACCTAAAACATTAAAGTTTACTTGGAAACTTATCTTGCTCCTAACTTGATGCATTGGTATTATTTGAGGCTTTCATTTTGATCCTATAATTGTTTCTCATTATACTTTTACTCGTTCTATTGAGAGAGGGTGTTTAGCCTTACATACTAGTACTATTCCATATGTACTAACGTCCCTTTTGTCGGGGGCGATGCATCTTTAATGGATACAGTTGGTTTCACAACAGGCGGCGTTGATCATTGATAGCAGTACACCCTCTCCTCAACTGACTTGATGAGCCCCGCTACTTCTTGGGGTCTTGTATCTTTTGTCATCTATGTATAGTGTTTTGAGGTATAGCCAGAGCCTTATTGCCGGAACTATCACAGTACTCTTTTATATCCGTTAGAGGCTCCGTAGACATAGTGTGAGTTATATATTCATGTTGAAAAAGTCAAACTAGAATGTTGTATTTGTATCACATGTTCCACTTCTAAACTATGAATATGTAATGTAATATTTTGGAGACTTATAAATGATGTAACTAATGGTAATGAATTAGTGTCTCTCATATGATCTTCTCATGGTCTAATGAAATATGTCTTCACTTTATTCTTGGGTAAGTGCGGGTAGAAAGTATCTAGTAGGCTTGCTTGATCGGGTTATCTCGGTTGAGCGCCGGTCGCGCTCCCCGCATTCGGGGCATGACAGATACCCCGCTACCAAACACCCACGAGAAACAAACAGAATCATATCAGTTGAAGACCTCTAACTCTCACTATATTAGAAAATCAAAAATCAAGAGAAAAGATCTTTGTGTAAGGCATCCATGAAGTCAACGAAGTCTCACTGAATATACGAGCTCTCCCGATGACTATCCCGGAGCAATCTGTAGTTATATTCCTGAACAATATACAGACGCTACCACCAGGGGGGGAGGAAAACATCCTGCTCTAGCCTACAGCTCAACTAAACATGACCACGAGGAGAACCTTCCCCTCATGACCACACATCTTACGATATCCCTAGCTCCCGGAGCGAATTCGACCATACAATAAAATGACATTTCTCTTATGAAATTGCAGGGGAGCCAAAAATCCCACTTTTAAGCGTAACATCAACGTCATACTATAATGGAATAACCCTACTGTCTTGGCGCTCAAAGAAACACGCTTATATGAACATGAACCTCTCATGGACACTTGGCTTCACTAGTCTTCTACAGGTAAGGGCACAAGGTTTTTCAGGCGGCATAGTAGTTATGTGGAAGGGAGATGAGGTAGACGTTGACCCACTTGTTGTTACAGATCAAGAAATGCATACAACCATCAAAGTATGTTTGTCCTCTCCTATGTGGATTTTTTATATTGTATATGCGAGTACATCTTTAACAAATAGACTTCGTCTATGGGATAATCTTAAACATTTTCATAACACTGTTACTGGCCCTTGGGTACTTTGTGGTAATTTTAATGAAGTAACCACTGGATCCGAAAAGTTTGAAGGCAACCAAGTCAATAACACCAGAATAAATGCTTTTCTGGAATGCTTACAACGTATAGGTATGCATGACAGGTTACAGTGGTTCACGTTTCACATGGACTAATAAATGCAAGTTACAACACAGACTTATTCTAGAGAGGCTTGATAGATTTTTAGCTAACTCTGATTGGCTATGACTCTTCCAAGATTCATCTGTATTACTCCTACCACGCACACACTCTGACCACTTCCCCTTCTACTAATCTTGCACGTGCAACCTCACGAAGCATTACGGGCTTTAAATTTGAGACCACGTGGCTCACCCATCCTGATTTTTAATGTATCGGACACAATATTTGATCCACTACCATTGATTATTTACCTACCTATGCCCATTTTACTAAACTGATTAAAAGTTGGAAACACTCTTACTTTGGGAATATCTTTCATCAAATGAACATCCTCCAATCAAGAATTGATGGAATTCAAAAAATGAACCCATACTCTAAGACTAACTACCATTTACACTTAGAACATACAGTCATTTATCTATTTAATATCCTTCTAAAAAATAAAGAAGACTCTTGGAAACTTAAATCGCGCATCCAAAGCCTTCACGGAGGTGATGCCAATACAAAATATTTTTATTTTAGTACAGTCCACCGTCGTAGGAAAACTCATATCTCCACGATATGGTGGGTAATTGGGTCCTGAATCTTGTCCAAATAACAACCCTCATCATCACTCACTTTCATACACCATTAAACTTTTTCTAACTCTAAAACAAACAGCGGTTCATGCACCGCAGGCCCTTTCCCTAGAAGCTTCTTTCCTCATCAATCGGCCTTTAGCTGGAGCTGAAATCCTACAAGCGCTCTACTCCTTAAAACCACTTAAGGCACCAGGCCTAGACGGTTTTCATCCGATTTTCTTCCAAAAATACTGGCTTGAAACCAAAGAAGCAATCATCAGATTTTGCACAGATATATTTTACACCTCCCTATTACCCCTCTCCCCTCCTCCCAAAAAAAAAAAACTTAACCAAACCTATGTTTCCTTAATTCCAGAGGTAAAAAACCAAAATGCATTACCCAATCCCTATCAGCCTCTGCAACACCATCTACAAAATAATTATTAAAATTATTGTCAACCATATTTGCCCATACCCCTCCACTTTAATTATCCCATACCATATTAGTTTCATTCCCGAGCGACGCGCCATTTGAAATACAATCATTTTGCAAGAATCAGTACACCCCTTCAACAAACAAAAAGGCACTACGAGTCATATGTTGATCAAAATTGACCTTGAGAAAGCCTTTGATCGCATCGAATGGTCCTTCGTCCACTCTTCCTTCACTAGCCTTAATTTTTCACCCTCCTTAATTAGACTCATTCTGAACTGCATTTCTACATCTTCCATCTCCATTATCGTTAACGGCAAACCAATACCTTTCTTCTCCCCAACAAGAGGTATCCGACATGGTGACCCCCTATCTCCCTATATCTTCATTATATGTATGGAAACACTTACTCGAATTATCTTACATGCCACCGACACCAAGAAGTGGGACCCCATTAAGATCTCTCGCAATGGTCCTACAATCTCTCATCTCATGTTTGCCGATGATTTAATTCTTTTTGCTAAAGCGGATGTCCATAATGCATCTACCATTCACTACATCCTCCAACGCTTTGGTATTCTAGCTTGCCAAAAAATTACTTATGTTAAATCAAAAATTATCTTCTTACCCAATACCTCGCGCAATACTCGCCAATATATCTCTGCTATCTTTGGCATACGTGCAACCTCCACTATGGGTAAATATCTAGGTTTACCCATTACCTCACACCAACCAAAGAGTGCAAATTACCAATACCTCCTTGACCAAATACGCAATCACCTCCAAGACTGGAAAATAAAATTTCTCAACCTGCTAGGTCGCACAACACTTATACAATCTATTTTAGCCTAATTCCAACTTATGTTTATGCAAAATAATCTTCTACCTCAAAATATTATCAACCATATAGATCAAATACAACGGAACTTCCTCTGGGGTACTACTACCGAAAAGCAACGCCTATATTTAGTCAAATGGAATCAAGTTTCCCTGCCAAAACAACAAGGCGGCCTGGGTATTCAAAAAACTATAGGCAAAAATATGGTACTCCTTGCAGGACTAGCTTGGCGCTTTCGCCAAACTTTATACACCCTCTGGGCATAGATCCTTAGAGCCAAATATCAGCACCAACCAGTACACCATAACACTCTTACATCCAAAATCGACGCTTCCTTCATATGAAAATCCCCAATTAAAGGCTACTCCCTCTCCACACGAGCTATCAAATGGCAGGGAGGTAATGGATCACTCATCAATGTATGGATTGACATTTGGCTACCAAACCACTGTTCTCTCCGAAGTCTTACCCAAGGTCCACTAACTTATTCAGAATCTACCCTCACAATTAATACTCTTCTCGCCCAAGGCCAATGGAATATCTCTCCAATCTCATTTTAATTGCCCTGCAACATCCTCCGCCTAATCAATAATACATACTTTCACCAATCCCTTAACCGTAACGATACACTATCCTGGGTTTTTCCCATAAAGGCTTCTCCGCTACATCGACATACAATCTTTATACCTCACCTCCTTCTTGATCAACTGTCCACACCGGACTTATACTGGATCTGGCGAAACATGGCATGCTCTTAACTCTTTCTAAAGGACAATTGCAGTGGAGTCCAATATATTTTATGTCTCCCCCACCCTTTATTTTAGTTGCTTTCAATAAGGACCATTCACACGTTACTGTACCACAAATGGTTCCACTTTGTAATAATATTACTGTTTAAACTTTAATATATATGTATCCTTATTAGCAAAAAGATGATTGATGCACATGTATAGTTATATACTTCCTCCGTTCCAGTTTATGTGAACCTATTTTCTTTTTGGTCCGTTTAAAAAAGAATGACCCATTTTTAAATTTGAAAACAATGTAGCTTAAACATTCAATTCTACCCTTAATGAGAAACTTTTATAACCACACAAATACTCTGAACACCTTTCTGACTTGTTTAGGAACACAAATTCTAAAAGTTTTCATTTTTTCTTAAACTCCGTGCCCAGTCAAACAGGTCCACATAAATTGAAACGGAGAGAGTAGTTATTAAGTATTTTTTAATTTTAAAACAAAAGTTAATTATACGATACAAGTTTAAACTTAAGCGTATCTGGTTAGGTTTTCAATTTTCATATAAATAATTTTAAACTTTCTCTTATAGATATAAATAGTACTAAAATTGAGGCTGTTTGTGTCGGAGTCTTGTTAAAGAAGTAATATTGTCGACTTTTGCATAAGAAAACAATTGATATTTCCTAAACTATAGAAGACATTTTGGAACTTGTGATCTCAAAGATACCATAATATTTATGTGACAATAAAAATTTGTCATTTATGTAAAATGAAAGTTTATAGTTAAGTTATTTCAAATATTTAATGTATCATTTTTTTTAACAGGTAAAAATGAAAGAATGAATATAAAATGGAACAAAAGGAGTTATCATTTTGAATATCCTCCTTTGTAATGATGCTTAAATATATACTCCTATAATATTTCCCTTCTCAGCCAAAAAAGAATATTCCCCTTTCAATGAAACACTATGTTCATGACTAACAAGGGACAAAGCATACTAGAAAAGTGCCAAATAATATAAATATGCTACTTTTATTATTGATATAGTCTTTTGAAGCAAAAACAATAAATATATAAAATGGATATGTCTTCCCTCGAACAGTTAGAGGCAAAATTGTTTTTTTCTCTAAATAAAGCTAGAGGATGTATCTATGTAACAGCTTGTTTGGATGGTTGTTATGTATCGTTTCATAATGTATCGTAGTATTATTGTATTATAATTTATCATCTTGATTTATATAATATTTGGATATATTGTATTGTTTCCCGTCGTTCTAACAATATGAAGAATAAACTTGCAATATTATAAAGAAAAAGTAAGGTAAGAGGTAATCTTATTATATATAAAAAAGTAGGATAAAAAATAAAATATAATTTTCTTTAATAATAAAAAAGGGCAAGATGAGAGAAAAAAATAAGAAACGACGCGACCACACCAAATCGGTCATTCCATAAAGTGACAATTTTCGTCGTTACGTAATGACGAATTAATAATGAAAATAAATATTATATTTAAAGTAACAATATCTTATAATACGACAGGTAACAACCATCCAAACAAGTTGTAAATGATTTTTTAATTAGTACTCTTTTGTTTTAAATATAAAAAAAGTAGTATCTTTTTAATACTAAAATTATGTGTGTATATGGGCTGGGTTAGTTCGATTTTTATCAAAACCAAACCAAACCATCTATATCGATTTAGATTGGTTCGATTTTTTCGGATTTTTCGGGATTTTTTTGTTACATGAATATTAGTTCAATATTATTTTGTTGAAGTTTTGATAAGTAAATATATGTTTAGTAAAAATTTTAAAAATAAACAAACATATGATTTATTAAATAATTTTTTGTTGATGTACGCTTTCAAAATTAACTGAATTTTATAATAAACATAAAAAATCAATATGATACCTAAATAATGATATGTTCTATTTAAATTTATATTATGAAAATACTATTTCAGATTCGAATTTTCTTTTAAGAATTTACATGGAAGAACAAAGAGATTGACGCATTTCAATAACATTTGATAAGAAAGTGAAGACACAATCCAATATTTAAAGTAAATAAAAATGGAACACTTTATATTCAATTTAAATATTACATCCCATAAGAGATCCCAAATATTTTTAGATATTTTTCTAAAGAAAATTCTATATTAAGTCTTAAATGTATATATAAAAATTTAAATTTATATATCGGTTTGGTTCGAATTTTTTTACTTAATGTCAAACTTAATCAAACCAAACTTAATCGTGTTCTTTTATCGATTTAATTTGACTTTTGATTTGGTACGATTATTCGGTTCGATTTGTGCTACCCTAACTAAAACACTCGACCACCCGAAGCTTTGTCGAATCTCCGATGCTGAGTGATGCACCATCGAATTTGAGTAGTTGAAGTTTAACCTTTTCAGTCAAAATCAACAGTTTAGAAAAATTTGGCAACCCAACGTTCCGTACGAATAGTTCCTTATAAAATTACGAAATCTCGTGTTGTACAATAGTCAAAAATCGAATATTCCAGTCAAAACAAAAGGATACTTGACAGCGGACGTACACTTTACTTAGATATCAAGGGCCAAAAGAAAACTTTTGCATTGCAGTGTATGTACATAAACTAATAAAAGACGTCAAAACTATAAGTCGTAAATAGAAAGTCTCTGACCAGTTGAAGATTCAGCCTTTTCTACAATAATAAAAAATTGAGCCCTAAATTATATTCTCTAAACACAACGCGGAAACCGTCAGATTTTTTATTGCAATTTTAACTATAGGTCATAAATAGAAAGCCTCTTGACCAGTTAAAGATTCAGCCTTTTCTATAATAAAATAAATGGAGCCCTAAATTATCTTTTCAAAACATAAGGGGAGCCGTCAAATTTCTTATTACAATTTTTTCCATTGAGTTGATTGATCTCAAATGCTAGAAAGCCTCCAAGAAAGGGCTGGTCCTTAGTGAGATTCACTTTCTTCTTTTCACTTTGGTACTATTTACTTGTATGTCGTTAAATTTGTGTGTCTATAAAAGTCTGCATCGAAGATAGGGGCGGATGTAGAGTATGGCCGTCGGGTTTATCTGAACTTAGTACTTTCGTCGCAGAACATAAATTTATGTGTAAAAAATCATTAAAATTACAACAAGTGGTATACGGTCTGAACCCATAACTTTAAAAATACAACGGGTACAATTCTAAAAAGTTTAAAAGTTGAACACACGGAATCTAAATCCTGGATCCGCCCTCTAATCGAAGATATAATTGAAAGTTCACATTCAATTGTTTTAAAATTAAATTTAGAAAGCTATTCTTTTTCTAATGGACTAATAAGTAAATAATACATTCTTTCTGGAACAAATGTAATATTAAACTAAAATTAACACAAAAAAATTATAACAAATTAATTTTTTAAGTTGTGACTCGCATTAAATTAGTTGTAAGATGCTAATTAATATGTTTAACCAATTTCTTTCGTCTTGTTTAACTCTTGAATCTTGATGCCTACCCTATTTACTTCATGTTGGCTAGGGTGTAACCTAGATTCTTGATGCCTTTTAACTAATGCTTCTTAAGCGTGCAAATTAAAAAAGGGTTCTATTTCGCCGATAGTTACAGAGAAATAAGTAATGTAGGGATTAGTTATGTAAGTATTAGTTATACATGAATTAATTACTTATAAATTATTATTATTTTTGAATATTTGGTTTGTTGTATTAAAAATTGATATACATTATATAAATTTTTAAGTAAAATACTTATTTACCGATTTTGTCTCTAATAAATTGTGAAGAGTAAGAGTCTAACAGTGAGGCATCAGTATCTCCATGCTTGCTTTCCAAAGGGTTTAATACAGATCAATCTATCAAAGGAAGCCTTTGTGTAAAGTGATAGGGTAAATTTGTCATTTTAATATTTTATTATTGTATTACTAATACATGTATTAGTTATTCCATCTTCTACACCGCATAAAATAATACACATATTGACTCATAACTTAAACATGTATTATTTATGTAGAATTGTAAAATGACAACCAAATATGGTATTAGTTATGATAAATTTTGTACAAAATAATTAATGGCTACCAAATATTGTATAAACTATGTTGCTCTCAATACATGAATAATTTTTCTTCTAACCAGCTACCAAACGACCTCATAGAGGGTACAAATTTTGCGGGTATATACTTGTTACTTAGATTGATGTATTAACTAAGGTTGGTCGGTCTCATGTAAATTGACCGAAACATATTATTCCAATCTACTTCATGTTAGATCATGACGTTTTAGTCAGTATAATATCTATAAACCCAAAATATTTTGATATACTTATTAATTGTGGGATTGAAAAATTAATTTTTTTATAGTTATTAGGCCTAAGCTAGTAGAAAAGAATTTATTATAATGTATAAGTTAGTGTATTAAATAAGTAGCTAGCGGGTAAATTTGAAAATTTGAGGTAAGTGACTTTGATGAATTATTTGTAAAGCCTAGCCCACCATTTACTAGCCGATAACGTGGGATTGACCTAGGCTTATAAGTTTCAAACTTTCAATTAGTGTCCTTAACTAGTAAAGAAGAAAACACGCAACTGGGTAGGAGCAAAAAATTGACGGCGGCTAGAGAACAAGAAAAATAGGCTTTTACTGCCTAACTTTGGTGCTTGCGAAATTAAGAAGAATAGGCTTCAGGTATTATCTAACCTTTGCTATGACTTTTCCATTTATTTTGGTCAATTAATAATGATAAATACGGAATATAGAATAATGATTAGACCCATAATCGTGGGATAAATAATTTGGCAATAATTAATTAGTGGTGAAATCAAATACAATATGTGAGACGTTGGAAGCTACTGCTATGTAAGACTAGGTTGGTAATTTTCGGTGTCTGCTCCTTCTAATTTAGGAGAAATAGTAATTACCCAATGATTTGGGTAGCAAAGAGGGGAGTAATAATTAGGTCATGAATGACTTCTAATCAGGAGATAATGATTGATAGTTGTTAAAGATTGTAGGAATTTGGAGAAAAAAACTATACTGCTTCAGTAACGAATTTGTATCACTTAGGGGTGATTTTGTTGGAGGTATTAGAAAAAATAATGCAAGCATTATCTCTATGCATTACTAATACCTTGCTTGGTATATTTTTTCAACATGTGTATTAGTTATACATCATATTTGGTATTATCCTATGTATAAGTAATGCATAGAAAACCATGGCATTAGTAATACCAAGGCTACTAATTGTCACACCTCCTTTTTTTCCCGAACGGGATATTAGGGGAGTTTTTCCAATTTAAGTGACATTAATCGAAATGGGTTATTTATTTATCAGAGTCGCCACTTGGAATAATTTATGGTGTCCCAAGTCACCGGTTTATTTTAAATCCCAAATCGAGGAAATTTGTCTCTATCTATGGTCCGCGAACACAGAAAACTGGGTAAGGAATTCTGTTAACCCAGGAGAAGGTGTGAGGCACTCCGGAGTTCCGAGGTTTTAGCACGGTCGCTCAACTATTAATAATTTGGCCTAATTATATGATTTATTACATATTTGAAACTTACGGTACATTGTTTATCTTCTAACCACTTTCAATTGTTTATGGAATTATTTTTGGAAACAAGTCACGATGTCGTATACTTGTCATTTTGGCACACGTTGCAAACCGCGCCACATGAAATGTACCCGCGATTTACGACATGCTTGTTTTTATTATTGTTTGAAATTGTGGTCGAGTTACGTGAAACGTACACTCGGATTGGGATTACGTATCATAACTATGTCACGGGAACCGTACCCATAGTCACGATGATTTATTATTAATCGCGCCTAAAGCAAAACTACGCATATTCATGGTTTGATTATCCTAAAGTTCGAGATTGCATGTGAGGTACAAACGTTATGGAGATATACTGTAGGAGCCAGATCATTCTTTCCTGAGGGTCTTAGACTATTCAAAATGACATTTAATTTCCAGAAGCAAACATTATATAGAATTATAAACTAACATGTTATCAACTCAATTTAATTTATGAGATAATCGACAGCCAACCAAGAGAATGATCGAACTTGATTCTAATTTACAGCACAAGTACATTCTGAATTTGCAACACTAGTATAATAACACTTCGGCTACACCAGCTCTGAACAAATACACGATCAAGCCCTATTACTGGGCTCCATACCCCAGGCCCAACGGCCTAAGGTCCAGACTCGCTCAAAGGACTCCCAACTGGCCCAAGTTACAAGTCTGGCCCATTTATGAAGTCCCTGTTAAGACGAAATCCGGAGAAGAACATCATTCACCTAAATTTTGAAACCATGTGTAAAGCTAAATTAGAGGTTAAATTTACAAAGATAACCTACTCCATAGCTACTGATTACAGTAGCTGAATTCATGAATTATTACAAACCTTTTCAAAACAAATCTTGTACAAATCATTTATCAGCAGACAACCCTCAAACTTAACGTTACAGAAGACTTAACTATTGCTATCAAGGGTACTTTGCTTATGAAGCCCTTTATTACACAACATAATGCCTAACGTGACCCTGAGCTTCCTACTTGAGGACTTCTGCTTCCAATTACTCTCCCAAACTTACAAAGATATAGCCATTGGGCTATTCTTCATAAACTGTTTGGCGAATCAAATGGCCCATATGTTCAGGTTTGACTAAGGTACTGCTGGCAGTCTCATCCAAACAAAGTCATTTTTTCTTGAGAATGTATATTAACAGCAATAGGAAGAAAAGAAAAAGCAATACAAATGGTCAATCCAAGCAAAACAACTTAAACAACATTTAGAACTAACAAGCCAGACATACAAGGCTGAAACACGCAACATGTCACTATGAACGAACTAAATCTGCCCTTAAAAAAAAATATCAGCAATAAGAAACTATTTAAATACATTAGGATTTAAGTCAATACATCGAAAACACAGTGATAAGTCAACAAAGAGAAAATTAGCAATCCCTTTTGAAGCATAACCAATGTATAGAATTGTGATAAATACCTAACAACAGATAGACCAGCTGAAGAGCCAAATAAAGGCCAAGAGAGAAATAAACAACCAGCAGAACTGAGTAGCAACCAAGAAAACCAAGCAACAATCCTAGCCTTAAAGCTAAGCCTCAAACACAGCTAGTCAACAGCAGCAGCAAACCAGAGAAAAACAGCCTTAAGTCTGGGAATTTCCAGTACTCTCTAGAAGAAATCCATCTCAGAAAATGAGAAGAAGATTCAATTTCAAAGAACTCTCCCTAAAATCTGTCTATTCCCGATTGTATTTGAGAGGAATAAAACTCAGTCTAAAATCCCACCCTTCGTTTCTGTGTGAAGGGTGTATATATAGGCTATCTAAAATCAGAGAAGGTCTGTTGGGGGGAAGGAATATGTCAGCGTGAATTCAGGAAAAATAGACGAGGGGAGGGAATCTTTTTCCAACTGAAAAATGCCAGCTGTCCCTTCTAGAAACAGACTATCTGCTTAGGCTTGGACCCAAATGGCCCAAAACCAAGCCCAGATCCGACATTAAAGAAACCAGCCCACAAAAGAAATGAAACAACAAATGCCATATTTCAAATAAAATCAGAGATTTGACTAAATATTTAACCTTTAATTAATCTAAATTAGTTTATTAGTTGAACAAATTGAACATGCAATTAACGACGAAGCTTAATCAACCAATCGGGAAAAAAGAAAAAGAAGGAAAAACAACAAAACAAAAACAAACAAGAAAAACACAGAGCCGGAACAAATGAGGAAAAAAGAATACTAATTTAACGCTAAAGAAATGAGTAAACGAAATAACCCGACGGGCAACAGGAACGATGAACTCTAGCCGCGAATCGATGAAAGGACCGGACTCCGGTAACTTCGAAACGGGTCGAGACTAGCCTAGAATAGATGCTCTCAACAAGATTACTCGATGCATGTAAGCCTTGAACTAAAATAAACAGAAACACCAAAGTTATTTAGAAATAAACCAGACTAGGGTTTTTCTGGAATTTTTAGATCTAAGATTCGCTAATTTTGGTGGGGTTTTTGATGAAATTGATGGGGGATTAGGGATTAGGAGGGTATGAGGGTCATAGGGTGCGAGTTTGAGAGGATTCGGAGTGGTGCCGTCGGCGTGGGGATTCTGGGCAGCTAGGGTTTGGAGTGAGTTTGAGAGAGAGAGACGAGGGGTTTGGGGGCGGCTAGGGTTTGGTGAGTGAAGGAGAGGGAGAGGAAAATGAGGGGGGTCTGAAGGGTTTTGGGAGGTGGATCTGACAGATATAAGGGTTAGGGGGAGGGAGTTACGGGCCGTTAGATCAAAGGAGATCAACGGCTGAGATCGCCTGTTAACGAAACGACATCGTTTTGGTTAAGTGACGAGGCTGGGCCAGGTGAGGGGTTGGGCTTAGCGGACTTGGGGCGATCGTTTGGGCCAGACATTGTTTTGGCCCAAGTTTGAGACCAAACAGAATTTCTTTCTTTTCTTTTCTTTTTCTTGATTTTAAATTCTAATTAATTAAAACCTAAATTAAGTATTAAATCAAGCTAATTTGTAGAAATAAACCTAGTTATCTATTTTATCATAATTAATTAATTTAGACTAATAAAAGAAGAATTACTAATTTGCAATTTAAAGCCTAAAAATGTAAAAACGACTCATATTTTCGTGATTTTTGTTTAATAATGCAGTTAACTCATGCAATTAAATCCTAAATGCAACTAGACCTAAAATGTTATGCAAGAAATACTTTAGACATTTTGGTATTTTTTTTATGATTTTAGAATGTTAAATATGCAACTAAATGCAAGCAGCTTTTAAACCGAAATTCCTACAAATTCTATAAAACTAAAAACAATTAAGAAAAAAAAAAATCTATTTGTGAATTTCTATAGGAATATTTTAGTCGGGCAAAAATCACGTGCTCACACTAATGCATGTATTAGGTTGGTTAAAGAAAAAATTGTCCTTAAAGTCCCTTAAAGCTAGAGAATATGGAGGGTATTTTTGTAAGCAACTATTTTTCTTAAAAATTATGCAATGTATTATAATTTTAATACACCACACCAAACAATAGATAAGAAATAATATTTGCATAACTAATGCTTGCATTACTAACCCATGCATTACTAATCCATGCATTACTAATACACCTTATTCCGCACTATTCTTATACACCCTACCAAACGACCCCTTAGGGATAGAAATAGTGGGCAAAGATGATATAAAAGTATAATGAGGTGATGACAGACGATGATTGAGGAATTGAATTAATTATAAGTTGAAGGGTACTATGCTATGGAAAAATATTTTCCTTACTGGTTTCGGCCACTGCTAATAATTTAGGAGCCATGATGATTGAGTAGTAATGGAAGACATAATATTATGGACAAAGCTTTGTAACATTGCATTTTGAAGTCAAATAATTTGCACAGGGAAATCGTGGGATCTACATTACACATTCATGTGATTAGAATTGGATAATTCAACTCATGTATAGCTACAGCTGTATTAACGAGTCATTGAGTCCATTATGCTTAGGAACTTTCAAGTTTACTGAGTTTTACATATGTGAGTGTTCAAGGGATTAGTTGAATTGTTAGCATATCACTTACTGACTTTGGTATATATAACAATTATGAGATAACCTCGACTAGCATAATTGATATCATTCATTAATATTTTACGTACATTGAGGCCATCGAAGGCCGTTTGATTGGTGATCTAAATATTGCAAGGTCGGAAAATTTGTCATTTGCGAGGTAAGTGGGACTTTAAACTTTGATACTTGATTTTTCAAAACCCGTTTTGAAAAATATTTTGTCTGCCTGGTCCATGTGTTGGGACGAGCGTGCGCTTGGCAAAATCGGTGGTCTTTGACCAGCCGCAAATATATATTATTTTGTAAAAAATTGAAAATTTAATAAGTGATTATTGGTGTAGTGTGATGTGGCGTAGCCTCGTGCTATGGCGTTGGAGCGAAATTATTTCTTCGTTGCCGTAATATATCTGGGGCATTGTGTATGCCGCCGTAATAGATTTGGGGCATCATGTATACCGCTGTGATAGATTTGGGAAATTGTGTATGCCACCATAATATATTTGGGGCATTGTGTATGCTGCTGTGATAGATTTGAGGCATTGTGTATGCTGTCGTGGACTCGTCGGGGTGTTTGGTTAATTTCCTGCACTGCTGTTAATGACAAGTCCTTAGTGTAGATTGTGTTGAGATATACATAGTGTTGTTGTTGAATAATTGGTTGGGCATTATAGAGTAATTATATGGTGAAAGATTTTTGTGCATATTATTTCTGTGCTCGTTGTGTGTTTGTATTTTCTAACACTTATTCTAGAGGTATTCATAGTGGCGGGTCGAGGATCTTACTGGGTTATATTTACATATAACTCGCTCCTTACCTACATGTCTATGCAGATACTATTGGTGAAGACGGAGCTAGTAGCTGACGAGTTCACTAGAGTTGATTCGGTTGTTGAGGTGAGCCGCCGCATTGTTCGTGGAGGCCGCCAAAAGAGTCTTTATTATTCATTCGTATGATGTCTCTTGCAATTCTATTAGATGTTGCATGGTCTAGTGTGGAATTTGGGTTAGAATTTCATTATAATATTTCAAGATATTAATATATATTTTGTAATTTAGTTGTCAGATTATTTAGACACTCTTGTGATTAATTAAATACTGTAAATTAATGGATAAGCTAAAAAAGTATAATTTGCCTGACGGGTAATGTTAACTGGGTGTCAATCACGTCTGGGATGTAGTTTGGGACGTGACATATAATTCGTCACGAGAAGAACGGGAAACACGGTGTTAATACAAGCAAATTATTTAGGTCTATTAACCAAATAAATTTTTAACCGTGTTAGGCTCATTCACTTTTAATTTCAATTACTCGGCAACGCCGACGACATACATCCAATGAGAGAGCTAGAAGTAATTGGTCACGATTTTAAAATGACATATAACTTTCTGTTAAAAGTTAAATAAGCTTTAAGTAGAAAAAAGATACAGTACATGCATCCTTAATGTTCAGCGGGGAGGGGATTTGCAGTCGCACCTTATATTTGTGTCACCTTTTAATTTGTATCCTATTTTTTAAAATTATTGATTTGGTAGCCATCTCACAAAAAATCCGTAATAATATGACAATTACACTCCTGACAAAAGATATAAAACGATCTCATCCTCTCCTCTCAGCAACTTTATAAAAAAATCAGAAACTTGTTCAGATTTATTTTCAGAATCACACTTGCATGAAGTTGTTTCCCCTTGAAGCTAAAACTTCATGCTAATGCAGCATGAAGTTGTTTCATGTTGAAGCTAAAACTTCATGCTAATGCATGCTGAAGTTATTTGTCATGCAGTCTACAGTTTTATCATGAATTTTATCTGAAACTTCTGTCTAAACATGCTGAAGTTATTTAGTTCATTTGCTAAAACTTCAAACTAAACATGCTGAAGTTATTTAGTTCATTTGCAAAAACTTCAGACTAAACATGCTGAAGTTATTTAGTTCATTTGCTAAAATTTCAGACAAAACATGCTGAAGTTATTTAGTTTATTTGCTAAAACTTCAGACTAAACATGCTTAAGTTATTTAGTTCATTTGCTAAAACTTCAGACTAAACATGCTTAAGTTTTTTAGTTCATTTGCTAAAACTTCAGACTAAACATGCTGAACTTTTTTAGTTCATTTGCTAAACTTCAGACTAAACATGCTTAAGTTTTTGTCTTGCAATATGTAATTTTCTAAAGAGTTTTTGCTAACGCATGTTGAAGTTATTTAGTTCATTTGCTAAACTTCATACCAAAACATGCTGAAGTTTTGTAACGCACTCTATAGTTTTGTCCTGAGTTTTATCCGAAACTTCAGTATAAATGCTTAAATTTTTGTCCTGCAGTTTGTCAATAGTCTTTTATTAAAGAAGGGCAAAATCATCTTTTTAAAACGTTTTTAACAAAAAATGGGTACGGATGCAAACGAAAAAATAAAACGGGTATAAGTTAAAAAGGAGCGACCAAATAGGGTGCCCTTTGCAATTTTTACGTGGGGAGGACTAGTCTTAATATAAGTAGAGAAATTAGAGTCTTCCTTTAGGGTTAATTTCACTGAATGTCATCCAACTTATCATTTATTTCACAAAAGTCACTTATCTATTTTTCATCACTTAAAAGTCCCTCAACTTTAACTTTGTAACTTAAAAGTCATTCTATTTCAAAACCTATAAAATATCCAATAAAAAATATGACATGGCATTATATTTAATTAAAAAATCTAACAATAATGCTACATAAGCTTAAATAAACCATATCTAAGTTAGACCCATTTCTTACTCAGCCCGATTTCGGTCGATTTTTTGAATATTAGTTTTAATTTATTTTATATGAAAAACCGACTGATTTCGGTCGGTTTCTTAAAAAATAAATTTTGCGGGATTCTAAAATAGTTTTCCTCATTTTTGCGCTAAAAAAACAGACCAAAGTCGGTCGGTTTCGTAAAAAAAAATTAAAAAAAAATATTTGAGAAAATCGACCGACTTCGATAGATTTTTCGGTCGGTGTTTTGACCGACCGAAGTCGGTCGGTTGGCCGCAGTCTATTTTGGCCGAATTTTTAGTAGTGAACTTCTACTATGCAATTATTGTGGGTGTTTCTTACTAATATTTTGACTTTAATGGAATAGTAATTTGTGAGAATAAGTTCTTATTAGCTTGTTGTTCTTGAGATTGAAGTCGGTCGGTTTTCCAAAATATTTTATTTTTTAATTTTCTTTTACCAAACCGACCGACTTTGGTCGGTTTTTTTTGGCGCAAACTGCGGGAAACTATTTTAGAATCCCGCAAAATTTATTTTTTAAGAAATCGACCGAAATCGGTCGGTTTTTCATATAAATAAATTAAAACTAATATTCAAAAAACCGACCGAAATCGAGCTGAGGAAGAAATGGGTCTAACTTAGATATGGTCTATTTAAGCTTATGTGGCATTATTGTTAGATTTTTTAATTAAATATACTGTCATGTTATATATTTTATTGGATATTTTATAAGTTTTGAACTAGAATGACTTTTAAGTTACAAAGGTAAAGTTGAGTGACTTTTAAGTGATGAAAAATAAATAAATGACTTTTGTGAAATAAATGATAAGTTGGATGATCATGGTGAAATTAACCCCACTCCATTTAGAAGAAATGAGATGCACCTTTGGCTCTCCATCTTTCAATTGTTTAATCTTACTTTATAAAACTAACGTCTTTTTCATTTTTATCATGAAACCAATATGAGGCAAGCGGATGTGTGCACATATATTATTAAACGACTAAGATTAAAGCAAGAACGTTCAAAGTGGTACCAATGTCCTTTGTAAAAGAAGTGTTCTAATTCCCCTGAGAGTGATTTTGCGCTCATTCAACACATCCAAGAAAAGAAGTAACTTTATATTATAATATGATTATAAAATAAGAGAAGAAGGATGGTATGAAACATCTGACGTTCAATCATTGAAACAGTGCCAATGAGTATATGTTATATTAATAACTTTTGTATAACAGCATAAAGTACCTACCAACAAAGTTATCGAGCGTAACAAAATTAATAGACTCTATTTTCGTATTCTGTCAACTTGAACCATTCCTTTTGCTTTTCTTTTTTGGTTCAACAATTTGACCCTTTCCATGCATAGAAAAACCCAATGTATATTATGTATCCGTGTCAAATTTGGCTCGTGCTTAATCCGTCCAGACTTGGACAAGTTGGCTAGGCATATGTTTATTGACGAATGATTTTGGGCATAGTTCAATTCAGCTGATCTAAAGCTTGGGCCAATTTGAGTTGCATATGTAACTCAAATTGAACCACAAGAAAACTTATCAAAAAACAGAGAAAATAATTATTTGAGCTTGATTTGCTTGAAATAATCACAATAAATAAAGAAAAGATTATTACTTCATTAGTTTGATTTGATAACTAAACAAAGGTTAAAAGAACAAACAAATAAAAAAACTTTTGAATTGGACAGATTAAATTATGACCCGTCGCTTAGTCCAAATTCACATGTCCATTGTGTCCCAAGCAAAACATTCGGCGGATTATAGCCCTATTCATTTATTGACTCAATTTATTTTGACCCGCTCAAAGATTTAAGAAAAAGAAGTTAAATGCATTTATTTCTTTATAACTATAGAGAATTAGAGATTGATAAATTAATGACAACCCACTAGTAAAAGATAAACCTACTAAAGCAAAGCAAAGGGAAGTATATCCTGAATTTCTTCGGTCATTGTAGCAAATTGATCTCCTCTATAGACAATAGCAGTACCCAAAAGCCAGAACTGGATAGCCCCTACATTATTGAGGCCGAATGGCAAGCCATAATTGGTCCTTCCATCATTTCTGAATTGTTTTTTAGCTGATTAGGAGTTCATTTTGTATATAAAATCATTAAAATCAAACCCCTCCAAAAAAAAAAGCATGAGTTGTAAGCCGTAGTGCCCCTAAGGATTGGTGGATGACATAATAAAAGAGCATCCTGGGATATTGCTATTGCACCTTCCTTATTCAGAGTGCTCTTTTGCATTTTAGAATAGAAAATTTGTTCAAATAAAATATACCTTATTGTAGTACAAAAGTTCTTCCTCTGTTGCACCCACTTTCCACCCCCTGACTATATAAATATGTCGGCCAAGCTCTCCTTATTTCAGTGTCAAGTAGTACTTGTGCAACTCTAGCATTGTGGGTGAGAGACAGAGTACTAGAAATTTGCAATTCTTTGGCTAGAAACATACAAAAAAGAGATGGCGGGTATTTCTGGTCACTGGGCTTTTGCTTTTGGTGTCCTTGGTAAATACAAACCTGTTTTTCTAAAGTAACATAACATTTATTAAATCATTAGCATGCACCACCCTTTGTTATTTACTTTCTAGAGTAAATAACTCTTCATCTTTTCTTTCTTTTTTTCCTTTTGGCAATTTGCAGGCAACATCGTCTCATTCATTGTGTTCCTTTCTCCGCTGTGAGTCTCTATTTGCTTATACTTTTTAAGTATGTTATTATTTTTTTTCCCTTATTCGCTTAATTATAATCTAACACTATATATAACTTCACACTTGCAGGCCTACGTTTTATAAAATTTACAAGAAGAAATCAACTGAAGGCTATCAATCAATTCCATATGTGGTTGCTCTCTTTAGTTCCATGCTTTGGATTTATTATGCATTTCTCAAGACAAACACGACCCTTATCATCACTATAAACTCCTTTGGTTGTTTCATTGAAACTATCTACGTCAGTTTCTATCTTTTCTACGCACCAAAGAAAGCCAGGGTATGCTTTTACAAGAAATCGATCATTTTTTTTCTACAGAAGATTTATATTTTATTCGTTTTCTTTCCTATAGCAAGAATGTAACTTTGATCTTCAAAATTTAATTAATGCAGGTTCAAACTGTGAAGATGCTCGTATTATCAGTAGTGGGTGGCTTTGGTGCTATTGTTCTTGTTACCCAATTTCTATTCAAAGGTGCCGCTCGGGGCCAAGCGGTTGGATGGATTTGCCTTGTGTTTTCCTTGTGTGTGTTTGTAGCACCCTTAGGCATTGTGGTGAGCTTTTAATTACGTGCAAAAAATTCAAATTTTGAGAATTTAGTCATCTTCATTTATTTCCCCTGTTTTCCCATGCATGAAGATGAAGATAATGCTTAACTATTTTTCTCATCTTATGCAGAGACAAGTTATAAAAACAAAGAGTGTGGAATACATGCCACTTCTCCTATCAGTTTTTCTCACCTTAAGTGCTGTAATGTGGTTCTTCTATGGCCTTCTCGTAAAAGACATTAACATAGCTGTAAGTTCTATATATTTTCAGTATATATACTTAATTTCTATTGCAGTTTTTTCCTTAATTTCTATATATACTTCATACTTGCATGTGTTTATGTTACCTTAATATATATGTATCTTGAATCTTATCGTGTATTTACTTCCACCTTTGTCATTGCAGATTCCAAACGTATTGGGATACCTTAATATATATGTATCTTGAATCTTATCGTGTATTTACTTCCACCTTTGTCATTGCAGATTCCAAACGTATTGGGATTCATCCTAGGAATTCTCCAAATAGTGCTCTACGTAATATACAACAAAAAGGAGAAGGCCATTTTAAAGGAGCAGAAACTACCGGCGAAGATACAAAACCATGTCATTATCGTAGATGAGAACAATAATCAGAAGCTTCCAGAACTCACAGAGGAACAGATTATTGACATTGTAAAGCTTGGTTCCCTAATTTCCTCAGGAAAAATTCACGTGGCTTCGTGTTTGCATAATTCTACATGTGGAGTTGAAGCAGCTAAAGTTGAGAATATGCCCAAACTGCAAACTGCCGAAGCCTAGGAATTCATTACTTTGATTCTCTTTCCTAACTCCTTATGTGTTTGTACACATTAATTCTTAGCTCATATTTTCCTGTTATAGTTATTAGCTTTCTAGCTAGAAAATTGTCGTCTTAATCAGAAAACAGCTGTCCGTCATTGATTGTGGTAGCAATAAAATAAATTTTTGTTCAAGTTCATTTGCGTTAAAATTGATTTCTATGGTTTTTATGCACTATCAGCATTCAGCAGTAAAAAGTAGTCCTTTTTTTTAATTAGACGTACTATTTCATCACGTTTTACATGATCGATAATGTTGTTACATCAAATTTGGGCGCGCGCGTATGCATGCAGTTATTTTCATCTATTACAATTTGACGGTGCACAGAAATAGCCACTTCTCGTTTATGGCTTTAATGCAAGCACGTAACGCGCATGTGAAGGAAAATAGTTTTATTATAAATCTCCACATTTATTTACACTTAAAATGAGCTAGTAATACCCATATTTACAGTAGTACGAAATCTATTTTAACTAGAAACATTAAAACATATTCTTATAATTATGACTACAAATCCTAACTAGACATTAATTAAATAACTTGTAAATATCAAATCCAAAATAATTTTAATTTCCTACTATAACTTTGAATTAGTTTCCAACGGCATAGAATTCATTTCAACTAAGTAGTACTACTATATTCGGTAGCATTAGCACTATCTGCTAATTGATGTTTACATGTCAGGTTAAGTTCACTTACCACGAATTATAGGAATATCATTATGACAAGTCTGATAAAATAATTTTGTGCATTTCTATAATATAATATATAAAAAAAGTGTTGAGCAAATGATGAGCTTAAAATTTGCTGAGTCGCACAAGCTAATAGGTACTTGAGGCTACCAAATTTTTCCTAAATTCACACGTAAAGTAAATAATTCCAGGTATCCGCATTATCGTTCACTTATTTTATTAAAAAGATAGAAATTCCTGTCGGCTTAGCTAGTCTTCCTCGTCCCAGCTTTTCTCTGTTTCTCAATATTTTATCAGTTAGCTTTAAAGTCGTGTAGATTAAGAAAAAGTAGGACTAAAAGATATCTAAAGTGAATCCCAAATTCAATTTGAATATATATGAGTGTCGTTCATGAGCAACAATAATGCGTTCAAAGTCTTATGCGAAGTCTCGTTGTGACGTTAATGGTTGTCCCATTGGCTTTTTTCCCCATGCTTTAAAGCTACCGATAAAGAGAACAATTTTTTTTAATCCTTTTATTGTAAATTCATCTATCTTTGTAAAGAAATAGTTGTCCATGCATTAAAACATTAATATCTACTGATTTTTCATTTTCTTAATGCACATGAGATGTTAAATCTCTTGCTAGAAACGCCACAATTTTGTTAAACGACAATTGAATTATATTGAGTAATTCATGATTTAGAAATTAGTTCAATTGGTGGTGAATTGTACTTGTTAAGTATGTCCTGATGATCCTTGCCAAAATATTTGTAGATCGTGAGTTGTTGAACTCCCGCGAAGTTTGAAAGGATGAATTGAAGCTAAGACTTGAGGTGAGTTGAGGTTTACTTTCCTAGTAGGAAATTCCATTATAACTCTTGTGCTCATATGTTAGATAAAGCTAAGTCATGTCTTCTCGTGATCCAATACTCAGTTCATTTATTCTTATTCAGTACGACATTATATGTGACATGGATACATGCTTATGTGTATTACCAATTATTATGTGCCCTTATTTGTGATATTCACATTCAGTAGGGAGAAATGGCCAACCTCCCCCAGCGTGAGTGCCATGATGCCAAGGTTACCTACCCCACGCTCGAAGGTGCCAAATGTTTGTTGGGGAGATAGGCCGATACTCCCCCGTACATGTTCCCAGATGCTCACGTACGCAGGGCTATTATGCATAACAATTAACTTTGCAAAGTTACGTCTTAAAATATATATAACTCAGTTTCTGTTTTAGATATCAGTTATGGGCTCAATTTCTACGTTACGTTTCAGTTTCAGCTTACAGTTTCAGTTTCTAGCTAATTACTTGGTTGTAAAATTTTATATGATCTATATGATTTTTCGTATATCCCTTTTCTTTCTTATATTTTCCAGAAGGTCTCGCTCCGTCTTTTTAGGAGGTAGCCTATGAGACTTACTGGGTATCCTTTGGTGGTACTTAGCCCGTTTGGGCCAGCTACGTCGTGTGGCAGGTATTGAGGACGCAGGTAACGAGGCATGTGGCTAGAGGAGATATTCTAGATTTAGTTTATAGACTCTGTTGATTCACCACATCGGTAGCGAACCCTTTTCAGACTATTATTTATATCTTTTTTTTTCTTTACGTTTATTTTAGTTCCGGGGATGCCCCCGTAGGCTATGTATTTTAAATTTTGTTTTCAAATTCTAGAGGCTCATGACTTCTTAGTGGGTTAGTATTAAAGTAGTTTGGGATTTATCCTTTATTTATTATTTTTATCAGTTAGCTTAAGAACTGTAACTTGATTAGAATTAATATTTAAGCACATTAGATTCTTTGCTATTGAACTTGAAGTTTGATACAAATAGTACAGGGTTCACTCAACAAGTGGTAAGGGTTGAGCGCCAATCACGTCCAATCCCAATTTGGGGGCGTGACAAGTTGGTATCAGAGCGACCAGGTTTACGGAGTTCTAGGGAGTCATGAGTCGTGTCTAGCAGAGTCTCAAATATGCGTATGTTGTGCACCATACTTATATTTGAGAGGTTGCAGGACATGTTAGGAATTTTGTTTTCTCCTTTGATTCTTATATCGTGCGTTAGAGCTAAATGTTTCAAAATTCTAACACCCATTTATCTCTCGTTTTAGCGCAAACAAGATGGTTAGAAAAAGATCAACGTCATCCTCTGCTGCTAACAATATTAAGATACTAGCTGCTAATCATCAAGAAGCAGCATCAGAGGTGCAAGCCGCACCAATAGCACCATCTGCAGTTAAAGGACGTGGCAGAGGTAGAGGTAGAGGTCAAAATGCTAGGGGTAGAGGTGCAAATGCCAGAGGTAATCATGCTCGTGGTAGGGCCACTATACAGGCACAAACTCCACCTCAGCATGTTGTTAATGATCGGGTACCACCACATCAGCGGGATAATTGAATTGACATAATTTTGTACTTTCTGGAGTCCCTAGCCCCTCCAGGTGGTGGTCGGGCTGCACGTGTTCATGCTCCTCCTCAGGACCCTCATTATTCAGATGAAGAGGTTATATGAGATGATTTTCAAGCTCTAATCGAGGTACCACCACCAGTTGTCCCTTCAAATATTGCCTAGACAGTGCAGTTACCAACATGAAAAATTAATCCACGTGCCTTTCTGAGATTAAACCCTCCTACTTATAATGGTACAGATAAACCAAATGAACCAATGTTATTTTTGGAAGAGATAGAGGAAATATTTGTTTCTTTGGGTTGTCTTGAAACACAAGCCATAGAGTTGATTGGGTTTCGATTGAAGGGTGCAACAGGACAATGGTGGAGAGGTTACAAGAAGGCCATAGATTTTACATTACCTCAACTTACTTGGCCCCAGTTCAAAGAAGCTTTCAGGCCAAGTTTTTGCCTAGTAGTCGGATGGATGAGATCTGACATCAGTTCGAACATACCCTGTCAGTTACTGAATATGAGATGGAATTTACAAAATTGACAGAGTATGCACCTAATTTGATACTGACAGAGAGAGAAAAAGTGAGAAGGTTCATTGAAGGCTTGAATCCTTATATGATAAAAGATATGACTTCACATCAGGATGACAAGACTTATCTTCAGGTTGTCAATATCGCTACGCGTAAGGAGGCTTTTGATAAAATCGCCAGGGAAGCTAGAGATAATAGCAAGAAGGCTAGAACAACGGGTATTTATAGTGGATTTTCAGTTGGGGGTAAGAACATGAATCATTCAGTTCGCATTCAATTAATGGCTCACTCGTCTCCTTATCCATCGCCACTCAGACATGGCCAGCAGAGTAAGGCTCAGGCCCCTCATGGGCAAAGTTCAACTAGTCAAGGCCAACCTCGGTTCTCCTATCCTATATGTCCTTTGTGCAGCAAAAGACATACATGAAAATGCCTTTTGGGTCAGAAAGATTGTTTCCAATGCCATGATCTGGGTCATATTAAGAGAGACTGTCCACTGCTTGGACAAGCTCTGGGGAAAACTCCAACTAGACATGCAACATCCATGGGTAATTCTATAGTTGCACCTCCTCCGGTTCAAGCATCTAATACTCAGACTGGTCGTGGTACCAATAGAGGTGGAGCTCAGGGAGGAGACGGACCGGCCAGATTCTATGCAGTTCTAGACAAGCAGAATGCTGAGGCGTCTAACAGAGTTATTACATGTATTCTCTCGGTTTGTTGTCGCCTTGCTTATGTATTAGTTGATCCTAGTTCAACTTTCTCCTATGTGTCTCCTTATTTTTGTGTCGAGTTTGGAAAAGCACCAAAAAAAATTAGGGGTTCCGTTTGAGGTTTCCACACCTATAGGAGAATCTGTTAAAGTTGAGTATATATTCAGAAACTACATCATCACAATTCAGGGCCGAGAAACATTAGCCGATTTGAACTTGCTAGATATGATAGACTTTGACATCATAGCTGCCATGAACTGGTTATCTTCTTATCATGCTACAGTTGATTGCCATGCGAAGACGGTTAAATTCTCATTTATTGGGGAAAATTCAATTATAATTAGAGGTGAAGTGGGTACGTTTGTGAGTAAGTTTATTTCTTACCTTAAGGCTAGAAAACTAGTGATCAGTGGGTGTTTGGCGTATCTAGCACATGTGAGGGATATGAAAGTTGGCTCCCCAGTGCTTGAATCAGTATCGATTGTGAAAGAGTTTTCAGATGTGTTCCCGGATGATCTCCTAGGGATACCCCCAGATAGGGAGATTGAGTTTGGCATAGACACATTGCTAGGAACTCAACCAATCTCGATTCCTCCTTATAGAATGGCTCAATCTGAGCTAAATGAACTCAAGAAGCAGTTATAAGGGTTTTATTTGACCTAGTGTTTTACCTTGGGGTGCTCCAGTATTGTTCATGAAGAAAAAAGATGGTTCCTTACAGATGTGTATAGATTACCGCCAGCTGAATAAGGTTACTATCAAAAATAAATATCCACTTGCCAGGATAGATGACTTATTTGATCAGTTGTTGGGTGCCATGTATGTCTCAAAAATAGATTTGAGATCGGGATACCATCAGTTAAAAATCAAAGAAGAAGACATCCCTAAAATAGCTTTCAGGACTCGATACGGTCACTATGAATTTTTAGTGATATCCTTTGGGTTGACCAATCCACTAGCATCTTTTATGGACTAAATGAATAGAGTTTTCAAGCCTTTCTTAGATACCTTTGTCATAGTATTTATCGATGACATTTTGGTATATTCCCGTAGCTAGAAAGAGCATGAGAATCATTTGAGAACAGTTCTTCAAATACTCAAGGACCGTCAGCTTTATGCCAAATTTTTCAAATGTGAATTTTGGCTCGATACAGTTACATTTTTGGGACACGTGGTCTCGAAAGAAGGCATTAGAGCAGACCCACAGAAAATAGAAGAAGTTAAGAGTTGGCCTAGGCCGACGACCCCTACAGAGATTCACAGTTTTCTAGGGTTGGCAGATTACTTCTGCCATTTTGTAGAAGGGTTCTCTTCAGTAGCTTCCCCGTTGACAAAGTTAACTCAGAAAAATGTGAAGTTTCAATGGTTTGAAGCTTGTGAGAAAAGTTTTCAAGAACTCAAGAACAGGTTGACTACAGCCCCAATCCTGACTCTACCTACCCCTACAGGTAAGTTTGTGATCTATTGTGATGCTTCAAGAGTAGGATTAGGATGTGTTCTTATGCAGAATGACAAGGTAATTTCTTATGCTTCTAAACAGTTAAAGAATTATGAGAGAAATTACCCTACCCACGATCTTGAGCTAGCAGCAATTATTTTTGGTCTAAAAATATGGCGTCACTACCTTTATGGAGAGCAATGTGACATATATACAGATCACAAAAGTTTGCAGTATATATTTAAGTAGAAAGAGTTGAATCCGAGACAACGCAGGTGGTTAGAGTTGCTTAAAGATTATGATTGTAATATCTTTTACCATCCCGGCAAAGCGAATGTAGTTGCTGATGCTCTGAGCAGAAGATCCATGGGGAGTTTGACCAGGTTGTGTGTGGTCGAACCTCCAATAGTTAAGGAATCCCAGCAAATAGTTAGCCAAGGGGTTCGTCTCGATGAGAAGTGTGATGGAGGGTTGATAGCAAGTATGGGTGCTAAGTCTACTTTAGTAGAGCGAGTTAAAGCCAAACTATTTGATGACCCTAGCTTGCTTAAGCTCAAGGGAGGTGTCCTCAGTGGCAAGATTAAGAATTTTGCACTTGATGAGCATGGTGTGATAAGACTTGATGGCTGCTTATGCGTGCCAAATGTAGAAGATCTTCGAAGGGCAATTATGGTAGAAGCTCATAGCTCCAGCTATTCAATATATCCAGGTTTTACTAAAATGTATCCTGATTTGAGGGATATTTATTGGTGGAATAATATGAAGCGAGATATTACAGATTATGTATCATGGTGCCTTATCTATCAGCAAGTAAAAGCTGAACACTAGAGGTCAGGTGACTTAGCTCAAGTCATTGAAATACCAGAATGGAAATGGGAGAGAATAAGTATGGAAATTGTGGTGGGCTTGCCGCGAACTTTTAAGAAACATGACTCAATTTGGGTCATAGTGGACCGATTCACTAAGTCAGCTCACTTTTTGCCAATCAAAACAACCTACACAACACCTCAGTATGCAACATTATACATAAAGGAGATTGTTCGGTTGCGTGGTACTCCCATGTCTGTTATTTCTGACAGGGGTGCACAGTTTATTGCCCAGTTCTGATAGAGTTTTCAGGAAGGTCTCAGTACCCGAGTTAATCTAAGTACAACTCTTCACCCTCAAATGGACGGGCAGGTCGAGAGGACAATTCGAACCTTAGAAGATATGTTACGAGCATGTATTCTTGATTCGAGGCCCTATATGAGAGGTGATGTCCTTCGCTTGTAGGGTGGTTTGAGTTAGGTGAAACAAAGCTTATTGGTCCAAACATAGTACATGATGCCTTGAAAAAGGTGAAACTTATTCAGGAACGACTTAAAACAGCTCAAAGCCGACAAAAGTCATACTCAGATATAAGACGTCGCGATCTTGAGTTCAAAGAGGGTGACTATGTATTTTTAAAGGTGTCTCCAATGAAGGGTATCATGAGGTTTGGTAAAAAAGGGAAGCTTAGCCCAAGATATATAGGGCCTTATCCAATTCTTAAAAGGATTGGGCTTGTGGCGTATCGACTAGCTTTACCTCCAGAGTTATCTTCTGTGCATCCTGTTTTTCATGTGTCCATGCTGAAACAGTACTTTCACGACCCGAGTAATGTACTTGATAGACATGATATAGAGATTTATGATACTCTAACATATGAGGAGGTCCCTGTAGCTATAATTGACAGGCAGGTTTGTAGACTTCGAACCAAAAACGTTGCTTCGGTGAAAGTAATATGGGGAAACCACTTAGCTGAGGAAGCTACGTGGGAGCCCGAGGAAGCCATGAAGAAAATATCCTTATTTGTTTGAGATTTCAAGTACATAATTCATTTTAAGCTTTAAAATATTTAGATTGACAAGTTATGTGATATTTGTGCTTATAATGATGTAAAATGGCTTTGGCGGGGATATGTATATGCCTTGATGTTGTATATTATTGGATTCAGTGGCTACAGGTGCAAAGTGTTATTGTTATTGGGTTGTTGGACAGGTTGAAAATTTATAGTTAGCTCCAGTTACAATGGAGACTCTACCGAAATTTTTAGAAATTTGGAAAGTTAATGAAAAATTCGAGTCCCTAAGGTTCTAAGAATGCAAGATGCCAAAGAAAATATTTCAATCCGTAGGAATAACTACGGTTCCACGTTTGAGGACGAACGATATTTAAAGGGGGGGAGAATATAATACCCGTCATTGTTTTTGGACTAATTTATCCTTAAATATGGAAATAGATCTTATGGATAGAATAAATAAACTTTTTCAAAAAAACAAAACGTGGCTCATAGTATAGTATATGAGGCCATCAATAGCCTTGTAAATACCATTTACTTGATTAAGAATTTATATGGGGCCACACTTTAGATAAAGGAGAAAATAAGTGGACCAACCCCACTTTTTAATATTTTCCTACTTTGCAGAACCTTAGGATGGCTTAAGGGAAAGCTGTTTTAAAACCTCATTAGCTCTGGAATCAAATTGAGAAAAAAAAAGTTGCAGAAGACTTACTTGTGCCTGACGACCGCGTTAAGGATTAACAAAGAAGAACAATTGTTTGATCTGTTGCTTGGACTATTATTATTTGAGGAGTTTGATGATACATAATTAGTGTGAGCAGGGAACTAGAAAGCTTGAAAATTTTCTTGTGTAATTCAACCAACAATCAGGTATGTAGATATATAATCTTATCCCTGTAGTATGCCTTGAATTTTATTAGGATTGACGTGGATATCAAATTCTTTAGAATGATGACAAGAAGTAAATTAAAAGCAATTTGATAAATTCTAAACCCATTTGAGTTGCTGCCAAGTATTTTTTGAGATTGGGATCATGATTTGAAATATTAAAATAATGGAGAGATTATTTTCATCTATTAATGAACAAAGCCTTAAGGGTAAAGTGAGGATCAGATTTGAATGTTGCTAGAGTAATTGGATTATTATTAGGGTCATAGGTTTTGGATGGTGTTATTTAAGTATGGACATGTAATATTTTTGATACTACAATATGTTTCTTCCTTTCCATATACCAAGTGGTTAAGGATATTGTAGCAGTAAGTTTGACAGACAAATATATTTTTTTCACATTAAGTGTCGATTATATTGAGTAATTCATGATTTAGAAATTAGTTCAATTGGTGGTGAATTGAACTTGTTAAGTATATTCTGATGATCCTAGCCAAAATATTTGTAGATCGTGAGTTGTTGAACTCCCGCGAAGTTTGAAAGGACGAATTGGAGCTAAGACTTGAGGTGAGTTGAGGTTTACTTTCCTAGTAGGAAATTCCATTATAACTCTTGTGCTCCATATGTTAGATAAAGCTAAGTCATTTCTTCTCATGATCCAATACTCAGTTCACGTATTCTTATTCAGTACGATATTATATGTGACATGAATACATGCTTATGTGAATTACCAATTGTTATGTGCCTTTATTAGTGATATTCACATTTAGTAGGGAGAAGTGGCCAACCTCCCCCCAGCGTGAGTGCCATGATGTCAGGGTTACCTACCCCACGCTCGCAGGTGCCAACTGTTTGTTAGGGAGATAGGCCGACACTCCCCCGTACGTGTTCCCAGATGCTCACCTACGCAGGGCCATTATGCGTGACAATTAACTTTGAAAAGTTACATCTTAAAATATATATAACTCAATTTCTATTTCAGATGCCAGTTATGGGCTCAATTTCTACGTTAAGTTTCAGTTTCAGCTTACACTTTAGCTTACAGTTTCAGTTTCTAGCTTATTACTTGGTTGTAAAATTTTATATGATTTATATGATTTTCCTTATATCTCTTTTCTTTCTTATATTTTCCAGAAGGTCTCACTCCGCCTTTTTAGGAGGTAGCCAATGAGACTTACTGGGTATCCTTTGGTGGTACTTAGCCCGTTTGGGCCTGCTACTTCGTGTGGAAGATATTGAGGATGCAGGTAATGAGGCACGTTGCTAGAGGAGATATTCTAGATTCAGTTTATAGACTCTGTTGATTCACCCCAGTGGTAGCGAACCCTTTTCAGACTAATATTTATATCTTTTTTTTCTTTACGTTTATTTTATTTTCGGGGATGCCCCTGTAGGCTGTGTATTTTAAATTTTATTTTTCAAATTCTAGAGGTTCATGACTTGTTAGTGGGTCAGTATTGAAATAGTTTGGGATTTATCCTTTATTTATTATTTTTATCAGTCAGCTTAAGAACTACAACTTGATTAGAATTAATATTTAAGCACATTAGATTCTTTGCTATTGAACTTGAAGTTTGATACAAATAGTACATGGTTCACTCAACGAGTGGTAAGGGTTGAGTGCCAATCACGTCCCATCCCAGTTTGGGGGCGCGACAATTGGTAAGTAAAGATGAAAGATTTCTGACATCGGATCGCTCCTCAAAATTTCATTTTACATTTTGAAAGGTTTTTACAAAATTTCTCATTTTCTTCCATTCAATTCACTAATTTAATGATATAAATAAGTATGAAATCATGAAATGTAACCAGATCTCCCAGAGCTCACATCAATATCAACCGTACAGACAACTCACGTGTTGCACGGATAACTCATGTGCTATAGTACCAATATCTGGATCCGCACGGACAACTCACGTGCTTCACGGATAACTCACGTGCTATAGTATCAATATCTGGATCCGCACGGACAACTCACGTGTTGCACGGACAATTCACGTGCTATAATATCAATATCTGGATCAGCACGGACAACTCACGTGCTATATTATCAATATATGGATCCGCACGGGCAAATCACGTGCTGTACGGACAACTCACATGCTATAGTATCAATGTCTGGATCCGTACGGACAACTCACGTGCTATAGTATTAATCTGCCTGACGTGGTCAAAGGCACACGAGTCCAAATCATATCGTAGCGAAGCAAGTGTACAAGAACACATGTATATGATGGATAAAATATCAGATTTTATGCTCATGGACTGGTATAATTACATGCTAAAGTGTAGGCATGTGCAATGTGTGTTATCGTAGCTAAAATCGATAAATTATCACAGAATGAGCAATTACCAAGTTTTATTCAGGAAATTAGCCTCTTCGTCACCTCAAACATGGCTCAAATAGTTTACAACAATGATACAAATATGAAAATCGTTATAGGTTAAAGCATAACAGTCAACTCTAGGCATATCATAGCCTAAGCACTACCCCGAGCATGGATAAATACCCTGGTACTCGCACATGGGCTCAAACCCCTCACATATGCGCACCCATAGCACGTGGCTATCACAAATAATTCAGGCAACTAGTATCTCAACCAAGTTTAGATAGAGTTCTTACCTCAAACAAGCCGAATTCAATACCGAGCAAGCCAACCAATACTCTAAAATTCTATTCCGTGCACATCAACCTACGAACGGCTCAAAACTAGCCAAAAGTAACTCAAATACATCAAATAGTGCCTAAGAAAATAATTCCAAATGATAAAGGTTGAATCTTTAATCAAAATCCTGAAGTCAACCAAAACGTCAAACCTGGGCCCGTACCTCAGAACCCGATGAAACTCACAAAATCCGACAATCCATTAATTACGAGTCCAACCATACTAGTTTCACTCAAATCTGACTCCGAATCGATGTTCAAAACTCAAAATTTCACTCTATGAAGCTTTAGACAAAAACTCCCAATTTCTCTTTTGAATTAATCCACCAAATGCCAAAAACGAGAAGATATTCATGAAATATAATCAAAACTGAGCTAATAATGCTTACCCTAATTCGTGTGGTGAAAATCGTCTCCAAAATCGCCCAAATCCGAGCTCCCCAACTCAAAATATGACCAAATGAACAAACTCTCGATATTATATGTTTCTGCCAGCTATTCTGCCTCATTTCTCGGGACAAACGATCCCGAAACTCATTTTTGATACCTCCAATGGATTCTTTATGACATTTTAGTCAAGTTAGGCTTTTGAATCACTCAATTTGACCTTATAATGAAGGAGATATGTTTGTTTTAATTTTTGGACATAGTGCATATTTTTTAGTACGAATTCAGTGGCAAATTCGTAATTAATATGAAAAAAAATCTGGTAACCCAATTCTTAGTAAAATGACCATAAATTCCTCATACAATGACGAAACTTGATGATTCCAGTTGCTATGGTTTCAAAATTATAATAAGGATCTAATGCTTCAATCAAAACAGAAATTGGAGCTCATTTGCTTAATGTGGTACCACTTATGCTTGAAGAAACGACGTCGAAATATAAAAAAACGAGCGCAACACAACCCAAACCTATCCGAAACTCACCTGAGCTCCTCGGGACCCTGTTCGAACATGACAACAAGTCCCATAACATAACTTGAACTTATTCGAGGCCTCAAATCACGCATAACAATATCAAAATAAGGAATCACACCTCAAATCGAACTTAATGAACTTTGAATCTTTCAACTCTCAAAACTCGAGCCGAACCTTATCAAATCAACTCGGAATAAACTCAAATTTTGCACTCAAGTACCAAATGATATAAAGAAGCTATTCCAATTTCTGAAATCACAATTCAAACCCGATATCATCAAAGTCAACTCCCGGTCAAACTTATAAATATTCCCAAACTTTAAATTTCCAACTTTCGCCAAATAGTGTCGAAACCTTCTAGAAATATCCAAATGCAAATTCAGACATACGCTCAAGTCTAAAATCATCATCCGGATCTAACCGAATCATCAAAACTCCGATCCAAGGTCAAGTACTAAAAAGTCCAACTTGGTCAACTCTTCCAACTTAAAGCTTCCTAGTTGAGAATCATTCTTCCAAATCAATTTCGAATAATCTGAAAACCAAAACCGACGATTCACACAAGTCATAATATATCATATGAAGCTACTCAAGAATTCAAACGGCTGAACGGAATGCAAATGCTCAAAACGACTTGTCAGGTCCTTATAGTTTATCTCCCTCATGAACCGCATGACTTCGGTTTTAAAGGGATCATTCTCGTTGTTATTACCAGATCCGCCATTGTTCCCCTGGCCCCGTCGAAGCCGACTTCACCCCTTAGGGTGTTGTTATCAACCTTCTGCATTGTTCGATTCGCGAGAGCACTAGGAGGAACTGCACCTTGTCCGTTCGCGTTGTTGGAAGCACCCGACAGCGCCTGATTTAATTCCATCATGACCTGATCCTGCCATGAGAGGTGGCCTATAATGGTGGCCTCTTGTTGCTCCTTCAAGATCCTTACTGTTTCGACGCCATGCTCGTCTTCAACATCATCAGGAGTTGCCTCTCGAACATTTCGTAGATATTACCCGCCGTGAACTGGCGTGGCCTCGTCCCTCGTTGCAGGTATCACTGATGGAATCTTCATGCTAAGGCTGATTTCCTTAGGCCTCAACGTTGTGTGTGTTGTTGACACTATTATCTGCCATTTTTAATAATTTTTGCTAAGAACAAAGAATCAAACAAGTTAGTAATAGATGCCGGGATCAATTCAATTACACGACTGTCTATGCCCCACGGTGGACGCCAAACTGTTTACCCATAAAATGGTACAGTTGAATTTATACGTGGTTTATAGACAAGTGAATCGATTTGATCCAAAGTAATAGATGAATTACACAAAAATGTAAGACTTAGCCTTGAAATTGAAATAAACGACAGAGATCTTAGTCCCGGGCGCAGAGCTACCGGAGGCAGTAAGACAGTATAAATAAGCAAGAAAGTAAAATATTATTTGAGCTTTTGATAGAATATAGTGTATGCTTGTTAGAAAATTTGTCCCCTTATAATGATGATATAGTTCACTATTTATATTCGCACCTTGGAAACAAGATCCTAGGATCAAACCCTCTTTAATGACAATTATTAGGGCCATTGAAGAATGTGTAACAGTGGGCAGTGAATGCCATATTCTTTGTAACAGATCATGCACTTAATGCTATAGAATATTCTTCATTGAATGCTACCGGATGACATGCATTTATTTTGTCTTTATGAATATCACTCTCTCCGATGACAAGCGAGATCATTGCCTTCGGGTTCAACTGTCTTCTGTTTTCGGCTCCACGTGTCGCTTTCTCATGTGATCATTAAATATGAACATATTTTACCCCATACAATATACTTTTAAGACTTTATATAGAATTTTCTTTAAAAATTGTCTAGAAATATTTAGGATTCTCTTATGGGATGTAATATTTAATAGAATATGAAGTGCTCCTTTTTTTATTAAATTTAAATAATGTGTTGTATGATCACTTTCCTATCAATTGTTATTGAAATGCGACAATCTCTTTGTTCTTCCTTATTCATATGTCAAGATCTATTATATTTTTATATCTTTTTCGAATTTGAAGTGATATTTCGATAATTAAAAATTAAATAGAGCATATAATTATTTAGGTATCATATTGATTTTTGTATTTAATTATTAAATTCGGTTAACCTTGAAAGTGTACATCAACGAAAAATTATTGTTAGATAACTAAAAAAAATATCTATTATGTATTACTAAAACAAATTCTCCCATAAGAATATTTTAATAGATCATATGTTTGTGAATTTTTTAATTTTTATTAAACATATATTTACTTATAAAGAAATTAATAAAGTAAGATTGACATAGTATTTATGTAACAAAAAATCCGAAAAATCTGACAAAATCGAACCAATCCAAACTGATATAATTAATTTGATTTGGCTTTAATAAAAATCCAACACCCCACCATCGAATTATAGTGGTTGAATTTTTACCTTTTCGGTCAAAATCAACCGTTAGAAAATTTTGGCAACCCAACGTTCCGTAGGAATAGTTCTTTATATAATTACGAAATCTCTTGTCGTTAAATAGTCAAAAATCGAATATTCCAGTCAAAACAAAAGGATACTTGACAGTGGATCTCTATAAACTAATAAAAGCCGTCAAAACTATAGGTCATAAATAGAAAGTCCCTGACCAGTTGAGATTTAGCTTTTTCTACAATAAAAAATTGAGCTCTAAATTATCTTTTCAATACATAAGGGAAACCGTCAAAAAATTTATTGCAAGTTTTACTATAGGTCATACATAAAAAGCCTCTTGACCAGTTAAAGATTCAGCCATTTCTATAATAAAAAAATTGAACCCTCAATTATCTTTTGAAGACATAAGGGAAGCCGTCAAATTTTTTATTGCAACTTTTTCCTTTGAGTTGATTAGTCTCATATGCTAGAAAGCCTCCAAGAAAGGGCTGGTTCTAAGTGAATTTCTCTTTCTTCTTTTCACTCTGGTACTAGTTACTTGTATGCCATGTTTAACCGTGTGTGTATATATATATATATGACAATAAAAGCATGTCATTGAGATTATAATTAAAAGTTCACGTTAAATGATTTTTAAATTAAATTTAAATTTTTTTTAATGCACTAAAAAGCAAATAATACTTCTTTCTGGAACAAATGTAACATTAGACTAAAATTAAGTAACAATTCTTTTATAACAAATTAATTTCTTAAGTTGTGACTCACATTAAGTTAGGCGTAAGATGCTAATTAATATGTTTAACCAATTTCTTTCGTCTTGTTTAACACTTGATGCCCACCCTATTTACTTCATGTTGGCTAGGCAACGTAGATTCTTGATACCTTTTACTAATGCTCTTAAGCGTGCAAATTAAAGAGGGTTTTATTTCGAAACACATAGAGTGATCCAAATTTTGCGGCTATATACTTGTTCCTTAGATTGAAGTATTAATTAAGGTGGTCGGTCTCAACTCTCATGTAAATGGACTAAAACATATTATTCCAAACTTACATGTTAAATCATGACGTTTTAGCCAGTATAATATCTGTAATTCGTCATAAGAGGAACGGGAAACACGGTGGTTATCACTAAATTATTTAGGTCTATTAACCAAATAAATTTTTTAACCGTGTTAGGCTCATTCACTTTTAATTTCAATTACTCGGCAACGCCGACGACATACATCCAATGAGAGAGCTAGATGTTGGTCACGATTTTAAAATGACATATAACTTTCTGTTAAAAGTTAAATAAGCTTTAAGTAAAAAAAAGATACATTACGTGCATCCTTAATGTGTAGTGGGGAGGACCATTCTTAATATAAGTAGCGAAACTAGAATCTTCCACTCAATTTAGAAGAAATGAGAGCACCTATGGTTCACCATCTCTCAATTGTTTAATCTTACTTTATAAAACTAATGTCTTTTTCATTTTTATCATGAAACCAATATCAGGCAAGCGATGTATGCACATAATATTATTAAACGACTAAGATTAAAGCCAGAACGTTCAAAGTGGTACCAATGTCCTTAGTGGGAAGATCGTAAAAGAAGTGTTCTAATATTCCCCTGAGAGTGATTTTGCACGCATTCGACACAAGAAAAGTAGTAACTTTATATTATAAAGTAAGAGAAGTGGAATGGTATGAAACATCTGGCGTTCAATCATTGAAACAGTATCAATGAGCATAAGTTATACTCTATTATAATAACTTTTGTATAACAGCATAAAGTACCTACTAACAAAAGTTATCGAGCGTAACAAAATAAATAAACTCTATTTCTGTATTTCTGTCAATTTGAACCATTCCTTTTGCTTTTCTTTTTTGGTTCAACAATTTGACCCTTTCCATGCATAGAAAAACATAGTAATGTATATGTACCCGTGTCAAATATTGCTCGTGAAATTATAACCAGCCTAATAAGCGGCGAAGACAAGTTTTTTAACTTTATGAATTTTAAATTTTCGAACAATGATTCCAAGTGCTAAAGACTGAGTATTAAATTTGATATTTATACATATTTACAGTGGCGGAGCCATTTTATAGGAAGGGGTTCACGGAAAAAATACACTATGTAGCTAGGTAAAAAAATAAATTATATGTATATATATTATGTATTGACTTCCCTTAATTTTCTGATATATTTACTTTTATATATTTTGACACTCTTTAACGAAAATTCTAGCTCCGCCACTGTATATTTATTGAAAATCTTAAAATAAATATATTATTTGAACAAAACTATTGAATTCGACCGAACTCACTGTTCACCTTCTGACGCCGCCCCTGCCTAATCCGTCCGGACTTGGACAAGTTGGCTAAGCATATGATTGGCGAATCATTTTGGGCATAGTTCACTTCAGCTCATTTAAAGCTTGGGCCAATTCAGTTGCATATGTAGCCTAAATTGATCCATAAGAAAACTTATCAAAACATAGAAAATAATTGTGTTGGAGCTTGATTTGCTTGAAATAATCATAATAAATAAAGAAAAGATTATTACTCCATTATTTTATTTGATAATTAAACAAAGTTTAAAAGAACAAACAAATGAAAAAAGCTTTTGAATTGGACGGGTTAAATTTTGATGCATTGCTTAGTCCAAATTGACATGTCCAGACCATTGTGACCCAAGCAAAACATTCAAAAAATATAGCCCTATCTATTTATTGGCTCAACTTATTTTGGTTCGACCAAATATATAAGAAACAAAATAATTGAATGCATTTATTTCTTTGTAACTATAGAGATCGAGAAA
This sequence comes from Nicotiana tabacum, assembly GCF_000715075.1. Taxonomy (NCBI): domain Eukaryota; kingdom Viridiplantae; phylum Streptophyta; class Magnoliopsida; order Solanales; family Solanaceae; genus Nicotiana; species Nicotiana tabacum. Next base: position 53,368,179 of record NC_134083.1, read on the forward strand.
TAAATGACAACACACTAGGAAAAGATAAACCTACTAAAGCAAAGGGAAGCATAACCTGAATTTCTTCGGTCATTGTAGCAAATTGATCTCCTCTATAGACAATAGCAGTACCTTTTGCTATTGAGGCCAAATGGCAGGCAATAATTGGTCCTTCCATCATTTCTGAATTGTTTTTTAGCTGAATACGAGTTCATTTTGTATATAATTTCATTAAAATCAAACCCCTCCAAAAACAAAGCATGTGTTGTAAACCGTAGTGCCCCTAAGGATTGGTGGATGACATAATAAAAGAGCATCCTGGGATATTGCTATTGCACCTTCCTTCTTCAGAGTGCTCCTTTGCATTTTAGAATTGAATATTTGTCCAAATAAAATATACTTTATTGCAGTACAAAAGTTCTTCCTCTGTTGCACCAACTTTCCCACCCCCTGCCTATATAAATATGTCGACCAAGCTCTCCTTATTTCAGTGTCAAGTAATACTTGTGCAACTCTAGCATTGTGGGTGAGAGACGAGTGCTAGAGATTTGCAATTCTTTGGCTACAAACATACAAAAAAAGAGATGGCTGCTATTTCTGGTCACTGGGCTTTTGCTTTTGGTGTTCTTGGTAAATAAAGTCTATTTTTCCTCCATAATTAACATAACATTTATTAAATCATTTGCATGCACCACTCTTTGTTATTTACTTTCTAGCGTAAATAACTCTTCGTCTTTACTTTCTTTGTTTTCTTTTGGCAATTTGCAGGTAACATTGTCTCATTCATTGTGTTCCTTTCTCCACTGTGAGTCTCCATTTGCTTATACTTTTTAAGTATGTTATAATTTGTTTTCCTTATCGGCTTAATTATAATCTAACACTATATATAACTTCACACTTGCAGGCCTACGTTTTATAAAATTTACAAGAAGAAATCAACTGAAGGCTATCAATCAATTCCATATGTGGTTGCTCTCTTTAGTTCCATGGTTTGGATTTATTATGCATTTCTCAAGACAAACACGACCCTTATCATCACTATAAACTCCTTTGGTTGTTTCATTGAAACTATCTACGTCGGTTTCTATCTTTTCTACGCACCAAAGAAAGCCAGGGTACGCTTTCACAAGAAATCTTTTTTTTTTTTGGTACAAAAGATTTATATTTTATTCGTTTTTCTTTCCTAAAGGAAGTAAATTTACTTTGGTCTTCACAATTTAATTAATGCAGGTCCAAACTGTGAAGATGCTCTTATTATCAGTAGTGGGTGGCTTTGGCGTTATTGTCCTTGTTACCCAATTTCTATTCAAAGGTGCCGCTCGTGGTCAAGCGGTTGGATGGATTTGCCTTGTATTTTCCTTATGTGTATTTGTAGCTCCGTTGGGCATTGTGGTGAGTTTTTACGTACAAATATTTCACCTATTTCAAAACTTATATAGTCTTCTTAATTCATTTATTTCCCCTGTTTTTCCATGCATGAAAATAATGCTTATTTGTTTTCTAATTTTATGTAGAGACTAGTAATCAAAACAAAGAGTGTGGAATACATGCCACTCCTCCTATCCGTTTTCCTCACATTAAGTGCTGTCATGTGGTTCTTCTATGGTCTTCTCGTAAAAGACATTAACATAGCTGTAAGTTCTATATATATATATATATATATATATATATATATATATATATATATATATATATATATATATATATATATATATATATATATATATATATATATATATATTTTCAGGTATCTAATCCTCTCCTAATTATCTATATCTATGTTCAGTAAATATATCGTGAATCTATTCAGTGTATTTACTTCCATCTTTATCTTTGTAGATTCCAAACGTATTGGGATTCATCCTAGGAATTTTCCAAATGGTGCTCTATATAATATACAACAAAAAAGAGAAGGCCAATTTAAAGGAGCAGAAACTTCCGGAGAAGATACAAAACCACGTTATTATCGTTGATGAGAACAATAGTCAGAAGCTTCCAGAACTCACAGAGGAACAGATTATTGACATTGTAAAGCTTGGTTCCCTAATTTCCTCAGGAAAAATTCACGTGGCTTCGTGTTTGCATAATTCTACATGTGGAGTTGAAGCAGCTAAAGTTGAGAATATGCCCAAACTGCAAACTGCCGAAGCCTAGGAATTCATTACTTTGATTTACTCTTTCCTAACTCCTTATATATGTGTTTGTACACATTTATTCGTAGCTCATATTTTCCTGTTATAGTAATTAGCTTTCTAGCTAGAAAATTGTCGTCTTAATGCAGAAAACATAGCTGTCCGTCATTGATTGTGGTAGCAATAAAATAAATTTTTATTCAAGTTCTTTTGCGTTAAAATTGATTTCTATCGTTTTTATGCACTATCAGCAGTAAAAAGTAGTCTTTTTTTTTAATTATACGTACTATTTCATCACGTTTTACATGATCGATAATGTTGTTACATCAAATTTGGGCACGCGCGTATGCATGCAGTTATTTTCAGATGCGCCTTGTGCCACAAACACACAATATTTGCATCTATTACAATTTGACAGTGCACAGAAATAGACATTTCTCGTTTATGGCTTTAATGCAAGCACGTAACGCGCATGTGAAGGAAAATAGTTTTATTATAAATCATTAAAGCTCTAGGCAGTTCTCCTCAAATTTTCACACTTCTTTACACTTAAAACGAGCAAGTAATACTCCTATTTATAATAGTACAAAATTTATCTTAACTAGAAACATGAAATCTATTCCTATATAATTATGACTACAAATAATTCTAACTAGACATGAATTAATTTTCTACTACAACTTTGAATTAATTTTTCAATAACATTAAATCAAATTACAACTAAGCAGTACTACTATATTTGGTCGCATTAGCACTATCTGCGAATTGATTTTTAAATCATCAGGTTAAGACCGTTAAGTTCACTTAACATGATAGGAAAATCATTACGACAAGCCTGATAAAATAATTTTGTGCATTTCTATAATATAAATGTTGAGCAAATGATGAGCTTAAAATTTGCTGAGTCGCACAATTGCTAATAGGTACTTAAGGCTACAAAAAATTTCATAAATTCACACGTAAAGTAAATAATTCGTGGTATCCGCATTATCGTTCACTTATTTTATTAAAAAAAATAGAAATTCCTGTCGGCTTAGCCCAAGGGTGTTTGGATTGGCTTATTTTAAGTGTTTTTTGACTTTTAAATATTTTTTTAGTTTGTGTGGTGTTTGACAATGATAAAGAGTGTTTAAAAGTACTTTTAGGCATAAAAAGTAGAAAAATAAGCCAAAAGTCAAAAATTGGGTATTACCAACTGACTTTTGACTTTTGGCTTAACAGCTAGTTTTTATAAGCGAATCCAAATACCCTATTAGTCTTCCTCGTCCCAGCTTTTCTCTGTTTCTCAATATTTTATCAGTTAGCTTTAAAGTCGTGTAGATTAAGAAAAAGTAGGACTAAAAGATATCTAAAGTGAATCCCAAATTCAATTTGAATATATATGAGTGTCGTTCATGAGCAACTATAATGCGTTCAAAGTCTTATGCGAAGTCTCTTTGTGACGTTAATGGTTGTCCCATTGCCTTTTTTCCCCATGCTTTAAAGCTACCGATAAAGAGCACAATTTTTTTAATCCTCTTATTGTAAATTCATCTATCTTTGTAAAGAAATAGTTGTTCATGCATTAAAACATTAATATCTACTGATATTTCATTTTCTTAATGCACATGAGATGTTAAATCCCTCGTTAGAAATGCCACAATTTTGTTAAACGGCAATTGAATTATCTTCCAAAAGAATTTGTTCGAGAGGGATGGGCATGTAAATAGATATCAGGAAAGAGAAGTAATAAAAAGAGAATCGTTTGTGAGATTTATTAAATGGTGTAAAACGAAATTACAACAATTAGAATATAATTTGTCATTAAATTACTTTTCGATTGACATAATCGCCATGAAATATAACTTGATATATTGTTTATTATCTCACCGAAACTATCGCAGTGTCTTCAAATAAGGACGAACTATCTTTTGCGACGCGAATTGACAAAGCTGTTGTTTATTTAAAAGAATCAAAGATAAAATTTCTTTTCCCCCACCTTATCGTGGACAAATTCCTGAATAAATATATTTTTGTCTCAGATCATGACATCATGACCAAGCCTACCTGCCATGGTTTATAATTTTTAGGTGAGAAGTGGAAAAAAGGCATGACATGTGGACTATCATCAAGGTGGCGAGGCATGGTACGTGGACCATCAATATAGCGACAAGCGGCATTCTTAATTAGACGAGTTAAAGAATACAAGAAGGCATGGGAAGAACACCCTCGGGGTTACACTGAGAAAAGAACCGGACCTGATAGCTGTAAAAGGAGAAACAAGAGCGGAATGGATAAAGACCATTAAGAAGGGAAGATGCACGAACTTGTCATAAATAAGGAAGAAAAATCGATATATAATTATGGTTACGGGAAATCCTCAGTCATAAATACTTCCGTTACAATTATATATGGTAACGGGTAATCAAAGCAATTAATGCCATTAACGAGCGCGAATTAAGTAAGGAAGCCGTTATAATTGTGTACTCCTATATAAGAACTTAGACCTCATTTGTAATGACATCTAATTTATTATTGAAATTTATGCAATCATTCTTTACTTTATTCACAAAGTTCTAACCGCAATTTTGGGAGTGATTATCAATCTATTTCATATTTTCTTTCTTTGCCAATTATTTTCATTACTTGCTTTATTCTTCAAATTATTGGAAAAGTGAAGTAATTATTGTTATCAGTAATCCGATTTCTTCTTGATATTGACTTTGACCGAGAAATCTATTTTTGGGTTAAACAAATTGGTTCCGTTACTGGGGATCTGATAATCTGTTCACTTTTCAAACTTCATTTTTAACGATCAAATATGTCAACCGCTAACGAGAAAAATCAGCTGAACCAACAAGGTGGAACTCCACCACATCACACACCTATGGGATCCCCTCAGCAATCCCGGAAAAGTTCACCTAAAAGGTCTGCTTCGCGTACTGATGGCCAATATGGAGGCGACCAAACCATGGAGCAGGATGCTCTAAAGCAATTGATTGTAGAACACGTGAACAGTGTACTGCAGGCTTTTGTCAGAGGATTACCCAACGCAGCGCAAACTCCTCCACCAATTAATACAGTAACTTTGAAGAACCCGCGTTCGGAGCTTGATAACTTTGGAAGTGGATAAATTCCCAATGAATCTCGCGATGGAGGGTCAGGTACACCAAATAGTTCTAGTTCACAAAGTTTAGTGCTAACTTTGCAGAAATAGCTAAAGGAGCAAAACGAGCGTATAGAGAAAATACCTGGCCCACCTCCCGTGATCAAAGGTATGGATATTGACAAATATTCACAATAACCCTGGAAGCCAAGTGCAGCACCTTTGCCAATTTCCAAAAAGTTTAAAATGTCTGATATTCCCAAATATGATGGAACGTCTGACCCTCGGGATCACGTAATCGCATTCACTACCGGCATGAAAGGCAATAATTTAACCAAGCAAGAGATCGAATCAGTTTTGGTTAAAAAGTTTGGCGAAACACTCACAAAAGGAACGTTAACATGGTATTCTCTCTTACCTTAAAATTCCATTGATTCTTTTGTTGAGCTTGCAGATTCATTTATAAAAGCACATTTGGGGGCCCAAAAAGTTGAAAAACGGATGGAAGACATCTTCAAGGTTAAGCAAGGGAGTATAGAATTGCTCAAGGAATTTGTAGATAGATTCCAACGAGAGAGGATGATGTTGCCACGAGTACCTGAAAACTGGGTGGCTATGGCATTCACGAACAACTTGAACGAGAAAAGATCAGAAGCCACGAGGAAGTTGAAAGAAATTTTGCGAGAATTTCCTGCAACAACTTAGAACGATGTGTACAGTAGATACAATATGAAGTTGCGGATAGAAGAAGTTACGGTCGCACAGCCAAGGGCTCAAGAAAGCCCAGGTTCGAGACACTCAAAATTAGAAAGAAGGGCCGGCAAAAACAAGTACAAGCCTGATCCAAGTCCAATCCGCACTCAATAGTGAGTGAAAACGGTCGTTGGAAGAATAGTACCCAATAAGAGTTAGGGTTCATTTTCACATGGAGTTTAACATGGGTGTTAGTGGTATACACTTATGAGAGCAAATGAAATAACTAAATTATGCTTACAAACAGAGAAGTTTGTTTTCTACTTCTAAATTAACTCTAACAATTATAAGCTAAAGAGAATAAACTAGAAAGCGAATGGTTATTTTTGTTGTTTTTTCAAATAGTTAAAAAGCCTAGGGATGTGACCTTAACCTAGGTGTTCGTCTAATGAGTTAAATAAGTTAACACTTATTTTATTGATCGGGGTGTGTTATAGTTCTCAACTCTAAGTTACCCACTCAATACCTCTCGGTTATAGAGTGATTTTTTCCTATTTGGCTTTCTCAAGCTCAAATGGGTATCAAGCTAAATAGTTGATATGAGCTCAAGTCGGGTTCTCACTATCTCTAATTCAAACACTTTTGATTAGGCTAATCAAACCTTTAATTAGCCCACTTCCTTATTAGCCAAATTTTCCTATACCAGGTAGCTCTTTCTCAAGTAAGAACCAAGTCAAATATGGATAAATCAATGTTTGCAACTATTAATTCTAAAATTAAAGTATAAACAAAGCTAAATAATCAACACTCAATCATAAACAAATATTAAATTAAATACCCATAAGGTTTACACACTAGGGTTGGGTCACAACCCTAGTAAGAGTCTAGCTACTCATAGTGGAAAATGAAGAAAACAAAGAAGAAATACTAATTAAATTCATAATCTAAGATTAAAATAATAAAATATGATGTCTAAATCCCAAAATAGGCACAAACTTCCTAAAATAGCAAAATACAATGGCTACAACTGCTCAAACTTCAAAACTTGAACTAAAAATGTGATTCCCGTCTATTTATAATGGCCTAAAATTCGCTGACAAAAATACCCCTTGGGAGGTTCTGCAGCCGTACAATTCCATGTGCGGTCCGCATATTGCTTCAGCTTGCAAGGACTTGGATTCTCCAGCCGTACAATTTGGTCTGCGGCTGCAATGCATCTTCTGTTTATCGCACAATTCTTATGTGGTCCGCACTTCAGGCAAGGCTTCAAGTCTTGGTCATTTGCCGACTCTATGAACTTTGAATTCTTTGTCAGTACGGACCTTGTTCAGCGGCCGCACAATTTATATGCAATCCACACATCAACTTAAAGTTTGCTGGGCTTCTTCACTTGTTCTGCGGCCGCAGAAATACCTATGCGGGCCGCACTTCTTATGTTATGTGCCCCTTCTTCCCCTGTGAGTCAGAACACTCCTTTTGAGTCAGATTTCTTCATGAGAGCCTAAATTTCCAACGTTCCTGCAATTTGCACACTTTCATTAGTGTTGGGAATATAAATAAATACTTTTGGACTACAACAGAAGCAAAAAAGTGCTAATAAGTGGTCAAGGTCCACACTTATCAACTCCCCCAAACTTAAGTCTTTGCTTGTCCTCAAGCAAACAAATTAGTTCTGACCTCCTCAAAGTTAAAGGTCATTTTATCGAGTCAATGGTGAGCCATTCATACTCAGTTGGGACCAACAATTGCCCACACTACTCATGCATTATCAACAAAGTGACAAGTCAAATATTTATGCATATATAGTTCTAATGTGACATTTGAGCTTCAAGAATTGACTTTACTCACCAAGGACTCTTGTTCTATCATGTATGTCATGGTGGACTCCAACCTCTTCCTACTCTACCTTCCATTTTCCAAGCTCACTTTAAAAGTTAGAATTCAATCTTAAGATTCATAAAAGGTTCACTCTTCTCTCACAAGAGAATGTCACAAGTACAGCTTCAAGTACCAAAGGCTTGCCCCTCATGTAAATCACCACTAATGTAAGCTCACTCGGTTCGAAATCAAGTAGGACTTCTTTCGGGTTTTAATGAAGGCTTTTGGATTAGGGTAGGATACCATATGGGTAAGTGGTTACACATTTCCTTAAGCACTCCACATTCTCTTTTTTGCATTTTTCCTTTTGTTCATTTCTTTTCTCGCCTTCTCTTTTCATAGAGATCATTTCTTTTCTCTTTTTGTACCTTGATACCTTTTTCAAATTCCTCATCTCTCCCCCAAACTTATGCTTTAAGCCACTTATTTCACAAGAGTGTTAAGGAAAGTTCGGGTGCCAAGAGAGGGTCACGACAAAACAGGTAAAGGCTTATAACATGGTTATCAAATGAGAAAGGCCGCTCAAAGGGGGTTGACTAGGGGTAACGACATTGGTTGGCAATAGAAAGCCCAAACGGGCCAAGTAAAGCCTACAATCACTTCTCTAACCAAGCAAAACTTAGGATTTCGCCTTGAAACACATTCGGGACAAGTTCTAGACCATTCACATAGATACTTGGACTAGCAACAATTCATCTCAACCCTCACGCAACTAGATTATAAAAGAGGATAGCGTCGAGAGCCTACAATGACCACATTCAAGTTTAAAGATCACTATGGTCCAATAAACCACGCGATGATCACCAAAGTCAACTCAAGAGTCACAAAGTCACTAACTAGAACTATTTCTTTCAAAAACCTCGTCTCTAACCAAAGTCACTAACTAGAGCTATTTCTTTCAAAAACCTTGTCTCTAACCATAAGCATGTAGTTAAGTGTGTTGGTATCAAATGAAGCATGATTAACTCTTCGAGAATGAGTTGATTAGGCTTTTTTATTCATTACTACTACTATTATTACTGCTCTACTACTACTACTACTACTACTACTACTACTACTACTACTACTACTACTACTACTACTACTACTACTACTACTACTACTACTACTACTACTACTACTACTACCGACTACTACTACTACTACCGACTACTACTACTACTACTACTACTACTACTACTACTACTACTACTACTACTACTACTACCACTACTACTACCACTACTACTACCACTACTACTACCACTACTACTACCACTACTACTACCACTACTACTACTACCACTACTACTACCACTACTACCACCACTACTACTACCACTACTACCTAAACACAAAAACAGACTCATTCCCTTAAGAAGGTTGCCACGCCATCCATCGTTGGGAAGAGTCATCCGGTTTAAACAAAAACTACCTTTGGAAAGAATCGTGGCGTTAAGAAAACTAAAGGCTTATTATCTTCGAAAGAATAAAAAAAAAAGCTACTTAACAAAACAAAAACTAACATAGAAAAAATAAAGAAGCTAATGAACAATAACTACTAAAGATAGATAAATACAAATAAGAAAAGAGAAGAGAATCATCAAATTATTACAGCCCAAATGTATCCAAAATGTGTCAATGTATCAAATAAACTCCCCCCCCCCCGAATAAAAGTAAGCATTGTCCCTAATGCTTAGCAAAATAAGAGTGAGATAAGAGAGGGTGAAGAAAACTCCCTAAGGATCCTTGGACATATCAGTGTCCCCAACAATATCATCTCCCTCAGGATCAACCAACTGTATCTCATCATAATCAAATCTAGGCACGGCTGGGTTGTCGAACATCGTACGCACTATCTCAGCAGTGTCGGCAGCAAGGTCTGGCTCCTCAGACTGGCTAGTTGGTGCTACCGGTGTAGATGTTGCTAAAGGATCTGGGGAGGACTGGTGCGGGTCAAGGAGCATATCAAAAGGCAGGTCTCCGATTGTGGTAAGTCTAGTCACCTCCTTTTGGAGCTTGTCCACTGATTTCTTGCTTGCCTCGGACTTCATCATCTTCTTCACTTCCTTTCCCAACTCCTCAATAACTGACCCGTTCTGTACCAAGGTATCCATGATCATCTTCTGGTTCTACAGAATCTTCTTGAGCATCTCATCAATGTCAGAGGGGGCCTGTGGTGCCTGAGTAGTGGACTGCGCTGCAACAGTACTAGACAAGTCAGACAGCTTAGATGTAGCTATCTGTATCCAGTTGTTGAGACTCACAAAGCATAGAGTGGAGTTGTGGGCATGGGCACTGGCCTCAGAGCTACCCTAGAGGATATGGTCAGAGCTGAGGATAATGGCGGAGGCATAGCAGCAGCACTGGGAGAAGGCTCGACAGAGGTGGATGGAAGATCAACTGTCTCAGAAACTGCCACTGCTGGCTCATCAGACTGACCTGTGGTGTTAGAAGGCTGGACTTTCTTCTTTGGGTTACTCGCATCCATCAGTGAATACCAGTGAATGGCTTCTTTGGCTTCACCTTTGTGTTACAATCTCTCGGCTCTACCTTTGCATCAATGAGGTACTCTGTGATAGTGTTGGGATAAGGGTAGTCTGAGTTGTCCTGCCATGCAATCACTGAAATATTAGCTGACATCATGGCACCCATATTGATTGGGTACCCGACCATGATGGAAGCCATAAGCACTGCCCAAAGAATAGGAAAATGAGTATAATTATGGCTTGGGTCCAATCTACTGCAGACAAAGGTTTGTCACCCCTTTACCTCAAAACTCAAAGTGCTCCGGTGGATGGGAACCCTAGCAGTAATCCATGGTGGTGGTGGCCCTGGTGGTCCTAAGATCTCAGCCAGCCAAGGTCGGACTTCCCCCTTCATTGCGCACTTCTCCAAATACTCTTTTGGCTCAACATCCTCGAAGCCTAAGTACGCGTTTAGCATATGCTGATCAAACCTCACCTTGAGGTTGCGCACTTTGGTCACCTTCGTCCCTTTCTTTATATGAGAAACATTGGCGTAGAACTCTCTGGCATCCTCCACTCTATCGGTGAACCACATCCAACCCTTTCATGCTCTGAACTGCCTCAATATTGTCGGGTTTTATGTCTCCAAATCTTTCAATAAGAACTAGCGGTCAAGAGTCAACGACCTCACTGGCCACCACATACGAAAACTAGTGAAGGCGGCCAAGCTAACAAATCTATCCTCCAAACCTCCTTCTTCTTTGATCACTCCATACCTATAGCTGTGCCATCTCCCCCTCCACCATCATCGAGGATGTCATGTATAATTTGTGAATTTGGGACTTATGTAGCTGGTGGCTCAGAAGCCTGGCGAGCACTCTCCGATCCCTTGGAGATGATGTGAGATGAACAAGACTAATCCATGAGCGTGTACCTATCATGTGGCCTTGACTGTGTAGCTCTTTGCTCCTCATAAATAGAGGATGAGTTGCCTTCTGAGACCTCCTAAGATGGGACATAGGAACTATATTCGGAGAGGTTTGCACCTCTCCCTCTGCCGGTTGTGGTTTTCTTTCTGATAGTCTTGTGCTGTCCAAGTGGCAAGGTACCTCTACCTTGACCCCGAGAAGATACACCTCTTCCCTTTGAAGTGTCGCCTCGGCCTCTTGATCGAACCATTATCTGTATCAAAGCAAAGAAGATTTTTAGTTGCAATTCATTGTTCAACACATTCAGGACTTATGTAGGTAAGGGAGAAATAATTGGACACAACGGGGTTATGAACATAACACGTGCATGCAGGAAAAAGGATATGTGGGCTGCACATTTTTATGTGCGGCCGCAGATGGCAGTTGTGGACCGCAGAAGGGAAGTGAATTCCGCACATTTAAACTTGCGGCTGCACTTCTAACTCTAAAAAATGATGAGTCTCTGATGATAGAGAATGGGTTGATCTGCGGCCGAAGAGGGAAATCTGCGGTCCGCACATTTTGACTTGCGGCCATAGATTCCTTCTTCACTGAGTTGCCCCAATTCCACATCTGCGGACCGCACAGATTCAATGAAGCCGTAGATTTCAAAAGTTACGAAGAGACCATTTTTCTCTACTTAGGGTATTTCAATTTCTTGCACAACTAGTCATGGAAATATGGTAAAAACATGAAATTACGCTAACCCCAAACCCATTAGAGCATGTATTAAGTATACCCAGTCCAGATCTACCCCACATGGATACATAGTTCAACTATAATAACAGATGGCCTAAAGAGAACTAAAAATCTAAAAATTAAACTAAAACAAAAATTTAAAATCAGATTGAAGCATACCAAATAGAGTCAGTGTAATGAGTGAATAATCAAGGTGGTGGTGTGTCAGGACAATTAGAAATCTCCAAGAAAATCAACAAAGCAACAATGTTTTGTTCAGAGAGGAAAAAGTGTACAATGAGCCCTATTCTTCTATTTATATCAACCGTTTTGAGAAGGGAAAAGAGGCGAGTGCGGCCGCACATGAAATTCTCAGAACCTAATTTGCGGTCCGCACATTTTCAAGTGCGGTCACAGATCGACCTCCGCACTGACAAGCTCAAACTTTTGAGAGTCGGTATTTTGACACTTTTTGGATATTTCAAATGTGCGGTCCGCAAGAGAAATGTGCGGCCGCAATGCTCTTCTGCCGTGGCATGTAGAAATGTGCGCTCCGCACAATCTTGAACATTTAGCCATATTTTTGCCCACTTTTTTTGTAAGTCACACTCATCCCTGTAGCTTCAAATCAAGTTAGAACACAAATAACACCTAACTACAAAAGAAAAATAAAAAGAGAAAGAACATGGGTTGCCTCCCAAGAAGCGCCTGATTTAACGTCACGGCACGACGCAAAATACCCTCAAGTGAAGTGAATGACTGCCACCATATGGCTATCTCCAACCTTGACCAAGTAGTACTTCGCCCAGTGACTATTGACTTGGAATACTTTATTGTTTTTGTTCTTCAAGTCTAATGCACCAAAAGGTGTCACACCAATAATTTCAAAAGGACCACTCCACTTGGATTTTAGCTTCCCGGGAAACATCCTCAACCTTGAGTTAAACAACAATACAAGATCGCCCACCTTGAACTCTTTGTTCCAAATGTATTTATCATGAAGATATTTCTTCTTTTCTTTGTACAAGGATGAACTCGCATAAGCATGGTACTAGAACTCATCCAATTCATTCAAATGTGTAACCCTCAAGTTAGCGGCTACATCCCAATCAAGATTCAACTTCTTTAGAGCCCACATTGCCTTGTGTTCTAGTTCCACCGGAAAATGACAAGCTTTTCCGAACACCAACCGGTATGGCGACATTCCTATAGGTGTTATGTAAGTCTTACGATAAGCCCATAAAGCATCATCAAGCTTCTTGGACCAATCCGTCCGATTATCATTCACCATTTTAGACAAGATACTCTTTATCTCCCGGTTGGAGACTTCCACTTTCCCACTAGCTTGTGGGTGATAGGGAGTCATAACTTTGTGAGTAACACCATACTTGCTAAGTAAAGTGTCAAAAACCTTGTTGCAAAACTGTGACCCTCATTACTTATAATTGCACGTGACATACCAAACCTTGTGAAAATATTCTTCTTCAAGAAAGCCACTGCACTTCTCGCCTCATTGTTGGGTAAAGCGATGACCTCAACCCATTTGGACACATAATCCACTACAACCAAGATGTAGGTGTTTCCACAAGAACTCACAAAAGGGCCTATGAAATCAACGTCCCACACATCAAAAATATCAATCTCCAAAATAGTGGTGAGAGGCATTTCATTTTTCTTTGAGATTCCACCGGCCCATTGACATTCATCACATCTTTTCACTAACTCACTAGCATCCTTGTAAAGAGTAGGACAATAGAAACCGCAACTAAGCACTTTGACCGCCGTTCTTGCACCACCATGATGACCACCATATAGCGAAGAATGACAAGCCCCAAGAATATCACCTTGCTATTCTTATAGTACGCATCTCCTAATCACCCCATCCTTACAAATCAAGCAAAGGTATTGTTCATCCCAATAACAATCTTGACAATCGCTTTTGAGCTTATTCCTTTGGCTTGAAGATAACTCATCTGGGATGATTCCACACACAAGAAAATTTTCTAAGTCAGCGAACCATGACACCTCTTTCATTGAGATTGCTAAAAGCTGCTCATCGGGGAAGGAGTCATTGATTTCAAGGCCATCATGCAGTATCCCCTTCTCTTCCAAACGAGATAAGTGGTTCGCCACTTGGTTTTCACTACCTTTCATATCTTGGATGTCAATATCAAATTCTTGTAACAAGAGCACCCATCTCATCAACCGAGATTTGGAGTCCTTTTTTATCATAAGATAACGAAGAGCTGCATGATCTGTCTAGACAATAACTTTTGCATCCATCAAGTACGGGCGGAACTTCTCAATTGCAAACTCAATAGCAAGGAGCTCTTTTTCTGTAATGTTATAGTTGACTTGGGCACTATTTATGGTCTTTCTAGCATAGTAGACCAGATGAAAATCTTGTTGATACATTTCCTCAAAACAACCCCAACCGTTACGTCACTTGCATCACACATGAGTTCAAAAGGCATACTCCAATTTGGAGCGGTGATGATGGGAGTAGTTGTCAACTTGAGGTTCAACAATTCAAAATCTCTCATGCAATCATCATTGAAATTAAACTTGGAATCCTTCTCAAGAATCTTGCACAATGGGTTCACCACCTTGGAGAAATCTTTGATGAAGCGCTTGTAAAAACTCGCATGGCCTAAGAAACTTCGCACACCCTTCACCGAAGATGGGTGGAAGCTTAGAAATCACCTCAATATTTGCCTTGTCAACTTTAATTCCATTCCTTGAAATTTTATGGCCAAGGACAATACCTTCCTCGACCATCAAATGACATTTCTCCCAATTGAGCACCAAATTAGTTTCTTCACATCTAGCCAACACTTTGACCAAATTTGCAAGATAATCATCAAAAGAATCTCCAACCACATATTTCATCCATGAAAACTTCAAGGTAGTCCTCCACCATGTCCGTGAAAATAGCCATCATACACCTTTGAAAAGTCGCTGGTGCATTGCACAAACCAAACGGCATACACTTGAAAGCAAAGGTACCATAGGGACATGTAAAGGTTGTTTTCTCTTGATCTTCCAAAGCAATGAGAATTTGGTTGTAGCCCGAGTACCCATCAAGAATGCAATAGAAAGCACGACCGGCTAATCTATCGAGCATTTGATCTAAGAAAGGAAGTGGTAAGTGATTCTTCCTCGTTACTTTACTTAGCTTGTGATAGTCCATACACACCCTCCAACCGGTCACCGTTTTGTAGGAATCAATTCATTCTTGTCATTGGTGACCACCGTCATTCCCCCTTCTTTGGGACACATTGAACCGGAGGTCTATGAACTATTGGAGATGGGGTAGACAACCCCGACATCCAACCACTTAATAATCTCCTTCTTGACAACTTCTTACATAGCCTCATTGAGTCTCCTTTGATATTCAATATATGGTTTATCACCATCCTCCAACTTGATCTTATGCATGCAAAAGGCAGGGCTTATCCCCAGAATATCTACCAAGGTCCACCCAATAGCCTTCTTCCTCTTTTGTAGACCCACCAATGTGGAATCTACCTGTACGTTAGTCAAACAAGAGGAAAGAATAATCGGTAAAGTAGAACAAAGGCCAATAAATTCATATTAAAGATTTGGAGGCAATGGCTTCAACTCCAAGATAGGTGGCTCTTCAATAGAAGTCTTTGTAGGAGGAGTCTTCCTATTTTCAAAATCCAAGGACAATTTCTGGGGTGCATAGTTGTACGATCCCATTCCTTGCAAAGAGTTCACACATTCTATGAAATCATCCATCCCGTCATCAGCAAACTTGAGCAAGACGGCCTCCAATATAACACCAACATTGATTGTAGCACTTGTATCATCAGCAATGACATCGGTCACCAAATCCACAAAAGAAAATACCTCATTGCTATTTGGTTGCCGCATGGATTTACACACATGAAATACCACTTTTTCATCACCAACTCGGATAGTGAGTTCTCCGGCTTCAACATCACAAAGAGCCTTATCCGTAGCAAGTAAAGGTCTCCCAAGAATAATTGGCACTTCATAATCAACTTCACAATCTAGAATGACAAAATCCGCTGGAAGAATGAATATATCATCCCAAAGCAAAACATCTTCAATCACACCCAACGACCTTTTCATGGTACGATCGGCCATTTGCAATCTCATAGAGGTGGGTCTTGGTTGCACAATTCCCAAAGTCTTGAAAACCGAATAGGGCATCAAATTTATACTTTCCCCAAGATCACAAAAAGCTTTATAAAACTCGGCACTTCCAATTGTACAAGGAATTGTAAAAGCACCGGGATACACCAACTTAGGAGCCATTGAATGGACAATTGCACTCACTTTATGAGTGACTTTGATGGTCTCAAAATTCATTGACCGCTTCTTTATCATAAGATCTTTCATAAACTTTGCATAACCGAGCATTTGTTCCAAAGCTTCGACCAGTGGCACATTGATTGAAAGTCTCTTCATAATTTGAATAAACTTCTTAAATTGATTCTCACCATTTTGCTTGGCAAGTAATTGCGCGTATGGATGTGGAGGCTTAGGCAATGGTGCCTTAGCCTCTTGTACTACCGGCTCTGGTATGTCAATAATGTATTCCTTAGATGGGTTCACCTCTTCTTGAGTCTCTTCCACACTATCATCAATATCAATCGGAACTTCCTCATTAATTTGAACAACATTATTCAGGATCTCTTCTTCTTGCATCACTTGATCATCATAAACAAGTCGCCTTCCACTCGAGGTTTGTGCATTCCCGCCTCTTCCACTTCTTGTGATAACCACCATGGCATGCCCCATATTGTTACCGCCCTTTGGATTTACCACCGTGTCACTTGGTAGTGCCCCCTTAGAACGAGAATTTAGAGCTTGAGAGATTTGCCCCATTTGAACTTCTAGGTTACGGATTGATGTGTTGTGTGAGGCAAATTGGGCATCTGAATCAACATTCTTTTCCATCATTTTCTTGAACATACTTTCAATACGTCACATCTTATTGTTTGAAGAACTTGAACCATGGGAAGAATAAGGAGGTGGGTTACTCAGTTGTTGGTATATCGGGGGCCTTTTAAAACCCGACCCCAGGTTGCCTTGATTGTTACTCCATCCACCTTGATTATTTCCTCCCCAATTTCCTTGGTTGTTTCCACTCCAATTTCATTGATTGTTGTTGTTATGCCAATTCCCTTGATTGTTAGAATTCCAATTGCGATGATTGTTTTCTGGTAGCCATTGTTGTTGGTTTGGGCCTTGAAAGTTGTGTCTTTGCCCTTGAAAATTGTTCACATATTGCACTTCCTTCTCTTGTTCATTGTAAGAATCATCTTACTCAAAACAACCATCTTCTTGCACATAGTTCTCCACTCGAATTTGCACTTGTGGACCCTTGGTCCTTCTCTCATTTACCATCATATTCACTCTCTCCATAACATTAACTTGCTTAGGAGCTTGCACTTGATTTAGTTGGGCCTTTGCTAGTTGAGTCATGGTAGTGGTCAATTCGGCAATGGCTTGCCCATGGTCCTGCAATTCTTTGTGAAGGTGGATCATTTTTGGATCAGCTTGTGGAACATTGGCCCGTGATTGCCAAGCCGATGATGTTTCCGCCATCTCATCCAAGATTTCACACGCCTCCGCATAAGGCATAGTCATAAAGTTTTCACTGGCTAGTTGATTCACTAGACATTGGTTGGTTGTGTTAATCCCACGATAAAAGGTTTGTTGAATCATGTTTTCTCTCATATCGCTGTTGGGACATTCCTTAATCATTGTTCTATATTGCTCCTATATTTCGTGTAGTGGTTCATTCGGCTCTTGCTTGAATGCCAAGATCTATAGCCATATGCCGGGAGAGAAAAACTTAGCAATGAACTTTTCCATCAACTCATCCCAAGTGTGAATTGAATGGTTCGGAAATCATTCCAACCAATATAAAGCTTTCCCCCGTAGAGAGAAGGGAAAAAGCCTTAGCCTCAATGCATCCTCGAAAACATTAGTTTGATTGCTCCCCCAACATGTATCCACAAATCCCTTCAAATGTTTATAATCATTTTGAGTTAGAGCACCGGTAAAAAAACTCCGTTGCTCAAGCAAAGTGAGCATCACATTGGTGATTTAGAAGTTCCCCACCCTAAAACGGGGAGGGATTATTGCACTAGTATAACCTTCGTTGGGCAATATCTGGTTTGGAGCCGGTCGTAGTGGAGGTGGAACGGGCACATTGTCATGAGGTATCCGGACTCTCAGATTGGTTTGAGGCTCAAGAGGTACCTCCTTTATTTGTTCTTCCTTGCCGTCCAATTCTCCCAAAGGCAAATTTTCGAGCTCATTGTTCACCATATTTGTACCAATAATTTCTCACACAATTAGTAACACGGAAGGGAAAGAAGATATTCCAAAAACACTAAAATATATAGCTAACACCGTTTTAATTCCCCAGTAAAGACACCAAAAATTGATTCCCGTCCAATCCGCAATTAATAGTGAGTGAAAACGGTCATTGGAAGAATAGTACCCAACAAGAGTCGGGGTCGATTTTCACAGGGATTTTAATATGGGTGTTAGGGGTTAAATATGTTAACACTTATTTTATTGATCGGGGTGTATTATAGCTCTCAGCTCTAAGTTACCCACTCAATACCTCTCGGTTATAGAGTGATTTTGCCCAATTTGGATTTCTCAAGCCCAAATGGGTATCAAGCTTAATATTTGATATGAGCTCAAGTCGGGTTCTCAATATCTCGAGTTCAAACCCTTTAATTAGGCTAATCAAACCCTTAATTAGCCCAATTCCTTGTTAGCCAAGTTTTTCTAGACTAGGTACTTCTTTCTCAAGTAAGAACCAAGTCATATAGGCATTAATTAATATTTTCAACCATTAATTCTAAAATTAAAGCATAAAAAAGTCTAAATAATTAACATCCAATCATAAACAAGCATTAAATTAAATACCCATAAGGTTTACACACAAGGGTTGGGCCACAACCCCCGTAAGAGTCTAGCTACTCATAGTGGGAAATGAAGAAAACAAAGAAGAAATACTAATTAAACTCATAATCTAAGATTAAAATGACAAAATATGATGTCTAAATCCCAAAATAGTCACAAACTTCCTAAAATAGCAAAATACAACGGCTACAGCTGCTCAAACTTCAAAATTTGACCTAAAAGTGTGATTCCCATCTATTTATAGTGGCCCAAAATTCACTGACAAAAATGCCCCTCGGGAGGTTCTGCGGCCGCACAATTCCATGTGCGGCCCGTAGATTGCTTCAGCTTGCAAGGACTTGAATTTTGCAGCCGCACAATTTGGTCTGCGATTGCAATGCATCTGTTGTGTCTGCACAATTCTTGTGTGGTCCGCACATTAGGCAAGGCTTCAAGTCTTGCTCATTTGCACACTCTTTGAACTTGGAATTCTTTGTCAGTGCAGACCTTGTTCTGCGGTTGCACAATTCATGTGCGGTCCGCATATCAACTTAAAGTCTGCTGGGTTTCTTCACTTGTTCTGCGGTCCGCACTATCTTCTTCGGCCGTAGAAATACCTCTGCCGACCGCACTTCTTATGCCTTGCGCCCTTTCTCGCCTTATGAGTTGGAACACTCCTTTTTGAGTCGGATTTCTTCATGGGAGCCCAAATTTCCAACATTCCTGCAATTTTCACACTTTCATTAGTGTTGGGAACATAAATCAATACTTTTGAACCAAAATAGAAGCAGAAAGGTGCTAATAAGTGGTCAAAATCCATACTTATCAGTGCCATACATGGGACCCGCAGGGCGAGACTCTCGTTCTAAACAAGAGAATGTACGATTTGATTCAAGATCAAGACAAAAAGATGCGAGTTCTTCATCTAAGTTCAAAAAGGAGTAGGACGCCCGTAGCAATGATTCCAGTACACAAGCAAGTATATGGGATTATAGCTTTAACATTAGCACCTCCGAACTGGTGGTTGTTTTAAGAAGTATGGGAGATAAGGTGCGATGGACGAAAGAAAAGAGATCAGATCCAAACAAAAGAAACCGAGATTTTGGTGCGAGTTTCATAATGATCATGGCTATAGAACAGCAGATTGCAGGCTTTTGCAAGGAGAGGTCGACCATTTATTGAAGCAAGGCTATCTTACTGATCTGTTCAGTAAGAAAAGGAGACAATCATACATGAAGAACATACAAGAACCCCCCAAAACATCTATCATCAAAGAGAACAGTCAACGTTATAACCGGAGGAGGTGAGGTCAATGGAGTAACAAACACAGCAACGAAAAAGATATCATGTAACGACCGGCCAGTCGTTTTGAGTGTTTTAACCATAATCCCCTATTTATTGTCTCCTCTATGCTACATTTTGCTTACGTGACTTTCTGGGGTGTTTGGTTTTGGTGTCGGGTGAGTTTCGGAGTGAAATGGGATACATAGTCCCTAAGTTGGAGCTTTAAGTTGTTAGAGTTAACCGCAGTTTGACTTTATTGAAGATGACTCCAAAATAGGGTTTTAACGATTCCAATAGCTCCATATGGTGATTTTGGACTTAAGAGCGTGTCTGGATGTCGATTTGGAGGTCAGTAGGTCGTTTCGACGTGAATTGGCAAAAGTTAGAAAGTTGACTTTGTTGATATCGGGGTCGGAATCAAATTCTTGAAGTTAGAATAGGTGTGTCATGTCATTTATGACTTGTGTGCAATATTTGAAGTCAATCGAAGTTGTTTTGGTATGAATTAGCATTGGTTTCAGAATTCGAAAGTTCATAGTTTCATAGGCATGAATTGGGTTGTGATTCATAGAATTGATGTTGTTTTATGTGATTATTGGGCTCGAGTAGGTCCGTTATGATTTTGGGACTTGTTGGTAGATTCGGACGGTGTCCCAGGGGCTCCGAGTGTGGTTAAGATTGAATTCGGACCAATTTTGGACTTAACTTCATTGCTGAAGTCCCAGGCCTGTTAGTGTCATCGCACCTGCGGAGGGAGTGACCGCAGGTGTGGAATCGCGGGTGCAGAAGGTGATATGCAGAAGCGAAAAGTAAAGCCCAGGTCTAGGCTCACAGGTACGGACACCTGGGCGCCGTGCGCCTCCGAAGGCGCGACCATTTCTTCCGCAGAAGCGGAATTAAAGGAGGGGTCTTAGGCAGGACCGCAAGTGCGGTCTCCTTCTCCGCAGAAGCAGGCTCGCAGGTGTGAGCCATGGTCCACAGAAGCGAAACTCCTGGACTTAAATGGAATCCGCACCTGCGATGCTTTTTCCGCAGGTGTGGCATCGCAGATGCAATGGAAGGCTCGCAGAAGCGGATTCGCTGGGCAGAATAGGGGAAATTTTGAGGGTTTGATTCATAATTCATTTTTGGACTTAGAGAGCTCGGTGGGAGACGATAGTTCTAGGGTTATTCAAGGAAAACTTTGGGGTAAGGAATCCTAACTCGGTTTTGGTTAATTTACATGAATCTATTTATAATTTCATTATTTAATTAGTGGTTTGAGTTGGAAATTTGGTGGAAAATGGTAGAAACTTCCTAGACAAAATTTTGAGTTTTGAAAGGCGATTTGAGGTCGTATTCGAGTAATTCTTGTATGGTTGGACTCATTATCCAATGGGCGTTCAGATTTTATAATTTTGGTTGGGTTCTGAGGCCTAGGCCCATGTTGACTTTTTAATTCTTTGCCAAAATCGTTATTTCATTGTTTGAATTAGTTTCCTATAGTTTATATTTGTGGTATGAAGTTGTTTTGGCTAGATTCGAGCTGTTCGGAGTTGGATAATTGAGAGAAAGGCCTACTAGTGGATTGATTTAGCGTGATTGAGGTAAGTGACTTGCTTAACCTTTTGTGGGGGAATTATCCCTTAGGATTGGCGTTGGTTGTGATAATTGTGATATGTGAAAGCCGTGTACGCAAGGTGACGAGTATGTACACGGGCTAAATGTGAAAAATTTCAGTTTTAGCTATGTAGGTTCCTTTCATGACGTAATTGAGTTACTTTAATATGTTATAGTCACCATCTTTAATTTATTTTTCACATGTCTACTTGTCTTATTCTCTTACATGCTAATTTACTTACATGTAATTGAAGTTCTTGTTTCCTTTATTCTGTATTCACTATTTGACCGTTGAACACTTTTCTTGAAGTTGTTAAATCGTGGAATATCTTGTTGTTGAAATTGGTATTGAGATATAAAGGCTGTGATTCACATTGAGGCAAAGTGTTAAGTTGTGAAATACCATTCTATTTAGTTGTTCATTCTGGTTTTTATTGTTAAGACTCTTGTGTACATTGTGGTTGTTCCATGGGCTCTTTATTGTGAAAATACTGTATTTGTTTGGTTTTTCTAGCAAGTTGTGATATTGGGCACTTAAGGTGGGATTTTGGATACGTTATGATATTGATACGCATGCGGTGGTATATGAATTTTGGGTTGAAACGCATGCACTGAGATAAGGTGAGCTTGATACGCGTGCCTAGTAAGGGAACTACTAGAAGTCATACGGTGTGATAAGGTGGGCTAAAACGCGGGATTCTATTTCGGGAAAATGATTTTTAAAACTAAATGTAAAGGCTCTTGCAGTGATATAAGGAAAGATTGTGAGTTATTCTTGTGATTTGGGACTACGAGGCAGTACATCGATAGTGACCCTTGTTGATATTTCTCTATTGTTATACTTGTCTTTGGTTGTTTGTTTCCTTAACATGTAAATCCTTGTTTCTTCCGTGATGTATTATTTGTCTTTATTCTGTGTAGTTACATTTTCACATATTCCTTACTTGTTTCATTTCCATTGTCATTATTATTATATTGTTAAATCTTTCGTCCTGTTTATTATTATTTCCAGTAGGGCCTTGAGCTGATCTCGTCACTATTCTACCGAGGTTAGGCTTGGCACTTATTGGGTACCGTTGTGGTGTACTCATGCTACGCTTCTGCACATCTTTATGTGAAGATCTAAGTACCTCCTATCAGTCCTGGCACTAGTGAGCTGATACTGCATTTGGAGACTTCAAGGTACACCTTCTATCCATTTCTATAATTTTCCTTCTTTACTAGATACAGTTGTATAGGGATGACTTTGACACTGTCATAGAGCTTGTGACTTGTATTTCGCCGGGTTTTGGGCTATTGTATATATACTGAGCTGTGTAGACTTTTCCTTATATTAGTTGTTGGGTTTTGAGATTTTTAAATTATTGTTCCAGTTAATTCCGCATGTTTGTTAGGCTTACCTAGTCTTAGAGACTAGGTGCCGTCACGATATCCTATGGAGAAAAATTGGGGTCGTGACACATCAAAAGTTACTATCACTCACAGGAAGCGAGTCTCCCAAGTCTTGGATTGCGACAATATAACGTTTGACGATGAAGACGTGGACGACTTAATGATTCCTCACAACGATGCACTGGTAATATCTCCACTTGTATATGATACTAATGTAAAATGAGTTTTGATTGATCCAGGTAGCTCAGTGAACATCATTTTACTGAGGGCGGTAAATGAAATGCAATCTAATGATAAGGTCATACTAAAAGCATGTACTTTGTCTGGGTTTTCATAATTCAAGCGTTGTTACAAAAAAGGAAGTTGCACTTGCCATATTTGCAGAAGGGATCATCAAATATACAAAGTTCCAGGTGATAGACGCGGACATGGCCTATAATATAATCTTGGGAATACCGTGGATTCATGATATGGATGTTGTCCTGTCCATGTTGCATCAAGTTATCAAATTCCCTTCACAATTGGGAATCTAAAATATCCGCGGAGATCAACAAGCTTCATAAAGCATTAACTCGGTGGTGATTGCAAACACAGTAGCCAATGATGCAGATGCGAAATAGCAATTATAGAATTCAGTTGAGGACACTATTGTTCATACCTCAACTAAAAACATACAAAGGCAGACTGATGTCAACTCAAGACCTTATGTGATTCAAGAGCCAAAGGAAAATGAAAACATTAAAACAACCACGGAGGAGCTTGAAGCTGTAATACTATTTGTCCACTGACCAGACAGAAAAGTTTACATTGCAGCAAATTTGAGCCTAGAAATGAAAGGTAAGTTAATTGAATTTTTACGTGCTAACGCAAATCGCTTTGCTTGGGCGCATTCAAATATGACAGGTATACCACCGGAGGTGATGACTCATAAGCTGAATGAGGATCCATTACACCCACCCATCAAGCAAAAGAAAAGGAAGCAAGAGTCCTTCAAAAATCAAGTGACCCAGGATTAGGTACAAAAGCTTCTGAAAATTGGTTCAATACAAGAGGTGAAGTACCCTGACTGGTTAGTTAATACTGTTGTGGTTCCAAAAAAGAATGGAAAATGGTGATTTTGTATAGATTATACTGATTTAAATAAGGCTTGTCCTAAAGATTCATTTCCCTTACCGCATATAGATCAATTAATTGATTTTACCGCTGGTCATGAGCTTTTTATGTTTTTAATATGTATATTCAGGTTATAACCAAATAAAACTGGACCCTCTAGATGAGGAAAAAACTTCGTTTATCACAGACAAAGGGGACTTACTGTTACAAAGTCATGCCATTTGGCTTAAAAAATGATGTAGCCACTATCAGAGATTGATGACTAAAATATTTCAAGAACACCTGGGAAAAACTATGGAAGTCTACATAGACGATATGTTGGTCAAGTCAACATAGGCGGGGGATCATTTCAACATTTGTCTGAGACCTTTCAGTTTCTCCGCAAGTACAACATGAAGTTAAACCCGAAAAAGTGTGCTTTTGGCGTGGCTTCAGGTAAGATTTTAGGTTTTCTTATTTCTAATAGAGGTATTGAAGTAAATCTCACACAGATCAAAGCTATTGAGGAAATACCGGATATACTCACGATCAAGAAAGAAGTGAAAAGATTAACAAGCAGGATAACAACTCTAGGAAGATTTATATCAAAGTCATCGAAAAAAAGTTTTAAATTCTTTTCAGTGATGAAAAAGCAAAATCGGTTTGAATGGACAGACGAGTGTCAACGAGATTTGAAGGACCTAAAGACATATCTATCGAATCCACCTCTGTTAGCTAAACCAAAAGAGGAGAGAGATTGCTCATTTACCTCTTTGTGTCAGAAGTAGCGGTAAGCGCGGTATTGGTACGTGAAAATAAAGGTAAACAATCTCCAATTTATTATGTTAGTAAGTCTTTACTAGATGCCGAAATACGGTATCCTCACCTAGAAAAACTTGCTTTGGCTTTCATTATGGCATCAAGAAAGTTACGATCTTACTTTCAGTGTTATCCTATTTCTGTTATAATTGTTTTCCCACTAAGGAACATACTACATAAAAATGAATTATCAGTTAGATTAGCTAAATGGGCAATATAACTTAGTGAATATGATATTACGTATCTACCTAGAATTGCAATAATATCGCAGGTGTTAGCAGATTTTGTAGCGGATTTTAGTACGAACCTAGTTCCTGAAGTAGAAAAAGAGCTACAAGTGTTTACTGGAGTTAATCCGGGGACTTGGACCCTATTTACTGATGGTTCCTCAAATGTTAAAGGAGCAGATTTGGGTATTGTTCTGATTCCACCTTCGGATGAAGTCATAATACAGGTGATAACATGTTATCCAATCACTAACAATGAGGCAGAGTATGAAGCTGTGATTGCAGGCTTGGAACTGGTACGAGAACTTAGTATCGAACAAATTATGATCAAAAGTGACTCGCAGCTGGTAGTTAATCAAATGTAGGGGACTTACGTGGAGAGAGAGAGACACATATGCAGTAATACCTCGAAAAGATATGAGAATTGCTTAGACAATTTCAGACATGGAAAGCAGTGCAAATACCCAGGGAGGAAAATGCAGAAGCAGACACGTTGACAAATCTCACGTCTGTCGCAGATGCAACAAATGCAAAAAATGTTGTTGTGGTACATTTGTTTCATTCAACACTCGATCAAACCAAGAGTGAGGAAAATTTCAATAATTTAACTTGGGATTGGAGAAACGAATTTGTGAACTTTTTGCAGTATGGGATTTTTCCTGAGGATAAGAAGAAGTCCCAATTATTACAGTACATATGCTTGGCATTTTAACACAGACCTGAAATAAAAGGCACTTCAAAGAATAAGTGTGAAGTAGGGTGTGTTACAGAAATTTGTATCGAATTGCCGCTGTTATCCTTAGCCCCACGGTGGGAACTGTTTACCCTCAAAATCAGATAACAATTAAATTTGTAAGTGGTTTTACAGATGCATGAATTAATTATATACAAAGCGATAAATTAAGCCAAATTAAACAAATAAAGATAAAATAGATTCAAACCACACGAGGAGGATAGTTCCAGCCTAATTGAAATATTTGCCCTCAATCCGGGCTCACTATGGCCAACACCGATGAACAAGAGAAAGAGATAATAATAGAGAGAACAATAATATATTGCTTTGGAATACGTGTTACTGTATATTTAATGAGTTATCAGACCCTCTTTATATAGTAGGGGAATCCTACTATAGGTACAACTCTATAAAAGGTAAATAATTTTTCTAATTAACTGATTGTCGGTTCTTAATCGATATGTGCCGAGATCCCTGCCGTGATATCTGGTAGGTCACGGATATTACGGCCTTCCGTTGGTCATGCTTGAATGCCTAACAATGTTCTTCGAAGTCGTTCAAGGCTAAGACCGGTTCCGAACTGTGACCCCGATATTCTCGAGGGCAGGCGTCATGCCCCCGGATTCTGACTCGATGAAACTTTTGCCTCGATTTCGGTCCCCTGTCATCATGTCTCGAGCTTGGCTTATTTTAGTAGAGACCGGGGTGTACCATATGCCTGGTTATACCCGTATACATATAGTCTCCTATTTTCTGGGAGAGTAAATGATGAGAAACGACATGAGCTCCTGATTCTTACTTCGAAATGACAAAACATCTGAAATGTCTCGTCAGTCATATCATAACGGCATTAAATGCATGTCAGCCACCGGTCGACCATCCCTGGACGTGAAACGTCACTGAACTCCTATAAATACCCCCTATTTTATCCATTTTTCACTTTACACCAAATCGTATACTTTCGTACCTTCAGGATTTCAATATTTTCTAGCATTTTTACCCTTGTTACCCAAGGTTCTTCAGTAGTTTGCAAAAACTTTTACCCATCTCCTACTCGAGTCAACAAGTCTGATCTTTGAACTTTCACTCTTTCTCCATATTTTCCAATCTTTTTCGTCCATAACAAAGGCAAAAACCTCTAAATCTGTTTCCTCGGAAGGATGCTCCTTCTTCCTCGCGACCGACCATTGAGGTTGAGGAGACCGTCCCCGATACGGTTTTTGATGAACCGCAGAAGAGCCCCTCTTGAAAATGTTCATCCTCGATGGTTGTTCATCACCGATGACTTTAAGGTTGAGAAGCCTTGTCTGTACAGGGTAGGTGTGAGGAGGCCTCGAGATACATCTACTCAATTACCAAAGAGGTCCTCTCCACTGTCCTGAAAGACTGCAACTGGGCCGACAAAGATATCGTGGTCCCCGACCCTAAAGAGGCCATTACCACCCATGTCGAGGGATATTTAAGTGTTTACACTTATCCCTTTACATTGGGCCTGGTAGACCCGGTCATTTTAGACTTCTGCAAGAGGTACAACGTGTGCCTAGGCCAGATTCATCCATCACTATGGAGGATCGTGATCCTCCTCCGATTTTTTGTGAACAAAATCGATAGGTGCTCGTTCACCATCAATCATCTACTACGCTTATACAGTCCCCGAATCTTTCGGTGGGGGAGGGGGACTGATAAAGCTAGTACACCGGGCCAGCAAAGCCCCATTCTCGAGCATTGACGAGGATCGGGATCGGGGTTGGAAAGGACATTTTGTTCGAGTGAGGACCGCTGACTGGGTACCGACCGAGTGGAGGCCATTCCCCGAAAGGTGAAATGCATCATGTAAGTATTCCCTATGAGCGTCGATTTTATTACAACACTTCCCTTTTCTTATCAGTGTTTGTCATGTTATATCCCTTGCTTAGGTTCTGAATGCTATCCCTTAACTCAAGGAGTGGGTCGAGGGCATCGTATCACAGATGCTCTATTCCGAGCGCTCATGGTGCAAACTTTCAAAAGGCCGTTGGGAGGCCCGTTCCCATGGTAAGGTCCCCTTCTCGAACAAGTCGTAGTGAATCTTTTTATTCTAACATCGCGTACTTATCTCCTTTACTTTCCTTTGCAGGTTTGCCTAAAAACGTCGAGCTTAGGCCTTCGGTTGGGGATGTGGACTTGCCTGCTAAGTCTCCTTCTCCGGGTCAAGCCGGAGAGAAGAAGAGGAAGAGGGCTCCGAGTTTCCCGAGCTCGGAGAAAAAGAAAACAAGGAAAAGGATGGTGCGTAAGCCAAAGAAAAACACCAGCTCCCGAGTACCAACTTCGGACTTGCTTTATCGGCTTAGGGATGAGCCCGAAAAGGAAGAGCCTTTTGTTTTTGTGGCCTGCGAGCAGTTGCCCCTTGAAGAGTAGGGGCCCGTCGAAACAGAGACCCGTGAGGCCGATTTGCTTTAGGCTAGGAAGGCAAATGAGGAGGCCGATGAGGAGGTCGGGGCTGAGGTTTCCCGGGATGCGGGTAGTGCCCCAAAGGAGGCAGTTGGCGTGATTTACATCACCGAGTCATCCTGGTTTACCGAGTTGATGTACAACTAGGCTCAAACTGTGAAAGAACGACCCAACAAGGGGGGCCACAAAGCGGACGATCCCCTATGCTACTTTTTTGATGGCGTGGATTCCACCGCCACAGAGGACGTCACCGGGTTGGGTGACTTAGAGGTACTGAGGAAAATTCCATCCTCGGGGGAAGGTGGGCCTAACTCGATCCTGAGACTGGTCAACCGATTCTTGCCCTGAGTGCGGATCCTGGTCGGAAGTGGTCAATTATCATCACCATTCCGGAGGATGCTCGGGTTCTTTCCGCCCCCGTAGGGATAGCCAGTTACCTCCGGTGACTGGTGACCGTGGAAGACCAGGCCAAAATGAACTAGGTAGACTTGCCATGCCTGTTCCAATTTTTCTTCTGATATTTGAATTAATTTTTTGATAATTCTAATATCTTTCCTCATATTTGTAGGCCTCGGTGCTCCACCACGAGACCTTCCTCCGATATCGAGATGAGTTGAGCTAACTCGAGGCCGAATCCAAAGAGCTTGCCGAGAAAAGAAACATGTATAAACATCTCAGCGAGAAACGAGAGGTTGAAATCGAGAGCCTCCGAGCCGAGTTGGATGCGACTCGGAAGAAACTTGCCGATCTGTTGGAACAGGTAAAAAAAATTTAAGTTAGTGATAATAATCTAGGCATAGTGTCTAACGGTCAGAATCCACAGGTCCAGCAGAAGATAGATCGGGTTGACCAGCTCCGTACTGAGATTGACGAAGTCAAGGCCCTGACCGAGGATTGAAAGGGCAAGATGGACTGGTTGGATTTTTAAAAGGAAATAACCCGGGATCAATTGGTTTCAGCAGAGGCCCAACTTCGATCGATGAAGGAGAAGGTAGAGGCACGGTCCCGGAAAATCGGGGAGTCCAATCTCAACTAAGCTCGGCTGTTGCCGATCAGGATGGTGGCCCAGTACAAAGCCGATGAGATGGTGGCCCAGTACAAAGCCGATGCTGAGGCTGCTCAGGAGCGCATAAAGGCTGTAGTAGATCATGCAAAGTGGCAGTCCCGAAGGGAGGCTCTCGAAGAGGTTTATGTCATATGGTTCAATTTATCGGCCTAGCTTGAAAATATTAAGAGGCTCGAGGCCAAGGCCAAGAAGTTGGCGTACCCCAAGGATGAGGAAGATTTCAAGGGTTCGGACGGGTCCGAGGACGGGGAGGATTCCGATGGCCCCGATGATGAAGCGGGATCTGGTGAGGATTAGGCTTCTTATGTGCCTTGTAATATTTTGCTTTTGTACCTCTGTATTTTGTTGAGGCCGTTTGGCCTTTGTAAAAATTTGCATATATAGGCCGTTTGGCCGTTTTTTTGTTGAGGCCGTTTGGCCGTTTGGCAATTTGGCCGTTTGGCCGTTTGGCAATTTTCAAGCTTGATTCGTTTTGCTTTTTCTTTATGATTGCAAAGATTTTGGAAGCCTTAGCATGTAATAATTAGGTCTTATTCAGAGGTTCGAACATTGTTCATTTTCGATACTATTTTTCTTAAGGCTAGTGGGGGGGGGTCGGTATGACCGAAAGATTTTCCCAAAATGATCACTTAGGATTTTTTATAATTTTGCCAAGGGTAACCTTCGAAACGGTTTAGAAATTTTAAAGGCCTTATATTATGGTTACGGATCTCGGACGTCTCCGAGCCATTCTAGGACGGTTGTAGCTTTTTAAGTTCGGGTATTGCTTAATAGGCTCGTTACCCCGAGTTATCCGGGCTTGCCCAGGACGATAGTTTCTAATGGGGATGGATGTGGCCTTTAGAATTCGGGCACTGCCTAATAATCTTTGTGCCTCCGAGCTTCGATACCCCGGATCGCCCGAGCATGTCTTGGACGATGGTCCCCACGTGAGGGTGACCTATTGGATCGGGATAGAGATTGCTCTTGGGCTCGATATCTTTAGGGGACCGAATGTAGAAATGTTTAAGGGAAAAAAAATTTATCCGCAAGGAGAAACTTTCTTTCATTTATATACAAGGTTACAGATGTGTACATGCTTCGTGTTAGAGCTTGGGTGGTCTATGTGGGCACGATTCATATGACCGTTTGCCCCTTATAATAAATCTTATCCACCGAGCCTAGGTAGTTCGAGCATAAAGTCTCTCTCATTGCCAATTATTATCCGAGGGTGATGGCCCCCAGTATCGGAGGCCGATCATAGAGAGGCCTCGAAAACTGCTGATGTGGTCCTTGACTCCGGTCTTCGTTCTAAGTTAGCACAATCCAATGTTGCCTTGTTAAAAACCTTGCCGAAAAATCCATTTGGAACAAAACCGGTCTAAGGAAAAAAGAGTGCAGCGCGTACTTTCGGGCATAATAGTCGTAACGTCCCTTGATCGTTACCTGCAAGTGTTAGTCTAATATGTAAAGAAAAAAGATGAGTGACGTCGTACCTCAACAGTAGTATCGTTTTAAGTGGGCCACATTCCAGTTGTTTGGTAGTCGTTCACCGTTCATTGCTTCGAGTTTGTATGATCCTTTATGAGTGATTTCGATAATTCGATATGGGCCTTCCCAATTCGGCCCCAACTTCCCCTCGTTCGGGTTCCGGGTGCTCAAAGTCACCTTCCTTAACACCAAGTCCCCGATACCAAAGTGTCAAAGGTTGGCTCTTTAATTGTAATACTATTCAATTCGTTGTTTTTGGGCAGCCATCCGGACGAGGGCGGCCTCGCGCCTTTCATTTAGCAGTTCCAGGCTTGTATTCATGGCCTCATCATTTGACTCTTCGGTCTCATATCGGAACCTGAGACCTGGTTCCCCTAATTAGACTGGTATTAGAGCTTTGGCGCTATAAACCAACGAGAATGGGGTGGCCCTGGTACTAGACTTCGAGGTCGTACGGAATGCCCATAGGACTTCGAACAAAATCTCTTTCCATTTTTCTTTGGCGTCGGTCAATCTCTTTTTGAGGTTTTGGAGTATGGTTTTGTTGGTGGACTTTACTTGCCCGTTCCCACTAGGGTGGTAGAGTATTGATAAGATCCTTTTGATCTTATGATCTTCGAGGAACTTGCTTACTTTGCTGCCGATGAACTGTTTCCCATTGTCGCACACGATATCGGCAGCATTCCGAACCAGCATATTATGTGGTGCCAAATGAAATCGATGACTTCTTTCTCCCTGACTTTCTCATACACCTTTTCTTCCACCCACATAGAAAAATAGTCAGTCATAAATAATATAAATTGAGCCTCACCGGGTGCCCATGGAAGGGGGCCGACGATGTCCATCCCCCATTTCATAAACGGCCAGGGTGATAAGACCAAATGCAGCACCTCCCCGGGCTGATGAATCATCGGAGCATGCCTTTGACATTCATCGCATTTTCATATGAACTCGTTCGTGTCCCTTTCCATGTCGATCCAGTAGTAGCCGGCTTTGATTATTTTCCGAATTAATGACTCCGCGCCCGAATGATTTCTGCGTGTGGCTTAGTGGACCTCCCTTAGAACATACTCTGTATCTACCAGTCCTAGACATATTACGAGTGCGTCATCGAATGTTCTTTTGAACAGGGTACCGTCTCCGGACAAGCTGAACAGGGCTACCTTCATACGGAGAGCCCTAGATTCTTTAGGATCCGAGGGCAGTTTTCTGGTCTTCAGATACTCTATATATTTGTTTCTCCAGCCCCAAGTTAGGCTTGTTGAGTTTATCTCGGCGTGACCTTCTTCCACTACCGATCTCATGAGTTGCATGACCGCCCCCGAGTTGAACTCATCGTCATCGATCGACGATCCTAAATTAGCAAGGGCATCGACCTCACTATTTTGATCCCGATGTACATGTTGTAATGTCCACTCCTTGAAACGATGTAACATTACCTGCAACTTATCCAGGTATTTTTGCATTCGTTCCTCTCTGATCTCGAACGTCCCATTAACTTGGTTCACCATAAGAAGGAGTCGCACTTAGCTTCGATCACCTCTGCCCCCAAGATTTTGGCCAATTTGAGACCTGCAATCATGGCCTCATATTCGGCCTCGCTGTTAGTTAATTTTACAGTCCTAATAGATTGTCTAACTACATTGCCTGTTAGTGGCTTCAATACAATGCCAAGTCCATACCCTTTTTCCTTCAAGGCATCATCCGTAAAGAGGGTCCAGATTCCCGAAGAGGTCCTCGAGTTTAACAGCAACTCTATTTTCACCTCAAGTATTAGGGTCGGCATAAAGTCGGCCACAAAGTCTGCCAAAATTTGAGATTTAATGGCGGTCCGGGGACGATATTCGATATCGTACCTGCTGATATGTACAGCCCATTTGGCTAATCATCCCGAGAGCTCAGGTTTATGCATTACATTCCTCAATAGGTAAATAGTTACAACACATATGGGGTGACATTGAAAGTACGATTTCAGCTTCTTAGAGGCGCTTAGCAAAGCGGCTAATTTTTCTAGGTGAGGGTATCTAGTTTTGGCCTCGCCTAGAGTCCTACTAACATAATAGATTGGAAATTGTGTACCTTCCGCTTCCCAGACTAGGACTCCACTTACCGCTATCTCGGATACTGCTAAGTACAGGTATAGCTGTTAGTCTATTTTCGGAGTATGAAGAAGAGGTGGGCTCGAGAGATACCTCTTGAGTTCCTCCAAGGCTCGTTGGCACTCTGGGGTACATGAGAAGTTATTCTTTTTCTTCAACAGTGAGAAGAATCGATGGCTCTTTTCGGAGGATCTCGAGATGAATCGCCCCAGAGAAGCTATGCGTCTGGTTAACCTTTGAACGACCTTATCGTTATCCATAACAGTGATATCTTCGATGGCATTGATCTTATCAGGATTAATCTCGATTCAAGGGTTGGATACCATGAACCCGAGGAATTTCCCTGACCCGACTCCGAATGCACATTTCTCTGGATTCAACTTCATATTGTACTTCTTCAATATACCTAAGGTCTCCTGCAAATGTTTCAAAAGATCCTCTGCTCGCAGGGACTTAACTAACATATCGTCAATGTAAACCTCCATTGATTTTCCTATTTGTTCTTTGAACATCTGATTTACTAGGCGTTGGTAAGTGGAACCTGTGATCTCGTCCAATTTCACTCCTCTATTTGAGGATATGAAAACGGTTGATGTAATAGTAATACCCAACAAGGAGTCGGGATCGATTTTCCACAGGGAGCAATAAATGGGTCTTAGGGATATATATTATAGTGTATGAGCTTGAATTATCACAAATTGCACTTCCACAAACTTTTGTTATTTCTAGGTCTAATTTCCACAAATTGTTTTTGGTTGTTTTTCAAATGATATAAAAGGCCTAGAACTTGCATACCCTTCATTCGGCAACACCAGGTGTGGAGCCGCTCGTAGTGGAGGTGGGGGTGGAATGAGCACATTGTCTTGAGGCGGTCGGCCTTGTCTATTGGCATGACGTTCGAGAGGCACCTCATCCATTGTATCATCATCAACGTCCACATCCCCCTCGGCAATGTTTCCGAACTCGTTGTTTGCCATGATTGCACTCAATATCCACTCAATACCTCTCGGTTAGAGAGTGATTTTGCCTAATTTGGCATTCTCAAATTAAAATGGGTATTGAATAAAGCAGTTGATAATAAGCTCAAGTCGGGTTTTACTATCTCTAGATTCAACCCTTTAATTGGGTTTAACAATCTCTCGATTGACCCAATTCCTTGCTAGCCAAGTTTTCCTAGACTAAGTCTCTATTTCTCAAGTAGAGACCCAGTCAATTAGGCATGGACTAATATTTGCAACCATTAAATCTTCAATTAAAATCAAGAACAAGGCTAGATAATCAACACCCAACCATAAACAAACAATAAATCAAATACCCATCAAGTTCACACACTAGGGTTGGGTCACAACCCTAGTGAAAATCTAGCTACTCATGCTTAAATTAGACGATAAAGAAGAAGAAGTGATAATTAAAACCTTATTAATGAATAAAATGATAAAACTAATATTCAAAAAGCTCAAAATAGCTAAAACTACTAAAAGAAGCAAAGTAAACGGCTGCTGATGTGAAAAGTTACAAAAGTTGCCCTAAAAAATGAAGCTATTTTATTTGTACAGTGCTGGAATTTGCGGACAAAAATTCCCTTTCGGAGGTTCTGCGGCCGCATAATTCCATGTGTGGTCCGCACCATTCTTCAGCTTGGCAGGATTGGAATTTTGAGGCCGGACAATTCTGATCCGCGATCGCACTCTCTCTTTCTGCGGTCCGCACATTTCTGATTGCGGTCGCACGTGGCTCTTCTGCGGACCGCACAAATGCAGTTGTGACCGCACAAATGATCTTCTGTGGGCGCACTTCCTTTTAGCCTTAAATGAGAACTCTTTGTACTTTTGATCTTGCTTAGCTTCTGTGGCCGCACTTTGCACTTGTCTCTGATAACCTTGCCTTCACAATCTGCGGACACATATGATATTCTGTGGTCCGCACTTTGAGCTTATGTGCCTGTTTTTGTTCTTGAGTTCAGATCACTCCTTCATGAGTTGGATTTCATCTTAGTGGCTCATTTTCCAATACTACTTCTATTAAGTATATTGTATCAATTTTTGGGAACACATTTAAACGCTTTTGGGCTAAAACTAAAGCTAAAAGGCGCTAATAAGTAGTCAAAATCCCCACATATCAACCCCCCTAACTTAAGCTTTTGCTTGTCCTCAAGAAAATAAGGTAATTCTCACCTCCACAAGTTAAGTATTATTCCAGCTAATCTAAGATGCATCAATCACTCATCAATTGGGACCAACATTTACCCACAACACTTATAAATTATCAACAAGACAATGATTTGAATTTTTAAGCACAAATAGTTATAATGTGACACTTGAGCATCAAGAGTTGACTTTATTCATCAAGGAAGCCCGCTCTTTCATGTAGGTCATTGTGGATCCCAAACTCCTCCTCCTCTACTTTTCGTTAGCATATCTCACTTAAGAATGTAGCACTCAATTCCAAGATTTGTGAAAAGTTCGCCCATCTCTCTCAAACGAATGTCACAAGTACGACTCTAAGTAACATATGCTTGCCCCTCGTGTAGATCACCACTATGTAAGTTCACTCAGCTAGAAATCATGTAGGGCTTTTTTGGAATGTAATGAAGGCTTTTGGACTAAGGTTGGATATGATGGAATAGAACGGGTTCATCTTTCCTTAAGCACTCCATTTTCTCTTTTCAGCTCATGCTTTGCCTACTCTTTGAGGCATTTTCTTTTTCCTTAGGGGAACTAGAGAGACTTAGCATCCCTCTTTCTTGGTCATGATATTCATTTTCTCCTTCTTTACTTTCTCCATGCTTTGTATCATTACTATTTCTTTGAATACCTTCGACTCTTTAACTTATTCACTTTCTTTTTGCATTATTGTTCTTTCTTTCTTTTTTCTTGCCTTTCCTTTTCTTAATTTCTTCTCTTTTTGTACTTTGATACCTTTTTCAAACTCCTTTTCTCTCCCCCAAATTTACGTTTTAGCCAATTTTTTCTCAAGAGTGTTAAGGGAAGCTCGGGTGCCAAGAGAGGGTCACTAGAAAAATGGGTAAAGGCTTGTAACATGGTAATCAAATGAGAAAGGTTATAGGCTCAAATGGGTTGGCTAGGGATAACAATATTGGTGGGTCATGGAAAATTTCAAACAGGTCAAGGAGAGCCTACAATCACTTCTCAAGCCAAACAAAACTTAAAATTTTGCCGAGAAACACATTCAGGGAAAGTTCTAGACCATTTGCACTGGTACTTGGACTTACAACAAAAATATCTCACCTCTCACGCATCTGGATTGTTAAAGAAAAATAGAGTCGAGGGCCCATAACGACCATATTCAAGATTGAAAATTACTATAGCTCGACTAAACCACTCGATGATTGCCTAAGTCAATACAAGAGTCACAAGGTCACTAACTAGAGCTATTTATTTCTAAAAAACCTTGTTTTTAACCATAAGCACATAGTTAAGTATGTTGGTACCAAGTGAAGCATGTTTGACTCTTCGAGCTTAGCTCAATTAGGTCTTTTTATTCATTATTACTACTATTCTTACCTAAACACCATTAACGGACTCAATCCCTTAAGATGGTTGTCGCGCCATCCATCGTTAGGAAGAATCACCCAATTCACACAAAAACTACCTTTGGAAAGAACCGTGGCATTAAGAAAACCAAAGGCTTATTGACCACTAAAAACATAAAATGAAGCTAAAAATTAAAAAGAAGCTATTAGACTAAACAAGAAGCTACTGAATTAAACATTGACTAATAAGAAAACAAAATAAAGAAGATACAAAGCATAGATAAATATACATAATGAGAGAGGAAAAGAGAAAATATATACACCAATAGAGAGAGAGAAGAATATATACATAATGCAAAGAAAAAGAAAAGAAAATGTTATCAGTTATTACAAACCAAATGTCAAATTATCCAAATATCAAATAGACTCCACCCCCGAATAAAAATAAGCATTGTCCTCAATGCTTAACAAAATAAGAATAAGTAAAGGTAGGAGTAAAGATGACTCCCTATGTGGCCTTGGACATCTCTGTGTCCATAGCAGCGTCACCGCCCTTAGTCACCTCTAACTGGATCTCAACATCCCCGGTTTTGGGAGTAAGTGGGTTGGTGAACATCTGGCGCACCGTCTCAGCAGTGTTGGCAGCCATGTCTGGCTCCTCAGACTGGCCAGTTGGTGCCACTGGAACAGGTGGTGCTGCTGATGCTGGTGGGTCTGACCCTATGAGCAAATCGAATGGAAGCTCCCCAGCTGCTGCTATCTTGGTCACCTCTATCCTCAACCTCTCAACTGATTTCTTGGATGCCTGGATATCCTCATTTTCTTTACCTGCTTCCCCAGCTCTTTAATCACTGATCCATGTGCTACCAAGGTGTTCATGATGGTGGTCTGGTTCTCCAAGATCATTTTCAATGTGTCATCCACTGTAGAAGGAATCTGGGAGCCGGGATGGATGACTGTGCTGCAATAGCACTGGATATGTCAGTCAGATTTGTTGTGGCTGTCTGTATCTAGTTGTTGAGGCTCGCCAGTGTTTGGGATACCCGCAGTGCAGATAGTGGATGAGTGGGCATGGGCACCGGCTTCAAAACCGATGTGGAAGACACTGATGCTGAAGGACTTGAAGAAAGAGGTGGAGGCATAGCTGCTGCACTATCAGAAGGATCTGCTGAAGCAGATGGCATGTCAACTGTCCTAGCAGCTACCCCGCAGGCTCATCAGACTAGCCTGTAGTAGTAGAGGGCTGACCCTTCTTCTTTGGGTTTCCACCATCCATCAAAGAATACCATGAGAAAGGCTTCTTCGCCCTCACCTTGGTGTCAAAATCCCTTGGTTCCACCCCCGCATTTGTAAGGTACTCAGTGATAGTGTTGGGATACGGGTAGGAGGTATCACCTTGTCTGGGAATCAAGGACATGTTGACCGATATCACGGCACCCACATTGATTGGGTACTCGGCCATGATCGAGGCGACTAGCACTACTCACGGGATTGGTAGATTTGTTTCATTCTGGTATGGGTCTATTCTGCTACACACAAACGTCTGCTATCCCTTTGCCTCAAAATTCAGGGTGTTCCACTGGATTGGAATCCCTGTTGTGATCTATGGTGGTGGTGGTCCCGGAGCTGCCAGAAGCTCAGCTAGCCATGGGCGAGCTGCATCGCCCATAGCCAGATTTTCCAAGTATTGCACCCGCTCCACATCCTCTAACCTTAAGTATGTGTTCAAGGTGGTCTGGTCAAACCTCACTTTCAGATTTCTCACTTTCGTCATTTTGGTCCCCTTCTTTATGTGCGCCATAATGGAGTAAAATTACCGGACCAAGTACTCTTTGGCATCTACCATATCTTGAGTGAACCATGTCTACCGCTTCCTCTCTCTGAACTGCCTCAGCACTGTTGGGTTGTATTTCTTAAGGTCTTTCAACAAGAACTGTCTCTCAAGAGTGAGTGATCTCTATGCCCACCACTCTCGGAGCCTATTGAATGCAGTTAGACTGAAAAACCTATCTTTCCAGATTTCTTTCTTCTTCGATCTTTCAAGTCTGACAACTCTGGTATCGCCCCCTCGGCCATCATTCGGGATATCAACCACATCCACTGTAGTAACTGGTGCATTAGGGGCATGTGTAGATGAAGGCTCTGAAGCCTAACTGTTCCCTTCCGACCCCTCAGTAGTACTCTCAGA
Organism: Nicotiana tabacum; assembly: GCF_000715075.1. Lineage (NCBI taxonomy): Eukaryota > Viridiplantae > Streptophyta > Magnoliopsida > Solanales > Solanaceae > Nicotiana > Nicotiana tabacum. The sequence continues at coordinate 53,406,849 of NC_134083.1, forward strand.
AGAGGTAGGCTCATTTCTCAGTTGGTATCTATCCTGAGGCTGTTGTGGCTGTGATTGCATAGCAAGCTGCTCTTGCACTGAATTGCCCTCCGATGCTTCCCTAGAAGAGGCATATAAACTTGATTCGGAGGGCTCCGACTGTCTACCTCGGCCTGCGGTGGTTTTCTTACTGCTTACTTTTTGGAGGGCGAGGGGTAAAGTGCTTTTGCCTAGTTCAAGTGCAGGTAAGCAGAAAATTTACAGAACAAAACATATTGCAGGGTGGGGAAGTGCGGTCCGCATAATTACAAGTGCAGCCGCAAGTCTAGTTCTGCGGATCGCACAATTTAAAAGTGTGGCCGCAGAAATAAAACTGCGGTCCGCACAATTTTGAGTGCGGTCGCACATCTGAAGTGCGGACCGCACATTTTTGAGTGCGGCCGTACATTGAAGTCCTTAAAACTGGCAACTCTCTGAAGATAGAGAATGCCCCGATCTGCGGACGCACACACTTTTCTATTACTGCGATTGAATTTCTGTGGATGCACTTTTTCAAGTGTGGTCCGCACATTTGCCTAACCAAATTCCCTAAGCATGCAATTATGCAGACCACACAATTCCTTGTGTGGCCGCACATTTCAAAATAAAATCGGGCACAGTGCTTTAGGGTTTCAACTTTTATGCACAAACTAGACATGGTTGAAGCAATTAAACATGATACACCAATTACCCATTCCCCAAATAGCAACTAAGAGTTTACCCAACACAATCTACTGCCTACATGGGTATGAATTTGATAGATGGTCTAAAAATAACTAACAAATTATGAACTAAATTAAGAAAATTGAAAAATTGTAGAGATGATTTGAACATACCAGTGATGAAGTGGTGTTAAGGAAGGATCAAAGGTGTTGAATTAAGTGTTAGATGAGTGAATCAGTCGAGTGCACTATTTTTGCCTTTGTTTTAATTTCTCAGAGTTTGTAAAGTTTCAACAGTAGAGTGAAGCCTACTATTTATACTTACAGGGTTGGCCAAAAGTTCAAGAGACGAGTGCGGCCGCAGAATTCCTTCTGCGGTCCGCACTCTTTTACCTGATGTGCATTTACCCTTTATTGATCTGCGGTCCGCAGAATTCTTTGTGCTCCTGTAGATTCTGCTGCGGACCGCATATTTCCTTGTGCGGCCGCACAATGGCCATTTCTCTGAGAAATAAACTTTAGAGAGTGTGCAATTTTTTCATCTCAATTTGTGCAGTCTGCACAAGAATTGTGGGCCGAATATCCCTTTCTGTTGTGGCGTTCAAAATTGTGCGGTCCGCACAATACACTTGCGGTTCGCACTTTTGCCATACTTAGCCAATGTTTCTGAGCACAGTCCCTGTAAAGCACAATCATTAGTTAGCACAAAATAAGACCTATCCAAAGAAGAAGAAAAAGGAGAAAGAAACCCGGGTTGCCTCCCAAGAAGCGTCTGTTTTAACGTCGCGACACGACGCAAATTACCAACACTTCAAATGAATCACTTCTACCACGTGGCCATCCTCAGCTTGTCCCAAATAATGCTTCACCCGGTGACAATTGACTCGGAATACCTCATTATTTTTGTTCTTCAAGTCCAATGCACCAAAAGGTGTCACACCCATAATTTCAAAAGGACCACTCCATTTGGATTTTAACTTTCCGGGAAACATCTTCAAACGTGAGTTGAACTATTAAACAAGATCACACACCTTGAATTCCCTGTTTTGGATGTATTTGTCATGAAGGTATTTCATTCTTTCTTTGTACAAGGACAAACTTGCATATGCATGGTACCGGAATTCATCTAATTCATTCAAATATGCAACCAACTAGGTGGCAGCTGCATCCCAATCAAGATTTAACTTCTTTAAAGCCCACATGGCCTTGTGCTCAAGTTCTACCTGAAGATGACAAGCTTTTCTAAACAACAACCGGTATGGAGACATCCCGATAGGAGTTTTGAAAGTAGTCCGATTAGCCCATAGTGCATCATCAAGCTTCTTTCACCAATCGATCCGATAACATTCACTATTTTGGAAATAATACTCTTTATCTCCCGGTTGGAGACTTCCACTTGACCGTTTGCTTGAGGGTGATAGGGAGTCATAACTTTATGAGTGACACCATACTTGCTAAGCAAGGTGTCAAAAGCTTTGTTAGAAAAATGCGACCCCTCATCGCATATTATAGCCCGCGGAGTACTAAACCATGTGAAAATGTTCTTCTTCAAAAATGCCACCACACTTCTTGCTTCATTGTTGGGTAGAGCAACGGCCTCAACGAATTTTGTCTCATAATCAACAACTACCAAGATGTAGGTGTTTCCACAAGAACTCACAAAGGGACCCATGAAGTAAATATCACACACATCGAAAATATCAATCTCCAAAATGGTGGTGAGGGGCATGTCATTTTTCTTTGAGATTACACCGACCCTTTGACATTCATCACAACGCTTGATGAGATCACTTGCATCCTTGTAAAAAGTAGGCCAATAGAAACCACAATTTAACACTTTGGCTGCCGTTCTTGCTCCACCATGGTGACCACCATATGGCGAAGAATGACAAGCCCCAAGAATTTCAAATTATTCCTCCTCTGATACACATATTCTAATCACTCCATCCATACAAATCCGGAATAGGTACGGATCATCCCAATAATAGTCTTGACAATCCCGTTTGATCTTCTTCCTTTGGTTTGAAGAGAACTCATCCGGGATGATACCACTCACAAGAAAATTTGTTAGATCTGCAAACCATGGAACCTCTTTCATTGAAATGGCTAAGAGTTGCTCATCGGGGAAGAATTCATTGATTTCAAGGCCATCATGCGGCCTCCCCTCCGCTTCCAAACGAGACAAGTGGTCCGCCACTTGGTTTTCACTTCCTTTTCGGTCTTGGATGTCTATGTCAAACTCTTGCAACAAAAGAACCCTTCTCATAAAACGGGATTTGGAATCTTTCTTTCTCATAAGGTAAAGAAGTTCCGCATGATGCGTGTGGACAATCACTTTTTTCACCCATCGAGTACGAGCGAAACTTCTCAATAGAAAACACAATGGCAAGGAGCTCATTTTCGGTCACAGTGTAATTGACTTGGGCATCATTCATTGTCTTACTAGCATAGTAGACCGGATGAAAGATCTTATTGATACGTTGCCCTAAAATTGCTCCAACCGCCACATCACTAGCATCACACATGAACTCAAAAGGAATGCTCAAATTCGGGGCGGTGATAATGGGAGTAGTTGTCAACTTGAACTTGAGCAATTTAAATGATCTCATGCAATCATCATTGAAGTGAAATTTAGCATCTTTCTCCAAAATCTTGCACAAGGGGTTCACCGCCTTGGAAAAATCCTTTATGAAACGCCGGTAGAACTCTGCGTGACGCAAAAAACTTCTCACGCCCTTCATGGATGTTGGAGGTGAAAGTTTAAATATCTCCTCTATTTTCACCTTGTCGACGTCTATTCCCTTCTTTGAACTTTTGTGGCCAAGGACAATACTCTCCTCGACCATGAAATGGCATTTCTCCCAATTCAACACCAAGTTTGTTTCTTCACACCTTGCCAAAACCTTATCCAAATTTGCCAAGCAATCATCAAAGGAATCCCCGACTACCGAAAAGTCATCCATGAAGACTTCAAGGCAGTCCTCTACCATATCCGTAATGATCGCCATCATACACCGTTGAAAAGTTATCGGTGCATAGCATAAGCCAAATGGCATCCGCTTAAAAGCGAAAGTGCCATAGGGACAAGTGAAGGTTGTTTTCTCTTGATCTTCCGGGGCAATAAAGATTTGATTATAGCCCGAATATCCAACTAGAAAGCAATATAACTCCCGTCTGGCCAACCTATCAGGCATTTGGTCAAGAAAGGGTAGTGGGAAATGGTCTTTCCTTGTGACTTTGTTTAGCTTCCGATAGTCCATACACACTCTCCACCTGGTCACCGTTATTGTTAGAATCAACTCGTTCTTATCATTGGTGACCACAGTTATACCCCCTTCTTCGAAATGCATTGCACCGGAGAAGTCCACGAACTGTCAGAAATAGGGTAGATAACCCCGTCATCCAACCACTTTATGATCTCCTTTTTGACCACCTCTTGCATTGCTTCATTGAGTCTCCTTTGATGTTCAATGGAGGGTTTGGCATCTTTCTTCAAATTAATCTCGTGCATGAAAAATGCGGGGCTTATTCCCTGAATATCCGCCAAAGTCCACCCAATAACTTTCTTCCTCCTGTGGAGCACTGCCAATGTAGAGTCAACCTACACATTAGTCAAACAAGAGGAAAGAATAACCGGTAAAGTAGAACAAGGGCCAAGGAATTAATACATGAGATGTGAAGGCAATGGCCATATGAGGTTCTTCAATTGAAGGCTTTGTAGGAGGAGTTTTCCTATTTTCGAGATCCAAGGAAAGTTTCCAAGGTGCATAATTGTATGACCCCATCCCTTGCAAAGAATTGACACATTCCATGAAGCCATCCATTTCATCATCATCAAAATTTAGCAAAACGGCCTCCAACATGTCACCCACATTAATCGTGGCACTTGTATCATCAATAATCACATCGGTCACCAAGTCCACGAACGAACACACTTCATTACTATTTGGTTGCCTCATAGATTTGCACATGTGGAACACCGCCTTTTCATCACCCACCCGGAAAGTGATTTCACCGAATTCCACATCAACAAGAGCCTTTTCCGTAGAAAGAAAAGGTCTACCAAGAATAATCGGCACCTCATAGTCTACTTCACAATCAAGAATCACAAAATCCGCTGGGAGAATGAACTTGTCAAACCGAACCAATACATCCTCAATCACTCCCAACGGTATCTTCATTGTACGGTCGACCATTTGAAATCTCATAGATGTGGGTCTTGGTTGCCTAATTCCCAATGTTTTGAAAACCGAATAGGGAATCAAGTTGATACTCGCCCCAAGGTCATAGAGAGATTTTGCAAATTCGGCACTTCCAATGGTTCAAGGAATTATGAAAGCACCGGGATCTTCCAACTTTGGAGTCATCGAATGCACAATTGCACTCACTTGGTGAGTGACTTTGATAGTTTCAAAATTTATCGATCTCTTCTTTGTCACTAAGTCTTTCATAAAATTACCATATCCAGGTATTTGCTCGAAAGCTTCAACTAATGGTACATTTATAGAGAGACTCTTCATCATATCAATGAACTTCTTGAATTGATTCTCGCCATTTTTCTTGGAAAGCCTTTGAGGATAGGGAGGAGGTGGCTTAGGCAATAGTGCCTTAGCTTTTTGTACTACCATTTCCGGTATGTCAATCACATGATCCCTAGACGGGTTCACATCTTTTTGAGTCTCTTCCACCGTGTCATCAATATCAATGCGCACTTCATCATTTGATTGTACCACATTGTTCGGGATCTCATATTCTTCTACCACTTGCTCATCATCTACAAGTTGCCTTTGGCTTGAGGTAGGTGCATTCCCACATTTTCCACTTCTTGTAGTAATGTCCATGACATGCCCCGTAGTTTTTCCACCCTTCAGGTTCACTATCGTATCACTTGGTAGTGCCCCTTTAGGACGGGAATTTAAAGCTTGAGAGATTTGACCTATTTGCACTTCTAAGTTACTGATTGATGTGTTGTGTGAAGCAAGTTGGTCATCGGAATCGGCATTCTTCTCCATCATTTGCTTGAACATGTTCTCAATACGACCCATTTCATTGTTAGAGAAACTAGGACCATGAGATAAGGATGTGGGTTGCTCAATTGTTGATTCATCGGGGGCCTTTGAAAACCTGACCCCTGATTTCCTTGGTTGTTGTTCCACCCGCCTTGATTGTTGCCTCCCCAATTTCCTTGGTTATTATTGTTTTCCCAATTCCCTTGGTTACTGCTTCTTATCCAATTGCCTTGATTGTTTCCACTATTCAAATTGCCTTGATTGCTAGAATTCCAATTTCCTTGATTATTCGAAGGTCTCCATTGTTGTTGACTAGGGCCTTGGTAGTTGTTTCTTTGCCCTTGAAAGTTATTCACATATTGGACCTCTTCATCTTGATCATTGTAAGAATCTCCTTGATCAAACCCACTATCATCTTGCACAAAATTATTCATTCTTTGTTGCACCTGTGGACTTCTTAGTCTTCTCTTGTTTACCATCATATTGACTCCCTCCATAGCATTAACTTGCCTCGGGTTTTGCACGTGTTGAAGTTGAGCCTTTTCCAATTGGTTCATGGTTGTTTTCAACTCAGCTATTGCTTGCCCATGGTCACATAACTCTTTATGAAGAAGAATCACATTTGGATCACCTTGTGGGACATTGGCTCAAGATTTCCACGCCGATGAAGTATCCGCCATTTCATCCAAAATCTCACACGCCGCCGCATAAGGTGTATTCATGAAGTTCCCACCGACAAGTTGATTCACTATATATTGGTTGGTGGTATTGATCCCCCGATAGAAAGTTTGTTGAATCATGTTCTCTGTCATATCATCGTTGGGGCACTCTTTCACTATTGTCCTATATCTTTCCCATATCTCATGTAGTGGTTCATTAGGCTCTTTCTTGAATGCTAGAATTTCATCCCGAAAAATAGCCATGTGCCCGGGAGAGAAGTACTTTGAAATAAATTTCTCTGCAAGTTCATCCCACGTACGAATGGAATGATTTGGAAAACGTTCCAACCAATCTAAGCTTTCCCCCGTAGAGAGAAGGAAAAAAGTCTTAGCCTCAAAGCGTCCTCGGAGACATTTGTTTGTTTTCTCCCCCAACACGTATCAACGAACCCCTTCAAATGTTTATATGCATTTTGACATGGTGCACCAGTGAAGAACCCTCGTTGCTTGAGCAAAGTGAGCATCAGATTGGATATTTGAAAGTTGTCCACCCTAATCTCGTGTGGGACTATAGAACTTGCATACCCTTCATTCGGCAATACCCGTGTGGAGCCGTTCGTGGTGGAGGTAGGGGTGGAACGAGCACATTGTCTTGAGGCGGTCGGCCTTGTCTATTGGCTTGACGTTCAAGAGGGACCTCATCTATTGCATTATTATCAACATCCACATCCCCCACGGCAATATTTCCAAACTCGTTTGCCATGATTGCACTCAATACCCACTCAATACCTCTCGGTCAGAGAGTGATTTTGCCCAATTTGGCTTTCTCAAATCAAAATGGGTATTGAACAAAGCAGTTGATAATAAGCTCAAGTCTGGTTTTACTATCTCTAGATTCAACCCTTTAATTGGGTTTATCAATCTCTCAATTGACCCAATTCCTTGCTAGCCAAGTTTTCTAAGACTAAGTCTCTCTTTCTCAAGTAGAGACCCGGTTAATTAGGCATGAAATAATGTTTGCAACCATTAAATCTTCAATTAAAAGCAATAACAAGGCTAGATAATTAACACCTAACCATAAACAAGCAATAAATCAAATACCCATCAAGGTCACACACTAGGGTTGAGTCATAACCCTAGTGAAAATCTAGCTACTCATGCTTAAATTAGAAGATAAAGAAGAAGAAGTGATAATTAAAACCATATCAATGACTAAAATAATAAAACTAATATTCAAAAAGCTCAAAATAGCTAAAACTACTAAAAGAAATAAAGTAAACGGCTGTTGATGTCAAAAGTTACAAAAGTTGCCCTAAAAAGTAAAACTATTATATTTATACAATGTTGGAACTTTTGGACAAAATTGCCCTTTCAGAGATTTTGCGGCCGCACAATTCCATGTGCGGTCCGCACTTTTCTTTAGCTTAGCAGGATTGGACTTTTGTAGCCGCACAATTCTGAACCGCGACCGCATCTCTCTCTCTCTCTTTCTGCGGTCCGAACATTTCTGAGTGCGGTCGCACGTGGCTCTTTTGCGGACCGCACAAATGTAGTTGCGGCCGCACAACTGATCTTCTGCGGCCACACAATAATTGTGCGGTCCGCACTTCCTTTTAGCTTGAAATGAGAACTCTATGAACTTCTGATCTTGCTTAGCTTATGCAGCCGCACATTTCATGTGCGGACCGCACTTTGCACTTGTCTTTGATAAGCTTGCCTTCACAATCTGTGGCCGCAGATGATATTCTGCGGTCCGCACTTTGAGCTTCTGTGCTTGTTTTTGTTCTTGAGTTCAGATCACTCCTTCATGAGTTGGATTTCACCTTAGTCGCTCATTTTCCAATACTCCTGCAATTAAGCATATTGTATCAGTTTTAGGCAATATAATTAAACGCTTTTGGGCTAAAACTAAAGCTAAAAGATGCTAATAAATAGTCAAAATCCCCACTTATCAATCGGCTTTTTTTAGTCTGAATGGCATCATGTTATAGCAGTAGGTGCCATACTTAGTAATGAACAAATTCTTTTCCTGATCGCCCGGGTCCATCCGAATTTGGTTGTACCCCGAATAAGCGTCAAGAAAATTGAGGATCTTATCGGGAAAGAGTCTTTAGGACATGCTTTATTCAAGTCTTTATAGTCTACACACATTCTTAATTTGTTTCCCTTTTTAGGGACTACTATTACGTTTGCTAACCAGTCTGGATACTTAACCTCCCGGATGGACCCTATTTTAAAAAGTTTAGATACCTCGTCCTTGATGAACGCATGCTTGACCTCGGACTAGGGTCTCCTCTTCTGCTTGATCGGGTGGAAATTTGGGTCCAAGATTAGCTTGTGAATGGTTATTTCCGGCAGGATACCTGTCATATTAAGGTGGGACCAAGAGAAACAATCTATGTTAGCTATAAGGAATTGAATGAGTTTTTTCCTGAGCTCGGGACTCAACCCCCGTGCCCTGGTATACCTTTTGATCGGGCAAGTGATCAATCAGTACGACTTGCTCTAGTTTCTCGATTGTCAATTTGGTAGCATCGGAATCGTCGGGGGCTATAAAAGACCTAGGATCCCCATAATCATCGTCTTCATTGTTCCCCTGCTTCTTCGGTTGGGTCGGTGCCGGTGTAGGTAAATGCTATTTGGCTTCTTTCTTGGCAGCTGAACCCAGACCTTTTGTCATTGTAAGTGTAGATACCAGGACCACCTCGTCGATCGCGAACATCTCCTTTATAGCCGGTTGTTCTCCGTAAATTGTTTTTATCCCTCCCAGCGTTGGGAATTTCATCACCTGGTGTAGAGTCGAGGGTACCGCCATCATGTTGTGGATCCATAGCCTTCCGAACAGAGATTTGTACCTTATGTCTCCTTCGATTACATAGAACTTGGCTTCTTGAATGGTCCCGGCGACGTTCACCAGTAATGTTATCTCTCTTTTAGTGGTCTCACATGCCATGTTGAATCCATTTTGAACTCGGACTGCAGGCACGATCTGATCGTGTAGACCAATATATTCCACGACCCTCGATCTGATGATATTGGCCGAGCTACCTGGATCAATTAACACATGCTTAACTTGAGATTTATTTATGAGTACAGATATTACGAATGCATCATTGTGGGGCTGCACGATCCCTTCAGCGTCCTCGTCATTGAAAGACAAGGTTCCCTCTGGCACGTAATCCCGAGTCTGTTTTCCCTTGTGATGGATACTTTGGTGCGCTTCAGCATCAACCCCTGAGGAACGTCGACCCCACCGATGATCATGTTAATGATATGATGAGGTTCCTCCTGCTCTATCTGTTTATTAGAATCTCTATTCCTGAAATTATTCTTGGCTCGATCGCTCAGGAACTCTCGGAGATGTCTGTTGTTGAATAACCGGGCTACTTCCTCTCTTAATTGTCGGCAGTCCTCTGTTCTGTGGCCGTGAGTGCCATGATATTTTCACATTAGGTTAGGATCCTTTTAGGCTGGATCAGAATGTAGAGGTCGAGGCTACTTAGTGTGTCTGATGCGTCCGATGGCAGTTACGATAGCAGCAACATCGACGTTAAAGTTGTACTTTGATAACCTTTGTGCTTCCTTAGGACCGCTGGGCCTGTCAAAACTGTTTTTGCTTATAAGTCCCCGGTTATTTTGACTCTGATCGCTTCTCCTTTCATTTCTCGCAGGGTGTCGTCCAGATCCGTTACTCTTACGATCACCGATGTACTGCTGATATCTGTCCCTACTTGTCTTTGGTTCACGATCAATGTCTCTTTTGGGTCTGTCACTGTCTCGGATAGGATAAATAGACCCGGAAGGGGTCCCGAGCTGATCATCTTCGACTCTAATTTTGGCTGATATCGGTTATGCACATCAGCCCAAGTTACGGCTATATATTCTACCAGATTTTGCTTCAACTATTACGAAGCCAACGTGCTTCGAGTATTGAGTCCTTGGGTGAAGGTCTGAACGGCCCAATCGCCCGCGACCGGAGGCAAGTCAATCCGTTCCATCTGAAACCGGAACATGAATTCTCTAAGCACCTCATTATCCCTCTGTTTCACTTTTAAAAGGTCTCACTTCCTGGTCTTGACCTTGATAGCCCTGACGTGAATCTGCAAGTATAGCAAATGAGTCAATAGAGTTAGGAGGTAGGTTGTCATACCATATCATAGATCCTTTTGACAAGGTCTCTCCAAAAACTTTTAGCAAGACAAACTCGATCTCATCATCTTCAAAGTCATTCCCCTTGATGGCATATGCGTATGAGGTCACATATTTATTTGGGTCAGTTGTCCCGTTGTACTTAGGAATTTCAAGCATGCGAAACTTTTTAGGAATCGACTTCGGGGCTGCGCTCGGAGGGAAGGGTTTCTGAACAAACTTCTTGGAGTCTAGGCCTTTCAATATCGGTGGCGCTCCGAGGATTTGGTACATCTTGGAGTTGTAAGTCTCCACCTTCTTGTCGTTAGCTTCGATTTTCTTTTCTCCCATTTCCACCCGCTTTTTCAATTCCTCGATCATCTTTATTATTTCGGGATTGGTTCTGGGTTCAACTTCATTTGGCCTATCTGTAGCTGGTTCATTTATGCGAGTGTTTTTCCGGGATGATTCGGGCTAAACTCTACTAGGAGCGCGACTTCGGTTCTATAATTGGGCTATCGCTGCCTGCTGAGCCTGCAACATTTTGAAGATCACCCACAAGCTGATCCCATCTCCTTCACCGTTACGAGCATTTTGAGGTACCAACCGGACTCACCCGCGGATGCTGTTCTCAGGATCGGTGGGCAAATTCGTGTTGATGGCCACATGTGAGCTGGCATCGATCAGGTCCGCGACCGGAATTCCGTAGGGATCGGTGGGGGGCACCTCGTTATCGGGCACTATATTGTTGTTCTCGCCATGGTGGCCAGATTCAGCATCCGTGTTTAGAGGGACAGATTGGGAGTTCAACATTTTAACGCAGACCTGAAATCAAAGGCACTTCAAAGAACAAGTGTGAAGTAGGGTGTGTTACGGAAATTTGTATTAAATCGCCGCTATTATTCTTAGCCCCACGGTGGGAGCCAAACTGTTTACCCTCAAAATCGAATAATAATTAAATTTATAAGTGATTTTAAAGATACGTGGATTAATTCGATACAAAGCGATAAATTAACCCAAATTGAACAAACAAAGATAAAATATATTCAAACCACACGAGGAGGATAGTTTCAGCCTTATTGAAATATTTGCCCTCGATCCGGGCTCTCTATGGCCAGCACTGATGAACAAGAGAAAGAGCTAATAACAGATAAAATAATAATATATTGCTTTGGAATGCATGGTACAGTTTGTTTAATGAATTATCAGACCCTCTTTATATAGTAGGGGAATCTTACTCTAGGTACAACTCTATAAAAGGTAAATAATTCTCTGATTAACTGATTGCCGGTTCTTCATTGATATGTGCCGATATCCCCGCCATGATATCCGGTCAGTCACGGATATTACGGCGTTCCGCTGGCCGTGCTTGATTGCCTGACAATGTCCTTCGAAGTCGTTCAAGGCTAAGACCGATTTTGAACCGTGATCCCGATATTCTCAAGGGCAAGCGTCATGTCTCCGGATTCTGACTCGATGAGACCTTTGCCTCGATTTCGGTCCCCTGTCATCATGTCTCGAACTTGACTTATTTTATCGAAGACCGGGCTATACCATGAGCCCGATTCTACCCGTATACAATCTAGTAATAGATTCCTAACGGCTAGCGCTTTCTTGAATTAGTGTAAATAAAGTAACTTTCTGCAGTGATCCAAAGTAGATATGCACATTATGAACGGCTCCTTTTATCGTATATAAACTCAAACAATACCTTTATTTAATGAAAAAATAGTTTTACGAAGTAAAGTTACTCGACTTGCTACCTTGTATGATGTATCTAACATCCTTAAATCTCTCTCTCTCATATATGTGTGTGTATATATATATATACACACACAACACACTTGTATGTAAATACATGTAAAGCTACTCAGCTTATATTTGAATGTAAACCATACAAATAAAATAATACCTTTATTTAATGAAAAAATAGTTTCACGGCACGTGCAACGCACGTGTATACCAAGTAAAGCTACTCAACTTGTTACCTTGTATGATGTATCTAACATCCTCAATTCTCTCTCATATATATATATATATATATATATATATATATATATATATATATATATATATATATATATATGCGCACACACACAACACACTTGTATGTAAATACATGTAAAGCTACTCAGCTTATATTTGAATGTAAGCAATACAAATAAAAGTACAAATAAAATGCAGTCCAATATACTAAAGCTATTTTTAGTGAAATTTGATCAATGCACGGCCCTTAATTAATCATACTTCATTGTAAAATTATTAAACTCGAAACTATTTAACATCATTCCTAGCAATAGTAAGTATGCTCAGGGTGAATGCAACTAGCACTTCAGTTACAAAAGAAACCATAGAGCCAAAAATGCATTATTTTCATCATGCTTTAGAGATAGGTACTCTTTCTTCTAGCGAATTGAACTACCCTAAAGAAATTGCTAATTTTCCAACCCAATATATGGGAGATAGGTTTGGTAATTGACAAAGGCTGAGTCAGTACCAAATGGAGCAAGAGATAAAAACACCGAAAGGAAATACAAAATTTTACTTTAACTATCATTCTTTTTGGAGAATAAAAGAGAGATTTAACTATAATTCCTTTACCATATATCTAACTATAAATCCTCTCTTTGCACCAAGTACAGTCCCCATGTTTTTCATTTCTATGTGCTTCTTTTCTTTAGCACACTAAACTATACTCCATATAATGTTTGTTTGATATCTAAGAAAAGAAGGAAGATTTCAGACCCGCAAGAAACATTGAGACAAAGAAGGCTCGTGCGGAAATAATATTTTCTTTTTTCAAAATTATCACCATGCCCAGGAATTTAGGGATTAAACAAAAACTCTCTCGTACGTGTAGAAGTTCATCACATAAGAGATCTACCCTAACATTATTTATGAAATCAAGTTTTAGAAAAATCAAAAAGGATAAAAGTTCATAAATAGTTCAAAATAAATAGACTTAAAAAGTAGAACCCGATATTGTTATCACTTTCTCCTTACTGTTTGTGATTAGTCCCATAGAAATCTTCTAGCTCTACTTGCTGCTGACGTTCGGCATTGTACATTTAAGTGCCACAACATCAAAAATATTTAAAAGAAATGTTCAATGCATAAGAAATAAATGAATATTGAGAATCTTAATATGTTTTCTGAAATACATATTTCTCCTATAAGATAAATATTCCAAGCCAATGAGAAATCTGATTACTCAACAGAAAAATAGAAAGAAAAAAAAGGAATCAAAGAATGTCATGTCATTAAATTTCAATATAGTGAAATATGAAATGAGCACCTTATGCGGTCTTCCAATCCAATCCCAAAATTAAAAGAAGAAAGAGAAAGGAAATCATTTACTTTGTCAAAACTTAAAAGAAACCTTTATAACCTGAAACAGTTTAATTGCAATCTTCCAAATAAATCATTATCCACCGATATAGCTTTTATTCTCAATGCTCGAACTCGAAATCTTTAATTAAGGAAAATAATTCTTACTTTCCTACCACACTCATAATAAAATTAAATACACAAGTTACTACCTAAGTTCTTAGTTCTTAAAATATTCAATAATTTTAGGAACGTTACTTATAAAAAATGGCAATATCAAAATCTATAATCTGAAATCCAACTCAAATCTCTTCAATAAGTAAATTGGTAGGCCTTTTTATTTTACGTATAATTACAAAATATGATCTATCACATGCCCATCATTGGGAAAATGTTTTATAGTGCGATCAATTATATATATAGAAAAAAAACCTATGCTATATTTTTTATACGGTCTCCTAAACTATTTTTGTTTATCAGTCTTTTGTTATAAAAACTTAAGGTGATTTAAATCGATATAGTTAAATTGAATAATATTTTTGTATTATTTCATAGATCATGATTAAAACTAAGTATTAAAAAGATAACATGAGAAAAATATTTTTGGACATTATTCTAATATTAGAAAAGATTAATTTATCTGAAGAGGGATTGATCAATAAAAAATCTCAAAACAATAATACGAATGTATCCAAATGTATCTATAAAGCAGTTCAACTACTGTTATTATTCTCTAATTTTTTGATTAAATGCTCAACAATAACTATAGGGCTTTGAATCAATGTGCTAAAGTTTTTAGTTATATAGGTCAGAGTGCCAATGGTAAACAAAGTAACTAAAGCACAGTGCAATCTTCAGACTATAAAAACTAAATTATCTACAATAGCATAAACAAATTGAGCAGATCAAATAATATCCATTATTTTGAGCGACAAAGAAATACAGAAACAATAATTGAAAGAATAAACGAACCTTAAATAAGCAATAATTTATCTTTAAATTTCATGTAGAGGATCTCTTCGGTAGAAACGATAATGACGAACATACCAAAAATTTTAATGACAATCTTTCCACGATATTAGAGACATGAACAGAGAAACGTAACTCAAGCATGTACCGTATGAAAAATAGGTGACACTTGGGTTGTTTGTAGACGTTAGAAATTTCAAAACAGGTGTATGAAACGTTGGCATTTTTTGGTATGCATTAGATTTTTTATATTATTAAAAAGGATAATTAGATTTTTAAGAAGACAAATTGCTTGATTAAAGAGAAATGAAAGTATAAAGTTTAATGACGTTTGGACTTTGTGGAAGGATATAAAGGAGTGTGTTTATTTAACATAAGATTGATGAACAAATGAAAAGGAAACACAATGAAGGGAATGTATCGTTTGGTGAATGTTCGCTTGGACTCTTCATGACGTTTGGTGATTTTTGGCTTAGGACTCTTTGTAAGCTTATTTTTTTTTTTTTTTTTTTGGGTTATAGTAAAAATAGGTCTTTAAGATAAGAGGAGTATAAAAGTAATTTAACTTTTTAATTTAAGACTTCATGCTCTTAATATAATATAGATATATATATTAATGTACAACTGTCTTTCTTCTGTTTATGATATTACTATTTCTAATACAAGGTATGGGGACATAAATCTCTCGCAAACCACTTTCTCAGGGAAAGTGGAAGGACTGATTTCTTTTTGCCTCATTATTCATATAATTTTGATTCTAAATTATGGCTTTTTGAACACGATTGCTACAATTTTACATTCGATAGAGACAAAAGTTGTACAAAAGTTTGTTGTTTTCCCAAAATCTCAGCCTCCGCGAAAATTTTCTTTCACTAGTCGTTTAATCAATCTATCTAGACGTGATCTTGAGAGTTAAATTACAAAGAGAAGGTAAAAATTCACTTTAAGATTAATACTTATAATTAATAAAAAAAATGATTTGAAATACTTATCATGAGAGAATTTTGAAATAAGCAAATTTTGAATAATTCATTTTTGGGTCTAACTTTGATGATAGGACCTAAAAGTTGGACAGGTTTCCTAGGGATGATTCTACGAAGCCAAATGATTATTATTACTAAAAAAAGAGAGGAATACTAGGGATCTCAGTGGTTCAAGTTAAACCTTTCTGGTCAAAATCAACGACAACCAATTGACAGAATTCCCAAACGGAACATTAGCGACGAATAATTCTCTAAAATCGTAGTATGTGTTTGTCAATGTAGTCAAATTTCGAATATACCAGTAATAAAAGATCGAATAAACTTTAGCAAAGTGAAACTAGCAAGGTCGCTAGACTAGTTCACACTTTCTCGAGATCTAAAGGACGAACAAAAACTTCGGTTCAAAAGTTCATTTTGACTGGTTGAAGATTCAGCATTTTCCTATAATAATAGTAGTAATATAACTGAGCCCTCGGTTATCTTTTCCAAACATTCGGGGAGCCATCAAATTTTTTATTTCTAGTCTCTTTTGAATTGATTGATCTATAAAGGTTGAACGTTCACTGTTCGACATCTCTTAAACTTATACATAAACTTTAATATTAGAATATATGTGCTATTCCCTTCTATTTAAATCACAATCAAGGGGTACTTGTTGTCACACCTCCTTTTTCCCGAGGGGATATGGGAGTTTTTCCAATTAAAGTGACATTAATCAAAATGAGATTATTTGTTTAATCAGAATCGCCACTTGGGATAATTTATGGTGTCCCAAGTCACCGGTTTATTTTAAATCCCAAATCGAGGAACTTTGACTCTGTTCAAAGTCTGCGAAACCAGAAGACCGGGTAAGGAATTCTGTTAACCTGGGAAAAAGTGTTAGGCACTCCCGGATTCCGTAATTTTAGCACGGTCGCTTTAATCATACATGGCTTAATTAAGTTATTTAATTACGTGTTTTAGAACCTATGTACATTTTACCTTTTACCACTTTTAGATATGGCGCTTATGGATATATCTTTGAAACGGATCACATGTGTGTGAATCAGTTTTATTCGGTGTGCTATAATCATGTCACGCGTACGTATACACAATTAGTCTCGCTTTGTTAATATTAAGATCGTTGGTCAAAGTCGCGCGAACGCATACTTTGATTTATTTTGGGAAATCATAATCATATCACGCGAACGTGTACACAATTACGAAAGTCGATTACACGCGCGCCTAAAGCATGGCTACGATTATTTATTTATTTTTGAAATCGTAATCATGTCACGCGAACGTGTACATAGTCACGATTATTTGATTAATTAAAAGCGTATCTAAAAGCATACTATTCAAGAATTGCCTAATTTCTGAAACGCAAGGTTATATGTGTGAGGTCTAGTTGTTATAGATTTTAGGTATGTGAAGGCTCAATGTTATCAAATAGTCAGGTATCGAAATATTAAAACTTATTTGAATCCAAATACTCATATGATTCGCTTTACTAACTTCAATATCTTGATTTTAATCTAAACAAAAGGATTATAATTTGGGAACGAAATAGTTCACATACTGGCCAAAGTCATGGGCTTGCAATAAAGCCCAAGACGTCTTTAACCTCTAAAAAAAGCCTTCATTCTGCAGAAATAGTAGCTAAAATTTCCAATGTCTCTGTGACTTTAAACTTATCCCTGTTCCTTCGCGAGGCCACCCTTTTAGGTCTGACAACTTTGAGGGAACGAAATGAACAATGGTTCAAGCTCAACTTGGTCGTGTAACTTTTCATATATCAATCATAAAGGAATAAAAAGCCAAACACATAAACCCCAAAGCCTCAAAATATGTTATACAGATTCAGAGCTACAAGCAGAAAGAAACGAACTAGATCTAATAATAATACATGTTTCAATTTCATTTTTTTATTGAATTTGACTACAGACGGATAATTATTTACATAATTCTTGCTCCGAAATCTAAATAACTAATTTGCATGTGATTTGTAAACTCCAAACTGTGTTATCCATGGCTTTTCTTTTGATTTGGGACAACAGGCATAATATCACATACTTCATAATTTTGAGCTGATTTTTCTTGGCCTGCTCGGATGCAGATCTGACCAACTGGTGGTCAGACTTACAACTTGTTTTGCTCCTATACTGCCTCAAATGTGAAGTTACATTCTCAGCTACTAATCATCAACTATCTATACCAAACAAATGACATTAACTAACATGCTCAGAATCAGTTAACTAACACCATGTATTGACATATAAAATATCATTGAGCAACTTCAGCAGCATAAGTGTATCTTGAACAGTAGCTGAACAAATAATATAGATGTAAATCAACAGAGATAGCTCTTTAGACTATTTAGTGGCTAAAAATAAGCTAAGTCCACAAAGTCATGAACAAATACAACACCAAATAATATTTATTCATTAACTCAAAGAAAAGAGATGAATGTAAGGATATTTACATACCTAGAAAGCAGAAACAACAGATAAATGACCAAATAAAGGTCAGAAAGTCAGAGAAGAGAATTCAGCTTCATAGTAACAGTAGATAGCAGTAAAAAATAGCCCACATTAGTTGTAATTCTTCAACCCAGAAATCCAGCAATAGACCCAAGACCAATGAAACTCTAGTGCAAAACCATTGTAGAATGAAAAAGAGAGTTTTGAAGTTTTTTTTTTCCAGAGAATTGAAATGCAAAACCCCTGTGTGTTTTTAATGAAGGGATGGGAGTAAAATAGAAAATGAAGAGTGAATTCTGTGGGTAACCCCGTCCTTTTTTTTTCTTTTCTTTTTTTCTAAAATGTGTGAGTGAGGTCCTTTATATAGAGTGAAAAATCTGTCATGTGCTCCTAAAGATAAGGGAACAATTCTTAGAATGTCATCCCTAAATTTCAGGGAAAAGAGCATATTTTACAACTGAATTGGACAGCTGTCCCTTTTCAGATATTTTCTTTTGACAGCTGTCCCCTTTTCTGTTTTTTAGTATCTTTTAATTCTGAAACTATCCCTAGTTCTTTTGTTTTATTGCACTTGAGTCCCTTATAGAAACTTCTTGCCCAAACACCTAAGATTCTCTGATTTTGGTATACCTTTTGGTCCCCCATTTCTTGTAAATTACTAACTGTTATACGACCTAACACAGAATTAAATGAATTTAAATCCTGCCTAATCTAAACATGCTAAACATATGAAGAGATATGCTAATAGTCCATTACTGATGTATTATTAAGCAGTCATTTCAAATGATAATTTTAGCAAAATCAGCTAAGTATAAATGAAACTAAGCTAAAATATGCTATAATTACCCTAAAACTAAGCTATATCATGTGAAACAACCAAAACACCAGTCTGTGAGTAAATCATACACTTAAACCAAATGACCATGAAAGAACGGGAGGAAGTATTACCCATTAACGACATCACTGCTGGCTTCAAGCAATCCGAGCAGGGGTCGATATCGTCACACGAGCACTGGTTCATACTCGAAAGACAGAAACAATGGCTTCCTATAACTATAACGACCATAGCTTGGCTGAAGAGTCGAATACCAAACGATACCTCAAAGCTATGTGGGCTACTACCCTGAGCCATTGAGGTTTTGAACGGAGAAGAAAGGGTCCGAGACCAATCAAGCGGAGGTGACCAATCAACGGCATGAAATCACCCTTCGACTCTGAAGGTAGTCGATTGAGGCAGGTAATAACGAAAGAAAAGCCCGAGTTTGGAAAGAACCGGAAAAAAAAAAACAACTAAATTTTCTTGACTTCTTAGATTTGAAATTCGGGGAGTTTGGATGATTATTTGGGGAAACTGGTAAGGGATTTGGGATTAGGGAAGTGTGGAGATTATAGGGTGAAGATTTGGGGTTGTTTGGACGGTGACCACAGACCGGTGGGGGTGAGGGATTTGGGGGCGGCTAGGGGCTCATTGAGTGAGAGAGATAGAGAAGTGAGAGGGGTCTGAGGGGTTTGGGGGCGGTCTCCGACATATATGAGGGATTAGAGAGGGAGTTGTGAACCGTTGGATGAGATGGGTTGAATGGATGGGATTGGCGTTACTAAACGACGTCGTTTTGGATTAAGCGAGGGATGGAACGGACTGGGCTTGGGGCAAGTTGGGTTTAAAGGGAAATTGGGCCAACGCTAAGGTTTTGGCCCAATTCGGAAATAAACACAGCCTTTCACATTTTCTTTTCCTTGAATTTTTTAAATCCTAATAAAATTGATTAAAAACCTAAGTTAGGTTCTAAAAATAATCTAATTTGTAGAATTGAATTAATTATCTACTTCTAACATAAAAATAATTAATTAACTTAAGACTAATGAAAGGAAATTACTAATTTACAACTGAAAACTAAAAATATAAAAATGTCCAATAATTTTGATTTTTTGTTTAATAAAGCAATTAACTTATGTAATTAAATAATTAAATCATAAATGCAATTAAGACCTAAAATGCTATGCATGAAATATTTTAGACATTTTTGGTGTTTTTTTCTTATGATTGTAAAATGTTAAATATGTAACTAAATGCAAGCAACAATTAACAAGAAATTCCTAAAAAACTTCTATAAAAATTAGAATAATTAGAAAAACATATTTTGAATTTGTAGGAGTATTTTTCGTCGGGTAAAAATCACGTGCTCACAATTGTGAACTTGTAAAGAAGAATGTGAAATTCACAAAAACAGATAGATTAAACTGCTCCTAAATTTTTGGTCTTGTGACATCTTACCTTAATAAACTAACTTCAACTTGTGTTGAACATGAAATTCACTAAAAGCCATAAATTGTTCCTCTTTTATAAGTTAAATGGATAATCATTATTGTATACGGGTGAAATCGAAAATAATGCATACCCCGATTTCCCTGTGAAGAAGACGGAAGGAGGGCACGAACATACGAGGATGAAATCGAGGCTGAGAGCTTTTCGTACCAAGACCCATGAAATATGAACAGTCGGCTCATCACCGGGCGTGATAAGGTAACGCTCCCCAGACCCGAAACGAGCTCTTAAACCTCAGAGATATAGCAAATAGTTACGCACGACTAACAGAAGGCTGTGATATCCGTACCTAAACGTATATCACAACGCGGATCTCGCCCGATGTCGGTTACGGATCAGTAATTAACGAAAAAAAGAAATTTTTACCTTTTTTAGACTTGTACTAGGGATGCAACTCTCCTACTATATAAAGGGAAAGTTTTTCTTTGATAACACGCATTGTAACACGCAAACCAAGGCAATACAAATTCATTTTTCTACTTTTTAGCTATTGCAAAGCTCTTATTTTATTGTTGTTCTTCATACACAATTGGCTTCGAACTAAGGGTCCGATCGAGGGCAAAATTACTGTCCGGCCTAAATACAAGCCAGGTCGTAACATCACAATTGGTTTGATTACTCATTTTATCTCTAACTCGTTTATCTAATAGTCTTGATTATTTATGTTGAATCAATCTACATATTCTTAAAATTGCGTACAAATTTAATTGTTATCCGTTTATAGGGTAAACAGTTTGGCGCCTACCGTAGGGCTAAGGATAATAGTGGTGATTTGATACAAATCTCCATAACACGCTCTATTTTATGCTTGTTCTTTAAAATCTTAATTTCATGTCAGTTTAAAAATGTCAATTTTTAATCTGCCATATCCGAGCCAATGTTGATACCTCCTGCTAATCCCAACAGAGTCCCAGTTGCCGATCCAGTTGATGCTAACTCACAGGTGGCCATCGATGTCAACCTGTTGTATGATCCCAAAATCAGTGTTCGCGGGGTACCCTGATCAACGGCTCGAGAAGCACACGAAGGCGATGGGGTTAGCCTGCGGTTAATCTTCAAAATGTTGCAAGCTAAACAAGCAGCGATAGCGCAGATACAGAATCAAAATCATGCCTCCAACAGAGTAAAGCCCGAACCATCCCGGAAGAACATCCCAATGACTGAGCATACCATCGAGAGGTTAGGTGAAGCTAAACCCGGGGTCAACCCCGAGATAATAAGAATATTTGAAGCATTGACAAAGCGGGTGGAATCAGGTGAGAAGAAAATTGAGGCCAACGACAAGAAGGTGAAGACATATAATTCCAGGATCGATCAAATCCCGAGAGCACCCCCGATATTGAAAGGACCAGATTCCAAACAATTTGTCCAAAAGCCTTTCCCTCCGATTACGACACCAAAGACGATCCCGAAAAGGTTTCGTATGCCTGATATTCTAAAATATAAAGGAACCACAGATCTAAATGAGCATGTGACCTCATACACATGCGCCATCAAAGGCAACGACTTGGAAGATGATGAAATCGAGTCGGTGTTACTAAAAAAGTTCGGGGAGACTCTGTCAAAAGGAGAAATGATATGGTACGACAACTTACCCCCAAATTCCATTGACGTGTTTTGCTATGCTTGCATATGCTTTTAAGAAGGCTCATGTAGCGTCCATCAAGGTCGAGACCAAAAAATCGGACATTTTCAAGGTTAAACAAAGAGATAACGAGATGCTCAAGGAGTTCGTGTCAAGATTCCAAATGGAAAGGATGGACCTGCCTCTGGTTGCAGATGATTGGGCCATTCAGGCATTCACTCAAGGACTTAACCCCCAAAGCTCCTTGGCTTCGCAGCAACTAAAACAAAATTTGGTAGAGTACCCGGCGGTAACTTGGGCCGACGTCCACAACAGGTACTAGTCAAAATCAGAGTCGAGGACAACCAACTCGGAGCCCCTTCTGGGTCCGTTTAATCCATCAGAGCCGACGACAGGTCTAAGAGAGTCGTCGATAGTGAATCAAGGCCAGTCCGAGATCGGTACCAACCAAACAGCGCAGATTAGAGGGAAAACGAGTCCGGGCGTCACCCCACAAGGAACGAAAAGAGAAGCGATCAAGGGCCCAATAGCCGAGGTCTGATGAGCAAAAAGGGTTTCGACAGGCCACTCGGGGGAATGGAAGCACCAAGATTATCGTAGTATAACTTCAACGTTGATAGTGCCAGCATCGTATCAGCCATCGGGCACATCAAGGAAACCAAGTGGCCTCAACCATTACAATCTGATCCTACCCAGAGATGTCTTAACTTGATGTGAAAGTATCATGGCACTCATGGCCACATGATCGAGGATTGTCGACAATTGAGATAAGAAGTTTCCCAGTTGTTTAATAGTGGGAACCTCCGAGAATTTATGAGTGATCGAGCCAAAAACCACTTCAGGAATAGGGATGCCAACAAACACACCGAACAAGAGGAACCTCGGCACATCATCAACATGATCATTGGAGAGGTCGATGTCCCCCAAGGACCAATGACAAAACGCACAAAAGTATCCATCACGAGGGAAAAGCGCACCCGAGATTATGTCCTGGAGGGAACCATTTCATTCAGCGACAAAAATGCCGAGGGCATCGTACAACCTCATAATGATGCACTGGTAATATCCGTACTTATAAATAAATCTCTAGTTAAACGTGTGTTGATTGATCCAGGTAGCTCGTCCAACATAATCAGATTGAGGGTCGTAGAGAAATTGGGGTTATAAGATCAAATAGTGTCAGCAGTCCGGATGTTGAACGAATTTAACATGGCATGCGAAACCACTAAAGGGGAGATAACCCTACCAATGAACATCGTCAGGACAATCCAAGAGATAACGTTTTATGTGATAGAAGGGGATATGAGATATAACGGTCTATTCGGAAGGCCATGGGTTCATAACATGAGGGTGATGCCTTCGACCTTACACCAGGCGTTGAAATTCCCTACACCAGGAGGAATCAAGACGGTCTACGGATAACAGTCGGCTGCAAAGGAGACGTTCGCAGTCAATGAAGTACTCCTGGTGCCCGTCGTCTCGACATTAAGGAACACAGAGCCAACCAGAAAAGCCGAAGTTAAAAAGCAACCACCGATGCCGGTGCCGGACCAGAGGACGAGGAATAGACAAGGATGATGATTACGGAGTTCCGAGATCGTTCATAGCTCTTGATGATACCGACACCACCAAATTGACGGTCAAAGAGCTGTAGCAAGTAACATTGATCGAATACCTACCAGATCAAAAGGTATACCTGGGCACGGGGTTAACCCCCGAGCTCAGGAAAAAACTCATTAATTTTCTTAAAGCTAACATAGATTGTTTCGCTTGGTCCCATATTGACATGACAGGGATCCCGCTAGAGGTAACCACTCATAAGCTGAGTTTGAACCCAAAGTTCCATCCGGTTAAGCAGAAAAGGAGGCCGTAATCTGAGGTCAAACATGCATTCATCAAGGACGAGGTATCTAAGCTCCTTAAAATAGGATCCATTCGGGAGGTTAAGTACCCGGACTAGTTAGCTAACGTAGTAGTAGTGCCTAAAAAAGGGAATAAGCTAAGAATGTGTGTAGATTACAAAGATCTAAACAAGGCATACCCCAATGATTCTTTTCTTTTGCCTAACATCGATCGGATGATCGATGCAACGGCCGGGCATGAGATACTCAGTTTTCTCGATGCCTATTCCGGGTACAACCAAATTTGGATGGTCCTGGGTGACCAAGAAAAAACTTCTTTTATCACTAAATTCGGCACCTACTGTTATAATATAATGCCATTCGGATTAAAAAATGCTGGTACCACCTATCAACGCTTAGTAAACCGGATGTTCAAAGAATAGATAGGGAAATCAATGAAAGTTTATATTGATAACATGTTAGTCAAGTCCTTGCGAATAGAGGATCATTTGAAACATTTACAGGAGACCTTCAACATATTGAAAAAATACAATATGGAGCTGAACCCGGAGAAGTGCATATTCGGAGTCGGATCGGGAAAATTTCTCGGGTTCATGGTGTCCAATCGAGGGATCGAGATCAACCCCGTCAAAATCAAAGCCATAGAAGATATCACTGTGGTGGACAACGTCAAGGCCGTTCAAAGGCTAACCGAGCGTATAGCCACCCTAGGCCGGTTCATATCAAGGTCTTCGAACAAAATCCATCTGTTCTTATCGCTGTTAAAGAAGAAGAATAACTTTTTATGGACCCCAAAATGCCAACAAGCTTTGGAAGAACTCAAACGGTACCTATCGAGTCGACCCATGTTGCATACTTCGAAGGCGGACGAACAGTTATACCTTTACTTGGCGGTTTCCGAGATAGCGGTAAGTGGAGTCTTGATCAGGGAAGATAGATGTACGCAATATCCTATTTACTATATCAGTAGAACTCTAGGCAGGCCGAAACAAGGTATCCTCACCTGAAACAATTGGCGCTCGCTTTGCTAAGCGCCTCCAGAAAGTTAAAATCGTACTTTCAATGCCACCCCATATGTGTCGTAACCTCTTACCAACTGAGGAACATCATACACAAACCCGAGATTTCGGGCCTGTTGGCCAAATGGGCTGTCGCAATTAGCTGGTACGATATCAAGTATCGACCCCGAACCGCCATAAAATCTAAGATTTTGGCAAACTTCGTGGCCGACTTTACACCGTCCTTAATACCCGAAGTTGAGAGGGAACTACTGTTGACCTCGAGGACCACCTCAGGGATCTGGACCCTTTTTACGAATAGTGCCTCAAATACAAAGGGGTCCGGGCTCGGCATCGTATTAAAACTACCTACAAGAAATATTATTAGGCGATCTATTCGAACTGTGAAATTGACTAGCAATGAGGTCGTGTGTGAGGCCATGATTGCGGATATAGCATTGGCTAAAAGCCTTGGGGCTGAGGTGATCGAAACCAAGTGTGACTCCCTCCTTGTGGTAAACCAAGTTAATGGGATGTTCAAAGTAAAAGAAGAACGGATGCGAAGGTACTTGGAAAAATTACAGGTAACACTGCATCAATTTAGGGAATAGACCCTGTAGCACGTACCTCAAGATCAGAACAGCTAGGCCGATGCTCTGGCTAACTTGGGGTCGTCGGTCGACGCTGATGAATTTAGTTTAGGAACAGTGGTGCAGCTTATGAAATCTAAGGTAGAAGAAGGCGACGCCCATGTAAACTCAACGAGTTTAACTTGGGATTGGAGGAACAAGTACATAGACTACTTGAACACCGGAAAGTTACCTTTGGATCCCAAATAATCGAGAGCCATGCATACTAAGGCTACTAGACTTAGCTTGGTCGAAGGGACGTTATTCAGGAGAACCTTCGACGGCCCGCTAGCCAGATGCTTGGGACCGGGAGAGACTGAATACGCCTTGAGAGAAGTCCACTAAGGCACTTGCGGGAATCATTCGGGGGCAGAGTATTTAGTACGGAAATTAATCAGGGATGGCAATTACTGGACTGAGATGGAGAAAGATACAAACGACTTCGTATGAAAATGCGACGACTGATAGAGACATGCTCTGATGATCCATCAACCGGGAGAACTACTCCACTCGGTCTTGTCCTTGTGGCCGTTTATGAAGTGGGGAATGGATATCGTCGGTCCCCTACCGTGGGCACCCGATAAGGCTTAATTCATACTATTCATGACTGATTATTTTTTCAAATGGGTTGAAGCTCAAGCGTTCGAAAGAGTCCGGAAGAAGGAAGTCATTGACTTCATTTAGGACTACATAATATGTTGATTCGGGATACCGGCCGAGGTTGTTCGGTATAATAGAAAATAATTCATCGGCAACAAGGTGAATAAACTTTTTGAAGACCACAAGATCAAAAAGCTATTATCAACACCTTATCAACCTAGTAGAAACGGGCAGGCAGAATCAACAAAAAAGACCATACATCAAAACCTAAAAAAAAGGTTGGCCGACGCCAAAGAAAAATGGAAGAAAATCTTGTCGGCATACCGTGCAACCTCGAAATCTAGTACCGGAGCCACCTCGTTCTCGTTGGTCTATGGGGCTAAATCCTTAATACCAATTGAAGTGGAAGAACCAAGCCTCAGGATCCAATATTCGACAGAAGAGTCAAACGGCGAGGCCATGATCACGAGCCTAAAACTATTGGATGAAAGGAAGGAGGCTGCCTTGATCCGGTTAGCCGCCCAGAAACAGCAAATAGAAAGATATTACAATCAAAGAGCCAACCTTCGACACTTTTAGATCGGGGACTTGGTGTTGAGGAAGGTAGCATTACACACCCTGAACCCGATCGAGGGGAAGCTGAGACCGAACTGGAAAGGACCATATCGAGTTGTCGGAATAACCGTCAAAGGCTCGTACAAACTCGAAGCAGGAAACGGTGTGAAACTACCAAACAACTGGAACGTGGCACACCTAAGGTGGTACTACTGCTAAGGTACGAAATCAGTTACTCTTTAATCATGTTATGAATCGGACTAACATTTCCAGGTAAACAACCAAGGATGGTTGTGGCTATTAGGTCTAAAAGCATGCGTTGCACTCTTTGTCTCTTGAACCGGTTTTGTCCCAAGATGGATTCTTAGGCAAGGTTTTTAACAAGGCAATAGTAACACGTGATAACTTAGATTCGAATGTCGGTTTTAGACTAGTGTCCATGATCGTTCGCTTCAAGTCAACAGTATTCGAGGTTGAACTTAAGGTCGTTAACAAGGGAAAACAGAAGCTTTGTGCACTAAAAGCTAAGGCTTGGTGGTTAGGATTCATTGTAAGGGCCAAACGGTCATATGAACTGTGCCCACATAGTCCACTCTAGCCATGGCACAAGTTCTTACGCGTTTTTGATCGTGTACCTTACGTACTAAGAAATGAAAGAAACATTCGCTTTGCTATTACGCGTTTTTACTTCTTCAATCGCGTATCCTAGAGCCCATGGGATACCCCTACTCGAGGACGACCGAGCCCATAGGCTACCCTTCTCAGGGACTATCGAGCCCATAAGCTACCTCTACTCAAGGACTATCAAAACCATAGGCTACCCCTACTCGGGGATTGTCGCCCCAAATAAATTCGGACGACCCGGGCTACTGAACCCCCGAGACACTAAATCTATTAGGAAGTGCCCAAATATAAAAAGGCTACGGCCAAAGTAAAAAAATGACTCGGAGACGTTCGAAGCCCATAATCAGAAAGTAAGGCCTTTACAAAAACTCGAAACCTACAAAAAGATTACCCTCGGCAAAAGTATCATCTAAAAACACTTGAGCATCTTGGGAGCCTCCGATCGCACTGAGGTTTCAAATCCAGGAGCAAACAAAGTTGCATCGAAGTCGGGCTTCGCTCGAACTTCCGGAAAATAAATATCCCAGAACTACATTTGATTCAATACTAAGGCACCAAAAACAATACACGAATAAAATATGCTAGAAAAGTAAAAACACGATATTGCTAGAAAGGGAAAATTTTCATATATATATATATATATATATATATATATATATATATATATATATATATTCCAAAATATATTTACAAAGGCCCTATAAAACTGCCCTAACATGAAAAATATATATACATAAGGAAAAACAAAAATTGAAAATGTACTGAGGCATCTATGTCTGGTCTTCAACGGGGCCTGACTCGTCGCCAGAACTATCGGAACCCAGAGCGTTCGGCACCCTCAGGCTCGTAGAGCTCCTTTGCCTCAGTCTCAAGATTCTTAGCTTTCTCGATCTTGGCCGATAGGTCGAAACCTCGGGTGTGGATCTCTTCGGGACATCCGCTTCACGTATTCAGCCTTTGTCTTTAGGCGGGTCTCGGCTGCCTCTGAGACCACTTATCAGCTTTGTCCTTCGCCACCCGGAGTTAATTCTCAACCGATGCCAGCTCTTCCCTCGTAGTTTCCTTCTCCGAAGCCATGGCAGGTTTATCCTGCCCTTCCACCATTCGGCCATGGCCATGGCCTTGACCTCGTTCATCTCGACTCGGACATGGTCGATTAGGTCGATCTTCTGTTGGACCTGCGAGGTTGTTTTGTTAGTCACCGTGACTAGCTCCTCGTTTTTAGCTTCAAAGACCTTTACCTTTTTAACTAGGTCGGCATGTTCCCGCTTCAAGGTTGAGGCCTCCTTCTGAGCTTTGTCCAGCTCAGCCTGGAGGTCTTTAAGGGCCTAGTCTTGTTGCTCACTGAGAAGCATGTACATATCCTTCTTCCATACCTTCTCTTTGAGATCGAACTCGAGCTGGATGATTTCCAAGCGGTACCGGAGGAAGCTCTCATGGTGGAGCAATGAAGCCAGTGAAATAGTGGAATTAGTAAGAGACATCAAAGGAAAACTTAAGTGGGATTCGCAAAGGGAATATGAAAGTATTAAAGCCTTACCCGGTTCAGCGCCTGCTGCGCCTCATTGAAAAGACTTGACGTGCCAACCTCATTCATCTTTGCCTGGTCCTCCTCGATCACGAGGCATCGGGGGTAGCTGGCTATGACTACCAGAGCAGACAGGATCCGATAATCCTCCAAGACTGTGAGAACAACCATTCTCTTGCGCCCAAGGTCTAAGCTCGGCGCGGGAAATTGCTTCACTAATCTTGGGCTCGAACTCGGCCCGCCAGCTCCTGAGGGCACGTCCTTCTTAGGGATCTCCAGGTGACCCATCCCGGAGAAATATTCCAGTGTGGATATGTCCATGCCATCAAAGAAGAAGTGGAGAGGATCATCTGCACCTTGTACTCTTTCACTCGACTTTGTTTTACCCTCTTCGACCTCTTCAAGCATGGACTTGGTATAGGAAGGTGTCTCGATGATATCGATCACACATATCGCCTCCTTCTGAACATGAACGGCTTCTTGGAAGGTCGCAACCTCCATCTTCACTTCGGCCTCTCGAACCGGATCCGGGGAACCTAAGGACTTTCTTTTCCTCTTCTTCTCCGCTTTCACAGCAATCCCAGGATGCCCCAAAATGGAGGGCTCGATGGGTACAAACGTATACTCATCCCCGTCTAGCATCCTAAGTTCAGTGGTCTTAGGTAGACCTATAAAAGAAGAGAAAAAGCTAGAATTATGTAAGTTGGGAAAGTAGTGATAACGGTGCAGAGAAGAACCTCACCATGAGAACGAGCCTCTCATTTGCCCTTCTAAAGTTTGCGCCATGTGCGCTCGGAGTACGGCATTTTCTTGAAGATCCCTTCGATCCACTCCTTAAATCGGGGAATGCATCAGGGACTCGGGAAACAACTGCACAACCATAACTACAAGCAATGAGAGAAAGAATGAAAAGACATTAACACTTAAGGAAGATGACACTTACGAGATGCATTCCACTTCTTGGGGAATGGTAGGAACTCAAGAGGGATCAGGTCTTCGGTTTTCACCCAGACAAACCTACCCTGTTAGCCTCGGTCTCGATCCTTGTCGATGCTTGAGAAGGGGGCCTTGCTTGCCTGGAGAACAAGTTTTATTAGTCCCTCCCAAAAAATTCGGGGACTGTACAGGCAGAGTAGGTGGTCGATGGTGAACCGAGAAAGTTCGTTGTTGCTCACAAAATGGCGTATCAGGATCACGATCCTCCAGAAGGACAGGTGGATTTTCCCGAAACACACCTCGTACCTCTTACAAAAGGCCAGGATTACTGGGTCTACCGGGTCCAACGTGAAGGGGTAAGTGCAAATACTTAAATACTATTTCACGTGGGTAGTAATATCGTTATCATGCCCGGGTACGACCACGTCTTTACCTTCCCAATTACAGTCCTCTCGAACTATGGAAATGATATCTTCAGTATCGAAGCATATATATCTCCATGCTCCCTCGCCTTGGTCTTATTAGACGGAGGCCTTCTCGACTTTGAAATCATTCCCGATGGAGCAACCCCTGGGTATAAAACTCTTGATAGGGGGCTCAGGAGCCACCTCGGGGGCGGTCGCCTCGATGCCCGTGGTCAGGTGGGAAGATGAAGGGGCCGCTTGTTGTGGTACACACTTGGAAGTTTTAGCCATCGTGGATCTGGAAAAACATGAAGGTTTGAAGCAGGCGTACGAAGGTTTGAAGGTTTGAAGGTTAAAGATAAAGGTATGAAGATATGAAGGTTCAAAGAACAATGTATGAAGGTCTAAAGAACTCAAAAGCCGTTAGAATATTCGAAGGAAAAGCTTAGAAACGAAAAGTGAAAAGAAATGAAGAAGGTTGAAGCTTTTATAGGGGAAATTGCAATCATTGTGTGACGTATCACATGCGAAGACAGCCAGCCGATGACCGACATGTGTCCGAAGTCAGAACGACGCGACTAATGCGACGTTTCGATTTTACCCGCCACCTCGGTTATAATGAACGAGGGAAGAAATCGGGGTTCATTTATTCGTTTCCCGTCGTTTCGGCAAACCTACCCTCCAAAAAATGAGGGGACTATCTGTATACGGGTGAAATCAAAAATAATGCATACACCGATTTTTCGGTGAAGAAGACGGAAGGAGGGCACGAACATATGAGGATGAAATCGAGGTTGGGAGCTTTTAGTACCAAGACCCATGAAAGATGAACAGTCGGCTCATCGCTGGGCGTGATAAGGTAACGCTCCCTTGACCCGAAACAATCTCTTAAACCTCGTAGATATAGCAAACGGTTACGCACGACTAACAGAAGGCAGTGATATCTGTACCTAACCGGATATTACGACGCATATCTCGCCCGATGGTTACGGATCGGTAATTAACGAGAAACGGAGATTTTTTACTTTTTTTAGACTTGTTCTAGGGATAAAACTCTCCTACTATATAAAGGGGAAGTTTTTCTTTGATAACACACATTGTAACACGTAAACCAAGATAATACAAATTCAAATTCATGCTTTCTAGCTATTGTAAAGCTCTTATTTTATTGTTATTCTTCATACACAATTAGTTTCGAACCAAGGGTCCGATCGAGAGCAAAATTACTGTCCAACCTAAATACAAGCCAGGCCGTAACATAACAATTTGTTTGATTACTCATTTTATCTCTAACTTGTTTATCTAACAATCTTGATTATTTGTGTTGAATCAATCCACATGTCCTTAAAATCGCGTATAAATTTAATTGTTATTCGTTTATAGCGTAAAAAATTATAAAATATAATTCATTGGGTAAAATGTCACTAAAAAAATCGTTGCGATATATGAATTAAGTTACACTTTTAAATAGAAAGTATATATGGAATAATATGTCTAAATCTATCAGTTTGGTCAGTTATTGTTAGTAAGGAAACAGGACTAATTTTCCATTAAAGACGAGAAAAGGAGAGAAGGATCCAGTCAGCCAGATATTTCTATTCAGGAGAAGATACAAAATGAACAAAATACAGTTGGCTAAGTAAAATGGGCCTATTATATAAACATTGACTCTGATTGGCTATTTGTGTAACAATTTCAAACAAAAACCCTTATTCGATCAAGTTGGGCGCAGGCGCGTGTATGCCTCAACTGGATCAGTATAACATAATTAGGCCACAACATCATGAACTCCAATTAGGGGCGGCAAACGGGCGGGGCGGGGTGGGTCGAATATGGGCAGGTCGAAAACGGGTAATGCATAAAAATGAATAAATTATCCGACCCATATTTAATATGACTTCTTGAATATTATCACTTTTGGGAGACTTCCTAGTCTCCCAGTGAGGAACCCCCAATTTGAAGTTTTACAAATGTAAAAGTTAAACTCATTAGTTATCCATTGGTTATCCATTTTCTAAGTGGATAATATGGGTTTTTATCCATTTTTGATCCGTTTTTAAATAGTTCATTATTCGACCAATTTTTTAATGAATAATATGGGTGGATAACTGCTTTCTTTTAACCATCTTGCCATTACCAACTCCAATTATTGAAGAAAAAAAAAAGTCTAATCTGCCCACACCTTTTCTCACCTTGACTACTTCTGGGTTTAGTAGAAGTCATTTCTCATTTTAAAAATATATCTTTCTGCAAATTATATTTTTGTAAAAATTATTTTGTGGAAAATATTTTTTGTTTTTGGCTGGTGAGAAAATAATAGGTTTTGAAATGAAAATTAATAATAATATCATCAGATTGGAGCTTACTTTTATTTAATTTTTGAGTATTAAAGAATAATAATATTTAGTTTTTAGTTTGGGCAAGAAAATGAAGTTAACAGTTCATAAATCGTGAAGAGCAATGACCTTTGCCATAAGTAAAGAAAATTATTTTCCTCTTTTTGATGAACCGGTAGCAAACATCAGAAGTAACTTCCTCATAAAAAAATCGTAGAATAAATAATTTCCATCGTACCAAAGACAGAAGTGGTTAAACTAGTTATATTACCACCTTTTACGTCTAGTAATACGCAAAAAGAATAGTAGTAACAAAGTTACTGGTAAATGAGGTCTAGTAGGGGTAGTCGACCTATCGTGCAAAACCTTCTAAACATTGGTCAGTTAGAACTTAGAAGCCTACTAAGACAGAAACATTTGCTTTGTCGGCTCAGTAAAATGTCAAATAAAGTTGAATATGGCGTATTTTACAAGCTGTTAGTTACTTGGACTTAAATTCATAATTTAAATTAAATCGTGAACTTAAAGTTATAATTTGTGTAAGCTCTCTCTTTCCCTCAAATGCAGAATTAAAAAAAAAGGAGTTCTTTTTCACAATTTAATCACCTTGTGGGAACATGATTAGGAGAATTAGAAACAACATATAACGATTGAACCGTTATAATTCTCATCCTGCTACTCAAAGTTTATATATATTACTTGATCAATTTAGAAGTCAAGCTAAGAGGCTTCTAATTGACCTTTCTTTGTTGTTAATTTATTCCAACTTTGTGAACGTTACAAGTTTATGTGGGTATATTCTTCCTCTGTTATGCTCATTTAAAAATTTAAAAAAAAAAAAAAAAACACCTCCACTTCAATCTCTTAATGGAAAAAGCAGGCTGATCCATAACAAGATTCAAATATAACCCAACAAGGAAATAAAGGAACTCATCAAAATATATTTAGCCAGCTGCCAGTTACATTATAAGTTTATTAAAAAAATTAAATATAGTGATCCACTTGAAGAATTGATTCCTCCACATGTATTATTGGTGCTGACATGGCAATATACAATTGGATCATAGCTCATCTTAACATTCACTTTTAATTTACTGTATAAGGTCATGGCTATGCTTTTAACCTATAGGCATCAAACCCTACCAAAATTGTTATAGTGTGAGTTGTAAGCCTTAAGGCCAATTGGATTGGTGGTAGACACATCAGAAAGGAAACTGTGGGTCCCATTTTGGCTTTGTGTATTTTCCCATTACAGAAAATAAATGAGCTGGTCAGGGGGTTCTGTCCAAGGCAGGAAATAACTAAATTAGGTTAAATGGAGCATCAAGGGAAAGAAAGCAATTTGGATTTCTGATTAATACAGTACTGTTGAACAACTGTAAAGGATAACAAAATAAAAGGTAAAAGAAGTTTTAAAAAAAAATAAAAGAGAAAAGGATAGTTAGATAGCTTCCTTGAATCTAGGCTTTGTTTACTACTACACTCCTCTATATAAATAGCTCATTCTTCCATTGTTCATAATGTACTTGTAAGCTACACACAAAGATTTATCTCTTCATTAACCAAGAAGAGTGAGGAAATTTTTTTTATTGTGTTCAGAAGAGATGATTCACTTGGCTTTTACATTTGGCCTCCTAGGTATTAAAAAAATACAATATATTTGTTTATCCTTTTTTCATTTTATTAATGGTTACCACCCCCTTTCTATATATGTACGAAACCATCTACTACAAAGCTTGAAACCCTACAAATTAAGTGTTTTCTAAAGGGAGAGTAGACAATGAGAATCGAACTCACACATATTGTGGGTCCAACAATTATAAATTTTATTTTTTTGTCTTACTCTTTTTGTGTTATCGCACGGATTCACTAGTACTCTCTTTAACAGAAATCATCCCGCTTCATTATTTTTTCAGCTTAGAAATATTTGTATTGAAACACATTTCATTGTTTTAGACATTTATTCTTAATTGTCTTGGTTTAATTTGTTATCCACATTCTAATACCTCACTAAGTTTGAATTTCCTTTTTTTTAAATT
This sequence comes from Nicotiana tabacum, assembly GCF_000715075.1. Lineage (NCBI taxonomy): Eukaryota > Viridiplantae > Streptophyta > Magnoliopsida > Solanales > Solanaceae > Nicotiana > Nicotiana tabacum. Next base: position 53,441,485 of record NC_134083.1, read on the forward strand.
TATTTCAGGCAACATTGTCTCCTTCATGGTCTACCTTGCACCAGCGTAAGTATTTTTCCCAAAGCCATGCAATGCATTTTTTTTTTCTTTCTTCAGAAAGGAAAAGGAAATTATGAAGTTAGAGTGTTGAAATGATAAAATTTGGTTGCAGGCCAACGTTTTACAAAATTTACAAGAAGAAATCAACGGAAGGGTTCCAATCAGTTCCTTACGTGGTTGGCTTATTCAGTGCCATGCTTTGGATTTACTATGCATTTCTCAAACCTGATACCACTCTTCTCATTACCATTAACTCTGTTGGCTGTTGCATACAATCTTTCTACATTTGCTTCTTCCTCTTTTACGCCACAAAGAAAGCCAAGGTATTGCAACAAATTTCCAATTCATTTCGTTGGATTTTTTCCTAGATTGAATGTTCAAATATTATTTCAATACTAAGTAAACGTTTTTCTTTTTTTGGTGACACAACGTAGATGGACACAGTGAAGCTGCTTCTTTTGCTGAACTTTTTTGGTCTGGGATTAATCATTTTGTTAACTCAATTTCTTGCAAAAAGCTCCAACCGTGCTCAGATAGTCGGATGGATTTGTCTTATTTTTTCCTTGTGTGTATTCGTTGCACCTTTGGGTATTGTTGTAAGTATATATATATTGCTTCCTCACAATCTTTTTCCTTCCTCTTTTTCGTAACATTGTATACTAGTTTGCATGTATATCGACTATTCAACTTGAATCTTTAATTTTCCTTCATTAGCATTTATATGAATATATTTTGTTTTTGACTGCAGCGACAAGTTATAAAGACCCAAAGTGTGGAGTACATGCCATTTCTCCTATCATTTTTCCTGACATTAAGTGCCGTTATGTGGTTTTTCTATGGTCTACTACGCAAAGATTATAATATTGCTGTAAGTTTAAATAAAAAAAAAAATCATTTCGTTTCTTTTTTAATAAATGTCCTATAATGAATTCTCTTCAATTTGCAAAATAGATTCCAAACGTGCTGGGATTCACCCTCGGAGTGCTACAAATGGTGCTTTACGTGATTTACAAGAACGCGAAGAAGGTCACAAAAGAAATAAAAATAGCGGAAAAAGAAAATACAGTAACAATTGTGGAAGAGCATAAGCTTTCTGAGGACTTATTAAAAGAGCAGATTATTGATGTTGTGAAGTTGAGTGCAATGGTGTGTTCAGAAATAATTCCAATGGTTCCTGAGCTGAATGAAATTAATATGCCTCAACTCAGTGGGATTATTAATGGAGAGAAGATTACGCCAAAGGAAACCATAGAGGCCTCTGTTGAAGTCTGAACCTGCTACTTAATATGACAATGGCTTGTTTAATTAATTATCTAATTAATGTTATTGACCATGTTATGTATTCCAGATATTATTTCATAGCTAGGTTCTCACTAAGTGTAATTTAGGCAGGGCAAAAGCTCTGATTGTGTGTGCCTAAGTTTAATTATGTCTTTATCTTTTGATTAATTCTATTCGATTTGTAGCTAAAATATAACGTATTAATGAATCTTTCAGTTCCAACACAATCCCCTACCTTTTTTGTCAATCTCTAACTGTTAAATTCTTTGTTTTCTATTCCTTCTCTTTCATTACTTTTAAACTGAACAAGGAAGATTAAATGAAAAGATAAAAAATCTTTCGTTTAATTGCATGCAAGTATATATGTGGAAATTAAATGAAAACTACACTTTACGTGTGTGACCATGCAAGAATGGGGTTGAGAGAAAAAGAGAAAATAAAACAAAAATAAAATAAAATAAAATAAAATAAAAAAGACCAAGAACAGAAAAAGACAGAATATGACTCCAAGAAGATGGGAAAGCCCACTCGTGCATTATATGCTTTTGCAATGTTTGCTTAACCTATAGTGGCTTTGAGCAAGTTGCTTCAATTTTTCTCTCAAAAGAAAATGAATTTCCTTATAAAGAATGTTTACAAAATTAATTAAACAAAGAATATATTAGAAAAGGGTAAATTATTCGTATCAAAACAATTTATTTATAAATAAATAGATTAGAAGAATTGTTACAAATCTATACTATATTAAAAGCACGAAGTCCCTTAGCGAAATGTCGTTCGCCTTTTTTATCCTTTAAAAATATATTTTACATTGGATAAAATTGTAAGATAAAAAAACATTCCTAATATTTAGGATTTCTAAATTAAAGAAGTTTTAAAATATATATATAATTTAGTGTTTGATATCTTCTCCTAATAAGGATACAAAATATTAAGACACTAAAAGAATACAAAAAAGTAGGAGGAAAGTTTCTTTTCCAACAATGAAACTCCACGATGTATTTTCTTAAAAGCTTGGTTGTTTAATCCATTTGTTTTTGTTCTTAAACTTTACGATATCATTAGGTTTTAAAATAGTAATTATTGTTGGAAAAAAAATAGGAATTATTAATTTGTGATAAAAAATTAATTTTCAGAATTAATTTACAGAAGTGCCTAATACTTTTTGGTAAAAAAGAAACTAATATTATTATTAAGAGACTTTACAAAATAGAAATTAGTTACAAAATTCATCTTGTAGCTAATAGGATATATTTATAAGTTGTCACTAATTCTGTCACTGAATATGATTGGCGATAAATTTTTATTATTTAGCTGCATAATTGGTCCATCACTAATTTTCTTCTCCTTTTTTCTAAGAAGTCTCGGGGAAAGGTTATTAGGTGGGACATGGCGCAGCTGGAGCTAATTGAGGACATGACCCTAGATAGGAGGGTGTGGAGGTCAAAGATTAGGGTAGAAGATTCGTAGGTAGTCAAGTGTTTCTCTCTGTCTTGCTCAGTTCGCTGCATTAGTGTTAGTATGATATCTTTTATCCATATATGGCTATTACTACCTAGAGTTTGACTGCATTCTTGGATTCGATCTTATTTCATATTGCTGTTATTCCTACTTGTTGCAATTACATGTTCTTTTCAGTCGTTCTCTGGCCGAGGGTCTATCGGAAACAGCCTCTCTGCCCTTCCAGGGGTAAGGGTAAGGCTGCGTACATCTTACCCTCCCCAGACCCTACTTGTGGGAAACTACTGGGTTTGTTGTTGTTGTTGTTTGCAGTTGACATGTCTATAATAAGTACCTAGACGATCATTTTGATACGAAATTAAAATAAAAGAAGGGGATACATAATAGAACACCGATCTTTCAAGATTATCTTGGTTATTTTCACGCTTAGCTAGGTCATTCGCTACTTTTTAACTAAATAGGATAAATATTTATCATTTTCAAGAGCTTATTTTTTAAAATTTTGTTTTCAAGGGCTTATATTTTTTATAATTTTATATATATATAGGGTACATGTGCATCGCGCGTATCCTAAAACTAGTAAATCAAAATAAGGAAGATAAGCATAATATTGTAAACTACAAGAAAAATTAGTATTATAAAGCCAAACTTAAAGGGAAGTCTTTAAAATTAATATAACCTAATAATTAAGTCCCTTTAGTGATTTGTAAAAGTTTATGAATTTAACCGGAAAAAGGTGACAAATGTTAACTTTTGCGACGTACTTTCAAAGATGATACAAATTTTTAACTTTACACAACTTCTGTTGATCTCAAACTGGCAATTAAATTGGCCCGTCATAAATCTTTTCTCTTTTTATTCAGTATTTCACCTTATTAATGTAATACGTCATCATGTTTGAATAAGGACAAAGATCTTAAGCGACAAATCCAACATAACAGCTTAAAAGATGACACAAAAGATGACATGGGGGCTGGGGCAAGAGAGTTGGAGTCATGGCCAAGATTGTAAGGTGAAGTTCCCTTTTTTTGTTAAAAGGTAATTCAAGTTTGGAATTTTTTTCCTTCATATATAATATTTGAAACTTATTTATTAAAATTGTCCTAATTTTATATATTACCCACTCTAAACAAAGATTACTTACAAATTATATACAATCAATTATTAGTATTTTAAATTAGGGGATTTAGTTACACTTTTTTTCTTTTTTCTCTCCTCTCCTCTTTCCCTATTCTCTGTCGCCTCTCTCCATATATAATCTATTATTAGTGCCTTAAATTAGGGAATTCAGTTATACTCTTTTCCTTTTTTTCTCTCCTCTCCTCTTTCCCATAGTGCCTTAACTGTAGTATTTATGTAAAATGAATATGAGAAAAGTATTATTTAAGAATCACTCTTTATATATGGATGATAATGAAAGGAACGAATCACAAATAAAGCCTGCCTTTTCTGAAACAGAGGAAAAGTCGAAAGAATTTATTTTAAATGCTCAGAAATATTATTGTATTCTAAACTATTCCTACGAATTAATGCAAGGGTGCGATCATAATTCATGGTCGTAATAATTTTTATCCACAATAATCATTGCGATTATCGTCTATGTATTTGTATTTGGAGGGTATATATGCCTTCGAAACTATACAAGGAATTTTCAGTGAGCTACCGATGGATTTATTTGGAACCTAAACCAGACAAGTTAAATGCTGAAATATTTTATTTTGATACAAAATTGATACAACTATAACAATATATAAACTAAAAACAGATTTATACGACTAATTATATAGTATACATCTTTTTTATAACTTATCTACAACTTTCATACATCATTTTTACCCGGTTAAATAAAACTACAATATCATATAAGTTAAATACAATTTTCATACAAATTTTATACAATATGTCTTTTGTATGTATTTTGTATATGATTTGTATATATTTTGTATGTGGTGTGTTCTTCTTCCTCTCGAAAATTTCTTTCTTAATACAATTTTGATACATATCAACAACTTGATGTTAAAAGATAGTATTTATAACTTAAATACAAATTTTATACAATGATTCATACATTATATAAATATTTTTTAACTTTCACACAATATCCAAATAAAGAATATATAATTACAACAGAATACAATTTAAATATAATTTACATACAACTCTAATACAATTTCGTAAGTATATTATATGCATGTCGTCGTCGTCTTCTTCTTCTTCTTCTTTAGATTGGAGTTTCAATCTGAATTTCATGCCAAAATTAAATTCAAACAAATAATAGTTTTTGAAAACCCAAATTCAAATTCAAAGCATCAGAGCTTTTTAATGGCTGTCAATGATGGAGAATCAAATACCTTCAAATTTTATTGATTGACAATTTCAATTCGAACACCAACTTTGCAACATGAAAGGAAATTGCTAAGTTAAAACTCTATATTATAACAATTAAAATTCATTGATGAATTTTCTGGGGGGAAAAAGGATGAAAAGCAGAGAAAAATGAAGGAAGAAAATTAGGGAAAGAACAGAGAAGGAGAGAAAGAGAGAGAGAGAGAGAGAGACGGAGAGAGAATGAGGGACAGCAGGGGTAGGGATTCCCTATTCAATTCCTAATATAAAGTGATACTCATTTAAAACTAATTTGTATATAATTGGTAAATTGTATATGCCTATATAATTAAGTTAAAACTTAATTAGGGAGGGTAATAAAGTTTCATATATAGTATGGGAAGGTAAAAATTCCTTCAAGTTTCATTAATTGGCATGAAATACATACTTTCGTTATAGGGGTGTCAAATGGGGGGTTGGGCTGATATTAAGCAGGTCAAAATAGGCTAAGTTAATATATGGGCGGGTCAATGAGCTACCCATAAAGTTGTTTGACTGAAATGGGTTAGGTCAAGATGGACTAATTTTTTAGTATAGCACAACCAGCCCAACTTTTACCAAGCTTTAATTAATGTGCATTATTTTCTTATGAATTGTTTGCTTTTCTTATTTTGTTATGATCATATATAACATATCAAACAAAAAAAATTACTTTAAAGATATTTTAATAAAATTATTCATTGAGCAATTTGCGCTAAAAATCAACCCAACTTTAGATGAGTTGAGATAAATTGGGTCAAGATTGGTTGAATTCAACAAATGGACGGATAATGACATACCCAACCTTGAAGGGATTGGATAAGTCAAATAGGTTTGGACTCAAATTACCACCTCTATTTCGTTATATCCTTTCCGTCACATTTTATGTGAAAGCGTTACATGAACACAGTTTTTGAGATATCAAAAAGGTGAACTTATGCAAGTAAGCCAGATCTATATGCAAAGTATCAAAATTATTATTATTTTAAATAAGTGGTGGTGAGTTTCACGTATCTTTTTATTTTCTCTCAACTTATAAAAGAAGGAATTTTTATATTAAGTGAGCCCCAAAAAATTATGTCACAAGGAAGAAAAATGAGAATGCTACTTAACTTTAAATAGCTCCTAAAAAAAAGGTTTCATTCTTTTTGGAATGGATTAAAAGGAAAGTGTGTCATATAAAATAAAACACCAGGAGCGAGTATCATTTTTGCAAGTTATATTTAAAGCAAGTTATATCATCATTCTATTTTTAATAATGTATCAATAATGGGATTAAGCTTAGTTTTTTACGTATTGTCTCACAAATAAATTACTGTGACAGATCCAGATGATTAAACACAAAATTTTAATATTTACAGACCTTGCAAGTTGCATACATACAAAAATTAGCATCTATGGCAGGCAAAGAAGACATAGGTAAGGGTAATGTTTTTTTTTCCTTTCTATGAAGCCTATTCACTTGTTCTAATCCATCTCACATTTTTGAACAAATTTTTTTCAGAAACACTTAATGGTTTGATATATTTCTCCCTTCAAGCGTTGGCTCGGCAGTCAGATGCCAAAGCCAAAAAAGGCAAAATCCTTAGAGATTGAGATTCCTATGTATAGTGTTCAATGACTAGAAAGCAAGAATAATTCGACTTGAATATGGCCCCACCAAAGCCATATCAATGTCTGATGCTTATATGGTGACAGAGTTAGGGAATGGATATTCTTCAAGTACAATAATGAATGAGCATAACCAATCATGTTGGTCAAATTTTATGTTAGATTTTGCTTTAACAAAGCATGGGGATTAAAAAGCAGTGTGTTTACTACGTACAAAGGACTGCTGATTGAGGTTTATGTAGTGTTGGTGGGTCCATGTTTAATTCGTTAAGGCAAAATGTCTTACGCTTAGAATAGATTAATCTTGTCTTAATTAAAACAATAGTAGTACTATTATAAATGGGGTGTTAATTAACTGTGCAGGTTTCATCAAAGTTGAAGTCATGACCTAATTAATTCGACTAAAGCTTATATCAGGTTAAGAATTTGTTGTGAAATGCGTCATAACACTATATCCATTTTTTTTGTTTTCCACCCGGTGTCCGTTACTCGCATTTGAGCCCGACTATATCCGCGGGGAAGCGTTCCCTATCAAGGATTATCCTTTGGTGGTAACTCTATCCATTTAACTCAAGTCCGAGTCGCGGTTGCATTTTTATCTATTAAAATCAACCCTCTAAGCCTAAACTCAGCACTGAGGTTTGCCCTGCCTAACCGGGATTTGAGTGGCTCTAATATTATCTGTAACAGCTCAGCCCGTTAGTGATATTGTCCGTCCTGGGCCTAGGCCCTCACGAGTTTAAAACGCGTCACTAAGGTCTAAGGCTTGTTAACTTATATACTCAGAATCCCTCTTGTGTTTTGCCGATCCGGGACTCTGTCTAAAGTTTGGGGTGTTACACTAAATGTGTTAAATAGATAAGATATCATTTTTGAATGACCAAAAGCAAGTTTGAATCGAGATATCATTTTTGAATGACCTAAAGCAAGTTTGAATCGATAACACATTATTCTATATTTCAGTTCCTCGTTTACTTTTCTTTCGTGGTTCGTGTAATACGTTCTTTTTGTGATTCACCAGGCCGCAATCAAAAACTAGACCAGATTATCTTCATTAATTTGTGCTGTGGAAAGATAACGCCTAATCTTTACCGAAAATGTGGCAGAAAGAGCAATATTAGAGTAGCCCCATATTTGAAACAACATATAGAGGATAGCGTATTCCACCATCAAGAATCCAACTAATTGAATTTGAATCGGATCACAGCTTTCAAGTTGCACTATCTCTCACCTTTTTGACTTTGAAATTATTCCTTCCACGAGTACTCTTTCTCATAATAGGTTTACATATCTGGATTAACTTCTTACCTTGCCTCTAATCTACACCTACTTTTAATTTTTATCCTTTCCAACTTTGTTATACTTAATCATGTGATCTACACGTTGAGTAATTCCTCAAATATTGAAGGAGAGAGTACTTCGATCGCAAGAATTACTTTAAACAAGAAGTAATGGAATATCTATGCAGAGTAAGGGTAATTCTAGAACAATTAATGTTAAAGGGTAAAGCTGGAGAAAAATATCTCTTTTGATTTTTAAAATAATAAATATTTGAAAATAACTATTTTTAGTACATATGATAACTGATGAATGGGAATGGAGGGAATAGTTATTAATGTAAATTCGTGGCAAGTATGACCTGTAAGAGAAAAAATAACTTTTATTTTTTCTCTATTTCTGAGTCTCCCAAGATCTCGTATTAAAAGTGGAGGGGAAGAACAAAAACAACGTCAAAATTAAAGAGCTAATGATTTAAAATTTTAAATTCTTATAAGTTAAGAAGGTTTCTATAATGAAAAAACAATGTGGAAAGACTGTCATAAAATAAAAACTGAGGGAGTACTAATTTTTTGATAGAACAAGGAACATGCAAAATAATGAAATAATGAAATATATGCACACTAACGTAACCTTTTTTACTTTGAAACTATTCCTTCCACGAGTCTTTCTCCTAATAGGTTTACATCTCTGGATTAACTTTTTACCCTTGCCTCTCAAGTCTCATCTCTACCTACTTTAGTTTTCATCCTTTCCAACTTTTGTTAATACTTAATCATGAGATCTACACGTTGAGTAATTCCTGAAATATTGAAGGAGAGACTATTTCACAAGATTTACTTGAAACAAGTAATGGAATGTTATAAAATTTATGAGTGAGAGTAAGGACGGGGAAAGAGAGATGCTCATAAGTGCTCTAAGAGAAGAGTGGACTTTGAGCAAGGTAACGTTTAATAATCGTGGAATTTGATATTTGTAGTAATTAAATATTAATAGTAGTACTTTTTTCTTAAATATATAGGTGTTATGCCAATTTGAATAAACCGGGATTAATCGATACTCATAGTGAGTATCAAAATCTCTTGTATTTAATTAACTTAACAACTAGAACCATTTATGAATATTCAAAGCTAATCATGAACACTGCAAAGATAAAAACAAATGATAAAAATTCAGCATAAATATGTCTCGTTTATTTTTATTAAAATTAAGATGTATGAATCTGAATTCATAAACTTGTCTTTGTTTAAAAGTTAATAAATATATAATTCAAATAAAATACTAATTAATCTAATACTATATCAATAAAATACCATTAAGGTTTGAAGTGGTTATAAAAAGAGAAAATTGAACTTGCATTAAGCAGATGCAAACAAATTGCATTATAAGATATTATCATGTAATTGTAACTAGTTGGAGAGTCAATCAATTTTTACTCTACTACATTTTTCTCTGAAGTATTCATTAACAATTGTTATTTTTGGAGTAATAATTCTGTAAGCACTTTCTAAATATGCCTATTTTACTTCAAAAAATATTGAAGAATTAACATCTAAATTCATACAAAAAAGTAGGTATTTTTATCCTTACTAGTTTTAAGGTACGCGCTTTGCGCGTGTACCCATATCAATAAATATATAATTTTTAAAAAATTACGTAAATATTATTAGATAATTTATTTGAGTTATATAAAATTATAAAATAAAATTTAAAAAAATAAAAATTATAAATATTATTCTTATTTAGCTAGCTCAATTAGAAAAGATATCATACTACAAAAGTTTTCAGATTCCTGATTTATTATTTAAAGAGGACTTATATTGGAATTTCAAAATTAAAAATTAAATCTTTTGGTCTTTTAGAAATTTAGGATGAAAACATTGGTACCATACCTCTTAAAATTTGACAGTGACTATGTAAATTTTAAAGAATAACTAATTTTGAATAATATTTTACAACCTAACGTAATATATAAAACAATATAGCGAAACATTGTCACATGTTGGACTGAATGCAAGAAAGAAAAAATATAAAATGATAACTCATTTATAATACATTTTGTCCTCTACTATTTCATTCTTCTTACTTAGAATTCACATTATTATCAATTAGACTCTTAATTTTATATTATAATTGATTTTTTAATTATTTTCACCGTTAATTCCCTTTGTACCAAAATTAATTTATGTTCCTTAAGAGTTTTATCAACTTGATAAACAAATTTACTTATATGATGAATTTGAAAAATAATTAAATTGAACCTTTTTGTTAATTAGTAAATTAAAAGACTTAATTACTTGTTCTCAATATTTTTTAAAAAAACTTACTTTTTGTTAATTCAAATACTTAATATTTGCTCATCCTAATTTTTAAACATTAACTATAATTATAACTTTGTTCAATAAAAATGTACTTTCAAATAGTTAAAAGAATCATTACTATGTCAATTTTAAAGTGCTAAATATGAGGATTTTCTACCTATTATAAGGAAAATTTAGTAAATAAAATTTTACTTAATTTTAAAGTCCTGAAAATTAGAAAAATAACAAAATTATAAATTTATCTAACGTAAAATCTATTTTTAAAGAGTAAAAGTATCATTTTAAAATATTTTTTGAATTTTATATTGAATTAAATGGTATGATAATTGTGGATATTAAATGTCACGACCCAAAACTTAGCCTGTCGTGATGGCGCCTAACGTGGTACTAGGCAAGCCAATACCTCAAAACATTTCCAACACTTTTTAATGAAAATGAAATAACACGTGTTTAAATAAATTAAACTCATATAACTGGATAGAAAGTCAATAACTCAATACGAAAGTTCCCAAAACTAGGGTGTCACTAAGTACATGAGCATCTACATAAAGATATAGTCTGGTACACCGTCTAGAAAATAAAACTAAAATAAATAAAATGAAAGATAAGGGATGAGAGTCAAGGTTTGCGAACGCCAAACAGCAACCTCGATGGTCTCCGAAGGTCCAGACTCCGCAACTCAGCAACCGCCGTGACCGGAAGCACCTGGATCTGCACACGAGGTGCAGGATGTAGCGTGAGTACAACCAACTCAGTAAGTAACAAGACTAACTATTGGACTGAAAGTAGTGACGAGCTAAGCAGGAACAGTTCAATATAGAATTAACAGTACAGAAATGCATGCATGTTTTCAAGTTCTAGAGATAAACTCAATACAGGTAAAATAGATCAACTCTGAATAATATGAGGGATATGACATTTCTATATCTGCATGCCACTGTACATGTTGTGTGTAGTACACTACAATGGAAGCCTCGCGTACTCAGACTCTTAGAGTACTCAATCACTCAATACAGTACGGGGCAGGTCTAGCCCAAGGAAGATCCATTACTCAATATAAATGTATAGGGCAACTCCATACCCAGGGAACTCCATCCCAAATATAAATATATAGGGCAACTCCATGCCTAGAAAAATCTATCCCAAATATAGTATCAACTACGCTCACTGTGGGGATGCACACTTCGGAGGGGCTCCTTCAGCCCAAGCGCTATAATAAGCCAGATCCAGCCATAAGTAAATAAAAATATGTTGCGGCGTGCAGCTCGATCCCTAAATTATCGCTCACAATCAGTCCCTCGTCCTCACTCAGTCATTAATCTCTCCAGTCTCTCGGGCTCACAACGCTCATACTAAGCATCCCTAATCAATAATACGAGATGTAACAATGTACAAAACAGAGACTGAGATATGATATGAATCATGAATACGATTGAGTACATGACTGCAATTAAACAATTAACTCAACAGCAAGGAACGATTATTGTTGGTCCCAATAGTACCAGCATATAGCCTAAAAATAATTTCTAGCATAAATTACAGCTCAAGTGCTCTAACGCATGGAGTACGGTAAAAGTGTTCAGTTAAGGTAGCTACATAATTCCATGAAATTGACAAATTCACATTTTACACGATGCACACCCACATGCCCGTCACCTAGCATGCGTGTTACCTCAATATCAATCGCATAACACGTAATTCAGGATTTCATACCCTCATAACCAAGTTTAGAAATGTTACTTACCTCAAGCTATGCAAATCCCTACTCCGACAAGCCCTTGCCTCGCGAAACGGCCTCCAAATGCCTCGAATCTAATCACAAATAGTTCGATACAATCAACACGAGCTAAAGGAATCAATTCCATAAGAAAATACTAAGTTCTTAATCAAAAGTCAAAAATCAACTCAAAAGTCAGCCCCCGGGACCATGTCTTGGAATCTAATAAAAGTCACAAAATCCGAAAGCCCATTCAACCACGAGTCCAACCATACCAAATTTACCAAACTCCAACACCAAATCGACACCCAAATCCCTAATTTAAACTCTCCAAATCTCTACCTTCAACTCCTAAAATTACACCTCAAAACCACATAATTTAGGTGGAAAAATCGATGGGGAAATATAAATATTGAGTAAATTTAATCATAAGTGACTCACAAGAAACCCCTCGAAAATTCTCTCAAAAATAGCCTAATCCCGAGCTTGGAATGTTCAAAAATGAAGAAAATCTCGGAACCCTCATTTTTAATACATTGCTCAGCCTTTTCGCTTTTGCGAGTCACTTAACCGCACCTGCGGTTCCGCTTCTGCGGACATGCCCTAAGGCTCCCTTCGCTTATGTGGTCCTGCCTCCGCACCTGTGCAATCGCAAATGCGGAATTTCCATCGTACTTGCGCAACCTCCCCCACTGGCCAACTCCACTTATGCGCTCATGATGTCGCATTTGCGATCACGCAGGTGCGGAAATTGCCTCGCACCTGCGACCACTGCACACCTCCATCCTAGGTCGTTTTTGCGCTTCCCAGCCCACACATGCGAGCTCGCACCTGCAACCAAAGCTCCGCAGGTGCAATTACACCATAGAGCTTCAGCTACAACACCTCTATTAACTCCAAACTTGAGCCGAAAATCACCCGAACTCCACCCGAGGCCCCCGGGACCTCAACCAAATATACCAACAAGTCCTAAAACATCCTATGAACTTAATCGAGCCTTCAAATCACATCAAACAAAGCTAAAATCACAAATCACACCCAAATTCAAGCCTATTGAAAGTAAGGAATCCCAACTTCTACAAACGATGTCGAAACCTATCAAATTATGTCTGATTGACCTCAAATTTTGCACACAAGTCACAAATGATACCATGGACCTATTCCAACTCCCGGAACCCCAATCCGAGCTCGGTAACCACAAGATCCACTCTCGGTCAAACTTCCAAATTTCCAACTTTCGCCATTTCAAGCCTAATTCAACTACGGACCTCCAAATCATAATCCGGACACACTTCTAAGTCCAAAATTACCTAACGGAGCTAACGGAACCATAAAAACTCTATTTCGGAGTTGTTTGCACACAAGTCAATATCCAGTCAAGTATTTTAACTTAAGCGTTCAACCTTGAGACTAAGTGTCTCAATTAATTCTGAAATCTCTCCGGACCCGAACCAACTACCCCGAAAATTCACATAGCAATTATAAAGTATAAAATGAGCAGTAAATTGGGGAATGGGGTTACAACTCTCAAAACGACTAGCCAGATTGTTACATTAAAATAATTGAAAAAGTCTCAACAATGCCCTTAACCTCTCAGAAATGACTCAAAATTGCCCCTCATCAACGTTTTGGTCCAAAAATGCCACTAACGTTTCTTTAGTATCAAAATTACTTCTTGAACTAACGTTTGGCTTATTGGATGTGTGGGGCTTTTTTAAAATTCAGGTGGCACTGTCCAATTCATTAACATTGAGGAATAAAATTAATTAGACCCAACCCACAAATCCGACCCACATATTCTGATACCCATAAATCCAATATCCTTTCTTCATCTTCATCTTCCTTTCTTCTTCATTAGAAAGACATCACTATGGCTGATATGAATTAAACCAAATTAGCAAGAATCATATCCAAGTGAACCTTATATGATAATGAAAAAAGTTTTAAGTGATCTTTCTCAAAAAGCGGAAAAAAATAGATCGACCTCGTTAATTATCATCTCTTACAAAAGAAAGTCTATTATCCAGAATAGAATTTGAAGCATAAGCTCTGTAAAACAAGTGCAGTATGTTTCTTCTTTTTTTATGCTTCTTTAATTAATTAGCTAGTATGATAATCTGAGATGCTTTACTTGTGCATTCAATGTCAGCGAAGTAGAAGGCGTTGCTTGATCTATATAAGAAATTGAGCTGCTCCAACACCAAAGATGGGATGATTCAGAATGGCCATCATAAAGCAAATATCTTTTAACCTTAAGTTGTTGTCCCTCGCTTCTACCCATAAAATTTTATGCTAATTGCCTAATAGCAACTGTTACTGATTTTCATAGGAAGAACTCTTACTGGCACTTTTCAAGAACTATTAGGAGGAAAATATGGTTATCAGAATATGTGGGTCGAGTTTATGTGTTGGGTCTATTAATTTTATTCCTCAATGTTAACCAATTGGACAGTGCTACGTGAATTTTTTTTAAAAAAGCCCCACACATCCTATAAGTCAAACATTAGTTCAAGGGCGCAATTTTGATACCAAAGAAAATGTTAGTGGCGTTTGTGAGCCAAAAGGTGAATGAGGGGCGTTCTTGAGCCATTTCTGATAGGTTAAGGGCATTTTTGAGCCTTTTCCGTAAAATAATTTATATCTAATCATAAAATTTATTAGAATGTGTATTTAAATTATAGTACATAAAATTTATAGATTTGATTAAAAGGCAATATACATACTATTATGTAACCTAAGGATCAATATACTTTTCCATAAAAAGTTTTTCTTTATTTTCTTTTTTCTTTTTCCTAAGATAATTAAATTTTATAAAATTAATTGGTTTTAATTCTATTACCGATTATAAATTTTTAATTAAGAAAGAGAACAGGAGAAGTACGACTTTCATTATAGCTTTCTACTTAGTTTTTCTTTATAAATATTTTTCACTAAGATTATTAAATAATATAGAATTAAGATATTAGCATATTCAGTATTTAAAAATTAATTTTCATATCCTAATATTAATGGAAATTATCATATATCTAATATTTGCTTCTTATAATTGTTTAGATATTCACCACTAATAAATTTATTCTAATCTAATTTAGTATAAGATAATTAATTAAAACTAATGGAAAAAAAAAAAAGAAATAGACAAAACCTAACGTGTGTATGGAGAAAACGTAATATATATATTAATATAGTAACATTCTTTTATTAATTGAAAAGGTTATGTTTAGGACTTCTTACTTAGTTCAAATAAGGAATAATTTAATAAGTAAATCGTAGTAGTTGATTTTAAAGTATTAAATATTAAAAAAATTAACTTAAATTATAATTTTATCCAATATAAAATTTTATTTAAGAAATCCCAATAAACATCTAGAAGCACGATACTTAACAGGCGAAGGAATTTAAACATATACAAAGGTTGAAAATAAACAGAGTTTAACAATATATTATGATAGATGACAAAATAGATTCATATAAACAAATATTAGTTATGAGAAAGCAAAAGGCAACAGCTGAAGGTGAACTTCCATTAGCAATTATTGAAAAGTTAGAACTCATACTCCTTAAAAAAAATTATATATATATATATATAAAGAAACTCTACTTAATGACTTCGATAATTTTGGTCGAGTTGGTAGAATTTTGCATTATAACTGTTTATAAAAACTTAATTATTAATTTCAATAAGGACAAATAAGAAAGTGGTTCAAATCACTTTTAATACCTTAGTATCCAAACGAATCAACAAGTATTTTGTTGGACGTTGTGATCTCAAATAAGGAAGCAATTATTAATTAAAATTTAGTTGATTTCAAGGTCTTAAATATTAGCAGCACTAGTCATCATACCTTCTATATCATCTATCAAGTATATACTGTCACACCTCCTTTTTTCCGAGGAATAGGGGAGTTTTTCCAATTTAAGTGACATTAGTCCAAATGAGATTATTTATTTAATTAGAGTCGCCACTTGGGATAATTATTATGGTGTCCCAAGTCACCGGTTTATTTTAAAATTCCAAATCGAGAAAATTGACTATGTTTTAAGTCCGCGAAACCAAAAGACAAAGTAAGAAATTCTGTTAACCTGGGAGAAGGTATGAGGCACTCCCGGATTCCGTGGTTTTAACACGGTTGCTTTTAATCATACCTGGCTTAATTAATTATTTAATTACTCATTTTTAGAACTTATGTACATTTTGCCTTTTACCGCTTTTAATTATGGCATTATGGATTTATCTTTGAAACCGATTACATGTGCGTAAATCTATTTTGTTCAGTGCGCTAAAATTATGTCACGCGTACACACAATTCATCACGCTTTATTAATTGTTAAGATTATTCGGTCAAAGTCGCGCGAATGCATACCTTGATTTATTTTTAGGATCAATAATCATGTTACGCGAACGTATACATAATCACGATAGTAAATTAAATACATGCCTAAAGCATTCTAGGAATATTCACAAGTCGATTAATTTTCCTAGAGCTTGTTTGAGATTAATGTGATATCATGACTCATGGAGAGGAAATTATTTGGAAGTCAAGAAATATTTTAGCTATTCAATATTGATAAGTTATTCACACTAAGAGATGTTTACAACCTACTAATCTATCTTTGGAACTAGGCTAAAATCGTTGGGCTTAGCAGATTAAGCTTGTCTGGCCCATATGCTTTTAAAACCAAGCAGACATTCTTAAGGTAAAAAGAAAAATCTGATTTTTATACTTATAATTGGCATCCAACGGCCCAACTAATAATTTATGTGCTTAAAATATTCCTAATAGCTAAAAACGATTTTCCTTCACACAAGTCAGTAGCTACAATTTAAAAACTACAAATTCATTAGTAAAATAATGCATGAATCTTTAAACAAATTAACAAAAGACTTAAAATTACTATATTTTCACCAAAAGTTTCCATCCTTCTCTTCCAACAATCAACCAATGAAGGATCAATTATGCTAAACAAAGCAAGATATATAGATTAACCAGTAAGTCTACGAGCACTTTAACTAGGTGGCATCCAAATCAAATTAAATTAAATTAAACCACAAGATTTCAGAATATTCATCAAGGCAAAACATTGAATTACAATAATCAAATATCAATTAAACTAAATATCACTCATCGGAAGCATCGTCAGAATCATATTATCAAAATCGAACTTGAAACTTAGAGGAATATCAAGTAAGAATTGGACCTTTATTGATTACGTCCCAACTTTAAAGTTTTTGCAACTCAACAAACGGACCTAACACCCACGACCACGATCGGAAAACAGTGACGGCAAACTCAAACTCGACTCTCTTTGTGGTGGTTAAAGGTATGATTGGCGTTGGTTTTTGGACTGATTTACAGCTGAATTTGAGCTATGTTGTTTCACGTTTTTGGAGCTGATTTTACAGCGTTCTCGAGGCTGTGTTGTTGCATTTTTTGAACTGGAAATTCCAGCTGGTTTTTGGCGATATTTGGGCGATTTTAAGGAAGGTTTAGAGGTGGCTTCGGAAGGAGAATATGGTGGCTGTTTGGACTGGTTCTTAGTTGGTTTCGGGCTTGGTTTCAGGTGTAAAAGGGTACTATTTCCATGGAATTTAGGTGGTGTACGGATGGTGGCTAAGTAGCAACCATGGAGAAAAAAATTGTGGGTCTATTCTTGTGAAAAAGAAAGTAAAGCAGAAGCCGAAAAAGCTCTTCGCCCAAAAAAAGAAGGAATCTGTTCGGGTTCTCTTTCTCTCTGTTTCTCCTCCTTTAATGAACCATGGGTAGCAAGAACAAAGGAAAATGTGTGAAGAAATAGTGTGGTACCCACCCAACAATGAAAAGGGCTACTCTAAAATTACAAGATCGTCCCTCTAAAATGGAGAATCAATTCAAAAATAAAAAGGTAAAGGAATTTTGTCCACTTGTTATGTGAGTGCAAGTGAGGATTTGTTAAAATATGATAAAAATGGAATCTTCTTCTTATCTTTTCTATTCATTTTATTTATTAAAGATAGAAGATTTGCAAAAAGTAACATCTAAAATAATTGACCATAAAACAGTATAACTAACTATAATTTTTTTTAAATTGTTTCACAAAACTAAACTTCCTAATATTAAATAAAACCAAGAAAAAATATATTTTTCTATTTCTTTTGAAAAATCATCCTGCCAAGAATGGGAAAGAAGAAATTAAAATCCTAATTGCCATGTGATTATTTTTTGCCGATTTTAATTTTTACCTAAAATAAGATAACTAAAAGTAACTAAATAAAATACCAATTAGCTAGAATAAATATTTTTGTAGTTTTTATTTAAAGGAAAAATAAAGCAAAAAGTTCAAAAGTAGTCAAAATGGCAATATTATACCTAAAATAAATATTTAAGCACTAAAATGTATAAAGTTTCAGGGAGGGTCAAAAATTACATGTCTACAACTGCCCCTCTTTGTCTAGAAACATGAAGAGTTTTCAGACAAAGAACAAACTAGACAAGTTTTTTCACCCGACCATTATTTAAAAGGGAACCGAAGTAAAAGAAGGAGAGTGCGACCGAGTCCTGGTTTTGGACATCCTACATATCTCGGGTTATAAGAGAATCAGGTTACATGTAGTTCAAAGAAAATGATGCAATGATGAGTTGGAGAGTCGAGTGAGGTTCCGTCGAAGCTCAAGTCCATGGTCCTACTATTACATCAGAATCAAAAAGAAACCAAACAAGCATATCAACTATGAGTTACAAGATTTCTATCTATAAGTCTTCTGAATCTTGATATTGAATCTTGAATGGAGAATCATACAGACTTTTGATTTGAACCTTGATTCTTGCTAGCTGCAGGTGCTAGTTCATTCTTCTACGGCTTCTTCTGATCAAAACAAAAAATGTAAAGCTCGTAACTTCAGTCATGTCTTGAGCAATCCATATCCTTTCCATGTGCTTCTACATTCGGATTCACTTCCTTTCCTTTTTTTTTGTTTATTCTGGATTGAGAATTCTTCTTTTGATCATCTCGAACCATGTGCCTCGAGGTAAAACCTGCTCAGACATCAAAACAAACAAACGAACGAAATTTTTCTGCCCCAACTTGCACTAGAAAAATTTCGTGAGTTATTGTAACAAAATTCTAAACTACTTCTTTATTGAAAGCAATAAAAGGTCGGGAATGATGTACCCCGAAAAAAATAGAGACTAGGGAATGGAGACCCTATGTCTAAAATGAAAGAAACTAGGGAGTGGAGACCCTATATTGGAAAAACGACTAGGGATTGGTGTACCCTGATACTGGTAAGAAAATGTAACCAGGGGTTGATACCTTATATTATGGAAAAAGAATATAATCAGGGGTTGGTACCCTGTATTACTGAAAAGAATGTAGCCATGGGATGGCGTCCTGTATTACTAAAAGGAAATATAATCAGAGGTTGGTACCATGTATTACTCAAAAGAATGTAGTCATGGGATGGCGTCCTGTATTAATGAAAGAAAATGTAACCAGGGGATGGCACCCTGTATTATGGAAAGAAAATGTAACCAGGGGATGGCACCATGTATTGCGAAAAAAAATGTAATCAGGGGATGGTACCCTGTATTACTGAAATAAAAATGAATACCCTAGGCGAAAAGTTTCTACCTAGGTTAAACTGCGAAAAGCAAGCCTGGGCGAAGAGTACTTCTACCCGGAACTATGAGCTGGATCCCCCTAGGCGAAAAGGTTCTACCTGGGTTGAGCTACGTAAAACAACCTGAGCGAAGAGTACTTCTACCCGGAACTATGAGCTGGATCCCCCTAGGCGAAAAGGTTCTACCTGGGTTAAGCTA
Source organism: Nicotiana tabacum (assembly GCF_000715075.1). Lineage (NCBI taxonomy): Eukaryota > Viridiplantae > Streptophyta > Magnoliopsida > Solanales > Solanaceae > Nicotiana > Nicotiana tabacum. Next base: position 53,461,353 of record NC_134083.1, read on the forward strand.
TGAAAAATAACCTGAGCGAAGAGTACTTCTACCCGGAACTATGAGCTGGATCCCCCTAGGCGAAAAGGTTCTACCTGGGTTAAGCTACGAAAAACAGTCTGGGCGAAGAATACTTCTATCCGAAACTATGAGCTCGATCCCCCTAGGCGAAAGGGTTCTACCTGGGTTAAGCTTCGAAAAACAGCCTGGGCGAAGAGTACTACTACCCGGAACTATGAGCTGAATCCCCTTAGGCGAAAAAGTTCTACCTAGTTTAAGCTACGAAAAATAGCCTGGGCGAAAAGTACTTTTACCTAGAACTATGGGTTGGATCCCCCTAGGCAAAAAAGTTCTACCTGGGTTAAGCTACATAAAACAACCTGGGCGAAGAGTACTTCTACCCGAAATTATGAGTTGGATCCCCCTAGGCGAAAAGGTTCTACCTGAGTTAAGCTACGAAAAATAAGCCTGGGCGAAGAGTACTTTTACCCGGAACTATGAGCTGGATCCCCCTAGGCGAAAAGGTTATACCTGGGTTAAGCTATGTAAAATGTCTTGAGCGAAGAGTACTTTTACCAGAAATTATTAGTTGGATCCCCCTAGGCGAAAAGATTCTACCTGGGTTAAGCTACAAAAATGAGAGGTATGAACAGTAGTGATGCATGCTAAAAATAAAGGAAAGTGGAGATTTTGAGGAAACTTACCTTTGGTGACATTCGTCTTTTAGGAGTCGCCATTCTGCACTGCTTTGTTCCTACTGCAAACGAAGAAAAATTGTGAGTTTTAAAAGTGGTGGTCGGTTTGTGGCCTTGATGTCTTTGGCAGCTTGGCTTTGTGCCCATCTTCTTTTGATGATGATTTCAACCTGCCACTAGATGTTTCGTGAATACGACTTGCATTTCTGGCCCCGGAGAGCCTTTGACTTTTCAAACTTTTACATGACGGTTGGTCGCGTGGAACTTAACCTTTTCAACTTTATTTTGCCTTTGTAGCATTTTACTTTCGACTTCTTTCCTCCAAAACTTTCAATTTCAGAGCATTGGGAACTTTTGGCTTTTCAAACTTTGCCAAAATGGTTAGCCACGTGGGACTTAACCTATTCAACTTCATTTTGCCTTGTAGGCACTTTCAATTTAATTTCCTTCTTTCGAGAGTTTTTTATTTCAAAGCATCAGCCACCATGGCCAATCGGGGTTTACTTGATGCCCCTGCCAAGGCTGGGTGCCTCTTGAATATTAGCTTGTATCAAACGAAAACCCTGTAAATCAGTCTTGCTATCCCTTCTTTGCCTTAGTTTTGGAACAGAGTTAGACCGAAAGGGATTCAAAGAATAACAAACTATGGAATGGACAATGAATTTAGACAAGAGATATCCCTTTCGGGAGAAGGAAAGAAGGACTTATCTGGAGTATATGCGGACTTTAATGAATATGACATTCCTTTTGGACTGGATGCCCGATCTGTGTCCACTGTATGACTCTCAGAAATTCATCACAACGTTTGCCTTGAAACCGAGAAACCTTGCCTAGGACTGTGTCAATGCCAATGGGTATGAGGATACGCTTTTCGATCGGTAGAGCCCTTTGCGGGTTTTCACCAACTGACCTTTCTCATTTCTCTTCTCGCCATCGCCTTATAGTGCTCTTTGCGAGTTTTCACTAACAAGACTCTCATTTTAGTTTCTTTACTCACCATCACCTTGCAGTGCCCATGGGGGTTTTCACCAATAAGACTCTCTTATTTTGTTGTATCAGATCCAAGTGACTGTATCCTCCAATTCTTGAACATTCTCGTTGATTGATCGGAAGGACTTGAAAAGGATTTGGATAAAAAGGATTTGGATTGAGTTACAACTTTGGAACCTTTCAGGCGAAACCATCGCCGAACCATTGTAACATCTGCCCCAGTTTTAACTTTTAGGGAAATGTGAATTTTTGTTTTGGTGTGACTGAACCCTAGAGAGAAGTTGCCTACGTATCCTTTCGGAATCAAGTCAAACGTAGTTCAATGTAACATGAATTATTTTTTTGTCTTTCTGCCTGTTTTGTTTTCTTTCTCTTTCCTTTTCCTTTTTTTTTCTTTCTTATTTTTTTTTCAATAACTCCTTCAGGTTCCAAAGAGGGTAATCAAAGAAAGGTAACCGGCTCAAAGAGTTGGCAAAAAGGGTTAATGGTGTTTGAATAGCGAGAATGAAAGCATTCGTCATCCCAATCAAAGAGTATTAAAGCTGCGTGAAGGGTCAAATATAGTACTTTTTTGACTGCATCAATTTGTAGCCAATTTCCTTTAGCTTCTTCATGATGCGAGAGGATACATCTCAGAACGAGTTGCCCCACTTCAAATTTTCTGGGCCGCAGTTTCTTGTTGTAGGCACTAGCCATTCTTTGTTGGTACAACTATTCGTGACAAACTGCGGCCAATCGCTTTCCATCAATCAGTGTCAATTATTCCAATCGATTCTTGACCCAATCTTTATCGTCAATCTCGGCTTCAACAATGATCCGAAGAGAGGGAATTGCAATTTCTTCTGATTTCATTCGAACTTGGCCTAGGCCTACTGTTCCAATTCTTTATTTAGTTTCTCACAAGCCTTATCTTCAACACATTCTGTTTCTTGATTCATTATTTCGAGGTCTGACGGCATTTTAGGATCTAGGCATGAAATCCGCAAGCATGTCATGTCATTAAAATCTATATTAACAGAACTGAAAAGAGAATAAGAAAGGTAACAAGATTAAGAAAAAAGATTTGATTTTTTTGTTTTTTTTATATTTTTTTTTAAAAAGATAGAACGGTTTACATCATAAAGTAAGACAATAAAAGTAAAACGTCCGCATTACACCCTGAAATAATCAGGACGCAGAAAAGATAGCAAGACCGGCTACCGAGACTCCCATCTGACAGAGAACTTTTCAGGTTTGGCGCCCGTTTTTAGGTTTCTCTTCTGCCGCGGAAATGGCTACTGTGGCTTTTAGGGCTGAATCAAAATTTTCATCTTCACAGATCATTCCGACTACTGGCCCATTGGTGTGAGTAGGCCCATTGGCCCATTGTTCATCATATTAGGGGACTCTTCATCCCTAAGCACTATTGCCTTGACCTCTATGAGGTCTTCCACTGCTCTCTTAAGAATCCAACAGTCTTCTGTATCATGTCCCACTCCTCCAGAGTGGTATTCACATCTAGCATTAGCCCGGTCCGCCGGTTCGGGGCTACTAGTTGCAGTAAACCTAGCCTGACTAGCTTTTTAGAACAAGGTCGAGTATGATTCACCAACAGGGGTGAATTGATTCCTTCTTGGGAGGCTTTCCTTTTTTTCTATTTTTTTTTTGAATTTTTTTTTTCATACTTTGATTTCTTTTTTCTTTCTCTTTTTGTTGTTTTTCGCTCGTTATTTGTCTTTGTTATTTTTTTTTATTGTCACTATTTTCTTTCTTGTTCACTTAATGTTTTTCTTCTTTTTTTTCCGGTTTATTTTTTCACTCAATTTGTTTATAGCTATGATCGATCCGATGGGGATTGCCAACGTATCATGACGTCGCATGAATCAGATCATTACGTAGTTCAGGGAAGATCAAGAATAAAGGAAATAAATTAACTCTTTTTTTTGGATTTTGAATTTTTTTTAAATTTCCAAAAGAAACACTTATAATGAAGAAAGAAAATATTTTTAGAATTTAATTAATTTATTTTGAGAATTTTTGAAAAGAAAGACTTCTAAAGAAGAAGGAAATTATTTTTTGTTTGAATTTCAATTTATTTTTTTATTTATTCCGGAGAAAGACTTCTAAAGAAAAAATATTTTTGGATTTTGATTTGATTTTCTTTTTCAAATGAAAGACTTCTAAAAAAAAGAAAATATTTTTTGTTTTAATTTTTTTTTATTTGGGATTTTCTAAAGAAAGAATTAAAGGAATATATATTTTTTGGATTTTTTAAAATTGGGGCCGGAACCGATAAGATTTGTCTACGTGTCTCACATCCAGTGAGAGTCAGACCCGCGTAGTTCGGTCGGTTTTGTCACAATAGGGAAAACATGATTTTTTTGACTCATTTTGAAATGACTTTTCTTTTTCTCTTTTTTTTTTCAAACTTTCGGCAGAGTTTCTAGATTTTTCAAATACCAAAATTTTTGGAAACCATATGAATTTTCTCTCTCCTACTTCTCACTTCTGCTTTTCTCAATTTTCTATATTTATTCTAGCAGTCGGTCAACATGCAAATTAGATCAAACAAAATGCACAAATAGCACGTAGGATGCATCATGATGGTCTTTTATTTTTGGATACACATGTCCTAGACGGACTCAACTCCTGTGTTGAGTCCCCAAAGTCAAATGCACGTGATGCAAACAAACGTTCCTACTAGGGATCCATCATGAAGCTATGTTATTCTAGGTTTAAAATAAATTCTAGGGGGGTATTTTAGACCTGGCTTACCCAAGCGGACAACTCGAGCCGAGGTGGGGGCAATGTACCGGGAGCACGAAAGACTACCCGGCCTAGTTACTGATCCAGCCTCGTTCTATTTGGGATGACCTCTAATAGAATAGTGGGCCACGCGCACATGTGCACCATAAATTCAGAAGACTCAGAAGGGAGGCGTAAGAAGGCAGTTTATATAGTTCAAATAATATCAAAGCGGTAAATGAGCGACAATTAGCACATTAGGCCCACAAACACAATAATATCAACAATCAAGAAAGCCAAGTATAGATCACATTACAAGCTCGAATTCTGAACCCTGAACCAGAGATTCTGGGTTCGTTCCCCAGCAGAGTCGCCAGAGCTGTCACACCTCTTTTTTCCCGAGGGATAGGGGAGTTTTTCCAATTTAAGTGACATTAATCGAAATGAGATTATTTATTTAATTAGAGTCGCCACTTGAGTAATTATTATGGTGTCCCAAGTCACCGGTTTATTTTAAAATTCTAAATCAAGGAAATTGACTATGTTTTAAGTCCGCAAAATCAGAAGACAGGGTAAGGAATTCTGTTAACCTGGGAGAAGGTATGAGGCACTCCCGGATTCCGTGGTTTTAACACGATTGCTTTTAATCATACCTGGCTTAATTAATTATTTAATTCCTCATTTTTAGAACCTATGTACATTTTGCTTTTTACCGCTTTTAATTATGGCGTTATGGATTTATCTTTGAAACCGATTACATGTGCGTAAATCTGTTTTGTTCAGTGCGCTAAAATTATGTCACGCGTACTTGTACACAATTCATCACGCTTTATTAATTGTTAAGATTATTCGGCCAAAATCGCGCGAACGCATACCTTGATTTATTTTTGGGATCAATAATTATGTTACGCGAACGTATACATAATCACGATAGTAAAATAAAAGCATGCCTAAAGCATTCTAAGAATATTCACAAGTCGATTAATTTTGCTAGAGTTTGTTTGAGATTAATGTGATATCATGACTTATGGAGAGGAAATTATTTGAAAGTCAAGAAATATTTTAGTTATTCAATGTATTGACAAGTTATTCACACTTAGAAATGTTTACAACCTACTAATCTATCTTTGGAACTAGGCTAAAATCGTTGGGCTTACAAATGCATAAATTTTTTACATTATCAGGTTAAGCTTACTTACAATAAATAACTCATTGTAGCAAACATAAGGCGGTAATTAACCTGAAAATTAGTGGACTAACCTATTACTTCGCAGATAATGTGAAATTTTTTTTACAACTTTCGTTTATATGACTTAAGTCCTTAGAAACTTACGGGTACTTCCTCCAATAAGGTGCCTTGTGTTAGAATTAACTTGATCGGATATTTCAAATAACTTGACTAACATTATGCCAGATTTCTAATTGAATAATTATCCAATGGGGTTCTAGAATTAAATTTCTCTAATTTTAACAGCTTATCAAAAATATTGGCTACCGATAAATACAGGGGGTCCTCTTATAATTTACCTGATACATTGAATCATATTTCATTAGCATTAGGCTACCTGATTTATGAAGTTCGAATAGGGTACTTCTTCTTCCTTTAGGCCGGCTAATATTAGTAGTTGATCAGGATTTTTAGCAGCTAGATAGCCCCTTGGGACTTGTTATGATTTATTTGATACATTTAACATTAGGTTTCCTGATTGATTTTTACTATAAGCATCTAATTTCATTCTGCCGTCCCTGTAAATATAGGCAAATTGCGGAACAGCTTTGAAAATCAACAATATTGGTTTAGCTTGATCAAGAAAAAATGGGGAATTGTCAAACATCAAAGCTTTTCTGTAAATAAAGAATAGAAAATGATCATTTCTACTTTACCATCTCAAGCTTTAAAGTGACGGATGTAAAAGGTAACTCAACCTTTAGATAGGAAGAACATACCCTTGATCATACATTTCTTGTATGTTTGAAAATATTTCGAAAATTTAATAAAAGCACCAAGCATCATCATAAGTCATAATTAATGGAAGTTAATAGCATACAATGGAGCAAAAATTCATTATATAAAATGCTGCATCACATAAAAAGAATAGGTCTCGAATACAACAACAACAACATCCCAGTGTACTTTCATAAGTGAGGTCTAGGGAGGGTAGGATGTAGGCAGCCTTACCCCTACTCTAGAAGGGCAGAGAGACTGTTTTCGGAAGACCCTCGGCTAAAGAAAGGATGAAAGATGCACTGATACCAAGTAATAACAATACAGGATATTTATAAAACTAAAACAAAGATAGCAAAGGAGAAGATGAAAGAAGTACTGATCACAAGTAATAACAGTGCAAGATATAAAGTGATATGAAACTAAAGAGATATTGATGGAAAGTACTAACAATACATGATATGTGGAAATAGCAAACTAAGGCTAATAGGGATACCAGACTAACACTAATACTATTGAACTAAGAAAGACAAAGGAAAATGCTCAACTACATACTAACCTTCTACCTTAATTCTCAACCTCCACACCCTCCTATCAAGGGTTATGTCCTCGGTAAGCTCAAGTTGTGCCATGTCCCGCCTAATCACCTCTCCCCAAGACTTCTTTGGCCTACCTCTACCCTTCCTCTTACCCCCCAAGGCCAACCTCTCACACCTCCTGACCGTGGCATCTGTGTTTCTCCTCTTAACATGCCCGAATCATCTCAACCTCGCCTCTCGCATCTTTTCCTCTACAGGGGCCACTCTCACCTTGTCCCCAATAACTTTATTCCTAATTTTATCTAACCTCGTGTGCCCACGCATCCATCTCAATATCCTCATCTCCGCTACTTTCATCTGGTGGACATAGGAGTTCTTGACTGGCCACACTCTAGCCCATACAACATAATCGGTCTAACCACTACGTTGTAGAACTTACCTTTAAGTCCCAACGGCACATTCTTATCGCACAAAATACTAGAAGCGAGCCTCCACTTCATCCACCCTGCTATGATACGATGTGTGGCATCCTCATCAATCTCCCCATCACTCTGAATCACAGATCCAAGGTACTTGAAACTCTCTCTCCTGTGAATGACTTGCGTACCAAGCCTCACATCCCCGTCCTCTTCCTAGGTAACACCATTGAACTTGCACTCCAAGTATTCGGTCTTGGTCCTACTCAACTTGAAACCTTTAGATAAAAGGGTATGTCTCCAGACCTCCAGCCTTTCGTTAACACCCCACGCGTCTCATCAATAAGAACAATGTCATCTGCAAATAACATGCATCAAGGTACCTCCCCTTTAATGTGCCGCGTCAATGCATCCATTGTCAGGGAAAATAAAAATGGACTAAGTGATTATCCCTGATGCAACCCCATCTCAACCGGGAATCATTCAGAGTCTCCTCTTGTTGTCCTTACCCGTGTCTTAGCTCTATCATACATGTCCTGGATCACACGAATATACGCTAATGGCACTCCTTTGGCCTCCAAACATCTCCATAGAACCTCTCTCGGAATTTTGTCATAAGCTTTCTCCAGGTAATAGGTCTCGAATAAGGAAAAAAAGAAAAAACTAGAAGTAGTATATATACCTGCTGCAGAGAGACAATTGTTTGTTTTTAGTTTTCACCCATCATTTTCTTCTATGGAAAGGATTAAAATAAACATAAAAAAGAAGATTTCTCTTTTACAAATATATTTACAATCACTTAAAAGTAATATACACTACAAGAAAAATAGTTTTTAGCGAGGGGAAATTCAGTCGTTAAAAGTCCATATCCAGTCGATAATGACCGGAGAAAATCCGATCGTCATCAGTCGTTAAAAGTTAACGACCGGATTCCATCCCGATCGTTAAAGATCTTTTAGCGGCAGCAAGAAAAATCCGTCGTTGCAACTCCTTTTTAACGGCCAGTTTGCCTTTCGTTAATTGTATGTCATTTTCACAAATAACACTTTTAACGGCCAAGTTTTCCGTCGTTGATATGTGAGTTTAATATTATTTTTTGGTAATTCCCAAATAGTAATCATTATTGCATATGTTTTCACACATATATAGAAGAACACATACAAAATACTCAATAATTATATTAAATATCATTGTAAATTATAAAGAACAAAAAATCACATAAAATAGTGGTCGCTAAAGATTAAATTTATTGGTATTAATACCCATACAATCTTGTTTTGCAATCTAAATTTCTGATTTTTCACTGAAATCGGGTGTGAGCTATTTCTTCTGTCACATTGAGTCAACTCACTAGGGTTTTCTTATCCATTGTGTTCAATTTCTTATCAAAATATTCTCAAACATGTTGGGAAGTCGTGCAACGGAAAAGGTTGTACCCAGTACCTATCCAAAATTTAGGGGATATCCATCCCATATTCCAAAGTTAGGGGTCCAGAGTGAAAATTACCGAAGACAAATATTAAGAAAAAAAGAGGCTTAGGTGATATGGTACATGCATTAATTATTCACTGCTTTTGCAGTCCACTTAGTACTTAGCATCTCTAAATCGTACTTGCTTATGGCCTTGATCGGGTAAAGGTTAGACAATTGGGGGAAATTCCATAAGCTTTTTGCACTTATTTCGTATTTTTGTCTTAAAAATCACAGTAAATGAAAGAGAAAGTAGGATTGTAAAATCAGCGAGATGTCTGGCTGGGAATAGGGATTATCAAGCTAGCATACTACCTCAAAAAATATCATTCGAACTTTTCAAAAGCAATGCTTTGGTGATGTTAGCCTGAAATTACTCAAATACACTTACTCTTTCACTAAGGGAATAAAAGCACGGAAGGAACATCGTCATAAACAGTCTTGTGTCCGTTGATTCATAAATAAACTTATAATCAACAAACATAGGAGTATTGAACTTCTTTTTTGAAAGGAAAAAAAAAAAGCAAAACCAAACAAAACATACAGATGGAAAATATAGAACTATGAAAGTAAGAATAAGCATTATTTCCAGATAATGCAATTTTGAGTTGACTATGGTTAAGCAAGCTGACTATACTAGAGTTAAGTTAAAGGGGTAGAGTTAGTTGTTAAGAAGTTAGTTAGATGGTAAATGTTAGTTAGGAAGGTTGTTAATATTGTAGTTGTATATATAATCACTGTACTCTCATTAAAATGAATAGAAGATTTTATTTTCTCAGTTTCATAGAGTCGGTGGCTTCATTCTCTTTTCTCCTCTCTTCTTCACGGCCATAATTGCTCAGCTGTAACAAAGCCGTGACCGACATTGTCATGGCTGCTAACATGGTATCAGAGCCTATGCTCTCGATCTAGATCGCTCGTCAGCTCACCAGTATTCGATTAGTTACTATGCTTCTCTCCCGGAGTATTGAAGTGTCTGAAAGTGATCCAAATCGAAACTAGGGTTTGAGATTTGAGCGAAGTTTAAAATCTGCTGCTACTCTGTTGTTGTAATGGCGATTAAGGATAATTCTTCACCATTTGAAGCTCAACACGCTCGTGCTACTGGTACAAGTACCTCCACTGCTGGAACCACAAGTTTTCCTGTCATTGACCACAACCATCCACTGTACCTTCAACCAACTGATACTCCAGGTCGCTCCATTATTTATCTCCAATTGAATGGATAAGATAATTATGCATTGTGGAGTCATGCTATGAGAGTTGGTTTACTAGGAAAAAAAATTAGGTTTTGTTGATGGTCGCTTTCCTAAGTCTAGGTTTGAACCTGCTCTTCATGATCTCTGAGAGAAGGTGAATATTGTGGTATTATCATGGATTATGAACTCTGTTAGGCCTGATCTTCTGAGCAGTGTTCTGTATGCTTCTGATGCACACAAAGTGTGGGAAGACTTGAAGGAGAGATTCGACAAGGTTAATGGATTCAGAGTATTATACCTACATAAAGAAATTCATACCCTCACACAGGGCACCATGATTGTGACTGATTACTTCACTAAGTTGAAGGATTTGTGGGATGAATTTGATACACTTATGCCATGTCCTGACTGCCCCAGCCCATAGTCTAAGAAGCATGCATAGCACTTTGAATATCACAGACTTCTGCAATTCCTTATGGGCCTGAATGAGTCATACTCACAAGCTAGAAGTCAGATCATGATGATGATTCCTATTCCCAGTATCAATAAAGCATAATCAATGCTTGTTGATCAGGACAGTCAAAGGAATCTAGCCAATTTCACTCAGGCAGTGCAAGTTACTGAGAGTTTAGATATCACTGCACTCTACAGCAACAAAGTGACTAACAACACAAGGATCCAATTTAAACCAGCTGGTAATTACAGACAAAAGAAAAGTCAAGTTCAATGTGAATATTGTCACTTCAAGGGACATACAAAGGAAAACTACTACAAGTTGATTGGGTATCCACCAGATTTCAAGTACAAAAGAAAAGGTGCTAGTCCTGGCATCTACTCAAATTATGCCAGTGATACAGCTTATCCAACAGGAGAAGGTTGTAATGCAGTAGGTTGTTGTCAACAACAAGGTGTTAATCAATAATGCAAAGGTGAGATTAGTCTGTCTCAGCCATCACAGTTTAGAGGAGGTTATTCATATTTCACTTAGCCTCAACAAGCACCAGACAAGATATTTGTACCCTTCTTCACTCAGGAGCAATACCAACAGATTGTGCACTTGCTTAACAACGGAACTGAGGAAGGAGCCTCTAGCAAAGCTTCATCTGTAGGTATTCTGATATCCTTACTGTCTGAGTATGTTAATCACAACTGGATAGTAGACACAGGTGCATCAAATCATATGACAACAAATCTACAGATATTAAATAACTATCAACAGATTCCTACATCACAAAGAAGCAAAGTTCACTTACCTACAAGAACCACTGTCCTAGTGTCTCATAAAGGGAATTCTACTATACTTAAGGATCAGGATATCAGTAATGTGATTTACATACCTAACTTTAAGTACAACCTCTTGTCTGTCTCTCAGCTCACCAAGGAACTACAATGCTTAGTAGCTTTCTTTCCTGATTTCTGTGTCTTTCAGAACCTCTATAATGGTCAGGTGATGGGGAATGGTAAGGAAGATCATGGGCTCTATCTGCTGAAAGGAAGGCTTCCTATGAAGAATAAGTCTCTACAACTAATAATAAATGTGCACATATAGCTACTAGCACTTGTATAAGTACCGAAACTCCTCATTTGTGGCATATGAGGTTAGGTCATGCACATGTTGATGTAATAAAGAAACACAAGTCTCTTAGTTCCTTGAAAAATGTAACACATTGCACTGTGTGTCCATTAGCAAAGCAATCAAAATTACCTTTTCAGCTAAGTAATACTAATTCTAAGTATGTGTTTGATCTATTGCATTGGGACATATGGGGACCCTATAGAGTTCCCACATATGATGGAAAGAAATACTTTGTTACTGTTGTAGATGACTACACTAGATACACATAGGTGTTCCTCATTCATTCTAAGTCTGACACTATTGTGGTTTTGAGAGACTTCTTAACTAAAACACAAAATGTGTTTTCCACTACTGTTAAGGTACTCAGAACAGATAATGGTAGTGAATTCTGCAGTAATGAATTTCAACAACTATTGCCAGGTCTTGGCATTTCCCATCAAACTTCATGTATTTACACCCCTCAACAGAATGGAGTAGTTGAGAGGAAGCATAGAACCATTCTGGAGATGGCTAGATCTTTTAGATTTCAAGCTGCAGTTCCCTTGAAGTTCTGGGGTGAATGCATAAGTATTGTTGTGTACCTCATCAACAGACTACCTTCTAGAGTCATTCACAACAAGTCTCCCTTTGAAATGCTTTATTTGCATCCACCTTCCTTGTCACATATTAAGGTCTTTGGATCTCTCTGATATGCAACCAGTCCAAAGGAGCATGACAAATTTGCTGCTAGAGCCATACTAGTTGTAATGATGGGGTATTCATCCACTCATAAGGGGTACAAACTGTACTCACTAAACACTAAGTCTTTCTTTGTTAGCAGTAATGTCATATTCCAGGAGCAGATATTCCCGTTCAAGCATATGAAGGATATAGGCACTCCTCTATTTCCAGTTCTTAACTTGTTGTCTTCTAATAACAGTGTTCCCTATGAAGTGGTGTCATCTGGTGCTCCCTCTAGTTCACCACCTAGGGAGTCTGCCCAGTACCATATGTGGCACCACCTGAGGAGGCCAGTAGTCCTCATGAGGAGTCCTATATCACTAAGCCAATACCAACAAATGCAGGCGATGGGAGCACAACTGAGCACACATCTGAACCAACTAATGATCATCCTCTTAGAATATCTGGCAGGATAGGAAGATCACCTCTTTGGTTCCAAGATTATGTAACCAGTTCAAAACAAATGCAATCTTGCCACTATCCCTTGTCTTCCTATGTCACATATAACAACATCACAAACTCATACTACCATTATCTCATAGTGTATTCTTCTACCACTGAACCTAAGTGTAACGACCCAACTTGTTATTTTAAGAATTTACGTCCCATTTAGTGACTTAAGGTCTCGATCAGCTTCGAAATATGTATTATGACCCGCGGGTATGGTCTAGTTTGATTTACTAAAGATTCGAAATTAAATTAAAAAAACAATCCTTAATTTGAAGCTTAAATGGAAAGAGTTGACCGGAGAGTTGACTTGTGAGCAAAAGACTCCAGAATGAAATTTTGATGGTGTCAATAGCTCCGTATGGTGATTTTGGACTTAGGAGCGTGTTCGGAAAATTAGTTGGAGGTCCGTAGTGGAATTAAGCTTGAAATGTCGAAAGTTGAATTTTTGGGAAGTTTGACCGGGGGGTTGACTTTTTGATATCGAGGTCGGAATCCAATTCTGGAAATTTGAATAGGTCTGTTATGTCATTTATGACTTGTATGAAAAATTTAAAGTTATTCCGGATTGATTTGATGTGTTTCGCCACAAGTTATAGAATTTGAAAGTTCAAAGTTCATAGATTTTGATTTGAGGTGCAATTCATCATTTCGATGTTGTTTAATGTGATTTGAGGCTTCGAGCAGGTTCGTGTTATGTTATGGGGCAGGTTGGTATGATTGGATGGGGTCCCGAGGGGCTCGGGGTGTATTTCAGGGTGGTTTTGGACCAAATTGGAGTTGTTTGGACTGTTGTTGCTGAAGTCTGGTTTCCTTCTTTGCGAACGCGAAGGGAGTCCCCCGTTCGCGAAGAGGAATTTGAGGGACTGATGGTTTGGCCTTCACGAACGCGAAGTTGTGGACGCGAACGTGAAGAAGGAGCAGGGCAAGCCTTCGCGAACGCGGCCCAGGCAACGTGAATGCGAAGAAGAAAGGAAGATTGGGGCCTGGGGTCGTTTGGCCTTCGCGAACGCAAAGCATGGAACTCGAACACGAAGGAGTCGGTCAGGTGGCCATCGCGAATACGACGAGGAGTTCGCGAACGCGAAGAGGAAATGATGGGGCAGAAACAGTTGGCCTTCGCGAACGCGACGAGGGGGTCGCGAACGCGATGAAGGATTTGAGGCAGTTGGGTTTTGGCCTTCGCGAACACTAAGCAATGGTCGCGAACGCGAAGAAGTCCTATCTGGGTAGAATTAAAAGTCCCAAAAGCGGGGGTTTGAGTTCATAACTCAAAATCTAATTGGGAGCTCGGTAGAAGGCGATTTTTGGAGAGATTTTTGCGTGGGTGTATGGGGTAAGTGATTCTTATCCAGTTTTGATTAATTTCCATGATTATGTCTTTGAATCCATCATTTAATTCAGATTTAATGGAGGAAAATCAAGATTTTTGTAAAATCTTTCAAAACCGAAAATTTAAGATTTGGAGGTTGAGTTGTTATTGGAATTCGATAAAATTGGTATGGTTGAACTCGTATCGGAATGGGTGTTCGGATTACATAAAAATTATGTCGGGTTCCAAGGGGCGGGTCCCGCGTTGACTTTTGTTGACTTTTTAGAATAAATTATTTAGTCGACGTATTATTATCTGGAATTGTTTACGATGAATTTTAATGAAGTGATACAATTAATTTGGATAGATTTAAGCTGTCCGGAGGTCAATTCAAGCAAGAAGGCTGTTTTGGAATATCGGCCTAACTTCAAAAAGGTAAGTGTCTTGCTTAACCTCGAGTGGGGGAATTACCCCTTAGGCATTGAGTCTTATGTGCCATTTGTGAAATGTGAAAAGACGTGTATGCGAGGTGACGAGTACGTACTCGGCTTATAGGTGTAAATTTTATTGAGTTAAAGTCCTGAGCATATTGTGTGTTAAATTGGATAATTGTTGGTATATATTTAATCATCTAATTGTTGTGCCTAAATCTTTGCTGTTGTTGAATCTATCGTTATATGACAATTTGATGTGATTGTCACTTGATTATTTATGTAATTCCGTGAATTTGTTGGTTTGATAATTATTGGAATTTAATTTTATTATGTATTTTTTCTCTGCAGATAATTAATTAAATGAGCTTAAGAAGAGGTGTTTATATAATTTTTGAAAATTTAAATTTAATGAAGACTTTGCTTTATGTTGAGTAATTTCTATCTCTATTGATTTTTTTTGGGTGTTGTACACATTGTGTGGAGCTTTTGGCTCTTTGTTGTGAAATTAATTGACTTAGTTGTAGCTTTGGAATTTGGTTGTGGCCATTGGACAAATGGTGATATGAATTGATTTTGTTATGTTATTGTGATAATTTTTCGTGTAAATTGTTGTGTTGTGTGAGTTGTTATTTTGGGGAGATAAGGATGGCATTTCACCATTGATATTATGTGGTTATAAGGGTGGCATTTCACTGTTGTGGCTATTGGTATTGTCTGGGGGGAGCGATAAGAGTGGCTATAGGAGTGATAAGGGTGGTAATAGGAACGATAAGGGTGGCTATTGTCAGGGACGATATGTGATGGTGTGGGGTTGTGGTGTTGATAATATTCATGTGATGTTGTGATTTTCTTGTTTTATTTTTATACAGTGTGCAATTTGTCTTGTTGTTGGTAAATTGATAACAATCTGATTTATGTTGAAATTGAGAGCATGTGACTATGGCCAGGCGGATTATAAAATGAAATGTGGGCACGAGGTGCCATGAGTAAATAATGAGGTTATTTGGCACGTGAATTGTCCGTGCAGTTGAGATATGAAATGTGAGCACGAGGTGCTGTGATGAAATGATAATGATATTTGGCACGTGAGTTGTCCGTGCAGTTGTAATATGAAATGAGGGCACGAGGTGCCGGGGAAATATGATGATTTAATTATGGGCACGAGGTGCCGTGGAAACATGAAAAATGGGCTGAGACCCGTGTTTACGAAAAATATGAAAATGGGCTGAGACCCGTATTTTTATGATTTTGAAATGAGGTGTCACATGGTGACTTTTAATTGAAAGAATTATATTCAAAATATTTATTTGGAAGGATTTGTATTCAAAAAGAATTATATGAAAGATATTTATTTAAGGAAATTATATTTGAAGATATTTATTGAAAGAATTTTATATTCGAAAGATGTTTATTTGAGGAAATTATATTTGAAAGAGTTTTATTCGTAAGAATTATGTGTGAAAGATATTTAATTGAAGAACTTGATTTAACCGGGTGTAACTGTATTTATCAATTATTGAGCGATATTAATGGTGATTTTATTGTCTTACTGTGCACATCACTGGTTGTTTTATGTTGCCCTTATTGTTATTTGTTTCCTATTATTTTGTATATTTTATTGCATAGGTTATTAGACTAGTGAGTGTCTTGACTGTACCTCGTCTCTACTCCACTGAGGTTAGTCTTGATACTTACTGGGTACCGACCGTGGTGTACTCATACTACACTTCTGCACATTTTTGTGCAGAGCCGGGTATTGGAGACATCGGACTTGAGCAGAGTTAAAGCGGGATCGTAAGGATTCAAGGTAGAGTTGCTTAGTCGCCGCTGTCCCTTGGAGTCTTTTTACTTTATTGTACTGTTAATTTGTAATCAAACAGTATTGTACATTCGGTCCTCGTGATCATTTCATGTATTCAGTTAGAGTTCGTGACTCAGTACTACCAGTCTTGGGAGGTTGTATATTGTAATTATTTCCGTTGTTAGTTTCAAAAAAAAAATAGCTTCAAAATGTAATTGAAATCGGCTTACCTAGTCTTAGAGACTAGGTGCCATCACGACGCCTGCGGTGGGATTTTGGGTCGTGACAAGTTGGTATCATAGCTCTAGGTTCATATGTTCTACGAGTCACGAACGAGTCTAGTAGAGTCTTGCGTATCGGTGCGAAAACATCTGTACTTATCTTCGAGAGGCTACAGAACTGTTAGGAAATTTTCATTTCTTTCATTCCTGTCGTGTGAAATTTGTTGAATTTGGAATTTGAACCTTTCTATCTTCTTTCTTTCACAGATGGTGAGGACACGTGCTACTGGGTTACCTGAGCAGGCATCCGCACATACTGCTAGGGCTGCAAGAGACCGGGGCCAAGGTAGAGGCCGAGGTAGAGGTCGAGGAAGGGCACGTGTTGCGACTAGAGCACCTATCAGAACAACAGTTAAGGAGCCACTAGTAGCTCTAGTTGGGGTACAGGTACCAGAAGCACCTGTTGTTACCCCCGGACTTCAAGAGACCTTAGCTCAGTTCCTGAGTATGTTTGGTACATTAACTCAGGCGGGATTGATCTCTGTCGCACCAAATATTTCGCAGATTAGGGGAGTAGCTCAGACTCCTACCACAACTCCAGAGCAGTAGGTTCATGTTGGTCAGGTTCCGGGTGTAGTACCGGTACAACCTGTTATTCTGGTTCGGCCTGAGGTCAGGCCCGAGGCATCAGAAGAAGAACAAAAGAAACTTGAAAGGTTTATGAAATATGATCCACCAACTTTCAGTGGCACAACTACAGAGGATGCCCAAGGATTTCTGAAAAATTGTCACTGTCTTCTCCGTACCATAGGTATTGTGGAAGTGAGCGGAGTTGCCTTTAATATATTTCAATTGTCAGGCGCAGGGTATCGGTGGTGGCAAATCTATGAAGAAGGTAGACCAGACGATGCAACACCACCAATTTGGGCTCAATTTTAGAAAATGTTATTGAAAGAGTTTGTTCCCCAGACTCTTAGAGATGCGTGGCACACAGAGTTTGAACGGTTGCGTCAGGGCACTATGACAGTGTCAGCATATGCTATCAGGTTCAGTGAGTTAGCCCGTCATGCATCTATCTTAGTTCCTACAATCAGAGAACGAGTCCGCAGATTCATTGAGGGGATCGATTATGATATTAAAATATGTATGGCTCAAGAGTTGCAAATTGATGCTCCATTTCAACAAGTAGTGGAGATTGCAAGGAAGATTGAGGGTGTATTAGGTGAGGAAAGGGAGTCTAAGGAGGCCAAAAGATCTCGAAGCTCTGGAGGGTTCAGTGGGTTTTACTCTTCAGCTATAACCCATTATAGCGGAGGCTCGAGTCGGTCAGCTCAGTCCGCACATCAGATTACTCGGAGTGCTCCAGTTTACAGTGCACCACCGACACAAGATTCTTACAGTGGTTATTCCAGTTATCCGGCACAGACTCAGTACGAGCAGCCGCGACCTCAAAAGGGTTGTTATGAGTGTTGTGATACTAGGCATATCATGAGATATTGTCCCAGACTTGGGAGGGGTGGATTTCATCTGAACACTCCATCCACAAGCTTTATTCCAGTTGATACTCTACGTGCACAGTCAGCTAGAGGTGGAGGACAGGCGGGTAGTGAGCGCTTAAGAGGTGGAGGCCCGACCCGTTGATTTAATCACTATGATTTGTCTGAGGACAAAACACCAGATGGTGTTGTAACAGGTACGATCCTGATTTTATTATAAAAGGATATTTTCCTTAATTTGATTCGGTTCTGAATATTGAGGTGAGTCCTCCTATTATGCTCCACTTATGGGTGAGCTTCGTAAATTTGTGACTCACTTATATGTTTATCCCTGTTGGGAGATTTAAAGATGTGAACCCGTGTCTGTCATTTTATTTTTAGTACACCGTTAAGGGCTATAAGCCCAAAAGTAATTTTTATTATTCATTACAGTGGGTTTAATATGTTTCGGAATAATTGATTCCAATTTTTATGAATTATATGCCCTACCGGTATGAGGGTTCATTATGGGTTGTGAAAACTGTTTATGAAATATATTGAAAAGAAGAAAGAAAGGAAATTGAAATTTCAGTTGGCACAATGTGCAGAATACTTGTGATTCGGAGTTGAGGACGATATCCTCGCATTTATTTTTATGATGTGAAATATTTAAACTGGGCTACAAGCCACGATGGAAGTTATATAAGGACGAGGTCCTTGTAGTGAAATATTTATGAGTTTAAAAATTCTCCCTTTGTGAAATTTAATTTGTACAATAATATTAATAGGGAGTCATGCCTGTTAGGCTTATTTGATAATTCTTGTATATTTTCTGTTCATATTCTGCCATTTTCATGCTGTAAACATTGAGTTTTAGACTACGAGGCGAGTGCACAGGTGGCGTTAAATGTGACTCGTGAAGTCGGGCAAATAGTTATGAGGTCTTCATGCCTCACATTCTATCGTCAGTGTTGTGAAAATTCGAAATGAGGTGTTGGTTAATATGAGACTAATTGATGATGCTGGAATTAATTATGAACATTTTTTAAGACCAGGGATGTAGTGATGAGCATACACATGATGTGCTTCATGTCCTGATATCATAATGATAATGCAGTGCTTGTAATGCTGAGATTGGTGTTATTCATATATACCTTGAGGTATTTTATTGGATTGTGGATATGTTATTAGGAGTTGTTTTGGTGTTACTCTGTGTGTAAAAGTAAAATCATCAATTTGGTAATCTCAGAATAATTCTTAGAACGTTCGAGGACGAACGTTTGTTTAAGAGGTGGAGAATGTAACGACCCGACTTGTCGTTTTAAGAATGTATGCCCCATTTAGTAACTTAAGGTCTCGAGCAGCTTCGCAATATGTATTATGACCCGCGGGTGTGGTCGAGTTTGATTTACTAAAGATTCGAAATTAAATTAAAAGAACAATCCTTTATTGAAGCTTAAATGGAAAGAGTTGACCGGAGAGTTGACTTCTAAGCAAACGACTCCGGAATAGAATTTTGATGATGTCAATAGCTATGTATGGTGATTTTGGACTTAGAAGCGTGTCTATAAAATTATTTAGAGGTCCGTAGTGGAATTAATCTTGAAATACCGAAAGTTGAATTTTTGGGAAGTTTGACCGGGGGTTGACTTTTTGATATCGAGGTCGGAATCCGATTCTGAAAATTTGAATAGGTCCGTTATGTCATTTATCACTTGTGTGCAAAGTTTGAAGTCATTCCGGATTGATTTGATGTGTTTCGGCACAAGTTATAAAATTTGAAAGTTCAAAGTTCATAGATTTTGATTTGGGGTGCGATTCGTCATTTCGATCTTGTTTAATGTGATTTGAGGCTTCAAGCAGGTTCGTGTTATGTTATGGGGTAGGTTGGTATGATTGGACGGGGTCCCGAGGGGTTCGAGTGTATTTCGGGGTGGTTTCGGACCAAATTGGAACTGTTTGAACTGCTGTTGCTGAAGTCTGGTTTCCTTCTTCGCGAACGCGAAGGGAGTCCCGCTTCGCGAAGAGGAATTTGAGGGACTGATGGTTTGGCCTTCGCGAATGCAAAGCTGTGGACATGAACGCGAAGAAGGAGTAGGGCAAGTCTTCGCGAACGCGGACCAGGCAATGCGAACATGAAGAAGAAAGAAAGATTGGGGCCTGGGGTCATTTGGCCTTCGCGAACGCGAAGCGTGGAACGCGAATGCGAAGGAGTTGGTCAGCTGGTCATCGCAAACGCGACGAAGCGTTCGCGGACACGAAGAGGAAATGATGGGGCAGAAACAGTTGGCCTTCGCGAACGCGACGAGAGGGTCGCGAACGCGATGAAGGATTTGAGGCAGTTGGGTTTTGGCCTTCGCGAACGCGAAGCAATGGTCGCGAACGCGAAGAAGGCCTATCTGGCAGAATTAAAAGTCCCAAAAACGGGGATTTGAGTTCATAACTCAAAATCTAATTGGGAGCTCGGTAGAAGGCAATTTTTAGAGAGATTCTTGTGTGAGTGTTTGGGGTAAGTGATTCTTATCCAGTTTTGATTAATTTTCATGATTATGTATTTGAATCCATCATTTAATTCAGATTTAATGGGGACAAAAATCTTCCAAAACCGAAAATTTAAGATTTGGAGGTCGAGTTGTTATTGGAATTCGATAAAATTGGTATGGTTGAACTCCTATCGGAATGGGTGTTCGGATTACATAAAAATTATGTCGGGTTCCAAGGGGCGGGTCCCGCGTTGACTTTTGTTGACTTTTTAGAATAAATTATTTAGTCGACGTATTATTATCTGGAATTGTTTACGATGAATTTTAATGAAGTGATACAATTAATTTGGATAGATTTAAGCTGTCCGGAGGTCAATTCAAGCAAGAAGGCTGTTTTGGAATATCGGCCTAACTTCAAAAAGGTAAGTGTCTTGCTTAACCTCAAGTGGGGGAATTACCCCTTAGGCATTGAGTCTTATGTGCCATTTGTGAAATGTGAAAAGACGTGTATGCGAGGTGACGAGTACGTACTCGGCTTATAGGTGTAAATTTTATTGAGTTAAAGTCCTGAGCATATTGTGTGTTAAATTGGATAATTGTTGGTATATATTTAATCATCTAATTGTTGTGCCTAAATCTTTGTTGTTGTTGAATCTATCGTTATATGACAATTTGATGTGATTGTTACTTGATTATTTATGTAATTCCGTGAATTTGTTGGTTTGATAATTATTGGAATTTAATTTTATTATGTATTTTTTCTCTGCAAATAATTAATTAAATGAGCTTAAGAAGAGGTGTTTATATAATTTTTGAAAATTTAAATTTAATGAAGACTTTGCTTTATGTTGAGTAATTTCTATCTCTATTGATTTTTTTTGGGTGTTGTACACATTGTGTGGAGCTTTTGGCTCTTTGTTGTGAAATTAATTGACTTAGTTGTAGCTTTGGAATTTGGTTGTGGCCATTGGACAAATGGTGATATGAATTGATTTTGTTATGTTATTGTGATAATTTTTCGTGTAAATTGTTGTGTTGTGTGAGTTGTTATTTTGGGGAGATAAGGATGGCATTTCACCATTGATATTATGTGGTTATAAGGGTGGCATTTCACTGTTGTGGCTATTGGTATTGTCTGGGGGGAGCGATAAGAGTGGCTATAGGAGTGATAAGGGTGGTAATAGGAACGATAAGGGTGGCTATTGTCAGGGACGATATGTGATGGTGTGGGGTTGTGATGTTGATAATATTCATGTGATGTTGTGATTTTCTTGTTTTATTTTTATACAGTGTGCAATTTGTCTTGTTGTTGGTAAATTGATAACAATCTGATTTATGTTGAAATTGAGAGCATGTGACTATGGCCAGGCGGATTATAAAATAAAATGTGGGCACGAGGTGCCATGAGTAAATAATGAGGTTATTTGGCACGTGAATTGTCCGTGCAGTTGAGATATGAAATGTGAGCACGAGGTGCTGTGATGAAATGATAATGATATTTGGCACGTGAGTTGTCCGTGCAGTTGTAATATGAAATGAGGGAACGAGGTGCCGGGGAAATATGATGATTTAATTATGGGCACGAGGTGCCGTGGAAACATGAAAAATGGGCTGAGACCCGTGTTTACGAAAAATATGAAAATGGGCTGAGACCCGTATTTTTATGATTTTGAAATGAGGTGTCACATGGTGACTTTTAATTGAAAGAATTATATTCAAAATATTTATTTGGAAGGATTTGTATTCAAAAAGAATTATATGAAAGATATTTATTTAAGGAAATTATATTTGAAGATATTTATTGAAAGAATTTTATATTCGAAAGATGTTTATTTGAGGAAATTATATTTGAAAGAGTTTTATTCGTAAGAATTATGTGTGAAAGATATTTAATTGAAGAACTTGATTTAACCGGGTGTAACTGTATTTATCAATTGTTGAGCGATATTAATGGTGATTTTATTGTCTTACTGTGCACATCACTGGTTGTTTTATGTTGCGCTTATTGTTATTTGTTTCCTGTTATTTTGAATATTATATTGCACAGGTTATTAGACTAGTGAGTGTCTTGACTGTACATCGTCTCTACTCCACTGAGGTTAGTCTTGATACTTACTGGGTACCGACCGTGGTGTACTCATACTACACTTCTGCACATTTTTGTGCAGAGCCGGGTATTGGAGACATCGGACTTGAGCAGAGTTAAAGTGGGATCGTAAGGATTCAAGGTAGAGCTGCTTAGTCGTCGCAGTCCCTTGGAGTCTTTTTACTTCATTGTACTGTTAATTTGTAATCAAACAGTATTGTACATTCGGTCCTCGTGATCATTCCATGTATTCAGTTAGAGTTCGTGACTCAGTACTACCAGTCTTGGGAGGCTGTATTTGTAATTATTTCCGTTGTTAGTTTAAAAAAAATAGCTTCAAAATGTAATTGAAATCGGCTTACCTAGTCTTAGAGACTAGGTGTCATTACGACGCCTGTGGTGGAATTTTGGGTCGTGACACTAAGTCATTTGCAAAAGCATCCAAGGACCCAAAGTGGATAAAAGCAATGCAGTTGGAGATTGAAGCCCTAGAAGCTAATCACACATGGAGCATAGTAGATCTTCCTCCTAAAAAATGCCTATATGGTGCAAGTGGATATTCAAGATCAAGTACAAGGCTTCATGGGAGATACAGAGGTAAAAAGCAAGATTAGTAGCTAAGGGCTACAGTCAGCAAGAAGGCCTTGACTATACAGAAACCTTTTCACCTGTAGTTAAGATGGTTGTTGCTCTTGCTGCCTCTATGAATT
Organism: Nicotiana tabacum; assembly: GCF_000715075.1. Classification (NCBI taxonomy): domain Eukaryota; kingdom Viridiplantae; phylum Streptophyta; class Magnoliopsida; order Solanales; family Solanaceae; genus Nicotiana; species Nicotiana tabacum. Next base: position 53,484,575 of record NC_134083.1, read on the forward strand.
GGATCATCTATCAGATGGATGTCCATAATGCTTTTTTGAATGGTGATCTGTTAAAAGAAGTCTACATGCATATTACTCGGGGGTTTGCTAAACTGGGGGAGACTATGAAGGTCTGCAAACTCCATAAGTCATTATATGGCCTTAAACAGGTTCCTAGACAATGGAACAAAAAGCTGACAGAGTCCTTGGTCCAAATGGGATTTCAGCAAAGTCACTATGACTATTCTTTGTTCACCAAGAAGACCAATGGTGATATAATAGTGGTGTTAGTCTATGCAGATGACTTACTAATTACAGACAGTAGTCAAAATCTTCTACAACAAACCAGAGATGAGTTGCAAACCAAATTCAAGATGAAAGACTTGGGAGAGTTAAAGTTTTTCCTTGGGATTAAGTTTGCAAGATCAAGTAAGGGTATTGTGATGTGTCAAAGGAAATATGCCCTAGAACTAATAGCTTAAGCTGGACTTAGAGGAGCTAAGCCAGTTGGTACACCTTTAGAACTGAACCACAGGCTGACATCTCCGAAGTATGATAATCACACACAAAGCAACAGCAAAGATGAAAATCTCAAGGATGCGGGCCCTTATTAGAGGCTAGTAGGCAGGCTGATGTATATCACCATGACCAGACCAAACCTGGCATTTACAGTTCAAGTACCGAGTCAGTACATACACAGCCCAAAGGTTTCTCATATGGAGTCTGCCTTAAGAGTGGTCAAGTACATAAAAGAAGCACCTAGACTAGGATTGTTTATGCCTGCAAAGAGCTCTAACCAATTGCTAGCCTATTGTGACTCAGACTGGGGAGCTTGTCTTCAGACTGGAAGGTCTGTAACAGGTTATCTAGTGAAGTTTGGAGGTGCATTAGTCTCATGGAAGTCAAAGAAACAAGAAACAGTGTCAAGAAGTCTAGCTGAAGCTGAGTTTAGAAGTATGGCTACATGCATAGCAGAAATCACTTGGCTTATAAGTTTGTTCAGAGAGCTTGGAGTTGAGATTCAGCTGCCAGTACAATTGAGATGTTATAGCAAGGCTGTAATTCAGATTACTGCCAATCCTATATTTCATGAGAGAACAAAACATATTGACATAGATTGTCATTTCGTAAGGGAAAGAATATTATATGGTATAGTACAAACGAATCATGTCTCTATCAAGGAGCAACTTGCAGATATACTTACAAAGAGCCTTGCAAAAACACAACATGATCATTTTCTGCATAATCTAGGGGTGAAAAATTTGTATTCGACTGTCAGCTTGAGGGGGAGTGTTGACTATGGTTAAACAAGCTGATTATACTAGAGTTAAGTTAAAGGGGTAGAGTTAGTTGTTAAGAAATTAGTTAGGTGGTAAATGTTAGTTAGGAAGGTTGTTAATATTGTAGCTGTGTATATAATCATTGTACTCTCGTTGAAGTGAATAGAAGATTTCATTTTCTCAGTTTCATAGAGTCGATGGCTTCATTCTCTTTTCTCCTCTTTTCTTCACGACCATAATTGCCCAGCTGTAATAGATCTATGACCGCCATTGCCAAGGCTTCTAACATTTTGCAACAAAGAACCAGGAATTTTATGTAAAAGGCCAAAAATATCCATAACGTATTGAAAATGGCTCAAAATTATCCTTCGTTAACCTTTTAGTCCGCAAATTCCCCTAACGTTTATTTTTGGGCTCAAACTTACCCCTATATCTATAGAACTAACTTGGTCCATATTTTGACTTTAAATTTTTCATGTGGCATTTTCTTAAGCTGCCACATGTATTGTTTGTATTAAATTAAACGGAAAAGGGCCATATATGTCCCCTATACTAGCTAAAATAAGTCATATATATCCCCCATTATACTATTCAATTAAAAAAGACCCTACCGTTTGTGCCCAGAGAATAAAAGACTCTTGTGCCGTCTACTCCCAATTTTAAATTTAAGAAATATTCTCGTGTCAGCCTCTTACTGGATGAACTAAAATTACCCCCTATTTTGTAATTGACCCACCGACCCGGCTAATTTTATCTGACCCACCCGATATTTTAATTAAAAAAGATCCCCAACACATTGATTCTCTCATTTCCTTCCTTCAACCAGCGAGAGCAAATTAGGATTCTTAAGAAATACTAGCTATTGTTAGTAGACGCTGCCGATTCAAGAATTATTTTTCTGTAAAGGTATGTTTAATTCGTGTATTTTCACTTGTTTATCTCCCTTCTATGTGTATTTGTCTTAGTTAATTATTAGGGTTTTATGTTCAATCATTTTTGGGCTTTAATATGTTTTATATTCTTATGTCTTAGTTTAAGATGTTTTGTACTGACCTTTTTGTCTAATTTTCTTGTGTGGAATATCTTTGCATGTGTTGTTTAAGTCTTTTTCTTTTAGGATTATTGATGGTCGATGAATTATTTTTGTCTTTTTGTGATCCCGAATAAACTTTTATGATATATCTTGTTTCGATTTGTCTGTGTTGGGTTTATGTAGTTTTTGTTTGTGCTGGCATATGTCTTTGAATCTTTTAAGCATTAAAGTTGGTAAAATATGAGAATGTGAGGTTTTAATTGTTCTTGTTAGTCGTTACTTGTCTGGCATATGTCTGTGCTGGGTGTGTTGAATGTTGTTCCTTCACAACTGAAATATGTGAATATTTTAGTGCTAGTGAGCATTTACTATTTGAATTATTTGTGGTCCCCTAGTTTGTTACATATGTATGTGTTCCCCTGAATTCATACATGCTTTATAATTTTAATTTTTTAGTTGCTTAGTTATTGTTCTTTATCAGTATTGTTTAGGGTACTAAAATTTTTGTTGTCTCCATTTATGATTCTTTATTGTTTTATTAACTTTTACAAAATATTAAGGATGCCATTGGTGGATGTGATGACCCAAAAGGTCATCTTATATTTTAGAACTCGAATCTGCGCTCTTAAGCCTTAAAAATCTCATTTTTACCCTCCTCGATTTGCGTGCACAGTCCGGGCAGGTTTCCGAAAAGCTTTTATGTTGAAAACTAATAAAAATAAGAATTTCTGCCTTAAAATTTGATTTTAGTTGTCTTCGTTCAACATATTTTGTAAACGGGCCCGTATCCATGCTTTGACGGTCCCGCTAGATCCGTATCAAATTATGGGACCTGGGCGTATTTCCGGAATAGAATTCGGAGGTCCCTAGCTCAAGTTATGAATTTTTTATGAGAATTAAAAGTCTGAAAATTAATTGTTTTTAAGAATTGATTGATGTTTGGCATTGTTAGTACCAGGTCCGTATTTTGGTTCCGGAGTACGGTACAGGTTCATTATGATATTTAAGATATGTCTGTGAAATTTGGTGAGAAATGGAGTTGATTTGACGTGATTCGGACGTCTAATTGAGAAATTAGAAGTTTTAAAGTGTTCTTGAGAATTTCATTTGATTTGGTGCTAAATTTAGAGTTCTAGGTGTTATTTTGGCGATTTGATCGCGCGAGCAAGTTTGTATGATATTTTTGGACTTCTGTGCATGTTTGGTTTGGATCCCCGAGGGCTCGGGTGAGTTTCGGATAGGCCACAGGATGTTTTGGACTTGGGAAAAATCTAGTTTCTGCAGATTCTGGTGTCTGTCATATCCTTCTTCGCGTTCGCGAAGGTCCTCTCGCGAACGCGAAGGGTAATCTAATGAGGTTGAGACTCCTTCTTCACGAACGCGAAGGCCTGGTCGCGAACGCAAAGTGATGGGGGATTTACCCTTCGCGAACGCGACCGGCTCAACGCGAATGTGAAGCATGTAGGGACCTGGGGAGGGGTTTTGGTCGTTCCTTCAGCGCGAACGCGAGACATTCCTCGTGAACGCGAAGGCCAGAGGGGACTCATCATCGCGAACGCGAGCTGGGACTCGCGAACACGAAGGCTTGGCAGCCAGTACCCTTCGCGAACGCGACACTGCTTTTGCGAACGCGACGAAAACTGTCGCCCATCACTTAACAGAATCCAAAACGGGATTTTAGCCAAAAAACTCATTTTTCCCAAAAACCAAACGGTGAGGGGCGATTTTTCAAGAGTCATTCTTTCCCCAAATTGTTGGTAAGTGATTCTAAACCATTTTCTTTCAATTACCCATTACATTTCTTGAATTTGCAACCTAAAATCTAGAGTTTTCATGGTAGAATTAGGGGTTAGGGTAGAAAATAGGGATTTCGAGAATTTGGGGATTTAGACCTCAATTTGAGTTCGGATTCCAAAAATAATTACATATTCGGGCTCGGGGGTGAATGGATAAAAGAATTTTGGTTTGAACCTCGGGTTTTGACCAAGCGGGCCCGGGGTCAATTTTTTGACTTTTTGGAGGAAGATTTGAGAAATTTAATTTATGCAATATAACTGATTCCTTTAGCAATATTTGATATTATGGAGTCATTTTTTAATAGATACGAGTGGTTTGGAGGTAAATTCCAAAGGAAAAGCTGTGATTGAGAATTAAGTCGCCTTCGGAGCGAGGTAAGTGTTGTGTCCAACCCTGACTTGAGGGAATTAGGAACCTTAGATTATTTTCTAAGTGAAATTCATGTGAGCAGCGTATATGTGAGGTGACGAGTACCTATGCGCCGCCAATTTACCTGTTTTTTCATGTTTCTCTGTTTTTCTGATATTGTCTCATTCCTATGCCAAATTGCTACGTGTTATACTAGTGTTGTTCAAATTATCGTTCTCATCATGTTTACGGAATTTTCTGGTGATAATTGAGTTTTATTTCAAAGTTAAGATTGATATTATGGAACCAAATGTTGAAGTAAGGTTTGTACTTGTTATTCTCTCTCCCTGTTGTTATTTATGCATTGCATTATGGTAAGGGAGAGTGTTAATGCATGAAGGGTGATGTCGTGCCATATTGTGAGTACTAATGCACGAAGGGTGATGCCGTGCCATATTGTGAGTGTTTATGCACGAAGGGTGATGTCGTGCCATATTGTGAGTGTTAATGCACGAAGGGTGATGTTGTGCCATATTGCGAGTATTAATGCACGAAGGGTGATGTTGTGCCATGATATGAGAGTAAAAGCACGAAGGGTGATGCCGTGCCGTTTCTATTAATTTTATGGTGAGATTGAGAGTAAAAGTACGAAGGGGGATGTCGTGCATTCTTCATTACTATATTCACTATTCCTGTTGATTCATGGTATATTGACTGCTCCGGTGATCATTCTGTTGTAGTTCTTTATCTTGTATTCCCCTCAGTATGTCTCCCCTCCCGACATTTCCTGTTTAGTTCTTCATTCCTATTATTTGCGTATACACTGTTAAATTGTACAGGTTGATTGTAGGTTCCTTGCCTTAGCCTCGTTACTATTTCATCTATGTTAGGCTCGACACTTACCATTACATGGGGTCGGTTGTACTGATGCTGCACTCTGCACTTTCTGTGCAGATTTTGATATCGGCTCAGGTTGATCGAGAATTGTTATTGGTTCGCTCTCCGGAGACTCAAGGTAGATCTGTCGGCGTTCACAGACCTTGAAGTCCCCGTCTATCTTTTTATGTCCTACTGTTTTCTTTCATTCAGATAGTTGTATTTCTTTCAGACTATTACTTGTAGTAAGTTCTAGAATGCTCGTGAATTATGACTCCAGATCCGGGTGGTAGTAGTTAATACAGATTTATGATATTCCTCACTTGTTATATTTTATCGTAGTTAATTATTGCTAATTACTGAACGGAAATAAGGAATTGGTAAATGATTCTCTAACGTTGGCTTGCCTAGTAAGTGAAATGTTAGGCGCCATCACGGTCCCGTCGGTGGGAAATTTTAGGTCGTGACAATTGGTATCAGAACACTAGGTTGCCTAGGTCTCACGATTCACGAGCAAGCTTAGTAGAGTCTGGAGGATCGGTACGGAGACGTCTGTGCTTATCTTCCAGAGGCTATGAAGTTTAGGAACAAGTTTCACTTATATTCTTCTTTGTCATGCGATTTTGCCTTCTCAATACTGATTGATCTCTTCTACTCTTATTTTCTCGCAGATGGCGAGAACACGTACCGCTTCTTCAGCTGAGCAGCAGCCAGAGCCTCCAGTGATAGCTCCTACATGGGGCAGAGGTCGAGGCCGAGGCCGTGCCAGAGGCAGGGGCAGGGGCAGGGCTCAGCCTAGGGCCCGAGCAGCAACCCCAGCAGTGGAGCCTCAGATAGAGATTGATGAGGAGGTTCCGAAGGGGTTCATTGCTACCCCAGTACTTCAGGACGCTTTAGTTCGTTTGGTGGGCCTTATGGAGAGTGTGGCCCAAACTGGCGCATTTCCCATGGCACCAGCAGTCTCTCAGGCTGGAGGAGGAACCCAGACTCCTACCACTCCCACTCCGGAGCAGATAGCTCCTCAATATCAGGCTCCAGCAGCTCAGCCAATCGGATTAGTTCAGCCGCGGCGCAGGTCGGAGATGAGCCAGCTATGTCTTCTGAGGCTTTATGGAGATTGGACAGGTTTACCAAGCTCTTTCTTGTTCACTTCAGTGGTGCTCCTTTAGAGGACCCCCAGGAGTATCTTGACAGCTGTCACGAGGTTCTACGGAACATGGATATAGTGGAGACCAATAGGGTCGATTTTGCTGCATTTCAGATGACTGGTTCCGCCAAGAAATGGTGGAGAGATTACTTGTTGACCAGACCAGCTGGGTCGCCTGCTCTTACTTGGAACCAGTTCTCTCAGCTCTTCATAGAGAAGTTTCTGCCTATCACATTGAGAGAGGAGCGTCGCCGTCAGTTTGAGCGTCTCCAGTAGGGTGGTATGACTGTTACTCAGTATGAGACCCGTTTTGTGGATTTGGCCTGTCATGCCATTCTTCTGCTTCCCACCGAGAGAGAGAGAGGGTGAGGAGGTTTATTGATGGACTTGCTCAGCCTATCAGATTGCAGATGGCTAAGGAGACTGGGAGTGAGATTTCTTTTCAGGCGGCTGCTAATGTCGCCAGACGAGTCGAGATGGTTCTTACTCAAGAAGGTCAGGGGTCGGAAAAGAGGCCTCGTCATTCCGGTGAGTTCAGCAGTGCCTCATCTAGAGGCAGGAGTACTTTTGGTAGAGGCCATCCTCCCAAGCCGTTTCATTCAGCACTCCGGGCATCCCACGATGTCTCAGGTGATCGTGTCCCTCAGATGCATTATTTTGACCAGCTAGCCTACAGTGCACCACCAGCTCCTATTAGTGCACCTCCACTCCAGAGTTATTAGGGTGGTCATTCAGGTCGACAGGGTCAGTTTCAGGGTCAGCAGTCATAGCAGCCGAGGCTATGTTATACTTGTGGTGATCCGAGGCATATTGCTAGATTTTTCCCTCGGGTAACGGACAACTCACAGCATCAGAGTTCTCGTGCCATAGTTCCGACACCAGTTGCTGCACCACCTGCTCAGCCAGCCATAGGCAGGGGTCAGGCAGCCAGAGGTAGGGTCCAGACAGTTAGAGGTGGAGGTCACGCCGTTAGAGGTGGAGACCAGCCAGCTATAGGCCATCCCAGGGATGCAGTTCAGGGTGGTGGGGCCCAGCCCCGGTGTTATGCTTTCCCAGCCAGACCTGAGGCTGAGTCATCTGACGTTGTTATCATAGGTACTGTTTTAATTTGCAGTAGAGATGCTTCAGTTCAATTTGATTCGGGATCTACTTACTCCTATGTGTCATCCTATTTTGCTTCCTATTTGGTTATGCCTCGTGATTCTTTGAGTGCTCCTGTGTATGTGTCCACACCAATGGGAGATGCTATTGTTGTATATCCTGTTTATCGTTCGTGTGTGGTCACCATTGGGCATCTTGAGACTCGTGTAGATCTCCTACTTCTCTACATGGTTGATTTTAATGTCATACTGGGTATGGATTGACTGTCACCTTATCATGCAATATTAGATTGTCATGCCAAGACAGTGACCTTAGCCTTGCAGAGGTTACCTCGATTAGAGTGGAGAGGAAATCTTGGCCATTATGCCAGCAGGGTTATCTCTTATGTGAAGCCTCGGCATATGGTCGAGAAGGGGTGTCTAGCTTATTTGGCTTATGTACACGATTCTAGTGCAGAGGTTCCTTCCATGGATTCAGTACCGGTTGTTCATAAGTTTCCAGAGGTGTTTCCTGCAGACCTGCCGGGGATGCCACCCGACAGGGATATTGATTTCTGCATTGATTTGGCTCCGGGCACTCAGCCCATTTCCATTCTGCCATGCCGCATGGCCCCGCCAGAGTTGAAAGAATTGAAGGAGCAGTTGAAAGATTTGCTTGATAAGGGCTTCATTAGACCTAGTGTCTCGCCCTGGGGTGCACCTGTGTTGTTTGTGAAGAAGAAAGATGGATCGATGAGGATGTGTATAGACTATCGGCAGTTGAACAAAGTCACCGTCAAGAACAAGTATCCATTGCCGAGGATTGATGATTTATTTGATCAGTTTCAGGGTGCCAAGGTATTTTCAAAGATTGATTTGAGATCTGGCTACCATCAGTTGAGGATTCGGGCATACGATGTTCCTAAGACAGCTTTTCGGACTCGGTATGGGCATTATGAGTTTCTAGTGATGTCATTTGGGATGACAAATGCCCCAGCAGCATTCATGGATTTGATGAACCAGGTGTTCAAACCCTACTTGGATTTCTTTTTGGTTATGTTTATTGATGATATCTTGATCTACTCCCATAGTCGAGAGGAGCATGAGCAGCACCTTCGGATCGTTCTTCAAACTCTGAAGGACAGTCAGTTATATGCTAAATTCTCAAAATGCGAGTTTTATTTGAGTTTAGTTACTTTCTTGGGTCACGTTGTATCAGCATAGGGTATTCAGGTGGATCCTAAGAAGATTGAGGCAGTCCAGAATTGGCCTAGACCCACATCAGCTACAGAGATCCGTAGTTTCCTGAGTTTGACGGGCTATTACCGTCGATTTGTGGAGGGATTTTCATCCATAGCATCCCCGTTGACCAGATTGACCCAGAAGAGTGTCCTGTTCAGGTGGTCAGACGAGTGTGAAGCGAACTTTCAGAAGCTTAAGACAGCTTTGACTACGGCACCGCATTGGTGTTACCCACAGGTTCAGGATCTTATACAGTATATAGTGATGCATCTCGTATTGGTCTGGTTGCGGTATTTATGCAGGGTGGCAAGGTTATTGCATATGCTTCACGGCAGCTAAAGGTTCATGAGAAGAATTACCCTGTTCATGATCTAGAGCTGGCATCCATCGTTCACGCGCTGAAGATTTAGAGGCACTATCTTTACGGCGTGCCATATGAGGTATTCACTGATCATCAGAGCTTGTAGTATTTGTTCAAGCAGAAGGAACTCAATTTGAGGCAGAGGAGGTGGCTGGAGCTATTGAAAGACTATGATATCACCATATTGTATCATCCCGGGAAGGCCAATGTGGTGGCCGATGCTTTGAGTAGAAAGTCAGTTAGTATGGGTAGCCTTGCATATATTCCAGCTAGTGAGAGACCGCTTGCATTGGATGTTCAGGCCTTGGCCAACCAGTTTGTAAGGTTAGATGTTTCTTAGCCCAGCCGTGTTCTAGCTTTTACAGTTGCTCGGTCTTCTTTATTTGAGCGCATTAGAGATCGGCAGGATGACGATCCTCATTTACTTGTCCTTAGAGACATAGTGCGGCACGGTGGTGACAAGCAGGTTACTGTTGGAGATGACGGAGTTTTGAGGATGCAGGGTCGTATTTGTGTGCCTAATGTGGATGGACTTCGTGAGTTGATCCTTGAGGAGTCCCACAGCTCCCGGTATTCTATTCATCTGGGCGCCGCCAGGATGTATCAGGACTTGAGGCAACATTATTGGTAGAGGCGAATGAAGAAGGACATAGTTGCCTATGTAGCTCGGTGCCTAAATTACCAGCAGGTAAAGTGTGAGCATCAGAGACCCGGTGGTTTACTTCAGAGGTTAGATATTCCTGAGTGGATGTAGGAACGTATCATTATGGACTTTGTTGTTGGACTCCCACAGACTCAGAGGAAGTTCGATGCAATTTGGGTCATTGTGGACAGGCTGACTAAGTCAGCGCATTTCATTCATATGGCAGTTACTTATTCCTCGGAGCGGTTGGCAGAGATTTATATTCGTGAGATCGTCCATCTTCACAGTGTGCCCGTGTCTATCATTTCTGATCGAGGTACGTAGTTTACCTCGCACTTTTGGAGGGCAGTCGTGAGTTGGGTACGCGGTTTGAGTTGAGCACAGCATTTCATCCTCGGACAGATGGGCAGTCCGAGCTTACTATTCAGATCTTGGAGGATATGCTCTGCACCTGTGCTATTAACTTTGGAGGTTCTTAGGATCAGTTTTTTCTGTTAGCAGAGTTTGCCTACAATAACAGCTACCAGTCGAGCATTCAGATGGCTCCCTATGAGGCATTATATGGTAGACGGTGCAGGTCACCAATTGGGTAGTTCGACCCGGGGGAGGCTCGGTTATTGGGTACAGATTTAGTTCAGGAGGCCTTGGACAAGGTCAAGATTATACAGGATCGACTTCGTGCAGCTCAGTCCAGGAAAAAGAGTTATGCTGACCGTAAAGTTCGTGATATTACATTCATGGTTGGAGAAATAATATTGCTTCGGGTATCGCTCATGAAGGGTGTTATGAGATTTGGGAAGAAGGGCAAGTTGAGCCCTAGGTATATCGGGCCATTTGAGATCCTCGAGAGAGTGGGGGAGGTAGCTTATAGACTTGCGTTGCCTCCAGGGTTATCCTCAGTTCATCCAGTGTTCCATGTGTCTATGCTCCGGAAATATCTTGGTGACCCATCCCACGTGTTAGATTTCAGCTCTGTCCAGTTGGACAAGGATTTGACTTACGAGGAGGAGCAGGTGGCAATTCTAGACCGGCAGGTTCGTCAGTTGAGGTCAAAGACTTATCCTTCAGTTCGAGTGTAGTGGAGAGGTCAGCCTATTGAGGCAGCTACTTGGGAGTCCGATATGCGGAGTAGATATCCCCACCTTTTTACCAGCCCAGGTACATTTCTATGTCCGTTCGAGGACAAACGGTTGTTTTAAAAGTGGAGATTGTGATGACCCAAAAGCTCATCTTATGTTTTAGAACTCGAATATGCACTCTTAAGCATTAAAAATCTCATTTTTACCCTCCTCGATTTGCGTGCGCAGTCCGAACAGGTTTCCAAAAAGCTTTTATGTTGAAAACTAATGAAAATAAGAATTTTTGCCTTAAAAGTTGATTTTAGTTGACTTCGGTCAATATTTTTGGTAAACGGGCATGTATCCGTGCTTTGACGGTCCCAGTAGGTTCGTATCGAATTATGGGACCTGGGTGTATGCCCGGAATAGAATTCGGAGGTCCCTAGCTCAAGTTATGAATTTTTGATGAGAATTAAAAGTCTGAAAATTAATTATTTTTAAGAATTGATTGATGTTTGGCATTGTTAGTACCGGGTCTGTATTTTGGTTCTAGAGCACGGTACAGGTTCATTATGATATTTAAGACATGTCTGTGAAATTTGGTGAGAAATGGAGTTGATTTGACGTGATTCGGACGTCCAGTTGAGAAATTAGAAGTTTTAAAGTGTTCTAGAGAATTTCATTTGATTTGGTGCTAAATTTAGAGTTCTAGGTGTTATTTTGGTGATTTGATCGCGCGAGCAAGTTCGTATGATATTTTTGGACTTGTGTGCATGTTTGTTTTGGAGCCCCAAGGGCTCGGGTGAGTTTCGGATAGGCCACGGGATGTTTTGGAATTGGGAAAAATCTAGTTTCTGCAGATTCTGGTGTCTGTCATATCCTTCTTCGCATTCGCGAAGGTCCTCTCGCGAACGCGAAGGGTAATCTGATGAAGCTGAGACTTCTTTTTCGCGAACGCGAAGGCCTGGTCGCGAACGCGAAGTGATGGGGGATTTACCCTTCGCGAACGTGACCGGCTCAATGCGAACGCGAAGCTTGTGGGGACCTGGGAGGGGTTTTGGTTGTTCCTTCAGCGCGAACGCGAGACATTCCTCGCGAACGCGAAGGCCAGAGGGGATTGATCATCGTGAATGCGAGCTGGGCCTCGTGAACACGAAGGCTTGGCAGCCAGTACCCTTCGCGAACGCGACAGTGCTCTCGCGAACGCGATGAACACTGTCGCCCAGCACTTAACAGAATCCAAAACGGGATTTTTGCCAAAAAACTCATTTTTCTCAAAAACCAAATGGTGAGGGGCGATTTTTCAAGAGTCATTCCTTCCCCAAATTGTTGGTAAGTGATTCTAAACCATTTTCTTTCAATTACCCATTACATTTCTTGAATTTTCAACCTAAAATCTAGAGTTTTCATGGTAGAATTAGGGGTTAGGGTAGAAAATAGGGATTTCGAGAATTTGGGGATTTAGACCTCAATTTGAGTTCGGATTCCAAAACTAATTACATATTCGGGCTCGGGGGTGAATGGGTAAAAGGATTTTAGTCCGAACCTCAGGTTTTGACTAAGCGGGCCCGGGGTCAATTTTTTGACTTTTTGGAGGAAAATTTAGGAAATTTAATTTATGCAATATAACTGATTCCTTTAGCAATATTTGATATTATTGAGTCATTTTTGAATAGATACGAGTGGTTTGGAGGTGAATTCCAAAGGAAAAGGTGTGATTGAGAATTTAGTGGCCTTCGGAGCGAGGTAAATGTTGTGTCTAACCCTGACTTGAGGAAATTAGGAACCTTAGATTATTTTCTAAGTGAAATTCATGTGAGCAGCGTATATGTGAGGTGACGAGTACCTATGCACCGCCAATTTACCTGTTTTTCCATGTTTCTCTGTTTTTCTGATATTGTCTCATTCCTATGCCAAATTGCTACGTGTTATACTAGTGTTGTTCAAATTATCGTTCTTATCATGTTTACGGAATTTTCTGGTGATAATTGAGTTTTATTTCAAAGTTAAGATTGATATTATGGAACCAAATGTTGAAGTAAGGTTTGTACTTATTATTCTCTCTCCCTGTTGTTATTTATGCATTGCATTATGGTAAGGGAGAGTGTTAATGCACGAAGGGTGATGTCGTGTCGTATTGTGAGTATTAATGCATGAAGGGTGATGCTGTGCCATATTGTGAGTGTTAATGCACGAAGGGTGATGTCATGCCATATTGTGAGTGTTAATACAGGAAGGGGGATGTCGTGCCATATTGCGAGTGTTAATGCACGAAGGGTGATGTCGTGCCATGATATGAGAGTTAAAGCATGAAGGGTTATTTCGTGCCGTTTCTATTAATTTTATGGTGAGATTGAGAGTAAAAACACGAAGGGTGATGCCGTGCATTCTTCTTTACTGTATTCACTATTCCTATTGATTCATGGTATATTGGCTGTTGCGGTGATCATTCTGTTGTAGTTCTTTATCTTGTATTCCCCTCAGTCTGTCTCCCCTCTCGACATTTCCTGTTTAGTTCTTCATTCCTGTAATTTGCGTATACACTATTAAATTGTACAGGTTGATTGTAGGTGCCTTACCTTAGCCTCGTCGCTACTTCGTCGACGTTAGGCTCGACACTTACCAGTACATGGGGTCAGTTGTACTGATGCTGCACTCTGCACTTTCTGTGCTGATTTTGATACCGGCTCGGGTTGATCGAGATTTGCTATTAGTTCGCTGTCTGGAGACTCAAGGTAGATCTGTCGGTGTTCACAAACCTTGAAGTCCCCGTCTATCTTTTTATGTCCTACTGTTTTCTTTCATTCGGACAGTTGTATTTCTTTCAGACTATTACTTGTAGTAAATTCTAGAATACTCGTGAATTGTGACTCCATATCCGGGTGATAGTAGTTAATACAGATTTATGATATTCTGCACTTGTTATATTTTATCGTAGTTAATTATTGCTAATTACTGAACGAAAATAAGAAATTGGTAAATGATTCTCTAACGTTGGCTTGCCTAGTAAGTGAAATGTTAGGCGCCATCACGGTCCCGTCGGTGGGAAATTTCGGGTCGTGACAGTGGACCTAATCTTGCATTATGGTGGGGACTGGATCACAAGCCCACATGTCTTGTATTCAAAGAAGTTGTCCCATATCAAGAGAGGTTATGATTCTGAACTTCTATCGTACAAATATCTAGTGGATTTATATACTAATGAGTTAGGAAATGTAGGTGTTCAACAACTAATTGTGAATGGTCTATCTGGTAATTATTATGAGATTGAGAATAATGTTGGTATAAGACATATGTTGTGTCCAATCTCTAATGAATTTAAGACTCTTCATTTCTATACTGTAGATGAGTGTGAGCAGTCTATTAATGTGACTAACATAGTCCATCATTCTGAGTCTTATCCAGTATTAAATAAAGTTGGTACTGATTATAGTGATTCTGATTCTGATTCTAATTCTAATTCTGGAGAGGTAGAGTATGATAGTGATGAATTACAAATATTTGCTAGTCAAAAGAAAAAGAGATATCATGCCAAGTTTGGATAATTATAAGGAACTGTATAAGGGTATGAGCTTCAAGGATATACCTGAAGCCAGAAAATATATTAACCTCTTTGCCTTAGAAAACAAAAAGGAGTTAAAGAAAAGTTGTAGAAAAAGGCTAAGGTATAGATGTGTATTTAACTGCCCCTTTGTTATTCATATTACTGGAGATGGGGACCTTCCTGGGGTTAGGGTAAAGACCTTAAAAGCAAAGCATACCTGCGATGAAGCATTTGACAATTCTAGGATTGATTATTATACAATAGCAAGTTACTTTAAAAATAAGATGCAAGATAACCCAAAGTTTAAGGTAAAAGAGATGAGAGTAGAACTAAAAAACACATTCAATGTTAATGTTAGTTATGGAAAGTGCAAGAGGGCTAAGAGGCTGATTTTAGAGAAACTGGATGGTAGCTTCACATATGATTACAATAGACTTGAGGCATATGCCAATGATCTTAGAGTAAGTAATTCATGCAGTGATATAGTCATTAATTTGTCAAAGGATGCTCCTGTTCAAGGTAAAATAAAATTCTTGAGAAAGTATACTCGCTTTCAAGAACTCAAGATGGGTTTTAGAGAAGGACTGAGACCATTTATTGGCTTACATGGTACCTTTTTGAAAGGAAAAGCAAAAGGTCAGTTGTTACTTGTTGTAGCTCTAGATGCTAATAATCAGGCATATCCAATAGCATGAGCAGTTGTCGACCAAATAAACCAAAAAGACTTGGACCTGGTTCCTGGATTTGCTTCAAAGGTCACTGGATCTCAAAGAGGATGAGGGAATTACTTTTATGTCAGATATGCAGAAGGTATGAATTCTGTCCAGATATCTTTATTTCTTTCATCTCAATTTGTTGTTAAGTATTGCATGTTTACTTATATTCACTTTCACTTTGTAGGGATTAATTGAGGCAATCCAGAATGTGCTACCTGATTCACACCATATATTTTGTGTGAAGCACATAGAGTCAAACTAGTACAAAAGATGGTGTCACGGCCCAAAATCATACATGTCGTGATGGTGCCTATCACAATACTAGGCAAGTCGACAATCACCACCAACTACGCATTTTTAGTTAAAATCATAATGAAACAGGTTTAACAGTAACAAATTCTCATAAATAGTCGATAAGAAAGTACTGCGACTCAAATACAATATTCTCAAAAATTCGGGTGTCACTGAGTATAAGAGCTACTAAATTGTCAACACAGTCTAGCTACTAAAACAACTGTCTAGAAAGATAGAACAATGCTAATAACTTAAAAGAAAGAGAGTCTAGGTCTGCGGATGCCAAGGCAGCTACCTCAATAGTTTCCAAACATATGAAGCTCCAAAGCTAGCAACCGTCGTGCCCAGAAGTACTTGGATCTACACACAAAGTGCAGAGGGTAGTATGAGTACAACCGACCCAATGTACTCAATAAGTAACAAGACTAACCTTGGGATAAAAGCAATGACGAGCTCATATAGGTACAGTCTAAATCTAGATTATAACAGTACAGATATGATAGGAAAAATGACAGTGCTAAGTGAAAACTCATAATCAGTTTCTACACAATGCAGAAATGTAGACATGTTTTCAAGTTTAACAGTTTAAAGCTCAACACGGATAAAATATGCCAAGTATGACGGATATGAGGAATGTTACATCTCTATATCTACATGCCAAATATGCATGTCACATGTAATGCATCACAATGATAATCTTGTGTACTCACACTCTCAGAGTACTCAATCTGACGGTCTCAACTCTAACTCATCACAATCAGTCACTCATCACTATGTGGTACCTGCGCTCACTGCTGGTATGTCAGACTCCGGAGGGGCGGATCCTGCCCAAATGCTAATAAAACATGTTGTGGGGTGCAGCCCGATCCCATCATGAATCAATAGTACATGTTGCGGCGTGCAGCCCGATCCCATCATGAATCAATAGTACATGTTGCGGCGTGTAGCCTGATCCCATCATGAATCAATAAAGTATGTTGCGGCGTGCAGCCCGATCCCATCAATATCACTCACAAACAGGCCCTCGGCCTCACTCAGTCATTAATCTCTCTAGTCTCTCGGGCTCACAACACTCATGCCAATCAACCTAAAATAATGATACATAATGTAACAATAAATGATAGCAGAGACTGAGATATGATATACAAATGATGAATGAGAGTGAGTTCATAACTGCAATTTAAGCAAATAACTCTACAGCCAAAGAAACGACCTTTGTGGGTCCCAATAATACCAGCTCATAGCCTAAACATAATTTCTAATATGAATCACAGCTCAATTTCTCTAACATATGGAGAATACATAAATATAACAAGATTAGATAACTACACAGTTCCATGGAATCAACCGAGTCACAATTACTACGGTGCACGCCCACACACCCGTCACTTAGCATGTGCGTCACCTCAACACCAAACACATAACACGTAGTTCAGGAATTCATAACCTTATAACCAAGTTTAGAAGTGTTACTTACCTCAAACTGCGTAAATATCTACTTCAACAAACCCTTGCCTCGTGAATCGACCTCCGAACGACTCGAATCTAGCCACAAATAACTTAATACAATCAACACAAACTATAGAAATTGATTCCATATGATAAAGCTAGGTTCTATAACAGAAGCCAAAAGTCAACCCAAAAAGTCAACCCCGGGCCCGCATCTTGGAATCCAACAAAATTGACAAAATTCGAACACCCATTCAACAACGAGTCCAACCATACCAAAATTACCCAATTCCGACATCAAATCGTCACTCAAATCCTCAAATCTTACTTTCCAATCCTTAGTCCAAAATTCCCCAAATTCAACCTTAAAAACACATAAGTTAGGTGGGAAATTCAATGGGTATTCAATATTAATAGATAAAAACGACAAAAATTTGCTTACCTATTGAAATATGGTGAAACCCCTCTCAAACATTGCCTTCAACCGAGCTTGCAAAGTCCAAAAATGAGAAAGACCTCAAAACCCTCAATTTTATGAAGTCTGCCGGGCATCTCGTGCCTGCGAGCTAAAACTCCGCTTTTATGGTCAGAGTTCCGCACATGTGGGACTCAGTTAAGTCCCCGACCAATTGCACCTGCAGTCCCCTCCTCGCATCTGCGGGACCGCTTCTGCGGAGTCCACATCGCTTCTGCGACTCCATTGCCTCCTGCCCACTTCCGCTTCTACGGACCCTCATGCGCAGAAGCCCATCCGCTTCTGCGGGATTCGTTCCGCACCTGTGCTCCCAAGCCTCCTCTCCAGAACTCTCACTTGCGCCTCCACGGCCGTTTTTACGGCTCCGCACCTGCGGCCAAAAACCTCGCAGGTACGGTTACACCAGAACAACAACCTCCAGAAATTTCACAATTCCAATCCATGATCCGATTTCAATCTGAATCATCCTAGAGGCCCCCGAGACCCATCCAAACATACCAACCCATCCTAAAATATCATACAAACTTAGTCGAGGCCTCAAATCATAGCTAACAACATCAAAAAATACGAATTGCACCCCAATTCAAGCCTAATGAAACTAATGAATTTCCAACTTCTACAATCGATGCCGAAACCTATCAAACCAACTCCGATTGACCTCAATTTTGCACATAAGTCATAAATGATATAACGAACCTATTCCAACTTTCGGAACCAAAATTCGAGCCCGGTAACCATAAAGTTAACTCTCGTTCAAACCTCTCAACTCTCCAAACTTTAACTTTTTTCCAACTTTTGTCAATTCAAGCCGAAATCATCTACGGACCTCCAAATCAACATCCGGGCACAATCTTAAGTCCAAAATCACCATATGGAACTATTGGAACCATCAAAACTCCGCTCCGTTGTCATTTACATATAAGTCAACATCTGATCAACTCTTTCAACTTACACTTTCAACCTTGGGACTAAGTGTCCCAACTCATTCCGAAATATTTTCGGAACTAAACCAACCACCTTGGCAAGTCACATAACAATAAATGAGCATAGAATAAGCAATAAATAGGGAACGGTACTATAATACTCAAAATAACCGACCGAATCATTACAGGTGGAGGATAGATGAGTTCAAGAAGTTGCTATGGTGGAGTGCCTGGAACTCTTATTAGCAAGATTTCAAGGACCAGTTGAATTGTATTGGTGAACTAAGTAAGGAAGCTACTAAAGCATTGTTAAAGTATCCTCTACATGCTTAGTGTAGAGCCTATTTTGATACTGTGTGCAAGAACCAAAAAGTGGAGAATAACTTCACTGAATTTGTGAATGCATGGCTGGTTGAAGCAAGGTAAAAGCCAACCATTACAATGCTTGAGGAGATAAGGATAAAGTTGATGAACTAGTTGTGAGAAAGGGAGGAAGTTATGAGGTCACGGGCAAATGATTTCAGTCCACATAGTTTGAAGTTATACAATGAGTACTTGAAGATAGCTAACACTTCTTGTTATGTGGACAGCAATGGTGACAGTGGTTATGAAATCAGGGAAGGGACAGATAACAACATTGTAAACATGATTGTGAAAAAATGCACATGTAGGGGATGTGATCTTACTGGAATCTCATGCCCACATGCAATTAAATCCCTGTAATACAAAAATATTGGAGCATGTGAATGAAATCAACCGGTAGTACAGCAAAGAAGCACATTTGCTAACCTACAAGTACAAGTTGCAACCAGTCAGGGGTGAAACATTCTGGAAGGTAGATCCATCACAAGCAATGGAACCTGACGAGTGTAAAACACACACTTAAATATGCTCGCTAGTCGAATATAGTATAGAAAAATATCGTATCCACATGGATTGGATTTAAATAGTATTTTCGTAGATTTTAGTTTAATTGCTATCCACGATGATCGAGAATTTAGATTTGTGTGATTAAAAATAAAATTAACTAAAAGTCTAAACTATTGGCTAATGACAATCGCAACAAGAGTAAGCAAAGAAGATATCAATGGGAGAAAATAGGGCTTGATTGGATAGGTGCAAGATACTTGTCTGGGATTTAACTCTAGTCGATTCACTTATAAGGTTCAAGTGAGTATCTCGAATTCACTCAATTATTAGTTCAAACGTTCAGAGGAAATTCCTCTCTCGATTAAGTCTCAACCTCACAAGATGAACTAAGTTAAGCTCGGTGAAGATATGCAAGAATTCGTAGTGGATTGGTCTTTAGGAGAACTTCTTCCAATTATCCTCCTAACTAGGTCTAAAAAATAATCCAACTAGTTTCTTTCGATTACTATGAAGAATCAATTAATTCAACCAACAAAATAATAAAAAATAGCACAAGTTATGCCTCTTTCGATTACATGAACATGTGAAAATATATGCAACAATTAAAACACCCAAAATGATCCAATACATTAAAACTAGAGTTAATATCTACAAACAATTCTCAATACACCAAATCCATCAATCCCTAAAGAGAACTACTCCATAGATATGGAGTAATTTATCACAAATAAGTTTAAGTTAAAGAAAAACATACAACGATCCAAACTCATGTCTTGAGTGAGGATTGAATGATGAAATCCCTTGTGCTCTTGCTTCTCTCACTTCTCCTTAGCCTCCTTAGGTCTTAGAGGTGTCAAAAGTCCCAAAAATACCGTTATTCCATGTATATATAACAAGTAGGGTCAGGCCCAAATGAACACACCTTCTCCTACGCGAAATAGGACTCTTTCCAGAATAGGACGTGCGCGACCGCGCACCTGGGAATGTGCTCACGCATATGGCCGCGCATTTAGGATGGTATTCTTCCTCACTTGCGTGCCCAGTGCTCGCTCGCGCACCTGGGTGGCATCCTGCTCGATTCTCTGTTTCTCTCGTTAAGTGCACGATTGTCCGTTGATCCCCGAACACGATCCCAACTTAATCCTTGAGCTTTTACTTGGACTTCAAAACTCCAGAATATCTTAAATTCATTTCATAACATCTACATAACTCGGGATCACTCCTACAAGGCATAAAATAACCTTTAGTACAAAATACTAGCGATTAACGCTCAAACTCAATTAAAGTGCAGTAAATTAGAGTGTGATAAGCAACTAAAACACGCAATTATAGCCTACTATCAGAACCACCTGAGTTAGTCAAGATGGCTGGTAGGCCTAAAATCAAGATAACCAGATAGAAAGATAAGGCAATCAAAAGGCAAGGTGAATAGGCAGCTTCAAGAAAAGGGACAGTAATGACTTGCACCAACTGTGGAGAGGCAAAACATAATGCAAGGGGTTGTGAGAAGGTAACATTTACTTTTTCAAAATTATATTTCTAGTGTCAATACTTTATCTAACTTATTTTACTTGTTAACAATAGCCACCCATGGCAAAAAGGGCAAGAAAAAATACCAAACATCTGGTTGATGAAGATGATAGTGTGGGAAACAATCAGAAGAAGAAATACACCTAACAACACTCCAATCTAGTCAACAAGTCATTCTAGTGTTCCAGGCTCAAATTTTGTGTCAATGCCTACACCATCTGTGCACAGTCAATCAAGCAGTCCATTCCCTGACTTTATCTTCCCTGAATTCCCTGACTTTATCTTCCTTGAACTTGATCCAGATGTAGTTACAAGGCTAACAATTGTGTCAGAATCTAAAACAAGACTTTTGGAACGGCAAAAACCACCTTAAACTTCAAGTGTAAGAGTAATTTCCTTCACTGGTGAACAAATGGTGTCAGTCTTCCATCATCACTTCTTTTCAAAACACCGGGACTCAAATGGAAGGGAAAAAGTGTTGTAACTGGAAGCCAGCTGGAGATGCAAAGCAAAAAGAAAGTGGATAAGTTGAAGCCAAGAAGGGGAAGCAATTGAAGTCTATAGTAATAGAACTAAATAGGTTATTTTTTGTGTAGTTCGTTGGGTTGTAATTACTGCCACGTGATAGTACATTTCCTATTATGTCATTTGTTAAGCTTTGTTGCTGAAAGTTGGAGTTGGATGTCATATTATCACCATGTTTGTGCCAGTTTTGGGGGGTATAATATGGCATCCATGTATCTATAAATCTGACTTTGTTTTGTATAATGAAATATGCATTTACTATTTAATTTGTTGTTTCAGTAATTAATGTTGAATCTGCAGTATTGCAGTTAATGTTGAATCTGCAGTATGTGCAGAGTTTATTAAATATGCAGTTTGCGCAGAGTTTGTTGAATCTACAGTATGTGTAGCTTGTACAATTGTTGAACCTATAGTTTGTGCAATTGTTGAATCTGTAGTTTGTGCAATTTGTTAAATATGTTGTTTGTGCTAATATTGAATTTGCAGTTTGTTGAATCTACAGTTTGAAACTTACTATATGAACAACCAACTGATATGGAGCAACTTAAACTTCAACTTAAAACATCAAGAGCAATTTAAAACTTCAATTTAAATATGGAGCAACTTAAACTTCAACTTAAATCTGTAGTAGAACTAACAAGAGCAATTAACATTACAACTTAAACTTCAACTTAAAACATCAAGGTTCCAAGATTTGAAGTAGTCTAAACAAAAGTGAACTCATTTGATATTACGCCTACATAATTTGTGGAATTACAAAATATCAAAAAAAGAGGTAACATTCCCTACCAAATACATCAAGTATCATAATCAACTTTAATTCATTACCCTAGCAGCTTAAATTCCAACATAAAGGGAGCATAAAATGAAAATAAAAATCTTCATCTTGAGGATTTTCTTTTCTAATTAGTCACTTGAACATGGTTTCTTGCCTTCATGGCGACCATTTTCTCCTTCAATTTATCCCTTTCAGTTTTAACATTGTCCAACAACGACTTCAAAGCACTGATTTTAACATTTTTCGCATCCAACTGAGACCTTAAATTGTTGATTACAACGAGTGCTCTATCGGGAATAGGGTCATTTGACCATTCCCAATAACCACATGAAGCATCCTGTAAAACCAAAATACAATTCAAACAAATCAAAGGGAAACAATTCGGTAAATTATAAACAAATTCAAACACGACAAAATTTAATAATAATCACTTACTTCTTATTTTGGATACTTGTAGAATCTCCTTCTAGAGTTAAAAAGAGTAGTCGAAGTAAAGTGGTTAGTATATTCCCCACAATGGCACTTCCTCTTGGATGAAGAACTATTTTTTGATATGCCAAACCACCTTTTTGGACAATATTTACAACCTAAATTAAGAAATTAAGATCAAATAAGTGATAATGAAAGAAATTAAAGTAGCCAACGTAGTTTCTTGAAGAACTCTAATTTTCTCTCATTGGTTGAAGGAAGGAAATGAGAGAACCGATGTGTTGGGGCTCTTTTTTAATTAAAAGATCGGGTGGGTCGGATAAAATTAGCTGGGTCGGTGGGTCAATTAAAAAATAGGGGTGGGTTTAGTTCATTCAGTAAGAGGCTGACACGTGGATATTTTTAATTTAAAATTGGGAGTATTCGGTAGAGGGGCGTTTTAATTTTTGGACACAAACAGTAAGGACTCTTTTAATTGTATAGTATAATGGGAGACAGATATGACTTATTTTAGCTAGTAGAGGGATATATATGGCCCTTTTTCGTAACTTAAAACTCACCTGTATTTTTTAAAACATCCAATGACCCTGACCCGCTCCTATGACTCACAGCTTAATCTCTTCAAACTTGTTATGAACTATTATGTATTCCTCATTAGAAGAATACAAGTTTGCTTCTTGATCCGTATTTAATCTAAAATCATCTAATTAAAGAATGAATACCCTAAAAAATCCCTAACTATTACGTTTTTGTTAGTTACGTACTTAAACTATTCGGTGTCCCCAAAACCCTCGAACTATACTCCCCCATATATTAAAAACCCCTTAAAGAGTATAAGGTAATGCCTGAGTTATACACGCCCCAAACCCATTTTAAGTCTGCCAAGTGGCACTCCAAGCGGAATTAATTTCCATTAACATAATTTAGTTTTATTATTTGAAACAAAAAATTTATACAAAATCTAATTATACACTTTATGAATTATTATTTTTGGATATTCAAATTAACCATGAAGGCTGATTTCATAGGTTTGTTTGATAATTTTCATTCTTTTTTATGTTGCAAAAGTACTGTTTGGGAAGGGATACTAGGAATTCATCCAGATTTATAGTTAGCGTTTAAAGTTTTATTCCAAAATGTATGGGTTTTCTATTGAATAAATGTCGAATTTCATTTACACTTTTCATTCCAAGTTAGGTTTCATTTTCATACCCAAGAAGATACCGAGTTTTCAAATAAGAGAAAATAAAATGAAGAAAAAGGTATAAAGAAAGTGTTTTTACAATAATTTTGAAAAACAAAAGAAGAGAAATGGATGAAGAAATTTATAATGAAACCTGTAATTTCTAAACCCAGTTGAGTTTGGGTCAAGGAAGATGAAGAAGAGATGAATTCGTTCAAAAAAGAAAAAAAAAGATAAAGAAGAAAGAAATAAGAAGAGAGGAGAAAAAAGTGATAGAAATAAGGAATTTTATTTTTTAAAAATAGTTAATAATAAGAAAATATTAGGAATTATTATTTTTCTGGACTAATCAGCTATTGTACATTCCCCGTGGACTAATTTTTTAAGCTCCCGCGTACCTTTTAGAGATTGAAAGCACTTTCTCATCCACATATTCCTTGGGGGTATTTTATTATGGGTTCACTGTAGTTCAGGGGTAATGAAAACCCCCAATAGTTTAAGTATGATACTCACAAAATCGGTATAGCTTAGGTGGGTTTTGAGATATTAACTCTCTAATTAATACATTTGGAAAGTTGCAAGGCTTCAAGAACAGAACAAGAATATTGTTTCTTCCATATCCTCCCCAAGAAAAAATGACCATAAGAATCGAGAATGCTAGCATTAGATCTAGGTTTTGACTTTATTGCTGGAGAGCAAAGATTACGAGGGCAGGATTTTATATGCCTTTGGCAGCCAGGTATCTACTACCCCTACACCGACGTTGGCACTAGCCTACCACAAGCACATACAGAGTACTTGTAAAAAGCTTAGGTCAAAATAATGGACAAGTGTTATGGTTTTAGAACCCTAGTGTTTCTTATTAATGAGAACGAAGAAAGGGGTCGTTGATTTAAATTAACTGGTAATGGGTGGGTTACAGGAGCGGGTCAGGATCGTTGGGTATTTTAAAAAATGCAGGTGAGTTTTAATTTAATACAGATAATACACGTAGCAGGTTAAGAAAATGTTACATGGCAAAGTAAAAGTCAAAAATTGACCAGATTAGTTCTGTTAGATATAGGGGTAAGTTTGAACAAAAAAACAAACGTTAGGGACATTTGAGCCACCGTTTATTAATTGCCAAAGATTCCGTACTGCTGGTGTACAAATAAAGGGGGTAGATTCTGAGTAATCCAATATTAACATGGTGAAAGAAAATCATCTCTGCCAAACACAGGCGACTTCCACAAATTGTTTCTGGAACAATTGCTGCAAAACACTTGTTCATAAACCAGTTGGGATCGAAAGTTATCCAAAGCTAACTTCCCATAAATCCAAATTCAAGGTACACCATGCATCATACGAAGACCTAAAACACCACATGGGTGCCTCCCCAATCACATTCGCAGCACTCCAGGAATTTACCAGGACGCATGTCATCCAGCTGCACAAGAATGAACAAAGCACAAGAGGCGGAGCACCAAAAGCATAACACAGTTCTGAAATCAGACGTATAATGAATGTTAAAAGAGCATATCAACTTAGGGATGCCCAATCTGGAAGTGGACATTCATATATCCAGCCCGGTCCTGAATATTTTACACAATGCAGCCATAGACCCTCTTCATTTCCCTCATACCTGCATTTTGAAATAATAAAGGGCATCAATCAAGCCAAACATGAGAAAGGCTTCTAAAACCAAGAGTAAGGTCACAAGTGGTACTTTTTTTTTTAACTAAACAACAACCAGACAAATCTAGCCACACATTCATAGTCTAGGCCTCAAAACCTAAACCGAGGGGTAATGCACAAGCTTACAACCATTTAGTCATAAAAGAACACAAGATCTTAGATGAGCAAACAAAGAAGCTTTATCAAGATAAAGTTCAGTAAATTTAGGCTAAAGCGCACTAGTAACTTTACAATTCATACCTGTGTCAGCCTTTCAATGTTTTTTTTCTTTTGAAATCGGTAACAGTAAAGAGAAATTGTCAAATGATAATCAGCCTTTCAACGATTTTCCGGTGCTAAGATGACCTTGAACCATTGAAATAAAGAATTTTTTTACATTTCCGTGTGTTTAACTAGCGAACAGTTGTGTACTGATCTTGGTGGGCATTATAGTCATCTCAATTTCTTTTGTCTAACTTATTCTATTTTGAAAGGCGGTTTGTGCTTGATCTCCTGGGTTACCATAAGATGGCTTTTAACTAAATTATATTGCTCTTAATCTAAAAGTGGGAAAGGAAGAGCTCTTACCTCAAGTTCGAGACTGTGGCTAGAATCAGAGGGACTCATGGAACGGTACAAGGTAGAGAGTGGAAGGCTACCCAAATTTTGTGCAGGAAATTGAAATTTCTTAAATGCAAACTAAAAAGTGGAATATTAGTAGTTTTGTGAATCCAGAAGTATTAGTGGTTTTGGGGAAACAAGAAATCCATTATTTTGGATGAGCCTCATAGGTCTAAATGGCATAGCAGAAGGAAGAATGCTCACTGAGGAACAATTGGCTTAAGAAACAAACCTGCAAATTGCTATGTTACAATAGTACTTGCCAAAATTTAAGGGTCACCATAGCCCCTCAACCATAAACATGTATGGACAGTAACTATAAGGTTGGACATGCACTCCAGAATCGACCCATCAAGAATTATGCAATACAGACACCATCCTTACCCTTTCGGAGCAAGATTTGGACAATTTGTACACACAGGATCAATGCTGAAATCTTCATTGGAGTCATTTGCCGTGTCATTAGTGTCATTTTCAAGAGAGATGGGCTCTGGAGGAGAACATGATTTAGCTGCAGCTCTATCCGCACTCAATCCTTCAGCAGAACGATTAGACACAAGTTCAGACAGGTAGAGCATATCATTGGCTATAGGATGTCCTGTATATTGCAGATGAACACGTATCTGTTTTAAAGCAAATTTTGTTAGGTATATCAAGCTAATCATCCTTAAAGAGAGAATTTCGCTAGCAATATCACTGTTCTGACTGACACGAATAAAAATTCCAGAAACCACATTTTTATATTTAAAAAAATATTGGGGGGAGGGGATTACAAGGTGGGGAATCGAACCCCTCACCAACAAGGTGAAACTTCAGATAGTCAACCAACTGAGCTACTAAGATTTCCCTTCAGAAACCACATTCAATAGAAATGCCTCAACCAAAGAATATTAAAAGAAACGGCCGATTAAAACCGAGGACAAAAGGTATCTTATCTCAAAGGCATAAATCATTTGAAGATGCAATTTCACAACAAATGAATCTATTGCACTCTAATTATGGATTAGGACAAAAACAGATAAACTTAAGAGCTAGAATATTAAACGGAGATGTTACTCAAGCAAAAAAGATATTCAACTCAAAAAATATAAATAAAAAGCAACAGATGATTCAACAAAATGCAGAAGTTTCTTCTTTTTTTTTGTATTAACTGAGGGAAGGGTGGGTATAAAGGGACATAAATGATACGAGAAAATTGTCATTATCACATTTTAAGTACCTGATGTGTCCTGCCAGTCACTGGTTCACACAGAACGATGCTGTGCTTCCCATTGGTACTCATCCTTGTAAATTTGGTACAGGCAGTCTTTCCCTTCAGCGAAGCAGTACTATTTCCCTGGCCATCCCCCACCTACTAGAACGATTAGCCCAAGATGACTAGCATGACTAATAATATCAAACAAGAAACAGAACCCACTCATAACAAAGTGTGTTTTCCAAGCCCAAAGCACAATCAAATGGTTGATAAAGCTCGCATAGCAAATCAATTTATTCAACTACAAAATTACAACCAATAGATAAGTCAATCAATTGCGCTTTTACAGCCCGCCCTGCATTGAGATTCTTTTTATTATTATTTATATATGGTAAGGTATAGAAGCCCTGCATTGAGATTTTGATCTCCACAGGTGGATACCTTGGAACATAATCTCCTCACCCAATGAAAAAGTAAACAGCACATTTCTTAACTCAACTTTTGATGGCTCAAACATTGTTCGGTTTTCACTATTTATTTTCCTCGACTTTGTGACAGAAGACCTCCCATATTACATTACAACTCCTCTAGGTGAAAAAGGGAAGCAGAAAAATTGGGAAAATGACTTTCAAAATAAAAAAGAGTTGTCATCCCCCGATGAATTAGCAAAAGGTCTATATTGTATCGCCCAATTGTTGTCACCACATGGTTACACTTCATCCACTCCAAGAGATAGCATCAAGTTACAATTGGTAAGTGATGGGTTAGAATGAAAGAAGAAAAGGAGAGTGATAGAGAAGGATGATTCAAAAAGATTAGCAAATTACGGCAAAAGAGTTTTCAGAGAGCACGAGTTCTGACACTGCAGAGATATGAGGGATGCAAGGAGTCGATTGTGACTGATGTGTAAGAATAAGCAAATTAAGCAGGTTAACATTGTGAATAACTAAAATTGGTGTCATGTCAATTAGTGATAGACTAATAATTCAGAATTCTAACTGAAAATGTAGGAGAGAAAACGAATGTTTTAGTTTCTGGGAACTAGCTCAGATACAGGAAATTTGCAGTCATTTATGTTGTGTTACTGTGACAAGAAAATTTGACTACTTTGCACGATTTCTATCAACAACAATGTTGCACAAAAGCTCTATAAAGCAGACACATTATATTCTCTTACAACTTTTTGCTTTCAGGTTCTAAAATCCTGTCTTCTTTCTGCCCAATCTGTAGCCACCAAACGGGAAGTTCGGGCATGGGGCAGAGGCAGGGGGTTAGGCATACTTATCTTTTAAGGATCAGTATCGTATTTGCTTCTAAAATGTAGAATACTGAATGAGAAATAGTTATAAATCGTTACTCCATCATATGTGCAAGATTCAAGCATTCTGCAGCGCAAAAGGAAGATTCCATTCCTCAAGCTTTCCCTCCAGCTTTAGTAAATTTTATGTTTCCACTGGTTCAAATACTATAATGCAAGTCACGTTCTATGCAAGAGCTAAATCAACCAACATCATAAGTTGAGCTAAATCTGATGAACAAGATACAAAAGCTGAAAGAGCAAATTTACTAGAAAGAGGGGAGAACAGGCACTAATGATGTACACACTTCAAAAGAACATGTTACCTCAACTGTGCTTCTTCCTTCTCGAGCATTGTAATTGACATTAGCATTCACAACTTGCTAAGGAAAGAAGCAAGGAGAAAAGGCAAGTCAAAAAAGTAAAAACGGTAATTGTGAAGAGTACAAAGAATAGAGTTAAGAGGGGGGTGCTGCATAGAGGGGAATGAATGACGAGATGAACGATACCTGCTTATCTGGGAATACTCCGATCACTCTCGCAATATACTGCTTCTGCACCATTCCTGATTCTATCTGGAAAAAAAACCAAGGTGTACTTAATAAGGGTTTAGAAACACCTGTTCAGTTAACAATAGATGGAAAGTAAACCAGCCTATAGGAATTAAAGGATGGATAAGCAAGACGAGTAGTTACTTATTCGACAGTTCAAAAGATTAGTTTACACTTTACTGGGTGGAAAGCATGGACTTCTGAGTCTGAAATACATTGGTTTGACTTTGCATGTGCTTAAAGTCTTCCACCCCAACCATTTAAAAGATCGATTTAGCAGCAAATGAAGAACTCAGTAGATACTTTTCTGAAAAGTCAGAGGGGAACTGGAAAATTGGAGCTGCTCTAGGTTAAGGAAAATGTTATAAGAACTGTAAGATATTTATCTGGATGAGTTTTTGCAACTGACTTCAAGATATGTAGGTCACCCAA
Source organism: Nicotiana tabacum (assembly GCF_000715075.1). Lineage (NCBI taxonomy): Eukaryota > Viridiplantae > Streptophyta > Magnoliopsida > Solanales > Solanaceae > Nicotiana > Nicotiana tabacum. The sequence continues at coordinate 53,513,883 of NC_134083.1, forward strand.
TTATTGCTGTCCAAATAATTGGAATTGAGTTAATTTTCACCTGAACAGATTCTACTTGCAGAATAGCAGAAGCGCAGTGAAGTTTAGCAGCTGAAACAAATAATTTTTAAGATGACGTAATTTGTTTCATTAAAAAAAAAGCATCCATAAGCTGCAAGATTACAAGAGGCTTAATTACAAGAAGCATAAATACAGACAACAAAAGTGAATTGCTAGCCCCTATACAATGTCTCAATCTAGGAAACAAGTGCTAACGAACTCCAAAAAATGTCCAGCACTAGTTACTGGGGACAACTTTGTCCAGCAAAAAAGATTGATCAAACAAGTAATCCAACAGTGCACTTAAAACTCAGAAAGAGTCATGCTCAATTGAATGTATAGCTGTGGAAATAGTTTCCATAATATATGTATAGACCAAGAAACTTCTGACGAAACTAACTTCAACCCCATAAGAACGTTGTATTTTCAACTCTATACATCAATTATGCACCAGTTGTTTCAAGAACTCAGATTCTGATGCCAAGATATCAAAAAATAATCTTTAAGAGCCTCTGTTGTAGAGTTTAGGAAGTAGACAATAGTCCCCATGTAGTAAATTCAACATTAATTGGAAAATATTCTACCTCATAATTAAGAGACAATTAGAGGAGCTGACAGTATTTACAAACAAGAATTAAATTAGTTCAGCAGGAGCCTTCTGAAAACAAATAGCATATTTAGAAATTTAAGTCAGATTAGTGAGGTTTCAAACGCCACACTTCGAATAGTACAGCAATATGCTTTCTCTATTCAATAAAACTAGAAAGAAAGGTCCCTTAATTTGAAATCCTGGAACACAAAGTAGGATTGTAAAATCAAGCATTGAATAAGAGTATCATATGTGTGTAAAGTCAGTTTCAAAGATTTTGACAGGAATCATTTTAACACCTCCTCACAAGCATTTGAGCACAAAGCTGCTGGAGTCTAACCAAATCTGGTTATATTTGGAACTTATTCATCTCGTACCGCTAACGTATTGATATTGACAAAGAATAAGGAAAAATAGGTGTGGTTAGAAAGCAGTTATGCATTGAGATCTATTATTTTTATGATTTCTCTCATTTGCAATTCATTGCAATTTAATCATAAAAACAGAAAATATACCTGTTGCCTGAAGAGGTCAGCCCTAGAAGCACTTCTAGCCAAGATAAGTAGTCCTGAGACCAAGCGATCTAGGCGATGAACCGCTAACACCAAAGTCAAGAGAAGACTAGAACAAGTTGATATATTTAATGTGACTTGTGAAATATACTAGATTCCAGTATAAATAACAAAACAGAAAGTTATGCCCTGCTGCCACTAGGGGAACACAGGATACGAAACAAAGGTGCCAAGTCATACTCAGCTTGTAGTATACCAACAACTGTATTCTTGCGGTATTGTCCACATGGATGAACCTACAAATGAGAAGAAATTGCTTACATTATATATATGAATGGTGAAGCAAGGACAATACAACAACTATAAGACAAAAAGAAAACATAATGCAATCTTCGGAAATGAGTTAGCCATCCAACACAAACGTGGATAACAGATTAATTGGGAAGTTTTATTTTTTGAATTGGTAATTGTATTAATAAAATAGCATGAAGAAAGTGCAGGCAAAAGCATTTACAGATCAAAAGCAAAAGTACACCCGTTCTCTTCTTAGAGGGATCCTACCAAATGTATCAGTCCTCTGATCACTATCTAGATTCTTTTTGAAAAGTTGTCACATGGTGAGAATCTATTTCAATCTACAACCTTCTGTACTCCAAAGGGACAGATCATAAACATGCAACCGAGTGGTAAAAGGGAAAAGCTATTCAGCAAGTAAATGGAGATTAGTGTCGACTCTGAAACAAACTTGACTAGTCCTTGAAAAATTGGAGGGAAAGGAACAAGATATTTCCACATGGATGAACCTATATGTGAGAAGATTTTTAAATTATTTAAATGAATGGTGAAACAGGAAACAAAGATACTCCATAAAGATTGAAATCGTTATTAGCTTACTGGAACAGAAGCAGGCTTACAAACTGTCAGCACATCTGGTTCTTCACATAGTATTTCGACATCCCACGACATCACTGGTGGTTCATGCCTACAGCCTTTTGTCAGTCATGTTCTCATAATTGCATAACAGAACATGATTGGAAAATGTCAAATCAGATGCTGAGTCTAAGATCCATCGCTAACACACGTTAAATCAAGAAAACCAAAATCTATTGAAGGATTGACCACAGAAAAAACAAGCAGAAGATTGATGTCAATAAACTAACTGTCTGAGGCTAGAACTTGAATCAGTACAAACCTGTGCAAGAAATGGCTAATCTTTTGTGATGACTGAACTACATATGAAACATGCACCTTTTGTCCATCAACTTGTATACGTCCAGATTTAACAGCAGATTCCTAGAATAAGTCAAAACCATCTAAATTAGCCTCTGCTATACAGATGTACACTAGTGAACATCCAGTAGTACTTAAGACAATCAAAAATATGCGCGAACAATCAGGGTAGGCTATAAGCATATGCTATCATCACTCAAATAATTCAACTTAACATAATTTCCAATTCAAAAAAAGTAAAATCACAGTTAGGCCTGTTCAAAATGTAGCATATATCAAACCATTTATGCCAGTATAATTGCAATCATTCATGTATCATGTATGCCAGCAAACAAACAAAAGAAAAGGATATACGTAAACACGAAATGTAACAGTTAGAAACAACATACATAGTAATCACGAGGTCTCCCTTTAAATTCTTCAGAGAAGAGATCAACAATTGTCTTCCCAGCCCACCGGGCTTTCACCTGAAAAATGAATTTAAACCAAATTTAAATCCATATACAGGGTTTAGTTAGGGTTTTGACAAATTCATTAAGAAAATGGCCAAATCAATCGATAAGCATCTGTTCTGCAAATAGACAGATAAACAAAGAGAGAGTAGTAGCTCATACATGAGAAATGAATTCGAAGTAGTAAGGTCTGACATAGCGTATTCCTGCAAAAGCAGAACAGAAAAGCATAAAAATTTTGTTGCAGAGAAAAGACAACGCAATAGGTAACAGAAGTTGGATATGAGGCAAAGCTCAAGAAACTTACCATTGCGGAAGATGTAGTCATGGCGTTCGGGTGGGTTGGCGGGAGTTTGCCACACTATCTCCATATCCTCTCGCTTCCTCTTCATGTTCATTTTAGTAATAAGCCTTTTCTGTAATTTCAAATATTACACAAATCCATCCCTCTACCATTTTATTATTTATGTAATAAAATTATTTATTACACAAAGAAACAACTTTGCCCTTACACATTAATTAATGTTTTCCTTTTGTACAGAAAAACTATATTTTATATTTTTTGAATGATGATCTAGTTCTTGCGATCTCTATTCAACTTCTTCAAATAATTTTTAGATGATTAAGAAGGAAGAAACTAAAAATAACACTAAAAAGTAGTACTACAAAATCAAAAGGGAAAGACAGGTTAAAAGAGAATTAAAGGTTTTCTTCCTCATTTACTTTTTTTCCCAACATCATCGTTTAAGTAGGAAAGCCTAAAGAAATTGTGTGCTATGAGCAATTTAAATACATGCATCCACTAATAAACAATTAGAATATATAATAAAGTATATTATAAAATTAAAACATGAAGCTAAGCTTGTCTCTTTGTGTATATTACAACATAACATAGCTTGTTATATATAATGAAATAAGGGCAGTTTGTGAAAATATTAACTCACAATGAATGTACAGTTAAACCTTTTTATAACAATTACTCTATGTAATAGTATAAAGTCAATTTTTTTGGCATATATTTTTTATGTTTATTTACTTTTTTTCATAGTAATCTAACAACAACAATTATCTTTATAATAGTACATTCTTTGTAAAATTACCTTCTATAACAATCATTTTTATAGAAATAAAATTTCTATGTTTGTCGATAATAGATCTATAATTTTTTATCAAATATTTTAAATAGATAATTTTAATAAGGCTACAATTTTTGACCAAATATTTTAAACTATACACCACTTATGACTAAGAATTATACGTGAGTACGTACTTCTATAATTAAATATTTTATTTCATTGAAATATCTACACATATATTTATAATCCATTAGACAAAAGTTTTCCATTCTGTATAAAGTTTAAGATTTAAAGAATACGTACTAAAGTTTAATCGATTTTTTTGGATTATTTTTTCTATAACATTCATAATATTTAAATAGCAAATGTTATTATATGTGTTCAACAATCAACTGATATAAAAGTCAATAAAATATCGAAACTAACGAGACTATTATAAAAAGAGTTAGACTGTTTATGTTATAAGTTCAAATTTGAGGAAAATTTGTATAACTCTCTCTTAGATTAAGGGGGGGAAAGGATTTCATGCACTCGAAAAATAAGGACAACAAAGAAACACAATTAAGAAAATTTACCTGAATATCTTTTTAATTTGATAGTGTATAGTATAACTTAACCTCTTATAAAACTTGATAGTTTTACTGTCATTAATTTAGAAAGTCATCAAACAAGTTTGCTCAGTGAAGAATAAAAAATCAAACAAGTTTGCAGTAAAGCGGTTAAAATCGGGTCAGGATCGACTCTGACTGTACAATTCTATCCCGTTCCTCACGTACCCAAATTGGTTCTTTAACAAGTGTCACTCACTATTAGGGGTGGAGATCCCCTCCAATAACAATTTGTCCATTATTGCTTAATACACTTACTGATTTGTGCCATGTGTTTACTCAATTAATTCAAGGTTAAATTCAATAGGTTAATTATTTACCAAATAGAAGCTGTCATTTATCCAAAAGAAGGTAATTTGAAACCCAAAATTCGCATGTTGTGATGACGCATATCTCAATACTAGACAAGCCGATAACTTCAATAAGTCACTATAATCTTTTAAGTTTGAAAACATAATATTTAGATTTAATAGAAAATTCCACAAATACTGATACAAATACACTCTCAAAACTTGGTGTCACTGAGTACATGAGAATCTAAATGATAACATAGTCTGACTGATAAAACACTGTCTGAAAATATAGAACAGTACAAGTAACTGAAAGGAAAGAGAGTACAAGTCTGCGGACGCCAAGCAGCTACCTCGATAGTCTCCAACAGATAAAACTCAGAAATCTAGCAGTCGCCGTATCCGGAAGTACCTGGATCTGCACACGAAGTGCAGAGTGTAGTATGAGTACAACCGACCACATGTACTCAATAAGTAACAAGACTAACCTTTGGGCTAAAAGTAGTGACGAGCTCAACAAGTACAGTCCAATATAGAAATAACAGTACAAAAATATAGGCATATTCTCAAGTTCAACAAATAAGCCCAATACAAGTAAAATAGATCAATTCTGCATGATATGAGGAATATGACATCTCTATATCTACATGCCAAAATACATGTTGTATGTGATGTACCACAATGGAAACCTCGTGTACTCACACTCTCACAATACTCAATCATTCAGTACTATATATGGCCAATCTAGCCCAGGGAAGATCCATCCCCAAATATATATCACTGACAGTTAGTAACTAAGTACTGCATAAGGCCAATCCAGCCCAGGGAAGATCCATCTTTCAATATAGATAATTCGCAAGATCCATGCTAGGGAAAATTCATCCCAAAAATATAAATGATTCGGACAAGATCCATGCCCAGGAAAGATCCATCCCTCGATATAAATAATTGGCAAGATCCATGCCAGGGAAAATCCATCCCAAAAATATAAATGATTCGGGCAAGATCCATGCCCAAGGAAGATCCATCCCTCAATATAAAATCAACCACGCTCACTGTGTGGAGTGCAGACTCCAGAGGGGCTCCTTCAGCCCAAGCTCTATAATAGCCAGATCCAGGCATAAATAAATAATATATGTTGCGGCGTATAATCTAATCCCATAAATATCACTCACAATCTCCAATCTCTCGGGCTCACAATGACATGAAAATCAACCTGACATAATGATATAATGTATCAATGAATGACAATAGAGACAGAGATATGATGTGTAAATAATTGATTCTGAATATGAAATTTATATTTTTAAACAATTAATTCAACGGCAATACGACCTCTGTGGATTCCAAAATATTGGCATATAGCCTAAACATGACCTTTAATACGAGTCTCAACTCAAATTTCTCTAACACGTGGAGGATATGTGGATAATGACATCATTATTTGAGTATGCAACTTTACGAAAACAATTAAGTCGCAATTTATACGGTACACGCCCACACGCCCGTCACCTAGCATGTGTGTCACATCCAAACAATTTATATAACACGTAATTCAAGGATTCATACCCTCATAACCAAGTTTAGAAGTGTTACTTACCTCAAACCGTAAAATTTTTTATTCCAATAAGCCTTTTCCTCGCTATTCGGCCTCCGAACACCTCGAATCTAGTCACAAATAATTTGATACGGTCAACACAAATTATAGGAATCAATTCCATATGAAAATATAAAATTTTCCAACAAAAATCCGAAAGTCAACTCAAAAATCATCAGTAGAGCCCACATATCGGAACCTGACAAAAGTTACAAAATATGAACGCCCCTTCAACCACGAGTCCAACCATACCAAATTCCGACATCAACTCGACCTTTAAATCCTCAAATCTTATTTTCAAATCTCTAGGCCCAAATCCTCGAATTTTACCTCAAAAACACGTAATCTAGTCGAAATACTCAATGATGATTCAATATTATTGACTAACAATGATCACAAGTGACTTACCTCAAGATTCCCCGTGAATTCTCTCTAAAGCATCGCCCCAAACCGTATTTGAAATGTCCAAGAATGAGAAAATCTCGGACCCCTCTGTTTTTGTAACCAGACCAGTGCTTTCGGTTCTGCGGAATATTTAACCGCATTTGCGGTCTTGCAGATGCGAGAATTTCTTCGCTTATGCGGCTTCCTTGCTTATGCGGACAAGAAGTCCGCTTCTGCGAAGCAGCCTGGCCCCCCAGGCCCCCTATTTTCGCTTCTGCGGTCGCATCTTTGCATCTGCGACCTCGCAGATGTGGAACTTCCCTCGCATCTGCGACCTCTACCCACAATGCTCCAGCCCGCTTCTGCGCTCACCATGTCGCTTATGCGGTCGCGCACCTGCGACCAATTCCATCGTAGGTGCGATTGCACCAGAATTGGAAATTTTCGAGAATTCTCCAAGTCCAAGTTTTGATCCGTTAAGCATCTGAAACTCGAGGCCCACGGGACCTCAACTAATTATACCAATGAGGCCCAAAATATCATACTAACTTAGTCAAGGTCTCAAATCATATCAAACAATGCTAAAATCACGAATCGTACCCCAATTCAAGCCTAATGAAAACAACGAATTCCAACTTTTACATTCGATGTCGAAACCTATCAAATCAAGTCCGATTGACCTCAAATTTTGCGCACAAGACATAAATGGCATAACGGACCTATTCTAATTTACAAAATCGGATTTCGGCCCCGATATCAATAAAATAAACTCCCGGTCAAACTTTCAATTTTTTATTTTCGCCATTTCAAGTCTAATTTAACTACAGACTTCCAAATAATTATCCGGACACACTACTAAGTCTAAAATCACCATACAAAGCTATTGGAATCATCAAAACTCTATTCTGGAGTCGTTTACATATAATTCAACATTCGGTCAACCTTTTCAACTTAGGTTTTCATCCTTAAGACAAAGTATCTCAATTCATTCTGAAACCTCACCGGACCCGAACCAACTACCCCGGCAAGTCACATAACATCTGTAAAGCAAAATATGAGCAGTAAATGGGGGACCGGGGTTGTAATACTCAAAACGATCGATCGAGTCATTACATTCTCCCCTTCTTAAACAAACGTTCATCATCGAACGGGTTTAGAATCATACCTGGAGTGTCAAATAGGTGTGGATATTTGCTCCACATCTCCCGCTCAGTCTCCCGGGTAGCTTCTCCGAATAGTTGGCCTCTCCACTGCACTTTCACTGAAGTTATGTTCTTTGATCTCAACTTTCAAATATGCCGATCCAAAATGGCTACCGGCTCCATATCATAAGTCAAATTACCATCCAACTAGACTGTACTGAAATACAAAACATGATACGGATCTCCGATATACTTCCGGAGCATGGATACATGAAATACTGGATGAACACCCGATAGACTAGGTGGCAATGTAAGTTCATAAGCCACCTATCCAATCTTCTTAAGTATTTCAAAAGGCCCAATATACCTAGGACTCAACTTGCCCTTCTTCCCGAACCTCATAACACCCTTCATTGGTGAAACTCGGAGTAGTACCTTCTCTTCTACCATGTAAGCAACATCGCGAACCTTCCGGTCGGCATAACTCTTCTGTCTAGACTGCGCCGTGCGAAGTCGATCCTGAATCAATTTAACCTTTTCCAAAGCATCCTGAACTAAATTAGTACCCAATAGCCTAGCCTCACCCGGCTCAAACCAACCTACCGGAGACCGACACCGTCTCCTCATACAAAGCCTCATACGGATCCATCTGAATGCTCGATTGGTAGTTGTTATTATAGGCAAACTCTGCAAGCGGCAGAAACATATCCCAAGAACCTTCGAAATCTATAACACAAGCACGCAACATATCTTCCAATATCTGAATAGTGCGCTCAGACTGTTCGTCCGTCTGAGGGTGAAATGTTGTACTCAACTGAATCTGTGTGCCTAATTCTCGCTGCACTGCTCTCCAAAAATGTGATGTAAACTGTGTGCCCCGATTTGAAATGATCCACACTGGTACACCGTGTAGGCGGACAATCTCGCAGATATAAATCTCAGCCAACCACTCCGAAGAGTAAGTAGTCCCAACTGGAATAAAATGTGCGGACTTGGTCAACCGATCCACAATCACTCAAATAGCATCAAACTTTCTCGAAGTCCGTGGGAATCCAACTATGAAATTCATGGTAATACGCTCTCATTTTCACTCCGGAATTTCAAGTCTCTGAAGCAATCCGTCTGGTCTCTGTTGTCTGTACTTCATCTATTGACAATTTAAACACTGAGCTACAAACCCCACTATATCTTTCTTCATCCTTCTCCACCAATAGTGTTGCCTCAAATCTTGGTACATCTTAGTGGCACCCGGATGAATGGAATACCGCAAACTATGGGCTTCCTCAAGATTCAACTCACGCAACCCAACTACATTTGGCACACAAATCCGACCTTGCATCCTCAACATCCCATCATCTCCAATAGTAACCTATTTGGCATCGCCGTGCTGGACTGTGTCCTTCAAGACAAGCAAATGGGGATCATCATAATGGCACTCTCTGATGCGATCATATAAAGAAGACTGAGCAACCACACAAGCTAGAACCCGACTGGGCTCCGAAACATATAATCTCACGAACTGAATGGCTAAGGCCTGAACATATTATGTAAGTGACCTCTCCCCAACAGGAATGAAAGCAAGGCTACCCATACTCACTGCCTTTCTAATCAAGGCATCGGCTACCATGTTGACCTTCTCGGAATGATACAGAATAGTAATATCATAGTCCTTTAGCAGCTGCAACCATCTCCCCTGCCTCAAATTTAGATCCTTCTATTTGAACAAGTGTTGGAGACTCTGATGATCTATAAATACCTCACAAGACACACCATAGAGATATTGCATGCAAAACTTTAATGCATGAACGATGACTGCCAATTCTAAATCATGAACATGGTAGTTCTTTTCATGTGGCTTCAACTGGCGCGAAGCATAAGCATTCACTCCACCCTCCTACATTAAGACACACCCAATACAGATCCGAGAAGCATCACAATACACTGTATAAGAGCCTGAAGCTGAAGGCAAAACTAGAACTGGAGATGTGGTTAAGGTAGTCTTGAGCTTCTGAAAGCTCTCCTCACACTCATCCGACCACCTGAATGGATCACCTTTCTGGGTCAATTTAGTCATAGGTACCGCAATAGACGAGAAGTCCTCGACAAAGCGACGATAATACCCAGCCAAGCCGAGAAAACTCTGAATCTCAATAGCTGAAGATGGCATGGACCAACTCTAAACTGCCTCTATCTTCTTCGGATCTACCTGAATCCCCTCACTAGACACCACGTGCCCTAAGAACGCCATCAAACTAAGCCAAAATTCACACTTGGAGAACTTGGCATAAATTTTCTCCTCCCCCAACCTCTGTAATACAATACTCAAGTGTTGTGCATGCTCATCCTAGCTACGTGAGTACACCAGGATATCATCAATAAATACTACGACAAATGAATCAAGATATGGATAGAATATACTGTTCATCAAGTGCATGAATGCTGCTGGGGCATTGGTTGGTCCAAAAGACATCATGAGGAATTCATAGTGACCATAGCGGGTCCTGAATGTCGTCTTTAGAATATCTGAATCCCAAATTTTTAACTGGTGATACCCATATATCAAATCAATTTTAGAGAACACCCTTGCTCCCTGAAGTTGGTCAAATAAATCATCAATACGCGGCAAAGGATACTTGTTCTTGATTGTAACTTTGTTCAACTGCCTATAGTCAATGCACATCTGCATAGTACCATCTTTCTTTTTCACAAATAGAACTAGTGCACCCCAAGGCAACACACTAGGCTTAATAAACCCCTTATCAAGAAGTTCTTATAGTTGTTCTTCCAATTCTTTCAACTCAACCGGTGCCATGCGATATGGAGGAATAGAAATGGGCTGAGTGTCCGACACCTAGTCAATATCCCTATCGGGTGGCATACCCGGCAGGTCTGCAGAAAATAGATCTGAAAAGTCTTGCACTACCGATACAGAATCAATAGTAGGAGTGTCTGCATCAACATCTCTCACAAAGGCCAAATATGACAAACACCCCTTCCCAACCATCTGTTGGGTCTTCAAATAAGAAATTACCCTGCTGGGAACATAATTTAGAGCACCTCTCCACTCGACCCTCGGCAAACCCGGTATCTCCAACGTCATGCTTTTTGCGTGACAGTCCAGAATTGCATGAGATGGAGATAACCAATCCATACCCAAGATTACATCAAAATCAACCATACTAAGAAATAAGAGATCGACTCTAGTCTCCGGTCCCCCAATAGTCACTACACATGACCGATATACACGGTCCACAACAATAGTATCACCCACAGGCGTGGATACATTAACAGATAAGACTAAGGACTCACAGGGCATATCCAGATAACGAGCAAAATATTATGATACATACGAATATGTGGAACCATGGTCAAATAATATAGAAGCTTCTTTGTGCTTCACTGAGACAATACATATGATCACTGCATCGGAAGCAACGACATCTGGCATGGCAGGAATAGCATATAATCGAACCTGACCATCGCCTGATCTACCTCCCCCTTTAGGGCGACCTCTAGCTGTCTATGCCTCACCCCGTATTGACTGGGCGGGTGGTGAAATAACTGTTGCGGGAGTCGCAACCTGACTCCTTTACCGAACTGGACCTCCCGATAGGTGGGGACAATATCTCTTCACATGACCCAACTCTTCACACTCAAAGCAACCCCTCTCTGAAAATGTCGGCAAGTACTGAGGTGGACCTCGAGAACCAAAATAACTACCAGAAGAACCTAGTACATATGAACCCTAAACTAATGGTTCATGAGATGAACTCTGAGTTAGAAGTGCACTAAGAGAAGACTGACTCGATCGAGCACTGTATGAACCATGGCTAGCTGATGCGCCACGATGAGCTAGACAAGCCATCTGAGCGGGCCTATAAGGTCGACCCCTGCCGTGATAGGACTGTCCCCCCAGAAGGAACACCACTGGAATTACCCGGACCACAAAACCTCTTGGCCTCCCTTTCCTCACGCTCCTGAGTACGGACCATTTCTAGTCGTCGAGCAGTGTCAACCACCTCATCGAATTTAGCACCTGCTACATTTCCCAGAGTCATAACAAAATGGAACTGCTGGTTGAGGCCATTAATGAACCTCCTGATCTTATCCCACTCAGTGGGAACCAACCAAACTGCATGACGAGCCAATTCTGAAAACCGCATCTCATACTAGGTCAAGGACAGGTCCTCCTGACGTAAATGCTCGAACTGCTTGTGCAGTTCCTCTTTGCGAGTCTGTGGCACAAACTTCTCTAAGAATAATACGGATAACTCATGCCATGAAAGTGGTGCTGCACCAACTGGTCTGCTCGTCTCATAAGTCTCCCACCAACTGAAGGCTACCTCGGTCAGCTGAAAAGTAGTAAATGAGACCCCACTGGTCTCCAGAATACCCGCTGTATGAAGAATCCGCTGGCATCTGTCCAAGAAATCATGAGCATCCTCTGATGCAGTTCCGTTGAATGATAGAGGACGAATTCTCCTAAATCTCTCTAGTCTCTTATGTTCCTCATCATTCATAATAGGACCCACTTGGGCCTCAGCAGCTGCAACCGGCTAAACTGGTAGTACCCCGGTATCTGAAGTCCTTGTACTACCTGCTCTGGAGTATGAGTGACAGGGGTATGAGTTCCTCCCCCGACCTGAGAAGTGGCTGGTGCAGCCTGAGCTGAAACTACCTGAGTAAGGCCAGTGCAAATAATCAATATCTTGGTTAAAGCCTCCTAAAGGCTGGAATCACAATAGACATAGCTGGTACCTGAGCTGGTCCCGTTGGCTCAACTATATCTGGAACCTGCTCCTGAGCTAGAGAAACTGGTGGTTCTACCGGTGCTGCTCTAACTGTTGTGCGAGCTACACCTCGACCTCTACCACAGCGGGGTCTCTCATGGCCCTAACTGGTAGCACTGGTGGTTGGCCATCCTATCTGGTAGTATGTGTCCTCACGATCTGTGAGAGAATAGAATAACAGAAATTTAGTTTTCGGAATCAACAAATTTGTACGACAGAATACAAGAAAGTGAAATTTTCCTAAGGGTTCGACAGCCTCTTAAAGATAAGTACATACGTCTCTTTATCGATCTTCAATACTCTACTAAACCTGCTCATGACTCGTGAGACCTATGTAACCTAGGCTCTGATACTAACTTGCCACGACCCAAAATTTACATATCGTGATGGCGCCTATCTCAATACTAGGCAAGCTGATAACCTCAATAAATCACTATAATCTTTTAAGTTTGAAAACATAATATTTAGATTTAATAGAAAATCCCACAAATACTAATACAAATACACTCCCAAAATCCGGTGTCACTAAGTACATGATCATCTAAATGATAACATAGTCTGATTGATAAAACACTGTTTAAAAATATAAAATAGTACAAGTAACTGAAAGGAAGGAGAGTCAATGTCTGCGGACGCCAAGCAACTACCTCGATAGTCTTCAACAGATGAAACTCAGAAATATAGCAGTCGCCGTATCCGGAAGTACCTGGATCTACACACGAAGTGCAGAGTGTAGTATGAGTACAACCGACCACATGTACTCAATAAGTAACAAGACTAACCTTTGGGCTAAAAGTAGTGACGAGCTCAACAAGCACATTCCAATTTAGAAATAAAAGTACAAAAATGTAGGCATATTCTCAAGTTCAACAAATAAGCCCGATACAAGCAAAATAGATCAATTCAGCATGATATGAGGAATATGACATCTCTATATCTACATGCCAAAATACATGTTGTATGTGATGTACCACAATGGAAACCTCGTGTACTCACACTCTCACAATACTCAATCACTCAGTACTATATATGGCCAATCCAGCCCAGGGAAGATCCACCCCCAAATATATATCACTGACAGTCAGTCACTCAGTACTGCATAAGGTCAATCTAGCCCAGGGAAGATCCATCCCTCAATATAGATAATTGGCAAGATCCATACTAGGGAAAATTCATCCCAAAATATATAAATGATTCGGGCAAGATCCATCCCTCAATATAAATAATTGGCAAGATCCATGCCAGAAAAAATCCATCCCAAAAATATAAATGATTCGGGCAAGATCCATGCCCAGGGAAGATCCATCCCTCAATATAAAATCAATTGCGCTCACTGTATGGGGTGCAAACTCCATAGGGGATCCTTCAGCCCAAGCGCTATAATAGCCAGATCTGGGCATAAATAAATAAAATATGTTGCGGCGTACAACCCGATCCCATAAATATCACTCACAATCTCCAGTCTCTCGGGCTCACAACGACATAAAAATCAACCTGACATAATGATTTAATGTATCAATGAATGACAACAGAGACTGAGATATGATGTACAAATAATTGATGTAACTGAATATGAAATTTACATTTTTAAACAATTAGTTCAACGGCAATACGACCTCTGTGGGTCCCAAAATATTGTCACATATCCTAAACATGACCTCTAATACGAGTCTGAGCTCAAATTTCTCTAACACATAGAGGATATGTGGATAATGACTTCATTATTTGAGTATGCAACTCCACGAAAATAATTAAGTCGCAATTTCTATGGTGAACGCCCACACGCCCGTCACCCAGCATGTGCGCTACCTCCAAACAATTCATATAACACGTAATTCAAGGATTCATACCCTCATAACCAAGTTTAGAAGAGTTACTTACCTTAAACCGTGAAATTCTTTATTCCAATAAGCCTTTTCCTCGCGATTCGGCCTCTGAACGCCTCGAATCTTGTCACAAATAATTCGATACAGTCAACATAAATTATAAGAATCAATTCCATATGAAAATACTAAATTATCTAACAAAATCCAAAATTCAACTCAAAAATGATCAGTGGGGCCCATGCCTCAGAACCCGACAAAGTTACAAAATATGAACGCCCCTTCAACCACGAGTTCAACCATACCAAATTTACCAAATTTTGACATCAACTCGACCTTTAAATCCTCAAATCTTATTTTCAAATCCCTAGGCCCAAATCCTCGAATTTCACCTCAAAAATACGTAATCTAGTCGAAATACTCAATGATAATTCAATATTATTGACTAACAATGATCACAAGTGACTTACCTCAAGATTCCCCGTGAATTCTCTCTGAAAAATCGCCCCAAACCGTGTTTGAAATGTTCAAGAATGAGAAAATCTCGGACCCCTACAGTTAAAGACCAAATACAATAATCAAGGAAACACATAATTGAACTAAGCATGTTGCACAAATTTCAAGTAAAAGTTAAAACACATAGACATCCGATACTAGGCTAAACATGACAGCTACACATGCTAAGGCAACTTAGTTAATGAATTTAAAAGAAGTCTACTCAGCAAGAACCAGAATTTTCATAATTTGCCCGTGTACGCACTCGTCACCTCGCGTACACAAGGTTAAACAAGTCACTTACCTCAAATCTTGCTCAATCAATCGATAAGGATGCCTTTTCCTCGATTTTTCGACTCCGAACGGCCCAAATCTAGCCAAAAGCAATTACATACCGTGAATACAACTACAAGAAACTAATTTAAATAATAAATCTACGACTTTAGCAAAGAATCGAGAAATTACCCCAAAAAGTCGACCCGGGCCCACTTCTCGGAATCGGATAAAAGTCACAAAATACGAACACCCATCCGACCACGAGTCCAACCATACCAATTTTACCAAAATCCGACATCAACTTGACCCTCAAATTCTCAAATCTTATATTCAAATCCCTAGGCTCAAACCCTAGAATTTCACCTCAAAAATACGTAATCTAGTCGAAATACTCAATGATAATTCAATATTATTGACTAACAATGATCACAAGTGACTTACCTCAAGTTTTTCCGTGAATTCTTGCTCAAAAATTGCCTCAACCCGTATATGAAAGGTCCAAAATGACAAAAATGACGGACCCTTATATTTTTGTACTCTGCCCAGGGGTTTCGCACCTGCGACCTAATTGGCCACATATGCAGTCTCGTAGATGCGAGGTCATTCTTCGCTTCTGCGGGCAAGAGGTCTGCTTCTGCGAACCCGCTTTTGCGGTCGCTTCTTCGCTTCTGCGACATTGGCTGCCCTTCCTTCACTTCGCATCTGCGGATCCTTGCTCGCACCTGCAGGCTCACAAATGTGGAAGCCTTCATGCACATGCGGCACAGTCCCAGGCCAAGCCCAAATCCGCTTTTGTGCCTTGCTAGCTGCACCTGCGAGAATAGTTCCACAGGTGCGATTGCACCAGAAGGCAGAAAATCCCACCTTTTGGTTCTAAGTCCGATTTCGATCCGTTAACCATCCAAAACTCACCCGAAGCTCCCGGGACCTCGACCAAATATACCAACCAGTATTAATACATCATACGAACTTAGTCGAGCCTATAAATCACATCAAACAATGCTAAAAATACGAATTGCACATCGATTCAAGCCTAATGAACTTTAAAACTTCAAACTTCTACATCTGACGCCGAAATCTATCAAATCAAGTCCGATTGACCTTAAATTTTACACACAAGTCATAATTGATTTTACGGACCTACTCCAACTTTCGGAATAGGTATCTGACCCCAATATTAAAAAGTCCACTCCCGGGCAAACTTTCCAAAAATTATCTAATTTTCCAACTTTCGCCAATTGACACTAAAATGAACTACAGACCTCCAATTCAATATGTGAACATGCTCCTAAGGCCAAAATCAATCTACAGAGCTATTGGAACCGTCGAAACTCTATTCCGGAGTCGTCTTCATACAATTCAAGCTACGATAAATTTCTAAAACTTAAACTCCCAATTTAGGGTCTATGTGTCCCATTCCACTCCGAAACCAAGAAAAAATCCTCCCGGCAAGTCACGTAACCCTAAAATGAAATAGAGAGAGCAATAATTATGGTTCGGGGCTGATACTCTCAAAATGACCGGCAGGGTCGTTACAGTCTCAATTCATTCTGAAACCTCATCGGACCCAACCAACTACCTCGGCAAGTCACATAACATCTGTAAAGCACAAAATGAGCATTAAATGGGGAAACAAGGTTGTAATACTCAAAACGACCGGGCGGGTCGTTACAAAAACTCAATTTGAGAAGTCATTCAAAATTAAATACATTATAGGACTAAAACAACTTGGCAGAACAAGCTCTTACCGCTTAAAATACTAAATATTGGATAAGTATAATAAAGAAAAATATAGAACAAAAAAGTTATACATTAATTATACAAGTCTCTTTAATTTAATAGAGATTTTATTCATTAAAATTCAGACAATATTATTGAGATTATTAGATTTAAATTTAAACTTTAAAATTATATCAAGAGTAATAAAATACATATCTTCTATTATACTCCAAAAAAAAAGTAGTAGGCAAAAATATTAAACAAAGTAATATGCTAATAAAAATTTCTATTAACAATGAAATTATATTAAATATTGGATAATATAATAAAGAAAAATACATAACAAAAAAATTATTTGATGACTATATAAGTCCCTTTAATTTAATAGAGATTTTATTCATTAAAATTCGGATAATATTATTGACAACAACAAAATAAAATTTAAAATAAAAAATATTTCAAGATTAATAAAACATATATATCTTCTCTTATATTACAAAAAGAAAGCAAGCAAACAAAAATATTAAACAAAATGATATGCTAATAAAAACATTCTATTAACAATGTAAAAATACTAAACATTGGATAATAGAATTAAAAAAATATAGAATAAAAAAGTTATTCAATGACTATATAAGTCCCTTTAATTTAATAGAGAATTTATCATTGGTATATCATATTGACAAACAAGATGACAATTAAAATTTATTAAAGCAATACGATCTAATATGTTCAAACAAAATCGATCATAATTTAATTTAATTAATATTTTTTAATATTGATCGCGCATCGCGCGGCAGAAAAATTATTCAATGACTATATAAGTCCCTTTAATTTAATAGAGATTTTATTATTTTATATATTATATTGACAAATAAGATGATAATTGAAATTTATTAAAGCAATATAATCTAATATATTCAAACAAGCCGATCACAATTTAATTTAATTAATATTTTTAAATATTGACCCCGCATTGCGCGGGTACGACTACGAGTAAATAACTAAAAATGGTAATGCACTTTCAAACAAAAAATAGCAAAAAAACTTAGTACTAACGGCATCCGTCTATTACACGTTTCTTTCACTCAAATACAATTGGTAGGTCCCACCATGATGTCATAACCAGAGTTATGTGTTCCCGAATTCATTCTTACTGATGTAAGTGATTTCTTAACTTTTAGAATTGGTCTTATCTATTATTTATTTTTTAGATGAAACTTGACAAATAACACAATAAATGACAAGAATTATCTCTTCCATATTGATACAAAAACATTTGAATAATGATATTCAACTGAAGTTGTTTAAATGCAATAATTATTATTAAAAAACAACTGTTTATGATCATCCAATTACTTCTAAAGTCAAACGATGCTTTAGAAGTACTTAAATAACATGTCCAATATCTTAAATAAAATAATAAAAATCAACAAGAAATAAAATTGACATAGATCACAATAAATTATTATCTTGAAACTTTTGTGCTCCTTGACTCTCCAAAAAGCTTGCCTGCCAAATGTAGATAAATTCTATGCATTAATAAAAAAATATGGATTAAAAATAAACATAAAAACATCTTTAATATGAACGTGAACATGAGGAAGAGAATAAGATTTTGTGTATGTGCAAGAGCATCAAGATAAAAAGGTTCCTGCACAAATAATAGAAAGTGTATCTTTTATAAACTTGTTTGAGGTGTTTTGTTTCATTTTGTTTCATGTGCCAAACACACAACTGTAATGACCCGACCGGTCGTTTTTCCTTCTAGGTCCCTGTTCCCTTAAATAAGACTCTCCGTATGTACTTTTAGTATTTTATGACTCGCGGAGATGGTTAGTTCGGGATTTGGAAGAGTTCGGGTTAAATCGGAACGCTCAGTTCCTTAGTTGGCTTTTAAAAGGCAAAGTTTGACTTTGGTCAACATTTTGAGTAAACGACCCCGGAACCGGGGATTTGATGGTTCTAATAGGTTCGTATGATAATTTTAGACTTGGGCGTATGTTCGGATCGAGTTTTGGATGACCCGGGAGCGTTTCAGCGCTTAAGGTTGAAAGTTTGCTTATTGAAGGGTTAAAAGTTCCTTAAATTTGGGTTGGAGTAGGTTTTGGTATTATCGAGGTATGTTTGGGATTCTGAGCTAGGAAATAGTTACGTATGGTAATTTAAGACTTGTACGCAAAATTTGGTGTCATTCCGAGTAGTTTAAGTATGTTTCGGCGTTTAAGTTGGAAGAACTTGAACTTCATAAGTTGATTCAATTTGGTTTAAGGTGTGATTCTTAGATTTTGATATTGTTTTCCCCATTCTGAGGGTGCGAGCGAGTCTGTTTTATGATTTCAAACTTATTGGCATATTTGGACGGGGCCTCGAGGGCCCCAGATGCCATTCGTACGATGCGCGGAGGTCGCTTAGCTATGGGTGAACAACTGAAGCACCCAACTTCTGGTGTAACCGCACCTACGGAGGGTCAACCGTAGGTGTGAGCTCGCAGAAGCAAGCCAACAGTCACAGAAGCGGCCCTGCATGGGCAGCCTGAAACCGCAGATGCAGACAAGGCGACCGCTGATGCGAGCTTGTGGCTGTAGAATCGGCTTTGGGCATTTGGCTAGTGGCCCGCAGAAGCGAGAAAGCAAGCGCGGAAGCAAGATCCGGTCCGCAGAAGCGAAGCCAACCAGCCTAAGGCACTTCCGTAGAAGTGGACCTTAGTCGACAGAAGCGGTGCCGCAGATGCGACTCAGTGACCGCAGGTGCGAAATCGCTCGAGGCAGAGTGGTCCATTTAAAACGAGACTTAGGCTATTTTGAGTTCATTTATTACACACTTGGGCGATTTTGGAGATTTAAAGAGAGGGATTTCCACCTAGCTAATTGAGGTAAGTAATTTCTATGCAATATGAGTGTAATACATAGATCATGGGTAGATTTTAATATAAAAATTTGTGAAAATTATGGGTTTAGATGAATAACCCTAGGTTTTGATAAAAATGGGATTTAACCACGAATATGGTTATGGAATTGAGTGAAAACTATATATTTGAGTTCGTGAGGTTATGGGTAACAACTTTCTTCGAATATTTTCGGAATCCAGGGACGTGGGCCTAGAGATGAATTTTATTAATCCTTCAATTGGGGTTGGGTAATCACTCTAATAGTTAGAATATGAACTTTTGAACATATATTGATTGATTTATACAATATTTGACTAGTTTCGAATTGTTCGGCACCAAGTTGAGGCTTTTGAGTAAATTTGAGGCCGGAAAGTGAGCTTGAGACGAGGTAAGTCTCTTGTCTAACCTTATAAGAGAGAATTTTACTCCATATGTGATTTAGATTAATGTCTGACTCTAATTGTGGGGGCTACATACGTACAAGGTGACGAGAGTCCGTACGTAGCTACTATTTATGCTATGTCCGGGTAGTTTAGGACCCAAATCATGAATTACTAGAAATGTCGCACCCTATTTGTTAATTAAAGTGCCTACATTATATTAGAACTTGTTAGAGGATTTGTGAAAGACCGTTAATGGAATTTGAACTGCATTGTGTGTTAGCCTTTAATAACGTTTAAGTCAAATGCTTATAAAGTATCCTCTCTTCTTGTGGAGCGGGCTGAACGCATCAGCAGTAGATAGATGCATCTATGGTTCGTGACGTTCAACCCTCGGCAGTATACACATAATTCTAGATCGAGCCGTACGACATCGACATAATCGTGCGTGTTAATACTCAGAGTTTGATTATATATTTGATATCATTTCATGACTTGAGATGTTAAAAGCATACATGATGGAATTAATTTGGGACTTACCATGTGTGAAAGAATTCTGTACTTCCTGCTTGTTATTTAGTTATTATTTTGATTACATAACCCGTACTTATTTAGAACTTCTGTACTTTTATTGGTAGCCCAAAGTAAGTGTCGATGTCGACCCCTCGTCACTACTTTTTCGAGGTAAGTCTTGATACTTACTGGGTACTTGTTGTTTATGTACTCATGCTACACTTTTGTACTGACCGTGCAGAATCGGAGGCAGGTGCATCTGGTGGACATACCTGCGCACACCCCTGTTACCCTGAGGCCTAGTAGTGATGTCATGACCCAAAATTTCCGCCTTCGGGACCGTGATGGCGCCTAACATTTCACTTTCTAGGCAAGCAAATGTTAAAATAATATTAGCCATTTTAAAATAATTTTAAATTAATTAATTACAAAGAAATAAATGCGGAAGTAAATCTGAAATGTAATGAATAATCCATAATAATAGCGATGTCTAAATATCATCCTAGAACTGGAGTCACAAGTGCACGACCTTCTAGACTAATACAATTAAAGGTTTGAATAAAATTTAAGCTGTTTGAAATATAATACACAATTGGGATAAGATAGAAGGGGAATTCAAAACTGCAAACGATGTGCAGTTATACCTCAAGTCTCCACTGGTAGCTATATCCGGTCAAATATATTGTACGCTACTGGGACCAACTCCAAAATTTGCACAAGAAGTGCATAGTACAGTATCAGTACAACTGACCCCATGTACTGGTAAGTGCCGAACCTAACCTCAACGAAGTAGTGATGAGTCTATGACAAGACACGTACATAAACAACCAGTACAAGTATATACAAATACAAAGTAACAATAATACAATAAATAACAATTTATAAATTGGGAGGGAATATGCGAAGGGGAAAGATATAATAATTTCAGCAGGAGATGTATCACTTAGTAGTCAATTAATTCATGAACAATAAAATGAACAAATGATAATATAAAAATGGCACGACACCACCCTTCGTGCTTTTACTCTCATTTGACACGGCATCACCCTTCATGCTTTTACACTCACAATTGACACGACAACATCCTTCGTGCTTTTACACTCACAAATGGCACGACAACACCCTTCGTGCTTTTCCACTCACAAATGGCACGACAACACCCTTCGTACTTTTACACTCTTCCTTACCATGAAAATAATAATATAAATTAGGAAGAGTATTTAAATGCGGGGATATACACTTATCAATCAATTCAATACTAAAATACCTACTTCACCTTCCAAAATAGTCAATAATAATTAAATGAATAATAATTTCACGAATAATGATCAAATAATCAATAATAAACTTATACAGGAATGTCTTTAATTAAATAGACAATTATTCACAATAAACAAATTCCACCCGCATGCTTTGACTCAACCACAACACATAAGTACTCGTCACTTCACATATACGTTATACCCGCACATTAAATCATGTAGCAAATAGACAAATAAGTCCTACTCGCTCAAGTTAAGGTTAACCACGAATAATGAATAATGATATTCAACTGAAGTTGTTTAAATGCAATAATTATTATTAAAAACAACAGTTTATGATCATCCAATTACTTCTAAAGTCAAACGATGCTTTAGAAGTACTTAAATAACATGTCCAATATCTTAAATAAAATAATAAAAATCAACAAGAAATAAAATTGACATAGATCACAATAAATTATTATCTTGAAACTTTTGTGCTCCTTGACTCTCCAAAAAGCTTGCCTGCCAAATGTAGATAAATTCTATGCATTAATAAAAAAAATATGTATTAAAAATAAACATAAAAACATCTTTAATATGAACGTGAACATGAGGAAGAGAATAAGATTTTTGTGTATGTGCAAGAGCATCAAGATAAGAAGGTTCCTGCACAAATAATAAAAAATGTATCTTTTATAAACTTGATTGAGGTGTTTTGTTGAATTTTGTTCCATGTGCCAAACGCACAACTATAACGATCTGACCGATCGTTTTGCCTTTTAGGTCCCCGTTCTCCTAAATAAGACTCCCCGTATGTACTTTTAGTATTTTATGACTCGCGGGTATGGTTAGTTCGGGATTTGGAAGAGTTCGAATTAAATCGGAACACTCAGTTCCTTAGTTGGCTTTTAAAAGGTTAAGTTTGACTTTGGTTAATATTTTGAGTAAACGACCTCAAAACCGGGATTTGATGGTTCTAATAGGTTCGTATGATGATTTTAGACTTGGACGTATATTCGGATCGGGTTTTGGATGACCCGAAAGCGTTTCAGCGCTTAAGGTTAAAAATTTATTTATTGAAGGGTTAAAAGTTCCTTAAATTTGGGTTAGAGTAGGTTTTGGTGTTATCGAGGTCCGTTTGGGATTCTGAGCCAGGAAATAGTTCCGTATGTTGATTTAAGACTTGCACGCAAAATTTGGTGTCATTCAGAGTAGTTTAAGTATGTTTCAGCGTGTTCGGAGTAAGTTGGAAGAACTTGAAGTTCATAAGTTGATGAATAACCCTAGGTTTTGATAAAAATACGATTTAACCACAAAAATGGTTATGGAATTGAGTGAAAACTATATATTTGAGTTCGTGAAGTTATGGGTAACAACTTTCTTCGAACATTTTCGGAATCCAGGCACGTGGGCCCGGAGGTGAATTTTATTAATCCTTCAATTGGGGTTGGGTAATCACTCTAATAGTTAGAATATGAACATTTGGACATATATTGATTGATTTATACAATATTTGACTAGTTTCGGATTGTTCGGCACCAAGTTGAGGCTTTGGAGTGAATTGGAGGTCAGAAAGTGAGCTTGAGACGAGGTAAGTCTCTTGTCTAACCTTATAAGAGGAAATTTTACTCCATATGTGATTTAGATTAATGTTTGCCTCTGATTGTGGGGGCTACATACGTACGAGGTAATGAGAGTCCGTGCATAGCTACTATTTATGCTATGTCCGGGTAGTTTAGGATCCAAATCATGAATTACTTGAAATGTCGCACCCTATTTGTTAATTAAAGTGCCTACATTATATTAGAAATTGTTAGAGGATTTGTGAAAGACCGTTAATGGAATTTGAACTACATTGTGTGTTAGCCTTTAATAACGTTTAAGTCAAATATTTATAAAATATCCTCTCTTCTTGTGGAGCGGGCTGAACGCATCAGCAGTAGATAGATGCATCTATGGTTCGTGTCGCTCGACCCTCGACAGTGTACACATAATTATGGATTGGGTCGTACGACATCGACATAATCATGCATGTTAATACTCAGAGTTTAATTATATATTTGATATCATTTCATGGCTTGAGATGTTAAAAGTATACATGATGGAATTAATTTGGGACTTACCATGTGTGAAAGAATTCTGTGCTTCCTGCTTGTTATTTAGTTATTATTTTGATTACATAACCCGTGCTTATTTAGTACTTATGTGCTTTTATTGGTAATCCATAGTAAGTGTCGATGTTGACCCCTCGTCACTACTTTTTTGAGGTAAGACATGATACTTACTGGGTACTTGTTGTTTATGTACTCATACTACACTTTTGTACTAATCATGCAGAATCTGAGGCAGGTGCATCTGGTGGACATACCTGCGCACACTGATGAATCCTTCATGTATGTTGTCACGACCCGAAATTTCCACTTTCGGGACCGTGATGGCGCCTAATATTTCACTTGCTAGGCAAGCCAACGTTAGAATAATATTAGCCATTTTAAAATAATTTTAAATTAATTAATAACAAAGAAACAAATACGAAAGTAAAGTCTGAAATGTAGTGAATAATCCATAATAATAGCGATGTCTAAATACCATCCCAGAACTGGTGCCACAAGTGCACGAGCTTTTAGAATAATATAATTAAAGGTCTGAATAAAATTCAAGTTGTTTGAAGTATAATACACAGATGAGATAAGATAGAAGGGGACTTCAAAACTGCGAACGATGTGCAGTTATACCTCAAGTCTCCACTGGTAGCTATATCCGGGCAACTCTAAAATCTGCACAAGAAGTGCAGAGTGCAGTATTAGTACAACTGACCCCATATACTGGTAAGTGTCGAGCCTAACCTCAACGAAGTAGTGACGAGTCTATGACAAGACACGCACATAAACAACCTGTACAAGTATATACAAATACGAAGTAACAATAATACAATAAATAATAATTTATAAATTGTGAGGGAACATGTGAAGGGGAAAGATATAATAATTTCAGCAGGAGATGTATCACTTAGCAGTCAATTAATTCATCAACAATAAAATGAACAAATAATAATATGAAAATGGCACGGCACCACCCTTCGTGCTTTTACTCTCATTTGACACGGCATCACCCTTCGTGCTTTTACACTCACAATTGGTACGGCAACACCCTTCGTGCTTTTACACTCACAAATGGCACGGCAATACTCTTCGTGCTTTTACACTCTTCCTTACCATAAAAATAATAATATAAATTCAGAAGAGTGTTTAAATGCGGGGATATACACTTATCAATCAATTCAATACCAAAATACCGACTTCACCTTCCAAAATAGTCAACAATAATTAAATGAATAATAATTTCACGAATAATGATCAAATAATCAATAATAAACTTAAACATGAATATCTTTAATTAAATAGACAATTATTCACAATAAACAAATTCCACCCGCATGCTTTAACTCAACCACAACGCATAAGTACTCGTCATCTCAAATATATATTGTACCCGCACATTAAATCATGTATCAAATAGACAAATAAGTCCTACTCCCTCAAGTCAAAGTTAACCACGACACTTACCTCACTTTGCAACCAAATTTAGGAATCCAATAAACCTTTGCCTGGTAAATTCTTATCTGAAATCCTCAAATCTAGTCATAAAGAATTCAACATACTCAATACAAATCGTAGAAATTAATTCCATATGAATTTACTAATTTTTCGGATTAAAATCCAAAATTCATCTCAAAAATCGACAGTGGGGCCCATGTCTCGAATCTCGAAAAAACTTACGAAATCCGAACACCCGTTTTGAGACGAGTCCAACCATACAAAAATTACCAAATTCTGATGTCAAATGGACCTTCAAATCTTATTTTTTTATTTTTGGAAAGTTTTACAAAAACTCCAATTTCTTGCATCTAAATCCAAAATAAAGGATGAATATAGACATGGATTCATGAAATAT
Organism: Nicotiana tabacum; assembly: GCF_000715075.1. NCBI lineage: Eukaryota > Viridiplantae > Streptophyta > Magnoliopsida > Solanales > Solanaceae > Nicotiana > Nicotiana tabacum. The sequence continues at coordinate 53,539,886 of NC_134083.1, forward strand.
AATCACTTTTAGTTATAAAGCAGTTACCCACTTCAAAGTCGTAAAAATCTCCTTTGAAACCACCCAACTCAAAGAGTTAAAACTCAAAAATGAGTAAAAATGGCGACATCCGAATTTATGGGTTCTGCCCAGTGATTCCTTAATCGCGATCGCGTGAATAGCCTCACGATCGCGAAGCTCTACTTTGCTGCCCTAGAAATTTACTCTACACGAACGCGTAAAACACCACGCGAACGCGATGCTCTGACTCTCAGACTTACGCGATCGCGAACGACCTCACGCGTTCGTGATGAGTAAAGCGCGTGGCTCAGCTTTAGCCTCCTTAACTCTACGCGAACGCGACCTTGGCCACGCGTTCGCAAAGCACCACTTCGCACCCCTACGCGATCGCGTCCTCAAATTCGTGAACGCGGAGAACAACTTTAGCTGGCCTCTTAGATTGCCTTACGCGATCGCGAGATCTCCCCCGCGAACGCGATGAAGAAAAATTCTGCAAGAAAATACCAGAAAATCAGCTATCTTCCTTAAGTCCAAAATGGCCCGTCGAGCATCCGAAACTCACCCAAGCCGTCAGGGCTCCAAACCAATCATGCACATAAGTCCAAAAACCTCATACGAACTCGCTCGCATGGTCAAAATACCAATTTAACACCTAAACTTACGAATCAGACACCAAATCAAATAAAAATTTTAAGAAAACTTTAAAACTTCTATTTTCACAACTGAACGTCCGAATCACGTCAAATCAACTCTGTTTCTCACCAAATTCGACAGACAAGTCATAAATGACATAATGAACCTATAAAAATTTTCAGAACTCGAATCCGACCCCGATATCAATAAAAGTCAATTTGTGGTCAAACTTTAAAATCTTTAAGCCTTTAGGCTTCTAGTTTCCGTTAAATTGTCATAACTTGAGCTAGGGACCTCCAAATAAATTTTCGGGCATACTCCCAAGTCCAAAATCATGATACGGACCTTTTGGAACTGTGAAAATACTAATCCGGGTCCGTTTGCTCAAAATATTGACCAAAGTCAACTCAATTGAGTTTTAAGGCTCTATTTCATATTTTAATCCCTTTTTTCACATAAAAAATTTTCGAAAAATTATATGGACTGCACACGCAAGTCGAGGAATGATGAATAGTACTTTTTGAGGTCTTAGAATATATAAATAATTAATAATTTAAATATGACCTTTTGGGTCATCACAAGTGAGCTGCATCCTGAGTCGTTCTGCAGCACCTAGAGCCTTTCTTTTGTACTTATTTTTCTGTCTATGTTATTTTAGACAGTAGATTGAGTTTTGCATATTCTACTAGTGTTCATACACTTGTGATACTAGATTTTGGCACACACTTTAGTAGACTTTATGATTTTGGAGTATTTACATATTTATGCTTTCATTTTATTCATTTGACTTTCTATTTTGCAAATTTCTAAATAAATGGAACTTAATTACTTGTAAGCCTGTTAAAAGAAGTAATCACGTAGTAAATTCATCGTAGGCTTGTCTAACGGTGACGTTAGGTGCCATCATGACCTATAGTAGAAATTGGGTCATGACAACAATCTATGATGAACTTCAAGCATGACAAATGAGATGGCCTTACTCATAGCAGCATCTTGATCTGTAAAAATAGTTATTAGTTTTTTTCTAGACATTGCTCTAAGAAATATTTCGAATAACCACTGAAAAGACTATGAAGTCTCATCATACATCAGTGCACCTCCAAAAATAAGCATTTTTCTATGGTTATTAAATCCAACGAAACTAGCCAAAGTCTATGCTCTTTATTTGTCCGGTACGTAGTATCAAATGAAAGCACATCTCCAAAAAGACTCATAATCTATTATCATCTTAGAATCTGCCCAAAATATGTTCGTGATCATATCATTAACATCCAACTGTACCGCAAAAAAGAAAGATGGATCTTCTACTCTTTTCTTCTCAAAATATTCTAATAGTACTACTCATGGAAGAAAATACCAAAAAGAAACATGTATGTACATTTTTAATATGAGAAAATCACATTCAAAAGACTAATAAAAAATTATTATGCAATATGAACAAGAAAAATTTACTTGCTTCTCCTTGTCCCATAGCTTTTTGTCTTTTAGTCCGAAGGTAGTTTTTATGATCTAAATTAGTGTAGCCCAAATTTGCTCGGCCATCAGCTTGAAGACTCATAAAATTAAAAGTTCCTTTAGAAAATAATCCAGCATCCTCCGCCAAAATTGATTTCATGAGTTTGTACGTTGTTCAAATTTATGTGAGATGGCAACGTGTGAATCATCGTCGGTGTAACGAGAGGATGGTTATGTTCTAACTCAACCTTAGTAATATTGTAATGACCCGACCTGTCGTTTTGAGCTCTAGCATATTGTTCGGTGGTTTGAGGCCTTGAGTAGCATCACTTCAGGTATTATGACTTGCACGTGTGGTCGGAATTAAATCTCGGGAAAATCGGGATTGATTTGGAAAGAAATACAAAATTCGAAAGTTTTAAGTTGAAAGAATTGACTTAGGCGTGACTTCTGAGTAAACGACCTCAGAATCAGGATTTGAAGGTTCTAATAGATTTGTATGATGATTTCAGACTTAGGCGTATGTTCGGGTCGAGTGTCGGGTGGCCCGGGAGTATTTCAGCGCTTATTACGGAAGGTTGGCATTTTGAGGGTTTAAGAATTTCCTAAGTTTGGGTTGAGGTAGATTTTTTATGTTATCGATATCCGTTTGGGATTCCGAGCCTAGAAATAGTTATGTATGTTGATTTTAATCTTAGGAGCGTGTCCAGACATTGATTTGGAAGTCTGTAGGTCGTTTCGGCATCAATTGGCGAATGTTGGACTTTTTTGATGATTTTTGGGAAGTTTGACCTGGAGTGAACTTTTTTGTATCGGGGTCAGATTCTGATTCCGGGAGTGGGATTAGGTCCGTAATGTCAATTATGACTTGTGTGCAAAATTTGAGATCAATCGGACTTGATTTGATATGTTTCAACATCGAGTGTAGAAGTTTGAAGTTCTAAAGTTCATAAAATGTGAATCGGGGTGCGATTCCTGATTTTGATGTTGTTTCATGTGATTGAGGCCTCGAGTAGGTTCGTGTTATGTATAGGAACTGGTTGGTGTGATTGGACGGGGTCCCGAGGTCCTCGGGTGTTTTGGGGTAGTTTCGGACCAATTCTGGCTGTTTTGGCTTTTGCTGTTGCTGGTTCTGGTTTTGTCCTTCGCGAACGCGAAAGGAGTCCTGCGTTCACGAAGAAGGGGTTTTGGGCGGTTCATTTTTGTTCATCGCGAATGCGACATAGGGGTCACGAATGCGGAGAAGGGCCTGAGGAACCTACGCAAACGCGAAGGGGCGATCGCGAACGCTTAGAAGGAAAGGGGGAGCTGGGCCTGGAGCAGGTTGGCCTTCGCGAACGCGGCTCATGGACCGCGAACGCGAAGGGGCAGGGGTCTGAGGCTTCGCAAATGCGGCGTAGGTGATGCGAACGCAACGAGAAATTTTGGGGCAGTGGCATTTGTCCTTCGCGAGCGCAAGGCGTTTCACGCGAATGCGAAGAAGGCTCGCCTAGGCAGTGTATAAGTTTGCAAAAAATGGGTTTTGGCTCATTTTATCTCAAATATTCCATGGGAGCCGATCTAGGGTCGATTTTGGAGGAGCTTCTTCGTCACCCATCACAAGGTAAGTGTTTCTCGCCTATTACAAGTCAAATACTTGGTTTATATATGGATTTAAATATGGAAATTAGTAGAAATTTAGAATTTTGAAAATAAAACCTAGAAATTGCTATTTTTGGATTTTGACCACGAAATTGGACATGGAAGTTGAAATAAATGATATATTTGAGTTCGTGGTGTTGTGAGTAAAGTTTATCTTCGAAAATTTTCAGAATCCGGGCATGTGGGCCCGAGGGCTGATTTTATAGACTATTCGAGCGGAGTTGAGAATTTGTTTAAATTGATTAATTATGGGTATTAGAGTATCTTTTGATTGGTTTGCACATTGTTTGAATGGTTTTGGATCGACAGACTTTAGTTTGAGGTGTTGGAGGGGCGTTGGAGCCGGTTATGGAACTTCGGAGCGAGGTAAGTCTCCTGTCTAACTTTGTGAGGGGAAAACTACTTGTAGGTGATGTATTTGTTATGTGTTACTTGTTGAGGGGACTACGTACGCAACAGGTAACGAGAGTCCATGCGTAGCTAGATTCATGTTATGTTCGGGTAGACTTAGGTTCACACCATGCTATAGCTGTACTACTTGAGTTGCTTCCGGCCTATTAAATTCCTTATTTTACATTACGACTTGAGACTAGATTTGCGTAGAGTGATAGACTTGCTATTGTACAGATTTGACGGGCTTCATGATAAGCCGCAGATTACTTGTACTCTCCTTACGAAATTCTCCCGAGTTATGCGTTATCATCAAAAAGTTCCCTTAAAATCTATAACTCACACGACTATTTGTGAGTGGGGTCGAGGACCCGTCAAAACTTCTTATTCTAATGGGATCGGACCGTTCGCCTCGGCAGGATAGATACATCTATGGTCTGTGACGTTCGACCCTCGACAGTGCGTACACTATGATGGATCGGGCCGTACACCTCGGCATGATTATGTACCACACTCTCATGGAAGCGGGCCGTTTGCCTCGGCAATAAAATAGATGTATTTATGGTTTGGCAATGTTATGATGGATCGGGTTGTACGCCTCGGCATTTCTATAAAATACTCTTATGAAATCATGCGTAACAATTGGCAAGAAGCCAGCACATCTGTGAGCTTTTCCTGATTAAACTGTGACAACCTATTTGGTAAGGTCCATTGTATATACTCCGATTGAGGAGGTAGCTACTAGCTGAGAGTTTGAGTTATTGCTGGGAGGAGGATTGTACCACGTATTATACTTGTTACTTCGTTATTCTCTCTGATTCACATCTGTTTACTTCTATTGTATCTGTCTTATTGGACCACTAGTAAGTGTTGATGTCGATTCCTCGTCACTACTTCTCTAGGGTTAGGCTAGATACTTACTGAGTACACGTTAATTTATGTACTCATACTACACTTGCTGTACTTTTTGTACAGGTACACATATGTCTGGTGGTCTTTGGGCGCAGAGGTGCAGCCATTTCAGGGATTTTACCGTGAGCTGCATCTCATGTTACGATCGACAGCCTGCAGAGTCTCCGTCAGAGTTATTTATATTTTCCTGTCTTATTTGTATTCCAGACAGATGTTGTATTTTATTATATTTCCTAGTTGATACTCATGCACTTGTGACACCGGATTTTGGGGGTTCCTACAAGTTAATCACTATTTTAGTTCATGTAAATTCTATTTCACACTATTTCATTAATAAAATTATGATTTTAAAGTACTAGAATGAGTAATTAAATTGACTAATCACTATTGGCTCGCCTGACGGCGGTGTTAGTTACCATCACGACCACAGGTGGATTTTGGGTTATGAAAAATATGATACTTTCCAACAGATTGGCGAGTAATAACAATATGAGCTTGACATCCTGTTCTACTTTTTTTTTCGTGGATTTTTAGCTTTATATTTTCGTTTATCATCTCCACGAAAACCCTCCTTGAAACATGTAAGCTTCCGTGATATTACATAACCCAATTTCTTATTTATGTTCACGTACTCTTTGCGAACACTAAAATCGATCCTTCTTGCGTACTCGTTGTAAAAATTAAATGCACTCTCATCGTCGTCAAACTCAAGACCAAGCGTAGGCTCAAGATCTATTGATCCTTGAAAATTACTTTGTAAAACTTTTTCGGCGGTAGCTTCATAATTATACTTCAAAAGAAAAAGAATGCAAAACATTAAAACATCAATTGATAGTGAATGTAAGCCAAGACCTGGAATATTTACATGGTAATTCTTCAAATCTTAGTTAGTTACTTATTTCAACACTATACAATATTTTTAAAACTCAAGGTATTATAACTCAAAAAACCAAATAAAAAGAAAAACCAAGGATTAAAACTTTATTTTCTTTGGCTACTGCATACCCAATAAATAATACATAAAAGGGATTCGTAGAAATACTTTTTTATATTTCTTATTTTTAATTATTTGTATTCTACAATCACAAATCAAATTGAACACTAATAAAAGTTTATTATCTCCAGAATTATTTGTGAAACATACTGACCTTTTGAAGGTTATCTCATACATATTAGGAAATCTTATTTTATTTACCTTTTGAAAGTACTAAATATTAGGACTTTTTATGCAGTTAAAATAAGAAAAAAATTATTAGTTGATTTTAAAAATCTTAAATATAGAGAAATAATTAATAAATGATAATTTTTATTCTATAATCAGAAGTCAAATTGAACACTAATTAAAGTTTATTATCTCCAGAATTATTTGTGAAACATACTGACCTTTTGAAGGTTATCTCATACATATTAGGAAATCTTATTTTATTTATCTTTTGAAAGTATTAAATATTAGGACTTCTTACGCAGTTTAAACAAGGAATAATTTATTAGTTGATTTTAAAAATCTTAAATATATAAAAAGTAATTAATAAAATATTTCGGTAAAAGGTTTCGTGCTTTTGTTATAGTATATATAGATGGATAGATATAGGTAGATAAGAAAAGGTATAAGGTAATTTAAATTTTCTTAAAGTATAATTTTTGTTGATTTTAAAGTGCTAAGTATTAAGAAAATAATTAAATTATAATTTTATCCAATATAAATTCTTAAATATTATTTAAAGTATTAAATATTACAAACTTATCTAGTAAACCTATTTATTTGTCAGAATAAAATAGTACTTTTCCATATTGATAAACGCTATTATGTTGTAAAAAATCAATTTCTTTTTCCATCTCTATTTGAGGTAAGAGCACATCATTTTCTTTTCTCCAAATTCCTTTTATTATTGATAATCAATATGGAAACATGTAAATTTATAGTAACCGTAGCCAATTTCATGTGAAATTGCAACTCTTACTTTAGACCCCAAAGCCTCACATGGCTCAAACTTCAAAGAAGGAACGAATGTTTTAAGCTAAAATTTCAAATTTTTTATATGATACAAATTTCAAACAAGAAAACTATTTTTATAAGGAAAGATGTAACAATTAAGATTTGTAGTTGATTTGAAAGTATTAAATATTCGAAAAATAATTAAATGACTATTTTGTCTAATGTGAACTGTATTTTTAAAGGGTAAAAAAGGCGAACGATATTTCGCTAATGTCCTTCGTACTTTTAATATAGTAGGGTACGCGCTTTGCGCGTGTATCCTATATCAATAAAATATACTATTTTAAAATTTTACAAAATAATTAATAAACAATGTGTTTGACTTTTAGAATAAAAATTAACAAAAAATGCATAAGTTATTGAAAAATGATGACTACTAAATATTTTATTTAGTTGGTTCAATGAAGAAAGAATTCCTTTCATAAAAGTACTTAGGTGCCTTATGGTAGTTTCTAAGGACTTTTATAGAAATATCTTATAGAAGAATATTGTTATTTTTATGACCTAATACAAAAATAAACAAAAAAAATATGTAAATACTATTATCAACAAAGATTTGTCAAATAAGGTAAATGAAAAAATGACTTTCTCTGCCATTTTGGGAATGAAGAGGTAAGTCTTATGCTCACAGAGATAATTGATAAGGGAAAACGTAAAGTCTAAATGGTTTACAGTTTTTACTGCAAATAATTTAATATAGAACATCAGATCCACTTGATATAATAATAATAATAATAATAATAATAATAATAATAATAATAATAATAATAATAATAATAATAATAATAAAAATAACAATTCGTTCAGAATATAGTTTATATTCTATTGTTTCCTCCTTATTGCTTCAAGTTTGTATTTTTACGAATTTGACTCTTAATACTATTATAACTAATTTTGCCATATGCTAATGCTATTCTTATCAAAACAAATTTATGCATCCTATAAGATTTGTTAATTAAATTGAAAATAATTTTACTTATATGATGAATATGAAAAATAATTAAATTGATTCTTGTTAATTAGTTAATTCAAATGCTTAATTATTTGTTCACAACATTAATTATTTTATGTTGATTCACATTCTTCATATTAGCTCATCTGATTTTAAATAATTAATTATAATTATATTGTTATCTAAGTTATATTATCAAAGAGTAAAAAAAATTAATTTTATTATTTCACCTTTTGCATTTTTGTGTTTGTAAAGTCATTAATGTGCTTGACTCTTGTCAACTACTTAAATATATTTTTAGTGATTTGTTCAATATTGATCGATGTTTTAAAATATTAGGTAATTATTATTATTATTATTGCTTTTATTTTTATTATTATTAAAAAAGATTAGGACGAAAAATGAAACTTCATGCGCACGTCTAGTCTTGGATAGTCTAATTAGGATAAAAAAAGTTAACAATATAAATTCCCTAGGTGAATGAAGTTCGTACATATTAGGGACTCATCATAATTTCAAATAAGGAATGGTTTAATAACCAATATTTTAGTTGATTTGAAATTTCTAAACATTAAGAAAATAGTAATTAATTTACAATTATAATTTATCCAATGTGAAACTTATTCTAAAGGGGTAAAAAAAGACGAACGATATTTTGATAGAAGTTTCGTACTTTTAATATAGTATAGATATAATTTTGGATCTAATCAAATGATGTTCCTCCGATGAGCATCTGCTAATTTGCTCAGAAGATTCCATTATTCACCTCAATTACTTACTGCTACTCCACTTTAAAGAAATTCCTCACTTTTACTATCCAATGCTGGCAAATTTTGAATTTTATGGAACTATTTTCTATTCATTAGGATGAATAATTGACTTTTTCATATTAAATTATGTTGAGTGATCAAAATTTGGGCATTTTTACAATGTAGAACAAGATACTCTACTCTGTCTCAGTTTTGTGGATACATTAATCTAGGGTATCTTTAGAAAAAATAAGTTAATTCCTTCTTGATATTAGAAATAAATTAAATATTATGGAAAACAAAAAAGACCAAAAATTCAATGAAAGTGTATCAGAGGGAGTACTAATAATATATTTCAGAAATGCAACGACCCGGCCGGTCGTTTTAAATATTACAGTCCCGTTCCCCCATTTACTGTTTATCCTATGTCAAATTATAATTATGTGACTTGTCGGGGAGGTTTTAGATTGAATTGAAACACTTAGTTCCAAGAATTAAAGCTTAACTGAAAATAGTTGATCGGATTTTGAGTTATGTGAAAACGACCCCGGAATAGAGTTTTGGTGATTTTGGACTTAGGAGTATATCCGAAAAATTATTTGAAAGCCCGTAGTTAAATTAGGCTTGAAATGTCAAAAATATGAAGCTTAAGCTTGGAAGTTTGACAGGGGAGTTGACTTTTTGATATCGGGGTTGGAATCCAGTTTTGAAAATATTTATAGGTCCTTTATGTCATTTATGATTTGTGTGCAAAATTTGAGGTCAATCGGACTTGATTCGATAGGTTTCGGCATCGAATGTAGAAGTTGGAAATTTCTTAGTTTCATTAAGCGTGAATTGGGGTATGATTTGAGGTTTTAGCATTGTTGGATGTGATCTGAGGCTTCGACTAAGTTCGTATGATGTTTTAGGACTTGTTGATATATTTGGTTGAGGTCCCGGGGGCCTCGGGTGAGTTTCGGATGGTAAACAGATCAATTTTTGGACTTGGAAGTTTGCTGGAAGTTTTTTGATATATGTACCTGATTTCCTTCTTCGCGTTTGCGATGGGAGTCCCGTGTTCACGAAGGGTATTGGAGGCTAGTGGATTTCTCTTCGCGTTCGCGAAGAGGGAGTCGCGTTCGTAAAGGGGAACTGGAGGCAGGCAAGGATTTGTCTTCGCATTCGCGATTGAGCAGCTAGTGAAGCATCGCGTTCGCGAGTGGGCTCTCGCATTCGGGTAAAAGGTTTTGGGGTAGTAACACTTTGTACTTCGCGAACGCGAGGGAGCTATCGCGTTCGTGAAAGGGGAAATTTGGGCGGAACAAATTTGTACTTTGCGAACGCGAGGCAGTGACCGCGTTCGCGAAGAAGGAATTCTTGGGCAGAATGTTTAAGTTTTGAAAATGGGCGTCCTATTTTCCATTTTTAATGATTTGGAGCTCGGGGATATGAGATTTTCAAGGAAAACAATGGGATAAATATTCTTAACTCAATTTTGGACAAATTACCCAAATCTATTACAATTTTAGCATTTAATTGGTGATTTAAGTTGGAAAATTTTGAAAACTCTCTTGGTTAAATTTGTAGATTTGAGGGCCGAATTATTGTCGGAATTTAGTAAATTTGGAATGTATGGACTCGTGGTTGAATGGGCATTCATATTTTATAACTTTTGTCGGATTCTGAGACGTGGGCCCCACTGGCGATTTTTGAGTGTAATTTCGGATTTTGTGGGAAAAATATTATTTTCATATGGAATTAATTCCTATAATTTATATTGACTGAATCGAATTAATTGTGACTAGATTCGAGGCGTTCGGAGGCCGATTCGCGAGGCAAGGGCATATTGGAATAAAGAATCACACGGTTTGAGGCAAGTAACATTTCTAAACTTGGAGCTGAGGGTATGAACCCTGATTATACGTATTATGTGATTTGTTTGGAGGTGACGCACATGTTAGGTGACGGACGTGTGAGTGTGCACCATAAAAATTGAGACTCAGTCAATTCCGTAGAGTTGTATAGTCAATTAACTTGTATTTTTTCATGTATTTTTATGAGTTAGAGAAACTGAGCTGTGACTCATGTTAGAGATCAAGCTTAGGCAAATGCTGGTATTATTCGGACCCACTAAGGTCATTTCTGTTGTCGAATTATATGTTTAAATTATAATTTTGTACTCAGTCATATACATTCGTCGCATATCATATCTCAGTCTCTGTTGTTATTTATTGATACATCATATCATCATTTTGGGCTAGTTTCATGACATTGATATCCCGAGAGACTAGAGAGATTGATGACTGAGTGAGGCCGAGGGCCTGATTGTGAGGTGTAATGATCCGGCCGATCATTTTAAAAATTTAAGTCCCGTTCAGCGGCATAAGGTCTTGAGCAGCTTCGTATTATGTGTATTGACTTGCGTGCGTAGTTGAATTCAATTATCGGATGATTCAGAGTCAAATCGGAAGAAGGATTCAAGTTTTGGAAGCATAAGCGGAAAGAGTTGACCGAAATTTGACTTTTGAGCAAATGGCTTCGGAATAGGTTTTGGATGATATCAACAACTTCGTATGGTGATTTTGAACTTAGGTGTGCGTCCGGATTTGGATTTGGAGGTCCGTAGCGTGATTTGGAGGATTTCGATTTCCTTTGGCACTTCTACGGGGCCGCTGGTGCGGCTTTAATTCCGCAGATGCGGATCCAGGCCTGGCTAGCTGAGTTCGCAGATGCGAACGATTTATTGCAAATGCGAGAGCGCAAATGTTCTTCCTTGTCCGCATTTGCGGAAGTCCTGGGCAGAATCATATAAGTCGAGGGTTTGGCCATTTTCTTCATATTTTAAATTTTAGACTTCGGTTTTGGGAGCTTCTTTGTGGGGTTTTCAAGGAAATCGATTGGGTAAGCGTTCTTCACCTATAATTTATTATATTCCATGATTTTGTCTTTATTTTTGTCATTAAAATTGTATTTTGAGTTGAGGAAAATAGTGATTTTTGAAGAAAATTTTCAAAATGAAAAATCATGATTTGAGGGACGGAATGGTATCGGAATTTGATAATTTTAGTATGGTTGAACTCGTATTGGAATGGGTGTTCGAGTTTTGTTAAATTTGTCGGGTTCCGAGATGCGGGCCCGGGGGTCGACTTTTGGGTCAAATTTTAGATTTTGATAAAGATTGAGGCTTTATGATCCGGAATAGTTTCTTATGAGTTTTATTTATGCTTTGAAGTTATTTTGGTTAGATTTGTGCCGCCCGGAGGCCATTTCACCCGAGAAGTTCATTTTTGAGTATCGGTCTGTCTTATTTGAGGTAAGTATCTTGCCTAACTTCGTGTGGGGGAACTACCCCTTAGGATTTGAGTCTCTATGCTAATTGTAGTCCGTGTACGCGAGGTGACGAGTACGTGCTCGGACTTATTTGTGGAAAGTTGGCCTTTTAGGGTTCTTAGGTTCTAGTATTTACTGAATATGAAGTTGTTTTGTTATGAATATGTTTCTTAATTACTGGTTTCACCTCTACATGCTTTAATTAGAGTTAATTACTTCATGATCCACTCTTGTTGTTTATTTGATTTATTTTTGCCTTAACTGAAATTGTTATCTCTTCTATTGTCATGTTATCTTTCCCCTAACTGCTTGTCTTTATTTTAAGTTATAATTATCTCTCCTGTAATTGTTCATCCTTAATTGAGACTATAATTATCTTTCTGCTGCTTACCCTTAATTAAATTTGTTGTGTCTCTTTCGTAATTGTCCGACCTTAAAAGAAGTTTAGATATCCTATATCTTAGTTGACTTGTCCTTATTTGGAATCATTCGACTTGTGTTAGCTCCCTTGTTGTTGAACCGTACATCGCGGGCCGTTGTTACATATTATTTCCTGCCTCGTTGAGTTATTCTTATTATGACTAACATTCCCTATTGTGACTACTCCTTGTGAACTTGTTCTTCCGTTTCTTTGAGTTCTAGAATTTTTGAGTTGATTTATTCGCCGTACCCTTGTATTAGTCTTATTGTTGATGTCGTACTTGTTGTTATGATGCACGAAGTTTCTACCGTGCGGTTGTTATTGTGATGCACGAGGTTTCTGCCATACGGTTGTTGTTATGGGGTTGCACGAGGTTTCTTTCGTGCTATTATTACTACTGATATTTGCACATGCGACGTTACAAGGCGGGCTATATATATATATGGGTTGCGCATGTGACGAGACAAGGTGAGAACATTATTATGCACGTGTGACGAGACAAGGCGGGCATTCACTTTACTATTGCACACGTGGCGAGACAAGGTGGGTTGTGTCAGGGATTGATTTGTGATGACTTGTGATAGCCTAGGGGCATTCTTATTATTGATATTTGTGTAGTAGTGCACTTACCCGTGTGAGTTCTATCTTGTGAAAAATTATGGGAAAATATTTTACGTGCTGTCCATTCCTTTTTTTTCTATACTTACTAGCTGACATAAATTATGTTTGAACACTTGCACAAGCATACACGTAGTTAAGCACTTTTATCGGTTAAAGAGGATTCTTGATATTGTTGAGTATAGGTGTACATCCTTGTTTAATTGCCTTCTATGTGAGAATGGCTCTATTTGGCACGTGAGTCGTCAGTGCTGTTATAAACTGTAATGAGAGCACTGATGCTAAGTGTTAGGGTTCAGGAATTAGGACCCGTGAGTTGTGAATATTCTGAGGTTCGGTACCTCGTGGAGGTTATTGGCTAAAACCCGGTGTGAAATCGGTCGTTTTGTTGAGTTGTTATTTGCCTTTTATTTATTTGTGATCACCGAATTTAGACCGTGTTTCCGTACATCTACATGTGTCTTTATTATGGTATTCCGCTGATAGTTGTTGTTTTCCTTTCTTACTGAAATTACCTTATTATTTGCCATTTCGCGTGGTCCTTATGTGGATATCATATCTATTGTTCCTATACTTATACTTGTTCATGTTGTTTAGTCCAGTAGGTGTCTTGACTGTTTTTCGCCACTACTCCACTAAGGTTAGTCTTGATACTTGCTGGATACCGCTGTGGTGTACTCATACTATACTTCTGCACATTTTTGTGCAGATCCAGGTATTTCGAAGTCAGTTGATCATTAGCTAGCTGTGCGGACTGTTGTTGTGGAGACTCAAGGTAAACCTGCTGCTGCGTTCGCAAGCTTCGAAGTCACCTTCTGATTTGTATTCATACTGTTACTTTATTTCAAACAGTTGTATTTAGAAAATTGTAGCAAGCTCTGTAGAGTTTATGACTTGTACTACCGGTTTTGGGAATTGTAAATTTTATAGAGATTTCTATTTCAAAAATTGTTAGATGCTATTTAATTATTGTTGTTATTCAGTAAATGTTAGGCTTACGTAGTCCCTAAGACTAGGTGCCATCACGATACCCAACGGAGGGACAATTGGGTCGTGACAAGTTGGTATCAGAGCTTTAGGTTCATAGGTGCTACGAGTTATAAGCGAGTTTAGTAGAGTCTTGTGGATCGGTACGGAGATGTATGTACTTATCTTCGAGAGGCTATGGAACTATTAGGACAGTTTCACTTGCTTCATTCCTATCGTGCGAGTTCATTGGTCTCAAAGTTTGAACTTTTATCATTTCATTCTCTCACAGATAGTGAGAACATGAGCTGCAGTTACTGATGACGTTACCCCCGGGCAAGATGTCGCTAGGGGTAAAGGCAGAGGCCGACAAGGAGCACGTGCCGCAGCTAGGGCACCTATCAGAGCAACAGTTGAGGAGCCTCCAGTAGTTCCAGTCGGGGGGCAAGTACCAGAGGCACCTGCTGTTACCCCCGGAATTCAGGAGACCTTAGTATAGTTCCTGAGCATGTTTGGTACATTGGCTCAAGTGGGGTTGTTTCCGGTTGCACCAGCTATTTCACAGATCGGGGGAGGAGCTCAGACTCCCGCCGCTCGTACTCAAGATAAGCGCGTTCTCGTAGGTCAGGTTCCAGGTGTCATGGCGACACAACCTGTGGTTCCAGTTCAGCCCGTGGTTAGGGCAGCAACATCCGAGGAAGAACAACTTAGACTTGAGAGGTATAAGAAGTACCACTCTCCTACCTTCAGTGGATTGGCGACAGATGATGCCCAGGGTTTTCTGGAGGAGTGTCACCGCATTCTTCGCACTATGGGTATTGTGGAGACGAGCGGGGTTGCTTTTGTTACGTTTCAGCTCAGGGGAGCATCTTATCAGTGGTGGCGGGCGTACGAGTTGGGTAGCCCGGCCGAGGCAGCTTCACTTTTATGGGTGTAGTTTTCAGAGATGTTCCTGAGAGAGTTTGTACCTCAGTCCCTTCGAGATGCATGGCGCTCGGAGTTTAAGCAGCTGTGCCAGGGCACTATGTCAGTGTCAGAGTATGCCGTTAGATTCAGTGATTTGGCCAGACATGCACCTGCTTTGGTCGCTAAAGTTAAAGAGCATGTCCATAGATTCATTGAGGGGCTCAAGCATGATATTCGGTTCAGCATGGCTAGGGAGTTGGAGTCGGATGTTTTGTTTCAGCAGGGGGTAAGGATCGCTCGCCGAGTGGAGGGCATGTGGGATCAGGAGAGAGAGGACATGCGGGGCTGTGAGAGAGAGAGGACAGACGAGGTCAGGAGAGAGAGGACAGAGAGGCGAGGAGGCCTCATAGACCGGAGAGATCTACTGGTGCATGGTACCACATGGTGGAGGTTTTATAGGTGAGCAGTTCAATTTGCACTTCAAGCTTCGCACAGTGTTTCAGGTGCTCATGGGTCTCAGAGTACCCGTACCGCACAGTTCCCATAGCCACATCAGCAGAGAGGTTGCTTCGAGTGTGGAAATACCAGCCCCGGGGTGAGAGATTGTCCTAGACTCCATACATGTGTGTCACAGCGAAGTATTCAGGCGAGTAGAGGGCGCCCAAGAGGGGAAGGCCCGACTCGTTGATGTGTTTTATATAGTAGGCTTGAGGCCACTGCGCCAGATAATGTCATACATGTATGCTTTTAATTTGTTACAGAGGGGAACCATTCATATTTTGCTTCGGTTCTGCTTATGGGGTGAGTTCCCCTATTTGTTGTCCCACCTATGGGTGAGTTCATGACCTAGTATTATGTTTATGTGTTTGCCCCTGTTGGGAGATTCTATGAGTGATAGCCGTGTCTATCGTTATTTTAATTCATTATTGAAAGTTACGAGACTAGAAGTGAATTCATATTGTCTATTATTGCAGGTTGATGTGATTCCTGAGTAATTTGGTTATGATTTGTGATTTGATACTCTACCGGGATGAGAGTTCAGTAAGTGTTGTGATTTAATTGGTAAAATTGAGTTAGTGGAAGATTTCAATTGGTATGATGTGTATTCGGTTTGTGATTCAGAGTTGAGGGTGAGACCCTCGCGAATATGTTTGAGTCGGGCTGCGTGCCGCGGTGGAGGTTATATCAGGATGATATCATTGTGATTTGTTCATATACTTTGATTTTTCCTTTTACATTGATTTGTAGGATGGTACTCATAGAGAGTTGTGCCTCTCGCGCTTGTTTGATATTTCTCTTATGTGTTTCTCTTTACATATTCAGTCATTTTTCGTCTGTGCTTCTTGAGTTTTAGCTTGCTAGGTATGTGCCCGGTGGTGTTAGTTGTGACTCGTTGATTCGGGTGTATAGTTAAGAGGTCTTCATGTTTCTTGCATCATTGTTAGTGTTGTGGAAGGTGGAAACAGGGTTCTAACGGATATGAGGCTAATATCCGGTGCTGGTTTTGATTACAGGTAGCTATTGTGATCAGGAATATCATTATGGGCCTATGTGTGGCATGTCATGTTGAGTGGTCATACCTTGTGGGTGTAGGCATGAGTTGTTGCAGCTGGTTGAGACTGATACCGGGTGTGGATTTAGAATCGGGTCTTTTGGAGATGAATGGAAGGTGAGAATTTTGACTCTAAAGCTTATCAATGTTGGTAGAAAGGATAAATTACAGTGGAGATAGTGTCGTCAGACTTATGTGGATTGGGGTGATGTGGGGTGACCCGCGAGTGTATGTTGGATCTGCGCATTCAGTGATTTGAACACGTCGAGGCGATTCTTGGCACGTTCAAGGACGAACGTTTGTTTAAGAGGGGGAGGATGTAACGACTCGGCCGACATTTTGAGAATTTAAGTCCCGTTCGGCGGCATTAGGTCTTGAGAAGCTTCGTACTATATGTATTGACTTGCGTGCATTGTTGAATTCAATTACCGGATGATTCAGAGTCAAATCGGAAGAAGGATTCAAGTTTTGGAAGCTTAAGTGGAAAGAGTTAACCAAAATTTAACTTTTGAGTAAATAGCTCCGGAATGGGTTTTGGATGATTTCAACAGCTTCGTATGGTGATTTTGGACTTAGGCGTGCGTCCGGATTTGGAGGTCCGTAGGGTGATTTGTAGCATTTTCGCGAAAGTTGGAAAAGTTAAAGTTTTGAAGGTTGAGAGGTTTGACCAATAGTTGACTTTGGAGATATCGGGATCGGAATGCGATTCCAAGAGTTGGAACAACTCTGTTATGTTATTTGGGACTTGCTTGCAAAATTTGACGTCATTCCGGGTTGGTTTGATAGGTTTCGGCTCGAGTTTTAGAAGTTGGAAGATTTGAAAGTTCATAAGTTCGATTCATAGTGTGATTTGTAGTTTCGGCGTTGTTTGATCTGATTTGAGACCTCGAGCGAGTCTGTGTTAGATTATGGAACTTGTTTGTATGCTTGGACGGGGTCCCGGAGGCCCTGGGTGTGTTTCAGACGAGTTTCAGATGTTTTTCATGGTTTTGAACAGGTCTGGTTCTATTGTTTTCGCACCTGCGACACTTTGGAGCGCGGGTGCGGCTCCGCTTCTACGTGAGCCTTGTTGCTTATGCGGTCGTAGTGTCCTGGAGGCTCGCTCTCTTCTGCGGAGGCCGGCTCGCAGGTGCGAAGGCCGCTTTTGCGGTCCAGCAATCGCATCTGCGAAGAAGCTCATTTCTGCGCTTCCTTTGGCGCTTCTACGGGGCCGTTGGTGCGGCTTTAATTCTGCAGATGCGGATCCAGGCCTGGCTAGATGAGTTCATAGATGCGAACGATTTCTTGCAAATGCGAGAGCGCAAATGTTCTTCCTTGTCCGCATTTGCGGAAGTCCTGAGTATAATCATATAAGTCGAGGGTTTGGCCATTTCCTTCATATTTTGAGTTTTAGACTTCGGTTTTGGGAGCTTCTTTGGTGGGGTTTTCAAAAAAATCGATTGGGTAAGTGTTCTTCACCTATAATTTATTATATTCCATGATTTTATCTTTATTTTTGTCATTAAAATTGTATTTTGAGTTGAGGAAAATGGTGATTTTTGAAGAAAAGTTTCAAAATGAAAAATCATGATTTGAGGGACGAAATGGTATCAGAATTTGATAATTTTAGTATGGTTGAACTCGTATTGGAAGGGGTGTTCGGGTTTTGTTAAATTTGTCGAGTTCCGAGGTGCGGGCCCGAGGTCGACTTTTGGGTCAATTTTTAGATTTTGATAAAGATTGAGGCTTTATGATCCGGAATAGTTTCTTATGAGTTTTATTTGTGCTTTGAAGTTATTTTGGTTAGATTTGAGCCATTCGGAGGCCATTTCACCCGAGAAGATTATTTTTGAGTATCGATTTGTCTTCTTTGAGGTAAGTATCTTGCCTAACTTCGTGTGGGAGAACTACCCCTTAGGATTTGAGTCTCTATGCTAATTGTAGTCCGTGTACGCGAGGTGACGAGTATGTGCTCGTCATTTCGTGTGGGAGAACTACCCCTTAAGATTTGGTTAATACTAGTACCAGGTTGGTTTTGAGTAGTTATTATGATCGGAAATGGTGTTGCGAGTATGCGAGTTGTATAGTATGTTATGTGATTATATCTGGGGTTATGGTTATGGCTTGATACAGCTTGTTTAGACTTATACAATGTGTAGATATGAGATTCGGGTCTTGTAAGAAATTCCGAATGTTGGAAGTTGGGTTCTAAGTTTTACGGACTAAGGTTAAATTAATAACTTTCAGTTATGTTGTGTTGTCAGGCCTATACAGAATAGGGTGATATGGGATCACCCCCGATAATGTGCGTGGTAGGGTGGAATAGTGATTTAAAGTCTTAGGAACAACTCTTGGCACGTTCAAGGACGAACATATGTTTAAGTGGGGGAGAATGTAATGACCCGGCCAATCGTTTTGAATATTATAGCCTCATTTCCTCATTTACTGCTTATCCTATGTCAAATTATAATTATGTGACTTGTCGGGGAGGTTTCAAAATGAATTGAAACACTTAGTTTCAAGGATTAAAGCTTAAGTGAAAATAGTTGACCGGATATTGAGTTATGTGAAAACGATCCCGGAATAGAGTTTTGGTGATTTTGGACTTAGGAGTATGTCCGAAAAATTATTTGGAAGCCTGTAGTTAAATTAGGCTTGAAATGGCTAAATAGGAAGTTTAAGTTTGGAAGTTTGACCGGGGAGTTGACTTTTTGATATCAGGGTCGGAATCCAGTTTTGAAAATTTTCATAGGTCTGTTATGTCATTTATGATTTGTGTGCAAAATTTGAGGTCAATCGGACTTGAGTCGATAGGTTTCGGCATCGAATGTAGAAGTTGGAAATTTCTTAATTTCATTAAGCGTGAATTGGGGTATGATTCATGGTTTTAGCATTGTTTGATGTGATCTGAGGCTTCAACTAAGTTCGTATGATATTTTAGGACTTGTTGGTATATTTGGTTGAGGTCCCAGGGGCCTCGGGTGAGTTTCAGATGATAAACAGATCAATTTTTGGACATGGAAGTTTGCTGGAATTTTTCTCATGTCTTTACCTGGTTTCCTTCTCCACGTTCGCGATTGGAGTCCCGCATTCGCAATGGGTATTAGAGGCTGGTGAAGAATTGCTTTTCGCGTTTGCGAAGAGGGAGTCGTGTTCGCGAAGCAGAACTGGAGGCAGGAGAGGATTTGTCTTCGCATTCGCGAAGAGAAGTACGCGTTCGCGATTGAGCAGCTGGTGAAGCATCGCGTTTGCGAGTTGGCTCTCTTGTTCGCGTAAAAGGTTTTGGGGCAGTAGCACTTTGTGCTTCGCGAACGCGAGGGAGCTACCCTATTCGCGAATGGGGAAATTTGGGCGGAACAAATTTGTGCTTCGTGAACGCGAGGCAGTGGCCGCGTTCGCGAAGAAGGAATACCTGGGTAGAATTTTAAGTTATGATTTTCCATTTTTAACGATTTGGAGCTCGGGGAGAGGCGATTTTCGAGAGTTGTTTAAGAAAAATAACGGGGTAAGTGTTCTTAACTCAATTTTGGACAAATTACCTGAATCTATTGCTATTTTTAGCATTTAATTGGGGATTTAAGTTGAAAGTTTTTGAAAACTCTCATGGTTAAATTCTAAGATTTGAGGGTCGAATTGTTGTCGGAATTTAGTAAATTTGGTATGGTTGGACTCGTGGTTGAATGAGCGTTCATATTTTATAACTTTTGTTGGATTCCGAGACATGAGCCCTACTAGCGATTTTTGAGTGTAATTTCGGATTTTGTGGAAAAAATAATATTTTCATATGGAATTAATTCCTATAATTTATATTGACTAAATCAAATTAATTGTAACTAGATTCGAGGCGTTCGGAGGCCGATTGTGAGGTTATAGATACTATGGCATGGGAGTTATCTGTGCAGATCCAGATATTGATATTATAGCACATGAGTTATCTGTGCAGTATGTGAGTTGTCCGTGCGGATCCAGATATTGATACTATAGCACATGAGTTGTCCGTGCAACACGCGAGTTATCCGTGCGAATCTAGATATTGATACTATAGCACATGAGTTGTCCGTGCGGTTTATAGCGCTTGGGCTGAAGGAGCCCTTCCGGAGTTTGTACACACCCCTAGTGAGCGCAGGTACCTACTAAGTGGGAGTGCCGAGCGATATGAAGGATTGAGTGACTGTGAGGACTGAGTGAATTGATACTCTGAGAGTATGCACATGGTTTTATCTCTGAGTTGTATCGCATTGACATGCACACTTAACATACAGACATAAAGATGTATTTTCCTCATGTTGTACGATATTGCGTCATTTATGACTTCACATACTCATTGACATGTAGGCATAGGGATGTATTTTCCTCATGCTATTTGAAAATGAAACATCCTTTCTGTTGTTGAAAAGTTTTGGAAGGAAAATCACGATTTTACAAACTTACTCATATTTTGGTATTTTCGGTTAAAGATTTGGGTTTTCACTGTTATAGTTGAAAAGCATGTCTATTTTCTGGAACTGTGAATGAGTTGTACATTTTATTTCTGAGTTATTTCCAGTACCACTCTTGTTATATTGTTTTGAGCCGTTGTTGGCTATTGGTGTTAGACTTTGACCTGTGTCCCAGCTCGTCACTACTTTCAACCTAAGGTTAGGTTTGTTACTTATTGAGTACATGGGGGCGGTTGTACTCATACTACACTTCTGCACCTTGCGTGTAGATATTGGATGCTGATGTTACTGTGGTCGACGGGAATTGGATTTGAAGACGTACCTGTGTTCCGGCCGTAGCTGTCTCTTGTTCATGGTAGCCTTAGATTTATAAAAATATGTTTATGTACATTTCGAACAGATGATATATTTATTTCACACAAGTTTTGTAAGTTCTAATCTTAGAAACTCATGATTTATACTACCAGTCCTTAGGGAGTGTATTAGAGTCAGTTAATTATTAATTGAATCGGGTATTTGTAAATTGGCTTACCTAACGGATTGGGTAGGTGCCATCACGGCTAGTTGGATTTTGGGTCGTGACAAAAATCCAGTGCAGATCTTTAGGCTTGAGTCTATTACTTAAATGGTCATTCAACTATTCGAAATTACATAGTAAAGTTATAATCCTTTTGTTTCAATTTAGATGATATAGTTTGACTTAACACAAAGTTTAAGAGAAAAAAAAAAAGATTTTTGAAATATATGGTCCTAAAAATTTAAGGGCAAAAGCTTTATGGGGTCATGACATTTGTGTGGCTAGAAAAGTTTCTCATTAAGGGTAAAGTGAGTAAAATAAAAAGTTTAAAATAAAATTATTTTCAAATATATAAATATTTATGTTATTCTTTTTGGCACGGATTAATAAGGAGAGTGTATCATTTAAATTGAAACGGGGGGAGTATATATATATTTTTTATTTATAACAGAAAAGTCACTTAACTATTTTTAAAGCCCTCGGAATGTCACTCAACTAGAATTTTCAAACTTTCGGTGGCCAAATTTAGGGGTAAATAGGTATTTAGCCACTAAAAATTGAGAAATATAGTTGAGTGACCTTGTGATTGCTATAGAAATAGTTAAGTGATTTTTTTGTTACAAACAAAGAAAAATGACTTTAGTTATTTTAGATAGTTAAGTGATTATTTGAATAATGGACTCTTAGGGGTCGTTTGGTAGGAGGTATAAGAATTATTTTGAATAGAGTTTATTAGTAACACTGATATTGGTAATGTTGTGATTAGTTATGTTAGCATCGGTTATGCTAAGATTATTTCTGATCTACTGTTTGTTTTGGTGTATTAAATCATTACATAATTTCTAAAAAAATTGATTGTTTACAAAAATACCCTCCATATTTTGTATTTGAAATTAGGTTTTGAGGGCAGTTATGTCTTAACCATGTTTAGGCAAGTATTAAAAACTCTTCCATTGCTAATATCATGGTTTGCTATGTATTAGTTATACATAAGATACTACCAAATAGGATATATAACTAATACATATATTAATTATATATAGATAGAAAAAATATACCAAACAAGGAATTAACAATGCACAAAGCTAATACTTGAATTATTTTTTTCTAATATCTCCTGCCAAATAACCCCTTAGGCTTCAATCTCACTAAGTTGGTGCACCGTTTTGTAGGCATGCACTATGTGTAATGTGTTTGTGCTTACATAACTTTGGCAAAACAAAGCTGCAATATGTTTAATTCAATCTTGTATCCAGTGTTTACATAACATTATAGTTCCCACTCATATCAAACTACAATTAAAAAAAATAACCGTATCCGATATTTACACCAATTTATAATTAGTTAAGACTTGTCAAAAATTCAGAAGGGTACTAAAGGAAATGGAGAAAAATGTACTGGAGATCTAGGATCCGTGAAACCAAGAGCTATAGCAAAATGGTTTCTAAATGAACATAAAGTGGAAGCGTGTACATATTAAATAATTTGAACCTCTTAATACAAAGTGGGCTCGGCAACATCCTCGTTCGCAAGAGAGTATGAAGAGTAATTTTTAGGAATCAGTCAGGTTTTCTAGTGTGAACAAAATGGAAGACAGCCAAAAATAAGAAAGCAGGACAATTTAATTCGGGACGTGTCAAAATGGACATAGTTTTTTTTTTTTTTTTTGCGTGAACAAAACTGCAAGACAACCAAAAATAAGAAAGCAGGGGAATTTAATTCGAGACATGTCATAAATGGACATTAGTTATATGGTAAATAGCTAAGCATGATACACTATAAAGATATCAACATGAGAATTTTAAGAATTAATTCAAATCATACTTTTCTCGTGTGTACGGGTGAAACCGAACCCATGGGACGTTTCGGCTGTCGATGAAGTAAACGGGGGAAGAGACGTAACTGTAAGGGACCGAAATCGCGGCAAGGAGCCCCTCGAGCTGGGGTCAGGGCAAAACGCCTGCCCTCGGGAATTTCGGGGCCACGACCCCCCAGGATCAGTTCGAATCTCAAAAATCTTGGAGAGCATCACCCGATAATCGAGCATGACCAACAAAAGGTCGTGATCTCTGTGACCAGCCAGATGTTACGGCGTGAATCTCGACACGTATCAGCAAAAAACCGGTGATCAGTTAAACGAAAGATTTTTACCTTTTGTAGAATTGCACTTAGGGTAAAACTCCCCTACTATATAAAGGGGGGTCTGATTATTCGTTAGGTACACTGTAATACGCATATCAAGGCAATATATTCTTATTTTCTCTATTAAAGTCTTACTTTTGTTCATCAATTCATCAATAACGTGAGCCCAGCATCAAAGACAAGCATTTCATTAAGCTGTTACTAAGTCTGAGATTACTCCTCTTGATTGGTTTGACAATTTATTACGTCCTTTATTTGTTTAATCTAACTTAATTTATCATTTGTATTGAATTCACCCATGTATCCTTAAAACTACTTACAAATTGAATTGTTATTCATTTTTTAGGGTAAACTGTTTGGCGCCCACCATGGGACTAAGGATAATAGTGGCAATTTGATACAAATTTCCATAATATACTTTATTTTACACTTGTTCTTTAAGCTTTTAATTTCAGGTCAAATTAAAAATATCGGACTCCCAATCTACCCATTTGAACGTGGATGCTGAGTCCGACCACCATGGTGAAAACAACAACATGGTACCCAGCAACGAGGTGCCCCTGCTGACCCCAACGGAGTCCCAGTCGCTGATCCGATCGATGCTAACTCACACATGGCTATCTGAGCAAACTTGCCTACTGACCCCGAAAACAGCATTCGCGGGGGAGCCCGGTCGATAGCTCGGAGTACACACGATGGCGAAGGTGATGGGATCAACTTATGCATGATCTTCGAAATGTTACAGGCTCAACAGGCAGTGATAGCCCAGTTGTAGAACCAAAGCCGAGCCCGAATCGTCCCAGGAAAATGCCCGCAAAAATGAACCGGACACTGAAAGGCCGGGTGAAGCAGAACCCGGGACCACCCCGAGATAATAAAGCTGCTTGAGGAACTAACAAAATGGGTGGAATCGGGAAAAAATAAAATCGAAGCCAACGACAAAAAAATGGAGACTTATAACTCGAGGGTCAACCAAATCCCGGGAGCACCACCGATACTGAAGGGCCTGAATTCCAAAACCAATTGTCCAAAAGCCTTTCCCTCCGAGCACAGCTGCGAAGCTGATCCCCAAGAAGTTTCGTATGCCCGAAATTTCAAAGTGTAATGGAACAACCGATCCAAACGAACATGTGACCTCTTATATGTGCGCCATCAAGGGAAATGACTTGGAAGATGATGAAATCCAATCAGTTCTGCTGAAAACGTTCGGAGAGACCTTGTCGAAAGGAGCTATGATATTGTATCACAATTTACCCTTTAGTTCTATTGACTCGTTTGCTATGCTTGCAGATACCTTTGTAAAAGCGCATGCCAGGGCCATCAAGGTCGAGACCAGGAAATCAGACCTTTTCATGGTAAAGAAAAGAGATAACAAGATGCTCAAGGAATTCATATCGAGGTTTCAAATGGAACGGATGGATCTGCCTCCGGTCGCAGATAACTGGTCCATTCAGGTCTTCACCCAAGGACTCAATACCCCAAGCTCATTGGCTTCACAACGGTTGATCCAAAATTTTATAGAATACCCGGCGGTAACTTGGTCCGATGTCCATAACCGGTACCAATCCAAAATCAGGGCTGAAGACGATCAGCTCGGGGCCCTTCTGGGTCTGTTTATTCCGTCAGGACTAGTGACAGATCCAAAAGTGCCATCGATCATGAACCGAGATCGAACAAAGACCGTTATCAACCATACAATGGAGATCGAAGGGGTAATGGGTTCGGACGCAACACTGTGAGAAGTGAAAGAAGAAGCGACCGAGGTCATAATAACCGGGGATTCATGAGAAAAAATGGTTTTGACAGGCCAATCGGGTCTAAGGAAGCACCAAGATTATCGGAGTACAACTTCAACATTGATGTTGTCGAGATCGTATCAACCATCAGACGCATCAAAGATACTAAGTGACCTCGACCGTTACAATTCGATCCTATCCAAAGGGACCCCAACTTAATGTGTAAATATCATGGCACTCACGGCCACAGAACCGAAGATTGCCGACAACAGAGAGAAGAAGTAGCCCGGTTATTCAATAACGGAAGCCTCCAAGAATGTTTGAGTGATCGTGCCAAAAATCACTTCAGGAACAGAGACTCCAACAAGCAGATCGAGCAAGAGGAACCTTAGCACGTCATCAAAATTATCATTGGTGGGATTGACGTCCCCCAGGGGCCGATGTTAAAGCTCACTAAAGTGTCCATTACAAGAGAAAAACGGACTCGAGATTATGTACTAGAGGGAACCGTATCTTTCAACGATGAGGATGTTGAAGGCATCGCGCAACCACACAATGATGCACTGGTAATATCTGTACTCATAAATAAATCTCGATTTAAACGTGTGTTAATTGATCCAGGTAGCTCGGCCAATATCATCAGATTGAGGGTCGTGGAACAGCTGGGTCTATAAGACCAAATTGTGCCTGCAGTTCGAGTTTTAAACGGGTTTAACATGTCATGTGAGTCCACTAAACGGGAGATAACCCTGTCGGTAAACACTACCGGAACCGTTCAGGAAAAAAAGTTCTACGTGATCGAAGGAGATATGAGATAAAATGCTATGTTGAGAGGCCTTGGATTCACAAAATGAGGGCAGTACCCTCGACAATACATCAAGCGTTGAAATTCCCAACATTGGGAGGGATCAAAACAGTTTACGAAGAGCAACCGGCTGCAAAAAAAATGTCCGTGATCGATGAGGTGGTCCCTATATCCGCACTCTCGACATCGAAGAACCCGAGTTCAATCACCAAGGAAGAAACCAAATTGAAATCACCGGCTCCGACTGAACAAGAAAAGTAGGGGACGTGCGAGGAGGACGATTACGAAATCCCAAAGTCTTTCATAGCCCCTGACGATTCCGATGCCACT
Source organism: Nicotiana tabacum (assembly GCF_000715075.1). Taxonomy (NCBI): domain Eukaryota; kingdom Viridiplantae; phylum Streptophyta; class Magnoliopsida; order Solanales; family Solanaceae; genus Nicotiana; species Nicotiana tabacum. The sequence continues at coordinate 53,566,337 of NC_134083.1, forward strand.
AAGTCAACGGTTTAGGAGCTGGAGCAAGTCATAATGATCAAGCACCTGCCCGATCAGAAGGTATATCTGGGCACGGGGCTTACTCCCGAGCTCAGAAAAAAAACTCATTGAATTTTTTATAGCTAACATAAATTGTTTCGCTTGGTCCCATCTTGACATGACAGAGATCCCGCCGAAAATAACTACTCGCAAGTTGAGCTTAGATCTGAAGTTTCACCCGGTTAAACAGAAGAGGGGGCCTCAGTCCGAAGTCAAACACGCATTCATCAAAGACGAGGTATCCAAACTCCTTAAAATAGGTTCCATTCGGGAAGTTAAGTACCCGGACAGGTTAGCAAATGTAGTGGTAGTACCTAAAAAGGGAAATAAATTAAATATTTGTGTAGACTACAAATACTCGAACAAAGCATGCCCTAAGGACTCTTTTCCTTTGCCTAACATAGATCGCATGATCAATGCGACGGTCTGTCACAAGACACTCATCTTTCTCGATGCCTATTCCAGGAACAACCAGATCCAGATAGATCCGGGCGACCAAGAAAAGACTTCCTTCATCACTAAATACAACACCTATTGTTATAACGTAATGCCATTCGAACTAAAAATGCTGGTGCCACTTATCAACGCCTAGTAAATTGGATGTTCGAAGAGAAAATAGGAAAATCAATGGAGGTTTACATTGACGACATATTAGTTAAGTCCTCGAGCAGAGGACCATTAAAAACATTTGCAGGAAACCTTCAACATACTGAAGAAATACAATATGAAACTGAACCCGGAGAAATGCGCATTCGGAGTCGGGTCCGGGAAGATCCTTAGATTCTTGGTGTCCAACCACGGAATCGAGATCAATCCCGACAAGATCAAGGCCATAGAAGACATCACCATGGTGGACAATGTTAAGGTTGTTCAAAGACTAACCGGGCGCATAACCACCTTGGGTCAATTCATTTCAAGGTCCTCCGATAAGATCCATCGGTTCTTCTCGTTATTTAAGAAGAATAATAGCTTCTCGTGGACCTCAGAGTGCCATCAAGCTTTGGAAGAACTCAAACAGTACCTTTTCAGTCTACCTTTACTTCATACTCCGAAGGCAGACGAGCAATTGTACCTGTACTTAGCGGTATCCGAGATAGCGGTAGGTAGAGTATTAGTTCGGGAAGAAGAAGGTATGCAATTCCCTATATATTATGTTAGCAGGACTCTAGGCGAGGCCAAAACGAGATATCCTTGATGACGTCCAAATCAACTACTACAAAGTAAATGGACACAATTGCATGCAATATAATTTACTCAACTATGAGTCGGGGTCGAATCCCACAGAGAACAATATATAGGCGATTAGGTGTGTAAGAGAATTATCACTTATTATGCTAAGCCAATCACTTGGAACTGTTTTAAGAAAATATTTATAACTAATTGCAAATATAAACTAACCTAGAAATCAAGTAAAATGATCAATGGCGACAAACATGGATGCATTGGGAATTACACACAATTAACGATCCAATATATTTCACAATTTTATAAATATGAGTGAGTTTATTATTATTTTACCTCGGGTAATAATTCTATATTAGCTTCTCTAGAAGACTAATACGACTTTCTAATTGAATTATCCCTAAAACAATTAAGAGATTAAGCACACTCGAACATGGATACAAGTAGTTCATCCTATCCCTAGGTAGAATTTATAAAATGAGGGTTAACGCCTCAAGTTCGTGTTAATTAATCTTTCCCAACCTCGAATTATCTTTCCCAAAATTAATTTGAAGTAAATGGGCGAGTCCAAGGGTTAGCTAATCCCTTTAGAAATATTTAATAACAAGAATAATTAAAGAAATAATAATTCAATTCACGATAAGTAAAAATCGTTCAATACATAAGCACAACAAGGTATTTAATCCACACTTTAAATATGAATATTCCTATAAACAAGATTTAAATGTTGGAAACAATACTACACACTTAGATATTCAATACAAAGCAAGAAAATGAAGAATTGAAAATAAATGGGTAAGAAATTCTCAACCAAAAGCTCCAAATCTTCAAGACCCAAGTGTGTGTGTAAGACCCCTAACTCCAAAAATGCCAAAAGCTGCCAAGGCTGCTTCCAAATGCCAAAAGATACCTTAAAAATGAGCTAGGTCATTTATTATATGGTTTGGGGGTAAAATATGTGAAATTCCAGAACAGCCCAGTTTTTCCGCCTATTTGTTCTCCGTTTTCGCGATTATACCTTCGCGTTCGCGAAGCTTTGTTACCTTCATCTTCGCATTCGCGATTATACCTTTGCGTTCGCGATTATACCTTCGCGTTCACGAAGGTTTGTTGCCTTCATCTTCGCGTTCGCGACTGACCCTTCGTGTTCGCGAAGGTTTGTTTCCTCCAGCTTCGCGTTCGCGTACAACACTTCGCATTCACAAAAATTTGTTTTTCTGAAGCTACGCGTTCACGTTTATCCCTTCGCGTTCGCGAAGGGTAATTTACTGGGCAGTGTTCCTTTTGCATTTTAGCTCCTTTTTGACTCGTTTTCTTCACAATAACTTCTAAATTACATAAAACCTGTAAAATGGATGTAAGCGATATTAAACACATGACTTATTCAATCAAACATAGCAAAAATCTAAGATTAACGACGAGATAGGTTGGTAAAATACCAACTTATCAAACCTCGAAACGTAAATTATTGCTTGTCCTCAAGCAATTCAACGACTAAGAACATCCTTCTATAAAATCATCAATTAAGCTTAGTGGTATACCAAACAACATTTCAAGTCAAAAAGGTTCACATTAAACACAATCTAGTGACTTCGGTTGGTACCAACAATTAACCCAAAGCATATGAATTGCCAACAACTTCTCACAAATTTTATTTCAATTCAAGTGGTCAAAGCAACCAAGTCATGACACTAAAGCTTCAAAATTTGCCTCACTATCACAATAGTTTTATTTTGTTCATTCCTCCCAATTAGAGATTGGATTAAGTTTACAACCTAAAATTTCATGTGCCCTCACACTTAAGAGAGAATCCCAACTTATAAATTTCAATTTAAACACAAATGGGATATCAAATGGAAAGAATTAACTCTCTCTCACACTAAGATGTTCAAATGCACATAAGTAGTGCCATAGACTTGCCCTTTATGTATTTCTCCACTAATGTAGACACACTTGGCTCAAAATCAAGTAGGACTTAAAGGATTGTAATGTAGGTTTTTGGTTAAGGTAGGGCACAATTTGGATAAGAGTGACTCAAAACCTCCCTAAGCACTACAATTTGCAACAATTAAAGCATACTTCCTTCAAAAACTTTTTTCACCCTTTTTTCACTTTTCATTCCACACCTAATCTTCCCTTTATTCACAAATCCTTATTTTTCCTTCCTTTTTCTTCTTCCACTATTTTTTTTTATAATTATTACCTTTCACCTTTTAAGAACTTTTCACATCACAACTTTTCCAACCTTCAACCCCAAACTTAGGCTTTTAGCCTATATTTACACTTTCAAAGTACTTAGGGAGGTAGGGTGCCAACAGATAGATCAATAAAGAAAGGAGGGCTAAAGCTTATAACATGGTTTCCAAAGAAAAAGTTTAAAGGCTCAATAGGGGTTGACTAGAGAAAATATGCAAGAGTAGAAAATTTAAGGCACAATAACGGTCCAAGGAAGGCCTAACATTATTTTTCAAACCAAGTTAGTCTAGGATTTTCGCCTTGAAGCATATTCCGGGTAAGTTCTAGACTACAAATAATGCAAGAGAACTCACAATAAATCTCACCACACATGGCACTTGCAAACTCAAGTGACATATAAATCCAAAATCCAGTTAAAGCCAATGAACCCAAAGAAAATCATATATAGCCTAAAAGACTATTTAAGGAATCAAAGAGCCAAAAATAAATTCTAAAAGTCACAACAAGGATTATCACTTCAATCATTTTTTAACTTAAAGATCAAGATTTCATATGTCAAAGCTTAAATCATGTTGATACCAAACAAGCCATATGTTTGTTTATGGACAAAAAGATCACACCCAATAACCAATTTATTCACTACTAGCTACTAAACTAATTAAAAACTAAAATTTTAACTAAAAAGAAAGAGAAACTAAACAAGACTAATCCCTTAAGAAACTTGTCATCCCATCCATCATAGGGAAAAGTCACCCGGTTGAACATAAAAATATTCCTCGAAAAAGAACTGTAGGCATAAAAAAACCCGAGAAAATTTATTTCAAAGTAAAGAGATAAAAATAATATAAATTAAAAATTACTAAAGAAAATAGAATAAGAATAAGATAACTAAAAACTACTATAGAAAATAAAATAACCAAAGTGACTAATCCACCACTATATTAATCATAAAATAAGGCCGGCAAGGACACACAATATCCATACAAACTCATACAGTCATAAATACATAAATAAAGTGGGCCACCCCCAACTAAAATTATTGCAGTGTCTTCACTGCACAATATCAAAACAAAAAGCATAATAGTTAAAGGGGCTCCCTGAATCGGCCTCAGTCGGAGCTAGAGGTGGACGGAAATTTGAGCTCCTCCCCCTCCTCATCATCATCCGATCATTTGAACTACATAATGACCTCAACTTATCAATCATTTTGATCAGGAGTTTGCTCTTTTTCTTTTCGTGCTCCTTGAATTTTCTCTGCCGCTTCTCAATCTTCCCTTGTCGGCGACTCATATTTTCCAACATGTTGTTCATGGCTTCCATCTTGCCCATTATTGTTTTTTGCTCTTTAACTATGCCATGCAAAGATGGTGGGGCAGTAGTGCTAGTAGATGTGCGAGCCCCAGATGGGCCAGTAGGAAGACCAACTATAAGCTGCCTAATATGTGCATCTACTCCATGTATCTGATTGGATAGGTGACGCATAGTGTGAGGTCTAGACTGGAGTAGTCCCATGGGGTCAAATGACCTTGTTCCATGTGCAAAGGGTCCGTCGAGATCAGTGGTGGCCTAAGAGAATTGCCCAAATGAAGAGGAAGCAACATCAATCCTCTTCTTTTTCTGCTTGTCAGTGGGTCCCCTTTTCAGCAATGGGTGGATCATCGGCTTTCTCGGACCTTTCTCATTATCATTTGGGCGTTTTAATACCCCAGCATCATAACATAGCTGCGTAACCAATGATAGGAAGAATAGGCTCTTGGACAGCCCATGGGTGGCTTCCTCGATTTCTCTAACAATGTGCTCTCCCACGTTCACGGGTAGTCTATCCATAATAGCAACAATTATCAGTGCCCTCTCTAGTGTCACATCAGTATCATTTGTAGAGGGCAAGATCCTAGAACAGATAATGGAAAGCCAAGTCGTTGCTTCCGCAGTAAAATCAAGAGAGTCAACTCCCTTCTGCAACGTCAACCACTTCGGGGTCACTCCGTCATGCAATTTGTCCACCAACCATTGGTTTCCTCCTGCTTTTGCTCTATCTCTATAAATCTCATTATCGGCATTGGGAAGGCCATAAATTCTGTTGATTATCTCAGGGTTGAAGCTGACTTGCACACCTCGCACAGTAGTAACTAAGGCTCCTTGGAAATCTGTCCTCAAGGTATTTGCATAGAATTCCAACACCACTGTGTAGTTGGCATCATTTGGTTGAGGGGAAAAACAAATCTAACTGCTTTCTACCAATCTTGTGTAGAAGCCTGGCATTTTAGCTTCAACCTTCTCCGTGTTTATGCCTCTTTCCCTGACGATGGATTTTGACAAGAGTTCGTCATATTTTCGTTCAGATTCAGCAGATAAAAACCTGTCATGATCAAAGGGTTCCTCTTGTTTAGCTTCGGGGGCATGTTCTTGCTCAATTTTGTTGTGTTATGGATCAATTTTATTCCCAAAATACCTACAAAATAGACCAACAATGTTAAAAGCTCATATAGACACTTGATACAATCTATTAGGAAGTATTTAAGCCAAAGAAATGGGCAAAAAGGTCCCGGCCAGAGTTGTGCAAAGCTATTGTTTTTTGCCATTTTGGGGACTGCCAGTAATTGCTCTTCACGTTCACGTAAGGTCGCTCGCGTTCACGAAGAGAAAAACATTTTGCCTAGAAATTTACCTTCGCATTCGCGAGCAGACCACCGCGTTCGCAAAGAGTAAAATGTTACTCCTCTGGGAATAGAACATCGCGTTCGCGATGGTCATCTTCATCGCCCAGGCCTTTTTTTCTTTCAGGCATTTTGTCAAGCAGTTTGTGTGCCCTCTTTTCCTTGTTCATTTTCCAGTTAATTTTAGCCCATATTTCGTCCAAATATTTGTAATAACAATAACACACTCACACTCAACCAACCTCACCCAGCAAGCACAAAAAATTTCACACACAAGGTTGATATTTGAAACCCTAAGCGCAAAACAACCATGGCTGCTCTTCTACCATTTCACACCAAGAAAGGGAAGAAAGAGTTAAGAGACAAGAGAGGAAATCACATACCTTGCAAATGGATATTGAAAATTGCAAATGGACTTGAAGAATATGGGGAGTTTGATTTTTGGGGATTCAAGGAGGAGGAGAACTGTTCTTGAGCCAAGAGGGAATTAAGTGTCCGTTTCCAGTATTTTTAGTATTTTTAGAATTTTAAAACTTACCTGACTGAACGAGTTCGCGGGGGCTGCGTCGCCTACGCGAAGAGCAAAAGCTGGCCAAACATTCACGAACACGACATTAGCTACGCGTACGCGTAGGCTTAAAATTTCATAACCCTTCGCGATCTCAAAGGTCTATCGCGAACGCGAAGAAGTGCTTCTGCAATTTCCAACAGCTACTGGTTTTTGGCTGTCCGATCACCCTGACCTGCACAAATCAACTCCAAAAATCGTGAAACTTGGCAGATTAGTCAAAAATAATATACTAAGCTATTCTAAAAAAAGAAAATTTCAAAAACGACTAAATTTTTTGAAAACGATGGTTGCCTCCTGCTAAGCGCTGCATTTAACGTCGTGGTACGACACGAATCAACTTTACCACTTTTCTCTCCATTTGGAAGATATGAATTGGGCACCTAACTTGGAATCAATCTTGTGACCATGAGCAACGATGGGTGGTAAATATATGATCAAGCCAAACTTTAATTTCTTCGTTTGGCATTTATTGGCTTTCATGTGAGGAATGCCATTTTGCCTTCTTGAATATGCAAATTGCAAAATGTATGACTCTTGTTTTTCTTTTTTGCATTTCCATTTGGATTCGCACGGCTCCATTCCCATATCACCATGCAATTCCAAAGTTGAAAAATGCTTGGAATGTGACATCAAGCCTCCAAATTGCAATTCTTTCTGAATTTTGACTTCCTCTTGGTCCCCAGAACTAGAGTCATTTTCAATCACATCTTTAAATTTTTTAGCTGACTCTAATTCCATATTTTTCTTGTCATCACTAACAAGCATGGAGTCGGTTTGCGGATGTTCAATTCCTTAAAATAAAACCCACCTTCTTTCTCGAAGTTGGACTCTTCTTGACCTCTTTCCACACTCTCAAGTTGGTGGGCATAGTGAGCCTCAACCAATATTTTCATTTGATTTTCCAAGGTACAGATATTATCATCATTTTGAGTTAGTACTTGTTTCAAGTCCTCGAGTGCCAAGTTGTGCTTCTCCTTATTTTCAAGAATGGCCTCCAACATAAGCATCATCCTCTCATTTTGAGCATTTGAAAGTTCTTCTTGATATTGATCAAGTGCCAAAGAAGGATTTTCGGCTATAACCTCTAAGGAAGGTTCTTGGCTATCATTCACTTCCAAGGCCTTTTGGACCTCTAAAGCTTCAAGCATTTCTCCCATTTGTGAGTTCAACCTTTCAAGCGCCAAATTATTTTGGAGACAATTCTCCAACAGCTCTTCCAAGGCATTTTGCTCTTTGTTTCCTCCTTCAAGTAGGCATTCCAACATGATCTTGCACTCTCCATTTTGACAATGCTCAACTTCTTCCACGTCCATACCTATACTTGTCATCACAAAAAGTAAATTCATCATAGCGGAGGTTCGGGGAAGGGAAGGACAAATAAGCACAATTGTCACAATGACCATTTTGACTACCACACTTATCATAAATACTCTACTCATGGGTTTGATATTGTGCGCACAATCTTCCCCCGGGAGAATTTAAATAATTTTGCCATGAGTGTGGTTCTCCACAATAAGGACAAGGGTCATCAAAGTATGAACAACTACCATCTGACCAATTTTCATTATGTGATGCTATTTTCAAAAATTATGAAAATAAACAAGAAAATAAATAAGAAAGAAATAAACAAAGATAAGAAAATAATTACACAAATATTCACAAGTTTGGACCAAAGCACTTACGCTTATTTCTCAAACAACCTAATTACGCCAAATTGTTCCACGGCAACGACGCCAATTTTTATGATGTCCAAATACACTACTACAAAGTAAATGGACATGGTCGCATGCAATATAATTTGTCCAACTATGAGTCGGGGTCGAATCCCACAGAGAACAATATATAAGCGACTAGGCGTGTAAGAGAATTATCACTTATTATGCTAAGCCAAACACTTAGAAATGTTTTAAGAAACTATTTATAACTAATTACAAAAATATAAACTAGCCTAGAAAGCAAGTAAAATGGTCAATGGCGACAAGCATAGATGCATTGGGAATTACACTCTAGTAACGATCCACTATATTTCACAATTTTATAAATATGAGTGAGTTTATTATAAATTAACCCCGGGTAATAATTCTATATTAGTTTCTCTCGAAGACTAACACGACTTCCTAATTGAATTATCCCTAAAACAATTAAGAGATTAAGCACACCCGAATATGGCTACAAGTAGTTCATCCTATTCCTAGGTAAAATCTATAAAATGAGGGTTAACGCCTCAAGTTCTTGTTAATTAATCTTTTCCAACCCCGAATTATCTTTCCCAAAATTAATTCGAAGTGAATGGGCGAGTTCTAGGGTTAGATAATCCCTTTGGAAACATTTAATAACAAGAATAATTAAAGAAACAATAACTCAATTCACAATAAGTAAAAATCGTTAAATACATAAGCACAACAAGGTATTTAATCCACACTTTGAATATGAATATTCCCATAAACAAGACTTAAATGCTGGAAAAAATACTACACACTTAGATATTCAATACAAAGCAAGAAAATGAAGAATTGAAAGTAAATGGGTAAGAAATTCTCAACCAAAAGCTCCAAATCTTCAAGACCCAAGTATGTGTGCAAGACCCCTAACTCCAAAAATGCCAAAAGCTGCCAAGGCTGCTTCCAAATTCCAAAAGATACCTTAAGAATGAGCTAGGTCGATTATACCTTCGCGTTCGCGATTATACCTTCTCGTTTGCGAAGGTTTGTTGCCTTCATCTTCGCGTTCGCGACTGACCCTTCGTGTTCGTGAAGGTTTGTTTCCTCCAGCTTCGCGTTCGCATACAACACTTCGCATTCGCGAAGGTTTGTTTTCCTGAAGCTACGTGTTCGCGTTTATCCCTTCGCGTTCGCGAAGGGTAATTTACTGGGCAGTGTTCCTTTTGCATTTTAGCTCCTTTTTGACTAGTTTTCTTCACAATCACTTCTAAATCACATAAAACCTGTAAAATGGATGTAAGCGATATTAAACACGTGATTTACTCAATCAAACATAGCAAAAATCTAAGATTAACGACGAGATAAATTGGTAAAATACCAACTTATCAAACCCCGAAACTTAAACTATTGGTTGTCCTCAAGCAATTCAACAACTAAGAACATCTTTCTATAAAATCATCAATTAAGCTTAGTGGCATACCAAACAACATTTCAAGTCAAAAAGGTTCACATTAAACACAATCTAGTGACTTCGGTTGGTACCAACAATTAATCCAAAGCATATGAATTGCCAACAGCTTCTCACAAATTTCATTTTAATTCAAGTGGTCAAAGCAACCAAGTCATGACACTAAAGCTTCAAAATTTGCCTCACTATCACAATAGTTTTCTTTTGTTCATTCCTCCCAATTGGAGATTGGATTAAGTTCACAACCCAAAATTTCATGTGCCCTCACACTTAAGAGAGAATCCCAACTTATAAATTTCAATTTAAACACAAATGGGATATCAAATGGAAAGAATTAACTCTCTCTCACACTAAGATGTTCAAATGCACATAAATAGTGCCATAGACTTGCCCTTCATGTATTTCTCCACTAATATAGACACACTTGGCTCAAAATCAAGTAGGACTTACAGGATTATAATGTAAATTTTTGATTAAGGTAGGGCACAATTTGGATAGGAGTGACTCAAAACCTCCCTAAGTACTACAATTTTCAACAATTAAAGCATACTTCCTTCAAAAACTTTTTTCACCCTTTCTTCACTTTTCATTCCATACCTAATCTTCCCTTTATTCACAAATCCTTATTTTTCCTTTTTCTTCTTCCACTATTTTTTTTTTATAATTATTACCTTTCACCTTTTAAGCACTTTTCACATCACAACTTTTCCAACCTTCACCCCCAAACTTAGGCTTTTAGCCTATGTTTACACTTTCAAAGTACTTAGGGAGGTAGGGTGCCAAAAGATAGATCAATAAAGAAAGGAGGGCTAAAGCTTGTAACATGATTGCCAATGAAAAAGTTTAAAGGCTCAATAGGGGTTGACTAGGGAAAATATGCAAGAGTAGAAAATTTAAGGCATAATAACGGTCCAAGGAAGGCCTAACATCATTTTTCAAACCAAGTTAGTCTAGGATTTTCGCCTTGAAGCACATTACGGGCAAGTTCTAGACTACAAATAATGCAAGAGAACTCACAATAAATCTCACCACACATGGCACTTGCAAACTCGAGTGACATATAAATCCAAAATCTAATTAAAGCCAATGAACCCAAAGAAAATCACATATAGCCTAAAAGACTATTTAATGAATCAAAAAGCCAAAAATAAAACCTAAAAGTCACAACAAGGATTATCACTTCAATCATTTTTTAACTTAAAGATCAAGATTTCATATGCCAAAGTTTAAATCATGTTGATACCAAACAAGCCACATGTTGGTTTATGGACAAAAAGATCACACCCAATAACCAATTTATTCACTACTAGCTACTAAACTAATTAAAAACTAAAATTTTACCTAAAAAGAAAGAAAAACTAAACAAGACTAATCCCTTAAGAAACTTGTTATGCCATCCATCATAGGAAAAAGTCACCCCGTTCAACACAAAAATATTCCTCGAGAAAGAACCGTAGGCATAAAGAAAACCCGAGAAAATATATTTCAAAGTAAAGAGATAAAAATAATATTAAATTAAATTACTAAAGAAAATAGAATAAGAATAAGATAACTAAAAACTACTAAAGAAAATAAAATAACCAACCAAAGTGACTAATCCACCACTATATTAATCATAAAATAAGGCCGGCAAGGACACACAATATCCATACAAACTCATACAGTCATAAATACATAAATAAAGTGGGCCACCCCCAACTAAAATTATTGCAGTGTCTTCATTGCACAATATCAAAACAAAAAGCATAATAGTTAGAGGGGCTCCCTGAATCGGCCTCAGTCGGAGCTAGAGGTGGAAGGAAATTTGAGCTCCTCCTCCTCCTCATCATCATCATCTGAGTCATTTGAACTACAGAATGACCTCAGCCTATCCATCATTTTGTTCAGGAGGTTGCTCTTTTTCTTTTCGTGCTCCTTGAATTTTCTCTACCGCTTCTCAATCTTCCCTTGCCGGCGGCTCACATTTTCCAACCTGTTGTTCATGGCCTCCATCTTGCCCATTATTGTTTTTTGCTCTTTAACTATGCCATCCAAAGATGGTGGGGCAGTAGTGCTAGTAGATGTGCGAGCCCCAGATGGGCCAGTAGGAAGACCAACTATAAGCTGCCTAATATGTGCATCTACTCTATGTATCTGATTGGATAGGTGACGCATAGTGTCAACCAAAAGCTCCAAATCTTCAAGACCCAAGTGTGTGTGCAAGACCCCTAACTCCAAAAATGCCAAAAGTTGCCAAGGCTACTTCCAAATGCCAAAAGATACCTTAAAATGATCTAGGTCATGTATTCGATAGTTTGGGGGTAAAATATGTGAAATTCCATAACTGCCCAGTTTTTTCGCCTATTTGTTCTCCGCTTTCGCGATTATACCTTCGCGTTCGCGAAGCTTTGTTGCCTTCATCTTCGCATTCGTGAAGGTTTGTTTCCTCCAGCTTCGCGTTCGCGTACAACACTTCACGTTCACGAAGGTTTGTTTTCCTGAAGCTACGCATTCGTGTTCGCGAAGGGTAATTTACTGGGGCAGTGTTCGTATTTGCATTTTAGCTCCTTTTTGACTCGTTTTCACTTAGTTTCTTCACAATCACTTCTAAATCACATAAAACCTGTAAAATGGATGTAAACGACATTAAACACGTGATTTACTCAATCAAACATAGCAAAAATCTAAGATTAACTACGAGCTAAGTTGTTAAAATACCAACTTATCAATCCTCACCTAGAGAAATTGGCCCTCGCTTTGCTAAGCGCCTCCAAGAAGTTAAGGCCATATTTTCAATGCCATCACATATGTGTCGTGACTATTTACCTATTGAGGAACATAATGCACAAACCTGAGTGTATTGGTGGAAAAAAGACATGGCACATGGACTCAGTAAGCTGACGGGGCATGATGTGTGGAGCATCGATATAGCGATAGGTGGCACACTCAATTAGGTGAGTTGAAGGAGCAGAACGATAGTATAGAGCAGATACCAGGCGTACCACCAATAATCAAAGGGGTATATATAGACAAGTATTCACAACAACCTTAGAAGCCAAGTGCAACACCTTTACCAATTCCTAAAAAGTTTAAAATGCCTGATATTCCCAAATACGATGGAACAACTGACCCTCGAGATCACGTAACTACATTCACTACTGGCGTGAAAGGCAATGATTTAACCAAACAAGAAATAATCAGTTTTGGTAAAAACGTTTGGTGAAACACTCACAAAGGGAGCCTTAACATGGTATTCTCTTTTACCAGAAAATTCTATTGATTCTTTTGTTGAGCTTGTAGATTCATTTATAAAAACACATTTCGGGAGCTCAAAAAGTTGATAAAAGGATGGAAGACATCTTTAAAGTTAAGCATGGGAATACATAATTGCTCAAAGAATTCGTAGACAGATTCCAGCAGGAGAGGATGATGTTACCTCAAATACCTGATAACTGGGCGACTATGGCATTCGCGAGCAACTTGGACGAGAAAAGTTTAGAAGCCACGAGAAGGCTGAAGGAAAGTTTGCGAGAATTTCCATGCAACAACTTGGAACGATGTGTACAACAGGTACAGTACGAAGTTGCGAATAGAAGAAGATATGGTTGCACAACCAAGGACCAACGAAAGAGCATGATTGAGACGTGCGAAATCAGAAAAAAGATCCGATAAAAATAAGTACGAGCCATACATGGGACCTGCCGGGTGAGACCCTCGATCTAAATAGGTAAGCACACGATTCGACTCAAGACCAAGGCAAAAAGACACGAGTTCTTCATCGAGGTTCAAAAAGGAACGGGATGCCCGAAAGCAATGATTCAAATACATAAGCAAGGATAGGAGATTACAACTTTAATATCAGCATCTCCGAGTTAGTAGTTGATTTAAGAGGTATGAGGGATAAGGTGCGGTGGACTAAATAAATGAGATCAGATCCAAGCAGAAGAAATCCAGATTTTCTGGTGCGAGTTTCATAACGATCATGGCCATAGAACAACAGATTGTAGACTTCTGCAAGGAGAAGCCGAGTATCTGTTGAATCAAGGTCATCTTACTGATTTGTTCAGTGAGAAAGAAAGACAATCATATATGAAGAATAGACAAGATCCCCCAAAACCTCCATCACCAAAAAGAACAGTCAACGTAATAACTAGGGGAGATGAGGTCAATGGAGTAACATATACAGTTGCAAAAAAGATGTCAAAAGTCACGATTACTCATGGGAAGCGAGTTCGCCAGGTCTTGGATGGTGACAATATGACATTCAATGATGAGGATGTAGACAGCTTGATAATTCCTCACAACGATGCATTGGTAATATCTTTACTTGTACATGACACTAACGTAAAACGAGTTTTGATTGATGAGGGTGGTGAATGAAATTCAAGCTAATGATAAGGTGATACCAAAGGTGCGGTCATTATCCAGGTTTGATAATTCGAGCGTTATCACAAAATGGAAAGTAGTACTGACCACATTTGCAGAAAGAGTTGTCAAGGATACAAAGTTTCAGGTGGTAGATGTGGACATGGACTATAATATAATCTGAGAAGACCGTGGATTCACGATATGGATGCCATCCCATCCACATTAAATCAAGTTATCAAATTTCCTTCACAGTGGGGAATCCGTCAAATCCGTAGAGATCAGCAAGCTTCAAGAAGTATCAACTCAGTGGTGATTGCAAGCACAATAACCAATGGGGCAGACGTGAAATAGCAACCTTATAATTCGGTTGAGGACGTTACTACAAAGACCTCAACTGAAGAAATACCAAGACAAACTGATGTTGATTCAAGACTCGATGTTATTCAAGAGCTAGAAGAAAATGAAAATATTAAGACAACTACTGAAGAGCTCGAGGCTGTAACGCCATTTGAACACTGGCCAGACAGAAAAGTTTACATCAGAGCAAATTTAAGCCCAAAAATGAAAGGTAAGTTAATTGAATTTTTACGGGCTAACGCGGATTGCTTTGCTTGGTCGCACAGAGATATGACAGGTATACCACCGGAGGTGATGACCCACAAGATAAATGAGGATCCATTATACCCACCTGTCAAGTAGAAGAAGAGGAAGCAAGTGATCCTTCAAAAATCAAGTGGTCTATGATGAGGTACAAAAGCTTTAAAAAATGGGTCAATACGAGAGCTAAAGTACCCTGATTGGTTAGCTAATATCGTGGTAGTTCTCTAAAAGAATGGAAAATGGCGAGTTTGTGTAGATTATACTGATTTGAATAAGGCTTGTCCAAAAGATTCATTACCTTTACCGCATATAGATAAAACTAATTGATTCTACCGCATGACATGAACTTTTGAGTATTTTAGATGCATACTCAGGATATAATCAAATAAAAATGGACCCTCTAGATGAAGAAAAAACATCGTTTATCACAGACAGGGGGACTTATATTTATAAAGTCATTCCATTTGGCTTGAAAAACACTGGAGCCATATACCAAAGATTTATGACTAAAATGTTTCAAGAACATTTGGAAAAACAATGGAAGTCTACATTGGCGATATGCTAGTCAAATCAGAACAGGCGGGAGATCATTTTCAACACTTGTCCGCCACTTTTGAGATTCTCCGAAAATATAATATGAAGTTAAATCCAGAAAAATGTGCTTTTGGCGTGGCTTCCGGTAATTTTTTAGGCTTTCTTATTTCTAACAAGGGTATTGAAGTGAATCTTGCGCAGATCAAAGCTATCGAGGAAATACCAGATATACTCACAAGCAAAAAAGAAGTGCAGAGATCAACATGCAGGATAGGAGCCCTAGGAGGTTTATATCAAAATCATCAGAGAATAGTTTTAAATTCTTTTTAGTATTAAAAAAATAAAATCAGTTTGAATGGACGGATGAGTGCTAACAAGCCCTCAAGGACCAAAAGTCGTATTTGTCAAATCCGCCTTAGCAAGCCAAACCAAAAAATGGTGAAAGGCTTCTCATCTATCTCGTTGTGTCAGAAGTGGCGGTAAGTGCGGTGTCGGTCCGAGAAGATAAAGGTAAACAATCCCCAAATTATCATGTTAGTAAATCTTTATTAGATGCTGAGACACGGTATCCACACTTGAAAAAGCTTGTTTTGCATTAATTATGGCATCTAGGAAGTTAAGACATTATTTTCAATGTCATCCTATTTCTGTGATAACTGCTTTTCATCTGAGGAGTATACTGCATAAACAGGAATTATCAGGCAGATTAGCTAAATGGGCAATAGAACTCATTGAGTATGATAACGTATATCAACCTAGGACTGCAATAAAATCGCAGGTTTTAGCAGATTTTGTAGCGTATTTTAGCACGAATTTAGTTCCTGAAGCAGAAAAGGAACTACAGGGGTTTGCCGGAGCTAATCTGGGGACTTGGATCCTATTTACCTATGGTTCTTCAAACGTTAAAGGAGCAGGTTTAGGAATTGTTCTGATTCCACCTTCAGGGAAAGTCATAAGACAAGCAATAAAATATTATCCAATTACTAACAATGAGGCAGAGTACGAAGATGTAATTGCAGGTTTGGAATTGGCACGAGAACTTGGTATAGAACAAATTGAGATCAAAAGTGACTCACAGTTGGTGGTTAACCAGATGTTGGGGACTTACGTGGCAAGAGAAACGCGAATGTAGCAATACTTGGAAAAGGTACGGGAATTACTTAGACAATTTTAGATATGGAAGGCCGTGAAAATACCCAGGGAAGAGAATGCAGAAGCAGATACGTTGGCAAATCTCGCGTCTGTCGCAGATGTAACAAATGTAGAAAATGCTATCGTGATACATTTATTTCATTCGGCACTCGACCAAGACAAGAGTGATGTAAATTTTAATAATCTAACTTGGGATTGGAGAAACGAATTTGTGAACTTTTTGCAGTATGGTATCTTGACTAAGGACAAGAAGTCACAATTGCTTCGACAAAAAGCCGCTTGGTATTGCTTAATTCACGGAAATTTATATCAAAAGATGTTTGGCGGACCTTTAGCACGATGCCTCGGTCCATCACAAATGGAGTATGTGATGAGAGAAGTACATGAGGGGCACTGCGGCAATCATGCCAGGGGAAGATCATTGATAAAGATGTTAATAAGAGCGGGATATTATTGGCCAAAAATGGAAGAAGAAGCAGAAAACTTTGCAGCCAGGTTAGATAAATGTCAACGATATGCCAATAACATACATCGCCCAGCAGGGCTATTGCATTCAGTTATTTCACCATGGACCTTCATGAAATGTGCATGGACATTGTAGGACCTTTGCCTCAAGCTAAAAGAAAGGTACGGATTCTATTAGTTTTAACAGATTATTTTTCAAAATGGGTAGAAGCAAGTGCTTTCAAACAGGTGCGGGGAAAAGAAATCAGGGATTTTATTTGGCGAAATATTATATGTCGATTTGGGGTTCCAAAGGAAATCGTGTATGACAATGGCCCCCAGTTCATAGGCACAAAAATCACAGAATTCTTTCAAAGTTGGCAGATTAATCGGATTACATCCGCACCTTACCACCCTGCGGCCAACAGACAATCTGAATCGACAAATAAAGTTATTATCAATTACTTGAAGAAGAGGTTAGAAGAATCAAAAGGCAAATGACCAGAAGTATTACCGGGGGTGTTATGGGCTTATCGAATGACAACAAAAACAAGTACGGGTGAGACTCCTTTTTCGCTTGTATATGGTGCAGAAGCTTTGTTTCTGGCAGAGATAGGTGAAACAAGTACGAGATACACACATGCTATTGAGGAAGAAAATAAGGAGGAGATGCGAGTAAATTTAGATTTATTAGAAGAAAGGAGAGAAGCAACATTAATTCGAATGGCAGCTCAAAAACAGATGATTGAACGATATTACAACAGGAAGGCTAATTTGAGATACTTCAAGATTGGGGACTTCGTCCTCAAAAAGGTGTTCCGGTCAAAGAAAAAAGGCCAATACAGGAAAGTTGAGCCCAAATTGGGAAGGCCCGTATAGAGTATGAGGCATCGCTGGAAAAGGGGCATACGAGTTGGAAACCATGGATGGCAAGATGCTACCATCGAACTGGAATGCAGTTCATTTGAAGAAGTATTACTTCTATATGAGGAAAGTACCCACGGTCAGGTATCACACAAGTTCAATTTTATTGTATTCTTTTGACTTTTACTAACTATTTTAGATGATAGGCAAAAAGTTGGCCCGTAACAAATGATGATATTAAACCCGAAAGGCACGTGGAATACTGAATTATTCCCGGTCTAGGTTGGAACCTTTCTGATGGAAAGAGGGTTATGCAGTCATCATCTAAATAATTATCTCTGAGTCTCATTCGTATTTTTCTTTTCAGGAAATGGACTAAAAGAAAGGAGTGATCCAGTGTTCGGGATTTCATACTTCAAAGCTCCAAGACTGGGGGGACTATGCATATAGATGGAAGCAAAAAACCAATGAGGCATAGTTCATCCTGAACCAAAAACCTTAAAAAAATTCAAAGGAGTTTGAACTCGCGAAAAGGATGCAAGATATTCCATTTCCCAAGAGTTTTAGGTTAAGGCCAAGAATTTAGTCATGGTATAATAGACTCGAATTTATATTTGTAAATCTACTCAAATTCAAGCAATTATGAATGTGTTGTATGAACAAATATGAGAATGATGTACGAAATCTATTTGAAAGTTTAAAACATAAAACTTCTTCAAATTATTTTTCTTTTCATGTCTACTTCATGTTTCATTTACTTGCACCAATATGAAGATGAGACGTCACCTTCATCAGTGTCGTTAACATAAAAGAGCCCTCTTTTATAAAAATCTGTGTTTATCAAAGTCACAGACTATTAAGGCCTTTTTTTAATGCAAGAAAAAGCTCAAATATTAAAAAGGAAAAGAGCATAATATGCGGCAAAAGCAGCCGAAACATTTATATATTAACCTTGAAAAACAAGGATGATAATTTGTCATCAAACCCCAAGAAGACAGGGAAGCCAAAAACAAATCTATCAAAAAGTTGTTAAATTAAGGGAAAACAGCATAAGGGAGTTCCAAATAAAAGCCAACGAAAAAGTACGGTAAAGGCAAAGGTTAAGGAGCATCATCAACAGGAGCATCATCAACGAGAGAAGAAGGATCAATTTGGGAAGAAGAGGCTTGAACATCAGCTCCGTCAGGAGCAAGTCCATCTCCATCACCCTTGGAACCTTCGTCTTCGGGTGAGGAAAAGCTTTGAAGTTGCTGAGTTTTATCAATTGCTTCTTTAGCCCTAGCAATATCAGAAGTAAGGTCAAAACCCTCCTGGTTGGCTTCAATTAAAGTCTCAAGGCAAGTATTCAGGAAATCCCAGCTAACATCCATCGATGACTTATCCTCAAGGGCCTCGTAATCCTTCCCCCATTGATCAATCTCAGCTCTCAGCTCTTCTTTTTCTGCTTTCGAGGCTTCATAAGTTGTCTTCAACGGGGTAATAGAACTTTTCAATAACTGAATTTTGTCTACAGAGATACGGAGATATTCCTGAGCTTGGGTAAGTGTCTAAACCAATTCACCCGCGCAAACTTCTTTTTGATTAAGGAGTTCTTTCAAACTCCTTATCTCTTTAGTAGCCTTGGAAAGTTGTTCAGCAAAAGAGGATTCCAGTCTATTCTTATCCGTCTCGACTTGACTGGAAGAAGCTTTCTCAACCGCTAACTTAGCGGAAACCATTCTCATTTGTTGCTCCAAAACACTTTTCTCTTCTGCAAGAACATCATTTTTCAGTTGAAGACCTTCGAATTGTTCTTTCCAGTTGTTAGCCTCGGTACGTAATTCAATAATTTGCTGATCAGTCTGGGGACTCTTTTCATGAGCTCTGTGCCAATCAAATTAATCTACGAAAAAGTTAGGGGGGAAGATTTATGAATAAGGAAAAAGAAGGAGGGAAATGTACATAAATTTATACCTTCAAAGAAGAATGGACAATGTCATTCATTAAGGTCAGTGAACTATGGCTTTCTAACTTCTTCTTCTCTACGAGGCCTAGCAATGGCTTCAACCAAACATTAGCTTGACCAGACTTCCTCAATAAGTTCCTACCCTCAAAGACCTCAATTACAACTCTTTTCATCCCTCTTCTGCTGCTAGAAACTCAGCTTTTAAATGAGAAGCAACAACGGGAGCGACAGTTGGATTAACATCAAGTAAAGACACAGGACTGGGTGGAGGATTAGCAGCGTCTTCATCAAAAATCACTAAAGGAGCATTTTATGGCTCATCTATGAGTCTGAAAGGAATCGAACTCGATGGAAGGTCATGAGAAGCAGAAGTTTCATCATCAGAAACCACGCGTCTCCTGACGCGCGATTTTCTCACCAAAGAACCTTCTTCTACTCACCTTTGTCATCAGAGCCACGAGCTTCATCAGTTTTCCTCTTGGCGGAAGAGGCACTCAAAATCCGTTCCTGGGAGAGACTCACAGAAAGCCTGGTTGATGGAACATATGCGGGAGCAATTCCACAAATAGCAAACCCTAATAAAAAATGGAAGATGAAAAATTTTCATATGAACAAGTAAAAGAAGAAGAAGAATTATGAAGGGAAAAAGTACCGTGCGTTTCACTTTCCAACCAAATTTTTGAGAAATAAACTTCCAAGACCTTTTGTCTATAGGAGCAGCAGTCAACATCTTTTCTACCCAAGCACGAAAGTCGGGAATCTCATCAAAGACTTCCACGGTTGCTGAAAAATGGGTATGTGATTACATGAAGTGAATCAAGATATATAAAAAGAAAAAGAAGAAAACTTACGTGCAAAGTTCCACTTTTCTGGAAAAGACATATTTTTTTTACCCACTAACCCACTAGTGGGGGCAACAACAAAGTTGGAATACCACCCACAGTCTCGGTCATCCTCGGGACTAACTAATACTCTTTTACTTCTAGCCACGAGGGAAAAATCTCCTTCACGAATCAACTTGGGGGAATAAAGATGAAGTAAGTGTCGAAAGATAAAAGAGATGGACACCAAATCCGACAAATAACGAAGGCATGCAACAACCCTCCACATGATAGGGTTAATCTGGCCAAGGCACACATTAAACTAGCGAAAAAACTCTATAATGATTGGATCAATGGGAGACTTAAACCCTAAAGTAAAGAGGTAGGTATAAACAAAAGAAAAACTGGCATGGTAGGAGGTGATTCTTTGGTTGGCACCTGGGACTAAAATTGGGAAATTCGATTTCCAATGACATTCTTGTCAAACTAAGGAAAGAAGACCGACAGTAATTAAACTCGGATAAAGTTCAGTAGGGTTAAGGGAAGCTATAGAAGAGACTTGATTTCCCAAGGTCTCCCGGTCTGTTATAAAAGAAAACTCTTGAGAAACAATCTCTGCAACTGTAGGTTCATGCACAGGTTCATTTAGATCCGTATTTCTAGAAGAAGATCTAGGGGTTAGATGAGACCTAGGCCTAGCAGAAGATGGCCTAACAGAACTACTTTGAGAAGAAGAACCATGATTAGATAATGAACCAAGGCTATGAAGTCTACCACCTCTCCTACTTCTAGTAGGACAGTGGAAGGAGCAAGTTCATCAACGATCACAACTTTGTGAGGGTCTAGTGTCGACGAAGACATGATTATTAAAGGAAACACATAAGAAAGGGTACAGAGATACGAAGAAGAATTGAGGTAATGTATATTGAAGAAGAAGACTTAAAGAAATAAAAAATAATGAAATATTTATAAGAAGATACAACCGTCGTTAAAATTGGTCATTATGAAGCATCATAATGGAACCATCACTTCGTGACTGACGCAGCCGCAGAAAAAATCCTAAAAAGCGCTGAGTAACTGCAGATCCAATCGTAAGAAGCCACGTGGTATGGGCATTAAATGGATGTGACATATGTCGCATCAATTCTAAAGGAAATGTGATGATACTCGAGGAACGGCGGCAAGGAATTCCTGCCATAAAAACTTACCACTTTCCGAATATTCAGAAAGTAAGAGGACTATCAGTATTGGTAGAAAAAAGACATGACACATGGACAATCAGTAAGCTGGCGGGGCATGATGTGTGGAGCATCGATAGAGCTACATGTGGCACACTCAATTAGGTGAATTAAGAATGCAGGAAAGGCACGGGAGAAACACCCACGAAATAATGTAGAGAAAAGAACCGGGCCTGACAACTCTCAAGGAAGAAATAGGAACGAAATGAATAAAGGTTACAAAGAAGGGAAGATATGCGAACCGGGAGTAAATAAGGAAGGAGAATCGGAGTTGTTATAAAGATTTTTTAGTCATAAATGTGCCAGTTACGGTTTCCTACAGTAACGGGCAATCAATACAATTAATGTCATTAGTAAGCCCAAATTAAGTGTGGGAACCGTTATAATTATATTCTCCTATATAAGGGCAGAGATCCCATTTGTAAGGACAAGTTACGATTATTACTGAAATACATATTATTCTTCGCTTTACTCTTCAAGTTTTAAGCCTTGATTTTGGGGAGTGATTGTCAGTTCATCTCTTATTTTTCTTTATCAATCGTTTCCATTCTTTGATCTATTTTTCCTAAAATTGCTGGGAAAGTGAAGTAAATCTCAGTTATCAGTAACCCATTTACTTCTAAATATTGACTTTGACCGAGAAATATATATTTGGTTAAACACCGAGCTCTCGGGACGGTTGGACAGATGGGCCGTGGAAATTAGTGGGTACAATATTGAATATCGACCCCGAACCGCAATCAAATCTCAAATTTGGCAGACTTCGTGGCCGATTTCACTCCAACCTTAATACCAGAAGTCAAAAAGGAATTGTTGTTAACCTCGAGGATCTGGACCCTCTTTACGGATGGTGCTTCGAACGCAAATGGGTCCGAACTCGGCATAGTGTTGAATCCGCCAACGGGTAACGTAGTTAGGAAATCTATTATAACTGTGAAATTGACTAGCAATGAGGCCGAGTATGAGGCCATGATTGCAGGTCTCGAACTGGCTAAAAGCCTGGGGCCGAGATGATCAAAGCTAAAAGTGATTCCCTCCTTGTGATGAATCAAGTCAATGGCACGTTCGAAGTTAAAGAGGAACGAATACGAAGATACTTGGTAAACTACAGGTAACAGTACATCGATTCAAGGAGTGGACCCTGTAACATGTACCCCGGGATCAAAATAGCGAAGCCGATGCTCTAGCTAACTTGAGGTCGTCGGTTGATGACGATGAATTCAGCTCGAAAATGGTCGTACAACTCATAAAATTGGTAGTGGAAAAAGACCATGCCGAGATAAACTCGACAAGCTTAACCTGGGACTGGAGAAACATGTATATAGATTACCTGAAGACCGGGAAGCTGCCCTCGAATCCTAAAGAATCGAGAGCTCTGCGCATGAAGGTGGCCCGGTTCAGCCTGTCCAAGGATAACACCCTGTTTGATGGCCCACTCCCCATATGTATGGGACCGGGAGACACCGAATATGTTTTGAGAGAAGTTCACGAAGGCACCTGCGGGAACCATTCGGGGGACGAATCGTTAGTTCGTAAGATAATCAGAGCCATCTATTACCGGATCAACATGGAGAAATATGTGAAAGAGTTCGTACGGAAATGTGACGGCTGTCAGAAGCACGCAACGATGATCCATCAGCCTGGGGAGATACTCCATTTGGTCTTGTCACCTTGGCCATTCATGAAATGTGAAATGGACATCGCCGCTCCCTTGCCATGGGCACCCGGTAAGGCTCAATTTATATTATTTATGACTGACTATTTTTCTAATTGGGTTGAAGCTTAGAAATTTGAGAAAGTTAGAGAAAAAGAAGTCATTGATTTTATCTGGGACCACATAATATGTCAGTTTGGAATGTCGGCCGAGATAGTATGTGACAATGGGAAGCAGTTCATTGGCAGTAAGGTAAGCAAATTTTTCGAGGACCATAAGATCAACAGGATCATGTCAACACCCTATCACCCTAGTGGGAACGGGCAGGCGAAGTCTACAAACAAGACCATACTCCAAAACCTTAAGAAGAGATTGACCAACGCCAAAGGAAAATGGAAGAAAATTTTGCCCGAAGTCTTGTGGGCATACCGTACGACCTCAAAGTCTAGTACCGGGGCCACCCCGTTTTCGTTGGTCTACCTTGCCAAAGCGCTAATATCGGTCGATGTAGGAGAATCGAGCTTAATGATCCAATATACGATCGAAGAGTCAAATGGTGAAGCGATGAGCACGAACCTGGAACTATTGGATGAGAGGCACGAGGCTGCCCTCCTCTGGTTGGCCGCCCAGAAACAACGGATTGAAAGGTATTATAACCGGAGAGACAACCTCCGACACTTCAATATCGGGGACTTGATGTTAAGAAAGGTGACTCTAAACACCCGGAACCCGAATGAAGGGAAGCTGGGACCGAAGTGGGAAGGCCTATATCGAATTATTGAGATTAACGGTAAAGGTTCGTATAAACTCGAAGCAGGGAACGGTGAGTAGCTACCGAACAACTGGAATGTAACCCACTTAAAACGATACTACTGCTAAGGTACGACTATTCATTCTTTTATTTACATATATTGCGAATTGGACTAACACTTGTAGGCAATAGCCAAAGGATGATGTAGTTGTTAGGCCTGAAATCACGCGTTGCACTCTTTTTCCCTTGAACCAGTTTTGTCCCAAATGGGTTTTCCGGCAAGGTTTTTAACGAGACAACAGTGGATCGTGCTAACTTAGAATCCAAGACCGATTATGAACCGGAGTCGATGGTTACATCAATAGTATCTGAGCCCTCTCGACGATCGACCTCGAATGCTGGGGGCCATCACCCTCGGGTAATGATTTTTAGCAAGGAAACTTTGTGCTTGAACAGTCTAGGCTCGGTGGATAAGATTTATTGTAAGGTCCAAACGGTCAAATGAATTGTGCCCGCATAGACCACCTAAGCCAAAACACGAATCTTGTACATACTTACAATCATGTATATTACGCACAGGAATGAAAGAAAGTTTCAACCTTGTATATACATATTTTATCCCTTAAGACTATTACATTATGTTCCTTAAGGATATCGAACCCAAGGGCCACCTCTATTCAGATCCAATAGATCATCCCCACTCGGGGACTGTCGTCCAAGACAAACCTCGACGTCTCGGGCTATCGAAGCCGGAAGGAAAAAGGCCTATTAGGCAGTGCCTAAACTTAAAAGGCTACGACTACCCCCACTCGGGGACTGTCGTCCAAGGAAAGCTCGGACGGCTATCGAAGCCCGGAGGAACAAAGCCTATTAGGCAGTGCCTGAACTTAAAAGGCTATGGACACCCAAAATATGGCTCGGAGACGTTCGAAGCTGGTAATTAAAACATAAGGCCTTCAAAATTCCAAACCGATTCAAAGGCTACCCTCGGCCAAATTATAGTCTAAAAATATCTAAACAAATACTTTGGGGAAAGCTTCCGGTCATATCGAGCTCCCACAAGTTTCAAACGAAACTTACTTCGAAAACAAGTCTTGCTGGGACCTCCGAACAATAACTTATTACTACGTTTTATTCCGTGCTAAGGCATTTGAAATCTTTGCAATTGTAAAAAAGAATGTTGAAGCTAATAGACTTCAAAATTACCAAGACGAAAAAGAACCTTGTATATATACATTCCAAAATGACTTTACAAAGGCCAATAAAAACGGCCTCAACAAAATAAAAGTACAAAATGCACACAAAAGATCCTAAGGCACCTACGCCTGATCTTCACCAGAACCCGCCTCGTCACCAGAGCCGCCAAAGTCTTATCTATCCTCGGGTTTGCTGGAGCCCTTAGAGCCTTCTTCATCCTCAGGTTCAGCTAGCTTCTTGGCCTCGACCTCGAGCCTTTTTGCCTCTTTGATCTCGGTTGATAGGTCAAAACCTCAGGCATGGATATCCTCGTGGGTCTCCCTTCGAGACAACTGCTTCACGTACTTAACAATGACTTTTAGACGAGCCTCGGCTTCCTCAACATCAGCCCTATACTGGTCCACCATCTCTTCAGCGTCGGCCCTGGTTGTCTCCGACTCGGACCTTACTATTTCAAGATCCTTGCCAAGGGCATCCCGTTTAGCAATAGCCGAGCCTAGTTGAGCTTGGAGGTCCTCATTTTTGTCGAGCCCGTTCATTGGTTTTATCTTCCGCCACTCGGAGTTGGACCTCTACCGATGCCAGCTTCTCCCGGGTGGTCTCCTTCTCTGAAGCTAGTCGGTCTATTTTTTCCTTCCAGACATCGGCCATGGCCTGGACGTTGTTCATTTCAGCCCCAAGCGGGTCGACCCGATCAACCTTCTACTGGACCTACGAGGTTTGATCGTTAGTCACCATGTCTAAGTCGCCATCGCTAACTTCAAAAATCTTTACATGTTCCACCAGGTCGGCATACTCCTTCTAAGCCGCATCAGCCTCGGCACAGAGAATCTTGACAGCTTCTTCATGTTGCTCGCTGAGAAGCTTATACGTGTCCCTCTTCTTGGCGAGCTCCCTGACCTCAGCCTCGAGCTGATTAACCTCAGCCCGGTATCGTAGAAAACTTTCTTGATGGAGTATCGAGGCCTACAAAAAGATAAAAGAGAGAAGACGTGAGAAATATCAAAAACCTAAGTCAAAAGATGGAAGAACGTAATGATGCCTTACCCAGTTGAGCGCCTGCTGCACTTTGTTGAACAAGCACGGCACATCCACCTAGTTCATTTGTGCCTGGTCTTCTTTGGTAACCAGGCACCGGAGGTAGCTCGCCACTCCAACAGGGGTAGAAAGAACGCGGACATCCTCCAGAACGGTGATGATTATTGACCTCTTACGGTCGGGATCCGTGCTCGGGGCGGGGAACTGGTTGATTAATTTTGGGCTCGAGTTCAGCCCACCGACCTCTAAAGATAGGTCTTTCCTTGGCACCTCCAAGTCACCCAACCTGGAGAAGTCTTCCAGAGCTGTCGAATCCACACCTTCGAAGAAAGAACAAAGGGGATCGCCCGCTCCATGGGCCCCTTCGATGGATTGCTCCTTCACTGCTCGGGCTTCGTCAAACATGGATTCGATGAATGAAAGCAACCCCGGAATATCTATGACACCGGTCGGACCAGATCCGGTGTCTCGAAAGGTCGCAGTCCTCTTCTCTACATCGATTTCCCAAACTTGAGGGGGATAAGCCCCCGTTGTTTCCCCCTCGACTGCCGCCTGCTATTCGAGAGAGGTCGGCTCATAGGCCATAAAAATATCACCTTCATCAGGATCATCCCTAATCCGGAAAAGCAAGTCCGAGTCGGGCGCTCGGGAGCTAGAACTCTCTTTTGGCTTACGGACCAACCTTCTTCTTGGCTTCTTCTTCTTTGAGCTCGAGGAACACGGAGCCTTCAT
Source organism: Nicotiana tabacum (assembly GCF_000715075.1). Lineage (NCBI taxonomy): Eukaryota > Viridiplantae > Streptophyta > Magnoliopsida > Solanales > Solanaceae > Nicotiana > Nicotiana tabacum. The sequence continues at coordinate 53,593,428 of NC_134083.1, forward strand.
TTTCGTCTTCTCTCCTGGTATGGCCTCGAGCTTCCCCCAAGCAGAGGGATCAACGAACAGGTTCTCGTCCCCTACTAAAGGCCAAAGCTTAATGGTCTTAGGCAAGCCTGCGAAAAGAAATGAGAGGGAATGAGAATATGGTGCTGAAAAAGGGGCCTAATGTTACTTATTCGGGCCTCCCAACGGCCCTTCGAGAGTTCGTGCCATGTGCGCTCAGCAGAATAAGGCATCTGCGAACAAATGCCCTCGATCCACTCCTTAAGCGGGAATAGCGTTTGGGACTCAAGCAACAGTTGCACCACCGCAAATATTAGTGAGGAAAAAGGAGATGAATATAAAATTGACATTTAAAGGAAAGTTATGCTTACATGATACATTCCACTTCTCGAGGAATGGCCTAAACTCGACAGGGATCAAGTCTGTGGTCCTCACCCGGACAAAGCGTCCCTGCCATCCCCGATCCTCATCGATACTTGAAAATGGGGCTTTGCTAGCCCGACGTACGAGCTTTATCAGTCCCCCTCGAAAGATTTGGGGTCTGTACAGACGGAATAGATGATTGATTATGAACTGATAGGAGTCGATTTTGTTCACGAAGTATTAAAGGAGGATTACGATCCTTCACAACGACGGGTGGATATGACCGAGGCATACTTCATACCTCTTATAGAAGTCCAGAATAACCGGGTTCATCGGGACCAGTGTGAAGGGGTAAGTGTAAACACTAAAATACCCCTTCACATGAGTAGTTATGGCGTCCTTGGGCCCGGGGATTACTATGTCCTTATCTGCCCAGCCATAGTCCTTTTGAACCGCAGGAAGGTCCTCTTCGGTGATGGAGCATATGTACCTAGATACCGCCTCGCACCATCCCTATACCGACGAGGGCTTTTCGACCTTAAAATCATCCGCGATCGAGCACTCCCCCGGGACGAACATTTTAGAGGGAGGCTCGGGAGTCGGTTCATCGGTAGCAGCGCCCGGAGCAGTTCTCTCGAGGACGACCACATCGGAAGTGTCTCCTCGACTTCGGTGGTCGGCTGTGAAGAAGAGGAAGAAACTTTTTGGGGAACAATTTTGGAAGTTTTAGCCGTTGATATTTGGAAAAAGTTTGAAAATATGAAGAAAGGTTGGGAGAAAAAAGGTAAAAGCATTACTAAGAAAATCAAGTGCGTTGGTTTGGATAAAAAATAACTAGAAACTTGCAATTTACTGAGGAATCTCGAAGAACATAGGTAAAAATGTTAGAAGAAGGGCAGTGATATCCTGAAGACTCGAGGGTAGAAGCTTGATCAAAAGGTAAAAAATGAACGAAGGAGGGGAGTATTTATAGAGGTTTCACGCAGTGACAACTCGTCGATGGCTGAAACGTGTTTAAAGTTATAATGACGTGACTGACGGGACTTTTCGGATTCTTTGTCATTTCTCTCACGACGTATTGCAGAAGGAATCGAAGTGCACATATCATTTCTCGTTGCTTCCGTAAACTTACTCTCTGAGAAACTACGGGACTATCTGTGTACGGGTGAAACCGAGCCCATGGGACGCTTCAGTTGTCAATGAAGCAAACGGAGGAAGAGACGTAACTGTAAGGGACCAGAATCGAGGTAAGGAGACCCTCGAGCCGGGGTCTGGGTAAAACGTCTGCCCTCGGGAATATCGGGGCCACGACCCCCAAGATCAGTTCGAATCCCAAAAATCTCAGAGAACATTACCAGATAATTGAGCATGACTAACAAATGGCCATGATCTCCGTGACCATCCAGATGTTATGGCGTGAATCTCAGCATGTATCGGCAGAAAATCGGTGATCAGTTAAACGGAAGATTTTTACCTTTTGTGAAATTGCACTAAGGGTAAAAATCCCCTACTATATAAAGGGGGTATGATTATTTATTAGGTACACGGTAACATGCATATCAAGTCAATATATTCTTATTTTCTCTATTATTCAAAGTTCTTACTTTTGTTCATCAATTCATCAATAACATGAGCCTAGGATCGAAGGCATGCATTTCATTAAGCTGTCACTAAGTCTGGGATCACTTCTCTTGATTGGTTTGACAATTTATTACGTCTTTTATATGTTTAATCTAACTTACTTTATCATTTATATTGAATTAACCCTTGTATCCTTAAAACCACTTACAAATTTAATTATTATCGGTTTTGAAGGTAAACATCTCGGTAATAGAATTGAACTAGGATAGTTGGATGACATAATTATTTAGTTTTACAATAAATTGACCTTAATTAATTAGATAAATCAAATTAGAAATGTGTGGTAGTATATTAAGAAAGGTAAATGTCAAAAAATAGGTTACACGTCTCGTTGGTAGTTCATAATAGGAATAATTATATATGTAATCAGGTTTCTCTTTAAAATAGAACTTGCCGGATATATAACTTCAACCTCATTGTATAGGGTAAAATATGTTCATATTTAATGATCGTACGAGGAAGCGATACGCGGAGCCGAAGACAGAAGACAGTCTGGTCCGAAGGCAACGATCTCGAAGAGAATAGTATTCATAAAGGCAAATTAAATACCTGCCACCCAGTAATATTTAATGGAGAATATTCTATAGCATTAAGTGCACGGTCCGTTACAGGGAATATGACATGAACTACCTACCATTACACATTCTTCAATGGCCCTTATAATTGTCATTAAAGAAGGGCTTGATTATAGGACCGTGTTCCCTAGATACAACCATAAATAGTGAGCTCTACAATCATTGTAAGGACACGAATTTTTTGACAAACATATACTATACTCTATTCAAAGCTCAATATAATTTTATCTTCTTGCTTATATCGTTATTACTGCCTCCGAAATATCTGCTCCTGGAACCACGATTTCTGCTATTTTATCTAAACTTAAAGGCTAAGTCTTATATTTTTGTATAATTTATTTATCATTTTAGGATCAAATTGATTCACTTGTCTATAAACCACGTATAAATTCAACTATACCATTTTACGGGTAAACAGTTTGGTGCCCACCGTTGATCCTTGCATCTATTACTAACTCATTTGATTATTTGTTCATTTTAGGATCAAATTGATTCATTTGTCTATAAACCACGTATAAATTCAACTATACCATTTTACGGGTAAACAGTTTGGTGCCCACCGTTGATCCTTGCATCTATTACTAACTCATTTGATTATTTGTTCTTAGAAAAAATCATAAGAAATGGCAGATAACAGTATCAACATCACACACAACATTGAGGCCCAAGGAAATCAGCCTCAGCATGGAGATTCAATTAGTGATACCCACAACAAGAGGGATGAGGCCACGCCGGTCCGCGACAAGCAATATCCGCGACATGTTCGAGAGGCGACTCCTGATGATGCTGAAGAGGAGCACGTCATTGAAATAGTAAGGATCTTGATAGAGCAACAAAAGGCCATTATAGGCCATCTCACACGACAGGATCAGGTCATGACTGAGTTGAAGCATGCATTTTTAGGTGCTTCCAATTCCTCCTGGTGCTCCTACAAATCAAACAACGCAGAGGGTCGACAATAACACCCGAGGGGCTAGGTCATCTTCGATGGGGCCGGGGGAAATGGTAGCGAATCCGGTAACAACAATTAGAATGATCCCTTTAAAGTTGAACTCATGCGGTTTATGAGGGAAATAAACGCCCGAATGGATCAAATTCCGGGCGCACCACCAGTGTTGAAAGGACCGGATTCAAAGTACACCCAATTGCCTTTCAAACCAAGTGCGACACCAAGAGTTGATCCCGAAGCGATTCAAAATTCTAGACGTGGCAAAGTATGATGGGACTTCAGATCCTCAAAAGCATATCACCACCTATACCACGGCGGTGAAGGAAAATGATTTGTCTCCACACGAGATTGAATCAGTCTTATTAAAAAAATTTGGGGAGACCCTTACAAAGGGATCCCTGACGTGGTATTCGCTTTTTCTCGAGCACTCCATAGACTCCTTTGAGATGCTCGCGAATTCTTTCATCAAGTTCCATGCCGGGACCAAAAAGTTACAGGCCCAAAAGACTGACATATTCAGGATTGCACAAGGAGAGTCTGAATTGTCGCGGGAGTTCGTGACCAGATTCCATAAAGAAAGGATGTTGCTACCGATCGTACCGGATGAATGGGCAGCTAAAGCATTCACTAAAGGTATGAATCCAAGAAGTTCTGACGCTTCCCGAAAATTAAAAGAAAGTTTGCTCGAGTTCCAGGCAACAGCATGGGCAGATGTTCACAACCGGTATGAATCAAAGATAAGAATTAAGGACGATCAACTCGGTTTCCCGACACTAAAAAGGGTCGGAAGCGGGAGAAGAATAAGAAAAGTTAAAAGATAATTTCGACGCAGATCGACGGTCTTTAAGAGGTCGGTTTTTTCCCTATGAAAGGGCCGAAAGACGTAGTCCAGAACTGTTACCTTTAGCTACCAAAGAAGCAGTGATGGTGTCAGAATCAACGTCAGAAGTTTGGACCTTATTCACGGATGGAGCTTCCAATGTGAAAGGGTCCGGGCTCGGCATAATGTTAATCACGTCCTCGGGAGAAATCCTAAGGTAGGCCATAAGAATTGTTCATCTGACTAACAATGAAGCAGAGTATGAAACTTTGATTGCAGGACTCGAGCTGGCCCAAGGACTGGGCTCCGAGGTCATAAAAATCAAATATGACTCCCAATTGATAGTAATTCAGGTCTACGGGATCTTCTAAGCCATAGAGGAACGCATACAATAATATGTAATGAAAATCCAGGCTCTGCTTGCTCGGTTCAGGGAATGGTCAATTATGCACATCCCGGGGGAAGAGAATGCTGAAGCAAATGCACTAGCCAATCTTGAATCGTCCACGAAAATGAAGGGATTGAACTCCGGCACGGTCGTACAACTTATGCATTCGGTATTGGATGCGGATAGTTATTACGAAGTAAACACGACCTATTTGGTCTGGGACTGGAGAAATGAGATCATTGATTATCTCGAGCATGGAAAATTGCTTGAAGATCCTAAGGCATCTCGGGTGCTACGCACTAAAGCAACGGGATATAGCAAGGGAGGTCAATTATACATAAGATCTTTCCAAGGCCCGTTGGCCCTATATTTGGGAGCTTCCGAAGCTAATTATGATATCTGAGGAGTCCACGAAGGGATCTGCAAAAATCACTCTAGCGCGGATTCCTTGGTGTTAAAATTAATTAGGGCAGGATAATACTAGCCTCGGATGGAACAAGATGCCAAAACTTATGTTCAAAAATGTGATAAATGTCAACAACACGCACCATTGGTACATCAACCGGCAGATCCACTACACTCAGTTTTGTCGGCATGGCCGTTCATGAAGTGGGGGATGGATATAGTCGGTTTGTTGCCACCGGCCCCTGGTAAGGTAAGGTTTCTTTTGATTTTAACTGACTATTTTTCTAAGTGGGTTAAAGCAGGTTCTTATCAGAAGATCGGCGAACGCGAAGTGATAGATTTCTTGTGGGAGAATATAATTTGCAGATTTGGAATACCAAAAGAGATAGTCTGCGATAACGGGCCACAATTTATAGGTGCAAAGGTCACAAAATTCCTTGAAGACTTGAAAATCAAAAGGATCACATCGTCACCCTATCATCCGAGAGCAAACGGTCAAGCAAAATCAATAAACAAGGTAATTATCCAAAATCTCAAAAAGAGATTGGAAGCAGCCAAAGGAAAATGGCCCGAAGAGCAACCATGAGTACTACGGGCGTACCGAACAATGGCCAAATTAATAACGGAGGAGACTCTTTTTTATCTTGTGTACGGAGCAGAAGCCCTGATCCCTGTAGAAGTAGGAGAACCTACCCTGAGATATTTTCGGGTGGACGAAGAAACAAACAATGAAGAAATATTGGTCAAATTGGAGTTGTTCTACGAACGCAGGGACTTAGCACATATAAGGATGGCAGCCCAAAAGCAGAGAATGGAAAGATATTACAATCGAAGAGCCAACCTCCGTTATTTCAAAGTAGGAGACTTAATTTTAAGAAAAGTAACTCAGAATATCCGGGAGCTCAACGTAGGGAAGCTGAGTCCAACGTGGGAAGCCGGGTTTCAGCTGTCACCGAAAAAAGGGTCATACGAATTGGAAAATCAAGACGGAGTGAAGTTGTCGAGCAACAGGAACGTGGCACACCTCAAAAGATACTATTGTTGATGAGCCTCGCCTACACTGAACGTATGTGTTGCACTTTTTTTCCCTTCGTTCAGTTTTTGTCCCAATTGGGTTTTCTGGCAAAATTTTTAACGAGGCAGCAACGGAAAGCATACTACGAAGGAAGCTTCATCAGAAGAAATAAGACCTTAAAATGACAAGGCATGCAAACAACGAATCTCTACTGAGCGATTAGATAATCTTTGGCTCGGTAGCAAAAGTTCCTACCGGGAAGAAAAATTTGCTATCGGCCAAGGGTTACCTGACCACTCACAAGTGCAAGCCACTATGGGGTTGTTAGATAGTCTTTGACTCAATAACAAAGTTCCTAAGGGGAAGTGAAGCTTGTTACCGAACTAAAGATTATCTAACCATCCACTAGTGGAATCTCCAAAGGATCAAGACTTCCAGTGTTCAAATTCGCATCATTCGCATTCGAACACTGGGGGATGATATGAGGATACGGCAAAAATGATTACCACATCGATCGGGAATACGAAACCCGGGAAAAAAGTTATATCACCAGGACCGGGGACTGCGCGACCAAGCCAATAGAAACAAGTTGAACAAGTTAGCCACAAGTAATGTTCAATTTCTTTTTAGCACAACGAATGCTTATGTAGTTTTTAAAATTAAAGGAATAAAGTAAAGTCCTTTTATTTATATCTTGTTTCTTGTCTGAACGATGAATTAATTTTATCATTTCAAAGTTAAACAAGTATTTCAAATGCTAGTGTCGTAATGAACATGAGACGTCCTCTTCAAGAGCACCGTAAAACATAAGAGGGCTCTATCTTATGAAACCCTCACGTTAAAGGGTTAATCTCGGAAGAACTTATACCCGGATCCAAATACTACCGGGGAAAAATACACCCGAAGCCTCGCATACCTCGGCGCGGAAAACTTGAGAGAATACTTAAACAAAAAGAATGCAAACAAAAAATCTTGCACGATACTTAAATGAGAAGAGGTTTTTATTCACAATAAATGTGCCAAACAGCACAAGTACAATGATATGGAAAAGAAAAGAAAACAAAAACTAAGCTACGGCATCTCCGGAACCCGGAAGAAGAGAAGCATTTGCATACCCAGGAGAAGTGGGTGGATCCGCCGCCGGCTCAATATCTTGGCCTTCAGCATCATCACCTTCCGGTTCTTCTTCAGTTCCTGAGAATAGGAATCGGAACCAGAAGAGCCGGTAGCATCAGGCCGGACCAGAAGATCCCTTCGGGCAGTTGACTCCAGGTTACGGGCCTTAGCGATTTCGGCATCAAAGTCAATGACACCCGCTTTGGCCTCTTCCAATGTTTTTCTCCTCATGCTATACATAGAATATATATTTTCAACAATGAGGGAAGTCGCTCGGTGATGGGGTTCTTTTTTAAGTCAATCAACCTCGCCAGAAAGGTTATCCTGCTCGGATCTAGTGGCCCGGAGGCTGACATCAAGGTCACGGACAAAGGAGCTGAAAACATTATTGTGCTCTATGACCTTCTTATGCCTCTCCTCTAACCGGGCATACTTCTCCTCGGCAGCAGTAACTTCTTCAATTTTGGAGTTTAAGGATGCCACCAAATTTTTCAATCTTTCTGCAGAGGCAGCCTCACGACCGGATGCAGCAAGAACGGCATTACGGACTTCAACCCATTTGGCCCTAGCTTCTTCAAATTGCACCCTTAACTGGGCTGTCTCCTGGCTAAGGGTCACTACTTCTTGCTCGCTTTGCTGCAACCGAGCCTCAAATTCCACGACCTCAGCAGCTCGTATTTCAAGTACTGAGAGGCGAACAGCAGTCTGGTCTCACTTGGCCAAAAGTTGATCCAGCTCAGAGATAAGTTCCTCTTTATTAAGAATTAGCATTTGAAGGCCCTCGGAAGCAAGGAAGTTGGCCTGAAAAACAAAATACAAACTCAAAACCCTGCCATAACAAATGTTGAAGAAACGACAGAGGAAACAAAGACTATACCAATGTTATGTTGTGCATGGCATTGTTCAATAAACACTCTTCCGAGAGAGTTTGTATTTTATTCCTATCTTTTTCTGAAGCCAAAGGCTTTAGATAATTAGCAAGTTCCACCTGCCGGGATAATAGATGGCATCCGGTAAAAACCGAGAGGATGACGCTCCTCCTCCTTTAGGGATCTTTAGAGGGGCAGAATAATTATGCCCCAAATTCCCATGAACTGGGGACTGGGATGAGGGATATCCTCCTCTCGGGCAACTGCAACCGGTGGAGATGATGTAGCAGTTGCTGGTGGCTAAGGCAGAGTTGGTGAAAAAGGAGATGAAGCTGATAACGTTGTAGGTTGAGAAGCGGTTGCGGCAAACACAATGTTGGTTGTTGGTTGCTCATCAACCGAAGATTAAAGGGACCCGATACTCAGCCTCATAGTATCGTGCACGGGGACTGGGACTGGGACTCAAAAGTGAGAGTTAGCATTTTCCACCATATCGTACTCCCCCCAGAGTGTCGAGGCATCGTCTTCGGTTGGTGTAACTAACTCAACAGATTGAGCATTTTATTGAGCTGATGAAGGTCATCATCTTCTATGTAGAGAAGCCCCCTCATCACTGGCTTCTCTGTCATCGTCGATCACCACGGTGTCTATGGCCGGCTCGGGCATGGCGCTCATCACCATAGCATCCGAAGATGACTCGGGCGTGGCACTTTTTGCCTTTTTTTATTTTTTTTCCCCAGCCGGAGAGGAACATCTCCTTTTTTATTGCTTATTCTCCGACCGGGGACTCCGAGAAGAAGAACTTGCACCAGAAGCAAGCCTGGAGACACCTGTTCGGGTGAAAGCCTCCTGCAGCAGCCTCACCGTGTCAGCAGGATCAGCCAAAACGTCCTCCTCGGAGACGACAACTAAGCCTTGGGGTAGACCTGAATTCAACAAGAGAGAAAGGTTAATCAATATTCCTAGACGAAAGGTAAAAGATGAGTTCGACTTACCATGATTTTTGGCCTTCCACCCATATTTAAAGGCCAGTTCTTTCCACGTGCGGGTCTCGGGCGTGGTGACATCCAAAATTTTTTGGACCCACTGGTCCAAGCCTTAAACCCTAGGTAGTGTCCGCCGAGTTGCTGAAATAAGTGAAAGAAGAAGGGTCAATAACAGCATGAAGTGATCTTTAACTAGAAGAAAAGACAAACGGTGAACTTACGAGTACGGTTCCATAATTCCAAAAAGGATGGAGTCATAGCCGGGATGATGTCCCTGGTGGCAACTGCAACGAACCGTTCTATCCACCAACGGTCGTTGTCATTATCCATGCTGGTTAGCAAAGCATGGTGACCACGTTTGCTGAAATTTATCATTCCCCCAAAGAAAATCTTGGGGGAATAAAGGTTCATTAATCGAGATAGGATTAGCTCATCTCCCGTCTCCTGGCATAGACGCCGAAGACAAGAAATTTGTCCTCCGCACAGAAGGACTTATTTGTGCCAGGCATACCTGGTAATGGATGCAGAACTCCACGATCACAGAGTCAAGATCCCCGTTCAAAGAGAACGGTCCTAAAGTGAAGGAATACATATAAAAATATGTGAAACCCTTCTTGGGTAAGGTTATCCGCTCCACCAGGTCAGGAGCGATGATGTTTAAATCTTGGCAATGGCAGTCTTCCTTCACAACAGGAATGCTTGCAGGACGGATGGAAGAAGGATACGCACCAACAGCCCACGTGCGAGGGTTAACAGAAGAATACTTCTTTTCGAAGTCCTTAGTTATAATAAGATTCCTTGGAATGATGATGCTCACTATAGGAGGAGGAACATCATAAGCTTTACCTTTGCTCTTTGAGGAACTGGGGTTTCTGGAAGAAGATGCCATTGTTATCAGAAGGGAGAAAAGGTTTTCTGAAGAAGAAGATTAGAGAAAGTTGAAGACAAGTACGAGTTGAGTAAATAGAGTTTGAGAAAGTTTTGAAAGTTATGAAGTGTAAATGGAGAAGTTTGATGCGTATAAGTAAAGGAAAAGGCGGATAAAATCGTGGCCATAATTATCTCAATAACCGGCAAAAGTGGTGCTGAATCGTGAGATGACGCTTATTCGGGGCATTAAATGCAGAGAGACTTGCGTCTAATCAACCCTCAAAAACTTTTCAGAGGGGTTCAGAGGATTTTCCTTCAAAAAAGGTATCTTTACCGACTTCCGGTGACACAAAGTTATGCCACCGGAAAGCAGGGGGACTATCTGTATAGGGTAAAATATGTTCATATTTAATGATCGCATGAGGAAGCAACAAGTGGAGCCGAAGACAGAAGACAGTCTGGTCCGAAGGCAACAATCTCGAAGAGAATGGTATTCATAAAGGCAAATTAAATGTCTGCCACCCGGTAGCATTTAATGGAGAATATTCTATAGCATTAAGTGCACGATTCGTTACAGGGAATATGGAATCCAGTGCCTACCGTTACACATTCTTCAACGGCCCTCATAATTATCATTAAAGAGGGCTTGATCCTAGGACTTTGTTCTCTAGGTGCAACTATAAATAGTGAGCTCTACAATCATTGTAGAGACATGAATTTTCTGACAAACATATACTATACTCTGTTCAAAGCTTAATACAATTTTACCTTCTTGCTTATATTGTTATTACTGTCTCCAGAAGCTCTGCTCCCGGAGCCACGATTTTTGTTGTTTTATCTCAGCTTCAAGGTTAAGTCTTACATTTTTGTCTAATTTATTTATCATTTTATGATCAAATCGATTTACTTGTCTATAAACCGCGTATAAATTCAACTGTATCGTTTTACGGATAAACACTCATGAATCTAGTTTTAGAAATTTAAATTATATATATTGTTGGTGTGATTTTTTTTTACATCGTAAGGTCACATTTATATGTTATAGCAAGTAACCTGCTTTATTTTCAAGATTACATCTTTAAAATTTTAGAAAAACTTTAAAGTATATATATATATATATCATTTGAATAGTGTACAAAATTATTACACTGGTCATATATATAACTAAAAACTCTATTTCCAATACAAAAGAGAAAATGAAAGCCTTTTGAATTCCACTACCACAAGCTAAAATTTCAATATAAACACATTTATGAGTTGTGTAAAAAGCAAAAATGCACAATAGCCCTCAAAGTAATAGCTAAGTAGCTTCTCCCCCAAAACGTTCAAAACTTGTCTCGCTATCCCTTATTTTCACTAGCTTTTTTAATTTCTTCTTCGTTTAATTAAAACTTGCACCGCTACTCAATGTATCCAAATATAAATCTCATCAAACACGTTGCCTGGTTCCTTAAAGCTTTACTAGCTCGTTTAAATTTACCGCTGCAACAGTAAAATACCATATTGCAACCGCAATGAAAATTATGGACAGAGTGTACAGTTCCAGTTATTTCATTTTGATCACAAGTATATCCTTTACGTAAACGAGGCCATGGGTTTAATGTTATTAGTCCAAGGAAATTTGCCTTTAATTTGTTATCAAGACAAATGCGATACTATTAGGATCCGTTTGGCCATAGATTCCGGTGGTTTGATTTGGAAATTTTTTTTGAAACTACGTTTATGGAATATGATCAGTTTTCAGAAAAAGAATTTAAAAAAAAATTCAAGTTCCCAAAAACTTGTTTAGGGTAGTTTCTGTGTGGGTTTTTTTCTTCCACTCAAAAAACTTAAACTTTTTTCAAATAAAATGCATGTCGAGATACAATTTCAACTTTCAAAAATTTTCAACATAACTTTAAAAACTCATTTTTTAAGTTTCAATTAAATCTATATCCATAAGCTAGCTTAGTACCACCAGTATGATGAATGAGACTTTTGAAAGCTTTAACCATTAATTAAAGGTTTCAAATATGAGGTATAAAACTTCTTATTGGGAGTGCTTATCCCTTTTATATAACTTACGCGAGGCAAATTTAAGTTAGGAGAGTTAAGTGGATTTCAAATATTGAATGAGTTTAAGTTTTCGTTTGAACATAGATTTATGTTTTTAAAAAAATTGAAAATGTTATCTGTTAATGGAATTTGATCAGTTTAAAAAAAATTGAAGAAAAATTTTCAAGTTTCAAAAACTAGTTTTCTAGAGTTAAATTTTTTTCACTCACAAAATTTTAATTTTTTTCAAGTAAAATGTATGTCCAAACATAACATTAACTTTTGTTTTTGGTAAGAGGGGAAACCCGCAGTCGCTACAAGCTCTGCCACATCCTCTGCCCTTCGTTTGAGCACTCTGTGCGTACTGGGTAAACTTCCCCATGTGTAATAGCCTGCAAACCACATAGGGAATGTAAACCGCACTAGGCAAGGCATGTGCGACAGGCTCAACCCTGCAAACCACATAGGGAATGTAAACCGCACTAGGCAAGGCATGTGCGACAGGCTCAACCCAGAAGGTATTGAAGGGGGAATCGATCCCAAATCATCCGTATGGATAACCACCCTCCAAGCCAACCCTCTAAACCAACCGGACAACCCCGAAAGGTATAACATCAACTTTTAAAAATTATTTTTTAATACAATTCTAGAATTTATTTTTCAAGCTTCAACCAAATTTATGTCCAAACACCTATTATATTTTATGTGTTAAGAATGTAAAATATACTCACACAATCAAATCACTTCTATAAGGTAATCATAAATAATTTTTAAAATTTTATGTTTCAACCGTGACTGATAACCTGATAATAACTAATATACTATCACATACTACTAAATTGCACTAATATAAAATTTGTTACGTTATCAATTTATACCATAACTTAAATCCACACAAAAAACATAACTAAAAAGAGGAGATATAAGTATACAACTAGTACTAGTAAGTAGTCTTTAATCTTTGTAATTGGAGGGGAAAAATTGGGTAGAGGTTGGTCAGTCCTAACCAGGGCTGAACTGCGCGTGGGAACTTCATTTAACCGGAGTTAAACATGGAGCTGCAATGGCATTTAATGCCGATTTATCTTCTTTCTCTATCCAGAAACATTCCGCTTGCGACAATTCAATCGAAAACCCCAGATTCCTTTATTCATTCTCAATTCTTTCACTCGTAAATTCTCTCTCCTCTCTCTCTGTAGGGCTCTTTCCACTATCTCTCTGTCTGCAGTTTACAGTACTGTGCAGTGCGCTGCGTCGAGCTCTCTCAAAAGTACCGTACGTGTGTGATCAACGAAAGGAGGTGAGAAATCTCGAGCACACATGGCATTCATTAATGTATTCATTGCAACAATACATATAAATATATGTTGGTTTTTTTTTTTTTTTTTGCTTGCACTGTTTTGGTACTTCTGGCGTTTTTCTTTCTCGCTGTGTTATTTGTCTCTTTGAGTTTCAGAAAAAGCGTATTTGCTTTCACTGCTTCAGTGCTTTTGCAACTCTGCACATGTTGTCTCTGTTCATTCCACCTTTTCCTTTTCGTTTTTTAAAAATCTGAATGCTCTTAACTTTTTTGCCATTTTGCTTGTTTCTGCCTTCTCATCAATGTATTTATTGAATCTCTACGTGTGTTTTTACGAAAAAATATTGAAAATATCAAGTTGTTTGATTCCCGGAGAAAAAATAGCAAAGTGTCGGGAAAATTTCCTTTACTGATGAGTTGGAGAGGAGTTCGAGACATTATGACTCTGACCTGAGCTTTTCTATTTTCGCCTTTTGGGAGCGGAAAGCACATCGCCGTCGATTTCGCCATTTTAGGCTACGCTTTCTGCAATATTAAAAGTACGCTCGTGAGTCTGCCTTTTTTCATCTTCTATTAGTCAAATGCTTATCGGCCTTGTTTGTCTCTCTCTTTTTTCTAGTCTTCTTCTTACTGTTGTTCGGCGCTTATACTGATTTGATCTATGGCTTTATAGCACTTTTCATGTATATTCTCACTTCTCGAAAATATGTTTATATATTTGCTTTATGTCAACTCGTACTTTTTTTATGTAGCAGAGTTTATCAAGTCATTTCAGCGCATCTCTCATATCACTTTTTTCTTTTCTCTGTGTGATTCAGTCAAAGACAGATTTTCAGCTGATTCAACAGTTCAACTTTGAATCTCCGTGTAAAGTTCCGTTCTCAGCTAGACCACCGATTCGACTCAGTAACTCGGCTCGAAACTTCCTCCATTTCGTGGAAGCATAGTATACAACAGTACTGTTAATTTTGCCTGAGTTCGGGAGGGATTATATTAAATATATTTGTTGATTCGATTCCACGATCATGAGCTCTCATCAATCATTGAAACGGCGAATCAGAATCGGTTTGACCTCCGCCGTGTTCGCGTTCTTCTTCCTTCTCTTAATCATTGGACCGGAGTTTTTTACAGGTGTGTATTCATTGAATTTACGAAGAGAAATAATTAGTTACTTATATGAACAACCACATGCACACCGTTCATGTGGAGAGAGAGAGAGAGAGAGCAGGAGTTGTGTGTATGTATGGGTGTCGGTTTTCAATGAATGAGATTGCACTTAATTACTCCATTTGTTAGGTCTGCTTTTCTATTGTTTATTAGCACACGACGCTCTTCCCCCATTATTCAATAGCTTTTTCGTCCTTTTCATCTCTCCATTTCAACTGTAAAATTATGCACATTAAGTTTTGTAGAGGGCTACGGCTATGTTATTTATCGTCATTGATTTTTCTTTACTGTTCATCTTACGTTTCTAATTGCAGGCAAACCAATTGGTCTTAATTTCATGGCGGAAGTAAATTCAGCTGTCACTGGGAGCACAAATTTTGGTCCTCATCGCAAGCTTCTTAAACAAGGTTAGTCCAAAAAATTGCTAGTAGTATAACTCACAAACAAAAATGAATTTGAAATTTTAATTTCGGTCTACAAAATCTGCCATTTTTTTTTTTGCTTTAAGGTACGACCCTAGACAGCATAGCAAGCAGGCAGCTGCCTCCTGTTTGCTCAGGTTTACTGTACAATTTTTGCTGTGTAGGTGGCGCACGTCAGTTTTTGTTTTCTCATGTCTCTATTGGTCTTATACACCAAAAAATACAAATATTTCTCATAGTCGCCCAAAAATTAAAGAAAAGGTTTAAACTACTACTAATTGTAAGGGCAAAAAGGAGAAGAGGACAAAAGTATATGAAAGCATACTTACTCGTTTGCTTTAGTTTCTGCTGTAGTTACATGTTAAAATTCGCATGCAATTTATCATAATTTAGGAAACTACTACTAGTTCAGTATCTTTCTAATTTTCTGCTGGTTAAAAGTTCATGTCTCGTGCCAGATATGTAATATCACTTTCCAAACGATTCTTTTGACTTTCGAAAGTTGAAACAGCATTTATTTTATCCAGATAGAAAAAAATAAAAATGATAAGCTAGTGTTTCCAATCTGCATGGTATTAAAAGAATATTTGGCTGCTCTTGCCTTCTATCACTGCTCTACAAATTTGCTCATAATGGTGTATTTTGCTCTGTGGTTCACGTGCACATAGCTGTCCTGCCATTTAAGATACTTAAAGAGAACTTAATTCAAATGCCTCAATTCCCTATATTCAGCCTTTTTTGATTGTTCTGTCATTTTCTCCGCCTGTTCGATTTCAATCAAAATCACAAAAAAGCTTAATTTGTCTTGAAAAATGCCCTATGCCCCATTGATATCTTAAAGTTGACAATTTATGATTTAGGCCCCAATAGGGCTCGTGAATTATAAATGAATTTAACTAATATTTTCTCCGTCCAAGTTTACTTGTCCAATGTTGACTAGACACACAAGTAATATAGTAATTTTATTATATTACCTCTATTTGTTATATGTTGAAAAATGAATTGGAATTAAGTCATAGGAGTACTTAATAAGAAGGGTAAAATAGGTATAAAATGGTAAATTGTTCTTTGAATTTCTAAATTAGACAAGTAAAAGTGGGTATCTATTTTTAGAGCCCGATTGGACGTAAGAAAAATTTCACCTTTTTTTGAAATTTTTTTATTTTTTTCCCGAAATCAATGATTTGGCCATAAATTTTCAAATTTTTACTTGAAGATGAATTTTGAAAATTTTCGAAAATTTAAAAAGTTCCAAAAAGTTATTTTTCAAAATTCACTCAGATCACTGACAAAACTTCAAAAACAACCCAAAATTATATTCATGTCCAAACACAACTCTAGTTTTCAAATACCATTTTCACTTGGAAAAAAATTTCATTTTTTTTTATAATTTTACAATTTTTATGTCCAAACGCCCACTTAGTATAGTGGAGGTAAACTTGGATGGAGGAAATACTATCCATCAAAACTCAAAAGTGAACTTTTATTCTATCGACTCACTTTTTACCTAATAAAGCAAGTAACATGTTTTATTTTCTAAAATTAAAAATCTCATTTATTATGGAGGCTTGCATGTAAATACATTTTGGATTATGTGAAATAAATGTAAGTTAAACTTATAACAAATGTCATTTATTACACGGATTAACGCTCATAGCTCTTTAATGCCCCTCCATTAAAAAATCCAAAACTCAAGTTCATGGGCCAAACCCGACCCCGGATTGATGGGAAAAAAGGAAACAATAAAGCAACTAGTTGGAAAAGGACAAAGGATAGGTCTGCTGGTGCTGGTTTATTTTGCTGACTTGTCTGTATCTGCAATTGCCTTTTGTTGCAGGTAACCAAGTGGAAACTAACAGAATATGGGGTGACAAGTGTTCAAAAACAGATATAGTGATAAATCAAGGACCCACAGCACCTCTACCAAGTGGAATACCAACATATACAGTGGAGATTATGAATGTCTGTGTCTCTGGCTGTGATATCAGAGGCATCCATCTCAAATGTGGCTGGTTCAGCTCTGCTCGCCTTATTAACCCTCGCATATTCAAGCGCCTACACTTTGACGATTGTCTCGTCAATGATGGGAAGCCCCTTATCAATGGACATACTATTTCCTTCCAATATGCCAACACTTTTCGTTACCCACTTTCAGTTTCCTCCGTTATATGCTGATGATGATGATACTTTCTTGCTGAGTCTAATAACATACACTAACACTTCTTAAAAGCAAAAACACATGATTTAACAGAGCTCTTGGCCTTTAGGGGATTCCTATTGTTCTTTTTTTTTGGGCTTTAGACAATTGCTTTTGAAGGTTGTGGCCATGCTGAGTGCTGACTGATTGTGGATTGCCTTTCTCTGACTCCATAGGAAATCTTGTTTTGGGATGCTCTGACATTTTGTTCATATCAGAGTGACCTACTGAGGAAAATATATTGTAGCAGTAATTTCTGGGTTTTAAATGTAAAGTATACAACTCTTTTGAGTGGTTGAGCAGTAAACATGCGCAAGATGAATGTCCTGCAATCTCGTTTTTTTTGGCTTGACAATTGCACTTTTGATGAAATCACTGATTTTCAATTCGATATTCACATCCTAAGATTTCATAATATTATGTGTTGAATGTGGATTTTGACGTGCGATTCATTTTTAAAAAGCTTAAAACAGTATACATGCATTACCTGTCTACTTTGACGGTGTCACTTATTCATTGTTGTTCATCTTGACAATTCGAAAGTTAAATTCTGGATTTGATTTGGGGCAGACGCACTTTTAATTAAGTTTTGCAGTTTTAGAAAATTTTTAAGATCCCAATTATAATATTCTTCATGTTTTGTTTTACTTGTAGAAAACTTGGGATGACAACCTTGAAATGGATCACTGTCAAATTTAACCAATGAAAGTTACATCTATTAGAAGAAAACTCGGACTAATATCCGTGTACCAACCACCAATCGTAGGCTGGATAATGCAACGAGGTTGGCGCAATAATTAGTGTACGCAGACTGGTTAGTTAGATATGAGAAATTAATAACAATAGCAAAGCAGCACGTCTAAAATTTGCAAATCGCCAAAGAAAAGTAATCTTTGCGACGACAATAAACCGGCACGAAGTAGTACCTTTTCTAAAGCGAAAAAATAAAGAATGAATAATCTCTTTCAAACTTGGATGTAATGGGACCAAATTTGATCCAGCCTGCCGGCAACCAGTTGCAACTAAAACCTTCGAATGAGAGTACAAGAAAAGATTACATCTAATGAGTATTTGGAGTCTGAGGAAATTGAGGAACAGACCTTTAGTTAAAAGTCACATCTGAATAACAATTGTACTCCCCTCCATTCCATAATTTAAGCCCCCTATGCGGTTTACAATTTTTCTTACAAAAATGGTCGCCGTTTGACAATAATATCAAAATTCTCTTTCAGTTAAAAAAACTGGCAAGTGCCATTTTGTTTTGTGTTGTATCTAAATATATTTTTTTTTTTTAGAAGTACTAACCCTTACCAGCTAAGGAACATTACCAAATTGATCATGCACAAATGTGGCATCCAGAACAGAGCAGCAACTTAATATACCTTAAAACTCGGATAAAGAAGGTACATTTATGTCGCAAAGAAAACTTAGAATCTTTTGAATTGGACAAAGAAATAAGTAACGCTACAACATGAAAATTCTTCGTCCTAAAACTACACAAACTACGTTAGAAACTATGGTCAAAGTAGTACAAATATCATTCTCGAAAAGCGAAGGTGACAATTCAGGTAAAGAACATACAATCTAGAACTTTGTCTGATTCTAGACAAATTATGCCCTCAAACGGATCATTGAAGACAACAACAATGGGCAGAAGGGGTAAGGGGCTTGAACGGCAATTTCTACAAAGTTGTTGGATAGCAATCAAGAGTGCCACTAACATCGCATTAAATTACAGGGCAATGAGCCTGTCATTTTCTAGAATATTTACACTCCAATTGCGCATCTTGTGACAAAATTTGGCATTGATATTCCCCCTAACCTTGTAAGGAAACACAAAATGCTAATTCTAGAACTTGCTGAAGCTAAGAAGATGAGAGGGGTTCAGTTTCTAACAGTAGTTGAGAATCCCAGTTCACTCTGAAAAGTGAACTACCACACTGGATAAGACAACAAAAACATCGAGGAAAGTGAGCAGTACCAGTAGCTCAAGAGCGTGGAACTGCAGTTAGGCTAAGGCATTTGCACCAAGGTGATGTTTCTACGAATTTTGGTGCTAAGGCACACCCATTATATATACAGCATTGGGCAACTAAGACAGAGTCCATCCTTTCCTAGATTTAATCTACCTACCTTTGGCAGACCTCGTCTTCTCCAAACCCCGCACCTTCTCATGAAGCTCTTGCGTAGTATTTGATGCATCCTGAAAGCAAACCAAGAAGATTGTTTGACTATTCACTTTTCTAAAGCAAAGATGCAAAAAGTTGAGCGAAGA
Source organism: Nicotiana tabacum (assembly GCF_000715075.1). NCBI lineage: Eukaryota > Viridiplantae > Streptophyta > Magnoliopsida > Solanales > Solanaceae > Nicotiana > Nicotiana tabacum. Next base: position 53,612,817 of record NC_134083.1, read on the forward strand.
AGTTCACCTTCAACTTCTTTCTCAAGTTCTCCTCCTCTAGGTCGCGGCGTTGTCTCTCCTCCGTGAATATGTCAATCAAACTTTCCTGTTCCTTGTTAAGTTCCTCTACTTTTGTTTTTGCCTCCTGCAGCTGAACATGGAGCAGAAGTATTTCAGTTTCATTAAAGAATCCATCAAAATCCAGTCTAATAGAGTTTCAACCTTACTATTACTAAAACAAATTGAACATACATAGATTCACTAGCAGGAACTAAGGAAAGGTCCAAGGACCTTGAGGTCATATTTCCAGTTCCCAGTAAGGAGCATAAACATAATGCTATCCTAACGTCTCCTCGGAAGGAAAAAAATTGATTCCCAGTCTTTCTCACATCAACACCTACTATAAATAACTAGCTACTCCAGCAAAAACACTGCAGCTTTCATGCAGAGAAATGCAGCTATTTTGGTAAGTAATAAACATGAAAATCTCATCTAACCTGAGCTTCAAGTGATTTGGATCTCTCTCTTTCATGCTGCAAATCACGCAACAGATCACCTAAAATCTCTTCCTCTTTCTTTCGCAGCCTGTTGAATAAATAAACATTTTGACAGTGAATTTGAGCCTAAAATACTACACAAAATGGTTTAATACTTATGTAAAGCTTGCAGGACCAGCACCTTTCTTTAAGCTCACGATTCTCTTCTTTTAACTGCTCTAGCGACTCCGTGAGAGTATCTGGCAGCACGTCGTCATTCTTATCAGCGTCTCCCTATAGGACCAAATAACCAAATTTATCAATCCCACCATCTGCTCCAACTCTCCATGACAATGAATTCTAAGAAGAGTAATTTTCCACAATGAAAACCTTCAAAAGTTGATGAGTGAAATTAGGTGCTCAAAAATTTGGGCCAAACCCACCCCATCTCCCTGCCCAAAAAATTAACTAAACACAGAGTCTATTGTAGCGACTGATAGAATCTCCTGAGTAGCTTCAAAACTTTCATCAAGACATACGGGAATGTATCAGAGAACGTTTTAAAGAGCACACTGGCTATATCTGCAGTAATTTAACATTATACTCTGGCATATATTGCTAAATGGAGACAATTCCATCATCAAAGAGAGCTTAAGCAGTGCCAGAAACTAAGACAACCGGAACAATGTTTGGAGCTTAAAAGGGTACATAGATCAGATGTAACCTTTCTTGAATTTCTAGTAACTCGCTTGAAGCTTCCACCAGGTGAACATACTTTCTCAGCATCTCTTTGTCCAAAGCCTGGCGGTGAATGCATAGCCTGAGAGCCATCTTTTCCATTATTATACTTCTGATGTCCACCTGGTTGATTTGGAAGGTCATTTTCATCGCTGTCATCTTCAGCAGAAGTTGAGGATGGCTCAAAAGAACTTGGTTTATTTCCAGATCTTCTGGCTTTGCTATCATGCTTGCCATTTAGATGTCCAAAGCCATTACTCTTCTCAGATAACTTTCCTGAACTTTTATGTTTCGATTGAGATGCTGAAGAATGATAGCCAGGAGAAGTCTCTGTTTAAAAAAATAAGTATGTACTTATCGTCTGTTATAATCAGAAACTAGATATAATCAGAAAGCAAGATCATATTCTCAAACTGAGATATTAAAAGTAAAGGAAACAAATATCTGCAGAAAAAGCATTAAACCTAATTAACTGAAGCAGTATCTTCTTTGAGATAGAGATTACTATGAAAAAACATGAACACAAGTCCCCAGGCAAAGCGCCAAACCTTATTAAAGGTTGTCTTAAGTATTGACGAAGAAGAAAAAGAAAAATCAAGATAGGAAAGAAATACATCAAGCATACCTCCTTCAAAAGCTTTCTTATTCCGCCTAGGAGCATAGCCAATTTTGTGACATAAAGTTGACCTGGAAAGGAAAACGGAGTATACTAAGTATATGAAACTCTGGAAAAGGACAACACAGAGACAAACAGAACACACCAGTAAGTTTTTTGCATCTGCACTAATCGAGATTCAAGTCTTGAAAGAACTGTTGTACGCTCAAACCCTTGCTTGTCATGAGCTGGTTCAACGAAATTGGCTTCTAAGACACCTGCCATCAAATGTTACAAAACAATAAGCACTTTAAGTAGGCAAACCTACAAAAGAAAGAATCTTGAGATAAAATAGCAGACCTATAACGCCACGACCGTCACTTCCAGGAGCATGCCAAAGACTCCAAAATGGCTAACATCATAAGGAAACTTTAGTACAGATCACTAAATCACAAAATGCAGAATGTTCTGCCATGCAATAGCTCCAAACTAAGCATCTCTTATTGTCAATAGGGAAAGACTACATAAAATCAATCATACCATTTTTAACAAAAGTTGGACTATAAGAATGAGAAATTGTGCTTTGTGGATTAGCAGATTGCAGGTTTTGGAAACAACAAAATTATTTCATTGCAGGATAAGGTAAAATATCAAGTTACATATCTCATCAAGAATGGATCTGCTACTGCAGATCCCCACATAGACAAAGGTACTGGAGAAAGCATTCCATCACATAGTCAGAAAGACATTATCAACAACTACAACAATCATCACAGTTCACTAAAAACATTTGCACTTCCGAAAAGAGGATAAACCTTAATAAGTCGATTTTTGTGATAGACATTAAACCCTTGAACATCAATATGAGCTTTTGCATCCTTTACAAACCCAATTTTCACAGTAGCCACCATCTACAAGCACCAAAATGACAATGAATGAGAACAAGATTGAGGACTGAAAAAAAAAATCCAAATAGAGTTAGCATTCAAAGACATTACGTTGGAATCCTTGGGTACTCCATCTGCACCAGGCATAGGGCGATATGTGATCTCTTGGGTCATCATCATATCATTTACTATGTTATGGTGCTCAACATCTTTACCGCGCAGAATAATTCGAAATGCAGGAGGAATTCTTAGGTATAGAATTGACGCATAGCTCTGAAAATCCAAGAGAACACGTGATAAAAACAAAATTACTTTCTAAGAAAAAGTATCATACACGTACTTTAAGCACCTGCATTTAATATCAAACTTGAAAATAATTAGTTAAGGTTGTTCTGAGAGTATACGAGGAAAAATCTGGTCTACAACTACTTTTGATCCAAAATGTGAGGATGACATTTAACACCAAGACGCGCATGGAATATTTAGGTTAGACCATAGTCACTCTTGATAGCCTTGGTCAATATGGGGAAAGGCGTAATGCCCACTTGATAGTGCAACTGCTCCTTGGTTCCAGGAGCACATAAACCCCCACATTCCAAGCCGGAAAGTAGAACTGCTGTCAAGACAACCTCTTTTTGCAGATATTATCCACCTGGGCACTAGCAGTGTACATTTTATAGCTAGAGATCAATTTAAGCGCCCTTCATATAGGATTAAAGAATCAACAAGAACTAATTAATTTCCCCACAGAACCTCGAAGTAACATGAAAACTCAAACAACCAGGTTAGACGTAACAAGGCCACCACTAACACATGGCAAAACAATTATGAACTCACTTACCCTTAGCGAATGCCTATACGTCAAGAAATGCCTGGAGTTTGGATACTGTTTAGCCATCTGTATGCTCTTCTCATCACGGTTGACTCCTCTAATTTGAATATCCTGAAGGAGAGAATGAAAGTAGCATGTCACTCGAACATTAAGAATCATGTGACAGCACGTTAAGTAAGGTAGAGAAACGAGCAACAACTAAAGAAGGAGAAAACGAAAGTAACATGTCACTCGAAAACTAAGAATCATTTGATAGCACATAAAGTAAGGCAGAGAAACGGGCAACAACTAAAGAATATTAAAGGGGTACATGTGGATCGGCATCAAAATCTAGCTCCAATAGTCCTTGATCATCCTCCCACAAATTGTATACTATAATCCGAGTGCCCTGACCTTTCATCGGATTAAACTGCAGCATATGTAGAGCAAAAGTTGAATGGTTAGCAGATAAACCAAAAGTATTCAACTTTATAGGCATGGAATAGTTCATTAAGTTCAACCCACACAAATAAACTTCACAATAGGGTTGCACACAGGCTGAGCCAAGTTGAACACACTTGAGAGGCTAGAATTTGTATGCTAAATTTAATATTATGACAGCTGAATTCATTTTGGGGGTGAGATTGTATGTTCATTCAATACTGGGATCAAGGTATACACGAACTTTTGCAAATCTTTACAGCTGTGCACTTAGTAATTTAACCTTTCATCACAGCTTATATCTTCTCATTTTCTCCTTATAAGATCTTTCATAACTAGTTTAACAATAGCGGAAGGATTTAAAATACTACTCTCTTTTTTGGGGGATTGTGGGAGGGGGAGTAATTTTGAAGATTTACCTGTCTACGAAGATCGGCTTCACTTGAAAAAGGGGACCACTCAATTATGGTTTCGAGATTCTTATCCCAGTCGCTAGTAGATGATCGTATTATCTTGTCCCACCCTTCTCTTTTCTCGTAGTCAAGCTGTCACACCAGCAAGAAAACAAAAATCAATATAAGGGATTGTGCATCACATCTAAAGTCAGTAATATCCATGAAGGATTACAAAAATCATACTCATGAAGGGAACTAGTGCTCCCTCTTTGGTAGGACTTATAAATAGAGGTCTGCAAAATGAAATGCAAGAACCACTATCAAGGCAAAAAGTAAGATCAGGATACCTATTAGCAAGTCCAAAAACATGTTATCAAGTTTAAGTTAGAATGCAGACACTTAATATAAAGTTCACATCAACAACATAACTCCGTATAAAGCGCGAGCTTGTTTACTTAAGGTTTAGACGTCTAACATGAAAATAGGGGCAAAGAGTTGATTAACTGGATTCTGACTAGTGAATCGCAATAGAAGCATTTCACTCAGCAATTTGCCAAGGACAGGGACACCAGATCCACATGTATACCATAAGATCACAATACAATGGAAATTTCTAAAATATTCAGCATGCTTACCATGGGAACAACGATGTCTTCCATTCCAGTGCTTCGCAGAAAAGTGTAGGACAACAATCCAATGCTCTGTGTGGGGCTGAAAGCAAAAGATAATACCCGAGTAAATAGGTGTACTGAAACACCAAAAGAATAAAGAGAGAACAACGGTCGAAGGGATGAATGTTCGCAACTACAAGAGTGGGAGACAGCACAAGAGACTGCAAAATTTGAGATCAGACATCACTAGCTTACAGAGGTAAATGAGAAACTAAGAGATCATAACTCCATGGGAGCATGTCATTCTCTGGGATATAACAAACCTGTGTTACACAGAGTCTTCATTTTCCTTAATGTACCCACATTGACCAGGCATGGTTACTTCATGCACATCTTTCAAAACACTGAAAACTAGCTAAAAACTAAACATACCCACATGGATACTTGATTGTACACAGTTTTATAGCATAATAGCTAACTAGCCACCGCTCTGGGCTACCAGTTTAGACACCTGGATTCCTAGTTATCTCCTGTTGGTCCTAACATAAGTGGTAGTTTTAAGTATATGGAGGCGCTATGCTAGAGCAGTAGTACCACATCATATAATTGTAGCCACAAAGTAGCACCTAACTGATCCAAACTTCCCATCATCTGAGGCAACAAACTAAAGCAGAGCATGGAAAAATTAAACCCTCTCAGTGACATGAAACTTCAAATTGATAAGATCGGCGTAAGTCTGCAACCACCACATGCATACCCCTCCACTAATACTCTTTCTTAATTTTTTCTAGATTTGGGTTTGTTTTTTTTTTTTTGGGGGGGGGGGGGGAGGTTGTTCAATCGATAGGGCGAAAGTGGATGAAAATTCAGCACTTGACTCTTCGCAAAATCAAGCACCAGATCGATGGAGTCAAAGTTGCACTATCATGTTACCCTCCCTCTACCAACAGAACTTCACAAATTTACTTCTCACATGTTGGCCCCGAACACCCCCCCCCCCCCCAAATCCCATCTTCTACCTGCCCCATGGGAGGTAGGGTAAAAGGAGATCTTCATTTTCCTGCTACATTGCCATACCTAGATTTTAACCTAGGCAATGATTTCACATAATAAGAGGGAGTTGTTCCCCCTTTATAACTGATAAAGGGCAGGATGCCATGACTCTAAATGTAACATTGGTGCCCTACTCCTTGCCAACTAGGAATACCTTTACTAAGAACCATAGAGCAGTGATCATCTAAACAATGTATGAAGCTGCAGATAATATCAGAAGAAAACATTGCACATATGAAACCAAACACATAATGTGCTGATAAATACAGAGAAAACAATACACGAGTTACGACAAGAAGATCATGTGTGAAACTCCAGTATCATGCATGCCTTGGCCAGTTTCCAAATTTATACCAGCCAAACTGAAAAATGAAGACCAGTAAAAGGAGGTAGAAGTAACAACCTTTTCCCTGGTTTTCCACCAGAACGAGAGAAGACAATCACATCAGCTCCAAGCCTCATGGTACTTGTCTTGAATCCATTTCCATCTATACAAAAGCTCAAATATAATTTATATGGTGAGGTAAACATTACTGGTAATCTAAACAACTGAACAGAAACTACCGATACTTAAAAAAACATCTCAGTTAAAACTCACACTGTCCAATAGTATCTGCCACTTTACTTTTCACAGAATATCCCAGTGACATGCAATGCCTCATTTTATCAGGATCCATTCCACCACCATTATCTGTAGAAGAATGGGCAAGATGGAAAAAAACAACAGTCTCACAAAACAAAGTGAAAAGAAGAAGATGACAGCGTATATAGTCGATCAAAAGAGAGGTTTAGATCATAAAAGATATGAGGACTTCAGAAAAGCTCAAGAAATGATATTTAAGGGTGGTTAGGGGAAAGGTTAGGCCAGATTATAGCTCCTACTACCATGAAGCATAACCTATCCATAGTTTTTAAATAAAGCATCTAATAGCAAACTCCATGGTTGGGCCATGTTTTCCTGGGAACTAACATTGAGATTTCTTCTTCTCAAAATAGACATTGAACACAAAATCGATGTCCTCTTTATTGAATCACATGGATTAAAGATAAGTGAAACATAACCATTCTTCTCTTTACCAATCCCAATATGTTAAAGGAAAACGGAAGAAAAAAAATAAAAGGATAGTGTTCTTATTTGACATAATAAAGACTTAAAAGGGAAGAGAGGAGGAAGGGTAGCTGTGGACAATTGGAGCCAACTCTGGGCAAACTCACTTGTAGGGGAAGAATAGTTCTAGCATCCATGTTAAAAAGCAAACAAATCCAGTAAAGTTGAATACCTTCAATCAGAAGCATTCTGCTTCCATCTTTTTTGTTTTTGACCATATCAATGTTCGCATATGTTGCTCCATTAATGACCTAATCAAAGAAAGGTGAACTTAAAATGGTATGTGAAGTGGCAACAAAGACACTAGCGTATTATGCCAAAAAGTATACCTCGTCCAATGCATTATCCAAAAGCTCTGCAAAAGCTGCAGACTAGATATGATCAGAAAAGATGAAATCAAAAAGGCAAAAACCGTAAGGGTATGTAATAACCTAAAAATATTATGGTCAAGTAATAATTTACCTCCAAGTGCCCACTTATGACTGGTGGCGTTGGAGTGTAGGAATTTGGGATGAACTCTGACGTGATCTATACCACCTACAATATTAAAAAATTATGTTACACCCTCAAGCTAAAATAATCCTCTCAACTACAAGAGCCCAAAAAGGGAACATGCAATATCCTTGAAAAGAATGCATTACCAAGACAAAGTTTTACTAATAGACATCTTTTGAAACATTCTGCTGACTGAAGAGAAAAAAAAGGAATTCTTTTATAGAAACTTAAGTAACTTACCACATAAATAAGCAATCATTAAGGCACCAAGCTACTACCCATACTTCCCCAATATTCAACAAGATTAAGAAAATCGAATTCATTCACCCAATTTAAGCTACAATAATCCACCAAAAAATTACAATCTTAAGGCTCCGAACTACTACTCATAGCTCCACCCATTACCCCATACTCAACAAGATTGTGAAAATCGAATTCACCCCCCCCCCCCCCCCCAAACACACAAATTTAAGCTATAATAATCCACCAAAATGCACAAACAAACAGTTAACACAAAATGAAAAGAGAAGAGCACATAATTGCTGGCATGCACGAATTATGAACAAGAATAAATATAGCAACAACAAAGTGAAATTTCTGAGGGCGTATGAAATTGACAATAATAAAATCCCAAATTTCTGAAGAATACAGTGCGTAGGATTTGCTGAATAATAAACCTGAAGATATTCCGGATGTAGAAGAAGAAGCCCCTTCATAATCTCCAGCCTTCCAAAATTGCTTACTCTCCGAAGAAGAACCTAACTCCTTAATATTGCTTCCATTAAGCGGCGGAGCCGGTAACGGCAACGGGGGTTCCTTAGGCGGAGGCAAAGGATCCAAAAATCCCAACGGCAAAGGGAAATTCACATCCTCCACACTCTTCCTTTTCTTCTTCGGCCTATTACTGCCAACAAAACCGTCCGAATCGGAGTCAGAGTCGTCACTACTGCTTAGGTCAATAAACACCGATTGAGTCGCCGGTGAAGAAACCGCCGGCGGCTTCTTCTTCATAAACCCTTCCACAACTTCTTGCTTAATTACAATATTAGGATTCGCCATGCAAAAAGAGAAAAGTGTGAAGCAGAAAGGAAAAACAAAAATGGAGCTTAAAAGAGTATATAGTGAAGAATTTAACGAAGTAAAAGGAAAGGGAGATTCAAGAATTTTAGATGAAGAGACAGGGTTTCGCCGTGTACACATACACGTACACGGCGATGTTAAATGAACCGTCGGATCTACTTGGGATTTGCGTCCTGTTTTTTCGCAGTGGTTCCTTTTTCTTTTGTTGAGTGGGTCCTTCTTAATTTAGCGCTAATAGTGTTTATTTAATATTTAAGTAGTAGGATATAATTGGTTTTAAGTCCCCACCCTCCGAGAGATATGTCTAATATGATATTCTAATTGTCGATGGTCACTACCCAAAATACATTAAATGTCATGGCGGCGCCTAACGCCGTCATCAGGCAAGCCAATGGTAATTGATCAACTTAATTACTCATTTTAATATTTTGAAATTATAATTTTCTTAATTAAATCGTATGAAATGGAATTTACAGGGTAAATGATAATATTTACACAACTACAATAACGAACAACCCGTAGTAACCCCAAAACTCGGTGTCACAAGTACATGAACATTTTCTAAGGAGTACAATAACAATATAACATCTTTCTAGAATGTAAATAAAACATGATAAAATAAATAGTACGGTGGAGATTCGGTGGACTACGATGCGTAGCCTGAGTTGCAACTCACGTAATGTCTCCTCAACAAATGCGCCTACACGCCAAGATGATCACCAAATAACTTGTCAAATCCTGCACATTTAGTGCAGAAGTGCAGCATGAGTACGCAAACCAACGCGTACCCAGTAAGTATCTAGCTTAACCCCGGAGAAGTAGTGACGGAGACTCGACATCAATACTTACTAGAGGTCCAAATAAATAATATGATAATTCATTATGAAGTGCACATCAATAGTGGAGTAAATCTGTAATTTCATAATTTTTCAATTATTTCTTTTAAAGTATAAATTTTTCGATCTTGTATTCTACCTTAATAGCTCAGAAAATACCAAGCGTCAATACCAAATAAACAAGGAATAGCATAAAATGTCGGGCATCAATGGAAGATTTATCTCGTGAATATTCGGACTACTAGCGATATAACTGCTACGCGGCGCCTTCCTAAAGTTCCTTGGAAGGACGACGTAAGGCTAAGCAACCGATGCCAGTACGTTTTTTGTCTGCCAACTGAGGTCCCCTCCGTACGCTAAACTAGATTGTCAGTGCCGTACGGGAAAACCAATGTCATGAGCAATTGAAAGAGAGCAGAAAAGAGAATTGAGAATGAAAGAAAGCTTGATTGCATTGAATGAAAGCTATTACAGAAAAATAACACGGTATTAGGGGGAGAGACACCAGTACAAAGAATTATTTGCTTACTAGAAAGTTTGATTGCTTGATCCCCCTTAATAATGCTTAAAAAAAATAAACCAAAGTTACATGACTTGAGCTAAATAGGCTGTAAAAGCACACTAAAAGAAAATGCAGTAAAACTATTCTATATTTACAATGAAAAGGACTTAGTCTTCTACAAAATAGAAACAAGTCTATTGGCAGCAACTTTGTCTTTAGCATCAGGGTCGGCGCACGCGGCGTTGTCTACGCGCGCGACGCTGTTGGCATCTGCATGTGGCTGGGCGCTGGTAATGGCTATCGGTGGGGCGACAACGGCATATGCGCGCTTGTCACTTGGAGTTGCCGAGACCACGGGGCCGACCGTGGCGTTAGGCGTTGTGAGGCTTGCCAGGACGCCACGGGGTGCATCCAAGGGGTCATGGGGCTAGAAAGCCGCCCATGACATAACGCACGATTTTGTCGAGGTCATTCGGCCCAATCCAGAATAATATGTATATTGCCGAGGGTCGTGCGGCACGAATAATATATGCATCCATTATACTACCGAGGCGTTCAGCCTGCTCCACTAGAAAGGAAGGAAGTTACCGGATTATGAGACATGTGCTTACAATACAGTACATGAGTACAAAATGAATATATTCTTTTCCGTTTCTCAAATAACTCTCCCACAACTCAAAGTGTTAAGGCTCAGCCAAGTATACATATATTTATTTCTAAATCAAATTCAGTAATAACTTTAATTAATTAAGCCAGCAGAACGAGTTTAAATAATTCAATTATTACATGATAAATTCCTAAGTCTATTCGGACATAAACATGATTTAGCTACGTACGGACTATCGTCGCCTTGTGCGTACGTAGCACCCACAACTAGTTACACATAACAATAAATATCACATAGGGGTACTTTCCCCCTCACAAGGTTAGACAAGAGACTTACCTCGCTCTAAAGTTCCATGACCCGCCCCAACACCTCTCAAACACCTCAAACTGATGCTCGTCTCTCCAAAACTAGTCAAACAAATGTGTAAAACCATAAATATATATTATATTACTCATAATTAATCAATTTGGCTTCGTGAAGGATCCTCTATATCTTCCCGAAAAGGTTTCAGGAGACTGACATGGAAAACAGGATGGATTTTTCACCAAGCTGGGGTATCCACCCGGTATGCAACTTTCCCAATGCATTTTTCAATGAACAAGGGTCCAATGTATTTTTGCAATAGGCGAGGGTCATGGACCCCTGCAAACAAGTACCGCTTTGGGATTTTGACCATCACTTTGTCTCCCACTTGATATTCAACAAAGCGGTGATTATGATCAATATGCCTCTTCATCCGCTTTTGGGCTTTGACAAGATAACTCCGCACTGTCTCCAAATTTTGCTTCCATTCTTTTGAGAAGTTAGCGGCTCGAGGAGATTTTGACATGTTTGGTGCGTTCACAGTATGTGGAAGTAGCGGTTGCTGTCCGGTAACAATTTCAAAAGCGCTTTTGTTGGTACTTGAGCTCTTTTGTGAATTGAAACACAGTTGGGCAGCATCCAAAAGCTTCACCCAGTTCTTCTACGATCCGGTTACAAAGTGCCGGAGATATTCCTCTAGCATGCCATTGAATCGCTCCGTCTGGCCATCAGATTGCGGATGAAAACTTGAGCTATGACTCAATTTTGACCCGAGGCACTTAAAAGTTGGGTCCAAAATTTGCTAGTGAAGCGTGAGTCGCGATCACTAACGATGTCTTTAGGCAAGCTCCAATATTTGACGACATGAGAGAATAAGAGTCGAGCTGTATCTTCTCCTGATATATATTGTGGGGATGCTATAAAGGTAGCATACTTGGAAAACCGATCCAGCACAACCAAGATAGTCATGAGATCTCCGACCTTGGGCAATCCGGTGATGAAGTCCACAGAAACACTTTCCCAAGGTCTTTTTGGGACAACTAGTGGTTCCAAGAGTCCTGCCTGCGTCAAGCGGTCTGACTTGTCCTTCTGGCATACTAAATAAGTCTTCACATATTGAGCGACGTCGTCGATCATTTGAGGCCAATAATATACACAACGAAGCAATGACATGGTGCGTTCCTTACCGGGATGATCGGAAGTATCGTGGCATTCCACCAAAAGAGTCCTTCGGAGATCCCCTCCGTTAGGAATATAAAGTCGGTTCCCTTTCACTTTCAGGAAACCATCCCGTGTGTAGAACTGGCGAGTCTTGCCTTGTCCTACCAAATCAACCAAATAGTGTGCACGCGGGATTCTTGATGAGTAGATCCTGTATCTGGTCTTTTATGGTGGTTGTTACTTCGCTTCCCTTTAGGGCGGCGAGTATGCACACCGATACTAGATCAGCCCTCCGACTGAGCACATCAGCAACATGATTAGTCTTCCCACTTCGGTACTCCAGGCTGAAGTGAAATTCCGCTAAGAGTTCCTGTCACCTAGCATGTCAACCATTCAGCTTTGGCTGGGTCATGAAATGGCTAACAAATGTGTTGTCTGTCTTGACCACAAACGGGGTTCCCAGTAGATAATGCCTCCAAAGGCGTAAGCAATGAACGACAACCAATAATTCTTTTTCGTGGGCGGCATAGCGTCGCTCTGCATCTTTCAGTTTCCGGCTCTCGTATGCTACGGGATGCCCTTCTTGTAGCAAGACTCCACCAAGTGCATAGTCGGAGGCATCCGTTTGTACCTCGAATGGCTTGGCCAAGTCAGGGAGAGCCAAGACAGGGCTACTGGACATGGCCATTTTCAATGCGTTGAAGGCCTCTGCTCGCTTGGGACCCCAATCCCAGGGTGTGACCTTTTTGAGAAGTTCTGCCAGTGGCACTGCAATAAGGGAGTAACTTTTCACAAAACGCCGATAGAAGTTACATAGGCCAAGGAACGACCTCAAGGCGTGGATATCCTTAGGCGGCGACCATTCTGTGATGGCCTGAATCTTCTGTTGGTCCATCTTGATCTGCCCTTCCTCGATGACATGTCCGAGGAAGTCAATTTGTTTTTGAGCAAAGGATCACTTGGATAGCTTCGCATATAGTTCGTGCTCCCGCAATCGGGCTAGGACCTTCCGCAAATGCTCCAAGTGTTCTTCCAATATCTGTCTATATACCACAATATCATCCAAATATACCACGACAAATTCGTCAATGTATTCTCGGAAGACTTGGTTCATTAGGCTGCAAAATATGGCTGACGCATTAGTCAAGCCGAATGGCATAACCAGGAAGTCGAACAACCCATATCTCGTCATGCAGGTCGTCTTGTGTTCATCACCCTCTGTAATCCGAACTTGCCAATAACCCGTCCTCAGGTCTATTTTGGTGAACACCGTCGCACCACCCAGTTTGTCGAACAAATCTGCCATTAGCGGAATAGGGTACTTGTTCTTCACTGTGATATTGTTCAGAGCCCGATAATCCACACAAAGTCGTAAACGGCCATCATGTTTTTTTTGGAATAGCACAGGGGATCCGTATGGGGACTTGGAGGGAACGATGATTCTTGTGTCTAGCATTTCCGTCAATTGTCTCTGAAGCTCGGTGAGTTCGGGTTGTGACATTCTGTATGGCGCCTGGGCAGGTGGCTTCGCACCTGGCACCAACTCAATCGCATGGTCCACAGTGCGCCTAGGCGGGAGTCTCTTTGGCATGTCTTGTGGCATTATGTCTTCAAATTCTAGTAGTAACTCCTTCACAGGTGCAGGAATGGGACCCGAGGAGCATTCTATATCTTCCATGCATAGGGTAGCCAGGAACGTGGGTTCATGTCTTTTGACCCCCTTCTTCAACTGCAAGGCCGAGATGTTCTCGGTGTTCATCTTCATGGGCATGCACGGAATAATGCAGGGCTTGGCCCCATTTGCTCCCACCATCAGTAGCATATCCGCATACAGTGCGGGCATGGTGTTGGTCTGTCTCAGGAATTCTAACCCCACTATTAACTCGAATTCATCTATGATCACTACGCGCAGGTTGAACTTTCCTTCATAAGGGCCAAGCTTCACTAGTACTTCTTTGGCTATTCTACCCACTGGATGAGGTGGTGAGTTGATAGCCTTCACACGACCTTTGCCATTTCCTACAACTAGTCCAAGGCACCCCACCTGAGTCAAGGCTAAGTAGTTGTGGGTAGCACCCGTGTCTATCATTGCCCGAATGGGCTTGCCATTTACCTTCATGTCAACGAACATTAAGGTCCTCTCTTGATGAGGAGGAGTCCTCTCATTCGCCTTCTTTTTTCCTTTCTTGGCGATTGGACATGGGTCCTTCTTCTTGCGGATACCAGCACTGGTTCCCGCTAAGGGCTTAGAAATAGAGCCAACAATTGCATTGAATGCACCTACTAGTTCGGTCTGGTCCGCATCATCGGCATCGTCATCCGTTCCATCCTCAAAAGTTTGATGGGCGTTCATCTGTGCATGTGTGCATTCATTATTCCAATGTGGTCCGCCACAATGACGTCATTCTGGGGGGGGGGGGGTTTCCTCCCCTGATCATTGTTGTTAGATGCATCACTAGTACTGCCTGAAGAGGGAGCCTTAGATTTAGGTACACTCCGGTCTCCTCCACTTCTTCTAGGGCCACCAGTGTTCGGTTGGCCCCCTTTGTATCCTCCTCGGATAGGTTGTTGAGGCATGTCCTTTCGGGCTTCTATTTGATAATCCCCAAGGCACTCTGCTGCTTGGATCGCCTTAGGTAATGTGTCTACCCTTTGTCTCTGCAACTCCATGTAGGCATAAGGTTTCAACCCTTCCAGAAAGGTGAAGAGTTTGTCTTTGTCCCCCATGTCATGGATGTTTAGCATGAGCAGAGAATTCCCGCACGTAATCTCGCATTGATTTGGTCTGCGGAGCTCCCGTAGCTTTCTCCTGGCATTGTACTCAACATTTTCGGGGAAGAACTGTAGGCGTATGGCTGCCTTCAGTTCTGCCCATGTCTCGAGGGTATCTTCACCAGCCTTGATGGCTTCGTATTTCACCCGCCACCAGAGTTTGGCATCACCTTGAAGATACATGGCAGCAGTTGCTACCTCCTTAGCTTCTTCTAGGCCTCCCACGGCATCGAAGTATTGTTCGATGTCGAAAATAAAGTTTTCCACTTCTTTGGCATTCTGAGCTCCGCTGTATAGCTTTGGCTCAGAAATTTTCAGTTTTTGTGCCATAAGGGCGAGGTTCACACCACCCCCAAATTGGTTTCCGTCTCCTCGAATTAGGCCTTGTAAAGTAGCATTGACAACGTTGAGCTGGCCTGTCAAGTTGTCTATAGTTTGTTGCATGGCAGTTACCCTGTCTGCCTCTTGTTCCCTGTTGGATAAATCCTCGGCACGCTCCTACTAGAGGACCTCAAATTTACCAAAAATTTTGGCTGCCTCTGTGGCTACTGTTTGCCGGTCTCCTTCAGAGTCGCGACTGATATTTTCTATGTCAACTTTGGCCTGGACCAGTCTGCGGTCCAGGTCCTCCAACCTTTGCACTAGGCTGGTCTTTATGTCATGCATCATTTCCACGATGGGCCGAAATGCGTCAACCGTCCCCTCAAGGGTCGCGATGCGAACCCCATAATTCACCATGGTCAGAAATGGTGGTAATTATAATGTAATCCCTCGTCCAATGTCGAGCCTAGGCTCTAATACCAACTGTTACGCGGCGCCTTCCTGAAATTCATTGGAAGAGCGACGTAAGGCTAAGCAACCGATGTCAGTACGGTTGCTGTCCGCCAACTGAGGTCCCCTCCGTACGCTATACTAGATTGTCAGTGCCGTACGGGAAAACCAATATCATGAGCAATTGAGAGAGAGCAGAAAAGAGAATTGAGAATGAAAGAAAGCTTGATTGCATTGAATGAAAGGTATTACATAAAAACAACACGGTGTCGGGGGGGAGAGACACCATTACTGAGAATTGCTTGCTTGCTAGAAAGTTTGATTGCTTGGCCCCTTTAATAATGCTTAAAAAAAATAAATCAAAGTTATATGGCTTGACCTAAATAGGATATAAAAGCACACTAAACGAAAATGCAGTAAAACTATTCTATATTTACAATGAAAAGGACTTAGTCTTCTACAAAATAGAAACAAGTCCGTTGGCAGCAACTTTGTCTTTAGCATCAGGGTCGGCGCACGCGGCGTTGTCTGCGCGCGCGCTGTTGGCATCTGCATGTGGCTGGGCAATGGTGATGGCTATCGGTGGGGTGACAACGACATATGCGCGCTTATCACTTGGAGCTGCCGAGACTACGGGGCCGACCGTGGCGTTAGGCATTGGGAGGCTTGCCAGGATGCCACAGGGTGCGTCCAAGGGGTCATGGGGCATGGCTGGAAAGCCGCCCATGACATAACGCACGATTTTGTCGAGGTCATTCGGCCCGATCCAGAATAATATGTACACTACCGAGGGTCGTGCGGTACGAACCATATATGTATCTATTATACTACCGAGGCATTCGGCCCGCTCCATGAGAAAGGAAGGAAGTTACCGGATTACGAGACACGTGCTTACAATACAGTACATGAGCACAAAATGAATATATTCTTTACCGTTTCTCAAATAACTCGTCCACAACTCAAAGTGTTAAGGCTCAGCCAAGTATACATATATTTATTTCTAAATCAAATTTAGTAATAACTTTAATTAATTAAGCCAGTAGAACGAGTTCAAATAATTCAATTATTACATGATAAATTCCTAAGTCTACTCGGACATAAACATGATTTAGCTACGTACGGACTATCGTCGCCTTGTGCGTACGTAGCACCCACAACTAGTTGCACATAACAATAAATATCACCTAGTAATACTTTTCCCCTCACAAGGTTAGACAAGAGACTTACCTCGCTCCGAAATTTCATGACCTGCCCCAACACCTCTCAAACACCTCAAACTGATGCCCGTCTCTCCAAAACTAGTCAAACAAATGTGTAAATCCATAAATATATACTATATTACCCATAATTAATCAATTTATAATAATTTTTAATTCCGCTTGAAAAGTCAATAAAGTCACCCCTCGAGCCCACGTGCCTGGATTTCAAAATTTTTTGAAGATAAACTTTTACCTATAACACCACGAACTCAAATATATAATTTGTTTCTAATTCCATTTCCAAATTCGTGGTAAAAATCCATAAATACCAGTTTATAGGTTTCCAACAAAATCCCGATTTTCTACAAATGTTCATGCTTAAATCCATATATAAACCATGTATTTAACTTACAATAGATGGAAATACTTACCTTGACATAAATAACGAAAATCTCTCCTTGAAGTTCTCCAAAGATCGCCCAAACCAAGAGAGAAAATGAGTGAAATGAGCAAAATCCCAATTTTTAAATAATTTGCCGAGCCGACTTTCCGCACTTGCAGAACACCAGTCGCACCTGCGGAAAGATCCATCGCATGTGCGGTCCCCTCCAAGCCATGCAAATCCGCTTCTGCGGAACAATTTTCGCTCCTGCGAGATTGCTTTTCAGGTCCACCATACGCGCATGCGCTCCCGCACGTGCGGAGATCTTCTGCTTCTGCGACCCTAGATGCTCATCACGTTTTCCGCTTCTGCGGAGCACCCTTCGCATCTGCGGGCTTGCAAATACGAAAATATCCTCGCATCTACGGCCATCCTAGCTCAGTCTAAAAGTCACTTTTGCGGGCTCGCACCTGCGGCCCTTTTCACGCAGGTGCGATTGCACCAAATCCCAGGTGCCTCAGCACTTCTCCCAAGTCCAAACTCGATCCGTTTTCGATCTGATCCATACCCGGGGACTTCGAGACCCCGTCCAAACATACCAACACATCCCAAAACATGATACAGACTTAGTCAAGGCCTCAAATCACACCAGACAACATCGACACTACGAATCGACGATCGAATCCTTCTTTAAACTTTCAAACTTGGACGAACGCATCTGATTCATATCAAAACATTCCAGAATGACGCCAAACCTTGCACACATGTCATAAATCACAATACGAACCTATTCCAAGGCTCGGGATCCCGAACGGATTTCAACAAAATTGAAGTCCACATCAAAGCAAACTTAAGGAAATTCTTAAACTTTCAAAATGTTAATTTTCCATCATAAGCGCAAAATACTCACTGGTGGTCCGATACTCAACCCGAACATACGCCCAAGTCCGAAATCATCATACAAACCTATTGGAACCTTCAAATTCCGATTCAGAGGTATTTTGCTCAAAAGTCAAACCTTAGTCAACTCTTCCAACTTAAACCTTCCGAAATTATAATTTTCTTTCCAAATCAACTTCGAACTTTTCAAAATTCAATTCCGACCACACGTACAAGTCATAATACCTGAAGTGAAGCTACTCAAGACCTCAAACCGTTGAACGATACGCTAGAGCTCAAAACGATCGGTCGGGTCGTTACATCGACCAATCAATCTATAAAATATTGAAGTATAAAATCATATGATCAAATTAGAAAATTTAAGTAGTAACATAATTGTGAGCACCTAATTTTTGACTATATTTGAATTTTTATCACCTTCTACTGTGTAAATATTTTTAGAAATTTAATATATATTTGTTAGCTTTGTTACATTTTTTTAGGGTAAAAATTAAAAATAATTTAAAAGGTAAATTATTACAATTAATATTATTTTTTATTTTTATATTTATTTTAAATAAAAATAAATTAAAATCGAAAAAAAATAAATATTTTTTTAAAATTTTCGGATGAAATTAAAAAATAGGAAAAGTAGAAGTATAGAACTAAAAAGTAAAATTAAAAGTTGGTGAAAATTGTTTAATAAAAAGGTAAAAGAAAGTGAAAAATGAAAAACAATAAAAGTAAAAGAATGTGAAAATTTAAAAAATGAAAAGTAAAAGAAAGTTGGAATTAAAAAATAAAAGTAAAGGTATGTGAAATTTTTTTAAAAAGTAAAAGAAAGTGAAAATTTTAAAAAGTAAAGTAAAATAAGTGGAAAATAAAAAATAAAACAAAAAGTAAAAAAAAGTGGGAATTTAAATATAATAAAAGTAAAAAGTGGGAAATTAAAAAATAAAAGCAAAGGAAAGTGTGGATTTTTTTTAAAGAAAAAAAAAATGGGAAGTGAGAATTTTTTTAATTAACAAATAATAAAACAATTGAAAACAAAATCTGAAAAATTCCGAAAAGTTTTCTATAAATAGAAGAGAAAATGTGAGGAAAGAAGGAAGAGAGAAAAGAAGGGAGGGGGAATTGAGAGAAATCTTTTTGCTTCTTCTATGCTAAGGAAAATTCTATTCGTGTCATTCTTTCTTCGGCTTTCTTTCGAAAAATCCGGCAATCCATCACCAAACTCTAGCCGTGAAACCAACTGGAAACCAAGCTAAAAAGCACGACAAAAACGAGCCGAAAACACAGCGAAACAGTCCTCTTTTGTATAGAAAACACCAGCTCCAAAGTTGAGTTGTCGAGTTCGAGCTCCGTTTGTCGAATTTGGTCGAGGCTCCATTTGCATCCTTGTCTATTATCCGAGCTTTAAAACAGTCTTGTAAAGGTCCATTTCTCCCATCATTGTTTAGTTAAGATATTATGCTTGAATATATAATTTGATCTTATTTAGCTTCATGAAGATTGAAATGTTTTTCTGTATTAATTGTTAGGTCTCATTAGCTTTGTTAAATTTTATTACTTTCTTATTTGATTAACATGAAGATTGATGAAAACATGATTTTTGGGCACATAGTGAATGTTTGAACTTTGGAAATAAAATCCATGTCTGCTAGTTGAAATTGGAAAATGAGGTTTAGACTTAGAAAAAAAAGATGATTGGGCCCGGCGGTTGAGCTTTGCTTAATGAATCATGTACTACTGCAATTGACTAATGGATAGTGGAGTAGCTTGATGAACTAGTAACTGTGCATACTCATTAATTGGCTTTAAAAAGCCAATTGTCTATGATCAATTTTAAGTTATTTGGGCCAGAATAATTAAGAGCAAAAGTTGATCCTTTTCCACAATTGATTTCATAATTCATGGTCTCACAATAATCTCAAACTTAGGAATTGAGCAAATTATGAACATCGTAGCTTGTTTTAGGCTCGATTAATAATAAATCATTGTAACTATAAAAACGGTTCCAGTGGCACGGTCACGATACGTAAATCCCAACTCAAGTATGCGTTTCACCCGACTTGACCCCAACTTCAAATAATTAAAATAAACATGTTGTGAATCACAGGTGCGTTTCACGTGGCGTGATTTACAATATGTACCAAAACAACGAGTGCGCGACATCGCGACTTGTTCAAATAATTTTCATAAATACTAAAAGGGTTACAAATAAATAAAACGGTATAGAAGCGGTAACATATAAAAGGTTTTAAATATGTAATAATCATGAAATTAAGCCAAGTGTAATTGTAAAGCGACCGTGCTAAAACCACAGAACTCGGGAGTGTCTCACACCTTCTACAGGGTTAACATAATTCCTTACCGGTCCTCTGTATTTGCGGACCATAAATAAAGTCAATTTCCTCGAATTGGAATTTTAAAATAAACCGGTGACTTGGGACACCATAACAATTATTCCAAGTGGCGACTCTGATTTAAATAAATAATCTCATTTCGAATAATATCACTTTAATTAAAAAAAATCCCTATCCCTCGGAAAAAAGGAGGTGTGACAGCTCTGGCGATTCCACTGGGGATTCGAACCGAGAATCTCTTGTTCAGAGTTTAGAATTCAAGCTTAGAATAACTGTTATAATTGGATTTTGTTTATTATTTGATTTTTTACGTGCTTGAGCCTAATGTGCTAAATGCCGCTTTTTAACTTTTTTGATATTATGTGAATTGTATATAAACTATTACAAAAATCCTTATTCTCTGTGAGTCTTCTAAATCTTCTGGGAAGTGTGCGCTTCGCGTGGCTTCTTTTCTGTTAGAGTCATACCCTAATTTTAGAACGAGGATCATATAAGTTATAAAATCGGTGAAGTTTCTGTATTTTCGGTACGCTGCCCCCCCTTCCGGCTCGAGTTGTCTGCTCATGTAAGCCAGGTCTAGAATAACATACCCATGATTCAAACCTTGAATAACATAGCCTCATGCATGATCCCTGGTAGGAACGTTTGTTTGCATCATGTGCTATTGACTTTGGGGACTCAACACAAGGGTTGGGTCCGTCTAGGACAGGTGCACCTAAGGCTGTCCAACGGGACGGGACGATATTTAGCCGGAACGATGGCGGGACGGGCCTAAATGGGATGAAACGGTAGGCCCATCCCATCCCGCTAACAAATGGGATGGGACGGAATGGGACGGGACAGTTTCACAGGCCTTAAGTAGGCCGTTTTTAAAAATAAATAAATTATTTAAGCATTAAGTTTGGCAACGGCTAATTTTTTGATAATGACTAAATTTTTAAAATTTGCAACAACTAGTTTTTTGACTTATTTAATAAACTTTAACTTAATAAATTATAAGAAAATTAGGAAACTAAGTAAAGAATTATAAAATATTAAAATAAAAGACTTGTAATGAAATATTTTAGTAATTATAATAGAGTTGTAATTTATTTAATATAATTTCAAACCATTAAGTAACCAAGTAAGAGTGTAGGACAATTCATAAAAAAATTCAAGGCTTAGAGCCTTTTCTTTTATTAATAGAACTTTCAAATTTCACATACAAATATAATTCTTTTGAAAAGCACCTAATATATGCAGCCACCTTCTAGGAAGGGTTCTGTTTGAACTAGGCCTCTTAGTAGTCAATTACAAATTATCATACTAATATTTGTAAGCTCCTATATAGCTTCGTTGTAACTTATCTATAATTTCTCTCAGACATTATTCTGGAATTGGCAATGTTGATTGATGTTCCATGAGTTCCATGTCGTCATCGCTCCCGGTGCTAAGTATCTTATTGTATTCTTCTTCTTCCCTAGTGGTTAATTTTTCAAAACTAAGGTTTCCTCTTTCTGAATTATTTCAATCTCTAAATAAAACGAAAATCTCTAGGCTGTCCTCCACTAGTGAATGTCTATGATCTCCGATTTGAAATCTTGTCGCGCTAAAAGCACTATTCAATGCTACTGATAGGTTGGAATTGTTTTATACATATCAAATACAATATAAATTTTACAAATATACCATAATATTTAAAAACAAAATACGCAGGACAGACGGGACAGGCAGGACGGGACGGAGACGGGATAAATGGGACGAAATGGGCATCCCCTCCCATCCCGTGTTCCGTTTAATAATATTCCATGAGTTCCATGTCGTCATCGCTCCCGGTGCTAAGTATCTCATTGTATTATTTTTCTTCCCTAGTGGTTAATTTTTCAAAACTAAGGTTTCCTCTTTCTGAATTATTCCAATCTCTAAATAAAATGGAAATCTCTAGGCTGTCCTCTACTAGTGAATGTCTATGATCTCCGATTTGAAATCTTGTCGCGCTAAAAGCACTCTTCGATGCTACTGATAGGTTGGATTTGTTTTATACATATCAAATACAATATAAATTCCACAAATATACCATAATATTTAAAAAAAATACGCGGGACAGACGGGACAGGCAGGACGGGACGGGATACGGGACGAGACCTGGACGTGACGGGACGGGACGGGACGACCCGTTGGACAGCCTTAGGTGTACCCAAATCAAAAGATCATCCTGATACATTTTTACGTGCTACTTGTGCATTTACTTGGTTCGACTTGCATGTTGACTGGTTTCTAAAATAGGAAAATAAAATCAAGAAAAACCAAGAGTGAGGCAAGAGAAAGAAATTTACCTGGTTTCTGAAAATTCAGGTATTTGAAAATCCCAAAACTCTGCCGAAATTTTGAAGAAAAACAAAGAGGAGTCATTTCAAAATATGCCAAATATTTTCAAAAAAGGTCATGCTTTTCTTACCAAACTACGTGGGTCTAATTCTCACCGGATGTGAGATACGTAGGTAAACCTCATCGGTTGCGGCCTCAATTTTAAAAAAAAAAATCAAAACAAATTCTTCTTTCCTTAATTCCCTCGTTAAAATTCTTTCCTTAGAAAATCCAAAAAAATAAAATAAAAAAACTAAATCCAAAAATATTTTTCTTCTTTTCCGAAGTCTTTCGTTCGAAAAAAAGAAAACAAAATTCAAATCAAAATCCAAAATATTTTCCTTCCTTCTTTAGAATTCTTTTTTTTATATATATAAAAATTCAAAATTCCATAAAAAGGAAAAACTCAGAAAAAACAATATTTAAAAGTCTTTATACAAAAAAATAAAAATAAAAACAGGTCAGTCTATTCCCGATCTTCTCGAACTACGCAAGATCTAATTCATGCGGCGTCATGATACGTGGCAATCCCCATCGTATTCGATCATTGCCATCAAATAAACTAAAAAAAAAATAGAGAATAAGGAATATGACCAAAAAAATAACAAAGAAAACAAAGAGAGAAAAGAAAAGAAATGCGGAAAGTTTCTGTGAATATGTTGTCAAATGGCGCGAGCAAGCCGCTAGGGTAAAGCCTCCAATGGATGAAGCTGAAATGGTTACGGTCTTCCTACAGGCCCAAGAGGCAGACTACTTCTAGAACACGGTCTCCGCTATGGGTAAATCGTTCGTTGATACTATCAAAATTGGGGAGATGATCGAAAATATTTTTAAAATGGGTCGAATCTTGAATCATGCTGCCTTTAAGACCACATCACAGGCCGTTATGAACGGTTCAGGGGTTTTGATGAACAAAAACGGGAGAGAAGAGAGAGTTATGATGGCTTCGAGATCGAGGGGGCCGCAGGTCATTCAACCAATCATATGCGGTGATGAACGCGCAACCTTACAGGCGGCCAAAACATTATACACATAACCGAGCTCCACCTCTCAGAAATGCCCGTCCCTACTAAGATTCGTATAATCCCCAATCAAATGTTCCCCAGTACAATCCTCGCCCAAAAGAGCCCCTTAGAAGGAATAAGTTCACCCCTATTGGCGAATCATATTCAAGTTTGTTTCAAAAGCTAATCGGGCTAGGTCTGCTATAACCAGTGACCCCGAACCGGCCAAACCCCAAGTCCCTCTCGCACCAAACTGATGCTAGATGTGAATACCACTTTGGAGTAGCGGGGCATGAATACAAAGGACTGTTGGACCCTCAAAATGGTAGTTGAAGAATTGATGATCCAACATTAAAAGCCACATTAGCCATTATCGCGACAGAAGAGAAACCAAAAAACGGGTGCCAAACCTGAAAAGTTCTCTGTGAGATGGGAGTCTGGGTAGCCGGTCTTGCTATCTTTTCTGCGTTTGGATTATTTTAGGGTGTAATCCGGATATTTTACTTCACTGCTTTGCTTTTTGATGTAAACCTTTCTAAAAATTTTAAAAAAATCAAAAAACAAAATTAAAAACAATCAAATGAAATTCATATTTCATTATCGAGGAATGTCTCTTTTCTTAATCTTGTCATATTTATTATTATTTTTTCTGTTATCTTAATATAGATTTTAATAACATAACATGCTTGCAGACTTCATGCCTAGATCCTAAAACGTTGTTTGACCTCGAAATAATGAATCAAGAAGCAGAATGTATTGAAGATAAAGCTTGTGAGAAAATAAATAAAGAATTGGAATAGTAGGCTTGCCAAGTTCGAATAAAATCAGAAGAAGTTGAAATTCCCTCTCTTCGGATCATTGTTGAAGCCGATATTGAGGATAAAGATTGGGTCAAGAACCGATTGGAACAATTGACACTGATTGATGAAAAATAATTGGCCGTAGTTTGCCACATGCAGTTTACCAACAAAGAATGACCTGTGTCTACAACAAGAAAGTGCGGCCAAGGAAATTTGAAATAGGACAACTCATTTTGAGACGTATCCTCCCACCTCATGAAGAAGCTAAAGAAAAATTGGATCCAAATTGGAAAGGTCCATACATTGTAACGAGAGTACTGCAAAATAGAGCGTTGTACCTGAAGCATCGAAGGAAATGTCCCTGAAATAACCGTCAACGCGGATGCAGTCAAAAGGTACTATGTTTGACCCTCTATGTAGCATTAATGTTCTCTGATTGGGATGACGAAGGCTTTCATTCTCGATATCTAAACACCATCAACCCTTTGCTAGCCCTTTTGAGCCGGTTACCTTTCTTTGAATACCCTCTTTGGAACCTGAAAGCGTTATTGAAATAAAATAAAATAAAAAAAGAGACAAAAAGAAAATGAAATGAAAAATTAAAAAAAGAGGAAAAATAAAAGGAAAAAGAAAGAGAAAAGAAAACAAAACCAAAAGAGAATCAGAAACAAAGTTCATTGAACTACGTTTGACTTGATTCCAAAAGGATATGTAGGCAGCCTCTCTTTGGGGTTCAGTCACACCAAAATAAAAATCCACATTCCCCCAAAAATTGAAATTGGGGCAGATGTTACAATGGTTGAGCGATGGTTTCGCCTGAAAGGTTCCAAAGTTGTAATTTAATCCAAATCCTTTTCAAGTCCTTCCGATCAATCAACGAGAATGTTCAAGAATGGAGGATACAGTTACTTGGATCTGATACAATAAAATGAGAGAAGTAAAATGAGAGTGTCTTATTAGTGAAAACCCTCACGGGCACTGCAAGGCGATGGTGAGTAAAGAAACCAAAATGAGAGTCTTGTTAGTGAAAACTCGCAAATAGCACTGTAAGGCGATGGTGGGAAGAGAAATGAGAGAGGTCAGTTGGTGAAAACCCACAAAGGGCGCCATTGATCGAAGAGAGTATCCTCACAACCATTGGTATTGACACAGTCCTAGGCAAGGTTTCTCGGTTTCAAGGCAAAAATTGTGATGAATTTTTGAGAGTCGGACAATGGACACATATCAGGCATCCAGTCCAAAAGGCATGTCATGTTCATTGAAATTTGCATGTACTTCAGATAAGTCCTTTTTTTCCTTTCCCCGAAAGGGATACCTTTTGTTCTAAATTCATTGTCCATTCCATTGTTTGTTTTTCTTTGAATCCCCTTCGGTGTAACTCTATTCCAAAAATTAAGGCAAAGAAGGCATATCAAGGCTGATTTACAGGGCTTTTGTTTGACACAAGCCAATATTCAAGAGGCACACAGCCTCAGCAGGGGCATCAAGGCAACCCCGACTGGACATGGCGGGCGATGCTTCGAAATCAAAAACTCTTGGAAGGAGAAAATCAAATTGAAGTGCCTATAAGGGCAAAATAAAGTTGAAAAGGTTAAGTTCCAAGTGGCTAACCGTCTTGGAAAAGTTTGAGAAGCCAAGGGTTCCCCAATGCACTAAAGTTAGAAATTGGAAAAAAGAAGTCAAATACCCACAAATGCCAAATAAAGTTTAAAAAGGTTAAGTCCCAAGTCGCTAACCGTCATGGCAAAGTTTGGAAAAGCTAAAGGTTCTCCAGGGCCAGAGGTGCAATCGGT
Source organism: Nicotiana tabacum (assembly GCF_000715075.1). Taxonomy (NCBI): domain Eukaryota; kingdom Viridiplantae; phylum Streptophyta; class Magnoliopsida; order Solanales; family Solanaceae; genus Nicotiana; species Nicotiana tabacum. The sequence goes on from NC_134083.1 coordinate 53,639,207, forward strand.
ATTCACGAAACAACTATTTGCAAGTGAAATTATCATCAAAGAAGTCGGCCAGGATCAAGTGACTGAAACACTCAAGGCCGCAAAATCAACCACTGTCTCAAACTAACAATTGTTCTTTGTTTGAAAAAATAGAAAACATGTGCAATCCAAAAGCAACCTTACAAGAAGCAGGTGCAACCAAAAAGAAACCACGCGGAGACTAGAATAGCTCTGCAACAGCAACAACTCTAAAAAGGAAGTCTTCTCCAAATTCTTTCAACGCATTTTATATATATATATATATATATATATATATATATATATATATATATATATATATATATATATATATATATATATATATATATATATATATAAACATGGTAACATAAGGTCTCCACTCCCTAGTCTGCTTTTCCAACATAAGGTCTCTACTCCCTAGTCTCTTTTCCAACATAGGGTCTCCACTCCCTAGTTGATTTTATTTCAGGCATAGGGTCTCCACTCCCTAGTCGCTTTTCCAACATAGTGTCTCCACTTCCCTAGTTGATTTTTATTTTTAGACATAGGGTCTCCACTCCCTAGTCTCTTTTCTAACATATGGTCTCTACTCCCTAGTTGATTTTATTTTAGACATATGGTCTCCACTCACTAGTCTCTTTTCCAACACAGGGTCTTCACTCCCTAGTTGATTTTTATTTTTAGACATAGGGTCTCCACTCCCTAGTCTCTTTTCCAACATAGGGTCTCCACTCCCTAGTTGAAGTTATTTTAGATATAGGGTCTTCACTCCCTAGTCGATTTTCCAACATAGGGTCTCCACTCCCTAGTTAATTTTATTTTAGACATAGGGTCTCCACTCCCTAGTCGATTTTCCAAAATATGGTCTCCACTCCCCAGTTGAAGTTATTTTGGGCATAGGATCTCCACTCCCTAGTCTCTTTTCCAACATAGAGTCTCCACTCCCTAGTTGATTTTATTTTAGACATAGGGTCTCCACTCCTTAGTTTTTTTTAATAAAGTCCAATAGGCCTTAGGCCTAGGGTTGGTTTTTATAGATAAGAAATTATAAAGTACAACAATGGAGGGGGACATAAACCTTACCTCCAGAAGAAAGCTTGATGTACTTAGTCGTCCAAACATGACAACAAAATGTACCCTTAGAGCTATGTGAAGTTAGACCTATGATGGGATTCCAACTGTCTATCCAACATTGGTAGGCATTTGGGTAAACAAAAAAATTGTGAAGTAAGTCTAGGTCAACTAAACAAAAAAGCACAAGAGATCCTAAATCTACTAATCTAGTGAGTTGGAAGATTTCCTTCCATATACAACAAATTGCACAACTGCAAACAATGTAGACAGTGTAGATGTTCCTTAGAGAGTGTGATAGAAAACAATTGAGAATGGTGGGGCTATCTTCAACTTTGCTTTGACATTGGGTACAAAGAAAGCCAAGTTGAAGATATGTATCAAAAGGACCCTTGAAACTGGGCATGTGTGATGCTGCTGTTGTTGCCTGATGCTGTTGACCGAAGAGGGTGAGCAATGGCCTGTTACTTTCATCCAATAAGCATTGAATATTGTCTTGTGGCTTCCAAAACTGAAGCACTGTGTGTCCATTAGCTGGTGATAACTGATGGCAAAACAGGGTTTTCTAGTTAGGTTTGAACCCTTATGATCGACCTTCTCTAGCTGATGATGGCACGGAGTTCTCATTGTGTATTCTTGATGGATCCTCTACGTTGTAGGTGATTGTATTTGTGTCAAGATTGCATGATCCGTGTGATATCCCCAGGAGAACTGACACGTCTGTAGGAGGTTGAGCATATGGGATGCTAATACCACTCATTGCATGTGTTTCAGTAATATGAGTTTATCCCTACTTCCTGCAAAAAAGAAAATAGTGTTAAGGAAAGACTGGGCATTTCTGCCTTCTTTGCTACCCCAGAAGTTAGTTGTTTGGACTGTGTGATCTGCTCCCAAGTATTTCTGATGTTTAACCATATCCATTAGAGTTAGAGGTGGATGTGTGATTTGATGAAGACTGAAGTTTGCTTGTTTTCTTATGTCTAAAGGCTGGTGTGTTCATTTGGTCAAGTCTGATTTGTCCTCTGATTTGGTTGGGGAGGTCAAGAATATTCTCAAAGTGGGTGATTTGAGGTAGATCACGGCTGAGTTTAGATAAAGAATCAGCAGGACAATTAGCTTCCCTGTACACATGAGAACATTTGAATTCATGACACTGGGAGCCTAGTTCAATCAGATTTTTCAGCTTCATCTCTAAACTCCAAGGGGGTTCAGATTCATGGTTGATCCAATGAACAAGTAGTGCAGAATCAGCTTCTAAATGCACTTTGAGGTGACAATTCTCTAGGCACCATTTCATGCCAATGATGGCTGCTTCAATTTTTGCCATGTTGTTGGTTCCTTCGCTAAGTGGGCTTGCTATGGCATGGATAAATCTCCCTAGGTGATCTCTAATAATTGCCCTTGCACCAATCTTACCTGGATTGTTGAGGGCACTGCCATCACTGTTCAGCTTAACAAATCCATCCTCAGGTTTTTGCTAGGTAACCTTTGATGTGCAAATGTAATGTTTCATTGTTTCAGCTTTGGAGTAGAGTTCATTCCATTGAAGAGGCCATTGGAAGGGGAGGCAGTGGCTCTAAGGAGCAGATTGATGTCAGAGTTGATGGAGAATATAACTCTGATCATAGATGATTGCTTGGAGCCATACTTAGCACTACATCTGTTTTTCCATAAATTCCAGCAAATGATGAGTGAAAGTGTATCTAGTATGAGTTTATGTACATTATTCCTGCTCTTATGCATCCACCATTTCATCAGTAGTAATCTAAGAGGCATGGCTTGAAGAAGGAAGCCAATTTGGCATGTAAAGTGCCTCCATACTACCTTAGCGAAGTGCCCCATACTGAAAATGTGGTCTACTGATTCAGCTTGAGGCCTGATGCAGCACACACATCTGGTGGCAGTAGGTTGGCCAAAGGTGATGACCCTATCATCAGTTGGCAGTTTGTTTCTGAGGGCTCTCCATATGCAAAAGGACCATTTAAAAGGGGATTCTCTTGTGCCATGTCATCTTGTTGGTGAAGAGGCTATGCTTTTTCTTTCTGACTGTTTCCTATGCAGAAGCACAAGTAAATTTTTCAGAGGTAGTTGATGTCCATATAGGTTTATCAGGGGTGTGGGAAGAGAAGTGAATTGGGATCTGAATGATATCTGTAATTTTGTTGGCTGGGGCTTGATTGTGGAGTTTCTGAAGATCCCATTTTCCAAAGTCCCAAAATTAAGAGACAGTGATGTTGTTTGGCTTTCCTCCCTCAGTTCTGTAGCTAGCTAATGGGCCTGTTCCCAGCCAGTTATCCCACCAAAAACTTACACTGCCAGAATGTAGCCTCCAATTTATGTGAGTTTCTGCTTCTTTCTTGTTGCACATCATTTTTTTCCAAGTTTGTGAATTGCCAGGGTGCCATTTCTTTGAGATTGGGTGAGATCTTTTGCAGTATTTGGCTGATAGGAAGGTTCTCCACAAAGTCTTTTTTATTCTAAAATTTCACCACGGCTTGAATTCCATAGCCTTACAAACACCAGCCACTGTTCTAAAACCCACACCCCCTTCCTCTTGAGGATAAGATAACTTCTCCCAGGAAGCCCAATGGTATTTGTTTTTTTCCTTCTCCATGCCCTAGAATAAATTAGCAGTCAATCTTTCCAGTTGTTTCATTACTCTTTTGGGTGGTGAAACAGCTGATAGTAGGTGAATGGGAAGGGATTTCAACACATATTTGATCAAGGAAGCTCTTCCTCCATATGAGAGCAATCTGCTATGCCATCCTATGATTCTCCTCACTATTTTAGATACCAGTCCATTGAAGTGTATAATTCTTTTTCTTCCAATGTATAGTGGGCAACCAAGGTACGTGATTGGTGATTCTTTCCTGGTTAAAACCAGTGATTCGAGAGATCCTAGAGATATTGTATTGGAAAACACATGTGGGAATCATGAAATGACTCTTAGCCTTATTTATCAACTGACCAGAAGTATTCTCATAATCTTCTGAAGGGAAACTCTAGTTCCTGATGTGAAGATGATAATATCATCTGCAAAGCTCAAATGATTAACTTGAGGACCCCTTTTTTTCCATGTAAAAACCATTAAAGAATTGATCATTGTTGAGGTTGTTGAGCATTCTGGAGAGAAGTTCTTCCCCAATGATGAAGAGAGATGGTGCAAGGGGATCTCCTTATTTTAGACCCCTAGTGGATTTGAAAAAATCATGCCTACTTCCATTTATGACTACAGAGTACCAGTTATTTTAGACCCCTAGTGGATTTGAAAAAAATATGCCTATTTCCATTTATAACTACAGAGTACCAGTTATTGGACATAGTTCTCCAAGTCATGTCAATAAACATCTCAGTGAACCCCATTCTTCTAAACATGATGCATGTAAAACTCCAAGACACTCTGTCATAGGCCTTTGCCATATCAAGATCGATGACAACATTGGCCCCAGTATTAGGTTTCTTAATGCCTTGGACAACCTCCTGGGCCAACATGATATTTTCAGAGATACTTCTTCCTCTTACAAATCCAGATTGGTTGGCAGAGATGATGTTTGGTAGAATTGGTGCTAGCCTTGAACAGATTAACTTTGAAATGATCTTGTTGATGAAGTTGCTTAGGCTAATAGGTCTGAATTCAGTGAAGGAGTTAGGAAATTCAACTTTTGGAAGAAGGATCAAACATGCATTTGTCATATATCTAGGCATGTCACTTCCTCCAAAGAAGTTAAGAGTCATATTGAGTAGGTCATTTTTGATAACATCCCAGCATGCTTGGTAGAATTTTCCATTCATTTCATCTGGTCCAGCTGCACTGTTTGGATTCATGGAGAAAACAACTTCCTTTGGTTCATTTAGAGTGGGATCCTTGGTTAGAATAATGCTATCTTCTGGATTGATCATAGTAGGAATACAGTATAGCAGATCTTCTCTAATGTGCCCCCCTTGTTCAGTAAAGAGATCTTCAAAATAGTTAAAGGCAGCTTCCCCTATTGCTTCATCACCCATGATCCAATCTCCATTTTCATCCTTGATTTTGTGGATAAAGAGTTTTCTTCTTCTACCCCTTATCAAACTGTGAAAATACTTGGAATTTACATCACCATCCTTGAACCACTGCAACTGAGTTTTTTATTTCAGAACTTCTTCTTCTACTTTCAAGTGTCTGGTGTATTGAGCCTATATATCATGCAAGTTTTGTCTGTCCCCAGAATCATTGGAAGTTGCCAATTTTTCTTCTGCTTCTTTGACTTTTTGTTTAAATTCTTTGGGTTTCTGAAAGATGTCACCATATTATTGTCTTGACCATTTGCTCAGAGCACTAGAAAGTACCTTGAGTTTTTTGATGAAAGATCCACATAGCACTTCCATTGATAGGACTGTTCCACAATTCCCGAACTAGATGCATAAATGATTCATTCTCTACCCAACAATTGAGGAATCTAAAGTATTTCTTGAAAGAGTTTTGTCTCACATTCATCTCCATCAGGAGAGGAGAGTGATCTGAGCCAGTTGAAGCCAAATGAGTGATGGTGGCTGTAGGAAATGAGCTTAGCCAGTTGTCATTAGCTAGACCTCTGTCCGATCTTTTCCATATAATAGAGCATGTACCCATTCTATTAGACCAAGTGTATCTAGGTCCATAGAAGCCTAGGTCTATTAAACCACAGTCCTTAATCATGCTAAGAAAGTCAATGCTTTTATTCATCTGGTAGGGAATTCCTCCAATCTTTTCCCCAATGGAAGCAATCACATTGAAATCCCTAATTACACACCATAGGGTATTACATATAGTAGATATGTGTCTCAAATTCTCCCATAATGGAGATCTCAATGTTGGTTTGCACTTGGCATACATAATTGTAAGTTGAATAGTTTTGCCAAGTTCAACATGCTTCAGTTCAATGGTCATCTGCTGTTCATCCTGATCCAAAAGAGTGCTAGTGAAGTCTTGATCTCAGAAGAGACAAATTTTGTTATTGATATTGGTAGCAACTTGGTTCATAGATAGCTGGATTCTGAAGTAGTTAAGGTAGAAATCAATGTGAGGGTTGTTCCTGAATGGTTCCAACAAAGCAATGAAGGAAAGTTTGTGAATTTGTTTGAGTTTTTTGAGTCTCTCAATAGCTCCAGAGGTTCTGATACCTCTAACATTCCAAATGTTTGTACTAATCATTTAAGAATGGTGGGGGTTCTTGATTTTGGTGGATTCCTGATGCTTGAAGCAGCTTTGCTTCTGGTAAATCTGGGTGAAGGTCTCATTCTGGAAGGTTTCTCATGAGAGGTTGTGACATTGTCCTGTTCAACAACACCATTAACTGCTGCCAGTAGAAGGTCACAATGTTTATCTTCATCAGCATCATCACTGAACCGGTCTTCCTCCTCTGAACCCCAAGCTAACTCATCTTCAGATTGTATAGGTCTGTACTCATCATCATCCTGACCTGAGGGGGGGAGACTGTTGAAAAGAATTAGGGCAGTTTGGTTCCCTGGGTTTGGTTCTATCACTGCTATATGACTGCCTTCTTCATTTACCAATTAACAATGATCCCCTTGGTTTGTCATTGGCGAAGGTAAATGACAGTAGTTTTCAGGAGCCTTATCAGGAGGTTCCTCTGAAGGTTCAACTATGTTGACTGGGAGCTTCATTAACAGCATGACCTTTCCATTTGTCTATTCTTTTTGCTGCATGTTGTTCTACTTCGCATTGATCATCAAGGGGGCCCTGAGCTGGATCCAGTTGAGTGCCACTGGTAGTAGAGGTTCTTGAGTCATTCCTATGATCAATCAAAGGTGCTAAAGCACATTCCTGCGCAGCATGAGGAAAACTTTCCCCTTGTTTTTCCTCATCGTGCATGGTTAAGGTTATCTCATGACCCTTCTCCTTTCCTCCATTAACTTCAATATTAGTGGATAGGGGAGGATTCTCATCAACATTCTCCATTGCAGTTGGGGGATTAGTAGAAGTAGATGATGTCATATCTGTTTTGGCCTTATGTTGTTTGGAGTTCTCAGTTACCTGAGAATCTGTATTTGAGTGCATCAGTTGGTGGTTATTTGAGGTTTGCTTTGGTACATATGTTTGATGTTGCTTCTTGTTTTGCTGATGTCCCTTGAAGTGTTTTCTTTTCTAATTTTGCCATTCATTGTTTAAAGGATTGACCCCTGATGTTTGGTGTTCCTGAAGGCTTTGTTGATTTTCTTGTTGTTGCTGCCCTTGGTTATGGCTTGTTGATACTTCCCTTGAAGGATTTTGCTGTTGTTGGTTTTCCCTTATACCTTCTTGTATGACAGAGTCCTTTTTCCTTTTATTTTCTTCATCTTTGATTCTAGCTGGACATGATGTTGTTGTGTGGTTCAAATTGCAATATATGCAATAGTGAGGAATGTTTTCATATTGCAGTTCCAGCCACTGTCCATCACCATTGACATATTGGTTCTCATCAAATCCTAACCACACATGGTGTGGTCTAGGTTATGTGAGATCAATCTGCATCTTGACATGGCCACGCTTCCTCTTATTTTTTGAAATGATGCCAAGTCTAAATATAAAGCTTTCCCAATTGAGGATAGTAAAACTGTGAGGATCTCCATGTAATAGAAATGCCAAGGTATCTCGGGGATGACAACCTATATAGGAATTACATGAGAGTTTTCCGCTGGATTGAAAGTAGGTGTCCAGTCTTCTAGCTTCATTATTTGGCCTTGTATATACATAAATTGCCTAGTTCAAACAGTGACATGATCATATTCATTGTCTAGGTCTATATAGACAGTCCTAGCATTAAAGTGTGTTATCTTTACTCCACCTTTTAGTTCAGTTTGAGCGACAAAACTTTGTCTGATGACATCCATTTTAGGCATGGTATTGGAAAACTTTCCAACAATTGTGTATTTGCACCTGGATGCAAGCTTAACTATGTAATCACTTATGTTGAAGATCATTGCTGGTTGACCTTGTTTTATTGTGATCCTAGGTGGTGTGAACTCTATCAGTTCAATTTATGCTTCATGTCTTGCTCTCATCTTGGTTACATATGAATGAGTAACTATGGGTGGTGGTGGTGCAGTGGGATTGTTTAGTTATTTGGCCTTAGGGGTAGGATCTTGGGTTTGGATTTTGGTGTTAGTGTTGGGTTGTGTTTGATTAGTTGTTGGTTGTGGTGTGATGGCTTTGGTGCGGTTGGGCTTGTCAAAGTTGGATGACACTTTGGTGTTATGCTGGTTTCTTGGTATATGAGATTTTTCTAGGTTTGGTTGTAGTTGTTGTGGTGGTAAACCTTTGGGAGCTTCTTCTCTGAACTAAGGTTCTATAATGACCAAAGCAGTGGCCGGTAGAGGATTTACATTATTGTTTTGGCTTGTACTATTACATGGTATAATGGGAGTGCTACTCAATTGATTTTGATTTTAAAGAGGTTTTAATGAATCTTCTTTCCCACTTTGTACAACAACCAATTCAGTGGGAGTATCTTTTGCATTTCCTCGAACATGTGGTGGACCATCAGTTACAAAGGTCGTTTGTTGAGATGTACTGGGAACTGAGGCATTGGAGTCAGGTGGAGATGGATTAGACACAATCTCCACACCTATAGGCAATCTTTTTCATACATTTTGTTCAACTTGGACCTCTGTATCACCATGCATGACCATCTGGGGGTCGCTGGGATTCAGTTGGTCAGGGTGGTCGATTCCAATGGTGGATTGTTCAGAATTATGGTATATTGTTAGCTCTTTAGGTGGAGAAGATTCTCCACTGCTTTGAATTCCAAGATTTGGCTCAGAAGTTAGCTGGGGATTTTCAGAAGCTCCCATGTGAAGTTTTTTCCCATAGATATCGCCACTCAGATCTGTAGAAACTAGATTAGATTTGTCGGGGGAGCTTAGATGGGGTTTGTGTGCATTGTCGAGGCGCTTTCTAAGAGTTTGGTCCGGTGGCTTTTCACCACCGGACGGTGGAGTTGCTACCATAAAGGACGACGGTGGTACTATTTTTGTGAGTTCAAAAAAAAAGTAGTTATACTATTGATCTTCATTTTACTTCCACTCCTTAGTTGATTTTATTTTTTAGACACATGGTCTCCACTCCCTAGTCTCCTTTTCCAACATATGGGTCTCCACTCCCTAGTTGATTTTATTTTAGACATAGGGTCTCCACTCCCTAGTATCTTTTCCAATGTAGGTTCTCCAATCCCTAGTTGATTTTATTTTAGACATAGGGTCTCCCTCCCTAGTCTCTTTTCCAACATAGGGTCTCCACTCCCTAGTTGAAGTTATTTTAGACATAGGGTCTTCGCTCTCTTGTTTCTTTTCCAACATATGGTCTTCACGCCCTAGTTGATTTTATTTTTAGACATAGGGTCTCCACTCCCTAGTACATTTTTCAACATAGGGTCCCCACTCCCAACTTGATTTTACTTTTAGACATAGGGTCTCTACTCCCTAGTTGATTTTATTTTTAGACATATGGTTTCCACTCCCTACTCTCTTTTCCAACATAAGGTCTCCACTCCCTAGTTGATTTTATTTTAGACATAGGGTCTCCACTCCTTAGTCGCTTTTCCAACATAGGGTATTCATTCCCTAGTTGATTTTTATTTTTAGACATTGGGTCTCCACTCCCTAATCTCTTTTCCAACATAGGGTCTCCACTCCCTAGTTGAAGTTATTTTTGACATATGATCTCTACTCCCTAGTCTATTTTTCAACATAGGGTCTCCACTCCCTAGTTGAAGTTATTTTTGACATAGGATCTCCACTCCCTAGTCTATTTTTCAACATAGGGTCTCCACTCCCTAATTTCTTTTCCAACATAGGTTCTTCACTCCCCAGTTTATTTTATTTTAGATACAGGGTCTCCACTCCTTAGTCTATTTTTCCAACATAGAGTCTCCACTCCCTAGTTTATTTTATTTTAGATATAGGGTCTTCACTCCTTAGTTTATTTTCCAACATAGGATCTCCACTCCCTAGTTGATTTTATTTTAGACATAGGATCTCCACTCTCTAGTCTCTTTTCCAACATAGAGTCTCCACTTCCTAGTTGATTTGATCTTAAATGTAGGGTATATCACTCCCTGATATCATTGCCAATATAGGGTATGCCATTCCCTGGCCATATTTTCCCAATATAAGGTACACCAATCCTTAGTTGAGACATTATTTTTGACAATAAAAGAATACAAAAAAAAATCAGCATGATCTTTTCGGGGTACATCATTCCCGACCTTTGCTTTCAATAAAGAAGTAGTTTAGAATTTTGGTACAATAACTCACGAAATTTTTCTAGTGCAAATTGGGGCAGAAAAATTTCGTTTGTTTGTTTGTTTTGGTGTCTGCATAGGTTTTATCTCGAGGCACAGGGTTCGAGATGACCAAAAGAAAAAGTCCTAAAGCAGAATAAAAGAAAAGAAAAAAAAAATAAGTGAATCCAAAATGCAAAAGCAGTTGAAAAGATGTGGAATGCTCAAGACATGATTAAAGCCACGAGCATTGGAGTCCCGTTTTGATTAGAAGAAGCTATAGAATAATAAACTAGCACCTATAGCTAACGAGCATCAACGTTTAGATCAGAGTCTGTATGAAGAACCAGTCAAGACTCAAGATCAAGTTTCACAAGACTCATAGATAGGAATCTTGTAAGTCATAGCTCATAGGCTTGTTTAGTTTCTTTTTTATTTTGATATAATAGCATGACCGCGGACCGGAGCCTCGATGGAACCTCACTCGACTCCTCAACTCATCATTCCATTATTCTCCTTGAACTACATGCGACCTGATTCCCCTATAACCCGGGATATTTAGGCTGTCCAAAACGAGGACTCGGTTGCACCCTATCTTTTATTTCTTTTCCTTTTGAACAACGGTTTGGTAAACAATTAGTCACATGGCTCACCTAGTCTTTGCCTGAAAACTCTTCATGTTTCCAAGTAAAGAGGGGCAGCTGTGAGCACCTAATTTTTGACTATATTTGAATTTTTATCACCTTCTACTGTGTAAATATTTTTAAAATTTAATATATATTTTTTAGCTTTATTACATTTTTTAGGGTAAAAATTTAAAATATTTTAAAAGGTCAATTATTACTATTAGTATTATTTTTATATTTATTTTAAAATAAAATAAATTAAAAAACAGAAAAAATTAAATAATTTTTAAAAAATTTCGGATGGGAATAAAAATAATAGGAAAAGTAGAAGTATGGAATTAAAAATAAAAAGTAAAAGTAGGTGGAAATTGTTTGATAAAAAAGTAAAAGAAAGTGAAAAATTTTAAAAATAAAAGTAAAAGAATGGAGAAATTTAAAAAATAAAAAATAAAAGAAAGTTGGAATTAAAAAATAAAAGTAAATGTAGGTGATTCTTTTTTAAAAAAAGTAAAAGAAAGTGAAAATTAAAAAAAAGAAAAGTAAAATAAGTAGAAAATAAAAAAAGAAAAGTAAAAAAAAGTGAAAATTTAAATATAATAAAAATAAAAAGTGAGAAATTAAAAAATAAAAGTAAAGGAAAGTGGGAATTTTTTTAAAAAAGAAGAAAAATGGGAAGTGAAATTTTTTTTATTTAAAAATAATAAAATAATTTTAAAAAAAATCTGAAAAATTTCAAAATTTTTCTTTTAAATAGAAGAGAAAATGTGAGGAAAGAAGGAAGAGAGAAAATAAAGGAGAAGGGAGTTGAGAGAAATGTTTTTTTCTTCTTCTACGCTAAGAAAAATTCTATTCATATCATTCTTTCTTCGGCTTCTTTCGAAAAATCCAGCAATCTATCACCAAACTCCAATCCCGAAACCAACTGGAAACCAAGCTAAAAAAAACACGACAAAAACGAGCCAAAACCCAGCGAAACAGTCCCCTTTTGTACATAAAACAAAAAGCTTCAAAGTTGAGTCATTGAGTTCGAGCTCCGTTGTCGATTTTGGTCAAGGCTCCATTTGCATCCTTGTTCATTATCTGAGCTTCAAAATAGTCTTGTAAAGGTCCATTTATCCCATCATTGTTTTGTTAAGATTTTATGCTTGAATATATAATTTGATCTTATTTAGCTTCATGAAGATTGAAATGTTTTTCTGTATTAATTGTTAGGTCTCATTAGCTTTGTTTAAATTTAGTTACTTTCTTGTTTGATCAACATGAAGATTGATGAAAACATAATTTTTGGGCACATAGTGAATGTTTGAACTTTGGGGATAAAATTCATGTTTGCTAGTTGAAATTGAAAAATGAAGTTTGGACTTAGAAAAAAAAATGATTGGGCCCGGCGGTTGGGCTTTGTTTAATGAAGTATGTACTACTGCAATTGACTAATGGATAGTGGAGTAGCTTGATGAACTAGTAACTGGGCATACCCATTAATTGGCTTTAAAAAGATAATTGTGCTATGATCAATTATAAGTTATCTGGGCCACAATAATTAAGAGCAAAAGTTGATCCTTTTCCACAGTTGATTTCATAATTCATGACCTCACAATAATCTCAAATTTAGGAGTTGAGCAAATTATGAACATCATAGTTTATTTTAGGCGCGATTAATAATAAATCATCGTGACTATGGGTACAGTTCCTGTGGCACGGTCACGATACGTAAATCCCAACTCAAGTGCGTGTTTCACGCGACTTGACCCCAACTTCAAATAATTAAAATAAACATGTTATGAATCACGAGTGTGTTTCACGTAGTATGATTTGTAATATGTACCAAAACATCGAGTGCGCGACATCGCGACTTGTTCAAATAATTTTCATAAATACTAAAAGGGTTATAAATAAATAAAAGTGGTATAGAAGCTGTTATACCCCATGTTTTCATACGTAAAAGTACGCCATAAGTAAATTGATAAATGCTTAGAAATCAGATGTTACATCCCGTACTTTCGTACGTTAAAGTTTCATGGTAAGTTAATCGACATAAGTTTGGGAATGAGATTATTTTGAGATTTTAAGTATTATGCTATTTCAAATAAGTGATAAGTAAATTCGTGAAAGTGAGAGGGTAAGCGAATCGAAAAAAATAAGTTTCGTCGAAGTTTGACAATTTGGGATAAAATACAGTTTGACCTATAATACCCAGTATTTATGGACTAGTGTCATACAAGGTACCACATGACCATGATGGTATGATGTATAAAGTGTGTTAAAAATAAGTAGTATTTTAAGTAATTTGAGATAATTCTTAATTATGTGGGTAATTAATTAATTATTAGTTTAATGGAAGATTAACCATGTAATTAAGGATTTGTGGATAATTAATAGGTGGGGACAAAGCCCCCCACGTGGCAGCAAGTGGAGAAAGGTCTTAAACTCTTGACTTTAGACAACTAAATTAGGAAGACACATGGTCAATACTCTTAGCCATCAAACACGTAGAAGGAAAGTTCATATTAGTCATCCTTATAATTCTCTTTTGGAATTACTAACGAATAAGTTTGACTGGATGAAGAAAGAACGAAAATCAACATAAGTATGTTCCTTCTCATGATATATAGAGCTCTCAGTCAAGTTCCAATAAGCTGTACCAACTTATGATCATGCTCATTAGTCATTAATCATTATACTGTTGTCTTAGCACCAACAAACACATTCCCAATTTGGAGGGGATTTGAAAATTCAACGAGACTTCATATTATATTAGCATTGGGAGTTCTTGGTTAAGCAAAATTTCATACAAAATTATACTGCGTAATAGCAACGGGATTTTGCAATTCTAAGGGAGTACGGTGCAATCCTTCTCAAGAATATCACACGGATTTTCCCTTACTCTGATCTTGCCGATTACATGTTGTTGCAATTGACGTATATTAGAGGGATTGTCAAAAGAACCGGCTCAGATATGTTAAGGCTATCCCTTCTTTTCTTTTGGCATGATCTATACGACACAAACGAAACAAGCAAATGCACAACTTCCATAAACGACTCTATCCATAGAAGTATTAGAGGTGCCTATGTTCTTGAATTCGCATGTGTCTTATTATTACATCTTCTGTTCATGGGTCTCAGAAAAATACGTAAGTTGAATAAGTTTACTTCATGATATTACTCAAAGGCATAATAGTCTTATGACATTCCGCAAGAGATTTTATTGACATACTTCTCACGCATTGCATTCATTTATATATGTACATTGACCCATGACTAAATGGCGTTATATACGCATATATTTGTAAATTATATATATATATATATATATATATATATATATATATATATATATATATATATATATGGAAAAAGGTTATGGCGTTATATACGCACCACCACCTGATCAGCTGGTATACGTTAATGATTTTACCTACATACGCGTATATATGTATGTATATATATATATGGGAAAAGGTTATGGCGTTATATACGCACCACCACCTGATCAGCTGGTATACGTTGATGATTTGCCCACAGTGGCCGAGATAATATGATGGGATGCCCTCATCGGCTTGATGATATTATGAACACATGTACCTATGTATGACATGACATTCATATGCATATGCATGACACTATGAGTATTTCATGATTTATAGAGTTATTTAGACTTACATGTCGAGCCTTTTACTCCATGTTTCTCTCATGTCTATTACTTACTGATTTTCATTCCTTAAATACTCAGTACATTATTTGTACTGACATCCCTTTTACCTGGGGACGCTGCGTTTCATGCCCGCAGGTCCCGATAGACTGGTCGAGAGTCATCCAAGTAGGCTATCAGCTCAGCGGAAGATGTTGGTGCGCTTCATTTGCTCCGGAGTTGCTTGTTTGGTCAGTATAATTTAGACGTATATTGTTTGGTATGGCGGGGCCCTGTCCCGACCTTTATGATAAGTATGTACTCTTAGAGGCTTGTAGACAGATGTCATGTATACTGATACTTGTATGGCCTTGTCGGCCTATATTTTAAGTATATAATGGATCACATTGGCCTTATAGGCCCGTATGTCACATGCATGAGTTTCTATATCCGGTTGGGTTGTTCTATGTCGGGTATTCCCTCATGTTTATTCTGATTATTTCATGATGCCCCTTCTGGCCTACTTACCTATGATGATGTAATAAGAAAAATACGTTACGTTGGTACTCGGTTGAGTAAGGTACCGGGTGCCCGTCACGGCCCATCGGTTTGGGTCGTGACAAAAGTGGTATCATAGCAGTTCTGTCTTAGGGAGTCTACAAGCTGTGTGTAGTAGAGTCTTGTTTATGGGTGTGTCGTTCACCACACTTATAAGCAGGAGGCTACAGGGCATTTAGGACTGTCACTCTTTCTTCTTACTCTAGATCGTGTGGTAGAGCTCAGTTGTAAGAACTCAGTTTCCTAAACTCTATATTATTCATAATACGACGATACTTACATCCCGAAAGACGGTTGGTAAGAGATATAGTTGTGGAAGAGTTGAGTCAGAGGAACTCAATTTTTGCATCATGCTTATGATGAATAAATATGAGGTATTCGACAGATCATGTGTATACTAAGATATGTAAGCCTCTTGATAAGGAGCCTTAAGGCAAGAATATATACCCACCCCTATGGTGGAGGGCAATGAGAGATTCAGAAGATAGATACAAGTTTCAACAAGTAAAATGAGCAAGATGAAGAAGGGTACGAGTTGTCCTGTTAATAAAGATTGTCAGTATTTACGATTCAAGCAAATAAATATAAGCATTTTGAGTTACCTTCAACTGTAACAGAGGTATGTACAAATGGCCACACCCATCTTAGTTGTGCCCTATGGGGGCTAACAGAAATAGTTAAGAGAAGGACGGATATCAGGATCTGGCTGAGGTTAGAGTGACCCAAAATGGTGGATGGATTATTTGCGTTAGTTAACATTTCCAAAGGACATTACAAATGTGCTAATAGATCTCCTTGTGAGACACCCAAACGGTGCGCTCTAGAATAGTACATCTAGATATGAATACTAGAGTGTTTAATTTTTTTAAAAATAAAAATAGGCACTGGAATCCAGAAAGGGATAAATATTACCTTAGTATGGCTCCCGTCCCAAGTAGAGAGAGAATGTTAGGCAACCCGAATAGCTAATGGATGGAGCAAGGGGCGCTTAAAGCAAAAGAATATCTTGTTCGAGTTTTCAGAATAAAGTGATAGACATAAATGTTAGCGGGAAATAAGAAGAGAGTTAATGAAGCATTATGAGTAATATATGATACATGGATGACAATGGTAGATCAAAAAGATGACAGTGTTACAGAGTCTATAGTCAAGTGAAGGAAAAGACGAGAGGTGATAGGCCTTGAGACAACAAAAGAGTATAGGCCATAAAGTCATATCCTCATTTTGAGAAATAAGTTTGTGATTCCAACACGACTACCAGAAGGAAAAGTTAGACCCCAGAGTAATAGAAATCAGTATGGATTGCTAAACAAGATAAACTAAACATGAATTAGGGACTGAGTGACTTGATAATAGTCGGTATCGTGAGAATTTTAGATTCCGTTTCGGCGATAATAGAATAGACAACATAAGAAGATTCGTGAGAAATTCATAGAATGGTCATTCAGGAAGACGCTTCCCTAAAGCAAGTAATGTGAGCAAAGTTAATCTTAAGGTATCGTATGAGCACCACGGAAATAAAAGAGAGCTCGCAGCCTTACAAAAGTCAGAGGATCTTCCCTAAGTAATACAATGAAAAACTAGCTGAGGAAATAAGGAATAAGGCTTCAACCTAAGCATAGTAACTTGAAGAAGAAATGGTCATGTAAAATCAGTCTCACTACAACATCGTATACACTCCCTAAGAAAGTGGCATCTATCAGGAAGTAAGTGATATTCGACATCATATGGATTACATGGGATTCTAGTATTCGTGAGCGCCAAGATAAGCCAAATATGCACGCAACAAGGGGCAGAAAGATCAGGAAAAGTAATAGCTTACGTTTAAAGAAAGCTGAGAAGGAATGAAATGAATTATTTGACCAATGATCCAGAGTTAGTTACATTATGAACGCACTTAAGATTTCGGAATATTATCCATGCAACATATATGTTGACAATCATATAGCCATAGAAGACTCCGGTATAAGTTAAAGAAGGAATTGAGTCCAGGTCATAGACAAATGGTTGAATTATGGTATCACGGATATTCCATGGCTTCCATCAAAACCTAAAGTAATAACTAATACCAGGAGTCGCATATCGGGATATAGCTTAAGCCTACATAAAGGCTGATTAGAAGAAACGGGAAACTAAAGAGTTACATAAACTAAGTAAATCAGGAGTTTGATTATTGGACCCAGAAAATTATAGACCTCGTGATTGAGAACATTATAGGATCATTCTTAAATATCAGAGGTACAAAAGATATAGTACAGTAGCCATATTATATAATGGATTTACGATAAAGCCAGTTAGAAAAGTAACAGCCTCATAAGAAGTCAGTATGAAGCTCCCGCCGGATTGTGTATGCACCAGAGGTGCAAGTATTATAATTGAGCTTCAAGCTATGGATGCGAATTATACCTATGTGGAAGGGAGTTCATGAAAGAGGTAGAATGTGTGATACGAGATTTTAAGGTAAGTAAGGTAAATGTGAACAACGTACGAGATTCTCAAATGCAGAAGGTTGTGAATAGTCCATACTTCGGATAAAAGGCTAGAAGCGCGAGGATTCAGTATCCAGGAATGATAGTAGTATCGTGAGTGGCATATTTTCCAGCCTATGGTTTCTAGGTATCGAGAGGCCTAGTCAAAAGGGTAAAGAAGAACATAAGTAAATCTATGGTGCAAGCAAGTCGAAGGAAGGTTGTGAATAATATAAATAGATACGTATAGGTCGCAAGCTGAAGAATAGTAAAACAACAAAGTTTTATGACAGGAGTAAGGATGAGAAAGGGCGAGTGAGAAGGTGACTATAATGGATAAGTCCTCGGGATTAAGAACATGAAAATAAGAGAGCTGATGGTTTCTCTAAGTTATAAAAAGCTCAGTATAGTTTGAACGAACTCAAATGAGTCTCATTTATAAGAGATGGAATGTTGCCCTGGTAGTACAATGAGGGTATAATTGTGATAGATAAAGGATGACGTTTGGGCCTTCGATTGAGTAATGATTTAAAGAGGATTTCATTAATTGTACGGGATTAAATTACCTACGTAAGTGAATCAACAATGGATGGATAAAAGTTATAAAGTATGAGATAAGATTAGGACGTCATTCTTAAGATAAACAGTAACGAGGAAGCATTAAAGGACTTACATGTATACATATGGGATAAGCAACGAAAGTAACTTGGAGTTTGATAGCAGACCTCAGTAATGATAAATCGAAGTAAGAGTTATGGTATAGTATGACCTACCTAGATGCAGTAAAATCATGCGGATAGATAACCGGGTCTATGAAACAAGATATAGCAATATTCGCAAGTTCAACAAAGTACCGAGCAAAGAACTTCAGTATACCTATAGATGTCCAGATGGACATCTTGTCAAGCTCTGTATATGTTTATAAAGTGAGGCCTAGAGATGGGCTAAAAGCTGGAGGAAAAAAGGAGAGAAGAGTCGCATAGGCGCACTTACAAGGTCAGAGTCGTACATGCTGCATGATAGAAGGTAGCAACAGTTACGAGATTGGAAGGATTCCGACCATAAGTCGTGGTGTGAGAAGAGGCCTAAAGGGGGGAATACCCTGGCCTTTGGATTTATTCACAGAACAGTTGCCTAGATGGCAAGGACAGTATTAAAACCATATGTAAGAGCTATCAGTGCACCAGTCAACATTCGAGGACGAATGTTCCAAAGGGGGGAATGATGTTACATCCCATATTTTCGTACGTGAAAGTACTCCATAAGTAAATTGATAAAAATTCAGAAATAAGATGTTACATCCCGTACTTTCGTACGTTAAAGTTTTGTCGTAAGTTAATCGACATAAGTTAGGGAATGAGATTATTTTGAGATTTTAAGCATTATGCTATTTCAAACAAGTGATAAGTAAATTCGTGAAAGTGAGAGGGTAAGCGAATCGAAGAAAATAAGTTTCGTCGAAGTTTGACAATTTGGGATAAAATACGGTTCGAGCTATAATACCCGGTATTTATGGACTAGTGTCATACAAGGTACTACATGACCATGATGGTATGATGTATAAAGTGCGTTAAAAATAAGTAGTATTTTAAGTAATATGAGATAATTATGTGGGTAGTTGGTTAATTATTAGTTTAATGGGAGATTAACCGTGTAATTAAGGATTTGTGGATAATTAATAGGTGGGGACAAAGCCCCCCACGTGGCAGCACGTGGAGAAAGGTCTTATGACTCTTGACTTTAGACAATTAATTAGGAAGACACATGGTCAATACTCTTAGCCATCAAACACGTAGAAGGAAAGTTCATATTAGTCATCCTTATAATTCTCTTTTGGAATTACTAACGAATAAGTTTGACTGGATGAAGAAAGAACGAAAATCAACATAAGTATGTTCCTTCTCGTGATATATAGAGCTCTCAGTCAAGTTCCAATAAGCTGCACCAACTTATGATCATGCTCATTAGTCATTAATCATTTATACTGTTGTCTTAGCACCAACAAACACATTCACAATTTGGAGGGGATTTGAAAATTCAACGAGACTTCATATTATATTAGCACCAGGAGTTCTTGGTTAAGCAAAATTTCATACGAAATTATACTGCGTAATAGCAACAGGATTTTACAATTCTAATGGAGTACGGTGCAATCCTTCTCAAGAATATCACACGAATTTTCTCCTACTCCGATCTTGCAGATTACATGTTGTTGCAATTGACGTATATTAGAGGGATTGTCAAGAGAACTAGCTCAGGTATGTTAATGATATCCCTTTTTTTCTTTTGGCATGATCTATACGACACAAACGAAACGAGCAAATGCACAATTCCATAAATGACTCTATTCATAGAAGTATTAGAGGTGCCTATATTCTTGAATTCGCACGTGTCTTATTATTACATCTTCTGTTCATGGGTCTCAGAAAAATACGTAAGTTGAATAAGTTTACTTCATGATATTAGAATAAGTTTACTTCATGATATTACTCAAAGGCATAATGGTCTTATGACATCCCGAAAGATTTTATTGACGTACTTCTCACGCATTGCATTCATTTATATACGTACATTGACCCATGACCAGATGGCGTTATATACGCGTGTATATGTATATTATATATATATATATATATATATATATATATATATATATATATATATATATATATATATAATATAGAGGTATATGGGATATTGGGAAAAGGTTAGAGCGTTATATACGCACCACCACCTGATCAATTGGTATACGTTGATGATTTGCCCATAGTGGCCGAGATGATATGATGGGATGCCCTCAGCGGCTTGATGATGTTATGAACACATGTACCTATGCACGACATAACATTCATACGCATATGCATGACATTATGAGTATTTCATGATTTACAAAGTTATTCAAACTTACATGTCGAGTCTTTTACTCCATGTTTCTCTTATGTCTATTACTTACTGATTTTTATTCCTTACATACTCGGTACATTATTTTTACTGATATCCCTTTTGCATGGGGACGCTGCGTTTCATGCCCGCAGGTCCCGATAGACAGGTCGAGAGTCCTCCAAGTAGGCTATCAGCTCAGCGAAAGATGTTGGTGCGCTCCATTTGCTTCGGAGTTGCTTGTTTGGTCAGTATGATTTAGACGTATATTGTTTGGTATGGCGGGACCCTGTCCCGACCTTTAGGATAAGTATGTACTCTTAGAGGTTTGTAGACAGATGTCATGTATACTGATACTTGTATGGCTTTATCGGCCTATATTTTAAGTATATAATGGATCACATTAGTCTTATATGCCCGTATGTCACAGCATGAGTTTTTATATCCAGTTGGGTTGTTCTATGTCGGGTATTCCCTCGTGTTTATTCTGATTATTTCATGACGCCCCTTCTGGCCCACTTATCAATGATGATGTAATAAGAAAAATACATTACGTTGGTACTCGGTTGAGTTAGATACCGGGTGTCCATCGCGACCCATCGGTTTGGGTCGTGACAGAAGCGGTAACACATAAAAGGTTTTAAACATGTAATAATCAGGAAATTAAGCCAAGTGTAATTGTAAAGCGACCGTGCTAAAACTACGAAACTCGGGGTGTCTCACACCTTCTCCCGAGTTAACCGAATTTCTTACCCGGTCTTGTGTGTTCGCGAACCATAAATAGAGTCAATTTCCTCGAATTGAGATTTTAAAATAAACCGGTGATTTGGGACACCATAACAATTATTCCAAGTGGCGACTCTGATTTAAGTAAATAATCTCATTTTGAATAATGTCACTTTAATTGGAAAAACTCCCAATCTCTCGGAAAGATAAAAGGCGGTGTGACAATAATGAGAGTCAAAATATGGCAACTTACGTTTAGTATCGGTAAAAACAATCCTTTTCTCTAGAATGTGTTTGGAATTTATTATTAGGGTGAAACTAACTTTATAACTTCTGGACTTCATAATTACTAAAATACAAATAACTATTAATCATAAACTAATTATAACATAATTATAACAAACGACTCCCTGTATTTTTATGTACTAGTTTTTGTATACGTTCATTGCACGTGTGTAGAGTCTATCAATTAAAAAACATATATTAATTTTAAATAAAATAAATTATTTATTTAAATAATAAAATTAGATGGTATCTCAGTGACATAGTAGTTAAATTCATTATCTTCTAAATATGCAAAGATGATGAATTTAGTTAAATTAATTACATATTATTTTGTAATTATATATACCTTATAATATGAGATACAAATATGTTAAATTGTGTCTCGCTTGAATCTCTTTATTGAATATATTTTGGCTTCTACCATTTTATCCTCATTTCTTCAAGTTTGCGTTTTAATAAATTTAATTCTTAATACTATAACTTATTTATTTTATTCTCTGATTTCTTTTATCCTCAATGATCTTTTTATGAAAAATAATTTATGTAACTTGAAAAATAATTTTACTATATGATGAATTTGAAAAAGAATGAAATTGAATTATTTTGTTAATTAGTTAATTCAAATCCGCGGAACAAAAGAGTTAATTCAAATAGTTAATTATCTTTTAAAAACATTAAAAGAAATAATTTATTCATTGAGGATTCAAATTCTTATATTAGCTCATACCATATTTTAAATATTTAATTATAACTATCTTTTTATCCACGGAAGTTTTATTTTCAAATGATAAAAAATCAAAAATTTGCACTCTATGTTTGTCGATACATTAGTAAATGACTTTTGCCAATCACTTTCTTTCTCTCTTTCCATTTGCTATTATTAAACATTTTCATAATTATTTGTTCTACTTATTTTAAAATCTATATTAATATTTATATCTAAGCATATTATTTATCAAATAATAAAATTAATAGCCAATGGACTAATCTCACATTGACTAATCATAGCGTGTACATGTCAATTACTCAATTGGGATAGCGGACAAAGAAAAATGCTTCATCTTTCTTTAGTTTTTCTTTTTTTTACGTCACAATTGTTCAGCACAATTAAAGAATCTCTTTTGAGCTAAAAAAACGTTCAATTAGAGACAATTCATACCCACACTTACAGAGTTTATTTAATGATAATTTAATTGTAAAATTTATATATGTTAAAATTTGAATGAATTTAAAGTTCTAACTATACTAGGTTCTTAATTAAATCAAATAAGGTAAGATTTAATAAGTAATAAATTCGATTTAATTTTAAAGTCCTAAAAATTAACTAGGAGAATAATCAAATAACTATTTAGTCTAGTACGAACTTTATTTCAAGAGGGTAAAAAAGACGAACGACATTTACTAGGGGCCCTCGTACTTTTAATATAACTAGTCTTAGGGTACGCGCGTTATGCGTGTTCCCCACATTAATAAGTAAATAATATTCAAAAACTCACATAAGTATTATATTAAACAGTATCTTTGAGTTCTAATAAAAATAAAATATATAACTTTCTAAAAGTATATATGTTGATCCTAAATCCAACCCAATGAAAGTACTTAAGTTTTGTAAGAATATATTATGAAATATTTTGTTATTTTTATGCCTTAATATCGAACAAACATGTAAAACAATTACTTTTATCACGACGAGTTGGCTTGTAATTCCTACAAAATTTAATAAGTGAAAAATTAAGTTTTAAAATGACTATTGTTGAGTCAATAATTTACAATAATAAACTAATATATAAAAATATACGGAGTTGTCATTTGTTAGAATATTTGTAAAAAAAGAAAAGAAAAATAATTAACAATAACTCATTTAGAATATATTACATCTTCTATTATTTTATCCTTATAATTTCAAGTTTGCATACGTCAATAGAAAAATATTTATTGATTATATGTTATTTTGCAATTATTGAGTAAATTCTATAGATTTATAGATGATGTTTGCAAGTAAACAATTATTGAGTGTAGCTTTAAATATTATATAAAAAATTTTAAAAATAAAATTTTAATTAATTTTAAAATCCTAAATACTAAAACATTTAACATGGAATGTATTATAATTATGGTACAAAGTTCAAAAAAGTAAATAATTTATTTAAGTAAAATATTAATTGATTCAAAACTTAAAATATTAGAATTCTTTATCTAATTCAAATAAAGAGTTATTTAATAACTAAAACTTTAGCTGATTTAAAAAATTTAATATTAAATAAATAATTAAATATCATGAACAAAATTTGTATCTAAAAATATAAAATAATTAATAAAGGAGATAAATCAATATTAAACTAACATTGAAATCCTTATCAAATGCTCATTCCTAATGTCTATATACGTTGAATAAAGGGGAAAAATTTACAAATAAATTGTTTGAATGGTATAAGGTCAACTTAATTAATTACTCGTTTAAGTAAAATGTCAAAATAAAAAAGTAACTACTACCTTAAGTCATAATGTTAACTACACACGTTTACAAGACAAAAATTTTTGGTGGGATTAATCTACATAATTAAAATAAGGAAAAGTTTACTAATAAGTCAAATTTTAGTTAATTTTAATTTAAAGTCCTAGATATTAGGAAGTTAATTAAATGACTATTCCTAGATAGTAGGAAATTAATTAAATAAATATTTTTAAATATTAAAAAAATAATTGAATGACTATTTTGTCTAGTGTAAACTTTAATTTTGAAGGGTAAAAAAGGCGAACGACATTTCCCTAAGAGTTTTCGTGTTTTTAATATAGTACTAGTTTTAGGGTACGCGCTTTGGGCGTATACTCTATATTCATGAATATATAATTTTTAAATATTGCATACCCATATTACCCAATGTGTATGAGTTATTAAAAATAATGTAGAAAAAATGTAAGGTCCTAAAAATGATGAATGTTAATCCCATTTAGATAGCTTAAAATGAAAAAAATCATGTCCTACATAAACTCTCCGGTGCTATATTATGATTTCTCGCATTGTCCCCACTTATCGTAGTTATTAGTTGTCTTCTTAATCTTTGGATTAATTAGCATATGCTTGATATAAATAAGTGAAATGATAAGATCATATTGATATATCTCTTTATCTCCTCTTAAATTAGATTATTTGAACCTGAAGAGTAATTGTAAAGTTTTCTTTCCAAAGTTATATGTCAATTTGAAAAATAAATTTACTAATATGATGAAGTTGAAAAATAATTGAATTGAATTTTTCTTAATCAGTTAATTAAGAGCTTAATTATTTATTTATTTTAATATCAAAATTTTGCTGCCTTTGTTAGTTTTCAAATATAAGTTTGGCCGTTTCCTTCCATTAATGCTATGCACATCCTCTTAGGAAATATAACACGTAACATTTATATTTTTAGTATTATAATATTATAATATTGTATATGATAAATGTAATTGATTTTAATATCCTAAATATTAGAAATCTTTGTTTAGTTGTTCAAATAAGGAAAACTTTAATAAGTAAAATTTTAGTTGACTTCAAAATGCTAAATATTAGGGAAATGACTAAATGACTATTTGTCCAGTATGAATTTTATTTTAAAAGGGTAAAAAAGACGAACGACATTCCGTTAAAGGCATACGATTCTTAGGGTACGCGCGTTGTGCGTGTTCTCAATATTAATGAAAATAACTTATTTTAAAAATAATATAAATAGTAATATTTAAAGTATATGTATTTGAGTTACTTATAAAATAAACATTGAGTAAAATTACAAGTTCCTTAAAATTATAAATGTGATAATATTTAGGAATTTGAATCCACTCACGATGGTTCATCCTCTTATTCCAGTTGGTTCATGTCATGCCACTCATCGATCATCCTAATATGATTCAAGAATTTAATTTTTAATTAAGATCCAACTCATCATAATAAGATTCAAGAGTAGCAATTTCTTATCATTAAAAACTTTAAAAAGTTATTTACTGCTACTTTGCATACGTAACAAGCTATGTATTTTGCGTGCGTACACTGCCTTAGTAAATTTATTTATTTTTTTAAAATTCACCTAAGTATTATATTTATATTCGCATTATACAATAAAATACAAAAATTAAAACGTTATTAAAAATCCAAGCAAGCAAGATAAATTTAATAGTTCGATTCAGCTGGTTATTTTATTAAATTTATATCATAGCAATTTTTTGATTATTCTATTTTGTATAACAAAAATAAGACTTTTTGAAACTGTCCCGGTCATCTCGATTTCTCTTCGGTGTCGGTACAGTTCGGTTAATTTTTGGTAATTTTCTTAAAATATCATGTAAGAGTCGCTAATAGAATTTAGAACGTGATAAAATACGTATTCTCTAGATATTTTTACAGTTTAAAAGACGATGAATCAAGGGAATATGAAAAATAGCTATAATAGAGATTCGTCTTACTATTCTATTATATCATAAGAGAAATTAAGCAAAGACAAAAAAAAATATAGATCACACGAGTTGGAATATATTAATCATGATTGGACTCAAGAATAGAGTCTATTAGAAGATTAAGTATCTCGTAAGAAAAATCTAAAGCTTTTAATTAGCTATTCATCACTATTCTAATCTACTAATTGTCGCCTATTCATTAGCAAACCCTGTAAATTTGTTTGACAGTTACTTGTAGGAAAGAAGAAGACAAGGGCTTTGAGAACTCTTGAATTGCAGATACGTCCATGTCTAGTGCTCCTTATATAAATTTAAAGGCGGTAGAAAAGTAAGTGACCCCAACAGGATGTAAAATTCCAGTTCCTTCTCTTTTTATCAAAATAGAGTTGAAAGTAAAAATTTTATTAATAAACAAAAAAAAACTTACAAAGTGGTGAAACTTTTCAATTGAGAAGCGTAATAATTTTAGATCCGAAAGGAACTAAAAGGTCAAAGTACTAAATATTAGGGATAATTAAGTGGATATTTCTAAGTATTAGGGTAATAGTTTTAAAAAAATATCAAATTACTATTTTATCTAATGTGAACTCTATTTTAAAGGGGTAAAAAAATCGATCAATATTTCGCTAAGGGCCTTTGTAATTTTAATATAATATAGATAGATATAGATATATAGATAGATATAGATACACACAATATTAGTTCCTATTATTTATTACGTACTTAATCCACATAAAGTCTTTTACATAAAATATTTGATCAACTTATTCTTTGTCATGGATTCATGGTAATGATAGTCCAAAAAATAAAAGAAGAAAAATTATAGAGGACCTATAATAAACAAGACTAATGTCAAATTTGATTTGATTCTTTCAATTCCTTATTTACCGTTTGATTCAACACCATAAAGAAAGTATAATTTATCGGAAGTTTCTATGTTAGGTTTTATATATTACTTAATTACTATGTTTATCTTATAGGCCTATAAGGTAAATCTTTAAATAATATTTGATTTTTAAATATTAGAATTTCTTACCTAGTAGTTCAAATAAGGTAATTATTTAATATGCAAGATTTTTAGTTGGTTTTAAAGTCTTAATAAATATTAGAATAGTTAAATGACTATTTTGCCTAATATGAAATTAAATTTTAAAGGGCAAAAAAGGCGAACGATATTTCGCTAAGAGTCTTCGTGTTTTTAATATAATATAAATAGATAGATAGATATAGATAGATTAAATTATTTGTTATAGAATATTAATTTAACAGTAGTAGTTCTTGGATTTTACATGGTTACTTATACTTTTTTCTTCGAGGAGCTATATAAGCAACATTTTCATTCCTATATCTCCAAAAGACTAAAAATGTCAATCTTCATTTAACAAAATTTTTGAAGAATTGTGTGCTAAATATATAAAAATATCTGATAATTTTAAATTTACTATATAAATTATTAAAATAAAAATAATTTTCATAAAATATTTTCAAATAATTCTTTCAATTCACACCAAGTATGTGTGCAATACACATGTATAGTGACTAGCTATAGAATAATTACTAACATTATTGAATTAAAAATTATCGCTAAAACATCATACAAGGATACACCTTGTACTATGCAATGCCACGGGACACTGCATCGTCGAATTTTATTTACTAATTATGTATAAGAAAAATAAAAATATAGAAAATGACACCGCTTACAATTACAATAAGTTGTTTATTTATTTATTCATTTCTTCAAATTATGACACCGCTTATGAAAAATCATGCACACGCTATTGATCGAGACCTAATGCATTAATACTTCATTATAATTTATTCACATACAAGAGTGAGTTGCTCTAGTGGTGAGCACACTCCACTTCCAACCAAGAGGTTACGAGTTCGAGTCACCCCAAAAATAAGGTGGAGAGTTCTTGGAGGGAGGAAGCCGAGGGGGTCTATCGGAAACGGTCTCTATAATTTATTCACTGTTTCGTGTTAAACTAGAAATTTCGATTTCCCAACCAGGGACTCAAAGTTCTTTGGAAACTCCCCCTTTCTATTTATTTTTCCTTCTTCTTTTCGAAAAAGCGAGAGAGTACATGCAGTCGACAAAATTAAGTGGGCGTTTGGACACAAGAATGATAAAATTCGGAAAAAACGAAATTCTTTTTTTTAAGTGAAAAATGATATTTAAAAATTAAAGTTGTGCTTGGACATGAATTTTTGTAAGAATCCTTTTCAATGAAGATATACTTTAAGTACACATTACACATGAATGATTTATTGACATATGTTGCATCAATCTTTGCACGGGCGCCTATTAATTAATTCAACTTCAAATGTTTTCTTGGTGCACTATTAATTTTTTATTTTTTTCA
Organism: Nicotiana tabacum; assembly: GCF_000715075.1. Taxonomy (NCBI): domain Eukaryota; kingdom Viridiplantae; phylum Streptophyta; class Magnoliopsida; order Solanales; family Solanaceae; genus Nicotiana; species Nicotiana tabacum. Next base: position 53,667,485 of record NC_134083.1, read on the forward strand.
AAAAGTTATTCTCAAGAAAAAAAATCTTTAAGAATATCAAAAATCATTATTCATTGTGTATATCTTGATTGATTCACGTAGATTAAAGTCTTTCACTTACAAATTCTATAAGAATAACTTTTTGTAATTTACATCTCATTGGAATTAAAAATCGACATTAAATTGAATGAAATGTTTTTCTGCCTTTTTGACTTACCAAAAGAGCCTGTCACAATAGCATTCAGTCATGGGCTTCGGTAGGCGGTAGCGACTTCTGTCGCTGCAAAAGACCAATTCCTTGTGGTGATATCAATTTCCATCGGAATGATACGTCCATAGGTAGATCTACGATTTGACGCTTCCAGGTGCCACAGAGCTTTGAACGTTTACGTGTTACTATCTATACATTGAAATAGAGTAAATATTTTGTCGGTTTAAGTAACTTTAGACTTCAGTAGTATATAATATATATAAATCGATTGAACGGAAAAAATATAGTATACTCTAGTTATGATAGAGCAAAATTTGCAAAAGAAAATGTTATTTTAATTTTGTATGAAAAAAGCAAATACTTAACTAATATATGAGACACAAAAAGAAAGCCGGAAGTTAATAAATAAAGTAAGATACTTAACAATAATTACAAAAGAAGAAGAAAAAAAGATAATAAAATATATAGAATATTAGAAAACTTAACGTGACTTAGCAAACCAAAAAGTTTAATAAACTGTTGTTAGGGGAGTTTGACCTTCACAACCAAGGTGAAATCTCCTACCTTTTGACAATGGCACTTTTCTATCATTCTATATGTCTATATATCTTCACAAGTAATAAAGGTGTCAGATTCATCTTTGAGACTTGATTTATGTTTAATTCAATAGAACAATAACTAGAGTTTGCAACTTAAAATACTAGTCCAATTTTTATCGATTAAATGGATCATAATCTCTTACCATAAAAATGGTTGCATGCATGGTTGATGTGTGAATAATAACAGTTGTGTACCATAGTCAATATCTAGATACAGATAAGGGAGCATATAATCTATACGGTGAACTAAAACAATAGTTAAAGAGCCTAAGATAACTAAGTTAAGAGATAATTGAATATGCTATGACGTTAGTTTTTCATACATCAAATCTAATTAATTGACTCTCTCGCGGTCCGTTTTAACGTAATCAATACTGTTTTTTTCTTCTTAAAACGCTTTTGGGATTCAGAACACAAAAACGAAAAAGTTGTTTTCCAAAAAGAATTCTTCCAATAAAAAAAGTCTTCCGAAATTTAATCTAATTCTACATACTTCAAAAAAAAAAAAACTAATCGCAATCAAACCCAAACGATAGTATTTTCTTTAATCTAATCCAAAACCCACAACTACTACAAATAATATTAGCAAGTTTTTTATTAAATGCTAATTCTATGTTTGGATCATTGTTACTGATGTTTGGCATATTTCGATATGTGTTGATGTTACTTTACCCATGTTTTAACCGCTTCTTGATGTTATTTGATCTTTAAAATGCCCAACATGGTTTAATTATTGGTTTTATGACTAATTGAGTTATGTGTGGTGAATTAGGGTGTTTGGAGTGCAAAAATATGAAGAAAAGATGCTCTAGGTAGAGGAAAAGAGATTGGATGCGTCGCATCCAATCTAGAAAAAGATCAGATTTCGCGCACCCTTAGCAGTGAAGTCAGCCCATAGCATCTGCCATAGCATCCGCACCTGGGCAAAGCTGAGATGGAGGAACTAGGGGTGGATGCGTCGCATCCACGACGCATCCACCCTCGCATGCAAAGCTGAGAAATAGAGGACAAGGTGGATGCGTCGCATCCACCTTCGCAGGCAAAACTGAAATGGAGGACGAGGTGGATGCGTCGCATCCACCTTAGCATCAATCCCTGAAGCCGATTTGGACTAGGAATAGGAGAGCTTTGGCCCACGACTTTTGTACGCAATATATAAGCCAAAAACACCTCCTTTAGGTTATCTAACATATTGGAGAAGAGGAAAAAGGCACAAAAAAAGTTCTAAAACCACAGAATTCGTCTTGAGTTCCTATTCTCTCTTTCTTTTATTGATTCTTATGCACTCTTGTGAATTTTTGATGATTGCCTGAATATGAGTGGCTAAGAACCCTATTGTTCTAGGGTCATGGGTATACATGAATGTTGATGTTTGAAGCTTAATTTGACGAAGTTGATTTTATCATATTGGGTTATTTATTTAATTCTATTTTTTAATTATTTTGCCGAGTAGCTAACAGTGAAATACTATCTATGAATCTAGAGTTGAACTCGAAAGGGGGAACTCTAGATTGCATATAGAATTAAATAGAGCAAGTTCTTAAACCCGGGCATCGAGTAAAGGATTCGCAATTGGGATAGACATATACCTAATTGCCTTGCTCGGTTGCAATACAGGAATTGTAAATGCGTTCTTATTAAATTTAATTTCATAGACATATAGGTATTAAGTTAGCTTAAATAGGCGAGTAAGGGCTCGACAGATTCTTATGAGTGATATCAACCCTGTGAACCAACATTCCAGATAAATCAATTAATTATTTTAAGCTAAGAATGCAACATGATTGTTGAATAACCCGTGAACCTGGAATATTATCTCTCATTGATTGTTATTTAAAACTATTTAAGTATTGTGTTGATTTCTAGTATTTCGTTACTTGATAGTCTTTAGGTAGTAAATTAGACAATTATTTATTTTATAAGAAATCGCTTGAATCGATAAGCTATTTGAGTTTGAATTAGTCAAAAGTTAATCATAATTCCTCGTGGGAACGATACTCTATTCACTACTCTATTATTTGACGACCACGTATACTTGCGTGAGTGTGTTTGGTCCCAACAAGTTTTTGGCGCCGTTGCCGGGGACCTAAAAATTAGCTACTTGACTGAGTTAAGCTGTTATTACTTATTTGTTCAAGTTTTAATTTTCAGTTTACCTTGTTTGTATTCACAGGCTCTCCTCTTGAATGCGGAGGAGTAGAAGTGCAAACAACCTACTTCCTTTTGATCCAGAAATTGAACGAACACTTCATAGAGTGAGAAAGGAAGTCGAAGCTAGAACGAGAATAGAAAGAGAGTTGGATATCGTAGTTCAACCACAGCCAATAGAGATGGCAGGTAATGAAGAGCGTCCGGTGATTGAAGCCGCAAGGCCCAATCTTGCGAATATAACTCAGGCTATTGTGAAGCCTGATATCACTGGGCATTTTGAACTCAAACAGTACATGGCACAGCTGATTCAGTCCACGGGACAATATGTGGGTCTATCTCATGAGGACCCGCAGAGGCACATTCAGAACTTCTTGGAAATTACGGACACTTACAATATCCGAACGTTTCCAAGGAGTATGTCAGGCTGACACTATTTCCCTTTTCACTGTTGGGGGAAGCTAAGGAATGGTTGCAAAAGGAGCCCGCAAACTCAATCCACACTTGGGATGATTTAGCAAGGAAATTTCTAATCAAGTTTTTCCCTACTAAGAAGACAAAATCGCTCAGAAGCCAAATTCTTGGATTCTAACAACGGGATGTCGAGACACTTCGTCAAGCTTGGGAAAGATACAAGAAGCTACTCAGAGACTGCCCGCATCATTGTCAGACTGATGAGGTATTGGGTCACACTTTTGTTGATGGGTTGATGAAGCATCAAAGATGAATCTTGACTCAGCTTGTAGGGGTAGTTGCATGGCGAGGCCGTATAGTGAAATACAACTCTTGCTAAATAACTTCACTACCAATGACCATAATTGGCAAGGAAATGGGGATGCAAGAAGAGCAATTAAACAGAAGTCAGCCGGGTTGATTGAGCTTGATGACTTCTCAGCCATGAGAGCAGATATTACAAATCTGGCAAATCAGATGAACCGAATGACAACACAACAAATGCAACATGTACAACAGATGTCTATTTGTTGCGAAATATGTGGTGACAGTCATATGAGTGACATGTGCCCCACGAATCCTGAATCTATATACTATGTGGGGCAACAAAACAGAGGCTCTATGAATCAACATGCACAATATCGGAACACTTAAGAAAAAGTACCCAGAGTTTCTGAAATCAATTCGCGAGGTGCAACAATGGGGACCCATCTTGAAGGGTCACGGCAAAGCCAACCTCACTATTGTTAGAGAGCTTTACGCCAATTGGCGTCACGCCAGGGGCAACATTGTGAGAGTAAGAGGGGTAGATATTAATGTGTCAGCTGAAGCTCTTAATAATTTCTTAGGGGTGCCACACACACTAATAGATATGTTTGACTCCATATGCAAAACACTAGATTATGCACACATTAAGTCTGTCCTATGCCCTACCAGGAAGGATGCAGATTCGAAGCATGGGAGTATGGAGTACCATTCTATAGCCAAGGAATTCATGAGTGCGTTAGCACGTGTGGCTCTAAATTTCATATGCAACCGCCCGATGCCATGCCAACACAAAACTGATGTCCCTCGTTACCGCGCACTAGTATTGTATGCTTTATTGGAGGGGATACCTCTCAACTTAGGAGCCATCATGCATGATCAAATGCAGTGCACCAGGATGAATTACAAGTGGAAGCTGTTCTTTGCAAATACCCTATTGGCTTTCTTGACAGAGATGGGAGTACTATGTGACAAGGAGAATGACGACATTGAGGCTAAAGCTCCAGGACCATACGATGTCACTCATGTTCTAGAGCCGAACAAGGGAAGGTCTTCTAAGCTCACCATTCAACAGTTATTTGAGCAGATGCAAGCAGATATGCAAGAGAACAGGGCTGAGTTGATAGCGACTCGTGTCGAGTTGAGTGCCACCAGGGATGAGTTGAGTCAGACTCGTGCGTATCTAAGCCGAGTCCAGACTGAGCAGGCAATGATGATGAGGGAGATATCATTACTCCTCAGAGCTCTAGTTCAACGTGCAGATATAGACATCTCATAGCTGATTGCATCGTCCACTGCCGGACCATCCACTCCTGTTCCCCCTATAGTCCCTGAGGCTCCACACACCAGGCCTACTGAGGTCGATGTACCACCTGCTACAGAATCAGCTCCAGTTGGTGATGATAGGACAATGACAGCTCTACCTATGCGTGAGGATGATGTTGCAAGGCCGGAGGGGCTCTTGACTTGTTTGATAGTAGCATGTTCAGGTTTTGGCATGTGTAGTGCCTTTCCTATGTTTTAAGGGAGTTTCTTCGCACCCTACTTTACCTTATTTTTGTGCATTACAGTTCTAAGTGTGGGGTGGAGGGTATTCATATTTTTTTGTATGGATGAATGTACTAAACTGTTACAATTTGATTGTTGGGGGCTGTAAGGATTAATGGCATGTAATAGTAGTAAATTCATCTATATGGAGTAACTCTCAGTTGATTCTTGAAATTAGTTTAGTATTAGGAGATTGACGTAGTAGCCTTGAGTAATTAGTAAAATTTTTGTGTAAGTAGTAATAATCCCCTGTGATTTTTCTTTGTGCATCGGTTCTTTTCCATGGGATGTATTTTGAACCGGGTAGTAAAAATTTTTTTTTTTCTTCTTTCTTTCCTTTGAGAATAGATTAGAGTTTAGAAAATAAATAGAGGAAGAAATATGAAATTCATAGGGGCTCTTGACTTGTTTGATAGTAGCATGTTCAGGCTTTGGCATGTGTAGTGCCTTTCCTATGTTTTAAAATTGATCATGAAGCCTTTATAAATTGGATAGCATGTTTTGTGGCACCTATTTCTCGTTTTCTTGACTTGTGTTCACTTTGCGCTTAATGCTCAATATCTCGTGGCTCCGTGAATACTTGCATTGTTTGAGAGTCGAAATGGGGCCGTCCTTAGTGAGTCATGTGCCATGTGTGGTGAGATTTTTGTGTTGCCCATGTATTGTACTTGTGTCTAGAACTTGCCCGGAATGTGAGTTGAAGCGAAATATTTGGTGATGCTCGGTTTGAAAAATGATTTTAGGCTTTCTTTGATCTTTTTGAGCTTATTACTTATCACAAATAAAATCTATCCCTAGTAACCCTTTTGAGCCTGTAGACCTTTTTATTTGGTACCCACATTACAAGCCTATACCCTTTTTATTCTTAATTGATATTGTTTTGATCCTTTTACCTCTTAAAGCACTTTAATTGTTAGATGAGCGCTAAAAGAAGCAAGAAGGGACTAAGTGTAGGGTGACTTTTGAGTGGAACCAATGAAAGAAAGAAGGGTGCACTTATTTTGTAAAATAATACACCACTAGCGGAAATAAAAAAAAAAAAAAGAAGAGAAAAATCTGGAAAAAAAAGAAAGAAAAATATAGATGAATAAATTATTGTCTTGTTCTTGCTAGTGGGTATGAATTAAAGTAGTGCTTAAAGAAAGAGGAAATATTGTTGGGGTGATATTATTTGTAAAATTGAAGTGGTGTTGAAGAATTTGCGCTTAAGTTATTTGATGATGTGTTAAAGTGCTTAGGAGGTTGAGTCACTATTCCTAAAATATATCCTACCTTTCCCTTAGCCCACATTACAACCATGAAAAAGTCCTAATTGATTTTAGATCGAGCGAGCTTACAATAGTAGAGATTTATATTAAGGGCAAGCCTATGGTACCAATTGCATGCATGTGACTTCTCTGTGAGAGTGAGCGATTTTCTTTGATATATGTGAGTCATTAAAATATTTGATCATGAGATTCGAATGTGTGGATTGAACTCGCTCTCTTGTTCTTGTTGTGAGGGCACATGGTTTCACGAGGGATAGGTAACGTTATTAGACTTCTCTATGATGTTGGTTGTTCAAGCCATGAGTGCATTGTGATATTGAGTCGGTTTTTGAGGTTAGGATTGTTGTGAGCATATTGTCTTTGTTCGAATATGTTTAAAGAAGGGCATAAGTAAAGGGAAGTGTGTGTGATGCATAGTCTAGAGCCTAATTATTGCAAACAACCATGGTCATAGATGCAGTGTGCTTTGAATGATAAGAGCTTAATTTTGTTTTGTCTACTATATGATGGTTTGTTCGAGGACGAACAAAGGTTTAAGTGTGGGGTAGTGATGTTTGGCATATTTCGATATGTGTTGATGTTACTTTACCCATGTTTTAACCGCTTCTTGATGTTATTTGATCTTTAAAATGCCCAACATGGTTTAATTATTGGTTTTATGACTAATTGAGTTGTGTGTGGTGAATTAGGGTATTTGGAGTACAAAAATATGAAGAAAAGGTGCTCTAGGTAGAGGAAGAGAGATTGGATGCGTCGCATCCAATCTAGAAAAAGATCAGATTTCGCGCACCCTTAGCAGTGAAGTCAGCCCATAGCATCCGCCATAGCATCCGCACCTGGGCAAAGCTGAGATGGAGGAACTAGGGGTGGATGCGTCGCATCCACCCTCGCATGCAAAGCTGAGAAATAGAGGACAAGGTGGATGCGTCGCATCCACCTTCGCAGGCAAAATTGAAATGGAGGACGAGGTGGATGCGTCGCATCCACCTTAGCATCAATCCCTGAAGCCGATTTGGACTAGGAATAGGAGAGCTTTGGCCCACGACTTTTGTACGCAATATATAAGCCAAAAACGCCTCCTTTAGGTTATCTAACATATTGGAGAAGAGGAAAAAGGCACAAAAAAAGTTCTAAAACCACAGAATTCGTCTTGAGTTCCTATTCTCTCTTTCTTTTATTGATTCTTATGCACTCTTGTGAATTTTTGATGATTGCCTGAATATGAGTGGCTAAGAACCCTATTGTTCTGGGGTCATGGGTATACATGAATGTTGATGTTTGAAGCTTAATTTGACAAAGTTGATTTTATCATATTGGGTTATTTATTTAATTCTATTTTTTAATTATTTTGCTGAGTAGCTAACAGTGAAATACTATCTACGAATCTAGAGTTGAACTCGAAAGTGAAAACTCTAGATTGCATATAGAATTAAATAGAGTAAGTTCTTAAACCCGGGCATCGGGTAAAGGATTCGCAATTGGGATAGACATATACCTAATTGCCTTGCTCGATTGCAATACAGGAATTGTAAATGCGTTCTTGTTAAATTTAATTTCATAGACATATAGGTATTAAGTTAGCTTGAATAGGCGAGTAAGGGCTCGACAGATTCTTATGAGTAATATCAACCCTGTGAACCAACATTCCAGATAAATCAATTAATTATTTTAAGCTAAGAATGCAATATGATTGTTGAATAACCCGTGACCCTGAAATATTATCTCTCATTGATTGTTATTTAAAACTATTTAAGTGTTGTGTTGATTTCTAGTATTTCGTTACTTGATAGTCTTTAGGTAGTAAATTAGACAATTATTTATTTTATAAGAAATCGCTTGAATCGATAAGCTATTTGAGTTTGAATTAGTCAAAAGTTAATCATAAGTCCTCGTGGGGAACGATACTCTATTCACTACTCTATTACTTGACGACCACGTATACTTGCGTGAGTGTGTTTGGTCCCAACAGTTACCCATCGTTTTATAATGTATTGTATTGTATTGTATCGTTTTATGGATACAATGTTTGAATAAATTGTATCGTTTGCTCTTGTAATATTTTTATTGTTTGGTTTGACTGTATCGTACTGTACTGTAGTTGGTAAATTTACCAAAATACCCCCAATTATTTTAAATAAAATTTATCAAGAATTACATACAAAAATAATTTAAGAAAACATCTTTCTACTAAGGGTGTGTTGGTTATGAAGGAAAATGTTTTCCATGGAAAATGTTTTCCTAGAAATGTTTTCATGAAAAATGAGTGATTTTATCACTTATTTTCCCTTGTTTGGTTGGTAAGAGGAAAACTTAATCCGAAAAATATTTTCTAGTGTTTTGTTAGAGAGTAGAAAATATTTTTTTATGTTACTCTCCTCACCCCTTCCCCCAAGTCCCCGTGTTTCCTTACTTCCCCCCCCCCCTCCAAATACCCAACCTCTATTTTCTTCAATAATTTAATTATTTTTCTATAAATTCACACAAACCCAAATGAACTAATGTGCTGCTTTACTTTTTTACGCAAAACAACGTTGAAATTTATGATCCATAACTATAAAGAAAATACTCTTTTTTTGATTGACAAAGAAAATACTCTTTTTACAATATGAAAATAAATTAATTATTTTATTGAAATAAATGAAAATACTTTTTCTAAATCATGAAAAAAATACTCATTTTGTTGAAATGAAAGTTGGGAACATGGGAAAATTGGAAAATATTTTCCTTCATATCAAATGCACCCTAGTTCATCATTAATTACGGAGTTTGGAAACAAGAGCAAAAACCTGAAAAAAAAAAAGATTAACTAATATTAGCAAAAAAAAAAAATTAAAACGCTGGAAAGAGACAAAGAATCGAACGGAGACTTGGATAAAAAGAACGGGGCAGACCAACTCTAGAAAAGACTTAAGAAGGCAAAGTAGGTCAATAAGTTAGAGATTTGGAGTTAAAATAAAAAATAATTAAATGATAAAATATAATTATAGAGTAATAAGTAAGAGCATAATTAGAAAAAAATAGGAAACAATCCCACCACACCGAATCAGTTGTTTCATAAAATGAGAATTTTAATTGTTCTGGAATAATGCATTTAACAATACAATACAATCAATTTTAAATAAACAATCAAAATAAATATTATTTTATGATAACAATACAATACGATACAATGAGTAACAACCATCCAAATAAGTTGTAAGTTGCGCTTAAATATGCTTCATAATAAGCATTTGACTCTTTCCGCAAAACCAATAACCTTTCTTTTGTCTTTTGTAAAAGAGATACCAACTGGTTGACCTTAAATAATTGGTTTAGTTGGTCAGCTTAAGGCAAAAGGTTCATGAATACACGTGTCAGTCCAATTTAGTTTGCCAACTTCGGATTTCAATTTAAATTATTTTGCTGATGAACATATTCCCCAGTCAGTTTTACAAATTTGAGTTTCTGTAAATTATTAATTAAAATTAATATGTACAAAACTATACCTTGAAATTGACACTAGTACTCACTGATAAAATATTTTAGCTAGACAGTTCATCATTATATGATTATATGACAAAAGCTACGTAAAAGGGCAAAAAATGTCCTTAACTTATTGAAAATGATTCAAAAATATCATCCGTTAATTTTTTGGTCCGCAAATATTCCTAATATTTATTTTTGGGCTCAAACTTACTCTTATATCTAATAGAAGGGCCAACAATATCCCTAACATATTGAAAATGGCTCAGAAATATCCTATGTTAACTTTTTGGTCCGCAAATACCCCTAATGTTTGTTTTTGGGCTCAAACTTAACCTTATATCTAACAGAACTAACATGGTAAATTTTTTGACTTTAACTTCGCCATGTGACATTTTTTTAATCCGCCACGTGTATTATTTGTATTAAATAAAACCCACCTGTATCTTTAAAATATCCAACGACCCTGACCCGCTCCTATATATTTGGACGGTCAGCTAAAAATAATTACATTCGCTAATTAAATATATAAAAAATATACATTGATTATATATAAAAAATATGTATATTATACATTAATATTTTAATATATATTTTACATGATATTATTTTTAGGACAAATTATACGGTGTAGTTTTCCCTTCAAATTTTGCAGATCTTAACAAGTTTAACAAATATAAATTTTAATTTACAAATATAAAAATGATAATATTCTATTTATGTGATTCTAAAGGAGAAGCAAAGAAACAGATGTAAATGAAATTATTTAAAACCTTTAATTATATACATATCAAACTGTTTAGCATATTAATTGACTTCACATGATTTTTTCAATGAGAATTAATAGTGTTTTAATATATAACGATATAGCTAAAATATTAGCAAAAAATGCCGTTCCATTGTCACATTTGCTTAATAAATTCGAGTTATAGATCATAATTAATAGGAAAAACTACACCGTATAATTTTTCCTAAAAATAATATCATATAAAATATATATTAAAATATTAATGTATAATATACATATTTTTATATATAATCAATGTATATTTTTTATATATTTAACTAGCGAATGTAATTATTTTTAGCCGACCGTCCAAATATATATGAGCGGGTCAGGGTCGTTGGATATTTTAAAAGATACGAGTGAATTTTATTTAATATAAATAATACACGTGGCGGATTAAGAAAATGCCACATTGTGAAGTTAAAGTAAAAAAATTGATCAGGTTAGTTCTGTTAGATATATGGATAAGTTTGAGCCCAAAAACAAACGTTAGGGGCATTTGCGGACCAAAAAGTTAACGGAAGATATTTCTGAGCCATTTTGAATACGTTAGGGGTATTGTTGGCCCTTCTGTTAGATATAGGGGTAAGTTTGAGCCAAAAAATAAACGTTATGAACATTTGCGGACCAAAAGGTTAACGGATGATATTTTTGAGTCATTTTCAATACGTTACGGGATTTTTGGCACTTTTCCCTCAAAGCTATAAAGAGCTAAAAATTACATTACCAAGGAGATGCAATTTTGTAATTAAATTTAATCATTCTCCACGATCTATAGTACTTCAATTTTGATTGTCCACTACGTACTACTTCTATTAACTTATTTATTTATTTATAAAAAATGAACATTTGGATAATATTGTCAAAGTTTGAGAACACCTAACATTCGGATAAATTAATACCAACTTAATTGTGAATCTTGACGACCTCTGTAGGCAGCCTGCACCACAATATTTATTAGTTTATAGACCCAATAATAATTCCTTTTACAAACATATTAAAAGAAAAATTATTGCAGGATTCGTTCAGCCTGACAAAAAAATCAAATGTTTTTTCCATTGTCAAAAAGAGAAAGAAAAAAATATTTAATGTAATCGAGACCAAGAATGCTAGTCCTTTTAATATTTTTGAACTCTCTTTTATGTCAAGTAACTTTTTCAAAAAGAATAAAGAAATTATTTATCGGGACGGACGGATGAAATTAATTCTATAAAATATAATAGAAAATGTCTTGCACGATACATCTTCAATTATATTGTATATAATAATATGTACATTAGACACAGCTAGGAAATCAGTATACTTGTCAAAAGCATGAATGATGACGAATTATTAGCAATTACCTCACATGTGTGCATTGAAAAGTAACACCCTTCGCAAATGGTAAGTTGGCAACCATATAAATCAGAAAACTAATGCTAATCAAATGCAGTCAGAGACCCCACTATGAAAGTGCATTTATAATTTATAATTTATAATTAATGTAAACGATCATCATTAACCAAATCGTTCGATCAAGAGAAATATTTATGTAATTTTTGTCGTTATATTTTCTCAAAAGCAAGCTCGAAAGTATTGTTAGGGTTTTTGCTCTAATTTTCTTACCATATGAGTTTTACTTTTCTCTTAAAGTAAAGTCAAAGTATTATTATAATTATTTTTAGGAAAATATAATTCTCTTCCATATTTGGTTATTCCGTATTCTCACAACTAGAAGATACAATAGCATCCACAATGTAGCCGTTTAAAGAATTTTGTTTGGAGGAGGGGATTTTCTCTCAATAGGATCTTATATTTTCTTTTCATACGTAGGTTAATTGACCAAACCATATTTGATATTCTTATGCATATTTTAGTATATTTTTCTTTATGTTTAATTTATCGCCGTCCAAGGTTTGCCAATTGCAACTATTAACTTCCGCATGATGCCCTGTTATTTTCGATCCCAACAACTATTTGTCAATGATAATTCGCTGAAAATTAAACATAATACAAGGTTTGCGCTAATGGAACTTATAATTAATCCTGCTTACGTACTCCAAGTCCAGCTCCCATTATGGCGCCCTCAGAAATAATACACTTTTTAACATACATAGAAAATTAAAAAGGATGGCCAACGCTCATTATGTTAGTTCACATAAATTAACTATACTATGATTTACGAGATTAAATTTTATGTACCGACTATTTTATACAATCAAGTCATTTAAACAGTAATTACATATAATTCTATTTTAATAAGCATTGATTGCTGATATGTAACCTGCAATAAACCGTTAAAACTATATTATTAATATAAAAATTATTTGCATTGTCAATATATATAGTTTAAATTCGTCGTTTATTACTCGAGCGTTCGTTCGTTGGTCGGGGACGTTGAATACAAAGAAGTCGTCACCATTTTGCAATTTAATACAAGCCATATTCTATTACCTTCAAATTAACAAATGTTGGCTTTCCTTCGTTGACAATTTCAAGTATTATTCGGGACTGAATCTATTTGGCCAGTGAACAACCTATATGGCCAAAATTTTATCCCTTTCTGAGGCATTATCTGTTTCCCCGTCCTTTTTATGGCCTTTGCTATCTTCATCATTAGTAACACTTCTCCAAATAAGCTAAAGGTCAGTTAGCTCTCAATAGACTTTTTCCCCTTAGTTGAATTCTACAAAAGGATATGAACAATCCAACTAGGAGAAAAATGAGGTTTATGCTCAATTTAGCTTATGATAGAGGTTGAAACCAAAATAGAAATTTTTTCTTCTTCTGTTCTTAAATCCTTTTTTCTTTGTTTGAAAGTGCAAAGAATATTTATTAGTTGTTTGTTTTTATATATATAGAGAGAGGGAATGAATAGTGAAATGGGAAAGGGAAAAGAGAAGCAGTCCAACTCATCTATACTTAAGAAGTTGGAGAAATATCTATCAATGAATAAATTTAGTGGAGCCATTTTGTCAAAGAGCAAATCATGGCACGGCAGCACAACAAATATTAAGAGCAAAGTAGCCCCAGAGGGCTGTTTTTGGGTGTATGTTGGGCCAGAGAAAGAGAGGTTTGTGATAAAGACAAAGTATGCAAACCATCCAATGTTCAAGATGTTGCTTGAAGATGCTGAAAAAGAGTATGGTTATAATTATAGCCAAGGCCCTATTTTGTTACCTTGTGATGTTGATCACTTCTACAAAGTGTTGGCTGAAATTGGTAGCAGTAAACAGATTCAATCTTCAGGGTGTGGATCATGTAGTCCCTTATTTAGTCCTGGTAGGCGTTTGGGTAATAGCCAAATGGCCAAAGGTTATGGTTCTTATAGGGTTCTTACTCCACCAAGATTGCTCAAGCTCAACTCTATTCATTAGCAGGATCCCAGGGTCTAGCCTGAAGTCAGTATAAACTATAAGAAATCATAATTCACATTTAGATAAATATTAGTTGAGGTGTGTGCAAGTTGACTCGAAATCATTGCTATATAAAAAAATATATATATGTTAATAGCAATATTTGTTTAGAAATCTCTTTTTTTCTTTGTTTTTAGGTTTCTCTTGGTACGTGGAGTTTGTAAACCGCAGTTGTTTGTGAGATACACCTGTGGAATCAATTATATCCACGGGTTAGTTTTCAGTTTAATTGTATATGCAGTAGCTAAGGGCAGTGTTTTACTGTTTTGTTTGAAGATAAAAGCTCATACCTTGTACTATTATTACCCACTATAATTAGTACTTTCTTTCGTACTCCCTTTTGCTATCTTGTTTCGTTTTCTAAATACTTTGTATAGCTATTACTTGCTATTAATGCTTCTTCCATTCTTTTTTAAGCTAGAGTCTATCGAAAACAATCTCTCTGCCCATCCAGGTTAGGGGTAAGGTTGCGTACATCTTACCTTCCCCGGACCCTATGTAACGATCCGACCTGTCGTTCCGAAAGTTGTAGCCCCGTTTTTTCCATTTCTGCTTATTTATGTGTTGTTCAGTTATGTTGAATTGTATCGAGTTGGTAGGTTTGGGTTCAGAGTAGTTTTGGAGTGAAATGAGACACTTAGTCTCTTAGTTAGAAAGCTAAGTTAGAAAAGTCAACCGGAAGTTGACTTATGAGTAAACGAGTTCGGACTTGGATTTTTATGATTCGGTTAGCTTCGTTGGGTGATTTTAGACTTAGGAGTGTATCCGAAATGTAATTTGGAGGTCAGTGGTAGAATTAGGTTTGAATTGGCGAAAGTTAGAAATTTGGCGATTTTGGCCGGCAGTGAAAAATTAGGTATCGGGGTCGGAATGGAACTCCAGAAGTTGGAGTAGGTTCGTAGTGTCATTTGTGACGTGTGTGCATAATTTGAGTTAGTTTCGAGTTGATTTGATATGTTTCGGCGCGAGTTTTTGGAAGTCGAAAGTTCATTTAGTTTGTTTTGAGACGCGTTTCGTCGTTTAAATGTTGTTATGCATGATTTGAGGCCTTGAGTTGGTATGCGTTATGTTATGGGACCTGTTAGTATGTTCGTACGGGATCTCGATGAGTTCGGGTAAGTTTCAGATAAGTTTGGACTGCGTTGTGCTCGTTTTTCTTATGTTTCGACGTCATTTCTTCCAGCAAAAATGGTACCACATTAAGCAAATGAGCTCCGATATCTATTTTGATTGAAGCATTAGATCCGTATCATAATTACGGAGCCATAGAAAAAAGCATCATCGAATTTGAGCATCGTATGAGGAATTTATGGTCATTTTACAAAAAAAATGGGTTGCCAAATTTTTCAGAATAATTACGAAATTGTCACCGAATTCGTAATTAAAAATCTGCACCATTTGAAAATATTAAAACCAACATATCTCATTCATTATAAGGTCAAATTGAGTGATTCAAAAGCCTAACTTGACTAGAATTTCACAAGGAATCCATTGGAGGCATAAAAAACGAGTTTCAGGATCGTTTGACATGAGAAGCGAGGCAGAATAACTGGCAAAAAAATATATAAAATGAGGGTTTGTTCATTCGGTCATATTTTGAGTTGGGGAGCTCGGATTTGGGCGATTTTGGGGGCGATTTTCACCATAAGGATTGGGGTAAGTGTTCTATACTCAATTTTAATTATATTTCATGAATCCATCTTCGTTTTTGGGATTTGATTGATGATTTCAAAGTGAAATTGAGGGAGTTAGGGTTTGAGTTTTGGAGAGTTTAAGTGAAGATTTGAGGGACCAAATGGAGTCCGATTTTAATGAATTTATATGGTTAGACTCGGGAGAGGACGAGGTTTATTATTCTGTCATTTTTGACTAATTTCGAGACGTGGGTCGGGTTTTTACCGATTTCGGATTTTTAGCATATTTATGTAGTTTTTATTATGGAATTCGGTTATTTAGACTATGTTGATAGTAGTATTCTGATTTTTGGTTAGATTCGGAGCTTTTGGAGACCGAGTCCAGAGACGAGGGCATCCCGGAATAGGATTTTACGTTGTTAAGGTAAGTAACAATTTTAACTCTGGCTTTGATGGTATAACCCGGAGAATTTGATATCGTGTGACTGTTTGGAGGTGATACCCACGCGGTGACGGGCGTGTGGGTGTATACCTCGAGGGATTGAGACTTGGTCCGTCTCGTGAGGCCTCATGGTCATCATCTGAGTTTACGTAGTTACTTGTTGTTGAACTTGTCCGCCTTTATGTTAGAGATCATGCTTAGGCTTTATTCATGCTCACATTATTTGTACTCAGTCATAGAAATTATTGTACATGTTTACCTCAGTCTCTATTATTTGCTAATATGTTGTGATACTTGATGTGGGCTGTGTTCCCTTATTTGTTGATGATGGCGAGGCTAGTGAGGTACATCATTGAGTGAGGTCGGTGGCCTGGTTGTGAGGATATTAATACCATAGCGCGTGAGTTGTCTGCGTAGCAGCGAATGACAGCATTATGCCCAACCCAACCGCCTTAAGTAGAGGGCCACTACCCCTTCCCTTCCCAGGAGCGCATCTATAGAATAAAGAGAGCACGCAAGTGAGTTGACTGTGCGGGTCCAGGTATTGATACCATAGCGCGTGAGTTATCCGCGTAGCACGTGAGTTGACCGTGCAGATTCAGGTATTGATATGATGGCACGTGAGTTGTCTGTGCTTAGCTCTTGGGCTTTGGGAGCCCCTCCGAAGTCTGTACACACCCCCAGTGAGCGCAGAGTGTTGAGCGTTGAGTGCTGAGTGTGAGTGTTGAGTGATGGAGTGACATTGCTGTGAGGTTGTATTTACTTTTGATGTTGCTGCATTTACCTGTTAATTTTCCTTGTAGTTTTACTGATTTATGAAATTACCTGTCTATTACTGTTTGTACTTAATTGTGAAAATAATAATTGGATTATTCTGCTTAGCTCATCACTACTGCTCAGTTCCTTAGTTATTTCTGTTACTACAGAGTCGGTTGTACTCATACTACACCGTGCACTTTATGTGTAGATCCAGGTGAGTTAGAACTTAGAAGGCGGCGATCGTTGAGTTCAGGCCGGCTATCTTTGGAGACTGCAAGGTAACTGTTAGCGTCCGCATGACCTTGTTACTCCTTTTATCATTCTTCTTTTGAGACTGTATTGACAGTTAGACAGTTATATATCCTAGTTCATAGTTTTAGATGCTCATGACTTAGTAACACCCCGATATTTGGGGCTCGTTTCCGTATTTTCTATAATTATATTTAGAATTGATTTAGTTTATGGAAAAAAAATTCAAATATTTTATTAAATTTTTATAATCGATTTAGTAGTAATACTTTGGAAAATAGGCTTGCCTTGTAACACGATAGGCGCCATCACGACCATGGTTAGATTTTGCGTTGTGACACCCTACTTGAGGGATTACACTAGGTTGTTGTTCGAAGATAAAAGCCGACTAAAGAAAGCAGTTCCTTCACCAACTTTAATTTGATCTTATATACATATTAAGAGGTGACAAATGGGCGGGTCAGATCAAATATGGGCATGTCGAAAATGGATAATGCAAAAAATGGATAAATTATCCGATCCAACCCATATTTAATACGGATAAAAAACGGGTTAGCTGACGGATAATATGGATATCTATATTATCCATGGCTTTTTGAATATGATCACTTTTGGAAGAATTCCTAGTCTCCCAAACTTGAGGAACCCCCAATTTGAGGTTTTACAAATATAAAAGTTAAATTCATTAGTTATCCATTAATTATTCATTTTCTAAGTGGATAATGTGGTTATTATCCATATTTGACCCGTTTATTATCCAATCCATTTTTAATGAATAATATGGGTGGATCAAATTTTTTTAAAAACCATTTTGCCGCCGCTAAGGCATATTATGGAAGAGATGTAAAGATGCTTACATGCAGAAAATTGCATGTGATTTATGAGTCTCAAAATATACTGTGCAACAAATAATAAATGGTGTTTGGTTAATTTTCCTACCTCTTTTCTGTATGTTTGAGGTGTCTATTCGACAAGTCTTCTATTTTTTTCCTTCACTTGCATATAGAAAGTCTTTTTTTTTTACGTAGTGTAAGAAATAATTTTCCCTTAGGCAGATGGCCACTTTATTTAATTTCACCTACGCATCTATCAATCAACTGATTCTGAAATTATCATAAGCGCATGCACTCAAGGTTAATATAATTACATTCTCAAACCTGCTAAAATTAACCAAAGTTTGCTACGTGTTAAGGAAGACATTTCTTGAGTCAGATTTTTACACCTAGTTTTGATTATATCCCTTTTTTCACAGTAGTTAGACATTTTAGAGAGGAAGTAATTGTTATTTGTTACTTTGTTAGGTGCATGAAATGTAATGAGCCAACTAGCTAGCCACGAGGTACTATATAGAAAACAGTCTAGTAGTGTTTATTTAAACAGGATTGGGTGGTCTGAGTCAACAGAAATGGCTATATATTTGCTACCATATTAATGCAATTGACAACTAAAGGGGACAAAAGATAGTGAGAGTGAGAGGGCATAGGTGATAACTTTTGAATTTTGATAATAAACATATAAAAGGACTCTCATGCTCTTTCGCCCAAATTCAAATTGTGTCTTTTGGTGGTCCTTTAACATCAATATTTGGTGGACCAAATAGATGAGACCCATAAGCTTTGAAATAATTAATGCACACCATATTTGTCAATTTGCACGTCCTTCTGTACATATATAATTGCAATCTACACAATCTTTTATTTAGACACCCTCGAATATAGTAGTACTAATAGTTTTGGAGATTGATTGAGTCCGTTTGGATTGACCTAAAAAAAAAAGCGGTTTTTTAGTAGAAATAACTTTTAATCCAAAAAGTAATAAGTTGGGGTTGCCCAACTTATTGTTTTTGGCTTGTTTTGAATATTTTTTAACTTATTTTAAATACTTTTTAACTTTATTAAACAATAAAAAAAAATTCAAAGCTGATTTAACTAGTTTAAAACCCAATCGAACACCCTCTAAGACGCTGACTACAGTGACTCCTAATCTATGACTTGGCTTGTGCATATTATAATGCACAAAGGAAACGTGTGCCGACTTTACAATTCCCTCTCTCATGTTCTTTGTCTATGGGTCCCAATATTTTTTGTGGTTTGCACACTATTACACACGAAAAGATTTACCCAGTGCACACCACAGAGTGCTCACTCGAAGGGCTGAGGCTCTGACAGAGGTTATAGCTGCCGCGAGTTACCCTTTTAAAAAGAAATTCCATACAAATAAGATATGAATAGTCAAAGCAACAAGAACATATAATTAGTTATACTTAACTTGTATGAATTATATATAAGAATTATATGTAATGGGAGAAAATACATGTCCGACAAGTGTCATCTATTATTCATCCTATTTTTTTGATCAAACGAACTAAATATTATAATTTGTTATGAAAATATTATATTGTGGATATCCATTTATTACTCCGCTATAGATAATCTTCCTGAAAAAGATTATCCATTTAGTACTCTGTTGAAGTTTATCTACAAGCAGCTGATGCAGGCAGGTTGCAAGCAACCCAATGAAATAATTTGCAGCAGCGTCTTATTAAACAGGCATGTTGCAAGCAGCTCATGCAGACAACTTACAAACAGCTAAAGAAAAGCCTTGCAGCTACTTCCTGAAAAGCCTCGCAGATGCTTCCTTTATTCTATAAATAGAGGAGTTTTCAGTTCATTATGAATATAAGTTTGAAAGTAGAATAATATATCAGTTTCTCTCTATACTTGTCTTTACTTTACAGTCTTTATTTTATAACACGTTATCAGCATGATACTCTGCCATCTCGAGAAAATACTTTAAAAGTATCAGATGTACGAACTTTCTTTTTCTAAATAATGTCAAATCTTTCTAAACTTGAATTTGTAGCCCTGGATATATCGGGCAAAAGCTATATATCTTGGGTGCTTGATGCTGAAATTCATCTTGATGCGATGGGTCTGGCAGACACCATCACGAACAAAAATCAAGCATCAAACCAAGACCGTGCCAAAGCAATGATATTCCTACACCAGCACGTTGATGAAGGCTTGAAAATGGAATATCTCACTATTAAAGATCCAATCATATTGTGAAATAATTTAAAAGATAGATATGACCACCTGAAGATGGTCGTTCTTCCACAGGCACGTTATGACTGGACTGTTCTAAGACTACAAGATTTTAAATCTATCAGTGAGTATAATTCTACTATGTTTAGAATTATTTTCCAATTAAAATTGTGTGGTGATAATATTACTGATCATGATATGTTAGAGAAAACTTTCACCACTTTTCATTCCCTGAAGTGAATGAGACGAACTTCCACCAAGCAACATAATGGGCTATTAATGAAAAACCATGAAATCCGACCTACTGATTCTTGTCCATTCCCTAAAGTGAATGAGACGAACTTTCACCAAGCTAAGCGTGGAAGAGGTCATGGCCCTAGTCATGGTCATGGCCGTGGTCGGGGAAGAAACTTTAATCATGATAACAATAATGCACCAAAAAACCCTCCTCACCACCGGCAGTGGAAAAGGAAGGAACAAAAGCATGAAGCGGTGCAAGCAACAAATGCAGAAAATGCATGCTATAGATGTGGCGGAAAAGGGCACTGGTCACGTACCTGTTGTACGCCAAAGCACCTGGTTGAGCTTTATCAAGCCTCCCTGAAGAAGACATAGAAAAATGTTGAAGCAAATTTCATTTTTGAAGATAATTTAGACTTCATGCATTTGAATGTAGCTGATTAGTTTGCACTCCCAGAAGGAAAAACAAGTCATGTGATCGGTGATAAATCTGTAGAAATATAAATATTTTATTTTTTGTTGTTTGTAGTAGAAAGTATAGTTATATAATTATTGTACATAAATAAAAGTTATGCTTTGCTAATGATATTTACTATCATATTTATTTTGTTTATGTCATTTTGAAGAATATGGATAATCCTCAAATTATGTTTGGATCAAAGACCAATCATGAAGATATTTGTGTAATTGATAGTGGAACAACTCATGCCATATTCAAAGATCAGAAATACTTTTCTTATTTGCATGAGGAAAAAATAAATGTTTCAACAATTTCTGGTAATATAAGTTTGATTGAAGGCTCTGGAAGAGCTACTGTATTTCTGTCTAAGGGAACAAAACTTATAATAGACAATGCATTATTCTCCTCCAAGTTCCGAAGAAACTTGTTGAGTTTTATATATATCCGCCAAAATGGGTATCATATTGAGACAATAGATGAAATGAATATGAAATATCTTTGTATTACAAATAATGTTTAGGGCCAGAAGTGTATTGTACAAAAGTTACCAACTTTATCTTCTGGCTTATACTATTCAAAGATTAGTACAGTTGAAGCACGCTCTATCGTAAACTAGAAGTTTACTGATTCAAATATTTTTGTGCTTTGGCATGGCTGTTTGGGCCATCCTGGATCAATAATGATGAGACGAATTACTGAAAATTCGATTGGGCATCCATTAAAGAACCTGAAGATTCTTACAAATAATGAATTTTCTTGTGATGCTTGTTATCAAGGCAAATGATTACTATACCATCACCAATGAAGGTTGGCATTGAATCCCCTGCCTTTTTAGAATGTATACATGGGGATATATGTGGACCTATTCACCCACCAAGTGGGTTTTTTAGATATTTTATGCGTCTTCAAGATGGTCTCATGTGTGCCTACTATCATCTCGCAACCTGGCATTTGCAAAGCTATTAGCCCAAATAATTCGATTAAGGGCATAATTCCCAGATTATCCTATAAAGGCTATTCGCCTTGATAATGCTGGAGAATTCTCATATCAAGCTTTTGATGATTATTGTCTATCAGTTGAGATAAAAGTTAAATATCCTGTAGCTTATGTTCATACTCAAAATGGCCTTGTAGAGTCATTTATTAAACGTCTGTAATTGATAGCAAGACCAATACTTATGAAAACAAAATTGCCCACTAATGTTTGGGGCCATGCTATCTTGCATGCAACATCGCTTATCCGTCTCAAACTGACACATTATAATAAATATTCTTCGTCACAATTAGTTTTTGGTCATGAATCAAATATTGCTCATCTACGAATTTTTGAATGTGCTGTAAATGTGCTAGTAACACCACCACATCACAGTAAGATGGGCCCGTAAAGAAGGTTATGAATATATGTTGGGTTTGAAAAACCTCTATTATTCACTATCTTGAATCATTGACGGGAGATTTATTTACTGCTCGATTTGCAGATTGTCGGTTTGATGAAACAAATTTCCCATAATTAGGGGGAGAGAAAAAGAAAATCAAAAGAGAAATTACGTGGAAAGTTTCATCATTATCTCATTTTGATCCACGTACCCTTATATGTAATCAGGAGGTCCAGAAGATCATCCGTTTATAAAATATAACAAATCAAATGTCATACGCGTTTACTGATTTGAAAAGGATAACTAAGTCACATATCCCTGCAGAGAATGTACCTATACGAATTGATGTCCTAGTAGGACCATTTACTAGCATGAGAACTAGTGAACCTAAAGCACGCCTGAAGCGTGGTAGGTCTTTGGGTTTTAAGGATCGAAATTCTCGAAAAAGAAAATCGACAAATGATCAAAACGATACTATAAAAGGATTTCCTGAAGAGACCCAAAATCTGATTAGTTCTGGGATTCCCGAAGAAATCACTGAACCCGAGACTCAAGTGAGCGAAGATCTTTTAATAAGTTCTATTGGTGATGGGATTAATTTAAATCGATCTGAAATAGTGGTGGATAATATTTTTGCTTATAATATTACACTTAACATTATGGAAGATAGTGAGTATTTTGAACCCCGATCTGCCGAATAATGTCGACAAAGATCTGATTGGCCAAAACGGCAATGGGCAATTCAATCAGAATTGAACGCACTTGCTAAAAGAGAGATCTTTGGACCAGTAGTCCAAACACATGCTGGTATAAAATCAGTTAGTCATAAATGAATTTTTATGCGAAAAAGAAATGACAAAAATGAAGTTGAAAGATACAAGGCTCACCTTGTCGCACAAGGATTCTCACAACAATGTGAAGTCTATTATGAAGAAACATATTCACCCGTTATGGATGCCATAATATTTCGATATCTCATCAGTTTAGCTTTATGTGAAAGGCTTGAAATATATATGATGGATACAACTTATCTGTACGGGTTACTTAATAATGAGATTTACATGAAAATACCTGAAGGATTTAAAATGCCTGAAGCAAATTCAAAATCTCGAAAAATGTATTCAATCAGATTACAAAGATCTTTGTACGGTTTAAAGCAATTTGGGTGCATGTGGTATAATCGCCTTGGTGAATATTTATTGAAAGAGGATTACATAAATGATGTTATTTGTCCATGTATTTTTATAAAGAAAATGGCACTAGAATTTGTTATACTTGTTGTTTATGTTGATGACATAAGTCTTGTCTTGTTGGAACTCTAGAAGAGCTCCAAAAGGCAATTGAATATCTTAACAAATAATTTGAGATGAAAGATCCTGGAAAGACAAAATTTTGTCTTGGACTGCAAATTGAACATTTAGCAGACGAGATCTTTATGCATCAATCTGCTTATACAGAAAGGGTCTTAAAACGCTGTTACATGGACAAAGTGCACCCATTGAGTACACCAATGGTTGCTCGATCACTTGAAGTAAATAAGGACTCGTTCCGACCTCCAGAAGAGGATGAGGAACTCCTTGGTCCTGGAACACCCTATCTCAGTGCAATTGGTGCACCTATGTATCTTGCTAATGCTACAAGGCCTGGCATCACATTATCTGCTAATTTACTAGAAAGATATAGCTCTTCTCTTACACTGAGACATTGGAATGGGATTAAGCATATTTTGCGATATTTAAAGGGAACTCTTGATATGAGTTTGTTTTATATTAACAAAGGTAGTGCAGATCTTATTGGTTATGCAGATGCAACTTATTTATCTCATCCCATAAATCTCAATCTCAAATTAGGTACGTGTTTACATGTGGAGGTACTGTCATATCATGGCACTCTACAAAGCAATCAATTATTGCTACTTTTTCAAATCATGATGAGATAATAACTATTCATGAAGCAAGTAGGGAATGCGTATAGCTGAGATCAGTGATTCATTTTATTCAATAAAAATGTGGTTTGGAATGTGATAAAGGATCCACAATTTTATACGAAGACGATGTTTCATGCATAGCCCAATTAGAGGAAGGATTTATAAAAGGAGATAGAACGAAGAACATTTCACCAAAATTATTCTACACACATGTTCTTCAGAAAAATGGTGACATCGATGTGCAACAAATCCGTTCAAGTGACAATCCATCAGATTTGTTCACTAAATCTTTACCAACTCCAACTTTTGAGAAGATGTTATACAAGATTGGAATGCGGAGACTCAAATATTTGAAACAAGGTTTTCATCAGGGGGAGTGAAATACGCGTCGTACTCTTTTTTCCTTACTAAGCTTTTTTCCATAGGATTTTTCCTGTAAGGTTTTTAATGAGGCATCTAAAAATGTGTATTACTAAATATGTGTTCTCGTTTTCCTTCACTAGGATGTTTCCCACTTGATTTTTCCTAATAAGGTTTTAACGAGGCACATTATCTTTTAATGAACATCTAAGGAGGAGTGTTATGAAAATATTATATTGTGAATGTCCATTCATTACTCCGCTATAGATAATCTTCCTGAAGAAAATTATCCATTTAGTACTGTGTTGAAGTTTATCTACAAGCAGCTGATGCAGGCAGGTTGCAAGCAACTCAATGAAATGATTTACAACAGCTTCTTATTAAACAGGCAGGTTGCAAGCAGCTCATGTAGACATCTTACAAGCAGCTAAAGAAAAGCCTTGCAGCTGCTTCCTGAAAAGCCTCACATCTGCTTCATTTCTTCTATAAATAGAGAAGTTTTCAGTTCATTATGAATATAAGTTTAAAAATTAAACAATATATCAGTTTCTCTATACTTGTCTTTACTTTATTGTCGTTATTTTATAACATAATTAACAAAATTTAAAGAGAAATACAAGCAAGACATAGGTTCATGAGTTGCTTTTTGTTTCTTAGTAAAAATATGACAATGTGAAAATATAATAATAAAAAAATATGTGTTGAAGTTGAACCATACGCCACGTGTCTCTATTGAGAAATTTTCTTTAAAAAATATATTATTTTGAAAACGACTCTAGCCGCTCTCATCCAATAATTAATAGGCGAAAAAGTTGTAATTCATTGCCCTTTTCGTTATCATCAAACCAAATATTATCGAACACACGTTTTGCTACCAAACTACCTTCGTTTACTTCATCCATAGCCATTTCTATTCACAATTAAATAAAAAGAGTAGCTCTTCAATTTAATATCTTGAAGTAGAATTCGAAATCGTGGCATGATCTTACACGTTTATTCTATTAGAATGGAGAAAGGGGTTTAGTTTAATCCCTTCGCTCGAAATTTACACCGTATATATGATGTTAAATCTTATATATATATTAAATATTAAATTACTTTAAATTTTTTGTGCATTTACTTTTTTTATTTTTTGAATTTCTTTAATAAAAATTCTACTTCCGCCGCGGCATATAGTTCACGTTAGATACACTAACACAATTTATATCCAGAACGTAAAGTATTCCAATCTTTTCCAGCAAAGTTAAAGATACAAAATAGTATTGTAATCAATTATTCCTAGTTAAACTTGTTACAGTTTGACCGTGAAAAATTGCAATTTCCTCCAGAAATATTTCTATAATTACTAAAATTACCCTATATGTTTTCGATCAATCCACATTGCACCCTACATAAGGAAAAAGAACTCCCGCTCTTGTTCCTGCTGCAAATCTTCCCTGTAAAACCCCTAAACCCTAAATTCAAAAACTTTATCAAAATGCACATTTTCCTTAAAATTTCTACAAAGCTCTTACAATCCAAATCCAAACCCTTCAATTCCCTCACATGGATCCCACCACTTTTCTTACAATCCACTAAACAAATGTCGCAGTCAACTTCCATACCCAGAAACCAACAGCGCGTTCGCGACCACGGCTACGACGATTACATGGAAATTGAAAAAAAAATCCGCAAAGTCATGAAATTCCAAGAACAGCTCCTCACTCAGACAAATTCAATGATCCCTATTTCTCGCCTTGACATGCTCGCTCGCCGTTTCGGGTTCAAACAATACGAAGCAGGCAAGTTTATTCTCAAATTCCCTCATGTTTTTGAGGTTTTCGAACACCCAGTTCAGAGAATACTTTATTGCAGGCTCACCCATAAAGCACTGCTTCAAATTGAGCAAGAAAAATTAGCTCTTTTAGCTCAATTACCTGAAGCTGTAACCCGTTTAAGAAAGCTTCTAATGCTTTCTAATACGGGGAGATTAAGGCTAGAACATGTTAGGATTGCAAGGAAAGAATTTGGTTTACCTGATGATTTTGAGTTTTCTGTTGTTTTGAAGTATCCTATGTATTTTAGATTGTTTGATGCTAAAGAGACTAGGAACAAGTACATTGAGGTTGTAGAGAAAGACCCGATGTTAGCTGTTTGTGCCGTGGAGAGAGTTAGGGAGAAAGAGTATAGAGAAAAGGGTGGTGAAGAAGAGAATGTGAGGTTTTATTTTAGGGTGAATTTCCCACCAGGTTTCAAGATTGGGAAGTATTATAAGATTGCTGTTTGGAAATGGCAAAGGCTGCCTTATTGGTCGCCTTATGAGGATATCTCGGGTTATGATTTGAGGTCGCTCGAGGCACAGAAGAGGATGGAGAAGAGAGCAGTGGCCACTATTCATGAGTTGCTGTCATTGACGGTTGAAAAGAAGATTACTTTGGAGAGAATCGCGCATTTTAGGTTGGCGATGGATTTGCCAAAGAAGCTGAAGGACTTTCTCCTTCAGCATCAGGGAATATTTTATATCTCGACAAGGGGAAATCAGGGGAAATTGCATACGGTGTTTCTCAGGGAGGCTTATAGGAAGGGAGAGTTGATTGAGCCAAATGATCTGTATTTAGCTAGGAGAAGGCTGGCTGAGTTGGTTTTGATGAGTCCAAGGAAAGCCAATATGGATAAAGAATTAGTTAATTATAGAAGGCGGGGAGACGATGATGAAATAGCTGCTGTGAGAAGAGACAACGTCGAGAATGAAGGAGATCATTCAACAGTTCAAGAGACAGTTAGCGAAGATGAGGAGAGAGAAGAAAGTGTGGACTACGATGATGATTGCAGCAGTGACTCTAAGTACACAGATGAAGAAGACAGTGGTGATGATGTTACTGATGATTTAGGAAAAGAAACATCATAATATTACTAATTATTGCAACTTCGAAAGCAATATGTTAAATGCCGTAAACGGACAACGTGAGATATTATTTCATTTGTGTAAAAAGAACAAATCACTGATTGGTATTTGTTTCTTAATCAGAATGTTTTTCTGTCATTTTTGGCTCAATTGAAATTTCTTCCAAAGACTTTCAAGGAAAATATTAGAGAAGACATAGTGAATCCATTTTGATCTTAACATGGACATGGTGGTTAGAAAGATTCAGCAGTACTATCCAAAGAGGTGATTTATGTCCTTCATAAAAGAACTTTTGGCTTTGGAACACAACATAGTGAATTTTCGCCGGGAGGTGCAATGTTTTACATTGGTATTCTTGCCTTCCTCTTGCCAGCACATCTCCAGAAGCATCGTATTTATTACAGCCTGCATAATGGTAAAAGAACTATCTACGGGTAACTTCCAGCTTGTCATGTTGACTAAGAGGGAAAGGAAAAGGGAAGATCACAGATACCGCCAGTCTCTTTGAATTAAAAAAACATCTTATGCTAGTATGCACACACGTGAGATTTATTTAAGAGAAAGAGAACAGAGGAGGGCTTGATTAAACTAGAAGCATGTCGCTTGGTTTTAGCACTAAGACAAGGCCTTCATCCCTTTCAGCTTGAAAAGTGAACAAGCATGTTCTTTATGAATTCCACTGGATCAAGTGTTCATTTCACAAAGAGGTAAATATTAAGAAACAAAAATCAGCATCTTTAAAATGTGTATTTATTTCTAACCAACAGTTTTTTAGGCAGATGTTATTTTTTTTTTTAATCATTTGGTTTTTTGGTGTTCTCCAGGTCGTCAAATCTTGAAGGAGAGTTGCATGATTTGGGAACTATGATATAAACATATCTTAAACTAATGGAATTATCTTATCATTCATCCAAGCCATTCTGCTAGGTTTTGAGCACTTTCAGGAAGCAGCCAAGGGGCTTCTATCGAGTAGAGAGGAGATTGGACAGTTTCTTTGACATAGTTTTAAACTTTTAATGAGCTTTGTCCACATCCAAGGTAAAAGCCATCACTATCATCCAAGAAATTTGAGGCTAAAATCATTGTTAATTGTCTCAAAGGTTTCAGCTTTTTGTCAGAGAAGCATGTGGGTGTCTAAGATTTTGAAAGATCGATAGTCGAAATCGAGTGGTAGGGCTCAAAGGGTAGTTGTTTGACTTTGAGCCCTCACAAAGAGGAATGACAAGAAGAATTTTATAAAGGAAGATGGGATTGTCAAATGGAATGAGGAATTTAAAGTATGTAACTTTCAGCTTATAAAGGAGGTGTTCATCCTTGGGAGGTTGCCCTTAGTGTGTTCAAACTGAGTTCTTGATTGCCTTTACCTCTGATTCTGTTAGTTTTTCTGGATTCTGATTTTTTACTACTATGGTTCTGTTAGACGTTTTGACTTTTGCTTGCTTTCATTCCTTTTATGGGTTTTAGAACTGTCGAGAGAAAGACAAAATGAAATCAAAGATCAATCTTGGATTTTCTAACGAGTAAGAAGATTTTAAGCCTTTCTTGATCATTGTCATGAAATGTTGTTCTATGAATCATGATCATATCATACAACCTACTGGAACTGTGACCTCAAAGTATGGACCTTTCAGGATGAGTATTACCTTGAATTTCCTCTAATTAATATACTTCCTTTTCCTTTTGTCAGTTAGGTGGTTTGGTAGAGAACCACTATTGATCTCAACGGAATGGAGATTAAAAGGATATTTAGAAACAAGCAAAAGAGCATCAATTGATGCCAAAAAGAAATAACAATACAAGTGTCATAGCACATCTCCCCATTTTTCTTTCTGAAATACATATAAGATCCTGTCTACATTCCTCCACTTTAGTAACAGTATATATCAGCAGGCTCTGAATTTCTTCTGGGGATCAATGAAATAATAATAGCACAAAGTAAAACATAACCAATTACTCAATAACTCAACATTAAATATATCAAATTTCATGGCAAATGAAAGCTGCTATATGGCTGTTTAGATCTCCATGAGTTCTTCAAATGTCTTCATAGCTGAAGCTGGCAATCCAAGAAGCACATTGATGTTTCTCCTCTCTTTCCCATGGGAAAGAAACAGAGAAACTTCCTTCTCGGGCAAAGCCACAGGCCCTGATACAACTGGCTCTCCCCACCCAAAATCTGTAGTGTGGAAAGAAAGCCTAGACCAAGTAGTAATGAGAAGAGTAGCAGTTAAAGATGGCCTAACTCTTGTTGCTTCAAAATAGTCTATAGCAGACCTCATGTAACTGTCTGTCACCATTTTAACAGCTTCTTGAACCAACTTCACAGCAACAGAAAGTGGATTCTCAACTATCTCTGCAGCATTACAGAGTGCATTAGTTAACACGATCCCGTTTCCAAAATATCCTTCTGGAATTGAGGGATCAAATCTGGATCTTCCATCTACTGCAAAGAGAAGTTTTGTCTTTTGATCAGGCTTCATTTGCAATGCCTGAGTTCGCGCTTTCCAAACGAAAGCTGAAAGAGCTTCAAATGTAGTGCACTTGGTAATATTTCCATCTTCTTTAGCTTTTGCTTTTAGTTGCTCTAGCTTCTCAGGGTCAAAACAGAAGGACTTGTATAGCATTTCTTCTTGGTACAGCTTAGTAGAGTCTGATATATCTTCAATTTCAGCAAACTCGTTGTGAGCATATTCAAATTTTGGTGGATTTCTAGCCTTGAGTATGCTCCTCTCTAGGAATGGAGGGACTTTGATTGGTACACCTCTGGCAGTTTCACCCCAAGAATTCACAAATTCCATTGCTCCAATCCCATCAAACATGCAATGGTTCATGCACAAACCAAGCACAAATCCCCCACATTTGAACCCTGTCACCTGAATAGACAAAATTATCACTCAGTATCTCTGGAGAAACAAACATACTATTAGTATCTATGAATTGGTCTTTCTTCTTCTGTTCTCTAGCATCCTTGATGCTTTTTAGTTCTGAATCCAATACTTATTAAAGATCCTAGTGAATAACCTTTATGTAATAAGTGGTCCTCAAAATGAAGTTTTGATAACTTTTTGAGAAATTTTATCCTAGATTTGGTCAGGCGATTGTGTGATGGACACAAGTGCATATACCAGAATTGCACAAGTGACTATGCCAAGGGAAAAGTTACATGGTCTGTAGGGGGTTCAATTGAATCCCCTTCGTCGGAAAATGATACTATGCAAATTGTGTGTGTGTGTGTGTGTGTGTGTGTATTGATTGTTGTATCCCTTGACATAAGAGAAGCTTCTAGTGTAGCGACAAATGTAGCTCATAAAGTTGATTTAGAGTGCAGGTTTAAATCCAAGATGTAGCATCTTTGCATTTTTTAAACAAAATTCTCCAAATAAACAAAAGAAACATATATAGTACCTGAGCAATCAGGGGAGGCATTTCTAGTATGTTTTTAGCACCAGGAATATCGTAAACAAGCTTGCCAAGTGTAACAGGATCAGGCTTAGTAATATCACCAATGTCTTCTATGCTACAATTTGCTTCTGCCTCAACATAAACTGCCCCTTCTCCACTGCAGTTCACTATAAGTTTCCCTTCTTGGCTTATTGTCAATCTCCCAGCGAGTGGATAATAGTGAACAAGAACCTTTGATAAAGCTTCCTTGATTACTTCAACAGCATTCTCATTCCTCTTTTCCTCTGATTTGAAGCAGTAAATTGTTCGAACGGGGACGGCTATGTTCTGATCAAGATTGGATAGGTAATATAGTCCTTTGTCTGTTTCTTCTGCTGGAGAAACCAAAGTTGGTTCTCCTTGCTTCACAATGAGCTCAAAAGCAACATTGTTTTTACCATTCTCCATTTTGCAAGTTCAAAAATCCTGTATAAAATAAGGAAAGAAAAGAACGTTAAGGGATTTAAGTGGCATGGCATGAAATAACTAGTAGAAAATAAGAGTACAAAAAAAGTGAAAATTACCTATAAGACAGAAATGTGTAATTAATGTTCTAATTTTGAGGCTTAGAATGGTATACTTGTTGGTGTGGAGATAAATGAGTACTGGAAATATTTATATAGCAAATGCATGAGTAGAATAATTGGCTATTTGTTGAGAATTGGTTAACAAAGATGTACTACTGAAAAAGACTGCAGGTGCTGTTTTTATATTTAGAGCTATTCATAAGCTGTCTTAATGGTGGAAGAGAAGACTAAGCCCCCCAAAAAATGAAGTTCTAATTTTATTTTTGAAGTGTTTTGCTTTGAAAAATAAGTTCTAAGAAAGATTTTGCTATTGTCATGTGGGTGTGGTAGGCTACTGGCCCCAAAACCAAATGTTACCAATTTACAATATCTGGCGTAAGGACTGAAGGAAACACTGGTAGAGTTTGGTAGAGTTGGCCTCCAAATTCTGCTGATGACTTGAATTGGTCTAATATTTTATGCAGCAATAGGTCATATTTTCAGATATAGCAGCTTCTGTCATTTTAAATCCTCTTTCTTAATATTATGTTCTCATCTAGAAAAAGACGACGACAACAATAACAAACCCTGTGTAATCCCACAACGTGAATTTGGGGAGGGTAGTGTGTACGCAAACCTACCCCCAGGGGCGGTTCAACAGATCTCGGGGCCTAAGGCGAAACCATATTCGGAGGCCCTTAATCCCACTATTGGGATCTGGGGAGGGTAGTTTGTACGCAGACCTTACCCCTACCCTGGAGTAGAGAGCCTGTTTCCGATAGATCCTCGGCTCCCTCCCTCCAAGAACTCCCCACCTTGCTCTTGGGGTAACTCGAACTCACAACCTTTTGATTGGAAGTGGAGGGTGCTCACCACTTAGAGCAACCCACTCTTGTCAAATATACTAATTAATGAGGGAAGAAAATTATCATAATTTATAAATTTATTGTATAAAATAGCCTCAATCAAGTAATAAAAAATATATACTGTAACACTTTTTTTATTCTAATTATTTATATAAATTATATAATATATAATAGTAACAATAATAATAAGAATTTAAAATAAATTTGGGGGCCTTCAAAATTTGGGGGCCTAAGGCAATGGCCTCACTGCCCAAAGCCTTAATATCACTTCTATTCAAACACACAACGAATACAACATGTGTCAACTTCAATTGTATTCGTTTAAATCCTCCATGAAAATATAGTTGGTGTAAATCATGGTGTAATGCCAGAGGTAACATGGACTGGAAGTTACTACTTTTTTCTTGCAATAGAAGGTTTAAGAGTTGAGTACTAAAATGGGTAATCAGCATAGTAATCTTCACATTACGTAATTCAAGGGAAATGGGACCTTGATCTTTTGACTTATTTTATGGTTTCCATGTAACCAAGTTGGACTCTTTGCTTATTGTTAAGAGTTTTATATTATCATGGATCTCACGTCGAGTCTTGTGTGGACGTTTAAAATTTTTGTTTTTTTTATTTTTTTTTGTTTTTTCACACATAAGAGATCTAAATTTAAAATACAAAAGATTTTTGTTAGATCATATTCTTCTATTCAAGGCTATATTCATCGATTTCTCTGTGTGGGCGCTGCCTGCAAATTGCTTGGAGTTTCTCATTCTCTATATGAGTTCTGAGGCCCACGGATAAAGATGAATTACTTTATTAATCAGCAGAATAGGTTAGGAAATTAAAAAATGGTTTAACTCCTATACACGAAAAAATGATTGTGGACTTTTTTGTTGAAAAAAGAAAAGATTGCTAAAATCCTTTGCTATAGTTGCAGGAAAAAAATTAAGCAATAGCTTGAAGGCAATTGCCAAATTGTCAGTCATTACTTTGACAATTCTCTAAACAATTGAATGAAGAATTATATCTGCAGTTCTTATGAAGCAAGTATTTGTATAAGCTTTTGAAATCAACCAGGAAGATTATCAGTTTATTTTCCGAAACTAAATATGTATAGACATAATTTTCAAGAATACATTACAAAACATGATAATAGCATGTAAAGCACTTAATTTGGGACAAATGAGGTAAAAACTTCAGTTTTGTACATTCAGGATTATTACAAGTTTAAACAACTCAAGAACAAGCGCACTTTTAATTTGCTCCAAGTGAATTTTGAACATGGCAATCATTAGAACACCACAGAGAAGGACTAAAACCGCTAGACAATTGCTCTATTAAGAGATGTCAATTGCATGCCAAATAGTTTCTGCAATTAATATTATCATAGTAGTTAGTTTATTTGTAGTCAAATCAAATGCTAACTCCAGTTTGTTCTGCCTAATTGTGCAGGTTGTTAACAGTGTTGTTATGGAGTTAAACAATTCCATCTACTTTGGGATAGTCAAACAACAACAACAAAATCCTTAGGTGGTAAATTTTATAATTTCCAAAATTTGGTGGACCTGCCAAAGCCAAAAATAGACGTGATTAACAAAATCAGATTCTTAAACATCTGCCAAGTTCGGCTTCAAAATGAGCCTGCTAGACCTATTTTCCCACCTCTAGTTTCTGAATACAAGTACAATGTTGTTTAAACACAAATCAATGACCAAACAATCTCAACGTAAAAAAGACAGTAATAGCAATTATTACGTAAACCCTCAGTTTTTTTGATCTTTTATTCAGCAGTACACATGATACAGATTATTATAGTCATTCACCATATCTAACTTCTGGCAATCTGCAATAGTTCTAAAAAAAATTAAAAAGTACAAGCTCAAACCCTGATTATCAGCAAGAGATGGGATAAGGAAATCCTAACAGTTACATCTACAGATTAGCTAACACAGAAATGCCTATCTTACACACTATCCTAGTGAGGCCACCATTTGTATATCCTCTAACTAACAGTATAAATTCTCTCGCTTACATGTCTATACAGAGGACAACATGCAAATCAGAACAATTAACAAAGCTCGTATGGGTAGCAAATCTTTCTACTTGACAAATCAAGCATCACTACCATCACCTCCTTCATGTTTTTCTGCATCATCACCACCTTCAGCTTCATCCTCCTCTTCTTCCTCATCACTCATGCTATTTATTACTTCAGTGATTACTGCCTTCACCTCTGCTTTTCTGTGCATCAAATCCACATCAAAGTGGCTACCTGAAATAAAGCCCCAGTAAACAAGGTTAAAAAATGAGAGATCAGTACAACAGAATCTTGAATAGCAGGTAGAATGAGAATTTGAAAAAACGCACCTAGTTTCCTGATAATATCAGATAAAGTTGCCTGCATTCAAGTAGTGCAAGAACATGATCAGTATGAAGCTCAAGCACTACTTAAAACTTTTTTGTTTGATAAGTAGTAAAAGAAGTACGGCTTACAGTGTTAAAATCAACTTCTTTAAGAATATTTGCTACTACTGCATGCAATTCTTCTTTGGTGGGCTCTGCTTTGGCCTTCTTTACACTTTTCCCTTTTCCTATTCCAAAAGGTTCAACAGTCACAAATGTGGAAGATACACAAAACTAACAAGAGAGACTGTTTGGTGTAATGATCTGTAAATCCTAGAATAAGGATACAGTCACAAATGTGGAAGATACATAAAACTATCAGAATACTCATTTTGAGAAAAGGATAAGGCACAGTGTATCCTGAAACATCGCTCTTAACAACAATATCTCAAAAAACTAAACCTGAAGCTCTTTAGTTTTTCATCATAGAGAAGAATGGAAGCACGTATATTATACTAGTATTAACTGGAAAAAAAAAAACAAGTTGTACCTTCCTTTTCAGAAACCTTTGCAATAGACTTGCTTGATTGTCTCTTGCCCGAAGATTTTTCCTTCGCAGATTCAGTTTCTTCTTTTTTACTTTTCTTTTCAACTTTTTGTTTCTTGGGTTTAGATACTGAATCCGCAGCAGAAGCACCTTTCTTGGAAGCTGAACCAGAAGTCTCTTTGGTAGATTTTGATGAGCTTTTCAAAGACTTAGCAGGGCTGCCCTTTTCCATATCCTTAGACTTCTCTACAGCTTTACTCCCAGAATCCTTCTTTGAACTCTTCTTTGAATAAACCTTCTCATGAGACTTGTCTTTGGTTTTCTCTTCCACTTCCTCTTGTTCCTCATCTTTCTCGGAAGTAGTCTCTTCCTGATCACTTCCTTCTTTAGCAGCTTCATCATCATTCTCAGAGACATCTCTAGTATCTGATGGTTCATCATCAGCTTCTTCTTCTTCTTCAATTTTTGATGACCGCTTGCGCTTCACCCCAATGTCAGATTTCTGATCCTTCTGCTTTGGACATGACAAAGAAGTCAGACAACCTTTCAGCAGTCAGAGGACTATGGCAGACATTCATGGAAAAAGTAACAGCAAAACATCCCTTGACAACAGAAACATCAAAATTTGCCAATATGAGCTGTCAAAACCCATAGATGTTGGTGTATAACTGTCACATAAAGTGTTTAGAAATATTGACAAAGCCAAAGGCATAATAACATGCATCCCCTGCCAACGACTGAATCCAACAGAAAATATAAAGCAGTGCCTAAATTTCTCTTCGAAATGTAGTTCAAGTCTAAGTTACAAATGTATGGATAACTTAGTTGCTTCAGTTGAATAATTTACATATTTTGCTAGTACTCACCAAAATCATGATGATAATAACCACTATAACTTTTTTATTCTGATACACTATAACTTTTTTATTTGTCACAAAAGTTTGAACAGATTCTCCTTGAGTAGAGTGTAAAGGCAAAGAGTTAAAACTGATTAATTGACTTAATGTACACTATAGAGATTATTTCTGTACCATCATTTTATTGTCTTCATCCAAAAAAATAGTTATTCTTAAGTTGCCCAACCTATTTACTTGTGCAAACAAAAACACTAGTCGCTCACATATCCAGTAACCAACAACCAGTCCATAAAGCAGACTTTCAAGTTTCAACAGGTGGATTCAAGCTATAGGCATCATTAACGCTGGCAAGTGGGCCGGTCTAGGCCCAGGACCGGCCCGGGACCGCGGGCAAGGACCGTTAGGACCGGTTTTAGTGGGCCTGGACCAGTCTCTTGGGCAGTCCTATGCTTTGGCCTGCACGGGACCGGACAGGTCCCTTCGCGGGCCAAACGGTTCCAACGGTCAACTTTTTAAAAAAAAAGAAAAGAAAAAAAATTGTTCTATTAGATGTAGTACTATATATATTAATATTTAAGTTTTAGCAACAACATATGAATATAGCATATATTAATATAGCATATGTTAATATAGCATTAATATGTATACATATGTTGTTGTTGCTACAACTTAAGTATTATCTTTAACTTTCTGACTGTAAATATTTCATGTAATGGCATTTTTCGAATTCAAACTCTTCTTAAATACAATATCAAAAGGTGATTTAAATAGGAGTACTAAACTTGGAAATGGTTGCAGGCTAACTGAATTTAAGTGAATCATTTCATATCTTTTCTTAAAAGCATCCAAAGAAGTAGAGATTTTCTAAAAAGAATAAGATGTTAAAAAATAGTAAAAATAAGGGAAAAGTAAGTTAAAAAAGGTTACTTTACTTAATTGCTGTCTAATTGTTTCTCATCCTTGGCATGTGTTAATTACATGTATTTGGACAGTAAGTGAAGAATAAGATTTGAGATATTGATTAAGAATATAGTAATAATCAAGTTGTTAACTTATTTAATTAATTTTTCAGTTAACTTTGGTTTGCTTTATGTACGTCTCACAGGGCTCTAAACATTATTATAAAATAATTTGCAAAGCACAAGAATTTTCTTGATTGCTCGATAAGATTCTCAAGATCAGTGTTAATTATTCGATAAATGTCTTCTGTCCACCAACCAGCAAACATGATATAATTTAGCATTAATATGTATACATTAATATAGCATATGTATACATATGTTGTTGTTGCTACAACTTAAGTATTAATATAGCACTACATCTTATAGAACTATATATAATTTTAACATCCTTTTGTCTCTAATTTCTATTTAATTTTTTTTAAAAAAATCTGTTGGGCCCATATAGCCCATTTAGCCCGGGACCAAACGGTCCCGGTTCCGGGCCGGTCCCTACAAAAAACTGTTTGGCCAAGGACCGTTTGGCCCGTTTAATTTGGGACCGGCCCACTTGCCACCCTTAGGCATCATGGTGTGTTCTTTCATCTCACTTCCTTTTATTACATGTTTTCCATTTCACATTTCTACTATGTGAGGGGTTTGTTGCTACTAAAAGATATAGTTCCAATTGTGAAGCATGTGTACCAACATAAGCATTAAAAGTTTAAAACATGCTAGTAGCAGGTAACTTTGTTGGTTTTGATTGGAAAACCGCAACAAGCTTTTTTCAATTTTCCAAAGAAGTTGAAACTTTTCTTCAACTTTCCAAAGAGTTGAAACTTCTTTGGTGGGCTCTGCTTTGACCTTCAATTTTCTTTAGAGCCCGTTTGGACATTAAAAAAATTTCCCTATTTTCCAAAACAAAATCACTTTTTTCGAAATCAGTATTTGTTCATAAAATTTTCAATTTTCACTTAAAGATGCATTTTGAAAATTTTCGAAAATTTGAAAAACTCCAAAAAAATGTTTTTCAAAATTTTCACTCACAAACTTCATAAACAACCCAAAATTATATTCATGTCCAAACACAACTCTAAATTTCAAATACCATTTTCACTTGAAATTTTTTTCCCCCTATTTTGGAATTTTACAATTCTTATGTCCATACGCCCACTTAGTTTTTCAATTTTCCAAAGAAGTTGAAACTTTTCAAACACCGGAAAAAAAATCCCCTTTTTTCAAAACCGTGTACGCA
The DNA here is from genome assembly GCF_000715075.1 of Nicotiana tabacum. Classification (NCBI taxonomy): domain Eukaryota; kingdom Viridiplantae; phylum Streptophyta; class Magnoliopsida; order Solanales; family Solanaceae; genus Nicotiana; species Nicotiana tabacum. Next base: position 53,705,718 of record NC_134083.1, read on the forward strand.
AACAATGCCTGCAAAATAATTTTCATTCCTCCAACCAAATGCCACTAATAATATTTCAGCGTACTCAAACTGACTGATAGCTCGTGTCAACAAATGGTGAAGACCAGACCATAACCTAGCTTAACTAGTCATGCTACAAAAGAAGAAAGGCAACAAAAAGAGATTGATACTACATGCAGCTTGACAAGTTAAATGATCTCTCTAGTAGTAGCGAAGAGTTTAAACTGGAGACAGGAGACAACACAGAACTGGAAAAAGGAAAGAGAGGAAGCACATGCTAGCGTAGTCAAAGACTTGCTTGAGGCTGGCACTTGTTAATTCTAATATGCAATAAATCCACAGTGCAAATTACAAGATAATTAGTGTTTCTTAACCAACGCCATAGTGGCACTAGTTAGCATGACCCTTAACAAATATCTTACTTCATTTCCATCTCCTCTCTTAAGCTCTTAGGTTCATTTAGATTGTCAGTTGTTTGAAGCTCAGAGAACTTAATTGCAGCTATCAGCTACAGAAAGTTCTAGCTACTTTTAAACATTGCCATTAGCTGAATGTGCCAGTTGGAATGAATGCCTTGAGAAGAGAAGGACGAGATTGAGAGAGAACCTTTACTGATTTCCCAGTAGTTTTATCTGAGGAACCTGTGCTTTTGGCAGCTGTGCCCTTCCCCTTTTGCTTCTTACCCTTCTAACATTAAAAAGAACACAAAAGTTACAACTTCACAAATATTAGAGAGAGAGAGAGAGAGAGAGAGAGAGAGAGAGAGAGAGAGAGAGAGAGAGAGAGAGAGAAGATTCAGCATACCTGTTGCTTATCAGCAAGCAAGGAATCTGTTGTAGGATGAGGAGATTCCAGGAATTCTAATAATTTCACTGAGAGCTCATCCTGAAAATTGATACAAGTAAAATGACTGATCGGGAAAAAACTAGGTAATAAAATTTGCTGCAGTGGATCACACGGTTGACAAAGACTCATTTGCAATACATGCCTTCTTTGCAGCAGATTTAATCACTGGAATATTGAGGACATCGCAAAAATCCAGTAGCTTCTCCTTAACACACTTGTCCAGCCTCTCTTTGACTTTCCCCCTTTGTTTTTCCTGCTTGATAAAATAAAGTAGGCAAAAGATAATCTGATCACACATTCAATTAAGGGATCATTTAGTAACTTGAGGTAATCACTTGATTACGCACATTTCACATGTAAATATATAAAGAAAGCAAAAGGAAGATTCAATCACAAGATAGAAAAGAGATAGAAGCAAAAGTACCTCATCTTCAACCCAAACAAATCCTGAAAACTGCCCTATGTTTTTCTTCAAACTATGTGCCTGCAGAGGTAAAATGCCAAAGACATCATCAAAGCCTTGCAATAAAACAAGCAAAGACCAAGCCCTATACACATAGCCCCCCAACCTCAAACAAACACGCTCACACAGTTGAAGATGTCAAACCATGAGAGATAGCATCTCTAGATGTAATGTTCAGGAGTTCATAATTAAGAAGATGATCCTGACCTTTGTTTTCTTGCCATAAAGAATATTGTGTAGTATCTGCAGGTTGTCATCATGTTTTCTCTTGGATAGTTTATAAGCCACTGAAAATTTCAAAATATTGAAGATGTCAGAGATAGAAAATCAAGCTTCAATATCACGCAGCTATAATTAAGTAAATCATAACATTGGACTCATAACTAGATAGTATGCAGTATCTGAGTCAACAGATAAACAAATAGAAACCTTTTGTAAAGATTTACATTTTTATTTATGCAAGTAAACACTGCTTTACTTGAACTCGGTTCTTCGTGGTCCCTGTGAATCAAATTAAATGTGTCAAATTAAAGATTGTGTATATACCTACTTCCGCGCTATTTGTCCATTATACCAAGATCTATGTAAGAAGCCCACTGCAAAGTACACCAAATGTGTACAAAATCAAAATCCACAGAATCAATTTTATCACTTCAAAAGCGAAGTGGGTGAGAACCATGAGGTTTTAGGTTCAAATCCCAGCGGAGGCAAATACTAGGTGATTTCTTCCCATCTATCCAAGCCTTGGTGGATAGAGTTACGTGGTACATGATGCTGGTGGGAGGTGGCAGGTATCACGTGGAATTAGTCAAGGTGCGCGCAAGCTGGCCCGGACATCACGGTTATCAAAATAAAATAAAATTATCACTTCAAAAGATAGAAACTTATCCGGGTAAAAAGAATTAGAGCACTACGAGTCTAGCAAAATTGGTTGTTCTGCACGTTGACAAAAATATGTTGGTCTCCAGACTCCAGCAGTGTTGAGAATGAATCAATTGTTGCAACAGAAAAAGAAGATGCTACCAAAACAAACTCATGAAACAAGAATTTAATTGGCAAAGAAGTACTTCCATATGACGCTCCTATTTTGGACATTCAAAGATGTTTGACACCATCCAGTTTGTATACAACTTTCATAAGTTTCAACAACGTAAATGATGTTTTCATCCAACAAATTCATCAATCACTATTTTCAATATTTTCTTCCACTATCACTAATATAATATGCCTTCTAAAAGGTAGGGGTAAGGTTTGCATACACTCTAACCTACCCAGACCCCATTTGTGGAATACACTAGGTTTGTTTGTCATTGTTGTATCACTAATATAATATAAAGGCCAAATTAAAATCATAATTCCACATCCACTCAAATACCATCACATAAAATAAAACAGAAGGAGTATATCAAAATATCAGTCAAATTACAATCTCAGTGACACTCATCGAGTAATGACAAAAATCAAAACATTTTTTTTTTTGCCTGGAAGGAATCAAATTGATTAATCAATCATTAAACCATTAATAAATGTAAGCCTAACCATTTAAGAGGGAAAACAAAATGCTCGAGCAGAAGTGAAATCATACCATTTGGGATGTCCTTCAGCTGAGTACCACTACCCTGCATTTAAACACACTGATTCATAAGAGGAAATTCGCATCATAACTGAAATTGCAAATCAACTATTTACACTGCCATTTATTCTCTAGTTTGAACCTAAAATCTAAAAAGATACTGCTGAATATTAGTTAGGAAGTCATGACGATAAACAAGAAACAAATCCTTAAATTTGATATCAACTGAAAAATAAAAAATCAAGAATTTTAGAAACAGAACATTCAGAATGATACCTTCCTAATTGACAATGGCTTAGGCGTCGAACCTCTAGCACCCGAAGACTCAGAGTAGCGCTCCACAGTTTTCCTTTCCCTTGCCGGCCTTGAGCTTGGTGTCACTGGCTCTTCGGTACTCCCTTTTTTTCCCTCACTTTTGCTACTATTTTTCTTTTTGCCCTTCTTCACTGGTGTTTTCTCTTGCTTTTCCTCCTCCTCTGATTCCTTTTTTTCCTCCTCCTGCTCTGATTCGTCTTCTTCCGCTTCTTTTTTGTCTACTTCCATTTCATCTACTTCCTCTTTGTCTTCTTCTTTCTCATCCTCATCATGGGCTTTAATCTCTGGCTTTTCATCTTTTTTCTCCTCCTCCCCTGCTTCGGTTGTCTTTTTCTCTTCTTCTTGTTCTTGTAAGGAAGATTTCTCCTCCGTCACCTCTTCTGGTTTCTGATCTTCTAGGGTTTCTTTCTCGGACGCCATAGAAGAAACAATACTACTGAGCAGCAGTAAACGAGTGGTAAAACCCTAGTTTGGGGTTTTTGGTTTTGGGGATTGTTCTTTTCTCTGTAGGAGAAGATTGAATGTAAGAGAGAGAGAGAGAGAGAGAGAGAGAAGTTTGAAGATACAGATCTAGAACTTGAAATGTTAAAGAGGGAAAATGCGGGCGCAATTTGGAATTGAAGATGCTAAAAATACTACTCCTTCCGAAGCTCGAAATTTTCGTTTGGGATTACAAAATTCTAAATACTGGGAATTCCCGGTTATGAAACGGCAATTGCCCGCCTGTCCTTTTTGCTTTTTTCACTTGTGGGCCGGTAATTGCAGACGTGTCCCATTAATCTGTATTTGCAGTCGTACCATATATTTGTGTTACTTTTTAACATGTAACCTATTTTAAAAAATTATTAATTTGGTAGCCAGCTAACAAAAAAATCATAATAATATGATAATTATACCCCTAATAAAAAATATAGAAGTTACATCACGCATTAATCGCGTTCTCCTCCATCACTCCGTCCCTCCTCAAATCTACTCTCCTCTCATCAGCTTTATCAAAAAACCAAAAAGTTGAACCAAATTCATATTCCAAATTCAAAATTACAAAATACATTGTAAGTATTGCAATTCATCTTCAGAATTCGAATTAGTTTGTGAAACTGATTGATCTCCATGATATATGTTTCTGCAATTATTTTCGTAATTCGTCATGCTTTTTAAGTTTTAAACTTAAAAAAAAAAATCAGAATTCAATTAACGCTCATTTAATCACACTTGCATAAAGTTGTTTGACGGATATAGCTTGAAGTTTTTACTTATATATCTTCAAAAACTTTTCAAAACTTCAAATTTAATGCATGAAAGATATAAAATAAAGTTGCTTCACGTTGAAGTCTGAAGTTTTAATCAAATACAAGCTAAAACTTTATGCTAATGTAGCATGAAGTTGTTTCACGTTAAAGCTAAAACTTCATGCTAATGTAGCGTGAAGTTGTTTCATGTTGAAGCTAAAACTTCATTCTAGTGGATGCTGAAGTTATTTAGTTCATTTGATAAAACTTCATTGTAACGACCTGACTTGTCGTTTTAAGAATTTAAGCCCCGCCTGACGGCATAAGGCCCTGAGTAGCTTCTTATTATGTGTGTTGACTTGCGTGCGTGGTTGAATTCAGTTATCGGATGATTTGGAGTGATTTGGGACACTTGGTCCCCAAAACGGAAGCTTAAGTCTTAGGATTTGCATCGTAGTCGGAACTATGTGAAGACGACTCTGGAATGGAATTTTGATGACGTCAATAGCTCTGTATGGTGATTATGGACTTAGGAGCATGTCCGAAAAATTATTTGGAGGTCCGGAGAGGAATTTGGTTTGAAATGGCGAAAGATAAATTTTTGAAAAGTTTGACCAGGGGTTGACTTTTTGATACCGGGGCCGAAATCCGATTCTGGAAATTGGAATAGCTTCGTTATGTCAATTATGACTTGTGTGCAAAATTTGAAGTCATTCCAGATTGATTTGATGTGTTTCGGCACAAGATATAGAATTTAAAATTTTAAAGTTCATTAGGCTTGAATTGGGCTATAATTCATGGCTTTGATATTGTTTGATGTGATTTGAGGCTTCGATCAGGTTCGTGTTATGTATTGGGACTGGTTGGTATGATTGGACGGGGTCCCGGGGGCCTCGGGTTTGATTCGGGGTGATTCCGGACCAAGTTTGGGTGTTTTGATACTACTAGTTGCTGGTTCTGGTGTTGTTCTTCGCGTTCGCGGGGAGCCTCTCGCGTTCGCGAAGAAGGATTTTGCTGTTAGGACTTTGTTCTTCGCGTTCGCGAAGAAGGAAATTTTGTTGTTCGTCGTCTGACTTTAGAGGCTCATATCTCGCAATCTATAAGGAATTTGGAGATGATCCAAAAATGAAAGTTGTAGCCCTTTGTGTCTAGTTTTTAGAGAGGTAAGCCATTTGTTATTTGGAGTTATATACAAAAAAGTTGTGGTGGATACACTATAGGCTGTACGGGAAGAGTTTGGAAATCTCTGTTGCACAAGGTTGATTTTAGAAGCTTATGTCTCGTAATCTATAAGGAATTGGGAGATGAGCAACAAATGAAAGTTATAGCCCTTGGAGTCTAGTTTCCAGAAAGTCAAACCATTCATCATTTGGAATTTTTTACAAAAGGTTATGATCATTATACTAAAGGATGACTGAGAAGAGTTTGAAAATGACTTTTGAAGAATTTGTTCATCGCGAACGCGAGGGGAGTCTCGCAGACGCGAAGAACAAATTCCTGGGCAGCAGAATAAAGTCCAAATTCATGTCATTCTTCTATTTTTGGCCCAAGGAAGCTCGGGTGAGGCGATTTTTCGAGAATTTTTCAAGGAAAACATTGGGGTAAGAATTCCTAACTTGACTTTGGTTAAATTACATGAATCTATTGTTGTTTTTATCACTAAATTAGTGAATTGGGTTGAAAAATTTAGAAAACCCTCTTGGTTTAAATTTAAGATTTGGAGGTCGATTTGTTATTGAAATTCAATAAAATTGGTATAGTTGAACTCCTATCGGAATGGGTGTTCGAATTTTATGAAAATTATGCCGGGTTCCGAGAGGCGGGTCCCGTGTTGACTTTTGTTGACTTTTTAGAATAAAATTTTAAGTCGACGTATTATTACCCGGAATTGTTTTCGATGAATTTTAATGAAGTTATACAATTAATTTGGATAGATTTGAGCGGTCCAGAGGTCAATTCAAGCAAGAAGGCAATTTTGGAATATCGGCATAACTTCAAAGAGGTAAGTGTCTTGCTTAACCTCGAGTGGGAGAATTTTTCCTTAGGCATTGAGTCTTATGTGCAATTTGTGTAATTGAAAATCATATACGCAAGGTGACGAGTACGTACTTGGTTTATATGTGCAAATTTTATTGAGTTAAAGTTTTGAGCATATTGTGTAGTAAATTGGATAATTGTTGGCATATATTTAATCATCTACTTGTCGTGCCTAAATCCTTATTGTTGACTCTGTTGTTATATGACAATTTGATGTGATTGTTATTTGATTATTTATGAAATTTCGTGAATTTGCTGGTTTGATAATTATTGAAATTTAATTTTATTTTGGATTTTCCCATCTGCAAATAATTAATTAAATGAGCTTAAGAAGAGGTGTTTATATAATTATTAAAAATCTGATTTTTATGAATACTTTGCTTTATGTTGAGTAATTTTTATCTCTATTGATTTTTTTGGGTGTTGTACGCATTGTGTGGGGCTTTTGGCTATTTGTTGTGAAATTAATTGACTTGGTTGTAGCTTTGGAATTTGGTTGTGGCTATTGGGCAAATTGTGATATGAATTGATTTTTGTTATGTTGTTGTGATAATTTCTTGTGTAAATTATTGTGTTGTGTGAGTTGTTATTTTGGGGAGATAAGGGTGGCATTTCACCGTTGATATTATGTGGTTATAAGGGTGGCATTTCACTATTGTTGTGTTTGTTGGAATATTGTCTGGGCGGAGCGATAAGAGTGGCTATAGGAGCGATAAGGGTGAAAATATGAGCGATAAGAGTGGCTATTGATATTGTCTGGGCGGAGCGATAAGGGTGGCTATAGGAGCGATAATGGTGGCAATAAGAGCGATAAGGGTGGCTATTGTCAGGGACGATATGTGATGATGTGGGGTTGTAGTGTTGATGATTTTTATGTGATGTTGTGAATTTTCTTGTGTTTATTTTTATGTCTTGTGCAATTGGTCTTGTTGATAGTAAATTGATAACAATCTGTTTTATGTTGAAATTGAGAGCATGTGACTATTTTCAGGCGTATTATAAAATAAAATGTGGGCACGAGGTGTCGTGAGTAAATAATGAGAATATTTGGCACGTGAATTGTCTGTATAGTTGTGATATGAAATGTGGGCACGAGGTGCTGTGATGAAATAATAATGATAATTGGCACGCGAATTGTCCGTGCAGATGTGATATGAAATGAGGGCACGAGATACCGGGAAAATATGATGATTTAATTATGGGCACGTGGTGCCGTGGAAATATGAAAATGGGCTGAGACCCGTATTTACGAAAAATATAAAAATGGGTTGAGACCCGTATTTTTATGATTATGAAATAAGGTGTCACATGGTGACTTTTTAATTGAAAGAATTATATTCAAAATATTTATTTGGAAGGATTTTTACTTAGAAAGTATTATATGAAAGAATTGTATTTGAAAAATATTTATTTGAGGAAATTATATTTGAAAAGATTTATTGAAAGAATTATATTTGAAAAATAATTATTTGAAAAAATTATATTTGAAAGAGAGTTATCTGGAAGAATTATATGTGAAAGACATTTATTTGAAAGACTTGATTTAATTGGGTGTAATTGTGTTTATTAATTATTGAGTGATATTAATGGTATTCTTGTTGTCTGTTGTGCATATCACTGATTGTTTCATGTTGCCCTATTGTTATTTGTTTTCTATTATTTTGTATATTATATTGCACAGGTTATTAGACTAGTGAGTGTCTTGACTGTACCTCGTCTCTACTCCATTGAGGTTAATCTTGATACTTACTGGGTACCGACCGTGGCGTACTCATACTACGCTTCTGCACATTTTTTTGCAGAGCCAGATATTGAAGATAACGGACTTGAGCAGAGTTAAAGCGGGATCGTAAAGATTCAAGGTAGAGCTGCTTGGTCGTCGCAGTCCCTTGGAGTCTTTTCATTTCATTGTACTGTTAACTTGTAATCAAACAGTATTGTATATTCGGTCCTCGTGATCATTCCACATATTCAGTTAGATTTTGTGACTCAGTACTACCAGTCTTGGGAGGTTGTACATTCATATTTGTTCCGCTGTTAGTTTTGGTTACTTATTTAATTAAAAAAAATGGCTCAAAAAATGTAATTGAAATCGGCTTACCTAGTCTTAGAGACTAGGTGCCATCACGACGCCTGTACTGGGATTTTGGGTCGTGACATTCATACCAACACTTGCTGAAGGTTTATCAAGCAATCTACATTATGCTGAAGTTTTTTGGTTCATTTGCTAATACTTTAGACTAAACATGCTTAAGTTTTTGTCTTACAGTATATAATTTTCTAAAGAATTTTTGTTGATGCATGCTGAAGTTATTTAGTTCATTTGCTAAAACTTCGTACTAAAACATGCTAAAGTTTTCCCTTGTAGTCTACAGCCTTGTCATAAGTTTTATTCGAAACTTCAGTCTAAACAAGCTGAAGTTTTTTAGTTCATTTGCTAAAATTTTAGGATAAACATACTTAAGTTTTTGTCTTGCAGTATATAATTTTCGAATGAATTTTTACTAATGCATGCTGAAGTTATTTAGTTCATTTGCTAAAACTTCATACCAAAACATGCTGAAATTTTGTAGTATTATGTTGAAGGAAAAATTATGTTTTTCCTTCTGTTATTTGAAAAGAATTAATATAAAAAAATAACGCACAAAAAGATTAAAATAAAAACATATAATATTTCATTAAACTACATTAACGGAAATTAAAATTTAGCTAAAACAGCATTAAAGCTAAAACTTCATGCTAATGGATGCTGAAGTTATTTAGTATATTTGATAAAATTTCATACGAACACTTCCTGAAGTTTTCTCAAGCAATCTATAGTATGCTGAAGTTTTTTAGTTCATTTTCTAAAATTTCAGACTAAACATGCTTAAGTTTTTGTCCTGCAGTATATAATTGTAACGACCCGACCGGTCGTTTCGCTTCCTAGATCCCCATTCCCCTAAATAAGACTCCTCGTATGTGTTTTTACTGTTTTATGACTCGCGGGGATGGTTAGTTCAGGATTTAGAAGGGTTTAGGTAGAAATCGGAATACTTAGTTCCTTAGTTTGGCTTTAAAGGGCTAAGTTTGACTTTGGTCAACATATATAGTAAACGACCTCGGAATCGGGATTTGACGGCCCAAATAGGTTCGTATGATAATTTTGGATTGGGGCGTGTGTTCGAATCGGGTTTTGGATAACCCAGGAGCGCTTCGGTGCCTAAAGTTAGAAGTTGGCTTATTGAAGGCTTAAAGGTTCTTTAAATTTGGTTTGGAGTAGGTTTTGGTGTTATCGAGGTCCGTTTAGGATTCCGAGTCTGGGAATAGTTCTGTATGGTGATTTAAGACCTGCACGCAAAATTTGGTGCCATTTCGAGTATTTTATATATGATTCGACGCATTCGGAGCAAGTTGGAAGAACTTGAAGTTCATAAGTTGATTCTATTGGTTTTGGGTTGCGATTCTTAGTTTTAATGTTTTTTTTCCGCGTCCTGAGGGTGCGGGAGAGTCCGTTTTATGTTTACAAACTTGTTGGTATGTTTGAATGGGGCCTCGGGGGGGATGCCATTCGGACGATGCGCGGAAGTCGTTTGGCCTTGGATGAATAGCTCAAGCACCCAACTTCTGGTGCAAACGCACCCGCGGAGGGCCAGTCGCAGGTACGAGCTCGCAGAAGCGAGCTAGGCTGCCACAAAAACGGCCCAGCGTAGGCAGCCTAGAAATCGCAGATTCGGACAAGGTGGGCGCAAATGCGGCTCGTATGCCGCAGGAGCGGGCTCGTAGAAGCGAGCCACTCTTTCGCATATGCGGATTTAGGCCGGTTAAGGGAGGACCGCATCTGCGATGAATCTTCCGTAGATGCGGCCAAGGAACCATAGAAACGGGAAAACCGTTGGGCAAAAGCTTTATTTAAGTCGGGACTTAGGCAATTTTGGGTCCATTTATTTCATTCCTTGGGCAAGTTTTTGAGCTTTTGGAAAGAGGTTTTCACCTAGCTATTGGAGGTAAGTAATTTCTATCAAATGTAAGTTAAATACGTATATTATGGGTAGATTTTAACATGTAAAATTGTGAAAATTTTTGGGTTTAGATAAAAAATCTAGGGTTTGATAAAAATAGGATTTACCCACGAAAATGGTTATGGGATTGAGTGAAAATTATGTATTTGAGTTCGTGAGGTTATGGGTAACAACTTTCTCCGAAATTTCCAATGAGGATTGTGTAATTACTCTAATAGTTAAATTATGAACTTTGAAACATGTATTGATTAATTTATATAACATTTGACTAGTTTCGGATTGTCGGCACCGAGTTGAGGCCTTAGGGTGAATTTGAAGTCGGAAAGCGAGCTTTGAGACGAGGTAAGTCTCTTGCCTAACCTTGTAAGAGGGAATTTACTCCATAGGTGATTTAAATTAATATTTGCTTCTAATTGTGGGGGCTACATACGCACGAGGTGACGAGAGTCCGTGCGTATTGACTAATTATGCTTATGTCCGAGTAGTTTAGGACCCAAATTATGAAATACTTGTAATGTTTGCACCCTACTTGTTAATCAAAGTGCCTAAATTACATTGGAACTTGATAAAAGAATTGTAAAAGACCGAATGTCACTTACTTGAGTTTTGGCGGGTTACTTGACCATTAATAGAAATTGTGCTTCTTTGCGTATTAGCCTTGTAATAACTTTTAAATCGAATGTTCATAAATTATCCTCTCTTCTTGTGAAGCGGACCGAATGCCTCAGCAATAGATAGATGCATCTATGGTTCGTGTCTCACGACCCTCGGCAGTGTACATATTATTCTGGATTGGGACGTACGACCTCGGCATAATCATGCGTTATAATCTTTAGAGCTTAATTATATTTGATATTATTTCATGGCTTGAGAGGTTAAAATTATATGAGACATAAATTGATTTGGGATTTACCATTTGTGAAAGAATTATTTATTTTTCTGCTTGTTATTGAGTTATTATTATTATTTACATAACCCATGCTTATTGAGAATTTTTGTATCTTTATTGTTAGTCCATAGTAAGTATCGATGTCGACCCCTTGTCACTACTTTTTTGAGGTTAGAATAGATACTTACTAGGTACATATTGTTTATGTACTCACGCTACACTTCTGCACTAACCGTGCAGGATCTGAGGCAGGTGCATCTGGTAGTCTTACCGGCGCGCACCACCGTTACCCTGAGTCCTAGTGGTGAGCTGCTTCCTGAGCCGTCCTGCAGCACCTAGAGTCTCTCTTTTGCACTTATTTCCAGTCTATTTTTATTTTGGATAGTATTTAGAGTTTCGTATAATCTACTAGTTGCTCATACACTTGTGACATTAGGTCTTGACACATATTATAGTAGACTTTATGGTTTGTTTTTTTGAGTATTTATATCACTATGATTGCACTCAGTTGCTTTCAATTTATTTATTAAACTTTCTACTTCTTAATCTCTTAATAAATGAAATTTAATTACTTGGAAACTTATTAAAGGGAGAAATCACGTAATAGTTCACCGTTGTCTTGCCTAGAGGCGACGTTGGGCGCCATCACGACCTATAGGAGAAATTGGGTCGTGACAACATGGTATCAGAGTACTAGGTTCACGTAAGTCTCACAAGTTATGAGCAGGCCTAATAGAGTCTTGCGGATCGGTGTAGAGACGTCCGTACTTATCTTAGAGAGGCTATAGGGTGTTAGGAAATTACTCTTTCTTCACCTCCTATCGTGCAGTTGATGTTGTGCTAAGTATCTTTCTTTTATTCCCTCACAGATGGTGAGAACGTGCACGGTAGATGTACCCGATCATGGAGGAGCTGCTCCCCTATTGCTAGAGGCCGAGGGAGGGCTTCTGCTTGTGGTAGAGGACGAGGACGTCCTAGAGTTGCTCCAGTTATTCCACCAATGGATCCAGCAGAGGATCCCATTATTGAGGAGCAGGGCGAGGTGCCTGTAGCAGAGCCAGCCCCAGTGGATTTCATGTCCGCACCGGGATTCCAGGAGGTCATGGGCCGTATGTTGCGGTTCATGGATTCTATAACTCAGGCTGGTTTATTTCCAGCGGACCCAACTACATCTCAGGCGGGAGGGGGAGCACTGACCCCTACTGCTCAGGCTCCAAGTCATGGAGTTTTCATATATCAGACCCCGAGCGCACTACCCGTGGGCAGAGCTCAGCCAATTGCAGCAGTTATACCTGATCCCAGACCAGCTACGGCCAGTGACCCGTAGAAGCTATTGGACAGATGGACTAGGCTACATCCTCCTGTATTTGGGGTGAGCGGCATGAGGACCCCCAGGACTTTATTGATCGGTACAGGGACAAACTGCACAACATGAGGATATTGGAGTCCCGTGGGGTGGATTTTACCACTTTCCAGCTTGAGGGCAGGGCCCGTAGCTGGTGGCAGTTCTATCTTTTTGGCAGACCAGTAGATTCTCCTCCGATGACTTGGGACCGGTTCACTCGTATTTTTCTGGATAGGTGTATTCCGCCCTCTCATAGGAAAGAGTTACGGTTTCAGTTCGAGCAGCTCCAGCAGGATCATATGTCGGTGACCGACTATGAGGCGAGATTCTCTGAGTTGTCTCGCCATGCACCTATGATACTTCCTACCGACGCAAAGAGAATGCGGAGGTTTGTTGCAGTTTTGCACTCTGGTATTCAGGCCATTATGGCCCTAGAGGTTGAGATGGGGACTTCTTACGAGCTACTTGTGGAAATAGCTCGGAGGATCGATGGTGTACGTCAGTGTAGCTAAGATCAGGCGACGAGGGATAAGCGGTTTCGATATTCTAGAGTGTTCAGAGGTGCCCTGGATGGGGGTAGAGGTCAGTTTGTGAGGGGTCAGTCTAGCAGGACTACATATCCAGCATTGCCGCCTCATCGGGGTGCTCCAGTGCGACCTTATTTCAGCGCCATGCCAGAGAGTTCCTACTGCCCACCAGCTATTCAGGGTTCCTCCAGTGGGTATTCAGGCGATCAGGGTCAGACTTCAGGTCAGCAGTCCACCGTACCGAGAGGTTGTTTCGAGTGTAGGGATCTCAGTCATGTGCGGAGGCTCTGCCCTAGGCTTTGGGGCAAGGCACTGCAGCCAGGTCAACAGCCTATGATTTTAGCACCGGTTACCCCATCAGCCGTCCGGCCGCCCAGAGGAGAAGGGCGGGTGGGTAGGGGTCGTCCTAGAGGTGGAGGCCAGTCTGACGGAGACCAGTCATGTGGCGCTCCAGCTAGGTTCTATGCTTTTCCGGCCAGACCAGATGCAGTGGCCTCAGATGCTGTGATCACAGGTATTATTTCTGTCTGCGCTAGGGATGCTTCAATACTATTTGATCTAGGGTCTACATATTCATGTGTTTCATCTTTGTTTACTCATTTTTGGGTGTTCCTCGTGAGTCCTTGGGTACTCCTGTTTATGTGTCCACACCAGTGGGTGATTCTGTTGTTGTGGATCGGGTCTACCGGTCCTGTATCATGACATTCTGTGGTTATGAGACTAGAGCAGATCTTCTGTTGCTTGGTATGACCGACTTTGAGATCATCCTGGGCATGAACTGGTTGTCTCCATATCATGCCATCCTTGATTGTCATGCCAAGATTATTACCTTGGCGATGCTAGAGTTATCTAGATTGGAGTGGAAGGGTTCGTCTTTCAGTATGTCTAGTCGGGTTATCTCTTTTCTCAAGGCTTGACACATGGTCGAGAAGGGGTGTTTGGCTTATCTAGCTTATGTTCGGGATACTACTACAGAGACTCCGGCGATTGATTTAGTGCCCATAGTCCGAGAGTTCTCTGATGTGTTTCCTTCTGACCTTTTAGTCATGCCACCAGATCGTGATATTGATTTCTGTATTGATTTGGCTCCAGGTACCCAACCTATCTATATTCCACCGTATCGCATGGCCCCAAAATAGTTGAAGGAGTTGAAAGAAACAACTTGAGAAGTTGCTAGCAAAGGGGTTCTTCAGACCGAGTGTATCACCTTGGGGTGCACCAGTGTTATTCGTGAAGAAGAAGGATGGGACTATGCGGATGTGCATTGATTACCGTCAGTTGAACAAAGTTACCATTAAGAATAAGTACCTGTTGTTGCATATTGATGATTTATTTGACTAGTTACAGGGTGCCAGGGTATTCTCTAAGATCGACTTGAGATTGGGGTACCATCAGTTGAAGATTCGGGATTCGGATGTTCCGAAGACAGCTTTCCGGACTAGATATGGCCATTATGAGTTTCTAGTGATGTCCTTCGGTTTGACTAACGCCCCGGCGACGTTTATGGATTTGATGAACCGGGTGTTCAGGCCATATATTGACTCATTTGTCATTGTCTTCATTGATGACATTTTGATCTACTCACGTAGCATGGGGGAGCACGAGCAACATTTGAGAGTGGTGCTTCAGACCTTGCGGGAACAAAAGTTATATGCTAAGTTCCCCAAGTGTGAGTTCTGGTTGGATTCTGTGGCATTCTTGTGGCATGTTCAGAGTTGGCCTCGACCTACCACGACGACTGAGATCAGGAGCTTCTTGGGGTTAGTGAGTTATTATTGCCGGTTTGTGGAAGGCTTCTCATCCATTGCATCACCTTTGACTAGATTGACCCGGAAGGGTGCTCCGTTTTCGATGGTCCTATGATTGTGAAGTGAGCTTTCAGAAGCTCAAGACCGCATTGACTTCAGCACCGGAGTTAGTGTTGCCTTCTAGTTCGGGGATGTATATTGTGTATTGTGACGCTTCACGCATTGGTTTGGGTTGTGTATTGATGCAGGAGGGACGAGTTATTGTATATACTTCACATCAGCTGAAGTCCCACGAGAAGAATTACCCTGTTCATGATTTGGAGTTGGCCGCGATTGTTCATGCTCTTAAGATCTGGAGGCATTATCTGTATGGGGTGTCCTGTGAGGTTTACAGCGATCATCGTAGCTTGCAACATTTGTTCAAGCAAAGGGATCTCAATTTGAGGCAGCGCATGTGGCTTGAGTTACTAAAAGATTATGATATTACCATCCTTTATCATCTGGGCAAGGCAAATGTAGTTGCGGATGCCTTGAGCAAAAATGCGGAGAGTATGTGTAGTTTGGCATTTATTTCAGCAGAGGAAAGGCCACTAGCTTTGGACATTCAGTCCTTGGCTAACAGACTTGTGAGGTTGGATATTTCAGAGCTCAGCCGAGTTCTTGTATGCGTTGTCGCCCAGTCTTCACTATTCGAGCAGATCAAGGCTCGTCAGTTTGATGATCCACACTTATTGGTTCTTAGAGAGACGGTACTACAGGGTGGTTCCAAAGAGGTTACCATCAAGGATGATGGTGTTCTGCGTCTCCATGGACGCCTATGTGTCCCTAATGTTGATAAATTAAGGGAAAAGATTCTAGAGGAGGCACATAGTTCTCAGTATTCTATTCACCCAGGTGCTACGAAGATGTATCGCGACCTGAGGTAGCATTATTGGTGGCGGCGGATGAAGAAGGACCTAGTTGAGTATGTAGTGATGTGCCTTAATTGCCACCAAGTTAAGTACAAGCATCAGAGGCCAAGTGGCGTACTCCAGTAGATGGTTATACCTGAGTGGAAATGGGAGCGCATTACCATGGATTTCGTAGTTGGGTTTCCGGGGACCTTGTGGAAGTTTGATGCAGTTTGGGTCATTGTCGACAGGTTGACCAAGTCGGCACACTTCATTCCGGTTATTACCACGTATTCTTCAGAGAGGTCGGCTCAGGTTTACATTCAAGAGATTGTTCGGTTGCACGGTGTGCCTGTCTCCATTATATCAGATAGAGGACCTCAGTTTATTTCGCATTTCTGGAGGGCAGTACAGAGTGAGTTGGGGACCCGGGTAGATCTTAGCATGACCTTTCATCCGCAGACCGACGGGCAGTCGAAGCGAATAATCCAGATCTTGGAGGATATGCTCAGAACATGTGTGATTGACTTCGGAGGGTAGTGGGATCGATTCTTGCCTTTGGCCGAGTTTGCTTACAACACCAGTTATCAGTCCAACATCGAGATGGCTCCATTTGAGGCTTTATATAGTCGGCGATATCGTTCGCCCATCGGATGGTTTGAGCCCGGCGAGGCTAAGTTATATGGTACTGATTTAGTGAAGGATACCTTGGAAATGGTAAAGTTGATTCAGGAGTGACTTCGCACAACACAGTCCAAACAGAAGAGTTAAGCTGATCAGAAGGCGCGTGATTTATCATTCATGGTTGACGAGAAGGTTCTCTTGAAGGTCTCACCGATGAAGGGAATCATGAGATTCAGAAAGAAGGGTAAGTTGAGCCCAAGGTTTATAGGTCCATCTGAGGTGTTGAGACGAGTTGGGGAGGTTGCTTATGAGCTTGCTTTGCCTCCCGGTCTATCGGGAGTTCATCCGGTTTTCCACGTCTCTATGCTCCGGAGGTATCATGCCGACATGTCGTATGTGTTAGACTTTAACACGGTTCATCTAGATGAGAGCCTGGGTTATGAGGAGGAGCCAGTTGCCATTGTTGACAGACAAGTTTGCCAGCTGAGGTCCAAGATGATTTTTGTGGTAAAAGTTCATTGGAGGGGCCAACCAGTCGAGGAGGTGGCTTGGGAGGCCGAGGAGGACGTACAGAGCAGATATCCACACCTATTCAGCACTCCAGGTATGATTCTAGACCCGTTCGAGGATGAACGTTTGTTTAAGAGGTGGAGAATGTAACGACCCGACCGGTCGTTTCGCTTCCTAGACCCCCGTTCAACTAAATAAGAATCCTCGTATGTGCTTTTACTGTTTTATGACTCGCGGGGATTGTTAGTTCGGTATTTGGAAGGGTTCAGGTAGATATCGGAACACTTAGTTCCTTAGTTTGGCTTTAAAGGGCTAAGTTTGACTTTGGTCAGCATTTCTAGTAAACGACCTCGGAACCGGCATTTGATGGTCCCAATAGGTTCGTATGATAATTTTGGACTTGGACGCGTGTTCGGATCGGGTTTTGGATAACCCGGGAGCGCTTCGTTGCCTAAAGTTGGAAGTTGGCTTATTGAAGGCTTAAAGGTTCTTTAAATTCTATTTGGAATAGGTTTTGGTGTTATCGAGGTCTATTTGGGATTCCGAGCCTGGGAATAGTTCTGTATGGTGATTTAAGACTTGCACGCAAAATTTGGTGCCATTCCGAGTAGTTTAGGTATGATTCGATGCGTTCTGAGCAAGTTGGAAGAACTTGAAGTTCATAAGTTGATTCTATTGGTTTTGGGTTGCGATTCTTAGTTTTAATGTTGTTTTCCGCATTCCAAGGGTGTGAGCGAGTCCGTTTTATTTTTACAAACTTTTTGGTATGTTTGGACGGAGCCTCGGGGCCCCGGATGCCATTCAGACGATGCGCATAAGTCTTTTGGCCTTGGATGAATAGCTGAAGCACCCAACTTCTGGTGCAATCGCACCTGCGGAGGGGCAGCCACAAGTGCGAGCTCGCAGAAGTGAGCCGGCAACGACAGAAGTGGCCCAGCGTAGGCAGCCTAGAAACCGCATATACGGACAAGGTTTGCGCAGATGCGCGACCGCAGAAGCGAAAGCGGGCGCAAGTGCAGATCGTATGCCACAGGAGCGGGCTCGCAAAAGCGAGCCACTCTTCTGCAGATGCGGATTTAGGCCGGCTAAGGGAGGACCACATTTGCGATGAATCTTCCGTAGATGTAGGGCCGCAGATACGTCCAAGGAACCGCATCAGCGGAAAAACCGCTGGGCAGAAGCTTCATTTAAATCGGGACTTAGGCAATTTTGGGTTTATGTATTGCATTCCTTGTGCGATTTTTGGAGCTTTTGGAGAGGGGGTTTCACCTAGCTATTGGAGGTAAGTAATTTCTATCCAATGTAAGGTAAATACGTAGATTATGGGTAGATTTTAACATGTAAAATTGTGAAACATTTTGTGTTTAGATGAAAAACCTAGGGTTTGATAGAAATGCAATTTACCCATGAAAATGATTATGGGATTGAGTGAAATTATATATTTGAGTTCGTGAGGTTATGGGTAACAACTTTCTTCAAAAATTTCTAGAATTCGTGCATGTGGGCCGGGGGTATTGAACTTTGGAACATGTATTAATTAATTTTTATAACATTTGACTAGTTATGGATTGTCGACACCGAGTTGATACTTTAGGGTGAATTTGATGCCGGAAAGTGAGCTTTGAGACGAGGTAAGTCTCTTGCCTAACCTTGTAAGAGGGAATTTACCCCATAGGTGATTTAAATTAATATTTGCTTCTAATTGTGGGGGCTACGTACGTACGAGGTGACGAGAGTCCATGCATAGTGACTAATTGTGCTTATGTCCGGGTAGTTTAGGACCCAAATCATAAAATACTTGTAATGTTTGCACCCTACTTATTAATCAAAGTGCCTAAATTACATTGGAACTTGATAAAGGAATTGTAAAAAACCAAATGTCACTTACTTGAGTTTTGGCGGGTTACTTGACTGTCAATAGAAATTGTGCTTCTTTGCGTATTAGCCTTGTAATAACTTTTAAATCGGATGTTCATAAAGTATCCTCTCTTCTTGTGGAGCGGGCCGAACGCTTCGGCACTAGATAGATGCATCTATGGTTCGTGCAGCATGACCTTCGGTAATGTATACATTATTCTGGATCGGGCCATACGACCTCAGCATAATCATGCGTGATAATACTCAAAGCTTAATTTTATTTGATATTGTTTCATGGCTTGAGAGGTTAAAATTATATAAGACATAAATTAATTTGGTATTTACCATTTGTGAAAGAATTATTTATTTTCCTGCTTGTAATTGAGTTGCTATTATTATTATTATTATTATTATTATTATTATTATTATTATTATTATTATTATTATTATTATTATTATTATTATTATTATTATTATTATTATTATTATTATTATTATTATTATTATTATTATTATTATTATTATTATTATTATTATTATTATTTACATAACCCATGCTTATTGAGAATTTATGTATTTTTATTGTTAGCCCATAGTAAGTGTCGATGTCGACCCCTTGTCACTACTTCTTTGAGGTTAGACTAGATACTTACTAGGTACATGTTTTTAATGTACTCACGCTACACTTATGTACTAACCGTGCAGGATCTGAGGCAGGTGCATCTGGCAGTCTTACCGACGCGCACCCCCGTTACCCTGAGGCCTAGTGGTGAGCTGCTTCCTGAGCCGTCCTGCAACACCTAGAGTCTCTCTATTGCACTTATTTTCTGTCTATTTTTATTTTAGACAGTAGTTAGAGTTTCGTATAATCTACTAGTTGCTCATACACTTGTGACACCAGGTCTTGGCACACATTCTAGTAGACTTTATATTTTTTTTAGTATTTATATCACTATGATTGCACTCAGTTGCTTTTGATTTATTCATTAAACTTTCCACTTCTTAGTCTCTTAATAAATGAAATTTAATTACTCGAAAACTTATTAAAATGAGTAATCACTTAGTAGTTCACCGTTGGCTTGCCCAGCAGCGATGTTGGGCGCCATCAAGGCCTATAGGAGAAATTGGGTCGTGACAATAATTTTCTAATGAAGTTTTGTTAATGTATGCTGAAGTTATGTAGTTCATTTCCTAAAGTTTCATACCAAAATATGCTGAAGTTTTGTAGTATTATGTTAAAGGAAAAATTGTGTTTTCAATCTTTTTTTTTCTGAGTTTAAAGAGAATTAATATCAAAATATAACGCATAAAAAGATTAAAACAAAAACATATAATATTTCACTAAACTAAATTAACAGAAATTAAAATTACATAAAGAAATTACTTAAAACTAAAAATAATATAATAACCCTTTAAATAAAAGGATTATACAAAAAATAAAAAATAAAAAATTAACATCCATTCCATCATCTTCGTCATCATCATCATCATCGTCAGACCCACGAGCGGCTCCAAGACTATCATAGGTGCCATCTCTGGCCAGCCTCTCGAGCCTATCGAGCTTGGTTTTGATTTCTTCTAAATCCCTTTCGTACTTCTCTATGAACTCATCGAGTTTCAACTCGCATGCCTCTATGATATCTTGTTTTGTTTCGTCAATGATTTACCTGATAACAACATCCATTTTTCTCCCATTTGTATTTTATCTACTGAATATATATGTGTTTGAGTGAATAAACTCACAACGCATAGCGTACTTATATAGGCGTATTTGTTTTTGCATTATATATGAAAAGGCATAAAGGAATTTTGAACGTTCAATGTAAAGGGTGCATAAATGTCACAAAAATATAATTATTATACAAGCACATACCCCAACGCAAAATAATTACTATATTAAATGCGTTTGACGTTTTACGATTAAAAATGCATAAAATATACTCATGTATACTATACGATTAATGCATGCTAAAACTTCATGTTAATGCATACTGAAGTTATTTAGTTCATTTGCTAAAACTGCATACTAAAACTTGCTGAAGTTTTGTAACGCAGTCAACAGTTTTGTCATGAATTTTTTCCGAAACTTCAGTCTACATACGCTAAAGTTTTTTTAGTTCATTTGTTAAAACTTCAGACTAAACATGCTTAAGTTTTTGTCTTGTATTACTTTATGTTCTAAAGAATTTTTGCTAATGCATGTTGAAGTTATTTAGTTCATTTGCTAAAACTTCATACTAAAACATGCTGAAGTTTTATCCTGCAGTCTACAGTTTTGTCATGAGTTTTATCCGAAATATCAGTCTAAACAAGCTGAAGTTTTTTAGTTCATTTGCTAAAACTTAAGCCTAAACTTGCTTAAGTTTTTGTCCTGCAGTATGTAATTTTCTAATGAATTTTTTCTAATTTTTTTTTGTTCATTTTCCTAACACTTCACTCTAAACATGCTGAAGTTTTCATTCTGCAGGATGAGTTCGATTTGCCTTGTTACTTTCAATGGGAGGTGGACTTTTGATTATAACTACTTGGATCATGATAGAAACTTGTTTTGGTTAATAAACAAGTATCATTCAATACTTTCCTGAAGAAAATTAGTGAAGTTACAAATTTTGATTCAACCAAATATTCACTAGAAATACGGTTTGATATCAAACTAAATACAAGCTGCTTGTAACTTCAGATGAAGAACTCAGAACCTGTATACATTTGCTGACAACTGATTCAGCATTCAAGAATTTACATTTTGTCGTCAAAAAAATACAACTACTTTCTGACAGTATAGCTGCTTCAAAATCTGCAACATTCAAACCATCTCTTGCACATATAATAGATTCAGAACAACTTGCTGATTATCAACATGAAGTAGAACATCTAATAATGGAAGTAGACAACGAGCGACAACCTTCTAACATTACAACTGATTCAGAATATGGAACGCTGCAAGAATTACCTGCCGCTACAATAAATTTATAACAGTTTGGTGAGGCCCAACAAGAAGAAGGACAGTTAATAATGCAAATAAAAAACCAACACACAATCCAACAAAGTTTTTTGTTATCTCCTGCAATGATAAGCAACAACAAAGATGAAGAAAATACAGAAATTATACTGATAACATCATATATAATTGAAGAAATTACTAAAACTTCTATTGCTTCTAATAAATCAAGAAAAAGAGTGAGGAGAAAGTTGAAAGAATCTCCACCATGTAAAATATTTAGGCATAATGCACTGCCTAAAGAAATAAAAGTAAGACCAATTTTTGAGAACAAGAAGAGCATAACTAAATTTTTCTGCAGCTTGGAGATAAACCAAAAAGTTGAATTCACTGCTGTTAGTTCATGTTCAAAGAGATACGAGCTGACATGTAAAATACTTAGGCACGATGCATTGCCTAAAGAAATAAAAGTAGGATCAATTTTTGAGAACAAGAAGAGAATGACTAAATTTTTCTGCAGCTTGGAGATAAACCAAGAAGTTGAATTCACTGCTGTTAGATTATGTTCAAAGAGATACGAGCTGAAATGCATCGTGGAGAAATGTGGTTGGAATGTACGTGCTACCAGAACAAAAATTCCATACTTTTCAGGGTGATAAAATTTCAGAATAACCATGAATGCTTGGTTGATGCAAGAAAATCAAATCAAAAGCATGCTACATCAAATTTTATAAGTGAATAAATTTTAGAACATGTTCGGGATAAAAAGATTGAGGTTGCACCAGCCTTTCTAGAAAGTGAAATGAAAAAAAAATTAGAATTGACATTGGATATCACAAGGCATGACGCACTATTCAAAAAGCTATTGCATGTATAAGAGGAATACCGGAAGAGAACTACCAGATTCTTCCTTCATACCTACACATGATGGTGCATAGAAACCCAAGGATGTACACTAGCATAAAAAAAGATGAGCATAATCGGTAAGCAAAAAAATAGTAACCATCAGTCTGAAGTTTCAAATGTTCTTATTTGAAAACTTCACACCTTATGATTTATTTTTTTGTGTTTCACCTGTACAGGTTTGCTTACATGTTCTTTACTTCTGCGACATCAATAGCTGGTTGGCATTACTGTAGACCCGTGATTGCAGTTGATGCAACGTTTTTAAAGTCAAAATATCGTAGTGTTATATTTGTTGTTGTATCAAAGGATGCAAACAATCAAACTTTTCCTATCTTTTGGTGTAGCAGATTCAGAAAACAATGATGCATACATTTGGTTCTTCGGGGAAATGAGAAAAGCAATTGAAGTTCGCCGTGAACTGGTTTTCTTGTTAGATAGAAACCAATCGATCGCAAATGGGATTAGACAAATTTATCCTAAAGCTCACCACAGTATCTACCTCTATCACTTTGAGACGAATTTAAAGTAAAGACATGCAAAAAGCACAGTAATAAATCTTTTCCAAAGCGCTGCAAGGTCATACAAACATGCAGATTTTAATCAGTTAATGTCCCATATCAAAAGTGTTGACAAGAAAACATATAATTACATAATGAAAGAGCCGCCAGAGAGATAGGCTCGATCGTGGTTCCCACAGCGACATTATGATATGCTGACAACAAACATGGTAGATTCAACGACCTAACCGATTATTTTGAGAGTATTAACCCCAAACCCCTATTTACTGCTCCCTCTATTTCATTTTGTGGTTACATGATTTTCCAAGAGGATTTGTTTTTTGACTTTGGAGTGAAATGGGACACATAGTCCCTAAATTGGAGGTTTAAGTTGTAGGAATCGACCGTAGTTTGATTTGTGTGAAGACAACTTCAGAATGGAGTTTCGACGGTTCCAATAGCTCCGTAGGGTGATTTTGGTCTTAGGAGCGTGTTCAAATGTTGAATTGGAGGTCCGTGGGTTATTTTAGCGTCAATTGGCGAAAGTTGGAAAATAGGATAATTTTTCGAAAGTTTGACAGGGAGTGGACGTTTTGATATCGGGGTCGGATTCCAATTCCAGATGTTAGAATAGGTCTGTAATGTCAATTATGACTTGTGCACAAAATTTCAGGTCAATCAGACTTGATTTGGTAGGTTTCGGCGTCGGATGTAGAAGTTTGAAGTTTTAAAGTTCATTAGGCTTGAATCGATGCACAATTCGTATGTTTAGCATTGTTTGATGTGTTTTAAAGGCCTGACTAAGTCCGTGTGATGTTTTAGGACTTGTTGGTAAGTTTGGTTGAGGTCCCGGGGGCCTCGGGTGGATTTCGGATGGTTAACGAATAAAAATTGGACTTGTGAGAATGGCTTAAGGCACCAGTTCTAGTGTAATCGCACCTGCACAAGATTGACCGTAGGTGCGAGCTCGTGGAAGCGAGCTATTGGGCACAGATGCAGGGCTGGGGGACTTTGCCAGTGGTTGAAAATGTGACGTGAAGACCGCAGGAGCGGAGTCGCTTATGCGGAGGAATGTGCGCAGAAGTGGGAAGGCCTGGGAGGCATGTTGGTCGCAAAAGCAGACTTGGTCCGCAGGAGCGGGTGCGCAGATGCGCGTTTGGATCCGCAGAAGCTGACGTGCCTGGACTAAGTTAGAACCGCACATGCGATGGAAATTCTGCAAGTGCAGAGCCGCAAATGCGGCTGTGGACTCGCAAAAGCGATTTCACTAGGCAGAAAAGGGGCAATTCCAAGGGTTTATTTCATTTTTCATTTTGGACATTTTGAACTCGGTCTAGGGCGATTTTTGAGAGCACTTTCGAGGGATTTCTTGAGGTAAGCCACCTGTGAACATTTTTATTCAATAATCTTGTTTCCCTATTGATTTTCCCACCTAGTTAATGTGTATTTAAGGTGGAATTTGGGAGTTTGAGGCTAGGGATTTGGAGAGTTTGATTTGAGGATTTGAGTGGCGACTTGGGGTTGGATTTTAGTAATTTTGGTATAGGTGAACTCGTTATCGAATGGGTGTTCGTAATTTGTGACTTTTACCCGATTCCGAGATATGGGCGCCTGGGTTGACTTTTGGGGCAATTTTTCGATTCTTTGCTAAAGTCGTAGATTTATTATTTAAATTAGTTTCTCGTAGTTTTATTCATGATATGTAATTGCTTTTGGTTAGATTTGGGTCATTCGGAATTGGAAAATCGAGCGAAAGGCATCCTTATCGATTGACTGAGCGAGATTTGAGGTAAGTGACTTTTCTAACCTTGTGTTGGGATAATCACCTTAGGATTTGGTACCGTTCTAACAATTTGTGATATGTGTACGCTGTGTACGCGAGGTGATAAGTGCGTGGATGGGCTGATTGTGGAAAATTCGGTTCTTACTGATTTGTCATCTTTTAAATTCCTTAACTAAGTTGCCTTAGCATATGTAGTGATCATGTTTAGCCTAGTATCACATGTCTACGTGCCTTAATACTTACTTGCAATTTGTGTAACATGCTTAGTTGAATTACCTGCTTTCCCTTGATTTGAATTAAATCTTTAACTATAAGATTCTTAATGTAAATTCGTGTTTCCTTCGATTACCTGCTACATATTTACTTTGGGACTATGAGGCGGTTCCTCGGGAGATCCCCTTGTACTGCATATTTTCTTTGGGACTACGAGGCTATTCCTTGGGAGATCCCCCTGTACTGTATATTTACTTTGGGACTACGAGGCAGTTTCTTGGGAAATCCTCTTGTACTGCATATTTACTTTGGGACTACGAGGCGTTTACTCTGGAGATCCCCCATGTACTGCATATTTACTTTGGGACTATGAGGCGTTTACTCGGGAGATCCCCCTGTCTTGCATATTTACTTTGAGACTACGAGGCGGTACCTCGGGAGATCCCCCTGTCTTGCATATTTACATTTGGGGACTACGAGGCGGTACCTCGGGAGCGCCCCTGTTGTTTACCTCTATTTACTGTGCTGATATTTTCTGAAACTTCTTATTGTTTAAATTCTCAGTCATTTCAAAATTTTATTATATCTTCTCCCTTACTTTTCTTTTAAACCAGTAGGGCCCTGAACTGACCTCATCACTACTCTACCGAGGTTAGGCTTGGCACTTACTGGGTACCGTTGTGGTGTACTCATACTACACTTCTACACATCTTTTTGTGCAGATCCAGGTTCTTCCCACCAGACCAGATACTAGTGAGTTGGACTGCTTGTGGAGACTTCAAGGTACATCTGCCAGCGTCCGCAGACCTCAGAGTCCCCCTCTATCCCTACTATGTTGTTTTTCTTATTCTCTTTAGACTCTGATGTATAGAGACACTTAGTATTTGCTCTTAGAAGCTTGTGACTTATTTCCACCAATTTTTGAGAGTTGTAATTATTGATTTGCAGTTTTATATTTATTTCATGTGTTGAGATTGGAGTTCAGTTTATTATTCATTTATTCCTAAAATTGTTAGGCTTACCCAATCTTAGAGACTAGGTACCATCACGACATCTTACGAAGGAAAATTGGGTTCGTGACAAGTTGGTATCAGAGCTCTAGGTTCATAGGTGTTTTGAGTCACAAGCAGGTTTAGTAGAGTCTCACGGATCGGTACGGAAACATCTGCACTTATCTTCGGGAGGCTATGGAACTGTTAGGAAAAGTTTCACTTTCTTTGTTTCTTTATCTTGCGAGATTGTGAATTCAGACTCTAAACTTCTGCCTTTCTATTCTCTCACAGATAGTGAGGATATGTACAGCTGGATAGGATGATCAGACACCCGCGCCCCCTGTTAGAGCCATGAGAGGCCAAGACCGGGGTAGAGGCCAAGGATGTCCACGTGGTGCGGCCAGAGCACCCGCATGATCTACTACAGAGGAGCCATCAGTAGCTCCAGTTGGAGGGCAGGCACCTGAGACATTTGTTACTGCACCAGCCCTCCATGAGACTCTAACCCAGTTTCTGAGCATGTTCAACACCTTGGCTGAGGTAGGATTGATGCCTCTTGCTCCTACCACATCTCAGGCCGAGGGAGGAGCACAGACTCCCGTCGCCGGTACCCCAGAGTAGCAGGTTCATATTGACTAGGTTCCAGAGATCATACCAATGCAGCCGGTAGCTCCAATTCAGCCCGAGATTAGGGCAGCAGCTTCTGAGGCGAAGCAGGTCAGGCTCGAGAGGTATAAGAAGTACAACCCTCCTACTTTTAGTGGCTTGGAATTAGAGGATGCCTAGGGTTTTCTTGAGGAGTGCCACCGTATCCTCCGTACTATGGGTGTTGCGGATACTAGTAGGGTTTCTTTCACTACATTCCAGATTAGAGGAGCAGCCTATCAGTGGTGACGCGCATATGAGTTGGATAGTCCGGCTGAGGCAGCTTCACTCACTTGGACTCAGTTCTCAGATATGTTCTTGAGGGAGTATGTTCCCCAGAGTCTCAGAGATGCTTGGCGCGCATAGTTTGAGCAGTTGCGCTAGGGTGCTATGACCGTGTTGGAGTATGTGGTCTGATTCAGTGATTTGGCCAGGCATTCACTAGCCTTGGTTGCTACTGTTCGAGAGTGGGTTCGTCGATTTATTGATGGGCTCAACCCCAGCATCGGATTGAGCATGGCCGAGAGTTGGAGATGGATATTACGTATCAACAGATAGTGGAGATTGCTAGGAGGTTAGAGGGCATACTGACTCGGGATAGAGAGGAGAGAGAGGCGAAGAGGTCTCGAGAGTCTGGAACTTATAGTGGTACTCGTACCCCAGCGGCAGCTCATCAGGGTATGGGTTATATGGGTCGCCCTATTCATTCAGCACTTCCAGCGGCCAACGGTCCTCCTGCCACTACTAGGCCCTAGGATCCTTATTATGCACTGCCAGTGTCTAGTGTACCTCCTCTACGTGATGCTTTCAGTGGTCAGTCTAGTCGATCAGGCCCGAGTCAGTCACATTAGTTACGTCCTCCGAGAGCTTGTTTTTAATATGGCGACACTCGTCATGTGGTGATGGATTGTCCTAGATTTAGGAGGGGTACACCTCCACAGATTTCTCAAGCACCGCGTGCTCCACTGGGTCCTCAGGCTATGGTTACAACACCAGTTACGACCTTACCTGCACAACCAGCTAGAGGTGGAGGTCGGACATGTAGAGGTCGCCCTAGAGGGGGAGGCCAGGCCAGATATTATGCCATTCCTGCTAGGACGGTTTCAGTTGCATCAGATTCTGTTATCACAGGCACTGTTCCGGTCTGTCCTAGAGATGCATTAGTCTTATTTGATCCAGGCTCCACTTATTCCTATGTGTCATCTTATTTTGCTCCGTATTTGCGTGTATCCAGTGATTCTCTGAGTTCACCTATTTATGTATCTACACCCGTGGGTGATTCTATTATTGTTAACCGTGTGTATCGGTCGTGTTTGATTGTTCTTAGTGGTTTTGAGACCAGAGCCGATTTATTATTGCTCAGTATGGTGGATTTCGATGTTATTTTGAGCATAGACTGGTTGTCGCCCTATCACGCTATCCTTGATTGTCATTCCCAGACGGTGACGTTGGTTATGCCAGGTCTACCTCGACTAGAGTGGATAAGTACCTTGGATCATGTTCCTAGCAGAGTTATTTCATTTCTTAAGGCTCCGTGAATGGTTTAGAAGGGGTGTGATGTGTATCTAGCCTATGCGAGAGATGTTAGTATTGATACTCCTACCGTCGAGTCAGTTCCGATAGTGAGGAATTTTGCATATGTATTTCCAGCAGATCTTCCGGGCATGCCGCCCGATAGGGATATTGACTTTAGCATTGATTTGTTACCGGGCACTCAGCCCATTTCTATTCCACCTTATCGTATGGCCCCACTAGAGTTGAAAGAATTAAAGGAACAATTGCAAGAATTGCTCGATAAGGTCTTTATTCGGCCCAGTGTGTCGCCTTGGGGTGCTCCTATCTTGTTTGTAAAGAAGAATGATGGTTCTATGCGAATGTGTATTGATTATCGCCAGTTGAAAAGGTTATAGTGAAGAACAGGTACCCAGTGTCATGTATTGATGACCTATTTGGTTAGCTTCAGGGTGCCAGAGTGTTCTCTAAGATCGACTTGCGTTCAGGCTATCATCAATTGAAGATTCGGGAGACAGATATCCCGAAGACTGCTTTCAGGACTCGGTATGGTCATTATGAGTTCCTTGTGATGCCTTTTGGGATGACCAACACCCCAGTGGCATTCATGCACTTGGTGAACAATATATTTCAGCCCTATCTTGACTCCTTCGTCATTGTGTTTATTGACGACATTCTGGTGTACTCCCGGAGTCGAGAGGATCATGAGCAGCACCTAAGGATTGTGCTTCAGACCTTGAGGGAGAGAAAGTTATATGCAAAATTTTTGAAGTGTGAATTCTAGCTAGATTCAGTGGCATTTTTGGGTCATGTAGTATCGAGTGAGGGGATCAAGGTAGATCCGAAGAAGATTGAAGCAATGCATAGTTGGCCCAGACCATCCTCAGCTACGGAGATCCGGAGTTTCCTCGGCTTGGAGGGGTGTTACCGCCGATTTGTAGAGGTTTTCTCGTCTGTTGCAGCATTTATGACTAGATTGACCCAGAATGGTGCTCTGTTCAGGTGGACCAATGAGTGTGAGGAGAGCTTTCAAAAGCTCAAGACTACTTTGACTACAGCCCCAGTGTTAGTGTTGCCTACTGGATCGGGGTCTTATACAGTGTATTGTGATGCGTCAGGCATTGGTCTCGATGCGGTGTTGATGCACGACGGTAGGTGATTGCCTACGCGTCTAGACAGCTGAAGGTACATGAGAAGAACTATCCAGTCCACGAACTCGAGTTAGCAGCTATTTTTCATGTCTTGAAGATCCGGCGGCACTACGTGTATGGTATCCTTTGTGAGGTTTTCACCGATCACCAGAGTCTATAACATCTGTTTAAACAGAAAGATCTTAACTTGTGGCAGTGGAGATGGTTGGAGTTGTTTAAGGATTATGACATCACCATTCTCTATCATCCCGGGAAGGCCAATGTGGTGGCCGATGCCTTGAGTCGCAAGGCGGAGAGTTTGGGTAGCTTAGTGTCACGACCCAATTCTCCCTCCGTAAGACGTCGTGATGGCACCTAGTCTCTATGACTAGGTAAGCCTAACAAAATGCAAAATAACAAAATGGAAGTAAAACTTAACAACTAACTGCAACAGATAATTAAATAACTGGTAACAATGCCGCTTGGCATGTACAATAACCAACACTCTAGTAATACACAGTATTCCCAAATCCGGAACATCATAAGTCACAAGCTACAGAAGGAAACTAGTATCACTATACACCAGAGTCTAATAAAAGAAGTACGAAAGGTAAATGCCATAGGGGAGGATAGAGGGGGACTCTGAGGTCTGTGGACACGGCAGATGTACCTTGAAGTCTCCGTACAACAACAAACACTCTCAGCTAGTAGCGGGGTGATAAGAAGCACCTGGATCTGCATACAAAACATGTGCAGAAGAGTAGCATGAGTACGCCACAACGGTACCCAGCAATTGCCAAGCCTAACCTCGGTAGAGTAGTGATGAGGCCAGGTCCGGGCCCTACTGGGATATAATAAAAAGACATATGATATAATAAAATGATGTAAAACGGAGAATTTAACAGAAAGAATTCACAGGAAAATAACAACACATCACAATGTGATAACAACATGGGCGCTCCCGAGATACCGTCTCGTAGTCCCAAAAATAAGTACTCAACAGGGGATCTCCCGAGATACCGTCTCGTAGTCCCAAAAGTAAATATGCGAGGAGATCTCCTGAGGTACCGCCTCGTAGTCTTAAAAATAAATGTGCAGGGGGATCTCCCAAGGTACCGCCTCGTAGTCCCAAAAGTAAATATGCGAGGAGATCTCCCGAGGTACTGCCTCGTAGTCTCAAAAGTAAATGTGCATGGGGATCTCCCAAGGTACCGCCTCGTAGTCCCAAAAGTAAATATGCAGGGAGAACTCCCGAGGTACCGCCTCATAGTCTCAAAAGTAAATATGCAGGGAGAACTCCCGAGGAAACCGCCTCGTAGTCTCGAAAGTAAACACACAACTCAAACCGATAAATACAATAGTTAACAACAAGATTTCTACTTAATACTGATAAAGAACAAGGAAAAGTAGGAAATCAGCTAGGCATGCTTCATAGAGTTCAAATAAGCAGTTAAAGCACGTAGACATGCGATATTAGACTAAACAGGATAACTACACATATTGGAATAACTCAATTAAGAATGAAAGTAGACTAATACTCATTTAAACAGTATAACTCAAATTAAAGGCAAAACAGGTTGCTACTCAGTAAAAGTATCAGGTTTTACAACAAAGCCCATGTACGCACTCGTCACCTTACGTACACGGCGCTCACATATCACAACAGTACCAACTCCTAAGGGGATTTCTCCCACACAAGGTTAGGTAAGCCACTTACCTCGAACCAAGCTCAATCAATCAGTAACAATGCCTTTACCACGAATATCCGACTCCGAATGTCCCAAATAACCAAAATTAATTACTTACCATAAATACAACTATTAGAAATTAATCTAATTAATGAAATTAAAGCTAAAGCAAGAAATTAGAAAATCGCCCCAAAAAGCCTCCCCGGGCCCACGTCTCGGAATTGGGTAAAAGCCACAAAATATGAACACCCATTCACTCACGAGCCTGGTTATGTAATTTGTTTTGGAATCCGACCTCAAATTGAGGTTTAAATCCCCATTTTACAAAAATCCCTAATTCTACCCAAAATCTCCAATTTTCACCATGAAAACACAAGATTTTTGGTTGAAATCTTAGGAAATGTAGTGAAAGATTGAAAGAAATTAGTTTAGAATCACTTACCAATGATTTGGGGAAGAAAGGTTCTTTGAAAAATCGCCTCTAGGGTTTCTTGTTTTGAAAATTTGAGAGAATGAACCAAAATCCCGTCTAAGTCCCATTTTGATCAGTTGCAGATGTCGTATTTGCGACCTGGGGTTCACAAATACGAACCCCGCAAATGCGAAGAAACCATTGCAAATGCAAAGTCCTTCCCATCTCTGCTTTCATCGCAAATGCGATTACTTGTTCGCAATTGCGAACATTGATCTTCCACATTTGCGATCAAATTGATCGCGAATGCGACAAAGCCTGCCCTAGCCCCACTTCGCAAATGCGAAGTATTGTTCGCAAATACGAACTCTGGCCTCCCCGCAATTGCGACCTCTTGATCGCAAATGCGAACTTATACCGACCCAGGTACTCTTCGCAAATGCGAGCCTGGCAGGATTTGGGATGTTCGCAAATGCGAACACTAATCTCGCAATTGCGAGATCAGAGACTAGTACCAGAAATTGCAGAACACCAGCTGAGTTCTAAGTCTAAACCACTCCGTAGCCTATCTGAAACTCCCCCGAGCCCTCGGAGCTCCAAACCAAATATGCACACAAGTCTAAAATAATCATACAAACTTGCTCGCCCGATCAAATCGCCAAAATAACACCTAGAACTACGAATTGAACACCAAATCAAATGAATTTTTTAAGAAAAATTTGAAACTTCTATTTTCACAACGAGACGTCCAAATCACATCAAACCAACTCCGTTGCTCACCAAATTTGACATATAAGTCATAAATATAGTATTGGACCTATACCAGGTTCCGAAACCAAAAT
Source organism: Nicotiana tabacum (assembly GCF_000715075.1). Lineage (NCBI taxonomy): Eukaryota > Viridiplantae > Streptophyta > Magnoliopsida > Solanales > Solanaceae > Nicotiana > Nicotiana tabacum. The sequence goes on from NC_134083.1 coordinate 53,738,130, forward strand.
ACGAACCCGATATCCAAAAAGTCAAACATTGGTTAAACTTTCAAAGTCATTAAGCTTTCAAACTTTCAGATTTCAACAAAGTTCGATAACTCGAGCTAGGGACTTCCGAATTCAATTCCGGGCATATGCCCAAGTCCCAAATCACGATACGGACCCACCGGGATTGTCAAAACATGCATTCGGATCCAGTTTCTCAAAACGTTGATCGAAGTCAACTTAAATGGATCTTAATGCAAAGATTTCATGTTTTCTCAGTTTTTAACATAAAAGCTTTCCCGAAAAAATACCAGACTGTGCACACAAATCGAAAAAAGCTAAAATGAGGTATTTAAGGCTTCAAAGCGCAGAATTAGGTTCTAAAACATAAGATGACCTATCGACTCATCATATTCTCCACCTCTAAAACAATCGTTCGTCCTCGAACATACATAGAAAAGTACCTGGGCTGGTGAAAAGCTGGGGATATCTACTCCGCATGTCCGACTCAGACTCCCAAGTAGAGACATCGATGGGCTGACCTCTTCACTACACTCGGACTAAAGGATAAATCTTCGACCTCAACTGACGAACCTGCCGGGCTAGAATAGCCACCGGCCCCTCCTCGTAAGTCAAATCCTTGTCCAACTGGACAGAGCTGAAATCTAACACGTGGGATGGATCGCCGTGATACTTCTGAATCATGGACACATGGAACACCAGATGAACTCCTGATAAACCCGGTGGCAACGTAAGCCTATAAGCCACGTCCCCCACTCTCTCAAGAATCTCAAAAGGCCCGATATACCTAGGGCTCAACTTGCCCTTCTTTCCCAACCTCATCACACCCTTCATGGGTGACACCCGGAGCAAGACCCGTTACCCAACCATGAATGCAATATCGCGAACCTTCTGATCCGCATAACTCTTCTGTCTGGATTGGGCTGAGCGAAGTCGATCCTGAATCACCTTAACCTTCTCCAGAGCATCCTGAACCAAGTTTGTACCCAATAATCTAGCCTCGCCCAGCTCGAACCAACCCACTGGAGACCGGCACCGCCTCCCATATAAGGCCTCATACGGTGCCATCTGAATGCTCGACTGATAATTGTTATTATAAGCAAACTCCGCAAGTGGCAAGAAATGGTCCCAAGCACCCCCAAAATCTATCACACAAGCACGAAGTATATCCTCTAGTGTCTGAATAGTGCACTCGGACTGTCTGTCCGTCTGAGGGTGAAATGTTGTGCTCAACTCAACCCGAGTACCCAACTCCTATTGTACAACCCTCCGAAACCGCGATGTAAACTGCGTACCCCGGTCAGAGATGATAAATACCGATACGACATGAAGCCTAACAATCTCGTGGATATAAACTCGATCCAGCTGCTCGGAAGAATAGGTAGTCATCACAGGAATGAAATGAGCTGACTTGGTCAGCCTATCTACAATTACTCAAACTGAATCAAACTTCCACTAAGTCCGTGGAAGCCCAACAACGAAATCCATAGTGATCCGCTCCCATTTCCACTCTGGAATCTCTAACCTTTGAAGCAATCCACCTGGTCGCTGATGCTCATACTTTACCTGCTGGCAATTCAGACACCGAGCTACATATTCCCCTATATCCTTCTTCATCCCCCTCCACCAGTAATACTGCCTCAAGTCCTAGTACATCATCACGACACCCGGATGAATGGAGTACCGTGAGCTGTGAGCCTCCTGGAGAATCAACTCACGCAACCCATCTACATTGGGCACACATATCCTGCCTTGCATCCTCAATGCACCATCATCCCCAATAGTGACCTCCTTAGAATTACCGTGCTGAACCGTATCCTTAAGGACAAGCAGATGAGGGTCATCATACTGACACTCCCTGATACGATAGATAAGACCGAGAGACCACACAAGCCAATACTCAACTCAGCTAAATAATATCCAATCTCACAAACTGGCTGGCTAAGGTCTGAACATCCGACGCCATGGGCCTTTCTGTTACTGGTAGATATGCTAAGATCCCCAAACTCTCCGCCTGGCAACTCAAAGCATCCGCCACCACATTGGCCTTTACGGGATGGTACAAAATAGTAATATCATAATCCTTAAGCAGCTCCACCTCCGCTGATGCAAGTTAAGATCCTTCTATTTGAATAGATGCTGCAAACTCCGGTGATTGGTGTAAATCTCACAGGGGACAACGTACAAATAGTGCCGCCAAATCTTCAAGGCATGAACAATATCTGCTAACTCAAGATCATGGACATGATAGTTCTTCTTATGCACCTTCAGCTGTCTGGACGCGTAGGCAATCACCTTACCGACCTGCATCAACACTGCGCCGAGACCAATCTGTGACGCATCAATATATACAGTATAAGACCCCAAACCTGTAGGCAATACCAATACCGGGGCTGTAGTCAAAGCTGTCTTAAGCTTCTGAAAGCTCTCCGCACACTCCTCTATCTATCTGAACGGAGCACCCTTCTGGGTCAGCCTGGTCATAGGTGTTGTAATAGATGAGAAACCCTCTACAAATCGATGGTAATACCCCGCCAAACCAAGAAAACTCCGTATCTCTATAGCTGGTGATGGTCTAGGCCAACTCTACACTGCTTCCACCTTCTTCGGATCCACCTTGATCCCATCACTCGATACTACATGACCCAAGAATGCCACTAAGTCTAGCCAAAACTCACACTGAAAATTTTGCATATAACTTCTTTTCTCTCAAGGTCTAAAGCACAGTCATGAGGTGCTGCTCATGATCCTCCCGAGTCCGAGAGTACACTAGAATGCGTCAATAAACACAATGACAAAAGAATCAAGATAAGACCGGAACACACTGTGCATCAAGTGCATAAAAGTCGTTGGGGGCATTGGTCAGCCCAAATGACATCACAAGGAACTCGTAGTGACCATACCGAATCCTGAAAGTAGTCTTCGGGATATCTGGCTCCCGAATCTTCAACTGATGATAGCCAGAACGCAAATCAATCTTGAAAAATACCATGGCACCATATAATTGATCAAATAAGTCATCAATACGAGGCAATGGATACTTGTTCTTCACTGTGACTTTGTTCAACTGGCGGTAATCAATACACATCCGTATAGAACCATCATTCTTCTTCACAAATAAGATAGGAGCACCCCATGGCGACATACTAGGTCTGAATGAAGCCCTTATCAAGCAACTCCTATAACTGCTCCTTCAACTCAGGAGGAGCCATACAATATCGAGGAATAGAGATGGGATGAGTGCCTGACAACAAATCAATCCCAAAGTCAATATCTCTATCGGGCGTGCCCGGAAGATCAGTTGGAAAAACATCCGGGAAGTCCCTCACTACTGGAACTGACTCAACTGTAGGGGTATCAATACTGACATCTCTCACATAAGCTAGATACGCGTCACACCCCTTCTCAACCATTCGTTGAGCTTTAAGAAATGAAATAACTCTCCTGGGAGTATACTCTAAGGTAGCTCTCCACTCTAATCGCGGTAATCCTGGCATAGCCAACATCACAGTTTTGGCGTGACAATCAAGAATAGCATAACGGGGTGACAACCAGTCCATACCCAAAATAACATCAAAGTCTACCATACTGAGCAATAATAAATCGGCTCTTGTCTCAAAACCACTAAGAGAAATCAAATACGACCGATACACGCGATCCACAATAAGAGAATCTCCTACAGGAGTAGACACATAAATATGGGAACTATATGAATCCCGAGATACGCCTAAGTACAGGGCAAAATAAGAGGACACATTGGAATATGTAGATCCTGGATCAAATAAGACCGACGCATCCCTATGACAGACCGAAAAAATACCTGTAATGACAGAGTCGGAAGCAACTGCCTTTGTACGAGCCGGAAGAGCATAATATCTGGCCTGGCCTCCCCCTTTAGGGCGACCTCGACCTCCCCGACCTCCACCTCAAGCTGGCTGAGCAACTGAGGCAGTAACTGGTGCTGGAATCATAGCTTGAGGACCCGGTGGAGAATGCGGTGTATGAGAAGTCTATGGAGGTGCACCCCTCATAAGTATGGGGCAATCCCTCACCAGATGGCGAGTGTCACCACACCCAAAACAAGCTCTCATAGGGCGTGGCTACTGTGACTGGATCGGGCCAGGTCTGTTGGACTGACCACTAAAAGCACCTCGTGCAGGAGGTGCACTAGATGCTGGCAGTGCATGATAAGGCTCCTGGGGCCTAGAAGGGGCCGGGATACCGCTGACGGCTAGAAGTGCTGAATGAATGGGGCGACTTGCATGACCCCTACGATGACGAACTGCAGCTGGGGCACGATCACCACTATAAGTGCCAGACTCTCGAGACCTCTTGTCCTCCTTCTCTTCTCTCTCCCGAGCAAGCATACCCTCCAATCTCCTAGCAATACTCACAACCTGCTGGTAAGAAATATCCATCTCTAACTCCCGAACCATGCTAAGCCTGATACTGGGGTGGAGTCCCTCGATAAACCAACAAACCCTCTCTCGAAATGTAGCAACCAAGGATGGTGCATGTCAGGCCAAATCACTGAAACAAATTGCATACTCTGACATAGTCATAGCACCCTGGCGCAACTGCTCAAACTTTGCACTGCATGTGTCCCTGAGACTCTGAGAAACATACTCACTCAAAAACATGTCCGAGAACTGAGTCCATGTAAGTGAAGCTGCCTCAGTTAGACTACCCAACTCGTAAGCACGCCACCACTGATAGGCTGCTCCTATAAGCTGCAATGTAGTAAAAGAAACCACACTCGACTCCACTACACCCATTGTACGGAGAATACGGTGACACTCCTCCAGGAAACCCTGGGCATCCTCTGACGCTAATCCACTGAAGGTAGGGGGTGGTACTTCTTGTACCTCTCAAGTTTGAGCTGCTCTACCTCAGAAACTACTGCCCTAACCTCGGGTTGAGCTGGAGCTACCGGTTGTATCGGTATAATCTCTAGAACCTGGTCGACCTAAACCCGCTGCTCTGTAGTACCAGTGACGGGAGTCTGTGCTCCTCCCCCAGCCTGAGATGTGGCAGGAGCATATGGAATCAATCTAGCCTAAGCTAAGGTGCTGAACATGCTCAGAAACTGGGCTAGAGTCTCCTGGAGGGCTGGTGCAGCAACAAGTATCTCAGGTGTCTACCCTCTAACTGGAGCTACTAGGGGCTCCTCTATAGCAGCTCGTGCGGGCGCTCTGGTTGTGTTACATGGACGTCCTCGGCCTCTACCTCGGCCCTGGCCGCTCGCGCCTCTAACAGGGGGCATGAGTGCCAGTCATCAGAGCTTCCTGTATGTTTCCTCACCATCTGTGAGAGAATAAAATACAAAAGTTTAGAATTTCGACGTCAACAATTTCGCACGACAAGGAATCAAAGAAGTGTAATTTTTCCTAACAATTCCATAGCCTCCCGAAGATAAAGACAAATGTCTTTGTACCGATCCACAAGACTCTACTAAACTTTCTTGTGACTCATGATACCTATAAACCTAGAGCTCTGATACTAACTTGTCACGACCCAATTCTTCCTCCGTAAGATGTCGTGACGGAACCTAGTCTCTACGACTTGGTAAGCCTAACAAAATGCGAAAATAACAAAATGGAAGTAAAACTTAACAACTAACTGCAACAGATAACTAAATAACTGGTAACAATACCGCTTGGCATGTACAATAACCAACACTCTAGTAATACACAATATTTCCAAAACCCGGAACATCATAAGTCACAAGCTACAGATTGAAACTAGTATCTCTATACACCAAAGTCTAATAAAAGAAGTACGGAAGGTAAATGCCATAGGGGAGGATAGAAGGGGACTCTGAGGTCTACGAATGTGGTAGATGTACCTTGAAGTCTCCGTACAGCAGCAAGCACTCTCAGCTAATAGCGGGGCTGATAAGAAGCACCTGGATCTGCACACAAAATATGTGCAGAAGAGTAGCTTGAGTACATCACAACGGTACCTAGTAAGTGCCAAGCCTAACCTTGTGTGGGGGAAATTCCCTTAGGATTTGGTATTGTTGTGATATGTGATCACCGTGTACGTGAGGTGACGAGTACGTATATGGGTTATTTGTTGTAAAACCCGATACTTTTACTGAGTAGCAACCTATTTTTCCTTTAATTTGAGTTATACCGTTTAAATGAGTATTAGTTTGTTTTCATTCTCAATTAAGCTATTCCAATATGTGTAGTTATCTTGTTTAGTCTAATATTGCATGTCTATGTGATTTAACTACTTATTTGAACTCTGTGAAGCATGCCTAGTTGATTTCCTGCTTTTTCTTGTTCTTTATCAATATTAAGTAGAAATCTTGCTGTTAACTGTTGTATTTATCGGTTTGAGCCGTGTGTTTACTTTCGAGAATATGAGGCGGTTTCCTCGGGAGTTCTCCCTGCATATTTACTTTTGAGACTACAAGGTGGTACCTCCGGAATTCTCCATACATATTTACTTTTGGGACTACTAGGCGGTACCTCGGGAGATCCCCCTGCACATTTACTTTTGAGACTACGAGGCGGTACCTCGAGAGATCTCATAGCATATTTACTTTTGGGACTACGATGCGGTACCTCGGGAGATCCCCTGCACAATAACTTTTGAGACTACGAGGCGGTCTCTCAGGAGATATCCTCGCATATTTACTTTTGGGACTACTAGACGGTATCTCGGGAGATCCCCTGTTGAGTATTTATTTTTGGGACTACGAGATGGTATCTCGGGAGGGCCCATGTTGTTATCACATTGTGCTTTGTTGTTATTTCCTTATGAATTCTTTTTGTTAAATTCTCTGATTTTATTCATTTTATTATATCATATGTCTTATTATTATATCCCAGTAGGGCCCGGACCTGACCTCGTCACTACTCTACCGAGGTTAGGCTTGGCACTTAGTAGGTACCGTTGTGGTGTACTTATGGTACTCTTCTGCACATTTTTTGTGTGCAGATCTAGGTGCTTCTTATCAGCCCCGCTATTAGTTGAGAGTGCTTGCTGCTGTACGGAGACTTCGAGGTACATCTGCCGCATCCACAAACCTCAGAGTCCCCCTCTTTCCTCCCCTATGGCATTTATCTTCCGTACTTTTTTTATTAGACTCTGGTGTATAGAGATACTAGTTTCCTTCTATAGCTTGTGACTTATGATGTTTCGGGTTTTGGGAATACTATGTATTACTAGAGTGTTGGTTATTGTACATGCCAAGCTGCATTGTTACCAGTTATTTAGTTATCTGTTGCAGTTAGTTGTTAAGTTTTACTTCCATTTTGTTATTTCCGCATTTTGTTAGGCTTACCTAGTCGTAGAGACTAGGTTCCGTCACAAAGTCTTACGGAGGGAGAATTGGGCTGTGACACTTAGCATATCTACCAGTAGCAGAGAGGCCTTTAGCCTTGGATGTTCAGGCCTTGGCCAACCAGTTTGTCAGATTGGATATTTTCGAGCCGAGCAGAGTTTTGGCTTGTGTGGTTTCTTAGTCTTTCTTTATGATCGTATCAGGGAGCGTCAGTATGATGACCCCTATCTGCTTGTCCTCAAGGACACGGTTCAACACTGTGATGCCAAGGAAGTCGCTATTAGAGATGATGGTGTATTACAGATGCAGGCCAGGCTATGTATGCCTAATGTTGATGGTTTACATGAGTTGATTCTTTATAAGGCTCATAGTTCATGGTACGCCATTCACCCAGGTGCCGTGAAGATGTATCAGGACTTGAGGTAGCACTATTGGTGGAGGCGTATGAAGAAAGACATAGTGGAGTATGTCGCTTGGTGCCTAAATTATCAGCAGGTGAAGTATGAGCATTAGCGACCAGGTGGATTGCTTCAGAAGTTAGAGATTCCAGAGTTGAAATGGGAGCGGATCACTATGGATTTTGTTGTTGGGCTCCCACGGACTCAGAGGAAGATCGATGCAATTTGGGTGATTGTGGATAGATTGACCTAGTCAGCTCATTTCATTCCTGTGGTTACTACTTACTCTTCGGAGTAGCTGGCTCAGGTTTACATCTTCGAGATTGTTAGGCTTCATGGCATACCGATATCAATTATCTCTGACCGGGGTACGCAGTTTACATCGCGGTTCTGGAGAGCCATACAATGTGAGTTGGGTACTCGTGTGGAGTTGAGTATAACATATCACCCTTAGACGGATGGACAGTCCGAGTGCACTATTCAGATATTGGAAGATATGCTTCGTGCGTGTGTGATTTATTTTAGGGGTGCTTAGGATCAGTTCTTGCCACTTGCAGAGTTTTCCTACAACAACAATTATCAGTCGAGCATTCAGATGGTGCCATATGAGGCTTTGTATGATAGACGGTGCCGGTCTCCAGTGGGTTGGTTTGAGCCGGGCGAGGCTAGGCTATTGGGTACATACTTGGTTCAGGATGCCTTGGAGAAAGTTAAATTGATTCGGGATCGACTTCGTACAACCCAGTCCAGGCAGAAGTGTTACGCAGATCAGAAGGTTCGCGACATTGCATTCATGGTTGGGGAGCGGGTTTTGCTCCGGGTTTCACCCATGAAGGGTGTTATAAGTTGAGCCCTAGGTATATCAGACCTTTTGAGATTCTTGAGAAGGTTGGAGAGGTGTCTTATAGACTTGCACTACCACCTAGTCTCTCTGCAATTCATCCTGTATTCCATGTTTTCATGCTCCGGAAGTATCATGACGATCTGTCTCATCTGTTAGACTTCAGCTCAGTCCAGTTGGACAAGGATCTATCTTATGCTGAGGAGCCAGTGACCATTTTGGATCGGCATGTTCAAAAGTTGAGGTCAAAGAACATCGCTTAAGTGAAGGTTCAGTGGAGGGGTCATCCGGTCGAGGAGGCGACTTAGGAGACCGAGCATGATATACGCAGCCGTTATCCTCATCTTTTCACCACTTCAGGTATGTCTCTATACTTATTTGAGGACGAACGTATATTTTAAGAGGAGGAGGATGTAACGACCCGACCAGTTGTTTTGAGAGTATTAGCCCCGAAACCCTATTTACTGCTCCCTCTATTTCATTTTGTGGTTACGTGACTTGCCAGGAGGATTTGCTTTTAGTTTTGGTGTGAAATGGGACACATAGTCACTAAATTGGAGGTTTAAGTCATAAGAATTGACTGTAGTTTGATTTGTGTGAAAACAACTTCAGAATGGAGTTTCGATGGTTCCAATAGCTCCATAGGGTGAATTTGGTCTTAAGAGCGTGTTCGAATGTTGAATTGGAGGTCCGTAGGTTATTTTAGCATTAATTGGTGAAAGTTGGAAAATAGGATAATTTTTAGGAAGTTTGACCGGGAGTGGACTTTTTGATATCGGGGTCGAATTTTGATTCCGTAAGTTGGAATAGGCCTGTAATGTCAATTATGATTTGTGTGCAAAATTTGAGGTCAATCAGACTTGATTTGATAGGTTTCAGCGTCAGATGTAGAAGTTTGAAGTTTTAAAGTTGATTAGGCTTGAATCGATGCACAATTCGTATTTTTAGCATTGTTTGATGTGATTTAAAGGCTCGACTAAGTACGTATGATATTTTAGGACTTGTTGGTAAGTTTGGTTGAGGTCCCGGGGGCCTCGGATGAATTCTGGATGGTTAACAGATCAAAATTGGACTTATGAGAATGGCTGAAGGCACTAGTTCTGGTGTAATCGCACATGCGCAAGATTGACCGCAGGTGCGAGCCCGCGAAAGTGAGCAATTAGGCGCAGATGCGGGGCTGGGGGACTTGGCCAATGGTCGTAGTTGCGAAGTGAAGACCGCATGAGCGGAGTCACTTCTGCGGAGAAATGTGTGCAGAAGCGGAAAGGCCTGGGAGGCCTGTTGGTGGCAGAATCGGACTTGGTCCGCAGGAGCGGATGCGCAGAAGTGCTCCTTGGCCGCAGAAGCGAAGCACATATGCTTTGGGTCCACCGAAGCGGATGTGCCTGGACTAAGTTAGAACCACACCAGCGATGGAAATTTCGCAGGTGCGGAGCCGCAAATGTGGTTGTGGACCCGCATAAACGATTTCGCTGGGCAGAAAAAGGGCAATTCCGAGGGTTTATTTCATTATTAATTTTTGACATTTTGAACTCGGTCTAGAGAGATTTTTGAGAGCACTTTTGAGAGATTTCTTGAGGTAAGCCACTCGTGAACATTGTTATTCAATAATCTTGTTTTCCCATTAGTTTTTCCACCTAGTTAATGTGTATTTAAGGTGGAATTTGGGCGTTTGAGGCTAGGGAATTAGAGAGTTTTATTTGAGGATTTGAGTGGCTACTTGGCGTTGGATTTTGGTAATTTTGGTATGGGTGAACTCGTTATCGAATGAGTGTTTGTATTTTGTGACTTTTACCTGATTCCGAGATGTGGGTCCGAGTCGACGTTTGGGGCAATGTTTTGATTCTTTTCTAAAGTCGTAGATTTATTATTTAAATTAGTGTCTCGTAGTTGTATTCATGATATGTAATTGCTTTTGGCTAGATTTGGGCCATTCAGAGTCGGAAAATCAAGGGAAAGACATCCTTATCGATTGATTGAGCGAGATTTGAGGTAAGTGACTTATCTAACCTTGTGTGGGGGAAATCCCCTTAGGATTTGGAACTATTGTAACAATTTGTGATATGTGAGCGCCGTGTACGCGAGGTGACAAGAGCGTGCACAAGATGATTGTGGAAAATTTGGTTCTTGCTGATTTGTCATCTTTTAAATTCCTTAACTGAGTTGCCTTAGCATATGTAGTGATCATGTTTAGCCTAGTATCGCATGTCTATGTGCCTTAACTCTTACTTGCAATTTGTGCAACATGTTTAGTTGAATTACCTGCTTTCCTTGATTTGTATTAAATCTTTAACTGTAAAATTCTTGCTGTAAATTCGTGTTTCCTTCTATTTCCTGTTGCATATTTACTTTGGGACTACGAGGCGGTTCCTCGGGAGATCCTCTTGTACTGCATATTTACTTTGGGACTATGAGGCGGTTCCTTGGGAGCTCCCCCTGTACTCCATATTTACTTTGGGACTACGAGGCGATTTATCGGGAGATCCCCCTATACTGCATATTTACTTTGGGACTATGAGGCGTTTACTCAGGAGATCCCCCCATATACTGCATATTTACTTTGGGACTACGAGGCGTTTACTCGGGAGATCCCCCTGTCTTGCATATTTACTTTGGGACTATGAGACGGTACCTCGAGAGATCCCCCTGTCTTTCATATTTACATTTGGGACTACGAGGCGGTACCTTGGGAGCGCCCCTGTTGTTTACCTCTATTTACTATGCTGATATTTTCTGAAACTTCTTATTGTTTAAATTCTTGGTCATTTCAAAATATTATTATATCTTCTGCCTTACTTTTCTTTTAAACCAATAGGGCCTTGACCTGACCTCATCACTACTCTACCGAGGTTAGGCTTGGCACTTACTGGGTACCATTATGGTGTACTCGTACTACACTTCTGTACATCATTTTGTGTAGATTCAGGTTCTTCCCACCAGACCAGATACCCGTGAGTTGGACCGCGCGTGTTGACTTTAAGATATATCTGCCAGCGTCCGCAGACCTCGGAGTCCCCCTCTATGTTGCTTTCCTTATTCTTTTTAGACTCTGATGTATAGAGACACTTAGTATTTTCTCTTTTAAGCTTATGACTTATTTTCACCGGGTTTTGAGAGTTATAATTATTGATTTGCAGTTTTATATTTATTTCATGTGTCGAGATTGGAGTTTAGTTTATTATTCATTTATTCCGCAAATTGTTAGGCTTACCTAGTCTTAGAGACTAGGTGCCATCACGACATTCTACGGAGGGAAATTGGGGTTGTGATAGTAGAATCAATGAATTTTGTGTTACTAAAAGCGAGAGATGCATGTTTTAAGAATGTTAGATTTCATCCAAGAAAAGTTGATAGAGTGGTTTTACGAACGAAGAAAAAAAGCACATGAAACTTTTCACAAAGTATCAATATGGGGAGTAGAAGAGATGAATAAGAAGATAGACTTGGCTTGCAAAATGTTTGTAAGTATATTTATTAACTTCAGAATTTACTTCAGCATGTTTTCTCTGAAGTAATTAACAAATGCATAATCACTTCAGCTTTTTACGTCTGCAGTGATTTACTGCTTAAAGATAAAAAACTTCATACTTATTCTTTTTGAAGCAATAATATACTAATATAGTTTTTTTACTTTTTTATTCCTTCTTAGATGTTCAACCTTAATTCAATGTTGTTTAGAATAAATAATGAAGGAATAAAATTCATTGTGGACTTAAAGAAGAGAACTTGTGACTGCTTGGAATTCCAACTTGATGAATTTCCCTGTCTACACGCAATTGCTGCTATTAATAAGAAATATTTGCAAAAATCTGACTACTGCTCAAAATGGTATTCAAGGGAAACATGTTTCAAAACATATGAAGGACATGTCAAAACTATGGGAGATCAAAATTCACGCGATATAAGACAAAAGAAGAGGTATATCCCTGCGACTGAATCAGTACGATTGAAGTCTACGAAATGCAGTCGCTGTAAACATATTGGGCATAACATAACAACTTGCTTGTCTTCTCCAGCACCTCATCCATATTCCAAGAAATACGCTGAAAAATACTCCAACATTCAATAATCCTTGGAAAAAAATTCATTCTAAAGGAAGAAAGATATTATGAATTTTGACTTTCATTATTGATTGATATATGTGAAATGTGATTATTTTCATAGAAATAAAAAAATTAAGCTCTTGGATTGAAAATACTCATTTATATATTGCTTGAAGTACAAATCACTCATTTTTGTTGGCGGCTTACATGTTTGGTTGCATATCTTTAACACACACACACACACACACACACACACAAAATACACATGTATATAATAAAAAACTACACTTTTCTGCATGAAGTATTCATACTGCAGGACAAAATTTCAACGTGTTTAGTCTAAAGTTTTAGCAAATAAACTAAATAATTTCAGCTTGTTTTCTCTAAAGTTTCGGAAAAACTCATTACAAAAATTGCAGACTGCTGGACAAAACTTTAGCATGTTTAGTATGAAGTTTTAGAAAATGAACAAAAAAAACTTTCAACATGGATAAGTCTGACTCTTAAAAGATATAGTTATAACCTTATATATGCCTATTAATGGGAAATATTTGCAAAAAAACTTCAGCCTATAAAGTGTGACTGTCAAAAGCTATAGATGATAACTTCAGACCAAAAAGGTTCAAGCTTCTAACTTATATATGCTAACTTCAGCTTATAAGACATGAAGTTTTAGGATGACACGTACTATATTATTACTTAAAATGAGAATGCAACTTTCAAAATTGAAAAAAGTTATACACAAAAACAAAACATGATTTTCATTTGTATAACATATTATAAGATAAAAACCACACAAAACAAAAGAAGAACCATAAAAAACATTAACAAAAATACAGAAGGAAAACATAAAAAATGGATTAAGAAAACTAAGCATCACCACTATCATCAGAATAGTACTCCTCAATTTCTCGATATATCTCATCATCATTTGAATTAGAGATAATTATAGGATACTCGGGAAAAAGACCACAAAGTCTCATGAGATCGCACTTCAACTTTTTGAATTGATCACGCAACTGATTTGGTTCAATTATTACTCTGTCCATAAGATAAGGAAGGCTCTTCAAGCTATTTTCCATCTTGGCATAGTCGTCCCTGATGGGAAACTTAAAAGAATCGAACTCCTGGACAACCTTGTTGAATGAGGTTGAATAACCTTCACAACTGCGTTCGAGGTTCAGGCTGCTTTGGAATGATTCATCAGCTAAAAACTGTGATCTGATTCTTTCCCAATCAGCCTTTATTTGCTCCCACTTCTGCATAAGATTAGCCATTGGTACGTTACTATTCCAATCAGACTTTAAACTCTCCCACTTCTGCATAAGTTCATCCATTGTAAGCTTCATACTTCTGCTTAGGTCGAAATGGAAAAAATACTTTTTCGGCATATGCCCATGAGATACCTCATGAAAGGTCAATGCCTCTTATTCTTCAATAAACCAGGTAAACTCGGTAAGTTCCTTAATGTCCACTCATTCTTCATAATCCACAACTTCCTCAATCACCTGTTTTTTGACAACCCGCTTTCTCTTTGATTTGCTCTTTTTCTCTTCCATTTTTATTTTCTACTCCATTCTTCTTTCCTTCCTTATTCTAATTTTGTCCTTCTCTTCATTTGAGGGATGAACACTAGCCAACTTAGTCATATACTGATCAAAAATTAAATTTGTTACTGCACATTTTGATTTTGGATAACTTGGAAGGTGATAGTAATATGTTTTGCGCAAGAAATATACACCCATTTCAATATGCTGCAAAAGAACAACAACAAAATAAAATATGTGAACTTAACCACAATATAATTCAGAGTAAAAAATAAGTTTAGGTAATGAACTAAAAACCTTCAGCATGCATAAGTATGAAGTGTTAGGAAATAAACTAAAAAACTTTAGCATGTTTGATTTAAAGTTTAGAAAAAAACTCATTACAAAACTAGAGATTGCATGAAAAAAACTTTAGTATGTGTAGTCTGAAGTTTTAGCAAATGAACTAAACAAGTTCAGCATTTTTAGTCTGCAGTGTTTAGGGAAAAACTCATTGCTAAACTACAGACTGCAGGACAAAAACTTCAGTATCTTTTAGCATGAAGTTTTAGCAAATGAACTAAAAAACTTTAGCATGCATAAGTATGAAGTTTACCAAATTACAGTACAAAAACTGTAAAACAAACATAAGACTGAAGTTTTAGGAAATACAGTTCAAAACCAATTCAAAAAACAAACTTAATAACTTTCTTCATCCGCAGGATCATAGGTAGGGTCCACAAGCTCGGTAAAGAATGACTTTGGAATATCGATTCCAGCTAATCTGAATGGCTTGGAATCATATATCCTGACATCCATCATCAACCAGTCTGTAAACCTCTGCATCAATCCACTGTCTTGATTGACATAATGGAAGGGACACCTTCGTGTAGTCCTTCATGCTTTCCAATCTTGCGCCCTTGCCTTTGGTTTAGGAATGACGTAAGGAGATTTCAACCAAATACTCTCAATACGAATCCTTTTCCCTACTTTAGCTGTTTTTCTTTTTGCTTGTTGTTCTTGCTGCTCAGTCACAACTAACTGCTGCGGTTAAGCAGTAGGGGAAAAATCCACAGCCATAGGGGCAGATACTTAACCAACTCCCTGCTGTTCATGATGTTCTTTTCTCTCTTCACCACCACCACCAACAACAGAATTACCTTCTGAACTAGTCTCTTGTGTACTACTGTAACGACCCGACCAGTTGTTTTGATCATTTGTACTTCGCTCGGTAGTTTGGGAGTGCGAGTAGATCCGTATGATGTATTATGACTTGTGTGAATTTTTATTTTTGGTTTTCAGGTTATTCGGAATTGATTTGGAAGAATGAATCTCCTTGTTGAAACTTTAAGTTGGAAGAATTGACCAAGTTTGAATTTTATGAATTTGACCCCAGAACGGAGTTTTGATGGTTCCTCTAGGTCAGAATGGTGATTTTGGACTCGGATGTATGCCCGGATTTGCATTTGGATGTTTCTAGAATGTTTCAGAACTAATTGGAGAAAGTTGAAAATTTGAAGGTTTTAAAAATTTATAAGTTTGACTGAGAGTTGACTTTATGGATATCGGATTCGAATTGTGGTTCCGAGAATTGGAATAGCTTCTTTATGTCATTTGGGACTTGTGTGCAAAATTTGAGTTCATTCCAAGTTGATTTGTTATGTTTCGGCGCGAGTTTTGGAAGTTGAAAGTTCAAAATTCATTTAAGTTCGATTTGAGGTGTAATTCATCGTTTCGATGTTGTTATGTGTGATTTGAGGCTTCGAGTAAGTTCGTAGTGTGTTTTAGGACTTGTTGGTATGCTTGGATGGGGTCCCGGTGACCCCGGGTGTTTTTCAGGTGAGTTTTGATCAAGTTTGGGCATTTAAACAATTTGATGATGTTCTGGAGCGAGTGAAGTGCGGAGGGCACATTTTGGAGTGCTGAGGCAAAACCTCATGTGCGGACCGCAGAGATCCTCTTGCAGACTGCAGAAATCCTCTTGCGGCAGCAGAAAGGAGAATCTAGAGGTCGATGGTCTGACTTTAGAAGCTTATATCTTTTAATATACAAGGAATTTGGAGATTATCTAAAAGTGAAAGTTGTAGCCCTTTGAGTCTAGTTTTCAGAAAGTTAAACTTTTAATTATTTGGACATTTTTACAGAAAGTTATGGTCAATTTATCGAAGCATGGTAGTGCAGTCACTACTGAATTGCAACCACACAATTTGGATTGTAGCTGCGGAACCTGAAATGTGCGGACCACACAAAAAAATGTGCTATCAGCACAATGGAAGTTCAGAGTTTCTACTATATAAACAAGGGTTAGAGCTTCTTAAGGATTATGATATCACAATTTTGTACCATCCCGGGAAGGCTAATATGGTGGTCAACGTTTTGAGTCGCCGGGCGAAGAGTTTGGGGAGCTTAGCATATCTACCAGCAGTAGAGAAGCCGTTGGCATTGGATGTTCAAGCCTTAGCCAGCCAGTTTTTTAGATTGGATATTTCTCAGCCGAGTCAAGTATTGGCTTGTGTGGTCTCTCGGTCTTCTCCTTATGATCGTATCAGGAAGCGTCAATATGATGACCCCCATCTGCTTGTCCTTAAGGACACGGTCCAACACGGTGATGCTAAGGAAGTCACTATTGGGGATGATGGTGCATTGAGGATGCAGGGCAAGCTATGTGTGCCCAATGTGGATGAGTTGCGTGAGTTGATTCTTCGGGAGGTTCACAATATTCCATTCATCCGGGTGTCACGAATATGTCTCAGGACTTGAGGTAGCATTACTGGTGGAGGAGAATGAAGAAGGACATAGTGGAATATGTAGATAGGTGTCTGAATTGCGAGCAGGTAAAGTTTGAGCATCAGCGGCCCAGTGGATTACTTCAGAAGTTATAGATTCTGGAGTGGAAATGGCAATAGATCAATATGGATTTCATTGTTGGGCTTCCACAGACTCAGCGAAAGTTTGATGCAGTTTGGGTGATTGTGGATAGGATGACCAAGTCAGCTCATTTCATTCCTGTGATGACTACCTATTCTTCCAAGCAGTTTGCTCGAGTTTATATCCGCGAGATCGTCAGGCTTCATGGCGTACCGGTATCTATCATCTCTGACCGGGGTACGCAGTTTACATCACGGTTTGGAGGGTCGTACAACATGCGTTGGGTACTCGAGTGGAGCTGAGCACAACATTTCACCTTCAGACGGACGAACAGTCCGAACACACTATTTAGATATTAGAGGATATGCTCCGTGCGTGTTTGATAGATTTTGGAGGTTCTTGGGATCAACTCTTGCCACTTGTGGAGTTTGCCTACAACAACAGTTATTTGTCGAGCATCCAGATGGCACTGTATGAGGCTCTGTATGGTAGGCGATGTCGGTCTCCAGTGGGTTGGTTCGAGCCGGGCGAGGCTAGATTATTGGGTACATACTTGGTTCAGGATACCCTGGATAAGGTGAAGGTGATTCAGGATCGACTCTGCATAGCCCAGTCCAGACAGAAGAGTTATGCTGACCGGAAGGTTCGCGGTGTTGCATTCATAGTTGGAGAGTGGGTCTTGCTCTGGGTTTTGCCTATGAAGGGCTTTATGAGGTTTGGGAAGAAGGGCGAGCTGAGCCCAAGGTGAATCGGCCATTCAAGGTGTTGTGGCTTGTTGGGGAGGTTGCTTATGAGCTTGCCTTGCCTCCCAGTCTAGCAGGGGTTCACCTAGTATTCCATGTTTCTATGCTCCGAAAGTATCACGGCGATCCGTCTCATGTGTTGGATTTCAGGTCAATTTACCGAAGCATGGTAGTGCAGTCACTACTGAAGTGCGACCACACAATTTGGATTGTGGCCACGGAACCTGGAATGTGCGGACATCACAAAACAATGTGCTATCAGCATACTGGGAGGTCAGAGTTTCTACTATATAAACGAGGGTTAGAGCTTCTTAAGGATTATGATATCACCATTTTTTACCATCCCGGGAAGGCCAATGTGGTGGCCGATGCTTTGAGTCGTCGGGCGGAGAGTTTGGGGAGCTTAGCATATCTACCAACAGCAGAGAGGCCATTGGCGTTGGATGTTCAAGCCTTAGCTAGCTAGTTTGTTAGATTGGATATTTTTGAGCCGAGTCGAGTATTGGTTGTGTGGTCTCTCGGTCTTCTCTTTATGATTGTATCAGGGAACGTAAGTATGATGACCCCCATCTGCTTGTCCTTAATGACACAGTCCAACACGGTGATGCTAAGGAAGTCACTACTAAGGATGATGGTGCATTGAGGATGCATGGAAGGCTATGTGTGCCCAATGTGGATGACTTGCATGAGTTGATTCTCTGGGAGGCTCACAGTTTGCGGTATTCCATTCATCCGGGTGCCGCGAAGATGTATCAGGACTTGAGGCAGCATTACTGGTGGAGGAGAATGAAGAAGAACATAGTGGAATATGTAGCTAGGTGTCTGAATTGCCAGCAGGTAAAGTATGAGCATCAGCGGCCTGGTGGATTGCTTCAGAAGTTAGAGATTTCGGATTGGAAATGGCAACGGATCAATATGGATTTTGTTGTTGGGATTCCATGGACTCAGCGGAAGTTTGATGCAGTTTGGGTGATTATGGATAGGCTGACCAAGTAAGCTCATTTCATTCCTGTGATGACTACCTATTCTTACAAGCAGTTTGCTCGAGTTTATATCTGCGAGATCGTCAGGCTTCATGGCGTACCAGTATCTATCATCTCAGACCGGGGTACGCAGTTTACATCACGATTCTGGAGGGCCATACAACATAAGTTGGGTACTCGAGTGGAGCTGAGCACAACATTTCACCCTCATATGGACGGACAGTCTGAGCGCACTATTCAGATATTAGAGGATATGCTCTGTGCGTGTGTGATAGATTTTGGAGGTTCTTGGGATCAGTTCTTGCCACTTGCAGAGTTTGCCTACAACAATAGTTATCAGTCGAGCATCCAGATGGCACTGTATGAGGCTCTGTATGGTAGGCGGTGTCGGTCTCCAGTGGGTTGGTTCGAGCCGGGTGAGGCTAGATTATTGGGTACAGACTTGGTTCAGGATGCCCTAGATAAGGTGAAGGTGATTCAGGATCGACTTCGCACAGCCTAGTCCAGACAGAAGAGTTATGCGGACCGGAATGTTCGCGCTGTTGCATTCATGGTTGGAGAGCGGCTCTTGCTCCGGGTTTCGCCTATGAAGGGCGTTATAAGGATTGGGAAGAAGGAAATGCTGGGCCCAAGGTTCATCAGCCATTAGAGGTGTTGCGGCGTGTTGGGGAGGTTGCTTATGAGCTTGCCTTGCCTCCCAGTCTAGCAGGGGTTCACCCAGTATTCCATGTTTCTATGCTCCAGAAGTATCACGACGATCCGTCTCATGTGTTGTATTTTAGTTCAGTCCAGTTGGACAAGGATTTATCTTATGTTGAGGAGTCAGTGGCTATTTTGGGCAGGCAGGTGCAAAAGCTTAGGTCAAAGAACATTGCTTCTGTGAAAGTTCAGTGGAGGGGTCAGCCGGTCAAGGATACGACTTGCGAGACCGAGCATGATATGCGCCACCGTTATCCTCATATTTTCACCACATCAGGTATGTCTCTATGCTCGTTCGAGGATGAATGATTGTTTTAAGAAGTGGAGGATGTAACAGCCCGGTCAGTCATTTTTAGTGTATTAGCCTCGATCCCCTGTTTACTGTTGTCCGCGTATCATTTTCTGCTTATGTGACTTGCCGGGAGGTTGTTGTTGTGGTTTCGGACTGAATTGGGACACTTAGTCCCTAAACAGAAGCTTAAGTCTTAGGATTTTTGACTGTAGTTGGAACTGTGTGAAGACGACTCCGCAATGGAGTTTCGTCAGTTCAGTTAGCTCCGTTGGGTGATTTTGGACTTAGGGGCGTGTCCGGATTGTGTTTTGGAGGTCTGTAGCTGATTTTGGCTTAAATTGGCGAAAGTCAAATTTTTGGAAATTTTGATCAGTAGTGGACTTTTTGATATTCGGGTCGGATTCCGATTCCGGAAGTTGAAGTAGGTCCGTAAAATAAGTTATGACTTGTGTGCAAAATTTGAGGTCAATCGGACGTGAGTTGATAGGTTTCGACATCGGTTGTAGAAATTTAAAGTTCCAAGTTCATTAAGTTTGAATCGGAGGGTGGTTCGTATTTGTAGCATTGTTTGATGTGATTTGAGGGCTTGACTAAGTTCGTATGGTGTTTTAGGACTGGTTGGTATATTTGGTTGAGGTCCCAGGGGCCTCAGGTGTGTTTCGGATGCTTAATGGATTGAATTTGGACTTAGGCTATTTGCTGAAGATTTTCTAGTTTCTAATGTTTTCGCACCTGCGGAGGGGAGACCGCAGGTGCGGGCGTGCATGTGCGAATCGATGAGCGCAACAGCGGAGTGGAGTGGTTTGGTCAGGGGTCACAGATGCGAGGAAAATGCCGCATCTGCGATGCCCGCAGATGCGCTAGAGGAACCGCATGCACAAAGGAAGACCGTAGAAGCGGACCATTTGTCCGCAGGTGCGCACACGCAGGTGCGACCACCTGATCGCAGAAGCGGTCCCAGTCACCTTAAGCCATTTCCGTACCGACGATGGAATTTCTACAGGTGCGGCATCGCAAGTGCGACTATATGTCCGCAGGTGCGAAATCGCTAAGCAGAAAAGGCCATGTTTGAGGGTTTTATCCCATTTTCAATTTTGGGTCTTTGAGAGCTCGGATTGAGGCGATAATTCAAGGATTTTTCAGAGAGAACTTTGGGGAAATGATTCTTAACTCGTTTATGGTTATATTCCACTAATCTATAGTTGTTTTCATCATTTAATTAAGGAATTTGGTTGAGCAATTTGGGAGAAAAGGTTGGAAGTTCTTCAACTAAGTTTTGAGTTTTGGTTCAGATTTAGATAATTTGGTACGAGTGAACTCTTGAGTGAATGGGTGTTCATATTTTGTGACTTTTACCCTATTCCGAGATGTCTGCCCGGGTCGACTCTTTAGGATGAATTTCAAAATTTTTGTTAAAGTCTTGATTTCATTAATTAGATTAGTCTATTATAGTTGTATTTATGATACGTAATTATTTTTGGCTAGATTTGGGCCATTCAGAGTCGGATAATCGAGGAAAAGGCATTCTTACGGATTGATTGAGCTTGGTTCGAGGTAAGTGGCTTGCCTAACCTTATGTGGGGAAAACCCCCTTAGGATTTGGTACTGTTGTGATATGTGAGCGCTGTGTATGCGAGGTGACGAGTGCGTACACGGGCTATTTGTTGAAAAACCTGATTTTTACTGAGTAGTAACCTATTCTCATTCTTAATTGAGTTATACCAATATGTGTAGTTATCCTGTTTAGTCTAATATCGCATGTCTACGTACTTTAACTGCTTATTTGAACTCTGTGCAGCATGCCTAGTTGATTTCCTGCTTTTCCTTGTTCTTTATCAGTCTTAACTGTAGAATTCTTGCTGTTAACTGTGGTATTTATCGGTTTGACCTGTGTGTTTATTTTTGAGACTATGAGGCAGTTCCTCGGGAGTTCTCCCTGCACATTTACTTTTGAGACTATGAGGCGATTCCTCGGGAGTTCTCCCCGCACATTTACTTTTGAGACTACGAGGCAGTTCCTCGGGAGTTCTCCCTGCACATTTACTTTTCAGACTATGAGGCGGTTCCTCGGGAGTTCTCCCTGAACGTTTAATTTTGAGACTACGAGGCGGTACCTCAGGAGTTATCCCTACATATTTATTTTGGGACTACGAGACGATATCTCGGGAGATCCCCTGTTATTTATCCCTGTGTGTTGTACTGTTATTTTGTTGTGTTTTCCTTTTGTTAAATTCCAGTCTCTTATTATACTATTATATTCTCCTGCTTTATTTATTATATACCAGTGGGTCTGACCTGATCTCGTCACTACTCTACCGAGGTTAGGCTTGGCACTTATTGGGTACCGTTGTGGTGTACTCATGTTACTCTTCTGCTCATGTTTTGTGTGCAGATCCAGGTACTTCTTATCAGCCCCGCTATTAGCTGAGAGTGCTTGTTGATGTATGGAGACTTCAAGGTACATCTGCCGCATCCGCAGACCTAGGAGTCCCCCTCTATTCTCCCCTATGTCAAACATTTCATGTATTCCTTTTTTTATACTTTGGTGTATAGAGATACTATTTTCTTTCTGTAGTTTGTGACTCATGATATTCCGAGTTTTGGGAAAGCCGTGTACGTCTAATATTTTGGCTATTGTACATGCCGAGCAACATTGTTATTGGTTATTCAATATCTATTGCAGTTAGCTATTAAGTTTTGATTCCATTATTGATATTTCCGCAATATGTTAGGCTTACCTAGTCATAGAGACTAGGTGCTGTCATGACATGTTTCTTAGGGATGTTTAGGTCGTGACAAGTTAGTATCAAAGATCTAGGTTCATAGGTGTCATGAGTCACAAGCCGATTTATTAGAGTTTCGCGGATCGGTACGGAGATGTCTGTACTTATCTTCGGGAGGCTATGGAGCTGTTTGGAAAAATTACACTTCTTTGATTCCTTGTTGTGCGAAATTGTTGACTTCAAAATTCTAAACTTCTGTATTCTATTCTTTCTCACAGATGGTGAGGACCCGTACTAGAGGATCTGATGACCAGGCACCCGTGCCTCTGCTAGAGCCGCGAGAGGCCGGGGCCGGGGTAGAGGTCGAGGACGTCCACGCGGTGCAGCCAGAGCATTCGCATGAGCTGCTACAGAGGAGCCCCCAGTAGCTCCAGCTGGAGGGCAGACACATGAGGTACCTGTTGCTGCACCAGGCCTCTAGGAGACTCTAGCCCAGTTTCTAAGTATGTTCAGCACCTTGGCTCAGGCTGGATTGATTCCACTTGCTCCTGCCATATCTCAGGCCGGGGGAGGAGCATAAACTTCCCTCGCCGATACTCCAGAGCAGCATGTTTAGGTCGACTAGGTTCTAGAGATTATACCGATATAGCTGGTAGCTCCAGCTCAGCCCGAGGTTAGGGCAACAATTTCTAAGGTGGAGCAGCTCAGACTTGAGAGGTATAAGAAGTACCACCCTCCTACCTTCAGTGGATTGGTGTCGGAGGATGCCCAGGGTTTTCTGGAGGATTGTCACCGTATTCTTCGTACTATGGGCGTAGCGGAGTCGAGTGGGGTTTCTTTTACTACATTCCAGCTTAGAGGAACAGCCTATCAGTGGTGGTTGCTTATGAGTTGGGTAGTCCGGCTGAGGCATCTTCACTTACATGGACTCAGTTCTCGGACATGTTCTGAGGGAGTATGTTCCCTAGAGTCTCAAAGACGCATGGCGCGTGGAGTTTGAGTAGTTGCGCCAAGGTGCTACGATTGTGTCAGAGTATGCAGTTTGCTTCAGTAATTTGGCCCGACATGCACCAGTCTTGGTTGTGACAGTTCCAGAGAGGTTTCGTCAGTTTATTGAGGGATTCCACCCCAGTATCAGGTTTAGCATGGCCCGGGAGTTAGAGATGGATATTTCTTACCAGCAAGTTATGAGTATTGCTAGGAGATTGGAGGGTATGCTTGCTCGGGAGAGAGAGGAGAAAGAGAGGCCAAGAGGTCTCAAGAGTCTAGCACTTACAGCGGTACTCGTGCCCCAGTTGTAGTTCGACATGGTAGGGGTTTTGTGAGTCACCCCGTTCATTCAGCTCTTCCAGTTGCCAGTGGTATTCCGGTCCCTTCTAGGCCCTAGGAGCCTTATTATGCACTGCCAGTATCTAGTGCACCTCCTGCATGGGGTGCTTTTAGCGGTCAGTCCAGCAGACCTGACCCTAGCCAGTCACAACAGTCACGCCCTCCGAGAGCTTGCTTTGAGTGTGGCGACACTTGCCATATGGTGAGGGATTGCCCCAGACTTAGGTGGGGTGCACCTCCACAGACTTCTATGGCACAATGTGCTCCACCGGGTCCTCAGGCTATGATTACAGCTCCAGCTACTGCCCCACCTTCTCAGCCAGCTCGAGGTGGAGGTCAGGGAGGTCGAGGTCGCCCTAGAGGGGGAGGCCAGGCCAGATATTATGCTCTTCCTGCTTGTACAGAAGTAGTTGCTTCCAACTCTATCATTACAGGTATTGTTCCAGTCTGTCATAGAGATGCGTCGGTTTTATTTGACCCAGGCTCCACGTATTCCTATGTGTCCTCTTATTTTGCTCCGTATTTGGGCGTAGCCCATGATTCTTTGAGTTCTCATGTTATGTGTCCACACCTGTGGGAGATTCTATTATTGTGGACCATGTGTATCAGTCGTGTTTGGTTATTCTTAGTGGTTTTGAGATTAGAGCCGATTTATTATTGCTCAACATGGTAGATTTTGATATTATTTTAGGCATGGACTAGTTGTTGCCCCATTATGCTATTCTTGATTGTCACGCTAAGACTATGACACAAGCTATGCCAGGTCTACCGCGATTAGAGTGGAGAGGTACCTTAGAGTATACTCCCAGCATAGTTATTTCATTTCTTAAAGCTCAATGAATGGTTGAGAAGGGGTGTGACGGGTATCTAGCTTATGTGAGAGATATCAGTATTGATGCCTCTATAGTTGAGTCAGTACTAGTAGTGAGGGACTTTCCAGATGTATTTCCAGTTGATCATCCGAGCATGCCGCCCGACAGAGATATTGATTTTGGCATTGATGTGTTGCCGGGCACTCAGCCCATCTCTATTGCTCCATATCGTATGCTCCTCCTGAGTTGAAGGAGTTGCTTGATAAGGGCTTCAATCGGCCTAGTGTATCACCTTGGGGTGCTCCTGTCTTATTCGTGAAGAAAAAGGATGGTTCTATGCGTATGTGCATTGATTATTGCCAGCTGAACAAAGTTACAGTGAAGAACGGTTATCCATTGCCTCGTATTGATGATCTATTTGATCAGTTACAGGGTGCCAAAGTGTTTTCCAAGATTGATTTACGTTCAGGCTATCATCAGTTGAAGATTCGGGAGCTAGATATCCCTAAGACTGCTTTTAGGACTCAGTATGGTCACTACGAGTTCCTTGTGATGTCTTTTGCGTTGACCAATGCCCCAACAAATTTTATGCACTTGATGCATAGTGTGTTCGGGCCTTATCTTGACTCTTTCGTTATTATGTTTATTAACGACATTCTGGTTTATTCCCAGACTTGGGAGGTTCATGAGCAACACCTGAGGACTGTGCTTCAGACCTTGAGAGAAAAGAAGTTATATGCAAAATTTCCAAATTGTGAGTTTTGGCTAGACTCAGTGGCATTCTTGGGTCATGTAGTATCGAGTGATGGGATCAAGGTGGATCCGAAGAAGGTGGAAGCATTGCAGAGTTGGCCTAGACCGTTATCAGCTACGGAGATCCGTAGTTTTCTTGGCTTGGAGGGGTTTTACCGTCAATTTGTAGAGGGTTTCTCATCTATTGCAGCACCTATGACCAGGCTGACCTAGATGGGTGCTCCGTTCAGGTGGACAAAGGAGTGTGAGGAGAGCTTTCAGAAGCTCAAGACAGTTTTGACTACAGCCTAGTATTGGTATTGCCTACAGGTTCAGGATCTTATACTGTATATTGTGACGCGTCACGGATTGGTCTCGGCGCGGTGTTGATGAAGAACGGTAGGGTGATTGCCTATGCGTCCAGACAACTGAAGGTGAATGAAAAGAACTATCCTGCCCACGACCTTGAGTTAGCAGCTATTGTTCATGCACTGAAGATTTGGCGGCACTATTTGTACGGTGTCCCTTATAAGAAATACATCGATCACTGGAGTTTGCAACATTTGTTCAAACAGAAGGACCTTAACTTGTGCCAGCGGAGGTGGTTGGAGCTGCTTAAGGATTATGATATCACCATTTTGTACCATACCGGGAAGGCCAATGTGGTGGCCGATGCTCCTAGTCGCCGAGCAGAGAGTTTGGAGAGCATAGTATATCTACCAACAATTGAGAGGCCGTTGGCGTTGGATGTTCAAGCCTTAGCCAGCCAGTTTGTTAGATTGGATATTTCTGAGCTGAGTCGAGTATTGGATTGTGTGGTCTCTCGGTCTTCTCTTTATGATCGTATCAGGGAGCGTCAGTATGATGAACCCCATCTGCTTGTCCTTATGGACACGGTCCAACACGGTGATGCTAAGGAAGTCACTATTGGGGATGATGGTGCATTGAGGATGCATGGAAGGCTATGTGTGCCCAATGTGGATGACTTGCGTGAGTTGATTCTTTGGGAGGCTCACAGTTCGCAGTATTGCATTCATCCGGGTGCCTCGAAGATGTATCAGGACTTGAGGCAGCATTACTGGTGGAGGAGAATGAAGAAGAACATAGTGGAATATGTAGCTAGGTGTCTAAATTGCCAGCAGGTAAAGTATGAGCATCAGCGGCCTGGTGGATTGCTTCAGAAGTTAGAGATTTCAGAGTGGAAATGGCAACGGATCAATATGGATTTTGTTGTTGGGCTTCAATGGACTCAGCGGAAGTTTGATGCAGTTTGGGTGATTATGGATATGTTGACCAAGTAAGCTCATTTCATTCCTGTGATGACTACCTATTCTTCCAAGCACTTTTCTCGAGTTTATATCTGCGAGATCGTTAGGCTTCATGGCGTACCAGTATCTATCATCTCTGACCAGGGTACGTAATTTACATCACGGTTCTGGAGGGCCGTACAACATGATTTGGGTACTCAAGTGGAGATGAGCATAACATTTCACCCTCAGACGGACGGACAGTCCGAGCGCACTATTCAGATATTAGAGGATATGCTCCGTGCGCGTGTGATAGATTTTGGAGGTTCTTGGGATCAGTTCTTGCCACTTGTAGAGTTTGCCTACAACAATAGTTATCAATCGAGTATCCAGATGGCACCGTATGAGGCTTTGTATGATAGGCGGTATCAGTCTCCAGTGCGTTGGTTCGAGCCGGGCGAGGCTAGATTATTGGGTACAGACTTGGTTTAGGATGCCCTAGATAAGATGAAGGTGATTCAGGATCGACTTGGCATAGCCCAATCCAGATAGAAGAGTTATGCAGACCGGAAGGTTCGCGATGTTGCATTCATGGTTGGAGAGCGGGTCTTGCTCCGGGTTTTGCCTATGAAGGGCGTTATGAGGATTGGGAAGAAGGGAAAGCTGAGGCCAAGGTTCATCTGCCATTCGAGGTGTTGCGGCGTGTTGGGGAGGTTGCTTATGAGCTTGCCTTGCCTCCCAGTCTAGCAGGGGTTCACCCAGTATTCCATGTTTCTATGCTCCGGAAGTAACACGGCGATCCGTCTCATGTGTTGGATTTCAGCTCAGTCCAGTTGGACAAGGATTTATCTTATGTTGAGGAGTTGGTAGCCATTTTGGGCAGGAAGTTGCGAAAGTTGAGGTAAAAAAACATTGCTTATGTGAAGGTTTAGTGGAGGGTCAACCGGTCGAGGAGGCGACATGGGAGACCGATCATGATATGTGCAACCGTTATCCTCATCTTTTCACCACTTTAGGTATGTCTCTATGCTCGTTCGAGGATGAACGATTATTTTAAGAGGGGGAGGATGTAACGACCCAGCCAGTCGTTTTGAGTGTATTAGCCTCTATCCCCTATTTACTGCTTTCCCCGTATCCTTTTCTGCTTATGTGACTTGCCGGGAGGTTGTTGTTGTGGTTTCAGAGTGCATTGAGACGCTTAGTCCCTAAACGGAAGCTTAAGTCTTAGGATTTTTGACTGTAGTTGGAACTGTGTGAAGACAACTTAGGAATGGAGTTTCGTCGGTTTCGTTAGCTCCGTCGGGTGATTTTGGACTTAGGGGCATGTCCGGATTGTGTTTTGGAGGTCTGTAGCTGATTTAGCCTTGAATTAGCGAAATTCGAATTTTTGGAGATTTTGACCGGTAGAGCACTTTTTGATATCAGGGTCGGATTCCGATTCCGGAAGTTGGAGTAGGTCCGTAATGTCAATTATGATTTGTGTTCCAAATTTGAGGTCAATCGGACGTGAGTTGAGAGGCTTCGACATCAGTAGTAGAAATTTAAAGTTTCAATTTCATTAAGTTTGAATCAGAGGGTGATTCGTGTTTGTAGCATTGTTTGATGTGATTTGAGGGCTCAACTAAGTTCGTATGGTGTTTTAGGACTGGTTGGTATATCTGGTTGAGGTTCCGGGGGCCTCGGGTGTGTTTCAGATGCTTAATGGATTGAATTTGGACTTAGGCCAGTTGCTAAAGATTTTTTGGTTTCTGGTGTATTTGCACCGGCGGAGGGAAGACCGCAGGTGCGGGCGCGCATGTGTGAATCGATGAGCGCAGAAGCGTAGTGGAGAGGTTTGGTCAGCAGGTGAGATGCCTGCAGATGCGCTAGAGGAACCGCATGTGCGAAGGAAGACCGCAGAAGCGGACCATTTGTCCGCAGGTGCGCACACGCAGGTGCGACCACCTGATCGCTGAAGCGGTCTCGGTCACCTTAAGACATTTTCGCACCTGCGATGGAATTTCTGCAGGTGCGGCATCGCAAGTGCGACTATAGGTCCGCAGGTGCGAAATCGCTGGGCAGAAAAGGCCAAGTTCGAGGGTTTTATCCCATTTTCAATTTTGGGTCTTTGAGAGCTCGGATTGAGGCGATAATTCAAGGATTTTTCAGAGGGAACTTTGGGGTAATGATTCTTAACTTGTTTATGGTTATATTCTACTAATCTATAGTTGTTTTCATCATTTAATTAAGGAATTTGGTTGAGAAATTTGGGGGAAAAAGGTTAGAAGTTCTTCTAATAAGGTTTGAGTTTTGGTTCGGATTTTGATATCGGATTTGGATAATTTTGGTACGAGTGAACTCGTGAATGAATGGGTGTTCATATTTTGTGACTTTTACCCGATTCCTAGATGTGGGCCCGAGTCGACTCTTTAGGACGAATTTCGGAATTTTTGTTGAAGTCTTGATTTCACTAATTAGATTAGTCTATTATAGTTGTATTTATGATACATAATTGTTTTTGGCTAGATTTGGTCCATTCAGAGTCGGATAATCGAGGAAAAGGCATTCTTACGGATTGATTGAGCTTGGTTCGAGGTAAATGGCTTGCCTAACCTTATGTGGGGGAAATCCCCTTAGGATTTGGTATTGTTGTGATATATGAGCGCTGTGTACGCGAGGTGACGAGTGCGTACACGGGCTATTTGTTGAAAAACCTAATTTTTACTGAGTAATAACCTATTCTCATTCTTAATTGAGTTATACCAATATGTGTAGTTATCTTGTTTAGTCTAATATCGCATGTCTACGTGCTTTAACTACTTATTTGAACTCTGTGCAACATGCCTAGTTGATTTCCTGCTTTCCTTGTTCTTTATCAGTCTTAACTGTAGAATTCTTGCTGTTAACTGTGGTATTTATCTGTTTGACCTGTGTGTTTACTTTTGAGACTACGAGGTGGTTCCTCGGGAGTTCTCCCTGCACATTTACTTTTGAGACTACGAGGCGATTCCTCAGGAGTTCTCCCTGTACATTTACTTTTGAGACTACGAGGCGGTTCCTCGGGAGTTCTTCCTGCCCATTTACTTTTGAGACTACGAGGCGGTTCCTCGGGAGTTCTCCCTGCACATTTACTTTTGAGACTATGAGGCGGTACCTCGGGAGTTCTCCCTACATATTTATTTTGGGACTACGAGAAGCTATCTCGGGAGATCCCCTGTTGTTTATCCATGTGTGTTGTACTATTATTTTGCTGTGTTTTTCTTTTGTTAAATTCTAGTCTCTTATTATACTGTTATGTTCTCCTGCTTTATTTATTATATACCAGTGGGCCTGACCTGACCTCGTCACTACTCTACCGAGGTTAGGCTTGGCACTTACTGGGTACCGTTGTGGTGTACTCATGCTACTCTTCTGCACATGTTTTTTGTGCAGATCCAGGTACTTCTTATCAGCCCCGCTATTAGCTGAGAGTGCTTGCTGCTGTACGGAGACTTCAAGGTACATCTGCCGCGTCCGCAAACCTAGGAGTCCCCCTCTATTCTCCCCTATGTCAAACATTTCATGTATTCTTTTTTTTATACTTTGGTGTATAGAGATACTATTTTCTTTCTGTACTTTGTGACTCATGATGTTTCGAGTTTTGGGAAAGCCGTGTACGTCTAATATTTTGGTTATTGTACATGCCGAGCGACATTGTTATTGGTTATTCAATATCTATTGCAGTTAGCTGTTAAGTTTTGATTCCATTATTGATATTTCCGCAATATGTTAGGCTTACCTAGTCGTATAGGCTAGGTGGCATCATGACATGTTTCGGAGGGATGTTTGGGTCATGACATAAACTTGGAGCTGAGGGTATGAACCCTGATTATAGGTGTTATGCGATTTGTTTGGAGGTGACGCATATGTTAGGTGACAAGCGTGTGGGTGTGCACCGTAGAAATTGAGACTCAGTCGATTCCGTAGAGTTGTGTAGTCAATTTACTTGGTATTTTCCATGTATTTTTCATGTGTTAGAGAAACTGAGCTGTGACTCATGTTAGAAATCATGCTTAGGCATATGCTGGTATTATTGGGACCCACTGAGGTCATTTCCGTTGTCGAATTATGTGTTTAAATTGTAATTTCATTCTCAATCATATTCATTCATTGAATATCATATCTCAGTCTCTGTTGTTATTTATTGATACATCATATCATCATTTTGGGCTAGTTTCATGACATTGTGAGCCCGAGAGACTGGAGAGATTGATGACTAAGTGAGGTCGAGGGCCTGATTGTGAGGTTATTGATACTATAGCACGTGAGTTGTCCGTGCGGATCTAGATATTGATACTATGGAACGTGAGTTGTCTGTGCGGATCTAGATATTGATACTATGGCACGTGAGTTGTCCATGCATCACGTGAGTTGTCCGTGCGGATTCATGCCATGATTGGCTCATTATAGCGCTTGGGTTGAAGGAGCCCCTCCGAAGTCTGCACACCCACAGTGAGCGCAAGTACCTATTGAGTGTGAGTGCCGAGTGATTGGGAGGACTGAGTGACTGGGATTACTGAGTGGATTGATACTCTGAGAGTATGCATATGGTTATTCACTATCTTATACTGTATTCGACATGCACACTTAACATACATGCATAGAGATGCATTTTTCCTCATGCTGTACGGTATCACGTCATTCATGACTTCTCATACACATTGACATGTAGGCATAGAGATGTACTTTTCCTTATGCCATTTGATAATGAAACATTTACCTGTTGAAAAGTTTTGGAAAGAAAATCACGATTTTACAACTTTCTCATATTTTGAGGTTTCCGGTGAAAATCTAGGATCTACTGTTATACTTGAAAAGCATGCCTATTCTCCGTAACTGTGAACCAGCTGAGTTATTTCTTGTACCATCTTTATTATATTGTTATGAACTGTTGTTGGTTATTAAAGTTGAACTCTGACCCATGTCCCAGCTCGTCAGTACTTTCAACCTAAGGTTAGGTTTGTTACTTATTGAGTACATGGGGTCGGTTGTACTCATACTACGCTTCTGCACATTGCGTGCTGATTTTGGCTGCTGATGTTGCTGTGTACGATGGGAGCTGGATCTGAAGATGTACATGCGTTCTAGTCATAGCTGCCTCTTGATCTTGGTAGTTTTAGTATTTTAGATCTGTTCATGTATATTTCAAACAGATGGTGTATTTTATTGTAATCCAGCTTTGTCAATTCTATATCTTAAAAGCTCATGATTTGTACTACTAGTCCTTAGAAAATTCTTGTATAAAAGCAGTTGTATTATAAATTCTTTTCTTAATAAATTTCATTAAATTAGATAGTTTTTTATTGGCTTACCTAACGGGTTGGGTTAGGTGCCATCACGACTAGTAAGATTTTGGGTCGTGACAAGTTGGTATCAGAGCTCTAGGTTCATAGGTTCTACAAGTCATGAGCAAAGGCCTAGTAGAGTCTTGCGTATCGGTATGATGACGTACATACCTATCTTCGAGAGGCTATAGGGAATTTAGGATAAATTTCCCATCTTTCTTTCCATATCATGCGACATTGATTCAGCTTGAAGCGTAACTCTTTGAATTCCTTCCACGCATTCGTATGCACATGTGAGCGCTCGATATCAGCCGTGCCTCGCCGGCTTGTGATTCCAAGGATGAGGTGCGAGATGCGATTTCTGTGTGCTGATGATGGGCCAGTCTGGAGGACTTGAGGCCGGGTTATGACTGTAGCTTGAGCACGGGGATTTCGGTTGTGTGACCACGTGATTTTGGACTTATATGTCCGGTAATGTCCTCATGAGTGGAATTTGTAGCTCGATGAGTGGTTAGATGGCTATATGATGTGTATCATGTGATTGCAGGATGTGTTCAGATGGGTTGAATGTAACGAGAAGAGTTTGCTTGAGATGTGAGAAGGACTATTGAATGCTCGATATCTATGGATGTTTCTTACATGCTTGAGTTATAAAGGTTTTTGAGGGATTCATTCATGTTATTTCATTTGTGTAACGAAGTAGATTTTCATGCCTTGTTGATGAGTTCAGACTCAGAAAGATTAAGTGATTGCGTAGTGGTTGTGATTGTGGAGGGGTATAACAATATGCCGATTTGAGGTTAAGCAGGTGGGTTATCTCATGCGGAGTAATCTACGGAGGTGTGATCCTTATAATATTGTAGGGAGAGTTTCCTTTCTACCCGCGGGGTATATGTGTTGAGATTTGAATTTGAATTTGGTTGAGAAAGTTGACCTGATCATCATGTGGATGTATGCGGGCTTAGTAGATAATTTGAGGTACTATATGGTTTGTGTTATGTGAGCTTATGAAGGATTTAGTTGAATCTCCCTGCGGTATTATGGTAGTAATAGAGTATGGGTATGATGACTTATCAGATGTTCTATTCTATGGCATTGAGCTAAGTGAGGGAGTCTGCTATCGACAATTTTATTGCATGATTACATGTTGTATTGGTTTTGGTCTGAGGCATACTTGTAGATCGGTTATGACTTGCAGAGGTTGAGATCGAGGATGACTCGAGTAAAGAAATTTCTATATATGGGATATGTTACACTTTATAGGTATATGGGAATCATGGGATGATTGAGTTGTTATTCGTGAAGGATGTAGTGCACGTAGAGTAGGAAATTGCTTGGTTGCTTAAAGGTGTGGATTACTTCTTTGGGTGCTGTTATGCTAATGGGGCACATGTCGTTTGGCCCGTTTGGGTAGATCAATTTAGATTTGAGAAGAATGGATGACTCTCGAGAAGGATATAATGGGTTCAAGAATTATATATAGCAATTGAGAATTTATTCGAATTTATATATGGCTAGACTCCGAGATTTGCGTCGGATGGTGTCGGGACTCACGATATTTCTATATCACTATGAATTCTACATTTCAGTATCAGGATGGTAAAGGAAACAATTCAGGTTCACACGACTCTTTGGAGTGGGTGTCTCGATGGTGGCACTTTTGGGGTTCTTGAGAGGGAATACATCGGCTTATGGGCCCTAGGCGGTGTGGTTTTATTCTAGGATCTTGTGGGGTGATCTTTGTTTGAGGATCATGGTATTATGGCGAGGAGGAGTGTCAACTTGAGGATAATTCGGTCGGAACTCAGAGAAATAGTACAACTTGGTGGTAGGTTGGATTAGCAAGGTAATATATATGATTGGTTCTTTGGGTACTTATGATGTGGTGAGGCGCTACAGGTGTTTTGGTGTCAATACGCTTGGGTTTGGCGACCTACGTAGCTTGGTTGAGTTAGAGAGACTCAGTTATGATGGTTTGGTTATGGGCGAATGGGTTTGGAAGAGTTCTCAATGGTTTCTATCTTGGCTTGAGATTGATATTTCCTACCAGCATGAGGAGCATGTTGCGTATTGTGATTTTCTCCTGGATGGGATCAAATGGAAGATTTCTGACTGATGGAGTATGTATTCTTCTGGTGACTCAAAGTTGATTAAGAGATTCTCATACTTTTCATATGATGGCATAATAGATGCAGTGTGTTGTGTGGGATTGAGATTTGTATGTGAGAGGTCACAGTTCAGTTTTGAAGGGAAGATCATGAATTCTTATGCAACATGGACGGCTTCAGATGACTAGACGAATGATATTACTACTTGGTATTGCCTGAGAAGGGTGCGCATTTCAGAAGGCGCATTGTATTTTGACTTACGGATGCTTAATGGGTATTGCGGTACTCGCCTAGTTGATTGACTGCTGATGTTCAGATTTTTTCTATGTGGCATGGAAGAATTTTAGAAGTATTCCTCGTGGGATGATCGTGTATGAGAGATGCGTTAGACATTCGGGCGGTGGAGTTGGGATCAGATATGGTGACTCGTGTGTTCTGATATGATCTATGTTTTACTCCTCTATGTTACGAGGGTTGTGATTTGTTGGTTATAAGCACACATGGTGCGGTTCTATTTGGGTCTTGTAGCGGGATTCGAGCGAGGTGGTTATTAAGGCGTCGAATAATTGATTGCGCATTGGTTATGTTCTTTCTAGACTGTGGTATTGTGTTATTTGCTTCTCTGTGATTATGGTCATGTACCTTGGTTACTTTATCACGACCCAAAAATCCACCTAGTCATGATGGCACCTAACCCAACCCGTCAGGTAAGCCAATTAACAACTAACCAATTTAAATGAGATTTATTATGAAAGAAATGAAAATATAACTGCTTTTATACAAGAACATCCCAAGGACTGGAAGTACAAATCATGAGCATCTAAGATTTAGAATTTATAAGTCTGGTATGAAATAAAATACATCATCTGTTTGAAATGTACATAAAGAGATTTTTATAAGTCTAGAACTACCATGAACAAGAGGCAACTGTAACTGGAACGCGGGTACATCTTCAAATACAGTTCCCTCCGTGCACAACAACATCATCATCCAACATCTGCACGCAAGGTGCATAAGTGTAATATAAGTACAACCGATTCCATGTACTCAATAAGTAACAAATCTAACCTTAGGTTGAAAGTAGTGACGAGCTGGAACACAAGACAAAGTCCAACACCAATAGCCAACAACAACTCATAACAATATAACAAGAGTGGTATAGGAAATAACTCAGAAATAAAATATTCAACTCGTTCACAGTTCCAGAAAATAGACATGCTTTTCAAGTATAACAGTGAAAACCCAAATCTTTTACCGAAAACACCAAAATATGAGTAAGTTTGTAAAATCGTGATTTTCCTTCCAAAACTTTTCAGCAGGTGAATGTTTCATTATCAATTGGCATGAGGAAAAGTACATCCCTATGCCTACATGTCAATGTGTATGAGAAGTCATGAATGACGTGATACCGTACAATATGAGAAAAAATACATCTCTATGCTTGTATGTCAAGTGTGCATGTCAATGCAGTACAACATAATGATCAACCATATGCATACTCTCAGAGTATCAATCCACTTAGTCCTCCCAATCACTCGGCACTCGCACTCGCACTCGCACTCGCACTCAATAGGTACCTGCGCTCACTGGGGGTATGTGCAGACTCCGGAGGGGCTCCTTCAGCCCAAGCACTATAATCTGCACGGACAACTCACATGCTGTACGGACAACTCATGTGCTATAATATCAATATCAGGATCCGCATGGACAACTCACATGCTGCACAGATAACTCACACGCTGCATGGACAACTCACATGCTATAGTATCAATATCTGGATCCACACGGACAACTCACGTGCTGCACGGACAACTCACGTGCTATAGTATCAATAACCTCACAATCAGGCCCTCGACCTCACTCAGTCATCAATCTCTCCAGTTTCTGAGGCCCACAATGCCATGAAATTAGCCCAAAAATGATGAAATGATGTGTCAATATATAGCAACAGAGACTGAGATATGATATGAAATGAATGAACATGACTGAGTATGAAATTGCAATGTAAGCAAATAACTCAACAACAGTAATGACCTCAATGGGTCCCAACAGATTACATATGTAGCCTAGACATGGTTTGTAACATGGATCACAGCCCAATAACTCTAGTACGTAGAGATTTCATGTTTACAGATAAGTTCAGGTAACTACACAACACCATAGAAATAATGGAGTTACAATTCACATGGTGCACGCCCACACGCCCGTCACCTAGCATGTGCGTCACCTCAACAACAAACACATAACACGAAATTCAGGGTTTCATACCCTCATCACTAAGTTTAGAAGTTGGAAATGGCGATGGATTCTTCGCAGAAGCGGAATCGCAGATGCGGTAAAGTGTCCGTAGGTACGAAAGCACTGGACAGATTCAGAACGCCTTCCCATCTCCTTAATTCCAAGCCAAATGATTTGAAACTAGTCAAACAACGTGCAAATTAATCAAAATATACTCCAATGCTTGCAATTTAACAGTTTATAAAAATTCCCAACTCCGCTCGAAATATTGATAGTGGGGCCCACATCTCGAAATCTGACGAAACTCAGTAAATGCGACAACCCATTCAATTAAGATTTCAACCATACTAATTTTACTCAAATCGAACTCCGAATCAGCATTCAAATCTCAAAAATTTGTTTTAAGAAACTATAGACAATTCCTCCGATTTCTCTTTAAAAATCAATAATCCAATTTCGAAAACGAAGATTAATTCATGAAATATAATCACAAGTGAGTAAAGAATACTTACCCCAAGTCGTGTGGAAAAATCTCTCTCCAAAATCGCACAATCCGAGCTCCAAAATCCAAAAATGAGAATAACCTCAAAACCCACGATTTTATCTTCTGTCCAGGCCTCTTCGCATCTGCGTAAAAACTTCCGCTCC
This sequence comes from Nicotiana tabacum, assembly GCF_000715075.1. NCBI lineage: Eukaryota > Viridiplantae > Streptophyta > Magnoliopsida > Solanales > Solanaceae > Nicotiana > Nicotiana tabacum. The sequence goes on from NC_134083.1 coordinate 53,774,954, forward strand.
TACGGCCTCACATTTGCGTGCCAATTCCCATATCTACGAATCCACACTCAATAGCCAGCCCTCGCACCTGCAGAACTTCTTCCTCTTCTGTGCAATCGTAAGTGCGAGCCAAGGGTCCGTATCTGCGCTCTTTTCGCTTCTACGATCAGCACCACCGCACCTGCTATGTCGCAGGTGCGCACAAAATACCCGCTTCTGCGGCCTCACGCTGGGATACCAATTCCGCTTCTGTGCCTTTAGCTTCGCACATGCGGCCATTGCACCTACGCCCAGTGGTCCGCAGGTGCGACCACACCGAAACAGACCTGCCCAGCCTTAATAAAAGTGATCTGAAATGATTTGAACCTCTTCCGAAACTCACCCGGGCCACCCGGGACCCCATCCGAATATACCAACAAGTTCCATAACATAAAACAGACCTACTCGAGGCCTCAAATCACACATAACAACATCAAAATGACGAATCACACCTCAATTCGAACTAGAATGAACTTTGAACTTTCAACTTCCAAAACTCGCACCGAAACATAACAAATCAACTCGGAATGAACTCAAATTTTTGTATACAAGTCATAAATAACATAACAAAGCTATTCCAATTTCTGGAATCGGATTCTGACCCCGATATCAAAAAGTCAACCCCTGATCAAACTTTCAAACCTTCCATTTCCAAAATCAACTACGAACTTCCAATTAAATATTCGAACACACTCCTAAGTCCAAAAGCACCATACGGTGCTATTGGAACCATCAAAACTCCATTCTGGAGTCGTTTGCTCAAAAGTCAAACTCCGATCAACCCTTCTCATTTAAGCTTCCAACTTGAAATTCATTCTTCCGAACTAATCCTGAAACACCTGAAAACCAAATCCGACAATACACACTGGTCATAATACATCATATGAAGCTATTCAAGACTTCATATATTTGAAAGGAGCGTAAATACTCAAAACGACCGGTTGGGTCGTTACATTCTCCCCCACTTAAACATACGTTCGTCCTCGAACGTGCCAAAAGTTGTTTCCAAGCCATCAAATCACTATTCCACCTTACCACGCACATACCCGTGGGTCATACCACGTCACCCTATTCTGTATAGGCATGACAACACAACATAATTGAAGATCATTACTTTAACCTTAGTCCGTAAAACTTAGAACCCACTTTCCAACATCCAAAATTTCTTACAAGACCCAAGTCTCACATCTACACACTGTATAAGTTTGAACAAGCTGTATCAAGCCATAACCATAACCCCAGATATAATCACATAACATACTACACAACTCGCACACTCGCAGAACCATTCCCGATCACAGAAACTACTCCAAACCAACCAAGTACTAGTATTAAACCCCACGTTCTACAGAACCTCGTTCCAAAACCTTTGTACACTATGGATAATGAAAGAAACATACAGGAACTCACAACCACTCACCAGATCAACAAATCATGGAGTTTTTCCTCGTTCAACGAGTACTATATCCATTTATTTAAGCCGAATTCTAAATTATTCTTCCAACAAGTTGTAATCAAACCTGATAGTATCCATTCTAGGTCAAATGACCTCATATCACCAAATACAACTATTCTAGCTATTCCGGCACAGAACACTATTCAAAACCAACTCATCAAATTCTGCGAGAAGAACATTTATGTGTGCATGAGCACAATTTTCTCAAATTGCCCTGATCAGGAAATATCATAGCATGTAGAGGAAGGAAATAATTAATCAGATAAACGATGATGAAACGCAAACTCCACACGCTGCAATGCGTGACCCTATCCAGACACTGGTCCATATGAAATACCTCAACCACCATGCTCAAAATCAATAACCACGCGCAATTCGACATCAAGTACCTAAGGTGCATGACTATAATCACGGGGAGACAAATAACACAATACCACAATCCGAAAAGAACATAACCAATGCGCAATCAATCATTCAACACCTTAATACCCATCTCGCTCAAGTCGTGTTGTAGGGCCCAAATAGAACCGCAATATATGTGCATACAACCAACGAATCACAACCCCTCGTGGCATAGAGGAGTAACTCATAGAAAATATCAGAACACGATAAGCTCAACTCTAACCAAATGACACATCCCTCAACAATAGCAGTACGGAGTCAATGACCCAGTGTAGAATACACATCCTCATTGGGTCAATCAATTGGGGCCCGAATCAACTCTGTGTTACACCCTATATTTTCGTACGTAAAAATGCGTCGTAAGCAAACTAATGTAGGACCAAAAATGAGATAATATTTAAAAGTATATAAAGTAAGTTAATCATGTTACCTCTGAGGTTACAAATATTGAAGATCATGAACAACAAGTACAAAGAGGGTTGGACAGTTCAGAAGCTAAAGCAATTAAATAAAACAATGTTTCGTCGAAAGTCGACAAGTTGGGAATGTTATAACATGTACCTTTGGGGTGAGACTAGGGTGATTAACATGATAAGGAGATTATGTTATGATTTATATTAGTCGTATGACATCCGTGTGTTATGTTTTAATGTCAAGCGAGTTATGGAACAAAAGTCGATGAAAGTCATCACAAGTTACACTCATAAGTTTTACTGAAATTTTGGGTCAAATGTAACTGCGATTTTCTCCCAATATACTTAGAGTTATGGGGTGTTCCACCCATCAAATTAAAGATCTATGAGTCTATTTTCCAACTCATTAAACCGTTTGTCAATAAGACATTGGAGTAGAAAGATATGGGCATTTGTGCGATACTGCGCAAGCTGCTAGGTGACAAGTAGGTGTGTCACCTACTTGCTTAAATGAAAGCCCAAAAATGGGCCATTTCGGGTCGTCCAAAGAGGCCTTTTAAGGGCCTATTTTCTTCATATATTAGACTTAAAATAGAGCATAATAACCAGACATAAGCTCTGCAAAGAATCCTCCCAAAAATTTCCCACAAACCCTAATTGATTTTCTCTCCCTTTCAAGTTCCAATTGGAGGTAAAACCTAGAGTTTGAAGAACCAAGATAAGAGCTGAGTTATCCAATAAATAAGGTGAGTTTACTTCTCTCTTTCATCCAATTTTTCTTCTGTAAAATTCATGGTAAGTCGTTCTATACTTGTAAGAACTCACGGGACGGTGATCGGAAGCCGTGAGTTCGAGTTATTCACTTGTAGCGGACTGTTTTGTGGACTGTTTTGTGTTGCTGTTGGGCTGCGTGTTTTACTACTATTTTGTGGAGTTTTGGAGGAGGAAGGGGGTTTATAAACACCATATAAATGTAGAGTGGTTGGCTGGTCGTTCATCATAACATTTTCGGGTCGTTTGACACTACTACAGTGGTCGTTTTGTGTACGAAGAGATTGGGGTGTGTTGGGCTGTTTTGTAGTATTTGATGGTGTATATAGGGCTGGAAAATAATTTATATATGTTGTTATTATTCTGTTCTTGTATTGTTGGTGTTATCTTGAATTTGGAGGAAGTAAGGATTATAGGGGAGATGCTGCCCGTTTTAATACAAAATAAGTTTGTCGTTCGTTGTGCGATAGTTGTACCTTTTGTAACTTAACGATAGTATTATTATCGTTCTTGTAGATTAAGGTGCAAAGAGGTGAGTTCAACTTGGTGATTGGAAAGATTGTGATAAGGTATGTTAAGGCTAAGCCTTCCTTCATTTTGGCATGATCTCGTAGCTACATGTGTTAGTAATGAGACAAAAGAGAAGTTCATATTCATGAATTTATTCACACTATTCTAGTCTCATAAGTTACAATATTATTCCTTATCGAGACTCTATATTCAATTTAGTATTGTCTTCTTCTAGTCAAGAGAGCAACAAGCCTATATATACAGTATTACAGTATTTTCATTACCATCGAGCTATAATCGATGGGCAGGCCCCTATTGGGCAACCACTGATCAGATGGAAAGTTATATACCGAGCCTACTGTGGCCGAGCGCCTATGAGCGAGCCCAGCATGGTCGAGATACATAGCCTAGTATGGCCGAGCGCCTATGAGCGAGCCTACTATGGCACAGTAGTTATATATACCGAGCCTTATAAGGCCGTACAATTATTTTACTTACTACATTGAAGGAGTTGAGTCAGTATCAGCAGGTAAGTATATCTCCAGATCATCTTTGACTCCCAGTTACTTCCAGTTATTATATTATCAGTTCAGTTTCGATTTTCAGTTATGTTATTGCCTTACATACTCGGTACATTATTTCGTACTGACGTCCCTTTTCCGGGGACGCTGCATTTCATGCATGCAGGTTCAGATAGACAGACGAGTAGATCTCCTCAGTAGGTGTTTCCCGAGTTCAGCCTGATCGGTAAGCTCCACGCCTTTCGGAGTTGCCAGGTCTAGAGTGTTGTGTACATCTTATGTATATCTGTATATATGTTATGGGTAGGTCGGGGCCCTGTTCCGATCATAGTACATCTATCAGTAGAGGCTTGTAGACATATCCTGTTGGTTAGTGCAGTATGTTGGGTTTGTAGGCCTGGTATGTATAATTTGGTGGTTTGTCAGCTGTAGTAGCTATGACGGCCTTTTCAGCCTAGCTTTATATTGATGTTTAGTTAGCGCTAGTTTCCATTCAGTTTTATATTTTGCTTCGCAAATTGTCTTGCAAGGTGGCCCCATGGCCAAAGTATGACATTATGTGTTCAGAGTCCCTTAGTCGCAATTTGGTATGCCAGGTTAGGTGAGGCACCGGGTGCTTGTCTCGCTCCTAGGTTCGGGGCGTGACAAACTTGGTATCAGAGCAGTTCTATCCTAGGGAGTCTACAAGCCGTGTCTAGTAGAGTCTTGTTTATAGATGTGTTGTGCACCACATTATATAAGCAGGGCACTACAGGGCATTTAGGAGTTGGTTACCCTTCTTTGAAATCTAAATCGTGCTATAGAACTGAGTTATAGGAAATTTGAATTAAACTTATGTGTTGGTGTTTGCATGCACAGATGACGGTGACTAGGAAGACTACGGCTAGCCAGAGGAGAGATACAGTAGTAGGTGAGGGGACCAGCAGGGTACCCCCAGTAGATGGGGCCCAGTCTGAGGCTCAAGGTGAGACCCCTACTCAGCCATTACCGGCTCCTCCACCAACTACGGAGATTCCTAGGGAAACCGCACATCCAGTTCCCCCTCCACTTCCATCAGATCGGGACTTAAGGAGTGCGGTGCATTTGTTGACACAGTTGGTAGCTACCCAGCAACAGGCTAGGGCATCAGCTAGTGCAGGAACTTCTGAGGGGTCTGGGAGTTCAAGGGTCCGAGAGTTTATTGCTTTGAGTCCCCCAGAGTTCACGGGGACAGATCAGAGGGAGGACCCGCAGGATTTCATAGATCAGCTTCATAGGATCTTTCGTGTTATGCATGCCACGGAGAAAGAGGCAGTTGAGCTAGCAGCTTTTCGACTCCGAGATATAGCCATCCTTTGGTATGAGGGATGGGAGAGGTCCAGGGGACGTGATGCACCTCCAGCTATTTGGGAGAATTTTTCAGATGCCTTCCTTGACCAGTACTTACCACGGGAGATCCGACAGGCTCGAGTCGATCAGTTTCTAGCCCTCAAGCAGGGTAATATGAGTGTTCGAGAGTATAGTCTCCGTTTTGACTCATTGGCCAGATATGCACCATCCATAGTTGCTACTATGCGGGACAGGATTCACAGGTTTATAGCAGGGTTAGCCCTAGAGTTAACCGAGGCATGTGCCACCGCTGCATTGCAGGATAGTATGGATATCTCCCGGATTCAGGCATTCGCCCAAAATATAGAAAGGGGTAGGCGTCGGCAGCAGGGTACAGAGAGGGCTGAGCAAGGGCAACGTAAGAGGATGAGATTTCCCAGGTCTCAGGAGCAATATCAGGGTAGTTATAGGACCCAGTACTTCGGACGGCCACCTAGGCCTCTGCTACCTCAGTTACAGGGTTACAGGTATGACCGTTATACTAAGTCAGGACCAGGTGAGAGCTCACGGGCGTCGGGTTTGCAGCGACAGTGAGGATCTGTACAGACATGGTCATTTCCTCCACGGTGTGACATCTGTGGTAGAGGACACTTGGGCCAATGCTGAGCAAGTTCTGATGCTTGTTATACATGTGGGCGTCCAGGGCATATGATGCGAGATTGCCCAAATAGATATTCGGGGGGAATGGCACAACCAGCGAGTTCAGCAACAGGATCATCTATGTCAGTGCATCCTTCAGGGCGCGAGTCTCAGTCTTCGGCTGGTAGAGGTCGGGGCAGAGGTAGAGGTTCCAGTTCAAGTGGTAATCAGAACCGTATCTATGCTTTAGCGGGTCGACAGGACCAGGAGTCTTCACCAGACGTTGTGACAGGTATATTAACCATTTGCTCTCACGATGCTTATGCTTTGATAGACCCAGGATCTACTTTATCGTATATTACCCCATTTGTCGCGAGGAATTTTGGTATAGTGCCTAAAATACTAAGTGATCCTTTTGCGGTATCTACACCGGTCGGAGAATCGATTATTGCTAGACGGGTTTACCGAGGTTGTACGGTGACAATTTGTAGTCGTCAGACTTCAGCTGACCTAGTTGAGCTAGAGATGATGGATTTTGATGCTATCATGGGCATGGACTGGTTGGCAGCTTGCTATGCCACAGTTGATTGCCGAGCAAAGGCAGCCAGATTTCATTTTCCGGGTGAGCCAGTCCTTGAATGGGTAGGTAATACACCAACACCCAGAGGTAGGTTTATTTCCTATCTGAAGGCGAGGAAAATGATCGCAAAAGGGTGCATTTATCATATTGTGCGAGTTAGAGATGCAGATGCTGAGATACCTACACTTCAGTCTATTCCCGTAGTCAAAGAGTATGCAGATGTGTTTCCAGATGAGCTTCCAGGTATTCCTCCAGAGCGAGAGATTGATTTTAGCATCGATTTGCTTCCAGGAACTCAACCAATATCCGTCCCTCCGTATAGAATGGCACCTGGCGAATTGAAGAAGTTGAAGGAGCAGTTAAAAGATTTGCTGGAGAAAGGTTACATCAGGCCCAGTACCTCACCTTGGGGTGCACCAGTACTGTTTGTGCGGAAGAAAGACGGCTCGCTGAGGATGTGTATCGATTATAGGCAGCTGAACAAGGTAACCATTAAGAATAAGTATCCACTTCCAAGGATCGATGACTTGTTTGATCAGTTGCAGGGGGGCTAGATGCCTTTCAAAGATAGATTTGAGGTCGGGGTACCACCAGGTCAGAGTTCGGGAAAAAGATATTCCGAAGATAGCCTTCAGGACCCGATATGGCCACTTCGAGTTACTTGTCATGTCCTTCGGGTTGACTAATGCACCCGCTGTATTTATGGACTTGATGAATAGCCTATTCCGGCCATTTTTAGATCTATTCGTGATAGTATTTATTGATGATATTCTGGTTTATTCCCGTTCAGAGGATGAGCATGCGGACCACCTGCAAGCGGTACTCCAAACCCTCCGTGATCGTAAGTTGTATGCTAAGTTTTCTAAATGTGAGTTCTGGTTGAAGTCTGTAGCATTCTTGGGGAATATTGTATCAGATGAAGGGATAAAGGTGGACACTCAGAAGATTGAGGCCGTGAAATATTGGCCTAGACCTACCACTCCGACAGAGGTTCGTAGCTTTCTAGGCTTAGCAGGATACTATCGGAGGTTCGTAGAGGGTTTTTCTTCCCTTTCGGCACCATTGACGAAGTTGACACAGAAAGAAACTAAGTTTCAATGGACAGAGGCTTGTGAGCGGAGTTTCCAAGAGCTTAAGAACAGGTTGATCTCAGCTCCAGTTCTAACACTTCCAGAGGGTCTAGAGGGTTATGCCGTGTATTGTGATGCATCAGGTGTCGGGTTAGGATGTGTCCTGATGCAACATGGGAAGGTAATTGCGTATGCTTCAAGGCAGTTGAGGAAGCACGAGAGGAATTATCCGACCCACGACCTCGAGTTAGCTGCGGTTGTCCATGCACTTAAGATATGGCGGCATTATTTATATGGTGTTCATGTTGATGTATTTACTGATCATAAAAGCCTACAATATATCTTCAAGCAGAAAGAGTTGAATTTGCGACAGAGGTGATGGCTTGAGTTATTGAAAGATTACGATGTTAACATTCTCTACCATCCAGGGAAAGCTAATGTTGTAGCAGATGCATTAAGTCGTCGATCTATGGGTAGCTTAGCACATGTAGATCCCGAGAAAAGACAATTAGCTAGAGAGATTCATCAATTGTCTTCGTTGGGGGTTCGGTTAGTAGATTTTGAGGATGGTGGAGTTGTACTCCAAAACACTACAAAATCATCCCTCATAGCGGAAGTCAAGGAAAGGCAGTACAAGGACCCAGAGTTGGTCGAGCTGAGAGAGCGAGTTCTGCAGCAGAAGAAACCATTGTTAGAGCTAAAGGGAGATGGGGTTCTCAGATATAGGGGTCGTTTGTGTGTTCCAGATGTAGCAGGGCTACGAGACAGGATTATGTCAGAGGCACATTATTCATGGTATTCCATCCATCCTGGGTCGACGAAGATGTATCATGACATTAAGGATGTGTACTGGTGGAATGATATGAAGAAGAACATTACTGAGTTTGTCGCCCAATGTACTAGTTACCAGCAAGTGAAGATAGAGCACCAGAAGCCTGGAGGGCTAATGCAGACTATAGAGATCCCGACATGGAAATGGGAGGCGATAAACATGGACTTTATCACGGGTTTACCTCGTTCTAATTGTAAGTTCGATTCCATATGGGTGATAGTCGATAGGCTCACAAAATCAGCTCACTTCCTACCGGTCAGATCTACATATACAGCAGAAGATTATGCCAAGTTATATATTAAGGAGATAGTGCGGCTACACGGAGTACCGGTTTCTATTATATCTGATCGTGGGGCTCAGTTTACAACACATTTTTGGAGGTTATTTCAGAGAGGTCTAGGGACTCAGGTGAATCTCAGCACAGCTTTTCATCCACAGACTGATGAACAAGCCGAGCGCACAATTCAGACGCTCGAGGATATGTTACGAGTATGTGTGTTGGATTTTAAAAGAAGTTGGGATGAACATCTACCTCTTGTCAAGTTTGCATATAATAACAGTTACCACTCCAGTATTCAAATGGCTCCGTACGAGGCTTTGTATGGGTGTAAGTGCAGATCTCCTATAGGGTGGTTTGATGTTGGGGAATCTGGGTTATATGGGCCAGACCTGGTTCAACAGGCCATAGAGAAAGTAAAGCTTATCCGGGAGCGACTGTTGACAGCTCAGAGTCGTCAGAAGTCATATTCTGACATGCGGCGACGAGACTTAGAGTTCAGGATTAATGACTGGGTATTCTTAAAGGTATCACCTATGAAGGGCGTGATGAGGTTTGGCAAGAAAGGCAAGCTTAGCCCACGGTATATTGGGCCTTATAGGATCATTCGGAGAGTGGGCCAAGTAGCTTATGAGTTAGAGTTGCCCTCAGAATTGGAGTCTGTCCATCCGATTTTTCACGTATCTATGCTACGGAAGTGCATTGGCGATCCTACCCGAGTGGTGCCCACGGATGATGTACAGATTACAGAGGACTTGTCATACGAGGAAATTCCAGTTGCCATCCTAGACCGACAAATCCACAATCTACGAAATAAGGAGGTAGCTTCCGTAAAGGTTTTATGGAGGAGCAAGAATGTAGAAGAGATGACGTGGGAATCGGAGGAAGAAATGAAGTCTAAATACCCCCACCTATTTCAAACTGAAGATATGGTTCGAGATGGGACGCTACAACATAGCTCTATGTAGGCTAGCAGGTCATCAGGTAAGCTTTTATTTTTCACTTTCAATATTTATGATTTACGGTCGGTGAGGCAAATTGCTGCTATTTATAAAGATTGGCCATATGTGGCATGCATAGTATGTTTCTGGCTATGTGCAGGTTGGTTTTAACCTAGTGTATGAAGGATACTTTGGCAAAATTTTCCAAAGTCTCTAAGAGTAAACATTCGAGGACGAATGTTCCCAAGGGGGGAGTGATGTTACACCCTATATTTTCGTACGTAAAAATGCGTCGTAAGCAAACTAATGTAGGACAAAAAATGAGATAATATTTAAAAATAAATAAAGTAAGTTAATCATGTTACCTCTGAGGTTACAAATATTGAAGATCATGAACAACAAGTACAAAGAGGGTTGGACAGTTCAGAAGCTAAAGCAATTAAATAAAATAATATTTCGTCGAAAGTCGACAAGTTGGGAATGTTATAACATGTACCTTTGGGGTGAGACTAGGGTGATCAACATGATAAGGAGATTATGTTATGATTTATATTAGTCGTATGACATCCGTGTATTATGTTTTAATGTCAAGCGATTTGTGGAACAAAAGTCGATGAAAGTCATCACAAGTTACACTCATAAGTTTTACTGAAATTTTGGGTCAAATGTAACTGCGAGTTTATCCCAATATACTTAGAGTTATGGGGTGTTCCACCCATAAAATTAAAGATCTATGAGTCTATTTTCCAACGCATTAAACCGATTGTCAATACGACATTGGAGTAGAAAGATATGGGCATTTGTGCGATACTGCGCAAGCTGCTAGGTGACAAGTTGGTGTGTCACCTACTTGCTTAAATGAAAGCCCAAAAATGGGCCATTTCGGGTCGTCCAAAGAGGCCTTTTAAGGGCCTATTTTCTTCATATATTAGACTTAAAATAGAGCATAATAACCAGATATATGCTCTGCAAAGAATCCTCCCAAAAATTTCCCACAAACCCTAATTGATTTTCTCTCCCTTTCAAGTTCCAATTGGAGGTAAAACCTAGAGTTTGAAGAACCAAGATAAGAGCTGAGTTATCCAACAAATAAGGTGAGTTTACTTCTCTCTTTCATCCAATTTTTCTTCTGTAAATTCATGGTAAGTCGTTCTATACTTGTAAGAACTCACGGGACGGTGATCGGAAGCCGTGAGTTCGAGTTATTCACTTGTAGCGGACTGTTTTGTGGACTGTTTTGTGTTGCTGTTGGGCTGCGTGTTTTACTACTATTTTGTGGAGTTTTGGAGGAGGAAGGGGGTTTATAAACACCATATAAATGTAGGGTGGTTGGCTGGTCGTTCATCATAATATTTTCGGGTCGTTTGACACTACTACGGTGGTCGTTTTGTGTACGAAGAGATTGGGGTGTGTTGGGCTGTTTTGTAGTATTTGATGGTGTATATAGGGCTGGAAAATGATGTATATATGTTGTTATTGTTCTGTTCTTGTATTGTTGGTATTATCTTGAATTTGGAGGAAGTAAGGATTATAGGGGAGATGCTGCCCGTTTTAATACAAAATAAGTTTGTCGTTCATTGTGCGATAGTTGTACCTTTCGTAACTTAACGATAGTATTATTATCGTTCTTGTAGATTAAGGTGCAAAGAGGTGAGTTCAACTTGGTGATTGGAAAGATTGTGATAAGGTATGTTAAGGCTAAGCCTTCCTTCATTTTGGCATGATCTCGTAGCTACATGTGTTAGTAATGAGACAAAAAGAGAAGTTCATATTCATGAATTTATTCACACTATTCTAGTCTCATAAGTTATAATATTATTCCTTATCGAGATTCTATATTCAATTTAGTATTGTCTTCTTCCAGTCAAGAGAGCAACAAGCCTATATATACAGTATTACAGTATTTTCATTACCATCGAGCTATAATCGATGGGCAGGCCCCTATTGGGCAACCACTGATCAGATGGAAAGTTATATACCGAGCCTACTGTGGCCGAGTGCCTATGAGCGAGCCCAGCATGGTCGAGATACATAGCCTAGTATGGCCGAGCGCCTATGAGCGAGCCTACTATGGCACAGTAGTTATATATACCGAGCCTTATAAGGCCGTACAATTATTTTACTTACTACATTGAAGGAGTTGAGTCAGTATCAGCAGGTAAGTATATCTCCAGATCATCTTTGACTCCCAGTTACTTCCAGTTATTATATTATCAGTTCAGTTTCGATTTTCAGTTATGTTATTGCCTTACATACTCGGTACATTATTTCGTACTGACGTCCCTTTTCCGGGGACGCTGCATTTCATGCATGCAGGTTCAGATAGACAGACGAGTAGATCTCCTCAGTAGGTGTTTCCCGAGTTCAGCCTGATCGGTAAGCTCCACGCCTTTCGGAGTTGCCAGGTCTAGAGTGTTGTGTACATCTTATGTATATCTGTATATATGTTATGGGTAGGTCGGGGCCCTGTTCCGATCATAGTACATCTATCAGTAGAGGCTTGTAGACATATCCTGTTGGTTAGTGCAGTATGTTGGGTTTGTAGGCCTGGTATGTATAATTTGGTGGTTTGTCAGCTGTAGTAGCTATGACGGCCTTTTCAGCCTAGCTTTATATTGATGTTTAGTTAGCGCTAGTTTCCATTCAGTTTTATATTTTGCTTCGCAAATTGTCTTGCAAGGTGGCCCCATGTCCAAAGTATGACATTATGTGTTCAGAGTCCCTTAGTCGCAATTTGGTACGCCAGGTTAGGTGAGGCACCGGGTGCTTGTCTCGCTCCTAGGTTCGGGGCGTGACACTCTGGTCATCCAAAAATAGATAAATAACCCTCTGAAGGTCCACAATGACCCAACCATGACACATACCGTCATCTAGCTAGCTTTAGCCACATCCTCTCAGCCCATAACCATGAAACGATCTGTTCCTGAGAATTCCCGGTCCCCAAATACATAGAACGCACGAATAACCATATCTGATCCCAACTCTAGCACTCGAATGACTGTCATATCCTTCATGCACGATCATCCCACTAGGAATACTTCCACAATTCTTTTGTGCCACATAGCAAAAATTTGAATATCAAAAGTCTACCGACCATAGGAGTACTGCAACACCGATTACATCCGTAAGTCAAAACATAATGCGCCTTCTGAAATGCGCACCTTTATCAAGAATTACCGAGCAATTATAACATTCATCTAAATATCTGAAACTGGCCATGCTATCAAAAATTCGTGATCTCCCCTTCAAGACTGAACTGCCACCTTGTACATGTAAATCTTAATCCCGTACAACACATCACATCTATCATGCCATCATGTGAAAAGTACGAGAATCTCATAATCAACCCTGAGTCCAGCAGAAATACATACTCAATTAGCCAGGAACCTTCCATTTGATCTCATCCAGGAGAAGATCACAACACGCAACACGCTCCCGACACCAGCAGGAAATATACACCTCGAACTGTGCTCCCCACACCCATTGAGAACACTTTGAAATCCATTTGCCCATAACTAAACCATCAGAACTGAGTCTCTCCAACTCAACCAATCAACGCAGGTTACCAAACCCAAGAGTATTGACACCAAAACACTTGTAGAGCCTCATCACATCATAAGTACCCAAAGAACCGATCATATCTATTACCGTGCTGATCCAACCTACTATCAAACTGTCCTATTTCTCCGAGTTCCTTTCGAATTACCCTCAAGGTGACACTTCTTCTTGCCAGAACACTACAATCTTTAACCAAAATTCACCCCGCGAGATCCTAAAATAAAACCACACCACCCTAAGGCCCATAAGCTGCTGTATTCCCTCTTAAGCACTCCAAAAGTACCACAACCGAGACACCCACTCTGAAGAGACCTTTTGTGAATCCAAAACCGTTTTCTTCACCTTTTTGACACTAGAATGTAGAATCCCTAATGATATAGAAATGCCACAAGCCTCGACACCATCCAACTTAAATCTCTGATTCTAGTCCTATACAAATTCGAAAATTCTCAATTGCTACATATAAATCTTGAACCCATTAGAATCTTCTCGAGAGTCATCCACTCTACTCAAATCTCAATTACACCGGCCAAACGGGTCGAACGACCTATGCCCCATTAGCACAACAATACCCAAAGAAGCAATCCGCGCCTTTAAGCAACCGAGCAATTTCCTACTCCACGCACACTACATCTTTCATGAATAACAACTCAATCATTCCATGATTTTCATATACCCATAAGGTGTAACATAACCCGTATCCAGAAATTCCTTTACTCGAGTCATCCTCGATCTCAACCTCTGCAAGTCATAACCGATCCACAAGTATGCTTCAGACCAAAACCAATACAACATGTAACCATGTAATCAAATCGTTGATAGCTGACTCCTCCACTTAGCTCAATGCCATAGAATAGAACATCTGATAACTCACCATACCCATACTCTATTACTGCCATAATACCGCAGGGAGATTCAACTAAATCCTTCATAAGCTCACATAACACAAACCATATAGTACCTCAAATCATGTACTAAGCTCGCGTACATCCACATGACGATCATGTCAACTTTCTCAACCAAATTCAAATTCAAATGTCAACACATATACCCTGCTGGTAGAAAGGAAACTCTCCACACAACATAATAAGGATCACACCTCCGTAGATTACTCCGTAGGAGATAACCCACCTGCTTAGCCTCAAATTGGCATCTTGCTATACCCTTTCGCAGCCACGATTACTACGCCATCACTTAATCTTCCTGAGTCTGAACTCACAACAAGACATGAAAATCTACTTAGTCCCACAGTTAAACAACATGAAAAATATTTTGACACACTCATTACCTGAGACTATACATCCCATCAAGATAGAAATCAGGCACCCAATAGTCCCTTTCATATCCCAAGCAACTCATCTCGTCATATTCAAACCATCTGAACACATCTCGCAGTCACATCATACTCAGCATATAGCCATCCAGCCACTCATCGAGCCACAATTTCCACTAATAGGGATACTACCATACATATAAGTCCAAAAGAACGTGCTCACAAAACCGAAATCCCCATGCTTAAGCTATGGTCAAACCCGGCCTCAAGTCCTCCAGACTGGACCATCATCAGCACACTGAAATCACCTCTCACACCTCATCCATGGAATCACAAGCCAGTGATGCACAACTGATACCGAGCGCTCACATGCGCACACAAATACGTGAAGGGAATTCAAAGAGTTATAGTTTAAGATGAATCAATGCCGCACGATAAGGAAAGAAAGATATTAAGTTTATCCTAAATGCCCTGTAGCCTCTCGAAGATAAGTATGTACGTCATCATACGGATCCGCAAGACTCTACTAGACACTTGCTCATGACTTGTAGAACCTATGAACCTAGAGCTCTGATACAACCTTGTCACGACCCAAAAATCCACCTAGTCGTGATGGCACCTAACCCAACCCGTCAGGTAAGCCAATTAAAACTAACCAATTTAAATTAGATTTATTATGAAAGAAATAGAAATACAACTGCTTTTATACAAGAACTTCCCAAGGACTGGTAGTACAAATCATGAGCGTCTAAGATTTAGAATTTACAAGTCTGGTCTGAAATAAAATACATCATCTATTTGAAATGTATATAAACAGATTTTTATAAGTCTAGAGCTACCATGAACAAGAGGCAACTGTAATTGGAACGCGGGTACATCTTCAAATCCAGTTCCCGCCGTGCACAGCAATATCAACATCCAATATCTGCATGCATAGTGCAGAAGTGTAGTATGAGTACAACCGACCCCATGTACTCAATAAGTAACAAACCTAACCTTATGTTGAAAGTACTGACGAGCTGGGACAAGGGTCAGAGTCCAACTCTAACAACCAGCAGTAGTTCATAACAATATAATAAAGATGGTACAAGAAATAACTCAGATATAAAATGTTCAGCTCCTTCACAGTTCCAGAAAATAGACATGCTTTTCAAGTATAACAGTGAAAACCCAAATCTCTTACCAAAAATACCAAAATATGAGTAAGTTTGTAAAATCGTGATTTTTCTTCCAAAACATTTCAACAGGTAAATGTTTCATTATCAATTAGCATGAGGAAAAGTACATCCCTATGCCTACATGTCAATGTGTATGAGAAGACATGAATGACGTGATACCGTACAATATGAGGAAAAATACGTCTCTATGCTTGTATGTAAAGTGTGTATGTCAATGCAGTACAACATAGTGAACAACCATATGCATACTCTCGGTGTATCAATCCACTCAGTCCTCCCAATCACTCGCACTCAATAGGTACCTACGCTCACTGGGGTGTGTGTGCAGACTCGGGAGGGACTCCTTCAGCCCAAGCGCTATAATCCGCACAGACAACTCACGTGCTGCACGGACAACTCACGTGCTATAATATCAATATCTGGATCTGCATGGACAACTCACGTGCTATAGTATCAATATCTGGATTCGCACGGACAACTCACATGCTGCACGGACAACTCACGTGCTGCATGGACAAATCACGTACTATAGTATCAATATCTGGATCCGCACGGACACGGACAACTCACGTGCTGCACTGACAACTCATGTGCTATAGTATCAATAACCTCACAATCAGGCCCTCGACCTTACTCAGTCATCAATCTCTCTAGTCTCTCGGGCCCACAATTCCATACAACTAGCCCAAAAATGATGATATGATGTGTCAATATATAACAACAGAGACTGAGATATGATATGAAATGAATGAACATGATTGAGTATGAAAATTGCAATGTAAACAAATAACTCAACAACAATAATGACCTCAGTGGGTCCCAACAGAATAAGTATGTAGCCTAGACATGATTTCTAACATGGATCACATCTCAATAACTCTAGTACATAGAAATAACAGAGTTACAATTCACACGGTGCACACCCACACGCCCGTCACCTAGCATGTGCATCACCTCAACAGCAAACACATAACACGGAATTCGGGGTTTCATACCCTCAGCACTAAGTTTAGAAGTGTTACTTACCTCGAACAAGCCGAATCCGCTGCCGAGCAAGCTAAACAATACTCCGAAAATTCCATTCCACGCGTATCAACCTCTGAACGCCTTCCCATCTCCTTAATTCCAAGCCAAACGATTCAAAACTAGTCAAACAACGTGCAAATTAATCAAAATATACTCCAATCCTTGCAATTTAACAATTTATAAAAATTCCCAACTCCGCTCGAAAAATTGACAATGGATCCCACATCTCGTAATCCGACGAAACTCACAAAATCCAATAACCCATTCAATTACGAGTTCAACCATAATAATTTCACTCAAATCCGACTCTGAATCGACATTCAAATCTCAAAAATTCATTTTTAGAAACTATAGATAATTGCTCCGATTTCTCTTTAAAAATCAATAATCCAATGCAGAAAACGAAGATTAATTCGTGAAATATAATTACAAGTGAGTCAAGAATACTTACCCCAAGTTGTGTGGAAAAATATCTCTCCAAAATCGCCCAATCCGAGCTCCAAAATCCGAAAATGAGAATAACCTAAAAACCCACAATTTTATCTTCTGTCCAAGCCTCTTCGCATATGCGTAAACACTTCCGCTCCTGCGGCCTCGCATTTGCGAGCCAATTCTTCCATCTATGGATCCACACTCAACAACTAGCCCTTGCACCTGCGGAACTTCTTCCGCTTTTACGCAGTCGCAGGTGCGAGCCAATGGTCCACATCCGCGCTCTTTCCGCTTATGCGATCAACACCACCACACATGCGATGTCGCGGGTGCGCAAAAAATACCCACTTCTGCGGCCTCACACTGGGATACCAATTCTGCTTCTGTGCCTTCAGCTTCGCACATGCGGCCATCGCACCTGCGCCCTGTGGTCCGCAAGTGCGACCACACCATAACAGACCTGCCCAACCTTAACAAAAATGATCCGAACCTCATCTGAAACTCACCTGTGCCACCCGGGACCTCATCCGAATATACAAAAAAGTTCCATAACATGACATAGACCTACTCGAGGACTCAGATCAGACATAACAACATCGAAACGACGAATCATACCTCAATTCGAACTAGAATGAACTTTCAACTTTCAACTTCCAAAACTCGCGCCGAAACATAACAAATCAACTTGGAATGAACTCAAATTTTTGCACACAAGTCATAAATAACACAATGAAGCTATTCCACTTTCTAGAATTAGATTCCGACCCCTATATCAAAAAGTCAACCCCCGATTAAACTTCCAAAGCTTCCATTTCCAACTTTAGCCATTTCAAGCTAAAATAAACTACACACTTCCAATGAAATATCCGGACACACTCCTAAGTCCAAAATCACCATACGGTGCTATTGGAACCATCAAAACTCTATTCCGGAGTCGTTTGCTCAAAAGTCAAACTCTGATCAACCCTTCTCATTTAAGCTTCCAACATGAAATTTATTCTTACGAACTAATTTCGAAACACCTGAAAGCCAAATCCAACAATACACACTGGTCATAATACATAATATGAAACTATTCAAAACTTCAAATAGTTTAAACGAGCATAAATACCCAAAATGACCGATCGGGTCGTTACATACTTGATGTCAAATTGCGCGTGGTTATCGATTTTGAGCATGGTGGATGAGGTATTTCTTACATACTAGTGTGTGGATGGGGTCACATATTGCAGCGAGGGTATGTCGGGATATGATACTTTGTGTTAGATTCGTTTGTCTTGGTTTCTACTAGGTATGATGGGTTCGTAGCATTGCGGTTGTGGTGGTGCTTGTTGAGCTTGCAGGACGGTTCTCTCATTTGAGTCATTCTCCATTTTGGGTACATTTGAGTTATTGCTTATTGGGGCGCGAATTGCACAGTTTGTGATTCTAGGTAGTATTGGGTGGCATATCAATATAATAGTTGTGCTTGATGAGGTAAGGTTATTGGACCTAGAATGGATACTATCAGACTGGATTACAATATGTATGGAGGAATTATATCAGAAGTCGGCTTAGGACTTGGCTTTGGTTCCTGACGGACGAGAAAGAGCTCCATGACTTGTTGATTTGATGAGTGGTTAAGAGTTTTTCCGTGTCTCTTTCATCATTGGCAGTGTACAAAGGTTCAGGATAAAATTTTAGTTGATATGAGGGTTGTTACCGGTGTCGAGTTGGTTATCGAGCAGCTATTATGGTCGGAAGTTATTGCTATGAGTATTTGAGTTATGTGATGTATCATGTGATTATGTCTTGGGTTATGGTTACGGCTTGGTGCAGCTTGTTCAGACTTATACAGTGTGTAGATGCGAGATGCGGGTCTTATAGGAAATTCGGATGTTGGAAATTGGGTTCCAAGGTTTATGGGCTAAGGTTGAATTAAGGATCTTTAGTTAGGTTGTGTCGTCAGGCGTATATGGAATATGGTGACATGGGATCACCTCCGGGTAGGTTCATGATGAGGTTACATGGTGGTTTGATGGCTTTGGAATGACTCTGGGCACGTTCGAGGACGAGCGTATGTTTAAGTGGGGGGGGGGGATATAATGACCCGACCGGCTGTTTTGAGCATTCGCACTTCGCTCAGTAGTTTGAGAGCGTGAGTAGCTCCGTATGATGTATTATGACTTGTGTGAATTTTTAGTTTTGGTTTTCAGGTTATTCGGAATTGATTTGGAAGAATGAATCTCCTTGTTGAAGCTTTAAGTTGGAAGAGTTAACCAAGTTTGAATTTTGTGAATTTGACCCCGGAACGGAGTTTTGATGGTTCCGTTAGGTCCGAATGGTAATTTTGGACTCGGATGTATTCCCGTATTTACATTTGGATGTTTCTAAAAGGTTTCAGAACTAATTGGCGAAAGTTGGAAATTTGAAGGTTTAGAAAGTTTATAAGTTTGACTAAGAGTTGAATTTGTGGATATAGGATTAGAATTGTAGTTCTGGGAATTAGAATAGCTTTGTTATGTCATTTGAGACTTGTGTGCAAAATTTGAGTTCATTCCGAGTTGATTTGTTTTGTTTCGGCGCGAGTTTTGGAAGTTGAAAGTTCAAAGTTCATTTAAGTTCGATTTGAGGTGTGATTCGTTGTTTGGATGTTGTTATGTGTGATTTGAGGCTTCAAGTAAGTTTGTAGTGTGTTTTAGGACTTGTTGGTATGCTTGGATGGGGATCCCGGGTGTGTTTCAGGTGAGTTTTGATCAAGTTTGGGCATTTCAGCACTTTGATGATGTTCTGGAGCGAGTGAAGTGCGGAGGGCACATTTTGGAGTGCTGAGGCAAAGCCTCATGTGTGGACCGCAGAAATCCTCTTGCGGCCGCAAAAAGGAGAATCTGCAGGTTGATGGTCTGACTTCAGAAGCTTATATCTTTTAATATACAAGGAATTTGTAGATGATCCAAAAATGAAAGTTATAGCTCTTTGAGTCTAGTTTTCAGAAAATTAAACCATTCATTATTTGGATATTTATACAGAAAGTTATGGTTAATTTACTGAAGCCTGGTAGTGCAGTCACTATTGAAGTACGGCCATACAATTTGGATTGTGGTCGCGGAACCTGGAATGTGCAGACCGCACAAAACAATATGCGGTCAACACAATGGGAGGTTAGATTTTCTACTATATAAACGAAGATTAGAGTGTTATTTCACATTTAGACTTTGGGATCTCGGTTTGTGGTGATTTTTCATGGGTTTTCCAAGTAATTCATCGGGGTAAGTGATTCTAATTCGGATTTGGTTAATATACATGAATATATCATTATTTTAATCATTTAATTAGTATTTTGAGATGGAAATTTGGAAAAAATTGTTGAAACTTCATAAACTATAATTTGAGGATTTGAAGGTCAAGTTGTGATCAGATTTGTCTAATTTTGGTATGATTGGACTCGTGGTTGAACGTGTGTTCAGATTTTGTGACTTTTACCGGATTTTGAGACGTAGGCCCGGGGGTTGAATTTTAAGTTGACTTTTGACTTTTGATTAAGGACTTAGTATTTTCTTATGGAATTGATTCCTTAAGCTCATGTTGATTGTATCGAATTGTGTGTGGCTAGATTCGAGGCAT
The DNA here is from genome assembly GCF_000715075.1 of Nicotiana tabacum. Classification (NCBI taxonomy): domain Eukaryota; kingdom Viridiplantae; phylum Streptophyta; class Magnoliopsida; order Solanales; family Solanaceae; genus Nicotiana; species Nicotiana tabacum. The sequence continues at coordinate 53,795,762 of NC_134083.1, forward strand.
TCGGAGGCCGTTTCGCGAGGCAAGGGCATGTTAGAGTAGAGATTTGCACGGTTTGAGGTAAGTAACACTTTTAAACTTGGAGCTGAGGGTATGAACCCCGATTATACGTGTTATGCTATTTGTTTGGAGGTGACGCACATGCTAGGTGATGGGCGTGTGGGCGTGCACCGTAGAAATTGAGACTAAGTCGATTCCGTAGAGCTGTGTAGTCAATTAACTTGTATTTTCCATGTATGTTTCATGTGTTAGAGAAACTGAGCTGTGAATCATATTAGAAATCATGCTTAGGCAGATGCTGGTATTATTGGGACCCACGGAGGTCATTTTTGTTATCGAATTATGTGTTTAAATTATAATTTCGTACTTAGTCATATTTATTCATTGCATATCATATCTAAGTCTCTGTTGTTATTTATTGATACATCATATCTTCATTTTGGGCTAGTTTCATGACATTGTGAGCCCGAGAGACTGGAGAGAATGATGACTGAGTGAGGCCGGGCGCCTGATTGTGAGGTTATTGATACCATAACACGTTAGTTGTCAGTGCGGATCCGGATATTGATACTATGGCACATGAGTTGTCCGTGCAGCACATGAGTTGTCAGTGCGGATCCGGATATTGATACTATGGCACGTGAGTTATCCATGCAACACGTGAGTTGTCCATGCGGATTCATGCCATGATTGGCTCATTATAACGCTTGGGCTGAAGGAGCCCCTCCGGAATCTGCACACCCACAGTGAGCGTAGGTACCTATTGAGTGCGAGTGCCAAGTGATTGGGAGGACTGAGTGGATTGATACTCTAAGAGTATGTGTATGGTTATTCACTATGTTGTACTGCATTCGACATGCACACTTGACATACAGGCATAGAGATGCATTTTTTCTTCATGCTGTATGGTATCACGTGATTCATGACTTCTCATATACATTGACATGTAGGTATAGAGATGTACTTTTCCTCATGCCATTTGATAATGAAACATTCTCTTGTTGAAATATTTTAGAAGAAAATCATGATTTTACAACTTACTCATATTTTGAGGTTTCCGGTGAAAGATCTGGGATATACTGTTATACTTGAAAACCATGCCTATTTTCCGTAACTATGAACCAACTGAGTTATTTCTTGTACCAACTTTATTATATTGTTATGAATTGTTGCTGGTTATTAGAGTTGGACTCTGACCCTTGTCCCAGCTCGTCACTACTTTCAACCTAAAGTTAGGTTTGTTACTTATTGAGTACATGGGGTTGGTTGTACTCATACTACACTTCGGTATCTTGTGTGCAGATTGTTGGATGTTGATGTAGCTGCGTACGTGTCACGACCCAAAAAACTAACCGTCGTGATGGTGCCTATCATGGAACTAGGCAAGATGATACTCAACTATCTCAACACAATAAAAGCTTTAAAATATAGGTAAAAGCAATTTAATATTTAAGAAAAACCTTCTTAAAATCGAAATAAACCCGCAACACAATTCAATCTATCCCAAAATCGGGGTGTCACCGACTACATGAGCATCTATGTCAGAATACAGTCTACTACAATGTCTAAAGAGTAAAAATGAAAGTACAGATAAAGATAATGAAGGAGAGTCAAGGCCTGCAAACGCCATGCAGCTACCTCGATAGTCTCCGAGATCCTATCTCCTCAATCAATAGCCGCCGTAACTAGAAGCACCTGCATCTGCACATGAGGTGCAGGGTGTAGCATGAGTACAACTAACTCAGTAAGTAACAAACCCAAAATGTGGGCTAAAAGTAGTGACGAACCCAACCGGCACAGTTCAATACAGAAAAATAACAGTGCAGAAACGTAGGCATGCTTTCAAATTAAATGGGCAACTCAAAACAGTAAAGTACAGTAGATTCGAACAGTGTAAAGAATATGACTCTACTATCTCTACATGCCAATGCACATGCTCTATGTGATGCACCATGCTGTCAGACTCATGTGCTCACACTCTCAAATGCTCAACCACTCGGTACTGTATATGGCCCACACGGCCCAGGGAAGATCCATCCCAGAACGTATATATCACTGACTATAAGTCACCCAGTACCGAGGAAGGCCAATCCATCCCTGTGGAGAAGATCCATCTCCAGGTTCACACTCTCAAATACTCAACCACTCGGTACTGTAGATTCTGGAGGGGCTCCTTCAGCCCAAGCGCTATCATAAATCAGTATAACCACTGCGGCGTGCAGCCCGATCCCATAAATGTCACTCATAATCAGGTACTCGGCCTCACTCATTCATCGATCTCTCCAGTCTCTCTCTTACGGGCTCACAATATCATGATACTAGCCCAAAAATAATAATATGATGCATCAATAAATAACAACAGAGACTGTGATGAGCTATGAAATGAATGAATATGACTGAGTATAAAATATCATTGAAATCAGTAAGACAACAATAAGAAACGACCAATATGGGTCCCAACAGTACCGGCATAAAGCCTAGACATGATATCTAGCATGAGTGACAGTTCAGTTACTTTATCACATTATGAAAACACGGATATCAACAAGATAAAACCACTATACGATGCCAAGGAGTCAACCATGTCACCATTCTCACAGTACACGCCTGCACGCCCGTCACTTGGCATGTGCGTTACCTCAATACCAATCACATAACACATAATTTGGGATTTCGAACCCTTAGAACCAAGTTTGAAAGTGTTACTTACCTCAATCCGGGCTAAATTCTACTCCAAAATGCCCTCTAAAAATCTCTAAAATCCGAGCTCAAAATGATCAAATGAAGCCAAAAATCTCGAACCCCGCTGATATAGGTTCTGCCCAGGCATTCCGCACCTGCGGAGCTTGGGCTCGCACCTGCGTGCCCGCTGGTGTGAAAAATCTAGGCGCACCTGCGAAAATGACTAACCACGTCTGCCTCCGCTCCTGTGACCCATTGTCCGCATCTGCGCTATCGCAGGTGCGGAGAAACCATTGCACCTACGACCCCTGCTGGTCTCCACCCTTTCCACACCAGCGCTCAACCTGCCGCACCTGCATGCATCGTATCTGCGGTCCTATCTCCGTAGGTGCGGTCTCACCAACAGCTCTCAGACTTCAGCAACTTCTCAAATCACATTCCAAGTCCGTTAACCACCCGAAATCAACCTGAGCCCGACCCGGAACCTCAACCAAACATACCAAAAAGTCTTATAACATCATACGAACTTAATCGAATCTTCAAATCACTTCCAACATCGAAAACACGAATTACACATGGATTCAAGCCTAAGAAACTTCAAAATTTCCAAATTCTACAAACGATGTCGGAACCTATCAAATCACGTCCGATTGACCTCAAATTTTGCACACAAGTCATAAATGACCCCACAAACCTACTGCAACTTTCAGAATCGGAATCAGACCCCGATATCAAAAAGTCAACCCCCCGTCAAACTTCCCAAAAATTCGGCTTTTGCCATTTCAAGCCTAATCCCACTAAGGACCTCCAAATAATTTTCCGGACACACTCCTAAGTCTAAAATCACCATACGGAGCTACCGGAACCATTAGAATTCGAATTCGGGGTCGTTTACACATAGATCAACATTCGGTCGACTTTTCTAACTTAAGCTTTCCATTTAAGAGACTAAGTGTCTCATTTCACACTGAATTCACTCCGGACCTGAACCAACTAACCCGATAAGTCATATAACAGCTATAAAGCATAAATGGAGCAGTAAATGGGGGAACGAGGCTACAACTCTCGACACGACTGACCGGGTCGTTACATCCTCCCCCTCTTAAACAAATGTTTGTCCTCGAACAGGTCTAGAAACATACCCGGAGTCTCAAATAGGCGTGGATAACTGCTCCACATCTCCCGCTCGGTCTCCCAAGTAGCCTCCTCCATGGGCTAACCTCTCACTGCACCTTCATTGAAGCTATATCCTTTGACCTCAACTTCTGAACATGCCGATCCAAAATGGCCACCGGCTCCACTCATAAGTCAAATCACCACCCAACTGAACCGTACAAAAATCCAAAATATGAGACGGATCGCCGATATACTTCCGGAGCATAGAAACATGAAATAATGGATGCACACTCGACAAGATAGGTGGCAATCCTCTGAAGTACCTCAAAAGGCCCAATGAACCGAGGGCTCAACTTGCCATTCTTCCCGAACCTCATAATACCCTTCATGGGTGAAACCTTCAGCATAACCCTCTCCCCAACCATGTAAGACACATCACAGACTTTCCTGTCAGCATAGCTCTTTTGTCTGGACTGCGCCGTGCAAAGCCGCTCTTGAATCAATTTAACCTTGTCCAATGCATCCTGAACCAAGTCTGTACCCAAAAGTCTAGCCTCACCGGGCTCAAACCAACCCACCGGAGATCTACACCGCCTCCCATACAAAGCCTCATACAGAGCCATCTGGATGCTTGACTGATAACTGTTGTTGTAAGCAAACTCCACGAGAGGCAGAAACTGATCCCAAGAACCCCCAAAATCAATGACACAAGCATGTAGTATGCCCTCCAATATCTGAGTAGTACGCTCGGACTGTCCGTCCGTCTGAGGGTGAAATGCTGTGCTCAACTCAACCTGGGTACCCAAATCTCGCTGTACGGCTCTCCAAAACTGCGATGTAAACTGCGTGCCTCTATATGAAATGATAGAAACTGGTATACCGTGAAGGCGAACAATCTCTCGGATGTAAATCTCAGCCAACCGCTCCGAAGAATAGGTAGTACCAACTGGAATGAAGTGTGCGGACTTGGTCAGTCAATCCACAATCACCCAAATAGCATCGAACTTCCTCGATGTCCGTGGGAGTCTAACTACAAAATCCATGGTGATCCGCTCCCATTTCCACTCTGGAATCTCTAACCTCTGAAGCAACCCACCCGGTCTCTGATGCTCATATTTTACCTGCTGACAGTTAAGGCATCGAGCTACAAACCCCATTATGTCCTTCTTCATCCTTCTCCACCAATAGTGCTGCCTCAAGTCCTAGTACATCTTAGCGGCACCCGGATGAATGGAATACTGCGAACTGTGGGCCTCCTCAAGAATCAACTCACGTAGCCCATCCATATTGGGCACACAAATCCGACCCTACATCCTCAATACCCTATCATCCCCAATAGTCACATCTCTGGCATCACCGTGCTGAACTGTGTCCTTAAGGACAAGCAAATGGGGATCATCATACTGGCGCTCTTTGATGCGATCGTATAAGGAAGACTGAGAAACCACACAAGCTAGAACCCGACTGGGCTCCGAAATATCAAATCTCACGAACTGGTTGGCCAAAGCCTGAACATCAACTGCAAGAGGTCTCTCCCCAACAGGAATGAATGCAAGACTACCCATACTTACCGCCTTTCTACTCAAGGCATCAGCCACCACATTAGCCTTCCCCGGATAATACAAAATGGTGATATCATAGTCTTTTAGCAGCTCCAACCATCTTCGATGTCTCAAATTTAGATCCTTTTGTTTGAACAAGTGTTGGAGGCTACGATGATCAGTAAATACCTCACAGGACACACCATAGAGATAGTGCCTCCAAATCTTCAACGCATGAACAATGGCAGCCAACTCCAAATCATGAACACGGTAGTTCTTCTCATGAGGCTTCAACTAGCGCGAAGCTTAAGCAATTACTCTACCCTCCTGCATCAACACACACCCAATGCCGATCTGAGAAGCATCACAATACACTGTATAAGAGCCTGAAGCTGACAAAAAAACTAGAACTGGAGCTGTGGTCAAGGCAGTCTTGAGCTTCTGAAAGCTCTCCTCACACTCATCCGACCACCTGAAAGGAGCACCCTTTTTGGGTCAATTTGGTCAAGGGTGATGCAATAGATGAGAAACCCTCCACAAAGTGATGATAATAACTGGCCAAGCCGAGAAAGCTCCGAATCTCCGTAGCTGAGGATGGTCTGGGCCAACTCTAAACCGCCTTTATCTTCTTCGGATCCACCCGAATACCCTTACTGGACACCATGTGTCCCAAGAATGCCACTGAACTGAGCCAAAATTCACACTCGGACAACTTGGCATAAAGCTTCTCCTCCCTCAACCGCTGCAACACAATTCGTAGATGCTGGGCATGCTCTTCCTGGCTACGAGAGTACACCAGGATATCATCAATGAATACAATAACAAACAAGTCGAGATAGGGCTGAAACACACTGTTCATCAGATGCATGAATGCTGCAGGGGCGTTGGTTAGCCCAAAAGACATCACAAGAAACTCATAATGACCATAACGGGTCCTGAATGTTGTTTTTAGAATATCCGAGTCCCGAATCCAGACCTCAAATTAATCTTGGAGAACACCATCTCTCCCTGAAGCTGGTCAAACAGATCATCAATACACGGCAAAGGATACTTGTTCTAGATTGTAACTTTGTTCAACTGCCTATAATCAATGCACATTCTCATGGTACCGTCCTTCTTCACAAACAACACCGACGCACCCTAAGGTGACACTAGGCCTAATAAACCCCTTATCAAGGAGTTCCTGAAGCTGCTCCTTTAATTCCTTCAACTCAGCTGGTGCCATGCGATATGGTGGAATAGAAATGGACCGAGTGCCCGGCACCAAGCCAATACCAAAGTCAATATCCCTATCGGGCGACATACACGGCATGTCTGCAGGAAATACATCCGGAAAGTCTCTCACTACCGGTACTGAATCAATAGTAGGAGTATCTGCATCGACATTTCTCACAAAAGCCAAATAAGATAAACAACCCTTCCCAGCCATCCACTGGGCCTTCAAATATGAAATCACTCTACTGGAAACATAGTCTGGAGAACCTCTCCACTCAATCCTAGGTAACCCCGGCATCGCCAATGCCACAGCCTTAGCATGACAATCTAGAACAGCATGACATGGAGACAACGAATCCATACCCAAGATCACGTCAAAATCAACCATGCTAAGCAACAAGAGATCAACTCTAGTATCCAGACTCCCAATGGTCACTACACACGACCGATATACACAGTCCACAATAATAGTATCGCCCACCAGTGTAGAGACATGAACAGATGAAACTAAGGACACACATGGCATATCCAAATGATGAGTGAAATACGATGATACATATGAATAAGTGGAACCAGGGTTAAATAGTACAGAGGCCTCTCTGTGGCAAACTGAGACAATACTTGTGATCACTGCGTCTGAAGCAACTCTGGTAGAAATAGCATAGAATCGAGCCTGACTACCGCCTGATCGGTCTCCCTCTCTAGGGAGACCCTTAACTGACTGAGCTCCACCCCGAGCTGGCTGAGTGGGTGGTGAGATAACGGGAGCTGAAGTCATAGGATGACTCCTCTGCTGAGCTGAACCTCCCGTAAGGTAGGGACAATACCTCTTGATATGACCCATATCTCCACACTCGGACCAACCCCTCCCTGTGAATGGCGGTGTGGACTGGAGAGAGCCACGAGCACCAGAATACCCACTAGATGAACCCGGTGCCGATGAGCCCTGAACTGAAGGTGCATGGGATGAACTCTGAGCTGGTAAGGCACTGACAGATGACTGGACCTAATGATAACTATATGAACCATGGTTGGATGATGCACCACGGTGAACTGGACGACCCGTCTTAGCGTGCCTGTAAGGTCGACCCCTGCCGCGGTAAAACTGACCCCCTGAAGAAACACCGCTAAAATCACCTGATCCACGAGGCCTTTTGGCCTCTCTCTCACCCCGCTCATGACTGCGGACCATCTCTATCTGCCATGAAATGTCGAAAACCTCATCAAACGTAGCACCATATACCCTCTCCCTAGTCATAAGAAACCGTAACTGATATGTGAGGCCATTGATGAACCTCCCAATCCTCTCCCTATCAGTGGGAACTAGCAAAACTGTGTGACGAGCCAACTTAGAAAACCTCATCTCGTACTGCGTCACAGACATGCCATCCTGATGAAGCTGCTCAAACTGCCTACGCAACTCCTCTCTACATGACTGCGACACGAACTTCTGCAAGAAGAGAACAGAGAACTCCGGCCACGTAAGTGGTGCCGCACCGACTGGTCTGCGCCTTTCATAAGCTTTCTACCATCTGAAGGCAGCCCCAGAAAACTGAAAAGTAGTGAACGAGACCCCACTGATCTTTAGAATACCCGTCGTCCGAAGCATCTGCTCACACCTATCTAGAAAACCTTGAGCATCCTCTGACTCAACACCACTAAAGATGGAGGTCAAAGCCTCCCAAATCTCTCAAGCCTCCTCTGCTCATCGTCTGCCATAACGGGGACTACCGGGGCCTCTACCGTGACCTCTACCTCTCGCGGCCCTAGCTGGTGGTATTGGTGGCTGTCCATCCTACCCAGTAGTACGTTTCCTCACCATCTATGAGAGAATAGAATAACAAAAATTCAGTTTTCGGGATCAACAAATTCGCATGACAGAGTACAAGAAATTGAAATTTTCCTAAGGGTTCGGCAACCTCTCGAAGATAAGTACACACGTCTCCGTACCGATCCGCAAGACTCTACTAAACCTGCTCATGACTCATGAGACCTATGTAAGTTAGGCTTTGATACCAACTTGTCACGACCCAAAACACTAACCGTCATGATGACGCCTATCGTGGAACTAGGCAAGCCATTACTCAACTATCTCAACACAGTAAAAGTTTTAAAATATAGGCAGAAGCAATTTAATATTTAAGAAAAACCTTTTTAAAACCAAAATAAACCCGTAACACAATACAATCTATCCCAAAACCGGGGTGTCACCGACTACATGAGCATCTATGTCAGAATGCAGTCAACTACAATATCTAAAGAGTAAAAACGAAAGTACAGATAAAGATAATGAAGGAGTGTCAAGGCCTGAGAACGCCATGCAGCTATCTCGATAGTCTCCGAGATCCTATCTCCTCAATTAGCAGTCGCCGTAACCAGAAGCACCTGGATATGCACACGAGGTGCATGGTGTAGCGTGAGTACAACCAACTCAGTAAGTAACAAACCCAAATTATGGGCTGAAAGTAGTGACGAACTCAACCGCCATAGTTCAATTCAGAAAAACAACAGTGCAGAAATGTAGGCATACTTTCAAATTAAATGGGCAACTCAAAACAGTAAAGTACATCAGATCCGAACAGTGTAAAGAATATGACTCTACTATCTCTACATGCCAATGCACATGCTGTATGTGATGCACCATGATGTCAGCCTCATGTGCTCACACTCTTAAATGCTCAACCACTCGGTACTGTATATGGCCCATATAGCCCAGGGAAGATCCATCCTAGAACGTATATATCACTGACTATAAGTCACCCAGTACCAAGGAAGCCAATCCAGCCCTGTGGAGAAGATCCATCTCCAGGTTCACACTCTCAAATACTCAACCACTCGGTACTGTATATGGCCTATATGGCCCAGGGAAGATCCATCCCAGAACATATATATCACTGACTATAATTCACCCAGTACCGAGGAAGGCCAACCCAGCCCTATGAAGAAGATCCTATATATATATATAATCAACTGCGCTCACTGGGGCTGCGTGCAGACTCTGAAGGGGCTCCTTCAGCCCAAGCGCTATCATAAATCAGTATAACCACTACGGCGTGCAGCCCGATCCCATAAATGTCACTCATAATCAGGCTCTCGGCCTCACTCAGTAATCAATCTCTCCAGTCTCTCTCACGGGCTCACATTGTCATAAAACTAGCCCAAAAATAATAATATGATGCATCAATAAATAACAACAGAGACTGTGATGAGCTATGTAATGAATGAATATGACTGAGTATGAAATATCATTTAAATCAGTAAGACAACAACAAGAAACGACCAATATGGGTCCCAACAGTACCGGCATAAAGCCTAGACATGATATCTAGCATGAGTGACAGTTCAGTTAATTTATCACATTAAGAAAATACGGATATCAACAAGATAAAACCACTATACGGTGCCATGGAGTCAACTAGGTCACAATTCTCACGGTGCATGTCTGCACGCCCGTCACTTGGCATGTGCGTCACCTCAATACCAATCACATAACACATAATTCGGGGTTTCGAACCCTCAGAACCTAGTTTGAAAGTGTTACTTACCTAAATTCGGGCTAAATTCTACGCCAAAATGCCCTCTCAAAATCTCTAAAATCCGAGCTCAAAATGATGAAATGAAGCCAAAAATCTCGGACCCCACTGATATAGGTTCTGCCCAGGCACTTTCGCACTTGCGGAGTCTGGGCTCGCATCTGAGCGCCCGCTGGTGTGAATATTCTGGGCGCACCTGCAAAAATGACTAACCCAGCTGCCTCCGCTTCTGCGACCCATTGTCCGCATCTGCGCTATCACATGTGCGGAGAAACTATCGCACCTGTGAGCCTTGCTAGTCTCCACCCTTTCCGCACCTACGCTTAACCTGCTGCATCTGTGGCATCGCATCTGCGGTCCTATCTCCGCAGGTGCAGTCACACCAGCAACTCTCAGACTTCAGCAACTTCTCAAATCACATTCCAAGTCCGTTAACCACCCGAAATCAACCCGAGGCCCCCTGGAACCTCAACCAAACATACCAACAAGTCTAATAACATCATACAAAATTAATCGAATCTTCAAATCACCTCCAACAATATCGAAAACATGAACTACACACGGATTCAAGCCTAAGAAACTTCAAAATTTCCAAATTCTACAAACGACGCCGAAACCTATCAAATCACGTCCGATTGACCTCTAATATTTTCACACAAGTCACAAAATGACCCCAAGAACCTACTGCAACTTCCGGAATCGGAATCTGACCTCGATATCAAAAAGTCAATCCCCCGGTCAAACTTTCCAAAAATTCGACTTTTGCCATTTCAAGCCTAATCCCACTACGGACCTCCAAATAATTTTCCGGACACGCTCCTAAGTTTAAAATCACCATACGGTGCTACTAGAACCATCATAATTCGAATCCGAGGTCGTTTACACATAGATCAACATCCGATCGACTTTTCCAACTTAAGCTTTCTATTTAAGAGACTAAGCGTCTCATTTCACACTGAATTCACTCCGGACCCGAACCAACTAACTCGATAAGTCATATAACAGCTATAAAGCAAAAATGGAGCAGTAAATGGGGGAACAGGACTACAACTCTCAAAACGAACGGCTGGGTCGTTACAGTACGTCGGGAGCTTGATCTGCAGATGTACATGCGTTCTAGACATAGCTGCCTCTTGATCTTGGTAGCTTTAGTATTTCAGACCTGTTCATGTATATTTCAAACAGATGGTATATTTTATTTCAAACCAGCTTTGTAAACTCTATATCTGAGAAGCTTATGATTTGTACTACCAGTTCTTTGAAAAATTCTTATATAATTGCAGTTGTATTATCATTTATTTTCTTAATAAATCTCATTAAATTGGATAGTTGGTTATTATCTTACCTAGCGGGTTGGGTTAGGTGTCATCACGGCTAGTTGGATTTTGGGCCGTGACAACTACCCAGCGAAAATGAACATAAATTGAAGTTGGGGATATCGCTGGTGTCACGTAAAACATTAGGAGAACTGGACATCTTCCTTCTCTTAGGATTTGGAAGAAGTTGTGATGCATTAGATGACATCTGCAAAAAAACTAGGAAAATATATAGATAAATACAACTGATACAAACACACATTAGGCAAAAAATACCTTGTAATCGAGTTACAACAAATAACTACCTGGTCTAAGTGTTGCGACACAGATGGTGTTTGCATACCAACGGATCCTCTAGCATTACCCTCATATATGCCTATATCTTCATGCAAAAAAAAATTAAATAATACTGACTAAATTTTTTAAATACTACAAAGACACTTCACACCTGTCTGTAAGCCAACAGGTGTGAAGAGATGTATTTATGCTTTTTCATATAGCCGAATGAGCTCACCAATTTCTTTTTCGGCTGCATCGAGCCTTTCTGAATAATCAACAAAAAGCACAAAAAAGAAAAAAAGTATGTAAAATTTCAAACTAAAAAAATTAATACTTGGATCAAATGTTATAAATTCGTGATGTATAGAATACCTTGACATTTTTCTTCAACTGCGCTATCGCCAGACTGCATACCTTTGTCGATCTCAGCAGCTCCATTTTCATTCAATGGTGTAGCATCGTCGGAGAGCCTTGGAGTATTTTGTGGAAGGATTTTCTCGACTCTATCTTCATGCAATGCAGCATCATCAAAGAGTTTTTGAGTTGTATCAATTGAAACACCACTATTTTCAACTTCCACTGCATATTCATATGGGGGGAATCAATGACCTAAAATAAATAAATAAACATATATATAGTAGCATAGAAAATATTTATACCTGTAGTGATAACTTCCTGTGTCTCTGGACCTAAAAGTTCTTGGCAAATAGCTAATGCTTCCGCAAACGCATTGCCTTTCCCAATAGGAGTACCCACATCACTCGGTGCATGTTCTTCAGTACTAACAGGTTCATGATCTGCATTCGCAAACACATTGCCTTTTTCAATATGACTACCCAAAGCACAAGTCGGTACATGTTCTTCAGTACCGACAACTTCATCATCCGCACCTTTCTTGCTTCCTACATTCTCGGTTGATAACTGTTCATCATTGTAACGACCTAACTTGTCGTTTTGTGAATTGGCATCCCGTTCAACGGTTTAAGGCACCGAGCAGCTTTGTAATATGTATTATAACGTATATGTGCGGTCAAGTTTGGGTTTTGTAAGATTCAAAACTAAAATGGAAGAACAATTCTTACTTTTGAAGCTTAAATGAAAAAAGTTGATCGAAGTTTTGAATTTTGAGCAAACGACTCTGAAATGAAGTTTTGATGATTCCAATAGCTTTGTATGGTGATTTCGGACTCATACCTATGTTCGGAATTGGATTTGGAAGTCCGTAGGTCAATTCGACGCATTTTGGCGAAAGTTGAAAAATGGAAGAGTTTTTAGAATGTTTGACCGGGAGTTGACTTTATTGATATCGGGGTCAAAATTTGATTCCGAAAATTGAAACAGGTCCATTATGTCATTTATGACTTGTGTGCAAAATTTGAAGTCATTCCGGATTGATTTGGTACGTTTCGACGCAAATTATAGAAGTTGGAAGATTTGAAAACTCATAATTCGATTCAAGGCGCGATTCATAATTTCGACGTTGTTTGACGTGGTTTGAAACCTCGACTAAGTTTGTATTGTATTTTGGAACTTGTTAGTATACTTGATTGGGGTCCCATGGGGGCTCCGATGAGTTTTGAATGTGTTTTTTAACGTGTTTGGTGCTTTGTCATTGTTTTGAGTACAAGCATGTAATGATCCAAATGTCCATTTTTTAGTTCTAGAGATCGAAATTCGATTTCGAGACATCCAGAAGTTTGATAATAAATTATAGGAATGATCTGGAATGTTTGGTCTAATTTTATCAAGTCGCGATTGAGTTTTTAGCGCGAAACATGAGTTAATTATTTAACGAGCGAAGTTGGTATCGTATTGAGAAAATGAGCTCTGAATTGAGTTTTGATTGAATGACTAGGTTCGTATTATTTGTGACTCATAGGAACAAGAATCGTCGAATTCCGAGTTCGTATGATGGAGTTAGAGCCTTTTTAGTGAACAATAAATTGCTGACATAAACAGTTCTGGTGCGCACATTTAGTGACCAGATTAGTGTTTTTATTGGGAAGAAACTTAAGGACTAAAATGGTCATTTCCTTTATTTTGTTTTGGATTTTTGAAGCACGGTTCTCGGGCCATTTTGAGGATTTCTTCAAGATTTTAACTTGGGTAAGTGTCCTATATCCGAAAGTGATTATATTTCATAAATCCATGGTTATATTCATCATTTAATTTGAATTTAAATGGAAGAAATTGGGATTTTTGCAAAATCTCCAAAAATGAAAATTTAAGATTTAGAGATAGATTTGTTATCATAATTTGATAAAATTGGTATGGTTGAACTCGTATCCGAATGGGTGTTCGGATTTCGTGAAACTTCTGCCGGGTTCCGAGAGGTGGGCCCTGCATTGACTTTCGGTTGACTTTTTAATGTGAAATTTTAAGGCGATGTTACATTATCCGTAATTGTTTTTGAAGAATTTTAATAAAGTTATACAATTAATTTGGATAGATTTGAGCTGTCCGGAGGTCAATTCAAGCAAGAAGACTATTTTGGAATATCAGCCTAACTTCAAAAAGGTAAGTATCTTGCCTAACCTTGAGTGGGGGAATTACTCCTTAAGCATTGAGTCTTATGTGGAAATTATGTGATTGAAAGCCGTGTTCGCGAGGTAACGAGTACTTACTCAGGCTTATGTATGCAAATTTTATCGGTTTAAAGTCTTAGGCAATTTTTATGCATTAAATTGGATAATTGTTGGCATTTATTAAATCCTCTATTTGCCATACCTCAAATCCTTGTTTATCGAATTTGTTTTTATATGATAATTTGGTGTGATTTCCACTTTGATTTTTATGTGAATCCCATGTATTTGTTGAGTTGACATTTCCTGGAAATAATTAATTAAATAAGTTTAAAAAGAGGCTATTATAGGAGCGATAAGGGTGGCTATAGGAGCGATAAGGGTGGCTATTGAAATTGTCAGGGCGGAGGGATAAGGGTGTCTATTGATATTGTCGGGGCGGACGGATAAGGGTGGCTATTATATGGAGTGATACGGGTGGCTATAGGAGAGATAAGAGTGGCTATCGTCAGGGATGATCTGTGATGATGTGGGATTATTGTGTTGGTGATTTTTATGTGATGTTGTGATTTCTTTTATATCTTGTTCAACTTGTTTTGTTAATTCAGTAAATTTGATAACAGTCTAATACATGTTGAAATTGTGAGCCTGTGGCTATTGCCGGGCGGATTATGTTATTAGCACGTGAGTTGTCCGTGCGATTGTGATATGAATTGTGGGCACGAGGTGTCATGGATATATAATGATTACGATATTGGCACGTGAGTTGTCCGTGCAGTTGTGAAATGAGATGTGGGAATGAGTTGCCGCGAGTAAATGATGATTTTATTATTGGCACGAGAGTTATCCGTGCATATATTATCTATTGATATTTTGGCACGTGAGTTGCCCGTGCAGTTGTGATAAAAATATGGGCACGAGGTACCTTGGAAATATGAATGTGGGCTGAGACCTGTATTACGAAAATATGAAAGTGGGCTGAGACCCGTATTTTTATGATTATGAAATGAGGTGTCACAAGGTGACTTTTATTTGAAAGAATTATATTCAAAAATATTATTTGAAAGAATTATATTGAAGGATATTTATTTGAAAGAATTATATTCGAAAGATATTTATTTGAAGGGAGTATATTCGAAATATATTTATTTGAAAGGATTATATTCTAAAGATTTTTATTTGAAAAACTTATAGGTGAAAGATTTATATTTGAAGGACTTGATTACTTGGTTGTACTTGTGTTCATTGTTCGTTTGAGCAATATTTATGGTGTTCTTGTGTCCTTGTTGTTTATATCCTTGATTGATTCTTGTTGCCATCATAGCTATTTGTTTCCTGTTATTTTGTTTGATATATTGCACAAGTTATTAGACCAGTGAGTGTCCTGATTGTATCTCGTCACTACTCCACTTATGTTAGTCTTGATACTTACTGAGTACCGACCGTAGTGTACTCATACTACACTTCTGCTTATTTTTGTGCAGAGCCAGGTACTGGAGATATTGGACTCGAGCAGAGTTAGTGTGTTGATCGCAAGGATTCAAGGTAGAGCTGCTTGGTCGTTGCAGTCCCTTGGAGTCTTCCCATTTTATTATACTGTCCATTATTATTCGAACAATATTGTATATTTGATCCTTGAGATCATTTCATGTATTCGGTTAGAGTTCATGACTCGGTATTACCAGTGTTGGGAGGTTGTTTGAATATTTTAGTTGTTGGCTTTGACACTTGTATTGAATTCAAAAACAAATGGCTTGAATTGTTATTATGATCGGCTTACTTAGTCTTAGAGACTAAGTGCATCACGACTCCTGTGGTGGGATTTTGGGCCGTGACAATCATATTTAGCAACTTTGCTCAGTCTATCAACACTAGAACATTCCGCTTCAACTTACTGTTCAACACATTGAACTTGCTCGAATACTTGAACGTGGCCTTCAAGACCTGCTTCCTCGCCTCTTACATTTTCATCCGCGACTTTGTGCAGTCCATCATGACCAGCATTAATATCAGATTGAGGTTCGAATGAGTCATTCAGAATATCATACTGTCGATAGTTCATGAATTCAAAATCTGCATCGCCATCATCTCTTCCTTTTGACTTGTCGACAATCTTAAACAACTTTTCAAACTTCTCATCAAAATATTCCTATAAAAAATTACTAGCAATGATTATTCTGAATAAAAGAATAATATTAGCAGGAAAAAAGACTTCTATATAAATAAGCTTACCTTGACTTTTTTGACAACCTCGTCCACTATAGCAGATTGCTCATCCCGTCGAAACACTTGAACAACTTCTTTCGCGATCATGAGTCTTTCTTCTGTTGCTTAGTTTTTAACCTTCCTCCTTACCCTCTAGTATAGAAATAGAAATAGCACAACAATTTCAGAAAATAGAAACACATACCAAAACTTCAACTCTAAGAATGTTGAAGTTCACTAAATATAGGATAAAAGCTTCTACTCTAAGAATACAGAAGTTTAGCAAATACAGAACAAAAACTTCAGCCAACACATGCTGTAGTTTTACAAATACAGAACACAACGTCAACTCCAAGAATGCTGAAGTTCATCAAAAATAAAACAAAAGCTGCAGACAAAAACCTACTTTACTTTTACAAAATACAAAACAAAACTTTAGCTCCTATAATGCTAAAGATCATCACAAATAGAACAAAAACTGGAGACTAAACATGCTGTAGTTTTACAAAACACAGAACAAAAACTTCAGCTAAAAAAATCACATAAAACATCCTATAATTAAGCAAAAAATAGTATGAAAAACTTCAGATTAAACACAAAAAGAAAAAAAACTTACACGACATATTGTGTTGACTAATTCATCGTCAAACGCCGTTGTAGAACATTTAGAATGACTCTGGGTATGAGTTGATTCTCCAATTACAGGAGTTCGATTGGTTTCTTTTGATCGACTCCGACTACATGGTAATTCACCAATTGAAGGAACCGGATTCAGTACCTTCAAACGAATGCGGCTGCATGGTAATTGTCCAATTAAAGGCATTAAATTCAATTCCTCTTTGGTAGGAATTATATCCAATACCCTAAATGTCCGATATTTTTGTTTAATACAAAAAAGTATATTATCAAAAATAAAATAAAACTGATACGTCAACATATTAACAAAATTAAAGAAAAATAAAAAAAATAAAGAACATTAACTTACACCATAATTACTGAAGTAATCCTCATAAAGTTCTTTAAATTTAGGCTCTCCTAAAGATGTATAACGTAACATCTTGGGAACCTGAGGGTCATCAAGGAAGTCGTCATCTTTTAAATACTTGTCCCAAATATCTAGGAAGCGCTCATAGAACCAAACATATAATGGATATGGAAATCCGCCTAGAGTATACTCAGTTGATTTATTTTTATCCTGGTTGTCCAAAGCATGTTTAATTGAGGTAATAAGCTTCTCATAAGATGCATTACCCCAAGGATAATTAAGACAAACCTCTTCGTCTTCATCAATAGTTGCATACTCTTTCAACATAGTTGATTCATTCTTTCTTCCGAAAAAATAGACTCCACAACAAGAATTTTTATAAGCTTCACAACATCTTCATCACTCTAGCACACGTGTTTGAAATTCACATCATCCTTTTTAATTTGATTCCGTTTCATATACTCTCGAATGTCCTTCAAGGTCACACCTTTAGACTTCCCAAAATAGCGCTTAAGAATATTACTCTCTCGTTTAATTGGTTTTTCAACATTATGTGTTGTGATCCTCAAACCGCACATAGTGTGAAAGTCTTCAAGGCTGAACGACACATCACAACCAAAAATCTTGAAACTAATGGAATCTCTATCATTGATGAATACGCGAGAAAGAAACAAACATTGAACCAACTTCATGCTGTAATGGAAATTCTCCATACCCATAATATACCAAAATGTACCATTATTCAGCTTCTCCTATTGTGAAGGAGTCAAGAAAGTTGCAATTAAACCCTTCAAATCGTGGTTCCCCTTCCAGTAAGCACGACAGTTAAACCAATCTCGAAACTCATAATATCTCTCCCCTGGTTTTGTAGGTACAACAACAGGAACTAAAGGAGCTTTAGGATCTTTAGGTGCTTTAGATTTCGTAGATGCCATCTGTTCAAAAAAAAAAATTAAAGGTAGGAAAAACAACTTGAGGCTGAAAAATAGCTCGACGCCAGGATGATAAAAAGCTTAACACCTCTCATTCTTATTACTTTTCAATATGAAAACGAAAAATAAATGAAAAATCAAAAGGTCGTTTTATTCAAAACCCCAATTGTGACATTCCTTCTATCAAAAAAATCAGTTAAAAGTTCAACACAATTTGACTTGAGTTATATTTTAAAGCCATCTAACTTCAGAGAAATACAACACAAAACTTCATCTCTAAGAATGCTGAAGTTCAGCAAATACAAAATAAAACTTCAGCTCTAAGAATACTGAAGTTCCGCAATTACAGAACAAAAACTTCAGCCAAAACAAATACAGAACACAAATTCAACTCCAATAATGATGAAGTTCATCAAAAACAAAACAAAAACTGCAGACAAAACATTCTTTACTTATACAAAATGCAAAACAAAACTTCAGCTCCTAGAATTAAGTTATTCTTGAAGTATTATAAACTTCATACTTTAATAGCATCATCTATTTAAGTCTCAAAATTTTTAAAAATTTCAACGTCTCCAAAAATCACTGAAGAATATATAGAATTCTCATAAAAAACACAAACACAGTTTCAAAAAACTTAAAAACCCTAATCGTAAAAGTAAAACCTACAAAACTAATGCACTAATCAAAGTAAACCATAGGAAACTATTTTAGCACAAATAAAAAAGGAAAATGATTCAACTAAGATTACTATCAACAAAAACCCAAAAATTAAATCATAAAACTAATCATAAATTAAAACCCCATATAAAGTTAATGCAATGTAAAAAAGCAACCATTAAAATCGTACCTGTGATTATACTTAATGTTGTTGGGGAAGAAATAGTTGTCAAATCAAGAAGAATGCAATGCTGAAAACAGTTTGATTTCAGAGAAGAACAAATTAAAATCGTGAAGAAGGGGAGAGAGACAGAGACACGAAACAATATGTTGTATACTTGGAGAGAAAGTAGTCTTTTACTAAAGAAGGACAAAATTATCTTTTTAAAAAGCTTTTAACAAAAAAACGGGTAAGGATACAAACGAAAAAACAAAGCGGGTACAAGTTAAAAAGGGAGACCAAATAGGGCGCCCCATGCAATTTCACCAGCTGTGCTGCAACACTTAGACCAGGTAGTTATTTTCTGCAATTCGATTACAAGGTATTTTTTGCCTACTGTGTGTTCGTATCATTTGCATTTATGTATACATTTTCCTTGTTTTTTGCAGATCTGATCTGATGCATCACAACTTCTTTCAAATCCTAAGAGAAGGAAGGTGTCCAGTTCTCCTAATGTTTTGCGTGACACCAGTGATATCCCCAACTTCAATTTATGTTCATTTTCGCTGGGTAATACGCAAGAGACTGGTTCAGAAGGTAATTCTGCTGTTGTTGTTATTAGTGAAGAGAGACAAGAACATCATGAATAGTAGGGATTTGGTCAAGTATCTGCCCCTATGGCTGTGGATTTTTCCCCTGCTGCTGAACCGCAACAGTTAGTTGCGACTGAGCAGCAGGAACAACAAGCAAAAAGAAAACCAGCTAAAGTAGGGAAAAGAATTCGTATTGAGAGTATTTGGTTGAAATCTCCTTACGTCATTCCTAAACAAAAGGCAAGGGGGAAAGATTGGAAAGTAGGAAAGACTATACAAACATGTCCCTTCCATTATGTCAATCAAAACAGTGGATTGGTGCAGAGATTTATAGACTGGTTGAAGACGGATGCCAAGATATATGATTCCAAGCCATTCAAATTAGCTGGAATCGATATTCCAAAGTCATTCTTTACCGAGCTTGTGGACCCTACCTCTGATCTTGAGGATGAAGTAAGTTATTAAGTTTGTTTTTTGAATTGGGTTTGAACAGTATTTCCTAAAATTTCATCCTTATGTTTATTTTAAAGTTTTTGTACTGTAATTTGGTAAACTTCAGACCTATGCATGCTTAAGTTTTTTTAGTTCATTTGCTAAAACTTCATACTAAAAGATGCTGAAGTTCTTGTCCTGCAGTCTGTAGTTTAGCAATGAGTTTTTTCCTAAACATTGTAGACTAAAAATGCTAAAGTTGTTTAGTTCATTTGCTAAAACTTCAGACTACACATGCTGAAATTTTTGTCATGCAGTCTCTAGTTTTGTAATGAGTTTTTTTCTAAACTTTAAATCAAACATGCTAAAGTTTTTTAGTTTATTTCCTAACACTTCATACTTATGCATGCTGAATGTTTTTAGTTCATTACCTAAACTTAATTTTTACTCTGAATTATATTGTGGTTAAGTTCACATATTTTCTTTTTTTGTTGTTCATTTGCAGCATATTGAAATGGGCGTATATTTCTTGTGCAAAAAATATTGCTATCACCTTTCAAGTTATCCAAAATCAAAATGTATAGTAATAAATTTACTTTTTGATCAGTATATGACTAAGTTGGCTAGTGTTCATCCTTCAGATGAACAGAAGGAGAAAATTAGAATAAGGAAGGAAAAGAGAATGGAGGAGAAAAGAAAAATGAAAGAGAAAAAGAGCAAATCAAAGAGAAAGCGGGCTGTAAAAAAATAGGTGATTGAGGAAGCTGTGGATTATGAAGAAGAAGTGGAGATTGAGGAACTTACCGAGTTTACCTGGCCAACTACGTAAGAGGCATTGACCTTTCATGTGGTATCTCATGGGCATCTGCCGAAAATGTATTTTTTCCATTTCGACTTAAGCCAAGTGCTGGCCAGTCATCTACACACTACTTTCTTGGAATGTTGCACTTTCAAACCAAAACTATATATGTGTATGATTCCTTGAGCAATTCACTTTATGAGCGTGCGGTTGAACATGTCCAAAATTATGCCCGGTTGATCCCACACTTGCTCAAATACTTGAATTTTGCCACACACAATAAAACTTATTAGAACAATCCTCTGGAAAGTTTTAGGATTAAGTGGATGAACACGCCCCTACAGGAGAACAAGTATGTTGTCACGACCCAAAATCTCACCTGTCGTGATGGCACCTATCTCAATACTAGGCAAGCCACCAATCTCAATAAAATACCATATCTTTTAAATTTGAAAACATAATATTTAATTTCAGTGGAAGAAATCTGACAAGTACAAATATAAACACTCCCAAAACCCGGTGTCACTGAGTACATGAGCATCTAAATGATAATAAAGTCTGACTGCTAAAAACACTGTCTGAAAATATAGATCAGTACAAAAACTGAAAGGAAAGAAAGTCAAGGTCTGCGGATGCGAAGCAACTACCTCGATAATCGCCAACAGATAAAACTCCGAAAAACTAGCAACCGCCGTGTCCGGAGGTACCTGGATCTGCACACGAGGTGCAAGGTGTAGTATGAGTACAACTAACTCAGCAAGTAATAATAATAAATAAGGAACTGAAAGTAGCGACGAGCTTCATAGTTGAGTCAAATTATAGTAATTTCCAGCATAATAATGTAGGCATGCTTTCAAGTTCAACATTTAAGCCCCAAACAGTAATTTTATGTCAAGTTCAACTGAAACATAAGATAATATCTCTAAAAAATTTCCAAACAGTGATATATGACAGCTAAAGTGCAACAATAATGAAATCATATGCATCCTCTCAAGACAACAGTCACTCATCCATTTCATTCACTCGGCACTCATCACTCGCACTCAGTAGGTACTTGCGCTCACTGGGGGTGTGTACAGACTCCAGAGGGGCTCCTATAGCCCAAGCGCTATAATCCGCACGGACAACTCACGTGCTATAATATCAATATCTGGATCCGTACAGACAACTCACGTGTTGCACGGACAACTCACGTGCTGCACAGACAACTCACATGCTATAGTATAATATCTGGATCCGCACGGACATCTCACGTGTTGCACGAACAACTCACGTGCTATAGTATAATATCTGTATCCGCACGGACAACTCACATGCTACACGGACAACTCACGTGCTATAGTATAATATCTGGATCCGTACGGACAACTCATGTGCTGCTCGGATAACTCACGTGCTATAGTATAATATCTGGATCGGCACGGACAACTCACGTGCTATAGTATAATATTTCACAATCAGGCTCTCAGCCTCACTCAGTCATAAATCTCTCCAGTCTCTCGGGCTCTCAATGATCATGCAAATCAGCCCAAACAACATTAATATGATGCATCAATAATGAACAATAGAGACTGAGATAAAATAAACAAGTAAACTGTGACTGAGTACAAAACAACAAATTAGCAGATAATTCAACATGTGCACGACCTATGTGGGTCCCTACAGTGCCAACACATAATCTAAACATGACTTGTGTTTCAGTTTCTCTACTACATGGAGAATGTACAGATAACCACAGGTTATTCAACTACACAGTTCCATGGAATTTGACCAAGTCACAATTCCTACGGTGCACGCCAACACGCCCGTCACCTAGCATGTGCGTCACCTCCAAAACCGATCATATAACACATAATCCGAGGTTTCATACTCTCAGGACCAAATTTAGAACTGTTACTTACCTCAAACCATGTAATTCTCTATTCCGCTATGCCTTTGCCTCATAAATTGTCCTCCAAACATCTCGAATCTAGCCACAAATAATTCGATTCAGTCAGTAAAATTTATTGGAATTAATTCCATAAGAAAATATTAATTTTCCAACAAAATCCAAAATTTAGCTCAAAAATCGTCCGTGGGGCCCACGCCTCGGAACCCAACAAAAGTTATAAAATCCGAAATCCCATTCAACCATGAGTCTACCCATGTTAATTTTACCAAAATCCGACCTCAACTCGCGCACTCGTCCAAAACCTCCCGGACACAAACCATATATGAATTTCAATCATAAAACATACTACGGACCTGCTCGCGCACTCAAAACACTGAAAAGAGGTCGTCTTGACTCGATATTGACCATGGTCAAACTCCCAAATTTCTTAACTTTACTAGTCTCAACCAATGATCCAAAAATACACCCAAGCCCCTTGGGACCCGTCAAATCATACCAACAAGTCCTAAAATATCATACGAACTTAGTCGAAACTTCAAATCACGTCAAACAATGCTAGAACCATGAATCATATATCAATTCAAACTTAATGAAACTAAGAAATTCCAACTTCTACATTCAATGCCGAAACCTATCAAATCACGTCCGATTGACCTCAAATTTTGCACACAAGTCATAAATGACATAACAGACCTATTCCAATTTCCAGAATCGGATTCTGACCCCGATATCAAAAAGTCAACCCCCCTGTCAAACTTCCCAAAAATTCAACTTTCGTTATTTCAAGCCTAATTCCTCTACTGACCTCCAAATAATTTTTTGGACATGCTCCAAAGTCCAAAATCACCATACGGAGCTATTGAAATCATCAAAATTCAAATTCGAGGTCGTTTACACGTAAGTCCACATCCGGTCAACTTTTCTAACTTAAATTTTCAATTATGAGACTAAGTGTCTCGTTTCACTTCGAATTCCTTCCGGACCCGAACCAACTAACCCGGTAAGTCATAAAACTACCTTAAAGCATAAATTGAGCAGTAAATGGGGGGACGGGGTTATAATACTCAAAATGACCGGCCGGGTCATTACATTCTCCCTCTTAAACAAACGTTCGTCCTCGAACGAGTTTAGAATCATACGTGGAGCCTCAAATATGTGTGGATATTTGCTCTGCATTTCCTACTCAATCTCCCAAGTAGCTTCTCCGACTGGCTGGCCTCTCCACTATACCTTTACTGATGCTATGTTCTTTGACCTCAGTTTTCAAACCTGTCGGTCTAAAATAGCCACCGACTCCACATCATAAGTCAAATTACCGTCAAGCTGCATTGTACTAAAATCCAATACATGAGACGGATCCCCGATATACTTCCGGAGCATAGATACATGAAACAGTGGATGAACACTTGATAGACTAGGTGGCAAAGCAAGTTCATAAGCCACCTCTCCAATCTTCTTAAGTACCTCAAAAGGCCCAATATATCGAGGGCTCAACTTTCCCTTATTTCCGAATCACAACACACCCTTCATGGGTGAAATCTTTAGCAGAACCTTTTCCCTAACCATGTAAGCAACATCACAGACCTTCCTGTCAGCATAACTCTTCTGTCTAGACTGCGCCGTGCAAAGCCACTCCTGAATCAATTTAACCTTCTCCAAAGCATACTGAACTAAGTCAGTACCCAATAGCCTAGCCTCACCTGGCTCAAACCAACCCACCGGAGACCGACACTGTCTCCCATATAAAGCCTCAAATGGAGCCATCTAAATGCTCGACTGGTAGCTGTTATTGTAAGCAAACTCCGCGAGTGGCAGAAATTTATTCCAAGAACCTCCAAAATCAATGACACAAGAGCGTGGCATATCCTCCAATATCTGAATAGTGCACTCGGATTATCCGTCCGTCTGAGGGTGAAATGCTGTACTTAGCTGAACCTGTGTACCTAATTCTCGCTGCACTGCTCTCCAAAACTGTGATGTAAACTGTATGCCCCAATCTGAAATGATGGACACTGGCACACCGTGCAGGCGAACAATCTCGCGGATATAAATTTCAGCCAACCATTCCAAAGAATAAGTAGTACCAACTAGAATAAAATGCGCGGACTTGGTCAATCAATCCACAATCATCCAAACAACATCAAACTTCCTCAAAGTCCGTGAAGCCCAACTACGAAATCCATGGTAATACGCTCCCATTTCCACTCCAAAATTTCAAGTCTCTGAAGCAATCCTCCCAGTTTCTGATGCTCGTATTTCACCTGTTGACAATTTAAACACCGAGCTACAAACCCAACTATATATTTCTTCATTCGCCTCCACCAATAATGCTGCCTCAAATCCTGATACATCTTCGCGACACCTGGATGAATGGAGTACCGTGAACTGTGAGCTTCCTGGAGAATCAACTCATGCAAACCATCTATATTAGGCACACATAGCCTGCCCTGCATCCGTAATACACCGTCATCTCCAATAGTGACTTCCTTGGCATCACCGTGCTAAACTGTGTCCTTAAGGACAAGCAGATGTGGGTCATCATACTGACGCTCTCTGATGCGATCATATAAAGAAAACCGAGAAACCACACAAGCCAAAACTCGATTCGGCTTGGAAATATCCAATCTAACAAACTGTTTGGCCAAGGCCTGAACATCCAAGGCTAAAGGCCTCTCTTCTTCCGGTAAGTATGTTACGCTGCCCAAAATCTCCGCCTTATGACTCAAGGCATCGGCCACCACATTGGCCTTTCCGGGATGATAGAGAATGGTGATATCATAATCCTTAAACAACTCCAACCACCTTCACTGCCGCAAATTAAGATCCTTTTGTTTAAACAGATGTTGTAGACTCTGGTGATCGGTATAAACCTCACAATGGACACCGTACAAATAATGCCGCCAAATCTTTAAGGCATGAACAATAACTGCTAACTCAATGTCGTGGACCGGATAATTCTTCTCATGTACCTTTAACTGTCTGGACGCATAGGCAATTACCATACCATCTTGCATAAGCACTGCGCCGAGACCAATACGCGACGCGTCACAATACACAGTATAAGACCCTGAACCTGTAGGCAACACCAATACTGGAGCTGTAGTCAAAGTTGTCTTGAGCTTCTGAAAGCTCTCTTCACATTCATCTGACCACCTGAACGGAGCACCTTTCTGGGTCAATTTAGTCATAGGCGATGCAATAAACGAGAAACCCTCCATGAAGCGACAATAATAACCGGCCAAGCTGAGAAAACTCCGAATCTCAGTAACTAAAGATGGCGTGGGCCAACTCTGAACTGCCTCTATTTTCTTCGGATACACCTTAATCCCTTCACTGGACACTATATGTCCCAAGAATACTACCAAACTAAGCCAAAATTCACATTTAGAAATTTGGCATA
Source organism: Nicotiana tabacum (assembly GCF_000715075.1). NCBI lineage: Eukaryota > Viridiplantae > Streptophyta > Magnoliopsida > Solanales > Solanaceae > Nicotiana > Nicotiana tabacum. Next base: position 53,822,020 of record NC_134083.1, read on the forward strand.
TAGTTTCTCCTCTCTCAGCCTCTGCAATACAATACCCAAGTGTTGTGCATGCTCCTCCTGGCTACGTGAGTACACCAGGATATTATCAATAAATACCACGACAAGTGAGTCAAGATACGGCTGGAATACGCTATTCATCAGGTGCATAAATGCTGCTGGGGCATTGGTTAGCCCAAATGACATCACAAGAAATTCATAGTGACCATAACGAGTTCTGAATGCTGTTTTTAGAATATTCAAATCCCAAATTTTCAACTGGTGATACCCCGATCTCAAATCAATTTTGGAGAATACCCTCGCTCCCTGAAGTTGATCAAATAAATCATCAATACGTGGCAAAGGATACTTATTCTTAATTGTAACTTTGTTCAACTGCCTGTAATCGATACACATTCGCATAGTACCATCTTTCTTTTTCAGAAATAGAACCGGTGCACCCCAAGGTGACACACTAGGCCTAATTAACCCCTTGTCAAGAAGTTCCTGAAGTTGCTCCTTCAATTCTTTTAACTCAGCTGGTGCCATACGATACAGAGGAATAGAAATGGGTTGAGTGCCCTGCACCAAGTCAATACCGAAATCAATATCCCTGTCAGGCAGCATACCCGCCAGGTCTGCAGGAAATACATTCGGAAAGTCTCGCACGACCGGTACAGAATCAATAGTAGGAGTATCTGCATAAACATCTCTCACAAAAGCCAAATATGACAAATATCCCTTCCCAACCATACGTTAGGCTTTCAAATAAGAAATTACCCTGCTGGGAACATGATTTAAAGAACATCTCCATTCGACCTTCGGCAACCCCAGCATTGCTAACGTCACGATTTTTGCGTGACAGTCCAGAATAGTATGACATGGAGACAACCAATCCATACCAAGAATTACATCAAAATCAACCATACTGAGTAGTAAGAGATCAACTCTAGTCTCCACTCCCCCAATGGTTATGACACAAGACCGATATACACGGTCCACAATAATAGTATCGCCCACCGGCGTAGATACATGAAACGGTGAAACTAAGGACTCATGGGGCATATCCAGATAATGAGTAAAGTACGATGATACATACGAATAAGTATAAACAGGGTCAAATAATATAGAAGCTTCCCTGTGGCACACTGAGACAATACCTGTGATGACTGCATCTGAAGCAACAATATCTGTCCTGGCAGGAAAAGCATAGAATCGGGCCTGACCACCACCTGATCGGCCTCCCCCTCTTGGGCGACCCCTAGCTGACTGAGCCCTACCCTGAGCTGGCTGGGCGGGTGGCGTAACTGCTGGTGCTGGTGCCGCTGGTCGAGAACTCTGCTGTGGAGCCCCACTCAACAGCATAGGACAATCTCTCTTATAATGACCAAATTCTCCGCACTCGAAACAACCCCTCCTTTGATGGAACTGCTGCTCCTGATAACCAGAGGAATTACCTGTAGAAGCCTGAGCGGACGAGGCATGATGATAACTCTATGCTGGTAGTGCACTGAATGAAGACTGGCATGAGTTAGCACTGTAAGAATCGTGGCTAGCTGATGCACCACGATGAGCCGGACGGGTCGTCTGAGCGGGCCTATAAGGGCGACCCCTGCTGTGGTAGGACTGTCCCCCAGAAGGTATCCCACCCAAACTGCCCGAACCTCGAGGCCTCTTGGCCTCCCTATCACCACGCTACTGGCTACGGACCACCTCTATCTGTCGAGCAATGTCAACCACCTCGTCAAAAGTGGCACCAGATACCCTCTCTCTAGTCATAAGCAATTGTAGCTGATACGTAAGGCCATCAATGAACCTTCTAATCCTCTCCCTATCAGTGGGAACCAACCAAACTGCATGATGAGCCAACTCAGAAAACCTCATCTCGTACTGGGTCACAGATATGCCATCCTACCCAAGCTGCTCAAACTGTCTGCGCAGCTCCTCCCTACGAGACTGCGACACGAACTTCTCCAAAAAGAGAATAGAGAATTCCTGCCATGTAAGTGGCACTACACCGAACGGCCTGTGCCTCTCATAAGCCTCCCACCATCTGAAAGCAGCCTCGGAAAAATGAAAAGTAGTGAACGAGACCCCACTACAGAATACCCGCTGTCCGAAGAATCCGCTGGCACTTTTCTAGAAAACCCTGAGCATTCTCTGATCCAACACCGCTAAATGATGGAGGTCGAAGCCTCCCAAATCTCTCAAGTATTCTCTGCTCATCATCTGCCATAACAGGGATTACCGGGGCCTGAGCGACTGCAACTGGTTTGGCTGGTAGTGCCCTCGATATCTGAAGTCCCTGTACTACCTGATCTGGAGTACGAGCAACAGAGGTATGAGTACCTCCCCCGGCCTGAGAAGTGGCAAGTGTGGCCTGAACCGAAACCACCTGAGCAAGACCAGTGCAAACTGTCAATATCTGGGCCAAAGTTTCCTAGGCCTGGAATCTCAATGGGCACAACTGATGCCTAACTAGGTCCTGTCGATTCAGCTATATCTGGAATCTGCTCTATGGTACGAGCTACACCTTGACCTCTACCTCGGCCCCAACCTATACCACCGCCCAAGTCTCTCGCGGCCCTAACTGGTGGCACTGGTGGATGACCGTCCTATCCGGTAGTACATGTCCTCACCATCTGTGAGAGAATAGAATAAGAGAAATTTAGTTTCCGGAATTAACAAATTCGCACGACAGAATACAAAAAAGTGAAAGTTTCCTAAGGGTTCGGCAGCCTCTCGAAGATAAGTACAGACATCTCCGCACCGATCCGCAAGACTCTACTAAACCTGTTCATGACTCGTGAGACCTATGTAACCTAGGCTCTGATATCAACTTGTCACGACCCAAAATCTCACCTGTCGTGATGGCGCCTATCTCAATACTAGGCAAGCCGACAATCTCAATAAAATACCATATCTTTTAAATTTGAAAACATAATATTTAATTTCAGCGGAAGAAATCTCACAAGTACAAATATAAATATTCCCAAAACCCGGTGTCACTGAGTACATAAACATCTAAATGATAACAAAGTCTGACTGCTAAAAACACTGTCTGAAAATATTGATCAGTACAAAAACTGAAAGGAAAGAAAGTCAAGGTTTGCGGACGCCAAGCAACTACCTCGATAATCGCTAGATAAAACTCCGAAAAACTAGCAACCGCTGTGTCCGGAGGTACCTGGATCTGCACACGAGGTGCAGGGTGTAGTATGAGTACAACCAACTCAGCAAGTAACAATAATAAATAAGGAACTGAAAGTAGTGACGAGCTTTATAGTTGAGTCAAATTACAGTAATTTCCAGCATAATAATGTAGACATGCTTTCAAGTTCAACATTTAAGCCCCAAACAGAAATTTCATGTCAAGTTCAACTGAAACATAAGATAATATCTCTCAAAAATTTCCAAACAGTGATATATGACAGCTGAAGTGCAACAATAATGAAATCATATGCATCCTCTCAGGACAACAGTCACTCATCCATTTCATTCACTCGGCACTCATCACTCGCACTCAGTAGGTACTTGCGCTCACTCGGGGTGTGTACAGACTCCGGAGGGGCTCCTACAGCCTAAGCGCTATAATCCGCACGGACAACTCACGTGCTATAATATCAATATCTGGATCCGTACGGACAACTCACGTGTTTCACGGACAAATCACGTGCTGCACAGACAACTCACGTGCTATAGTATAATATCTGGATCCGCACGGACATCTCACGTGTTGCACGGACAACTCACGTGCTATAGTATAATATCTGTATCCGCACGGACAACTCACATGCTACACGGACAACTCACGTGCTATAGTATAATATCTGGATCCGCACGGACAACTCATGTGCTGCTCGAATAACTCACGTGCTATAGTATAATATCTGGATCCGCACGGACAACTCACGTGCTATAGTATAATATCTCACAATCAGGCTCTCAGCCTCACTCAGTCATAAATCTCTCCAGTCTCTCGGGCTCTCAATGATCATGCAAATCAGCCCAAACAACATTAATATGATGCATCAATAATGAACAATAGAGACTGAGATAAAATAAACAAGTAAACTGTGACCGAGTACAAAACAAAAAATTAATAGATAATTCAACATGTGCACGACCTATGTGGGTCCCTATAGTGCCAACACATAATCTAAACATAATTTGTGTTTCAATTTCTCTACTACATGTAGAATGTACAGATAACCACAGATTATTCAACTACACAGTTCCATGGAATTTGACCAAGTCACAATTCCTATGGTGCACGTCCACACGCCCGTCACCTAGCATATGCGTCACCTCCAAAACCGATCATATAACATATAATCCGGGGTTTCATAGCCTCAGAACCAAAATTAGAACTGTTACTTACCTCAAACCGTGTAATTCCCTACTCCGCTATGTCTTTGCCTCGTGAATTGGCCTCCAACCACCTCGAATCTAGCCACAAATAATTCGATTCAGTCAGTAAAATTTATTGGAATTAATTCCATTAGAAAATACTAATTCTCCAACAAAATCCAAAATTTAGCTCAAGCATTGCCTGTGTGGCCCACGTCTCGGAACCTGACAAAAGTTACAATATCCGAAAGCCCATTCAACCACGAGTCTACCCATACCGATTTTACCAAAATCCGACCTCAACTCGACTCTCAAATCTTAAATTTAAACCAAGAGGGTTTTCTAAATTTTCCAACTTAATTCATACATTAAATGTTAAAAACAACCATGGATTCGTGTAATTTAACCAATATTGAGTTAAGAATACTTACCCCGTTGTTTTCTCTGAAAATCTCCCAAAACTTGCCTCTATCCGAGCTCTAAATCGGTAAAACTGGTCAGATCTGAAACATTCTTTCCAAGTTCGCTTTTGCGAACGAACAGTACCTCCCTTGAACAGTGTTTGCAATTGCGACAAATTTTTCGCAATTGCGAGTGAACAGTGTTTTTGCAATTGCGATAAATGGTTCGCAATTGCGAATGAACAGTGTTTTCGCAATTTCGATAAATGGTTCGCAATTGTGAATGAACAGTACCTCACCAGAAACTAGCAAACTCAAACTTCTCCGAAATGATCCGAAACCACTCTGAAACTCATCCGAAACCTCCTGGACACAAACCATATATGCATTTCAATCATAAAACATGCTACGGACCTGCTCGCATACTCAAAACACTTAAAAGAGGTCGTCTTGACCCAATATTGACCATGGTCAAACTCCCAAATTTCTTAACTTTACTAGTCTCTCAACCAATGATCCAAAAATACACCCAAGCCCCTAGGGACCCGTCAAATCATACCAACAAGTCCTAAAACATCATACGAACTTAGTCGAAACTTCAAATCATGTCAAACAATGCTAGAACCATGAATCATATATCAATTCAAACTTAATGAAACTAAGAAATTCCAACTTCTACATTCAATGTCGAAACCTATCAAATTACATCTGATTGACCTCAAATATTGCACACAAGTCATAAATGACATAACAGACCTATTCCAATTTCCAAAATCGGATTCCGACCTCGATATCAAAAAGTCAACCCCCCGATCATACTTCCCAAAAATTTAACTTTCGCCATTTCAAGCCTAATTCCTCTACTGACCTCCAAATGATTTTCTGGACACGCTCCTAAGTCCAAAATTACCATACGGAGCTATTGAAATCATCAAAATTCAAATCCGAGGTCATTTACATATAAGTCCATATCCGGTCAACTTTTCTAACTTAAATTTTCAATTATGAGACTAAGTGTCTCGTTTCACTCCGAATTCCTTCCGGACCCGAACCAACTAACCCGGTAAGTTATAAAACAATTACAAAGCATAAATTGAGCAGTAAATAGGGGAATGGGATTATAATACTCAAAACGACCGGCCGGGTCATTACATACGTGTTTGGCATATGTTTACCATGCATCTTATCTTTATCGTTTTTTCGTTTGTGTTATTGTGTTAACTAATCTTTAATTTTTTTTCATGTTCCTTTTGTAGTGTTGATTGTGGTATATTTTCTCTTAAGTTCCTTGAGATGCGGTTGAAGCAAGATGGTGTCTTCAAATTCAAATAAAGTGATGTGTTAACATTCAGGAGAAAATTGGCTGCGAATCTTTGGGCTCATGGAAAGTGGAAAGAAGATAGCGATTATGAAACTCCAGAAGAGAAACTAGGATATGACTATGGAGAATATGAAGACTCTCTATGTGAATTTTTACGATAGAGAATAAATTGTAAATGAAAAACAATTTTTTTGTTATTTTTTTCTATGATGTAAGTGAAAACAAAATTGGATTTGTGAATATACATTATTTTTTGTGAATTATGTGATGTCTATATTTTAAATTTTTGTTCTCTTCGCGTTAATTAGTATGAAGTTGTCTTGGATTGTATCAAATATTTTTGTCTATTTTAACATGAACTTAAGCATGTTTTGTGAAACTTCGGAATGTTTAACTTCAACACGCATTAGCAAAAACTCATTAGAAAATTACATAGTGTAGGACAAAAACTTAAGCATATTTAGTCTGAAGTTTTAGCAAATGAACCAAAAAACTTCTGCTTGTTTTGACCGAAGTTTCGAATAAAACTCATGACAAAACTGTTAAATGTAGGACAAAACTTCAGCATGTTTTGGTATGAAGTTTTAGCAAATGAACTAAATAACTTCAGCATCTATAAGCATGAAGTTTTAGCTTCAATGTGAAACAACTTCATGCTACATTAGCATGAAGTTTTAGCTTTAGCATGTTTAGTGTGAAGTGTTAGGAAATGAACAAAAAAACTTTAGCATGGATAAGCAAAAACTCAATAGAAATTTATGTACTGTAGGAGAAAACTTCAGCATGTTCAGTTTGAAGTTTTAGCAAATAAACTAAATAAATTCAGCATGTTTAGTCTGCAGTTTTTAGGTAAAAACTCATTGCTAAACTGCAGGCTACAGGACAAAACTTCAGGATGTTTTGTATTTTTTAACTTGAAACTTATCTTTTTTGTATTTACCAGCTACTTTTTATCTTTTACCACCTACTTCATCTTACATTTAATTTATCTGACCATATATTAAATGACCTGAAAAGTTACTTTTGCATTTACAAATAGTAAATAAAGTCTTTCAATTTGATTATGTGAAAACTTTAGCTTTTCAGGCTGAAGTTATTTTTTTACTATAGAAAAACTGTGGACTTATTAGGCTGAAGTTATATTTCTTTTTTGCATTTACCACTTACTTATTGTCTTTTACCACCTACTTATCTTGTTACATTCAATTTCTCTGAACGTAAAACAACAAACAGACCTGGAAAGTTACCTTTGTATTTATAGATATTAAATTGATTAGGTGCACACTTTGGCTATATTAACAATCTCTTCACTTGAAAATTTTATGGTCATCCATAGACTTCTATCATATTTCTTTAAATTTATATTCATCCATAGATTTTAGCCTTTTTAAAGAAACAATGTCTGATGCCAGCGGAAGTAGGAAGCTTACAATGGATGAACTTATGCAGAAGTGGGAGAGTTTAAGGTCTGATTTGAATAGTAATGTACCAATGGCTAATCTTATGCAGAAGTGGGAGCAAATAAAGGCTGATTGGGAAAGAATCAGACCACAGTTTTTTGCCGATGAATCATTCTAGAACATGCTGAATCTTAAACGCAGTTGTGAAGGTTATTCAACCTCGTTCGACATGGTTGTCCAGAAGTTTGATTCTTTTAAGTTTCCTATCAGGGACGACTATGCCAAGATGGAAAATAGCTTGAAAAGTCTTCGTTATCTTATGGACAGAGTAATAACTAAACAAAATCAGTTGCGTGATCAATTCAACAAGTTGAAGTGTGATCTCATGAGACTTTGTGGTCTTTTGCCCGAGTATCCTATAATTATCTCTGATTCAGATGATGATGAGATATATCGAGAAATTGAGGAGTACTGTTCTGATGATGGTGGTTATGCTTAGTTTTTTAATCCTTTTTTATGTTTTTATTCTATATTTTTGTTAATGTTTTTTATGGCTCTTCTTTTGTTTTGTGTGGTTTTAATCTTGTAATATGTTATATAACTGAAAATCTTGTTTTGTTTTTGTGTATAAATTTTTCAATTTTGAAGGCTGCATTCTCATTATAATGTAATAATATAGTACGTGTCACCCTAAAACTTCATGCCTTATAAGCTGAAGTTAGCATATATAAGTTAGAAACTAGAACCTTTTTTTATCTAAAGTTATCATCTATAGCTTTTGACAGTGACACTTTATATGCTGAAGTGTTTTTGCAAATATTTCCCGTTAACAGGCATATATAAGGCTGTAACTATATCTTTTAAGAGTCAGATTTATCCATACTTATAACGACCCAACCGGTCATTTTGAGAGTACTATCCTTGAACCCCTATTTATTGGTCCCTCTATTTCTTTTTGTGGTTACATAACTTGCCGGGAGGATTTGTTTTTGGTTTCAGAGTGAAATGGGACACATAGTCCCTAAAATGGAAGTTTAAGTCGTAGGAATAAACTGTAGTTTGAATTGTGTGAAGACGACTCTGGAATGGAGTTTTGACGGTTCTTATAGCTCCTTAGGGTGATTTTGGTCTTAGGAGCATGTTCAGATGTTGAATTGGAGGCCCGTAGGTCATTTTAGCATCTAGGTCATTTAGTTGAGGTCCTGGGGGCCTCGGGTGGATTTCGGATGGTTAACGGATCAAATTTGGACTTGTGAGAATGGCTGAAGGCACCAGCTATGGTGTAATCGCACCTGTGCAAGATTGACCGCATGTGCGAGCTCGCAGAAGCGGCACGTTAATCATAGAAATAGGCTGGAGTAATATGGGCAGAGGTTGCAGATGCAAGGAAAATTCCGCAATTGCGAGACCGCAGATGTGGACAAGGAGGTCACAGGTGCGCTGGAGCCGTAGAAGCGGACTTCTTCTCGTAGAAGCGAGTCCGTAGAAATGGATAGGAGATTGCAGAAGATGAGGCAAGGCAGCCTGGGCAAAACCAAAAAAGCGGGACCACAAATGCGGTCAAGTGATCTACAGAAGCGAAAACACTGGGCAGACTCTATTAAGGGTTCGGGATTTTTATCATTATTGGACATTTTGAGCTCGGATTTGGCGATTTCTTGAGAGCATTTTTGAGAGATTTCTTGAGGTAAGTCTCTTGTACTCATTTTTTATCACTAATCTTGTTTCCCCATTGATTTTCCCACCTGGATTGTATGTTTTTAAGGTGGAATTTGGGAGTTGGAGATTAGGGATTTGGAGAGTTTAATTTGGGGATTTGAGTGATGACTTGGGGTCGGATTTTGATAATTTTGGTATGGGTGAGCTCGATATCGAATGGGTTTTCGTAATTTGTAACTTGTACCCGATTCCGAGACGTGGGCCCGTGTAGACTTTTTTGGGCGATTTTTTGATTCTTTGCTAAAGTCGTAGATTTATGATTTAAATTAGTTTCTTATAGTTGTATTCATGACATGTAATTACTTTTGGCTAGATTTGGGCCATTCGAAGTTGGAAAATCGAGGAAAAGGCATCCTTATCGATTGATTGAGCGATATTTGAGGTACGTGACTTGTCTAACCTTGTGTAGGGGAAACCCCCTTAGGATTTTGTACTGTTGTAACAATTTGTGATATGTGAGCGCTGTGTACGCAAGGTGACGAGTGCGTACACAGGCTAATTATGGAAATTTTGGTTCTTGCTGAGTTGTTTTCTTTTAAATTCCTTAATTGAGTTGCCTTAACATATGTAGTGATCATGATTAGCCTAGTATCGCATGTCTACGTGCCTTAACTCTTACTTGCAATTTGTGCAACATGCTTAGTAAAATTACCTGCTTCCCTTGATTTAAATTAAATCTTTAACTGTAAGATTTCTTGCTGTAAATTCGTTGTTCCTTCGGTTCAGTTATCTGCTGCATATTTACTTTGGGACTACGAGGCATTTACTTGGGAGATCCCCCTATCTTGCATATTTACTTTGGGACTACGAGGCAGTTTCTCAGGAGATCCCCCCTGTCTTTCAGATTTACTTTGGGACTATGAGGCGGTACCTCGGGAGATCCCTCTGTTGTGCATATTTACATTTGGGAATACGAGGCGGTACCTCGGGAGAGCCCCTGTTGTTTACCTCTATTTGATGTGTTGTTATTTTCGGAAACTTCTCGTTGTTTAAATTCTCAGTCATTTCAAAATATTATTATACCTTCTACCTTACTTTTCTTTTAAACCAGTAGGGCCCTGATATTCTGCAATTTTCTTTTATATTATGATATTCCTCAATTTGTTAGGCTTACCTAGTCTTAGAGACTAGGTGCCATCATGACATCCTACGGAAGGCGAATTGGGGTCGTGACAAGTTGGTATCAGAGAACTAGGTTCATAGGTGTTATAAGTCACAAGCAGTTTTAGTAGAGTCTCGAGGATTGGTACGGAGACGTATGTACTTATCTTTGGGAGGCTTTTGAACTGTTAGGAAAAACTTCACTTCTTTGATTCCTTATCATGCGAGATTTTGACTTTGGATTCTAAATTTCTATCTTTCTATTCTCTCACAGATGGTGAGGACACGTACAGCTAGATCAAATGACCAGACACCCATGCCCTCTACTAGAGCCGAGAGAGGTCGGGGCCTTGGTAGAGTCCAAGGACGTCTACGTGGTGCATCCAGAACACCCGCACAGGCTGCTACAGAGGAGCCACCAGTAGCTCCAGTTGGAGGGCAGGCACTTGAGATGCCTGTTACTACACCAGCCCTCTAGGAGACTCTAGCCCAGTTTCCGAGCATGTTCAGCACCTTGGATCAGGAAAGATTGGTACCACTTGCTCCTGCCACATCTCAGGCCGGGGGAGGAGCATAGACTCTCATCGCTGGTACCTCAGAGCAGCGGGTTCAAGTCGTCCAGGTTCCATAGATCATACTGATGCAGCCGATAGCTCCAGTTCAGCCAGAGGTTAGGGCAGTAGCTTCTGAGGCGGAGCAGCTCAGACTCGAGAGGTACAAGAAGTACCACCCTACTACTTTCAGTGGCTTGGCATCAGAGGATGCCCAGGGTTTTCTTGAGGAGTTCCACTATATCCTCCGTACTATGGGTGTTGCGGAGACTAGTGGGGTTTCTTTCACTACATTCCAGCTTAGATGAGCGGCCTATCAGTGTTGGCGTGCATACGAGTTGGATAGTCCGGCTGAGGCAGCTTCACTCACTTGGACTCAGTTCTCAGATATGTTCTTGAGGGAATATGTACCCCAGAGCCTCAAAGATGCTTGGCGTGTAGAGTTTGAGCAGTTTCCCCAGGGTGCTATGACCGTGTCAGAGTATGCGGTCCAATTCAGTGATTTGGCCAGGCATGCATCGGCCTTGGTTGCTACTGTTCGAGAGCGGGTTCATCGGTTTATTGAGGGGCTCAACCCTATTATCAGATTGAGCATGGCCCAAGAGTTGGAGATGGATATTGTGTACCAGCAGGTAGTAGGGATTGCTAGGAGGTTGGAGGGTATGCTGACTCGGGATAGAGAGGAGAGAGAGGCCAAGAGGTCTCGAGAGTCTAGCACTTACAGTGGTACTCGTGTACTAATGGAAGCTCATCAGGGAAGGGGTTATATGGGTCGCCCTGTTCATTCAGCACTTCCATGATCCTTATTATGCATCGTTAGTGTCTAGTACAGGGTTCTTTTAGTGGTCAGTCCAGTCGATCAGGCCCGAGCCAGTCGCAACAGCCACGTCCTTCGAGAGCTTGTTTTGAGTGTGGTGGCACTCGCCATGTGGTGAGGAATTGCCCTAGATTTTGGAGGGGTGCACCTCCACAGATTTCTCAGGCACCGCGTGCTCCACCAGGTCCTCAGGCTATGGTTACATCACCAGCTACCACCCCACTTGCATAGCCAGCTAGAGGTGGAGGTCGAACCGGTAGAGGTCGCCCTAGAGGGGGAGGCCAGGCCATATATTATGCCCTTCCTTCTAGGATAGAGGCAATTGCATCAGATTCTATTATCACAGGTATTGTTCCGGTTTGTCATAGAGATGCATCAGTCTTATTTGACCCAGGCTCCACTTATTCCTATGTGTCATCTTATTTTTCCCTGCATTAGGGTGTATCCCGCGATTCTCTGAGTTCACCTGTTTATGTATCTACACCCGTGGGTGATTCTATTATTGTTGACCATGTGTATCGGTCGTGTTTGATTGTTCTTAGTGGTTTTGAGACCAGAGCTGATTTATTATTTCTCAGTATGGTGGATTTCGATGTCATTTTGGACATGGACTGGTTGTCGCCCTATGACGCTATCCTTGATTGTCATTCCAAGACGGTGACATTGGCTATGCCAGGTCTATAATGGCTTGAGTGGAGAGGTACCTTAGATCGTGTTCCTAGTAGGGTTGTCTCATTTCTTAAAGCTCAGCGAATGGTTGAGAAGGGTGTGATGCGTATCTGGCCTATGTGAGAGATGTTAGTGTCGATACTCCTACCGTCGAGTCAGTTCCGGTAGTGAGGGATTTTACAGACGTATTTCTAGCGTATCTTCGGGGCATGCTGCCCGACAGAGATATTGACTTTGGCATTGATTTGATACCGGGCACTCAGCCCATTTCTATTCCACCTTATCGGATGGTCCAGTAGAGTAGAGAGAATTAAAGGAACAGTTGCCAGAGTTACTCGATAAGGGCTTCATTCGGCCCAGTGTGTCACCTTGGGGTGCTCCTGTCTTGTTTGTGAAGAAGAAGGATGGCTCTATGAGAATGTGTATTGATTTTCGCAAGTTGAACAAGGTTACAATAAAGAACAAGTATCCATTGCATCATATTGATGACCTATTTGATCAGTTTCAGGGGGACAGAGTATTCTCTAAGATTGACTTGCATTCATGCTATCATCAGTTGAAAATTCGGGAGCCAGATATCTCGAACACTACTTTCAAGACTTGGTATTGTTATTACGAGTTCCTTGTGATGTCTTTTGGGTTGACCAATGCCCCACCAACATTTATGCACTTGATGAATAGTGTATTTCAGCCCTATCTTGACTCCTTCATCATTGTGTTTATTGACGACATTCTAGTGTATTCCCGGAGTCGGGAGGATTATGAGAAGCACCTGAGGACTGTGCTTCAGACCTTGAAGGAGAAGAAGTTATATGGAAAATTTTTGAAGTGTGAATTTTGGCTAGATTCTGTGGCATTTTTGGGTCATGTAGTATTGAGTAAGGGGATCAAGGTAGACCCGAAGAAGATTGAAGTAGTGCAGAGTTGGCTCAGACCATCCTCAGCTACGGAGATCCGGAGTTTTCTTGGCTTGGTGAGGTATTACCGTCGATTTGTAGAGGGTTTCTCGTCTATTGCACCGTTTAGGTGGATCGGGGATTGTGAGGAGATCTTTCAAAAGCTCAAGACTGCTTTGACTACAGTTCTAGTGTTAGTGTTGCCTACTGGATCGGGGTCATATACGGTGTATTGTGATGAGTCACGCATTGGTCTCGGCGCGTTGTTGATACAGGACGGTAGGGTGATTGCCTATGCCTCTAGGCAGCTGAAGGTGCATAAGAAGAATTATCCTATCCACGACCTCGAGTTAGCAGCTATTATTCATGCCTTGAAGATCTGGAGGCACTATTTGTATTGTGTTCCTTGTGAGGTTTTCACCGATCACCGGAGTCTACAACATCTGTTTAAATAGAAGGATCTTAACTTGTGGCATCGGAGATGGTTGGAGTTGCTTAAGGATTATGACATCGCCATTCTCTATTATCCCGGGAAGGCCGATGTGGTGGCTGATGCCTTAAGTCGCAAGGCGGAGAGTTTGGGCAGTTCAGCATATCTACCAGTAGCAAGGAGGCCATTAGCCTTAGATGTTCAGGCCTTGACCAACCAGTTTGTCAGATTGGATGTCTCTGAGCCGAGCAGAGTTTTAGCTTGTGTGGTTTGTCATTCTTCTCTTTATGACCACATCAGGGAGCGTCAGTATGATGACCCCCATCTGCTTGTCCTTAAGGACACAGTTCAACACGGTGATGCCAAGGAAGTCATTATTGGAGATGACAATGCATTACGGATGTAGGGCAGGCTATGTGTGCCTAATGTAGATGGGTTGCGTGAGTTGATTCTTCAGGAGGCTCACTGCTCGCGATACTCCATTCATCCAGGTGCCACGAAGATGTATCAGGATTTGAGGCAGCACTATAGGTGGAGGCGGATGAAGAAAGACATAGTGGAATATGTAGCTCGTTGCCTAAATTGTCAGCAGGTGAAATATGAGCATCAACGACCAGGAGGATTGCTTCAGAAGTTAGAGATTTCAGAGTGAAAATGGGAGTAGATCACTATGGATTTCATTGTTGGCTCCCACGGACTCAGAGGAAGTTTGATGCAGTTTGGATGATTGTAGATAGATTGACCAAGTCTGTTCATTTCTTTCCTGTAGTTACTACTTACTCTTCAGAGCAGCTGGCTCAGGTTTACATTCGCGAGATTGTCAGGCTTCATGGCGTACCAGTATCTATCATCTCTGATCGGGGTACGCAGTTTACATCGCGGTTCTGAAGAGCCGTACAGCGTGAGTTGGGTACTCGTATGGAGTTGAGCACAACATTTCACCCTCAGACGGACGGGCAGTCCGAGCACACTATTCAGATATTGGAGGACATGCTTCGTGCATGTGTGATTGACTTTGGGGGTGCTTGGGATCAGTTGTTGCCACTTGCAAAGTTTTCCTACAACAATAGTTATCAGTCGAGCATTCAGATGGACCCGTATGAGGCTTTTTATGGTAGAAGGTACCGGTCCCCAGTGGGTTGGTTCGAGCCGGGTGAGGCTAGGCTATTGGGTACAGACTTGGTTCCGGATGCCTTGGAAAAAGTTAAATTGATTCAGGATCGACTTCGTACAACCTAGTCCAGACAGAAGAATTATACGGATCGAAAGTTTCGCGACATTGCATTCATGGTTGGGGAGCGGCTCTTGCTCCGGGTTTCGTCCATGAAGGGTGTTATGAGGTTCGGAAAGAAGGGCAAGTTGAGCCCTAGGTATATCGGGCCTTTTGAGATTCTTGAGAGGGTTGCAGGCGTGGCTTACAGACTTGCACTACCACCTAGTCTCTCTGCAGTTCATCCAATATTCCATGCTTCGGAAGTATCACGGCGATTTGTCTCATGTGTTAGACTTCAGCTCAGTCTAGTTGGACAAGGATCTATCCTACGTTGAGGAGCCGATGGCCATTTTGGACAGGCAAGTTCGAAAGTTGAGGTCAAAGAACATCGCTTCAGTGAAGGTTCAGTAGAGGGGTCATCCGGTCGAGGAGGCGACTTAGGAGACTGAGCATGATATGCGCAACCATTATCCTCATCTTTTCACCACTCTAGATATGTCTCTATACTCGTTCAAGGATGAACGTATGTTTTAAGAGGGGGGGGATGTAACGACCCGACCGGTCGTTTTGAGAGTACCAACTCTGGTGTAATCACAGCTGTGCAAGATTGACCACATGTGCGAGCCTGCAAAACTGGCACGTTGATCGTAGAAGCCAGCTGGAGCAGTGTGGACAGAGGTCGCAGATGCGAGGAAAATTCTGCATCTGCGAGACCATAGATGCAGACAAGGAGGTCGCAGGTGCGCTGGAGCCGCAAAAGCGGACTTCTTCTCGCAGAAGCGAGTCCGCAGAAGCGGATAGGAGATCGCAGAAGTGGAGGCAAGGGAGCTTGGAAAAAACCTTAGAAGCGGTGCTCTTTCCGCAAATGCGGGACTGCAAATGCGGTCAAGTGATCTGCAGAAGCGAAAACACTGGGCAGACTCTATTAATTCAATGGTTCGAGATTTTTATCATTATTGGACATTTTGAGCTCGGATTTGGCGATTTCTTGAGAGCCGTTTCGAGGTATTTCTTGAGATAAGTCTCTTGTACTCATTTTTTATCACTAATCTTATTTCCACATTGATTTTCCCACCTAGATTGTGTGTGTTTAAGGTGGAATTTTGGAGTTGGAGATTAGGGATTTAGAGAGTTTAATTTGGGGATTTGAGTGATGACTTGGTGTCGGATTTTGGTAATTTTGGTATGGGTGAGCTCGATATCGAATGGGTTTTCGTAATTTGTAACTTGTACCCGATTCCGAGACGTGGGCCCGTGTAGACGTTTTTGGGCGATTTTTTGATTCTTTGCTAAAGTCATAGATTTATGATTTAAATTAGTTTCTTATAGTTGTATTCATGACATATAATTACTTTTGGCTAGATTTGGGCCATTCAGAGTTGGAAAATCGAGGAAAAGGCATCCTTATCGATTGATTTAGCGATATTTGAGGTACGTGACTTGTCTAACCTTGTGTAGGGGAAACCCCCTTAGGATTTTGTACTGTTGTAACAATTTGTGATATGTGAGCGCTGTGTACGCAAGGTGACGAGTGCGTACACGGGCTAATTGTGGAAATTTCGGTTCTTTCTGAGTTGTCTTCTTTTAAATTCCTTAATTGAGTTGCCTTAACATATGTAGTGATCATGATTAGCCTAGTATCGCATGTCTACGTGCCTTAACTCTTACTTGCAATTTGTGCAACATGCTTAGTAAAATTACCTGCTTCCCTTGATTTAAATTAAATCTTTAATTGTAAGATTTCTTGTTGTAAATTCGTTGTTCCTTCGGTTCAGTTATCTGCTGCATATTTACTTTGGGACTACGAGGCATTTACTCGGGAGATCCCCCTATCTTGCATATTTACTTTGGGACTACGAGGCAGTTTCTCGGGAGATCCCCCCTGTCTTTCAGATTTACTTTGGGACTATGAGGCGGTACCTCGGGAGATCCCTATGTTGTGCATATTTACATTTGGGAATACAAGGCGGTACCTCGGGAGAGCCCCTGTTGTTTACCTCTATTTGATGTGTTGTTATTTTCGAAAACTTCTCGTTGTTTAAATTCTTAGTCATTTCAAAATATTATTATACCTTCTGCCTTACTTTTCTTTTAAACCAGTAGGGCCCTTACTTGACCTCATCACTACTCTACTGAGGTTAGGCTTGGCACTTACTGGGTATCGTTGTGGTGTACTCATACTACACTTCTGCATATCGTTTTGTGCAAATCCAGGTTCTTCCCACCAGAGCAGATACCCGTGAGTTGGACCGCACGTGGAGACTTCAAGGTATATCTGCCAGCGTCCGCAGATCTCGGATTCCCCCTCTATCCTTACTATGTTGTTTTTCCTTTTTCTCTTTAGACTCTGATGTATAGAGACACTTAGTATTTGCTCTTTGAAGCTAGTGACTTATTTCCACCAGGTTTTGGTAGTTGTAATTATTCATTTGCAGTTTTATATTTATTTCATGTGTTGAGATTTGAGCTTCAGTTTTATATTATGATATTCCGCAATTTGTTAGGCTTACCTAGTCTTAGAGAGTAGGTGCCATCACGACATCCTACGGAGGGTGAATTGTGGTCGTGACAATGCTGAAGTGTTTTTGTTCATTTCCTAAAACTTCACACTAAACATGCTGAAGTTCTTTCCAGCAGTCTGCAATTTTTGTAATGAGTTTTTCCGAAACTTCAGAGAAAACATGCTGACGTTATTTAGTTCATTTGCTAAAAGGCTAAACACGCTGAAGTTTTGTCCTGCAGTATGAATACTTCATGCAGAAAGGTGTAGTTTTTATTATATATATGTGCATTTTGTGTGTGTATGTGTGTGTGTGTGTGTGTGTGTTAAAGATATGTATTTCACTTACAGTTTTTTCTCGCTGAAGTGATTGCGTACTTTTTTAGAATGCAACCAAACCTGTAAGCCGCCAACAAAAATGAGTGGTTTGTACTTCAAGCAATATATAAACGAGTATTTTTCAATCCAAAAGTTAATTTTTTTAATTTTTATGAAAGAAATCACATTTCACATATATCAAGCAATAATGAAAGTCTAAATTCGGAATATCTATCTTCCTTTAGAATGAATTTTTTTCCAAGGATTATTGAACGTTGGAGTATTTTTCAGCGTGTTTCTTGGAATATGGATGAGGTACTAGAGAAGACAAGCAAGTTGTTCTGTTATGCCCAATTTGTTTACAACGACTGCATTTCATAGACTTCAATTGTACTGATTCAGTCGTAGGGATATACCTCTTCTTTTGTCCTCTTCCTTCTAAAACCTCTACATCGGGAGGTTTTGTGATTTTAGATTCTACATTTTATGGTATATCCCATGAATTTTGATCTAACACAGTATTGACATGTCCTTCATATGTTTTGAACCATATTTCCCTTGAATACCATTTTGAGCAGTAATCAGATTTCTCCAAATATCTCTTATTGATAGCAACAATTACGTGTGGACATGGCAATTCATTAAGTTGGAATTCCAAGCAGTCGCAAGTTCTCTTCTTTAAGTCCACAATGAATTCCATTCCTTCATTATTTATTCTAAACAACATTGAATCAAGGTTGAACACCTAAGAAGGAATAAAAAAGTAAAAAAAACTATATTAGTGTATTATTGCTTCAAAAAGAAAAAGTACAATGTTTTTTATTTGTAAGAAGTAAATTACTGCAGACATAAAAAGCTGAAGTAATTATGCATTCTTTAACTACTTCAGAAAAAACATGTTGAAGTAAATTCTGAAGTTAATAAATATACTTACAAACATTTTGCAAGCCAAGTCTATCTTCTTATTCATCTCTTCTTCTGCCCATATTGACACTTTGTGAAAAGTTTCATGTGCTTTTTTTCTCCGTTCGTAAAACCACTCTCCCAACTTTTCTTGGATGAAATCTAACATTCTTAAAGCATGCATCTCTCTCGCTTTTAGTAACACGGAATTTATTGATTCTACCATGTTTGTTGTCAGCATATCATAACGTAGCCATGAGAACCACGATTGAGTCTATCTCTCTGGTGGCTCTTCTGTTATGTAATTGTATGTTTTCTTGTCAACACTTTTGATCTAGGACATAAACTAATTAAAATCTTCACGTTTGTATGACCTTGCAACGCTTTGGAAAAGATTTATTACCGTGCTTTTTGCATGTCTTTGCTTTAAATTCTTCTCAAAGTGATAGAGGCAGATACCATGGTGAGCTTCAGGATAAATTTGTCTAATCCCATTTGCAATCGATTGGTTTCTATCTTATAAGAAAACAAGTTCACGGCGGACTTCAATTGCTTTTCTCATTTCCCCGAAGAACCAAATGTATGCATCATTGTTTTCTGAATCTGCTACACCAAAAGATAGAGGAAAGATTTGATTGTTTGCATCTTTTGATACAATAACAAATAGAACACCACGATATTTTGACTTTACAAACGTTGCATCAACTGCAATGTAACGACCCAAAATTCAACTAGTCGTGATGGCACCTAAACCAACCCACTAGGTAAGCCAACCGACAATAAACCAATTCCAATAAAATTTAATGAGACAAATAAATAAAAGAAAATATCTGAATTTTATACATTTTCCAAGGACTGGTAGTACAAATCATGAGCTTCTAAGATTAGAATTTACAAAGTGGGTATGAAATAAATACATCATCTATTCGAAATGTACATAAACAAATTTTTATAAATCTAAGGCTACCATGAACAAGAGGCAGCTACAACCGGAACCCAGGTACGCCTTCAAATCTAGCTCTCGTCGATCACAGCAACATCAGCATCCAATATCAACACGCAAGGTGCAGAAGTGTAGTATGAGTACAACCGACCTCACGTACTCAATCGTAACAAACCTAACCTTAGGTTGAAAGTAGTGACGAGCTGGAACGCAGGTCGGGGTCTAACACCAATAGCCAATAACAGTTCATAATAACATAATGGAAGTAATAAAAGAAGTAGCTCAGAGATAAAATGCTCATCTCGTTCACAGTTCTAGAAAAATAGGCATGCTTTTCAAATATATTAGTGAAAACCCAAATCCTTTACCGAAATCACCAAATTTATGAGTAAGTTTGAAAACTATGATTTTTCCCCAAAAAAAAAAACTTTCAACAGGTAAATGTTTCATTTTCAAATAGCATGAGGAAAATACATCTCTATGCCTACATGTCAATATGTATGAGAAGTCATGAATGACGTGATACCGTACAACATGAGAAAAATGCATCTTTATGCCTGTATGTCAAGTGTGAATGTCAATGCGATGCAACTCAGTGATAAAACCATGTGCATACTCTCACAGTATCAATTCACTCAGTCCTCCCAGTCACTCAGTCCTCACAGCCACTCAGTCCTCACAGTCACTCAATCCTCCCAATCACTCGGCACTCGCACTCAGTAGGTACCTGCGCTCACTAGGGGTGTGTACAGACTCTGGAGGGGCTCCTTCAGCCCAAACACTATAATAAGCCAATCATGGCATAAATCAAAATAACATGTTGCGGCGTGCAGTCCGATCCCATAAATATCCTCACCATCAGGCCCTCGGTCTCACTCAGTCATCAATCTCTCCAGTCTCCCGGGCTCACAATGTCATGAAAATAAGCCCAAAAATGATGATGTGATGTATCAATAAATGGTGACAGAGACTGAGATATGATATGCAAATGAATACGTATGACTGAGTATGTAATTGCAATGTAAGAAAATAATTCAATAGTAGCAATGACCTCGATGGGTCCCAACAGAATAAGCATGTGGCCTAGACATGGTTTCTAGCATGAATCATAGCTCAAAAGCTCTAGTACGTAGAGATTTCATGGTTCCAGATAAGTTCAAGTAATTACACAGTACCAAAGAAAATAACGGAGTCACATTTCACACGGTGCACGCCCACACGCCTGTCACCTAGCATGTGCATCACCTCAACACCAAATACATAACACATATAATCAGGGTTCATACCCTCAGCT
This sequence comes from Nicotiana tabacum, assembly GCF_000715075.1. NCBI lineage: Eukaryota > Viridiplantae > Streptophyta > Magnoliopsida > Solanales > Solanaceae > Nicotiana > Nicotiana tabacum. The sequence goes on from NC_134083.1 coordinate 53,842,822, forward strand.
CCAAGTTTAGAAGTGTTACTTACCTCGAACAAGCCAAATCTAATACCGAGCAAGCCAAGCGATGCTCCAAAAATGCCATCTCACGCATACCGACCTCCGAACGGCTCAAAACTAGCCAAAATCAACTCAAATACATCAAATAATGCCAAAGGAAACAACCCAATCGATAAAAGTCGAATCTTTAATCAAAATCCCAAATATCAACCCAAAAGTCCAACCCAGGCCCGTGCCTCGAAACTCGGCGAAATGTATAAAATCTGACAACCCATTCAATTACAAGTCTAACCATACTAGTTTCACCCAATTTCGATTCCGAATCGATGTTCAAAACTCAAACTCACTCTGTGAACTTTAGGCTAAAATCCCAAAATTTTCTCTTTAAAACTCATGACCCAATTACCAAAAATGAAGATAAAATCATGAAATATAATCAAAACCGAGTGTAGAACACCTACCCCAATCCTTGTGATGAAAGTTGCCTCCAAAATTGCCCCATTCTGAAGTCTATAGCACAATATGTGATAAAAATGACCAACCCTCGAATTTAAAACATTCTGCTCAGCTTCATCGCATTTGCGATCAACTCATCGCATCTGCGACCACCGCTTCTACAGTAAATACCTTGCACATGTAGGAAATCACTGAAGACCAGACCATCGCACATGAGGAATTTTCTTCGCTTCTGCGAACACGCAGGTGCGGCCACCACGTACTCTTCTGCACCCCACATTGCTTCTGCGGCTTAAACCTCGCATCTGCGCACACGCAGATGCGCTACCAAACTCCGTTTTTGCGGTCTTCCTCACCAAGCTCTCCCTCACTTCTGCGACCAATTATCCGCATCTGCATCCATTCTTCCGCAGATGCGGAAGCACCAAAACCAGCATACCTTCAGCAATGCAACATGAAACAAAAATGATCTGAACCTCGTTCGAAACTCACTCTGGCCACTCGGGACCCCGTCCAAATATGCCAACAAGTCTCATGACACAAAACGGGCCTACTCGAGGCCTAATATCATACATAACAACATCGAAACGATGAATCACACCTCAAATCGACTTAAATGAACTTTCAACTCCCGAAACTTGCGCCGAAACATATCAAATCAACTCGGAATTGACTCAAATTTTGCACATAAGTCCAAAATGACATAACGAAGCTATTCCAATTCCCAGAACCACAATCCAAATCCGATATCATCACAGTCAACTCCTAGTCAAACTTATGAACTTTCTAAACCTTTAAATTTCCCACTTTTGCCAATTAGTGCCAAATCCTTCTAGAAATATCCAAATGCAAATCCGGGCATACGCCCGAGTCTAAAATCACCATCCGAATCTAATGGAGCCATAAAAACTCCGTTCCGTGGTTAAATTCACAAAAGTCAAACTTGGTTAACTTTTCCAACTTAAAGCTTAAACCATGAAATTTATTCTTCCAAATCGAATCCGAATAACATGAAAACCAAAACCGATGATTTACATAAGTCATAATATATCATACGGAGCTACACATGCCCGTAAACTACCGAGAGAAGTGTAAATACTCGAAATGACCGGTCGGGTCGTTACATGCAATCACGGGTCTACAGTTACACCAACCAGCTATTGATGCCGCAGGAGAAAAGAACATGTAAGCAAACTTGTACAGGTGAAACACAAAAAAACAAATCATACTGTGATGTTTTTAAATAGGAACATTTGAAACTTCAGACTGATGGTTACTATTTTTTTGCTTACCAATTCTGCTCATCTCTTTTTAAGCTAGTGTACGTCCCCGGGTTTCTATGCACCATCATGTGTAGGTATGAAGGAAGAATCTGGTAGTTCTCTTCCGGTGTTACTCTTATATAAGCAATAGATTTTTGAATAGTGTGCCATGCCTTGTGATATCCAATGTCAATTCCATATTTTTCCATTTCACTTTCTACAAAGGTTGGTGTAACCTCAATCTTTTTATCTCGAATATGTTCTAAAATTTGCTCACTTATAAAATTTGATGTAGCATGCTTCTGATATGATTTTCTTGCATCAACCGAGCATTCATGGTTGTTATGAAATTTTATCACCCTGAAAAGTGTGGAATTTTTTATTCTGATAGCACGTACATTCCAACCACATTTCTCCACGATGCATTTCAGCTCGTATCTCTTTGTACATAATCTAACAACAGTGAATTCAACTCTTTGGTTTATCTCCAAGCTGCAAAAAAATTTAGTCATGCTCTAAAAAATTGATCCAACTTTTATTTCCTCAGGCAATGCATCGTGCCTAAGTATTTTATATGGTGGAAATTCTTTCAGCTTTCTCCTCATTCTTTTTCTTGATTTCTTAGAAGCAGTAGAAGTTTCAACAATTTCTTTAATTGTATCTGATGTTATCGGTATAATTTTTGTATTTTCTTCATCTTGGTTGTTGCTTATCATTGCAGGAGATAATAAAAAACTTTGTTGGATTGTGTGTTGGTTGTCTATTTGCATTATTTGATGTCCTTCTTCTTGTTGAGCCTACCAAACTGGTATGAATTTATTGTAGTGGCTGGTAATTGTTGCAGTGTTCCATATTCTGAATCAGTTGTAATGTTAGAAGGTTGTCGCTTGTTGTCTACTTCTATTATTGGTTATTCTACTTCATTTTGATAATCAGCAAGTTGTTCTAAATCTATTGTATGTGCAAGAGATGGTTTGAATATTGCAGATTCTGAAGCAACTATACTGTCAGAAAGTAGTTGTATTTTTTTTACTACAAAATGGCAATTCTTGAATGTTGAATCAGTTGTTAGCAAATGTATACAGATTCCGAGTCCTTCATCTGAAGTTACAAGCATCCATTTGCTTGTATTTAATTTGATATTTGTAACAACCCGACTAGTCATTTTGAGAATTAACATCCCGTTCATCAGCTTAAGGTCCCGAGAAACTTTGTAATATGTATTATGACTTGCGTGTGCGGTCGAGTTTGGTTTTCGAAAGATTCAGAATCTAATTGAAAGAACAATTCTTGTTTTGAAGCTTAAATGAAAAGAGTTGACCGAACGTTGACTTTTGAGCAAACGACTCTGGTATAATGTTTTGATGATTCCAGTAGCTTTATATGATGATTTCGTACTTAGACGTATGTAAGGATTTGTATTTGGAAGTCCGTAGGACAATTCGGCGCATTTTGGCAAAAATTGGAACAAGTTGAAGTTTTAAAATATTTGTAATTTTGCACGAAAGTTGAATTGTTGATAACGGGGTAGGATTTCAATTCCGAAAATTGGAACAGGTCCATTACATCATTTACGACTTGTGTGCAAAATTTGAGGTCATTTCGGAATGATTTGTCACGTTTCGGCACAAATTAAAAAAATTAGAGGAATTGAAAACTCACAATTTGATTCGAGGTGCGATGCATAGTTTCGATGATGTTTAATGCAGTTTGAGTCCTCGACTAAGTTCATGTTGTAATTTGGGACGTGTTGGTAAATTTAGTTAAGGTCCTGAGGGCCTCGGGTGGATTTTGGATGGTTAACGGATCGATTTTTGGACTTAAGGAAATGCTGGAATTTTGATTGTTGGTGCAACCGCTTCTGCGGAGGTTTGACTGCAGAGTGACGCCTTGCACCGTAGAAGCGGGGATGGCTGGACTAGACAAAGGTCACAGGTACGAAGAATTTCTCGCACCTTCGTGATCACAAAAGCAGGTGAAGGATACGTTGAAGCGGACAGTAGCGCAGAAGCGCAACTCTAGTCGCACCTGGGGTTTCGCAGAAGCGGAGCTATGTCCGAAGGTGCGAGGCTTCAGCTGGTAGTGGTCTTTCGCTGAAGCGAGATTGGTATCGCAAAAGCGGCTTCGCAGAAGCACAAATTTGTCCACAAAAGCGGAAACTGGGCAGAAACATAAGGACCCCAAAAAGGTCATTTCTTCATTTTCGATTGGGATTTTCGGAGCTCAGTTCTTGGGCGATTTTGAGGATTTCTTCACGACTTTGACTTGGGTAAGTGTCCTATATCTGAAAGTAATTATATTTCATAAATACACGATTATATTTATTTTTTAATTCGAGTTTTAATGGAAGAAATTGGTATTTTTGTAAAACTATTCAAAAACGGAAATTTAAGATTTGGAGGTCAATTTGTTATCGGAATTTAGTAATTCTTGCATGGTTGGACTCGTTATCGAATGTGTGTTTGGTTTTTTATAATTTTGGTCGGGTTCCGAGAAGTGGGCCCGGATCGACCTTTTGGAGTGATTTTTCAATTCTTAGCTAAGATCATTATTTCATTATTTAAATTAGTTTCTTATAGTTATATTTATAGTATGGAATTGTTTTGGCTAGATTCGAGCCATTTGGAGTTGGAAAATCGAGGGAAAGGCCTTCTAATTGATTGATTGAGCGTGGTTTGAGATAAGTATCTTGCCTAACTTCGTGTGGGAAAAAATACCCCTTAGGAAATTGAGTCTTTGGTACTAATTGTGTCATGTAAAGTTCGTGTACACGAGGTGACGAGTACGTGCTCAGGCTTATTTGTGGAAAGTTGACCTTTTAAGGCTCTTAGGTTCTTATGCTCATTAGATATGAAGTTGTTTTGTTATGTTAAATTCCCCATTTACTAGTTTCACCTCTACATGTCTTAATTGAAATTATTATCTCTTCTGTAATTGTCTATCCTTAATTGAGGTTATGATTATATTTTTCGCTGCTTATCCTTAATTGAATTTGTTGTACCTATTTCGTAATTGCTCAACCCTAAACGAAGCTAGTTATCCTTGATCGTAGTGGCCTCATCCTTATTTGGAATTATTGACCATGTTATCTCCATTGATGTCGGATTGTACTTTTGTGGAATCATTTGTTACATATCATTTCTCCCCTGTTGAGTTATTCTTATTGAAACTAGTATTTCCTATTGTGTTTATTCTTTGTGAGTTCGTTCTATCGCTTCTTTGTGATCCAAAGCACTTGAGTTGATTTACTTGTCGTATTCTCGTACTATTGTTGTTGTTGTTGTTGTTGTTGTTGTTGTTGTTGTTGTTATTGAGGTTGTACTCAGTTTGTTGAGTCGAGGGCTATGCGTTGTTGTGGTATTGACATTGTTTAGATAAATTGATGTGGAATATGGGCACAGGTTGTGAAAATCACTCTATTGTGATGTTTTGTTTTGGAACGTGATATTGTTGGGAGGTTTTGTTCGTGTGTTTGCACAAGGTTTCTGACGTGCTGCTGTTACTATTAATATATGCACATGCGAAGTGACAAGGCGGGCTATATATGTGGGTTTGCGCATGTGGCGAGACAAGGTGGGAATATTATTATGCATGTGCAGCGAGACAAGGCCGGAATTTACTTTATTATTGCGCATATGGTGAGACAAGGCGGGCTATGTCGGGGATTGACTTGTAATAACTTGTGATGGCCTGGGGGCATTGTTGTTGTTGATATTTGTTTAGTGGCCTGCCTAACCTGTGTGAGTTTTACTTGGTATAAATTGTGGGGATTGTTCATTTTCTCTACTCTTATTCGTTGGCCCGAACTCTGATAGAACACTTTACAAGCATACACGTACTTTATCACCCTATCGGTTTTTAGAAGATGAACACTGATACTATCGATCATTTGTACGTACTCCGTCTACTTGTCTTATATGTGAGATTTGTTCTATTGGCACGTGAGTCGTTCTTGCAGTTATCAGTTGTAACGAGGGCACAAGATGCCAAGTGATTAGGGTTCATGAATTGGGACCCGTGAATTGTGTGAGTTTTGAGGTTTGGTACCTCGTGGGGATTATTTAATAAACCTGGTGCAAAAGCGGTTATTCTTATCAAGTTGCTACTTGTCTTTCCTTTATTTTTTTTTCACTGGATTTAAACTGTGTCCAGCTTACTCTATTGTGTTATTACTTGTGGTGTCCCACTACAAAATGTTGCTTTTATTTCCTATTGCAAGCACCGTATTATCTTGTCATTATGCGTAGTTCTGTAGAGATATCATACTCGGTTAGTTTAATGCCTATACTTGTTCAGGTTTTCTAGTCCAGTAGGTGTCTTGACTGTCCCTCGTCACTACTCTACTAAGGCTAGTCTTGATACTTATTGGGTATCACTGTGGTGTCCTCATACTATACTTCTGCATATTTTTGTGCATATCCAGGTAATTCAGAGTCAGTCGATCGCTAGCTAGCTGTGCAGATCTTGCTGTGGAGACTCAAGGTAAACCTGTTATTGCGTTCATAGGCCTCAGAGTCACCTTCTATTATTGTATTTGAACTGTTTATCTCTGTTTCGAAACAGTTATATTTAGAGGTTTTTTTAGCAAACTCAGTAGAGCTAATGACTTGTACTACCAGTTTTGAGAATTGTAAGTTGTGTAATAAGGGTCTATTTCCTAATTATTAATTGTTGGTCAAATTCTTCTATTAATTCAGTAAGTGTTAAGCTTAACTACTCTTAGAGACTAGGTGTCGTCACGACATCCTACGGAGGGAAGTTTAGGTCGTGACAAGTTGGTATCAGAGCTCTAGGTTTATAGGTGCTACGAGTCATAAGCGAGTTTAGTACAGTCTTACGGATCGGTACGAAGACATCTGTACTTATCTTCGAGAGGCTACAGAACTATTAGGACAGTTTCACTTCCTATCGTGCGAGTTTATTGAGCCCAGAGTTTGAGTTTTTATCATTCTATCCTCTCACAGATGGTGAGAACATGAGCTGCAGTTACTGATGTTGCCAACCCCCGGAGCAGGTGTCACTAGGGGTAGAGGCAGAGGCAGAGGCAGAGGCCGAAGAAGAGCATGTGCCGCAGCTAAGGAACCTACCAAAGCAGCAGTTGAGGAGCCGCCAGTAGCTCTGGTTGCGGGACAGGTACCGGAGGCACCTGTTGTTACCCTCAGACTCCAGGAGACTTTAGCACAGTTCCTGAGCATGTATGGTACATTGTCTTAGGTGGGGTTCATTCCGGTTGCACTAGGTACTTCGCAAATCGGGGGAGTGATTCAGACTCCCGCCGCCCGTACTCCAGTGCATTGAGTCCACATTAGTCAGGTTTCAAGTGTCATGGTGACTCAGCATGTGGTCCTAATTCAGTCCACAGTTAGGCCTGCAGCATCTGAGGAAGAAAGACTTAGACTTGCAAGGTTCCAGAAGTATGATCCTCTTACTTTCAGTGGTTTGGCTTCAAAGGGTGCAAAGGGTTTTGTAGAAGAATGCCAGCGTATTCTCTGCACTATGGGTATTGTGGAGATGAGTGCGGTTGCTTTTACCACGTTCCAGCTTAAGGGAGCGACATATCAGTGGTGGAGAGCATATGAGTTGGGTATCCCGACCGATGTAGCTTCACTTTCATGGGTTTAGTTTTTAGACATGTTCCTGAGAGAGTTTGTTTCTCAGACCATTCGGGATGCATGGCACGCTGAGTTTTAGCAGCTCTGCCAGGGCATTATGTCCATGTCAAAGTATGCCGTTAGATTCAGTGATTTGTCCAGACATGCACCTACTTTAGTCGCTACAGTTAGAGAACGAGTTCGTAGATTCATTGAGGGGGCTCAGATGTGATATCTGGTTCAGCGTGGCTCGGGAGTTGGAATAAGATGTTCCATTTCAGCAGGTGGTGGAGATCGTCCGCCAATTAGAGGGCATGTGGGACCAAGAGAGAGAGGACAGGCGGGGCCAGGAGAGAGAGGACATGCGGGGTCAGGAGAGAGAGGGCAGGGAGGCTAAGAGGTCTCGTAGACCGGAGAGATCTATTGGTCTTTGTTTTGGAGGTAGGGTTTGACATGGTAGAGGTTTTGTGGGTCAGCCGGTTCAGTTTGCACTTCAGGCTTCGCATGGTGTTTTCAGGTACCCATGGGTCTCAGAGTACCCGTACTGCACAGTTTCCATAGCCATGTCAGCAGAGGGGTTGCTTTGAGTGTGGAGATACCAGCCACATGGTGATAAATTGTCCCAGACTCCGGACATATGTGTCACATCGGGGTATTCAGGCTATGAGTTCGGTTCCGACTGCCGACATCCGTACGCCATCAGCTTGGGGCGCAGATCAGGTGAGTAGAGGGCGCCCAAGAGGGGGAGGCCCGGCCCGTTGATGTATTTCCTACAGTAGGCCTGAGGTTGTTGCATCAGATGATGTCATACATGTATGATTTCGATTTGTTATAGAGGATCATCATTTGTATTTTATTTCGGTTCTGCTTATCGGGATGAGTCCTCCTATTTTGCTTCACATGTGAGTGAGTTTCGTGGATTAGTACTTTGCTTATATGTTTATCCTTGCTGGGAGATTCTATAGTGGTAGCATGTGTCTACCGTTTTGTTTTTTTTCATTATTAAGAGTTATGAGATTTTGAGTGACTTTCTGTTCCTTATTTCGGTAGTTTTGATGTGATTTCTGGGTGATGGGTTATGATTTGTGATTTGGATGCTCGACCAGTGTGAGAGTTCAGTATATGTTATGAATTTTGTCAGCGCAATTGAATTAGTGAAAGGTTTCAGTTGGTATGATGTGTACGCTACCTACAATTTAGAGCTGAGGATGGGATCCTCGCGTCTTCATGTGATTTGATTCTTTTGAACCGGGTTGCGTGCCGCGGTGGAGTTATATCAGGATGAGATCCTTGTGATTTGTTCATATACTTTGATTCTTCCTTGTTAAATTGATTCGTAAAATGGTACTAATAGGGAGTTGTGCATGTCAGGCTTGTTTGATAGTTCTCTCGTGTGTTTCTCTTTGCATATTAAGTCATATTCGCGTTGTGTTTATTGGGTTTTAACTTGCGAGGTGTGTGCCCAGGTGGAGTTAGATGTAATTTGTTGATTTGGGTGAATAGTCATGAGGTCTTCATGTTTATTGCATTGTTGTCAGTGTTGTGAAGGTTTGAAACAAGGTTGTAACTGATATGAGGATAATTGTCGGTGCTGGATTTTATTATGGGCAGCTGTTGTGGCTAGGGTTGTTGTTAAGGGCATATGTGTGATGTGTTACGGCATGTGGTTGTGCCCTGTGTGCATAGTCATAAGTTGTCACAGCTGGTTGAGGTTGGTACCATGTGTTGATGAGGAAATCGGGTCTTTTGGGAATGATGGAATGATGAGAAATTTGGTTCTAAGGCTTATTAGTATTGGCGTAAGGGACAAATGTCAGTTGAGATGGTGTCGTCAGGCCTATGTAGATTGGGGTGACGTGGGGTCACCCGCAGGTGTATCTAGGATGAATACATCCAGTGATTTGATGACTTCTAGATGATTCTTGGCACGTTCGAGGATGAACGCTTGTTTAAGAGGGGGAGAATGTAATGACCCGACTTGTCATTTTGAGAATTAATGTCCCGTTTAGTAGCTTAAGGTCCCAAGCAACTTCGTAATATGTATTATGACTTGCGTGTGCGGTCGAGTTTGGTTTTCGGAAGATTCAGAATCTAATTGAAAGAACAATTCTTGTTTTGAAGCTTAAATGAAAAGAGTTGACCGAATGTTGACTTTTGAGAAAACGACTCCGGAATAATGTTTTGATGATTCCAATAGCTTCGTATGATGATTTCGGACTTAGGCGTATGCCCAAATTTGGATTTGAAAGTCCGCAGGACAATTCGGCGCATTTTGGCAAAAATTGGAAAAAGCTGAAGTTTTAAAATATTTATAAGTTTGGTCGAAGGTTGAATTGTTGATAACGGGGTCAGATTTCGATTCCGAGAATTACATTAGGATTACGTCACTTATGACTTGTGTGCAAAATTGGAGGTCATTCCAGAATGATTTGATATGTTTCGGCACAAATTATAGAAGTTGGAGGAATTGAAAACTCACAATTCGATTCGAGGCACGATACATAGTTTCGACGTTGTTTAATGTGGTTTGAGGCCTCTACTAAGTTCGTATTTAATTTTGGGACATGTTGGTATATTTGGTTAAGGTCCCGAGGGCCTCGGGTGCAGTTCAGATGGTTAACGGATCGATTTTTGGACTTAAGGAAATCCTAGAATTTTGATTCCTGGTGCAACCGCTTCTGTGGAGGTTTGACTGCAGAAGCGACGCCTTGCATCCCAGAAGCGAGGATGGCTGTACTGGACAGAGGTCGCAGGTGCGAAGAATTTCCCGTACCCGCGTGATCGCAGAAGCAGGTGAAGGAGACGCAGAAGCGGACAGTAGCGTAGAAGCACAACTCCAGTCAAACCTGCGGTTGCATAGAAGCGGAGCCATGTCCGCAGGTGCGAGGCTTCAGCTAGTAGTGGTCTTTCGCAGAAGCGAGATTGGTCTCACAAAAGCGGCTTCACAGAAGCGCATATTTGTCCACATAGCAGAAATTGAGCAAAAACATAAGGACCCAAAAGTGGTCATTTCTTCATTTTCGATTGGGAATTTTGGAGCTCGGTTCTTGGGAGATTTTGAGGATTTCTTCACGACTTTAACTTGGGTAAGTGTCCTATATCCTAAAGTGATTATATTTCATAAATCCACGGTTATATTCATCATTTAATTCGAGTTTTAATGGAAGAAATCGAGATTTTTGTAAAACTCTTCAAAAATAGAAATTTAAGATTTGGAGGTCGATTTATTATCGGATTTGGTAATTCTTGCATGGTTGGACTAGTTATCGAATGGGTGTTTGGTTTTTGTAATTTTGGTCAGGTTCCGAGATGCGGGCTCGAGTCGAATTTTTGGAGCGATTTTTTAATTCTTAGCTAAGAGCATTATTTCATTATTTAAATTAGTTTCCTATAGTATATTTATAGTATGTAATTGTTTTGGCTAGATTCGAGTCGTTCGAAGTTGGAAAATTGAGAGAATGCCCTTCTAATTGATTGATTGAGCGTGGTTTGAGGTAAGTATCTTTCCTAACTTCGTGTGGGAGAAACTACCCCTTAGGAAATGTAACGACCCGACCGGTCGTTTTGAGAGTTGTAGCCTCGTTCCCTCATTTACTACTCATTTTGTAACTTATAGCTATTATGTGACTTGTCGGTGTAGTCGGTTCGGGTCCGGTGAGATTTCACGATCAATCATTTCAACTTAACCTTTCAACCTTGAGATTTCAGAAATGAAATGAGACACTTAGCCTCAAGGATGAAAGCTTAAGTTGAAATGATTGACCGGATGTTGATCTTTGAGTAAACGACTCCGGCACAGAGTTTAATGATTCTGTTAGCTCTGTTAGGTGATTTTGGACTTAGGAGTGTGTCCGGATTGTGATTTAGAGGTCTGTAGTGGAATTAGGCTTAAAATGGCGAAAGTTGGAATTTTTGAAAAGTTTGACCGGGAGTGGACTTTTTGATATCGGGGTCGGATTCCGATTCTGGAAGTTAGAGTAGGTTTGTAATGTCAAATGTGTCTTGTGTGCAAAATTTGGGGTCAATTGGACGTGATTTGATAGACTTCGGCATCGTTTGTAGAAATTGGAAGTTCAAAATTCATTATGCTTGAATCTATGTTCGTATGATCTTTTGGGAGTTGATGGTATATTTGGTTGAGGTCCCGGGGGCCTCGGGTTGATTTCAAATTGTTATCGAATCGATTTGAAGTTTGAGGGAATGTTGAATTTCACCAGCTTCAGGTGTAATCGCACCTGCGGAGTGGGGATTGAATGTGTGTTTTTGCAGAAGCGATAAGGGAGCCGTAGAATTGGACAGGGAGGAAGTGAGCAAAGGTCGCAGGTGCGAGGTTATTTCTGCACCTGCGTGGTCGCAGATGCGGCATTAAGGGCACATAAGTGGAGGTCTCGCAGGTGCGATGGGAAATGCCGCACCTGCGGTTGCGCAGATGCGAGATGAGGACCGCATAAGCAGAGGCCTAGGTCCAGTGGTTCACCGCAGAAGCGGAATTTTGGTCGCTTCTGTGACACCGCAGATGCGGTTAAGTGTCCACAGACGCGGAAAGGCTGGACAGAAAGTTAAATAAAAGGGTTCGCGATTTTTGCTTCATTTCAAACATTTTGAGCTCGGGTTTTGGTGATACTTGAGTGGGTTTTCTAGGGGATTCTTGAGGTAAGTCCCTTGTGTTCATTTTGTATCAATAATTTTTCTTCCCCATTGATTTTCCCACCTAGTTAGTGTGTATTTAAGCTGTAAATTGGGAGTTTGAGGCTAGGAATTGGAGAGTTTGATTTGGGGATTTGGGTGACGATTTGGTGTAGGATTTTGATAAATTTGGTATGGCTAAACTTTTGGTTGGATGGGCTTTTCGGTTTTGTGACTTTTATCGAATTTCGAGACGTGGGCCCGGGGGCCGGCTTTTGAGCCGACTTTTTATTTTGATTAATAGCTTAGCATTTTCTTATGGAGTTGATTCATTTAGCCCGTATTGATTATATCGCATTGTTTATGTCTAGATTCGAGGCATTCAGAGGCCGTTTCGCGAGGCAAGGGTGTTTTGGAGGCCGTATTACGTGTCATGTATTTGGTTTGGAGGTGACGCATATGCTGGGTGACGGGCGTGTGGCGTGCACTGTAGGAATTGTAAATTAGTCAAATTCCATGGAACCGTGTAGTTGAATAATCTGTTGTTATCTGTACATTCTCCATGTAGTAGAGAAATTGAACCACAAATCATGTTAGAAATCATGTTTATACTATGTGTTGGCACTCTAGGGATCCACAGAGGTCATGTACATGTTGAATTATCTGCTAAATTGTTGTTTTGCACTCAATCACAGTTTTACTAGTTATTATATCTCAGTCTCTATTGTTCCTTGTTGACACATTATATCATTTTTGTTGGGGCTGACTTTCATGATTACTGAGAGCCCGAGAGACTGGAGAGATTGATGATTGAGTGAGGTCGAGGGCCTGATTGTGAGATATTGATACTATAGCATGTGAGTTGTCCGTGCATCATATGAGTTGTCCGTGCGGATCCAAATATTTATACTATAGCACGTGAGTTATCTGTGCGGATTATAACGCTTGGGCTGAAGGAGCCCCTCCGGAGTCTGCACACACCCCTAGTGAGCGCAGGTACCTACTGAATGCGAGTGCCGAGTGTTGAGTGAACGGGAAGGTTAAGTGAATGTGGCCCTAAGAGGATGCATTTGATTTCATTATTGTTGCACTTAGCTGCCATGTATCACTGCCTTGAAATCTCTGAAAGATATTACCATCTGTTTCACTTAAACTTGTCATGGAATAACTGTTTGACCTAATTTATCGAACTTGAGAGCATGCCTACTTTCCATGTTGAAATCACTGTAATTGAACTATAACTGTGAAGCTCGTCACTACTTTCAGTTCTTTATTTAGCCTTGTTACTTACTGAGTTGGTTGTACTCATGCTACACCCTGCACCTTGTGTGCAGACCTAGGTGCTTCTGGTCACGGCGGTTGCTGAGTTGTGGAGTTCGGATTCCCAGAGACTATCGAGGTAGCTGCTTGGCGTTTCACAGACCTTGTTTCTCCTTCCCTATCTTTCTACTTGTTGTATTTAGTGTTAGATTATCATAGACAGTATTTTCGAGACTTGTGATGCATGTACTCTGTGACACCCCGGTGGTTGGGAACTTTCTCGTTGTATTTTGGATTTTTATCCTGTTTATGAAAATTTTATTGTTTTAAACTGCTTTAATTCATTTTCTATTAAAAGTGTTGGGAATATTTTTAAGTCTCGACTTGCCTAGTATTGCAATAGGCGCCATCACGATAGGTTAGGATTTTGGGTCGTGATACGTTGGTATCAGAGCTTAGGTTACATAGGTCTCACGAGTCATGAGCGGGTTTAGTAGAGTTTTGCGGATCGATATGGAGATGTCTGTACTTATCTTCAAGAGGTTGCCGAACCCTTAGGAAATTTCACATTCTCGTATTCTTGTCGTGCAAATTTATTGGTTCCAGTAACTAAACTTCTATATTCTATTCTCCCACAGATGGTGAGGATACGTGCTACCGGACAAGATGGACAGCCACCAGTACCACCAGCTAGGGCCACGAGAGACTGAGGTCATGGTAGGGGCAGAAGTACAGCTCGTACAACAGTTAGAGCAGCACCTGTAGATCCACCAGTTGCTCCAGCTCAGGAGCAAGTTCCAGATATAGTTGAGCCAGTGGGGCCAGCTTAGACACCAGTTGAACCCATTGTGATTCGAGGCCTTCAGGAGGCTTTGGCCCATATACTGACTATTTACACTGGCCTTGCTCAGGTGGTATCGGCTTAGGTCACGCCAACCACTTCTCAGCCAGGGGAGGTACTCATACCCCCGCTTTCCGTACTCAGAAGCAGGCGATGCAGGGACTTTAGATACCGGAGGTACTACCAGCCCAGTCGGTTGCAGCTGCTCAGGCCCCGGTGGTCCCCGTTATGACTAATGATGAGTAAAGGAGACTTGAGAGATTTGGGAGGCTTTGGCCTCCATCATTTAGCGGTTCTGAGTCGGAGGATGCCCAGGGCTTCTTGGACAAGTGCCAGCAGATTCTTTGTACAACAGGTATTCTGGAGACCAGTGGGGTCTCGTTTACTACTTTTTAGTTTTCTGGGGTTGCCTTCAGATGGTGGGAGGCTTATGAGAGGTGCAGGGTGGTCGGTACGGCACCACTTACATGGAAGGAGTTCTCTGTTCTCTTCTTGGAGAAGTTCATGGCGCAGTATCGCAGGGAGGAGCTGCACAGACAGTTTAAGCAGCTTCGGCAGGATGGCATGTCTGTGACCCTATACGAGATGAGGTTTTCTGAGTTAGCTCGCCATGCAGTTTGGCTAGTTCCCACTGATAGGGAGAGGATCATGAGGTTCATTGATGGCCTCACGTATCAGCTGCGGTTGCTTATGACTAGGGAGAGGGTATCTAGTGCCACTTTTGACGAGGTGGTTGACATTGCTCGGCAGATAGAGATGGTCCATAGACAGGAGCGTAGGGAGAGGGAGGCCAAGAGGCCTCGAGATTCTAGCGGTTTCGGTGGGGTACCTTCTGGGGGCAGTCCTACCACAACAGGGGTTGTCCTTATAGGCCCGCTCAGACGACTCGTCCAGCTCATCGTGGTGCATCAGCTAGCCACTATTCTTACAGTGCTCACTCAAGCCAGTCTCCATTCAGTGCACTACTAGCGCAGAGTTCTCACCATGCCTCGTCCGCTCAGGTTTCTACTGGTGGTTCCACAGGTTATCAAGAGTAGCAGTTCCATCATATTAGGGGTTGTTTCGAGTGTAGAGACTTTTATCATATCAAGAGAGATTGCCCTAGGTTGTTTAGTGGGTCTCCATAGCAGAGTTCTCGTCCGAGGGCACCAGCACCAGCAGTTACCCCACCCACTCAGCCAGCTCAGGGTGGGGCCCAGAAACCTAGAGGTCTCCCTATAGGGGGAGGCCAATTAGGTGGCGTTCAGGCCTGATTTTATTGCATCCCTACTAAACCAGATGTTGTTGCCTACGATGCAGTGATCACATGTATTGTCTCAGTATGCCATAGGGATGCCTCTGCATTATTTGACCCTGGTTCCACTTATTCGTATGTATCATCGTATTTTACTCATTATCTAGATTGCCCCATGAGTCCTCAGTTTCATCTGTTCGTGTATCTACGCCAGTGGGTGATACTATTGTTGTGGACCATGTATATCGGTCTTGTGTAGTGACTATTGGGGGATTGGAGACTAGAGCTGATCTCTTATTTCTTAGTATGGTGGACTTCGATGTGATCTTGGGTATGGATTGGCTGTCTCTATGTAATGCTATTCTAGATTGTCACGCTAAGACCGTGACGTTGGCGATGCTGGGGTTGACAAGGATCGAGTGGAGAGGTTCTCTAGATTATGTTTCTAGTAGAGTGATTTCATATTTTAAGGCCCAGCAGATGGTTGGGAAGGGTTGTTATCTTATTTGGCCTTTGTGAGGGATGTTGGTGCCGATTCTCCTGCTATTGATTCGGTCCCAGTGGTGCTAGATTTTCTAGATGTGTTTCTTGCAGACCTGCCGGGCATGCCGCCCGACCGGGATATTGATTTTAGTATTGACTTGGTGCTGGGCACTTAGCTCATTTCTATTCCACCGTATCGTATGTCACCGGTTGAGTTGAAGGAATTGAAAGAGCAGCTTCAGGAACTCCTTGATAAGGGGTTTATTAGGCCTATTGTTTCGCCTTTGGGTGCACTGGTTCTGTTTGTGAAGAAGGATGGTACTATGCAGATGTACATTGATTATAGGCAGTTGAACAAAGTTACAATCAAGAACAAGTATCCTTTGCCGCTCATTGATGATCTATTCACCAGCTACAGGGAGCGAGGGTGTTCTCTAAGATTGACTTGAGGTCTGGGTATCACCAGCTGAATATTTGGGACTCCGATATTCTAAAGACAACATTCAAGACCCGTTATGGTCATTATGAGTTCCTTGTCATGTCTTTTGGGCTGACCATCACCCCAGCAGCATTCATGTACCTGATGAACAGTGTATTTTAGCCCTATCT
The DNA here is from genome assembly GCF_000715075.1 of Nicotiana tabacum. Taxonomy (NCBI): domain Eukaryota; kingdom Viridiplantae; phylum Streptophyta; class Magnoliopsida; order Solanales; family Solanaceae; genus Nicotiana; species Nicotiana tabacum. The sequence continues at coordinate 53,859,178 of NC_134083.1, forward strand.
TGACTTGTTTGTCATAGTGTTCATTGATGATATCCTGATGTACTCTCATAGCCAGGAGGAGCATGCCCAACATTTGAGGATTGTGTTGCAGCGGTTGAGGGAGGCGAAGCTTTATGCCAAGTTCTCCAAATATGAGTTTTGGCTTAGTTCAGTGGCATACTTGGGGTACGTGGTGTCCAGTGAGGGGATTCAGGTGGATCCGAGAAAGATAGAGGCGGTTCAGAGTTGGCCCAGACCGTCCTTAGCTATAGAGATTCGGAGCTTTCTCGGCTTGGCCAGTTATTATCGTCACTACATGGAGGGTTTCTCATCTATTGTATCACATTTGAACAAATTGACCCAGAAGGGTGTTATTTGCATATGGTCGAATGAGTGTGAGGAGAGCTTTCAGAAGATCAAGACTGCCTTGACCACAGCTCAAGTGCTAGTTCTACCTTCAGCTTCTGGTTCTTATACAGTGTATTGTGATGCTTCCCAGATCAGTATTGGATGTGTTTTGATGCAGAAGGGTAGAGTGATTTCTTATGCTTCGAAACCCCATGAGAAGAACTACCATGTCCATGATTTGGAGTTAGCTGCCATCGTTCATGCATTGAAGATTTGGAGGCATTATCTCTATAGTGTGTCTTGTAAGGTGTTTACAGATCATCGGAGTCTCCAATACTTATTCAAACAGAAGGATTTACATTTGAGGCAGTGGAAATGGTTGGAGATGATAAAGGACTATGATATCACTATTCTGTATCATCCCGAGAAGGCCAATGTGGTGGCCGATGCCTTGAGTAGAAAGGCGGTGAATATGGGTAGCCTTGCATTCATTCCTGTCGGTGAGAGACCTCTTGAAGATGATGTTCAGGCCTTGGCCAACCAGTTTGTGAGATTGGACGTCTCGGAGCCCAGTCGGGTTCTAGCTTGTGTGGTATCTCGGTCTTCCTTATATGATCGCATCAGAGAGCGCCAGTATGATGACCCACATTTGCTTGTCCTTAAGGACATGGTTTAGCACAGTGATGCCAAAGAGGTTACTATTGGGGATAATGGAGTATTGAGGATGGAGGGTCGGATTTGTGTGCCTAATGTAGATAGGCTACATGAGTTGATTCTTGAGGAGGCCCACAGTTTGCGGTATTCCATTCATTCTGGTGCCGCGAAGATGTATCAAGACTTGAGGCAGCATTATTGGTGGAGAAGAATGAAGAAGGATATAGTTGAGTTTGTAGCTCGGTGCCTCAACTATCAGTAGGTGAAGTATGAGCATCAGAGACTGGACGGATTGCTTCAGAGGTTAGAGATTCTAGAGTCAAAATGGGAGCGGATCACTATGGATTTTGTAGTTGGGCACCCACGGACTTCGAGGAAGTTCAATGCTATTTGGGTGATTGTGGATCACCTGACCAAGTTTGTGCACTTCATTCCAGTAGGGACTACTTATTCTTTAGATTGGTTGGCTGAGATTTATATTCGAGAGATTGTTCGCTTGCATGGTGTCCCAGTTTCCATCATTTCAGATAAAGGTACTTAGTTTACTTTGCAGTTTTAGAGAGCCGTACAACGAGAGTTGGGTACTCAAGTTGAGTTGAGCACATCGTTTCACCCTTAGACGGACGGGCAGTCCGAGCGCACTATTCTGATATTGGAGGATATGCTACGTGCTTATGTCATTGATTTTGGGGGTTCTTGGGATCAGTTTCTGCCATTTATGGAGTTTGCCTACTACAACAGCTACTAGTCGAGCATTCAGATGGATCCGTATGTGTCTTGGTGTGGGAGACGGTGTAGATCTCTGGTGGGTTGGTTTGAGCCTGGTGAGGCTAGGCTATTGGGTACTGACTTGGTCCAGGATGCTTTGGACAAGGTTGAGATGATTCAGGAGCGGCTTCGCATGACGCAGTCTAGATAGAAGACTTATGCCGATAGGAAGGTCCGTGATGTTGCTTACATGGTTGGGGAGAAGGTACTGCTCAAGGTTTCACCCATGAAGGGTGTTATGAGATTCAGGAAGAAGAGCAAGTTGAGCCCTCGGTACATTGGGCTGTTTGAGGTACTTCAGCAGATTGGGGAGGTGGCTTACAAGCGTGCCTTGCCACCTAGTTTGTCGAGTGTGCATCCAGTGTTTCATATTTCTATGCTTTGAAAGTATGTCGGAGATCCGTCTCATGTTTTGGATTTCAGCATGGTTCAGATGGATGGTGATTTGACTTACGACGTAGAGCCAGTCACTATTTTGGATAGGCAGGTTCGGAAGTTGAGGTCAAAGGACATAGCTTCAGTGAAGGTGCAGTGGAGAGGTCATCCAGTTGAGGAGGCTACGTAGGAGACAGAGCGGTACATGCAGAGTAGATATCCACACCTATTTGAGACTCCATGTACGTTTCTAGACCCGTTCGAGGACGAACGTTTGTTTAAGAGGGGGAGGATGTAATGACCTGGCCGATCATTTTGAGAGTTGTAGCCCCATTTCCCTATTCACTGTTCATTTTGTACCTTATAGCTATTAAGTGACTTGTCGGGGTAGTCGGTTCGGGTCCGGTGAGATTTCAAAATGAAATGACACATTTAGTCTCAAGATTGAAAGCTTAAGTTGAAATGGTTGACCGGATATTGATCTTTGAGTAAATGACTCCAGAACGGAGTTTTGATGGTTCTGTTAGCTCCGTTATGTGATTTTGGACTTAGGAGCATGTCCGGATTGTGATTTAGAGGTCTGTAGTGGAATTAGGCAAGAAATGGCCAAAGTTGGAATTTTTGGAAAGTTTGACCGGGAGTGGACTTTTCGATATCGGGGTCGTATTCTGATTCTGGAAGTTGGAGTAGGTTTGTAATGTCAAATGTCTCTTTTGTGCAAAATTTGGGGTCAATCGGACGTGATTTGATAGGTTTCGGCATCGTTTGTAGAAGTTGAAAGTTCAAAGTTCATTAGGCTTGAGTATATGTGCGATTTGTATTTTTGATGTTGTCTGAGGTGATCTGAGGGCCCGACTATGTTCGTATGATGTTTTGGAACTTGATGGTATGTTTGATTGAGGTCCCGAGGGCCTTGGGTTGATTTCGGATGGTTATCGGATCGATTTTAAGTTTGAGGGAATGCTAAAGCTCACCAGCTTCTAGTGTAATCGCACCTGCGGAGTGCGGATCGCAGGTGCATTCTCGCAGAAGCGAGATGGGAGCCGTAGAAGTGGCCAGGGAGGAAGTGAACAGAGGTCGCAGGTGCGAGGTTATTTTCGCACCTACGTGGTCGCAGATGCAGCATTAAGGGCGCAGAAGCGGAGGTCTCGCAGGTGCGATGGGGAATGTCGCACCTGCTATTACGCAGATGCAAGGAGAGGACCCTAGAAGTGGAGGCCCAGCTCCACTGGTTCACCGCAGAAGTGGAATTTTGGTCACTTCTGTGACACCGCAGATGCGGTTAAGTGTCCGCAGAAGCGGAAAGGCTGGACAGAAAGTTAAATACAAGGGTTCACGATTTTGGCTTCATTTCAAACATTTTAAGCTCGGGTTTTGGCGATTCTTGATAGGGTTTTCGAGGGGATTCTTGAGGTAAGTCCCTTGTGCTCATTTTTTATCAATAATCTTGCTTCCCAACTGATTTTCCCACCTAGTTGGTGTGTATTTAAGGTGTAAATTGGGAGTTTGAGGCTAGGGATTAGAGAGTTTGATTTGGGGATTTAGGTGATGATTTGGTGTCGAATTTTGATAAATTTGGTATGGCTAGACATGTGGTTTGATGGGCTTTCGGGTTATGTAACTTTTATCGAATTTTGAAACGTGGGACCGGGGGCCGGCTTTTGAGCCGATTTTTGATTTTGATTAATAGCTCAGCATTTTCTTATGGAGTTGATTCCTTTAGCCAGTATTGATTATATCGCATTGTCTATGGCTAGATTCTAGGCATTCAGAGGAAGTTTCATGAGGCAAGGGTATGTTGGAGTAGAGATTTGCTCGGATTGAGGTAAGTAACAGTTCTAAATTTGGTTCTGAGGGTACGAAACCCCGTATTATGTGTCATGTATTTGGTTTGGAGGTGACGCATATGCTAGGTGACGGGCGTGTGGGCGTGCATCGTAGGAATTATGAATTGGTCAAATTTCGTGGAACCGTGTAGTTGAATAATCTGTTGTTATCTGTACATTCTCCATGTAGTAGAGAAATTGAACCATAAATCATGTTAGAAAACATGTTTAGACTATGTGTTGGCACTGTAGGGACCCACAGAGGTCATGTACATGTTGAATTATCTGCTAAATTGTTGTTTTGCACTCAATCACAGTTTTACTTATTATTATATCTCAGTATCTATTGTTCCTTATTGACACATTATATCATTTCTTTTGGGGCTGGCTTTCGTGATTACTGAGAGCTTGAGAGACTGGAGAGATTGATGACTGAGTGAGGCCGAGGGCCTGATTGTGAGATATTGATACTATAGCACGTGAGTTGTTTGTGCAACACGTGAGTTGTCCGTGTGGATCCAAATATTTATACTATAGCACGTGAGTTGTCCGTGCAGCACATGAGTTATCCGTACAGCACGTGAGTTGTCCATGCAGCATGTGAGTCTGCACACACACCCAGTGAATGAAGGTACCTACTTAATCCGAGTGCCGAGTGCTGAGTGGACCGGAGGGTTGAGTGATTGTGGCCCTGAAAGGATACATTTGATTTCATTATTGTTGCACTTAGCTTCCATGTATCACTGCCTTGAAATCTCTAAAAGATATTACCATCTGTTTCACTTAAACTTGTGGAATAACTGTTTGACCTAATTTATCGAACTTGAGAGCATGCCTACTTTCCATGTTGAAATCATTGTAATTGAACTATAACTGTGAAGCTCGTCACTACTTTCAGTTCTTTATTTAGCCTTGTTACTTACTTAGTTGGTTGTACTCACGCTACACCTTGCACCTTATGTGCAGACCCAAGTGCTTCCGGTCACGGCAATTGCTGAGTTGTGGAGTTCGGATTCTGGGAGACCATTGAGGTAGCTGATTGGCGTTTCGCAGACCTTGTTTCTCCTTCCCTATCTTTCTACTTGTTGTATTTAGTTTCAGATTATCATAGACAGTATTTTCCAGACATGTGATGTATAGATGCCCATGTACTCTGTGACACCCCGGTTGTTGGGAACTTCCGCGTTGTATTTCGAATTTCTATCTCGTTTATGAAAACTTTTATTGTTTTAAACTTCTTTAATTCATTTTCTATTAAAAGTGTTGGAAATATTTTTAAATGTCGTCTTGCCTATTATCGCGATAGGCACCATCACGACAGGTTAGGATTTTGGGTCGTGACAGGAAATTGAGTCTTTGGTGCTAATTGTGTCATGTGAAGTCCGTGTACACGAGGTGACGAGTACGTGCTCGAGCTTATTTATGGAAAGTTGACCTTTTAGGGCTATTAGGTTATTATGCTCATTATATATGAAGTTGTTTTGTTATGTTAAGTTCCCCATTTACTAGTTTCACCTTTACGTTTCTTAATTGAAATTATTATTATCTCTTCTGTAATTGTCTATCCTTAATTGAGGTTATGATTATCTTTTATGCTGCTTATTCTTAATTGAATTTGTTGTACTTTTTCGTAATTGTTCAACCCTAAATGAAGCTAGTTATCCTTGATCGTAGTGGCCTCATCCTTATTTGGAATTATTGACTTATGTTATCTCCCTTGATGTCGGATTGTACTTTTGTGGAATCATTTGTTACATATAATTTCTACCTTGTTGAGCTATTCTTATTGAAACTAGTATTTCCTATTGTGTTTATTCTTTGTGAGTTCGTTCTACTGCTTTTTTGTGATCCAAAGCTCTTGAGTTGATTTACTTGTCATATTCTCATGCTATTTTTGTTGTTGTTGCGGTTGTACTCAGTTTGTTGATCCGAGGGATATGTGCGGTTGTGGTATTGACACTGTTTAGATGAATTGTTATGGAATATGAGCACATGTTGTGAAAGTCACTCTATTGTGATGTTGTGTTTTTGGCACGTGATATTGTTGGGAGGTTTTGTTCGGGTGTTTGCACGAGGTTTCTGTCGTGCTATTATTACTATTGATATATACACATGCGGCGTGACAAGGCGGGCTATATATGTGGGTTTGCGCATGTGGCGAGACAAGGTGGGAATATTATTATGCGTGTGCGGCGAGACAAGGCGTGCATTTACTTTATTATTGCGCACATGGCGAGACAAGGCGGGCTATGTCGGGGATTGACTTGTGATGACTTGTGATGGCCCGGGGGCATTGTTATTGTTGATATTTATGTCGTGGCGTGCCTAACCTGTGTGAGTTTTACTTGGTGTAAATTGTGGGGATCGTTCCTTATGTGTCGTTCATTTTCTCTACTCTTATTCATTGGTCCGAACTGTGATAAATCACTTGCACAAGCATACACGTACTTTATCAGCCTATCGATTTTTAGAAGATGAACACTAATACTACCGATCATTTGTACGTATTTCGTCTACTTGTCTTATATGTGAGATTTGTTCTATTGGCACATAAGTCATCCGTACATTTATCAATTGTAACGAGGGCACAAGATGCCAAGTGATTAGGGTTCATGAATTGGGACCCGTGAATTATGTGAGTTTTGAGGTTTGGTACCTCGTGGGGATTATTGAATAAACCTGGTGCGAAAGTGGTTATTCTTATCAAGTTGCTACTTGTCTTTCCTTTATTTGTTTTTCACCGGATTTAAACTGTGTCCAGCTTACTCTACTGTATTATTACTTGTGGTGTCCCGCTGTAAATTGTTGCTTCTATTTCCCATTGCAAGCACCGTATTATCTTGTCATTATGCGTAGTTCTGTAGAGATATCATACTCTGTTAGTTCTATGCCTATATTTGTTCAGGTTTTATAGTCCAGTAGGTGTCCAGACTGTCCCTCGTCACTACTCCGCTGAGGTTAGTCTTGATACTTATCGGGTACTACTATGGTGTACTTAGACTACACTTTTGCACATTTTTGTGCATATCCAGTTATTCAGAGTCAGTCGATCGCTAGCTAGCTGTGCAGATCTTGCTGTGGAGACTCAAGGTAAACCTATTGTTGGGTTCACAGGCCTCAGAGTCACCTTCTGTTATTGTACTTGCACTTTTTATCGGGGGAAGTGCACAGTTAGCCACTAATTAGAGATGTCTTTACTCTTTAGCCACTATTTAAAATATATTTACTCTTTAGCCTGTGCTTAATAAATGTTTACTCGCCCGGACAAAAATACCCTTGTGCTAGACATGGGTACTGTGTAAATATTAAGGACATGGTGTCCTTAACTTCATAAATGTTGTGTAAATATTAAGGACAAAGTGTCATGTATTTGCACCTTCCGTTGTTAAACTTTAGGACATCATGTCCTTAACTTCACATGTGCAGTGTAAATGTTAAGGACATGGTGTCTTTAACTTCATATGTGCAGTGTAAATGTTAAGGACATAATGTCCTTAACTTGTATTTGCACCTTCTGTTGTTAAAATTTAGGATCACATGTCCTTAACTTCATATGTGCAGTGTAAATGTTAAGGACATGGTGTCCTTAACTTCATGTGTGCAGTGTAAATGTTAAGGACATAGTGTCCTTAACTTTACGAGTGTTGTGTAAATATTAAGGACATGGTGTCTTTAATTTCATGAACGCTGTGTAAATATTAAGGACAAAGTATCATGTATTTGCACCTTCAGTTGTTAAACTTTATGACATCGTGTCATTAACTTCATATGTACAGTGTAAATATTAAGGACGTGGCGCCATTAACTTCATGTGTGTAGTGTAAATGTTAAGGACATGGCGTCCTTAACTTCATGTGTGCAGTGTAAATGTTAAAGATACCATGTCCTTAATATTTACACAGCACTCATGAAGAAAGGGTTAAAATGTCTTTTTCTATTAATTTTAATAGAGTAGTGGTTATTTTTTCTCAGCATTAAAAATACTGGATAAAAACTAAATACCATGTTAAAAAGTGCCTATCCCACGCCATTTCTACCTTTTTATTTCTATTTCAAAATAGTTGTATTTAGAGGTTTTTGTAGCAAACTCAGTAGAGCTTATATCTTGTACTATCGGTTTTGGGAATTGTAAGTTGTGTAATAAGGTTCTATTTCCTAATTATTAATTGTTGGTCACATTCTTTTATTAATTCAGTGTCACGACCCAAAATCCTAACCTGTCGTGATGGCGCCTATCGTGGTACTAGGCAAGCCGACATTTACAAATATTTCCAACACTTTTAACAAAAACTAATTTAAGCAGTTTAAGCAATAAAAAAAGATTTCATAAACGGAATAAGAAACCAAAATAAAACGCAGAAATTCCCAACATCAAGGTGTCACTGAGTACATGAGCATCTATACATCACAGGTCCGGAAAATATTGTCTATGATAAACTGAAACTAAATACAATAGGTGGAATGATAGGGAAGGAGAAACAAGGTCTGCAACCAAGCAGCTACCTCGATAGTCTCCAAGAATCTGAACTCCACAACTCAGCAATCGCCGTGACCGGATGCACCTGGGTCTGCACACATGGTGCAGGGTGTAGAGTGAGTACAACCAACTCAGTAAGTAACAAGACTAAATAAAGAACTGAAAGTAGTGATGAGCTTCACAGTTACAGTTCAATTACAGTGATTTCAACATAGGAAAGTAGGCATGCTCTCAAGTTTGATAAATTAGGTCAAGCAGTTACCCCATGACAAGTTTAAGTGAAGCAGATTATTATATCTTTCATAAATTTCAAGACAGTGATACATGGCATCTAAGTGCAACAATAATGAAATCAAATGCATTCTCTCAGGGCCACAGTCACTCAACCCTCCCATTCACTCAGCACTCATCACTCGGCACTCGCACTCAGTAGGTACCTGCGCTCACTGGGGGTGTGTGCATACTCCAGAGGGACTCCTTAAGCCCAAGGGCTATAATCGGCACGGACAACTCACGTGCTATAGTATAATATCTGAATCCACACGGACAACTCACGTGCTATAGTATAATAACTGATAATCATGCCCTCGGCCTCACTCAGTCATCAATATCTCCAGTCTCTCGGGCTCTCAGTAATGATGAAAATCAGCCCCAACAGGAATGATATAATGTATCAACAAGGAACAATAGAGACTGAGATATAATAAACAAGTAAAATTATGACTGATTACAAAACAACAATTTAGCAAATAATTTAACATGTACATGACCTCTGTGGGTCCCTACAGTGCCAACACATAGTCTAAACATGATTTCTAACATGATTTGTGGCTCAATTACTCTACTACATAGAGAATGTACAAATAACAACAGATTATTCAACTACACAGTTCCATGGAATTTGACCAAGTCACTATTCCTACGGTGCACGCCCACACGCCCGTCACCTAGCATGTGTGTCACCTCAAAACCAAATACATGACACGTAATACGGGGTTTCGTACACTTAGAACCAAATTTAGAACTGTTACTTACCTCAATTCGAGCAAATCTCTACTCCACCATACCCTTGCCTCACGAAACGGCCTCTGAATGCCTCGAATCTAGCCATAAACCATATGACATAATCAATACGGGCTAAAGGAATCAACTCCATAAGAAAATGCTAAGCTATTAATTAAAATCAAAAATCGACTCGGAAGCCGGCCCCCGGGCCCACGACTTGAAATTCGATAAAATTCAAAAAATCCGAAAGCTCATTCAACCACGAGTTTAACCATACCAAATTTATCAAAATTCGACACCAAATCGTCACCCAAATCCCCAAATCAAACTCTCCAAATCCCTAGCCTCAAACTCCCAATTTACACCTTAAATACACACCAACTAGGTGGGAAAATCAATTGGGAAGCAATATTATTGACAAAAATGAGCACAAGGGACTTACCTCAAGAATCCCCTCGAAAACACTCTCAAAAATCGCCTAAACCGTGCTTGAAATGAAGCCAAAATCGTGAACCCTTGTATTTAACTTTCTGTCTAGTCTTTTTGCTTCTGTGGACACTTAACCGCATCTACAGTGTCACATAAGCGACCAAAATTCTGCTTTTGCAGTGAACCACTGGAGCTGGGCCTCCGCTTCTGCGGTCCTCGCCTCGCATCTGTGCAACCGCAGGTGTGGGATTCCCCGTCGCACCTGCGAGCTCTCCGCTTTTGTGCCCTTAACGCCGCATCTGCGACCACACAGGTGCGGAAATAACCTCGCACCTGCGACCTCTGATCCCTTCTCACTTCTGCGAGAATGCACTTGCGATCCCCACTCCACAGGTGCGATTACAACTAGAAGCTCATAAGCTTCAGCATTGCCTCAAACTTCAAATCGATCCGATAACCATCCGAAATCAACCCGAGGCCCCCAGGACCTCGACCAAACATACCAACGAGTCTTAAAACACGATACAAAATTAGTGGAGCCCTCAAATCGCCTCGAACAACATCAAAAACACGAATCACACCTAGATTCAAGATTAATGAACTTTGAACTTCCAATTTCTACAAACGATGCAGAAATCTATCGAATCATGTCCGATTGACCCTAAATTTTGAACACAAGTCACAAATGACACCACTGACCTACTTCAACTTCCGGAATCAGAATCCGACTCAGATATCAAAAATTTCACTCCCGGTCAAACATTCCAAAAATTTCAACTTTCGTCATTCCAAGACTAATTCCACTACGGACCTCAAAATCACAATCTGGACACGCTCCGAAGTCCAAAATCATCTAACGTAGCTAACTGAACCATTAAAACTCCATTCCGGAGTCGTTTACATAAAGAACAACATCCAGTCAATCATTTTAACTTAAGCTTTCAACCTTGAGACTAAGTGTCTCATTTCATTCTGAAATCTCACCGAACCCGAACCGACTACCCTGGCAAGTCACATAATAGATATAAAGTACAAAATGAGCAGTAAATGGGGGAACGGGGCTACAACTCTCAAAATGACCAGCCCAGTCGTTACATCCCCCCCCTCTTAAACAAATGTTCGTCCTCGAACGGGTCTAGAAACGTACCTGGAGTCTCAAATAGGTGTGGATATCTGCTCTGCATCTCCCGCTCGATCTCCCAAGTAGCCTCCTCAATTGGCCGATCCCTCCACCGCACCTTCATTGAAGCTATGCCCTTTGACCTCAACTTACAAACCCGCCGACCCAAAATGGCCACCGGCTCCACATCATAAGTCAAATCACCATCCAACTGAACCGTGCTGAAATCCACAACATGAGACGGATTGCCGACCTACTTCCGGAGCATAGAAATATGAAATACTGGATGCACACCCGACAAAATAAGCGGCAAGGCAAGCTTGTAAGCCACCTCCCCAATCCTCTGAAGTACCTCAAATGGCCCAATATACCGAGGGCTCAACTTGCCCTTCTTTCCGAACCTCATAACACCCTTCATGGGTGAAACCTTGAGCAGTACCTTCTCTCCGACCATATAAGCAACATCACGGACCTTGCTATCGGCATAACTCTTCTATCTAGACTGCGCCATATGAAGCCGCTCCTGAATCATCTTAACCTTGTCCAAATCATCTTAGACCAAGTCAGTACCCAACAACCTTGCCTCACGGGCTCAAACCAACCCACCAGAGATCTACACTGTCTCCCATACAAAGCCTCATATGGAGCCATCTGAATGCTCGACTGGTAGTTATTGTTGTAGGAAAACTCCACGAGTGGCAGAAACTGATCCCAAGAACTCCCAAAATCAATGATACAAGCGCATAGCATATCCTCCAATATAAGAATAGTGCGCTCAAACTGTCCGTCCGTCTGAGGGTGAAATGTTGTGCTCAACTCAAGTTGGGTACCCAACTCTCGTTGCACGACTCTCCAAAACTGCGATGTAAACTGCGTGACACAATCTGAAATGATGGACACTGGCACGCCGTAGAGGCAAAAAATCTCTTGGATGTTAATCTCAGCCAACCGCTCCAAAGATTAAGTAGTCCCAACTGGAACGAAGTGCGCAGACTTGGTCAACCGATCCACAATCACCCAAATAGCATCAAACTTCCTCGAAGTCCGTGGGAGCCCAACTACAAAATCCATGGTGATCCGCTCCCATTTCCACTCTGGAATCTCTAACCTCTGAAGCAATCTGCCTGGTCACTGATGCTCATACTTCACCTGCTGACAGTTGAGACACTGAGCTACAAACCCCACTATATCCTTCTTCATTCGTCTACACCAATAATGCTGCCTCAAATTCTGATACATCTTCGCGGCACCCGGATGAATGGAATACTGCGAACTGTGGGCCTTCTCAAGAATCAACTCACGTAGCCCATCTACATTAGGCACAAAAATCCGACCTTGCATCATCAATACTCCATCATCCCCAATAGTAACATCTTTGGCATCACTGTCCTGAACCGTGTCTTTAAGGTAAAGCAAATGAGGGTCATCATATTGGCGCTCTTTGATGCGATCATATAAAGAAGACCGAGAAACCACACAAGCTAGAACCCGACTGGGCTCCGAGACATCTAATCTTACAAACTGGTTGGCCAAGGCCTGAAAATGAACTACAAGAAGTCTCTCACCAACATGAATGAACGCAAGGCTACCCATACTCATTGCCTTTCTACTCAAGGCATCGACCACTATATTGTCCTTCCCGGGATGATACAGAATAGTGATATCATAGTCCTTTAGCAGCTCCAACCATCTCCGCTGCCTTAAATTTAGATCCTTATGTTTGAACAAGTGCTGGAGACTCTAATGATCTGTAAACACCTCACACGACACACTGTAGAGATAATTCCTCCAAATATTCAATGCTAAAACGATGGCAGCTAACTCCAAATCATGGACAGGGTAGTTCTTCTCATGAGGCTTCAAATAACGTGAAGCATAAGTAATCACTCTCCCTCCCTGCATCAAGACACACCCAATATCGATCCAAGAAGCATCACAATATACGGTATAAGAACTAGAAGTTGAAGGTAGATATAGAACTGGAGCTGTAATCAAGGCAGTCTTGAGCTTCTGAAAGTTCTCCTCACACTCATCCGACCATCTGAAGATAGCACCCTTTTGGGTCATTTTGGTCAAAGGCGACGCGATAGACGAGAAACCCTCCACGAAGCGACGATAATAACCGGTTGTTTAACCCAAGAATTAGATTCTCAGTCAAAGTCTATTTTTAGAAGTACTCGAGTTACTGATAATCAAGAAATTCAATATTCTCTCAAAAACAAGAAAGGAAATTAGAATCAGAAATGACAAAGTAATCAATCGAAAGCACAAGAAAGTAATTATATTCCAATGTTCATCAGAACGTGTCCTTACAAGTGAAATTCCCTTTCCTTATATAGGAATTTATAAATATAACATTTTTTCCCTTTTATGACCGAATCATTATAAGCATTAATGATACTAATGAAACGTTATAATTGGCAACCATAACTGTTCATGAAGATTCTGTAACGGTTCTGATTCTTCTTCTACATTAATTAGAGGTTCATGAATCTTCCCTCTTTACTGTCTTGATTCATCCTGCCTATGTCTCTTCACTGAGTAATTTAGTCTCGAGCAACAGTACCCTTTCGTTTCGTGAGTGATTTATTCGTACCTGTTATAAATTGTGAATCTTTTAATGCGACACTACAGTTGTCATCTTCTTAGTGATCCACGTATCTTGGCCTGTCATCCTCATATAATTTCACGTGTAACATTTATTTTTAGCAATACAGATAGTCCCCCCACTTGCCGAATATTCTGCAATTGAATATTTGGGAAGTGGCACGTATTTATGGCGGGAATTTTTTGACGCCGTTTCCCATGTATCATTGCATATTCTTTAGAACCATCACTTTGCATGTCACTTCCATTTAATGTGCGTGCTACGTGGCTTTCGTCGATTGGGTTTGCGACTCTTCAGCGGTTTTTAAAGCTTTCTTGCGGTTGCGTCAGTCACTTTTAGTTTCGCAAAACCTTCAATCTACAGTGTTCTTCTTCTTTAATCGCTCTTGTTCTTCAGCGTGCACTATTTTCTTGTATAACCATGTCTTCATCAAACCTCGATCCTCGCAAAGTAGCAATTGTAGATAAACTTCCCCCTTCAACTGCTCCTGTTAAGAGTAGAAGGGGTGGTAGATTACGTAATTTAGGATCTGTATCTATTCGTGGTTCTACTTCTCAAACCAACGTTGATACCCCTTCTTCTTCTAGAACTAGGGCTTCTTCAACACATAGATCTTCTGCCAGAAATAGGGATTCGAGTGAACCTATTCGAGAACCAACTGTTGACAAAATTATTCCTGTAGAATTTTCTTTCTCCACTGATCGTGAATCAATTAGAAATAAAGTTACTTCTATGATTTCCCATGATCGTTTCGATGTTTATCCTTCCCAGATTACTGAGGGTTTGATTTCTCTTGTGCGAAGAGAATGCCATTGGAAATTTGACTTTCCAATTTTAGTTCCTGGTCCAAACCAAAGGATTACTTCGTTCGAAGCTGGTTACTCTTTCGTTTACACATATCCTTTTACGTTAGGTTTTAGACCACCCATTGACCCAGTCATCATAGAATTTTGCCGTTTCTTTAACGTTTACTTAGGACAGATTGATCCTATTGTATGGAGAGCTGTTGCATATTTAAGATACCTGGCTAATTCGGCCTCTTTACCCTTTACCTTTCAACACTTGCTTCATCTTTATTCCCCTAAGTTGTTTCGTTCAGGGGTGTTTACTCTCGTGGCTAGGAGTAAAAGGGTTTTGGTTAGCCCTGAAGACGATAAGGACCGTGGATGCTATGCCCGTTTTGTTGTTGCTCCCACAAGTGATTTAGTGGGTGAAGAGAACATGCCTTTTTTGCATGTAAGTTTGTTTTAGATATCTTTCTCTTTTATGAAGGAAGAAGAAACTTACGATCCCGTGGATGTTTTTTTTATTTTTCTTTTTAGCAACCATGGAAGTTGTCGAAGAAATACCAGACTTCCGTGCTTGGGTAGAAAAATTACTGTCGGTTGCTCCTATGGAAGGAAGGTCTTGGAAATACCTTTCTCATAGGTTTGGTTGGAAAGTTAAAACTCATGGTATGCTTCCCTTTAAATTTCTTCCTTTCTTTCATATTTATTTGGAGATTTACTAACTTCTTCTTCTGCTAGGTTTTCCCATACGGGGTGTTAGTGCCGCATCTATTGCTTCATCAAGACTTTCTTTGTCCATGGCTCAAGAGATGATTTTGAGTTCTTCATCAAAGAGAAAAGCAGAGAGAGCTCATGTTTCTGAGGGTGAAGAAGAACGAAAGGAGGGCGCTTTAGTGTGTAAGCCTCGGGCTAGGAGACGCATTATTTCGGATGATGAAGCCACTCCTTCTCCAAATTTAGTTCCTGTGAATGAGCCTGAAAGTGCCACTTTGGTGAGCTCTGATGAAGAGATGATTACTGCACCTCGTAACTTTACAGAACAGTTGTTTTCCCATGGGTTTGATAGTGAAGACTTTGGCTTAGTTTCTGATGAAGCACCCCTTGCCTCCTCTCCAGTATCTGCTCCTATTGGTTCTCAGTTTTCCGCGCCTGTTGTTGCTGCCACTGCTCCTCCCGTGGCTATTTTTACTTTCTCAACTATCCCTATAGCTACCACTTCTCATGTTGAAGTTGGTTCTTCCAGTAGCAGTAGGATGATGAAAAAAGTTACCATTGAAGTCCCCGAGGATGGTAATCTTTTGAAAAAGTCTGGCCAAGCTGATGTATGGCTGAAACCGTTGATTGGCCCAGTTGAGAAGTCTAAATTGGAAAACCACGACTCTTTGACATGGATGAATGACATTGTCCATTCATCTTTAAAGGTATAAGCCTTAGCTTTTTATTTTGCATGTGATTTCTTTATCTTTGTTTGATAATCACTTCTTCCCTTTCTTTTGTAGATCAACCTGATAGGCATAGAATTGATGAAGAGAATTGTCCATACTGAGCAGTTAGTCAACGACTCTCATATGGAAGCGGACATCTAGAAAGAACAATTTGAAGGCCTTCAGTTAGAAAAAGAAGTTTTAGATGAGGAAAAGTGTGCTTTGGAACAGCAAGTGAAAGTGATGGCAGCAGAATTGGCGATTGAAAAAGCCTCTTCCAGTCAAGTGGTTAAGGATAAAGACCTCCTTGAGTCTTCATTTGTCGAGCAGCTTTCTAAAGCTACTGAGGAAATTAGGGGTCTGAAAGAACTGCTTAATCAGAAGGAAGTCTATGCCGGGGAGCTTGTTCAAACGCTCACTCAGGATCAAGAAGACCTCTGTGCATCTTCTAAAAAGGTCCAGTTCTTCGAGATATCACTCGCCCCTTTACAAACTTCTTATGATATTGCTTTGACTGAAAAGGCAGAGTTGGAGGCCGAAATTGAGCAATGGGAGAGGGATTATGAGGCCCTTGAGGATAAATCAACTCTTGATGTAAGCTGGGCTTTCTTGAACACGCGCCTCGAGACTTTGATGGAGGCTAACCAGGATGGTTTTGACTTGACTGCTGAGATTGCAAAAACTAAGAAAACCATTGAAAAAACTCAGCAGAGTCAAAACTTTTGCTCACCTGAGGTCGGCATTCCCGAGGGTGATGAACTTTCTCCTGGTGAAGTTAGTTTTCAAATCTCTCCTGCTCAAGTCGAACCTTCTGCTGCTGATGATGATGCCATCTTGACTTCTCTCGCTGTTGATAGTACTACTTTAGAATCTGCTCCATAGTGAACTTGTGTTTGGAAAGTTTATTGTTTTTTTTTTTTTTGTATTTGTGGAATGGTTGGCAAGTTTTACCACTGATCCATTTTGGGGTTTAATATCAAATACCTTGGTTTGAACTAAGTTTATACTTAGTTTTAACCGGGTTTATATAATATTTCATTTTGAGTTTCTGTTCTACTCTTATAATATTTCATTTTGAGTTTCTGTTCTACTATTTTATTATGCATTTAAAAATGCTTCAATACTCTGTGACTTTTTGAACAGGCACGAATTATAAAAGAGGGCCCTTTTATAAATGACACTTAATGAAGAAGACGTCTCAACTTCATAATGGTGTAAACATACGAAAGAAGAAATAGGAACACACACGTTTCTTTGAATAACTTTGAGGAAGTTTTGTATCATTCGAACTTTCAAATTGTATAATACTTTACATGTATTCAAATATCATCTATAACTCTTTCGTAATTGTTTTCTTTACAACAGATTTTACAAAATTCAAGGGTATATCTTGCAACCCATGACTAAATATTGCCTTTAACCTAAACACTCGTAAGATTTTGAAATTTACATCCACGAGTGTATTCTTTATAGGTTTTTGAATCAGGCTTGGGTTTTTGGCTCTTGACTTTGCTCTTAACTTTTGACTTGTTGGGTAGACCATAGGTTTGACTTGAATTCTGATGAGTAGACTTTTGGGCTTGACTTGAATTTTAGTTGTTTTCAGTATTCTTTGTCTTCTTTATACATATATCATATGTATATTATATAGTCCCCCAAGTATTTGAGCTTTGAAGTATGAAATCTCGAGCACTTGATTATTCCTTCCATGTGGTCCATTTCCTGAAAAGGAAAAACATACGGAACTCGGAGGTATATATAATTTAGATGATGACTGCTTAACCCTTTATATTTCCATTAGAAAGGTTGCAACCCTAGACCGGGAATAATGTTGCTTCCGTGTGTCCTTCAGGTCTAATATCATCATTTGATATGGGCTAACTTTTTGCCTATCATCTAAAATTGTTAGTATAATTTTAACTATACAAAACAAAAATCGTAATTGAACGATACCTGACCGTGGATATTTCTTTTGCTCAGAAATAGTATTTCTTTAAATGGACAATATTCCAACTCGAGGGTAAAACCTTGCCATCCATGGTTTCTAACTCGTAGGCACCTTTTCCAGCGATACCTTGAATTTTATAGGGTCCTTCCCAATTTGGATTTAACTTTCCTGCTCCGGTTGTTTTCGTTGATTGGAAAACCTTTTTAAGAACGAAGTCCCCAATTTTAAAGTACCTAAGGTGAGCCTTTCTATTGTAGTATCGTTCTATGATTTGCTTTTGTGCTTCCATCCGTATTAAAACTGCTTCTCTTCTTTGTTCGAGTAAGTCTAAGTTTGTTCTTAATTCCTCATTGTTCGACTCTTCCGTTGCCAATGCAAATCTCGTGCTTGGTTCTCCTATTTCAACCGGGATTAAAGCTTCTGAACCATACACAAGCGAAAATGGAGTTTCTCCCGTGGCTATTTTTGATGTGGTTCTATAAGCCCATAACACTCCTGGTAATTCTTCAGGCCAATTCCCTTTCGATTTTTCTAGTCTCTTCTTCAAATTATTGATAATAATCTTATTCGTCAACTCAGCTTGTACACTTGACATAGGATGGTAAGGTGAAGAGGTTATTCGTTTGATTTGCCAACTTTGAAAGAACTCCGTGATTTTTGAGCCTATAAAATTGTGGGCCATTATCACATACGATTTCTTTTGGGACTCCAAACCGGCATATAATGTTTCGCCAAATGAAGTCTTTCACCTCCTTCTCTCGTACCTGTTTGAAAGCTCCTGCCTCTACCCATTTTGAAAAGTAATCTGTTAACACTAATCAGTACCGTACCTTTCCTTTAGCTTGTGGTAAAGGCCCTACTATATCCATTCCCCATTTCATAAATAGCCATGAGGAAATAACTGCATGTAATAACTCTGCAGGTCGATGCATATTGTTGGCATATCGTTGACACTTATCACATTTGGCTACAAAATTTTCCGCATCTTCTTCCATCTTAGGCCAGTAGTATCCTTCCCTGATTAGTGTTTTATCTAAAGATCTTCCACCTGCGTGATTTCTGCATTGCCCTTCATATACTTCCCTCATCACGTACTCCGTTTGATTGGGTCCAAGGCACCTTGCTAATGGACCGCCAAACATTTTTCGATATAAATTATCTCGAATTAGGCAGTAACGAGCAGCTTTTCGTCGAAGCACTTGAGATTCTTTCTTCCCTTTAGGTATGATCCCGTACTGCAAAGAATTAACAATCTCGTTTCTCCAATCCCAAGTTAAATTATTAAAGCTTACCTCATGTTTATCCTGGTCAAGTGATGAATGAAATAAATGGATTACAATGGAATTTTACTCACTCGTTACTTCTGCAACTGAAGCAAGGTTAGCCAATGCGTCTGCTTCTACGTTTTCTTCCCTGGGTATTTGCACGATTTTCCATGATTGGAATTGCCTGACCAGTTCTCGTGCCTTTTCCAAGTATTGTTGCATTCGTGGCTCTCTAGAAGTGTAAGTCCCATGCATCTGATTGACTACTAGTTGAGAGTCACTTTTAAACATGATTTGCTCTATGGAAAGTTCTCGTGCTAGTTCCAAACCTACAATTACATCTTCATACTCTGCTTCATTGTTAGTAATAGGGTAACATTTAATTGCTTGTCTTATACTTTCACCTGAGGGTGGGATTAAGACAATACCTAAACTAGCTCCTTTGATGTTTGAAGAGCCATCAGTAAATAAAGTCCACGTACCTGGATTAGCTTTAGTAAAAATTTGTAATTCCTTTTCTACTTCAGGAATTATTTTTATATTAAAATCTGCGATGAAATCTTCTAGAACTTGAGATTTTCCTGTTGTTCTAGGTTGATAAATAATGTCATATTCACTTAGTTCTATTGCCCATTTGGCTAGTCTGCCTGACAATTCTTGTTTATGCAAAACACTTCTTAATGGATATGCAGTTACTACAGAGATAGGATGGCATTGAAAATATGGTCTCAATTTCCTAGCTGTCATGACTAATGCTAAAGCTAGTTTCTCTAGATGAGGATATCTAGTTTCAGTATCTAATAAAGATTTACTAACATAATAATTAGGAGATTGTTTACCTTTGTCCTCCCTTACTAAAACTGCACTTACAGCTACTTCTGCAACTGCAAGATATACAAATAGTCTTTCTACATCCCTTGGTTTAGACAGTAGGGGAGGATTTGTTAAGTATGCCTTCAAATCTTTGAGGGCTTATCGGCATTCCTCAGTCCATTCAAACTGATTTTGCTTCTTCAAAATTGAAAAGAATTTAAAGTTTTTCTCTGAAGATCTTGAAATGAATCTTCCCAGAGCTGTAATCCTACCTGTCAATCTTTGTACTTCTTTTTTGCTTGTGAGTATATCAGGTATTTCTTCAATAGCTTTAATCTGTGCAGGATTTACTTCAACTCCTCTATTAGATACGAGAAAGCCTAGAAACTTACCTGAAGCTACGCCAAAAGTGCACTTTTCTGGGTTCAGTTTCATATTATATCTGCGGAGGATCTCGAAGGTAGTTGAAATATGTTGAAAGTGACATTCCGCTTGTGTAGATTTGACCAATATATCATCAATGTACACTTCCATCGTCTTCCCCGGGTGTTCTTGGAACATCTTGGTCACCAACCTCTGATACGTGGCTCCAGCATTTTTCAAGCCAAAAGGCATGACTTTGTAACAATAAGTCCCCCTGTTTGTAATAAATGAAGTTTTTTCTTCGTCTAAGGGGTCCATTTTTATTTGATTATAACTAGAATACGCATCTAGAAAGCTTAATAATTCGTGGCCTGCGGTAGCATCAATCAATTGATCTATATGCGGTAAAGGGAATGAATTCTTTGGACATGCTTTATTTAAGTCAGTGTAATCCACAAAAACTCTCCATTTACCGTTCATTTTTGGAACAACCACTGTATTAGCTAGACAATTAGGATATTTTACCTCACGTATTGAATCAATCTTTAAGAGTTTATGTACCTTTTCTTCGATCACTTGATTTTTGAATGATCTGTGCTTCCTCTTCTTTTGTTTGACAGGTATGAATGATGGATCTTCATTTAATTTATGAGTCATCACCTCCGGAGGTATACCTGTCATATCTGAATAGGACCATGCAAAACAATCAGCGTTAGCTTTTAAATATTCAATTAACCTACCTCTCCTATCTGGGTTTAACCTTGCTCCGATATGAATTCTTTGATCTGGCCATTGTTCGAATAGTGGAACAACTTCAAGCTCCTCAATCGTTGTTTTAATGTTTCCATTCTCCTCTAGCTCTTGAATTACATCTGGTCTGGAATCCACGACTGTTTGTTTTGATACAATTTCTGTTGAAATTTGATTTACCGCATCTTTCTCACTTACACCCGTATCGTTTTGATTTTCACTCATATCTTTTTGACTTGGCTGTATCACCGAATTGATGCTCCTTGAAGTTTGTTGATCTCCTCGAATTTGTTGAATTCCCCATTTTGAAGGGAATTTGATAACCTGATGTAATGTGGATGGCACAGCATCCATATCATGAATCCACAGCCTCTCAAGAATCACATTATAGGCCATATCCGTGTCTATCACTTGAAATTTTGTTTCTTTGATGACCCCCTCTGCGTATGTGCTTTGTTCAATCTCGCCCTTTGTAATAACGGTTGAGTTATCAAACCCAAATAAGGAACGTGCTTTTGGAACTATATGATCGTCCATCAGCATTTCGTTCATCACTCGTAATAAAATGATATTCACAAAGCTACCTGGTCAATCAAAACTCGTTTTACATTAGTATCATGTATAAGTAAAGATATTACCAGTGCATCGTTGCGAGGAATCATTAACCCATCGGCATCTGCATCATCAAAGGTTATGTTGTCATCTTCCATAGTTTGGCGAGTTCGCTTCCCGTGAGTTATTGTGAACTTTATTGTTTTTCTCACTGCTGTATAGGTTACGTCGTTGACATCTTCCCTGTCATTTATCACATTTACTGTTCTCTTTGGAGACGGAGGTTTTGGGGGATCTTGCCTATTTTTCATGTAAGCTTGTTTGCCTTTCTCGCTGAACAATTCCGTCAGATAGCCCTGCTTTAATAAATGTTCCACCTCACCTTGTAATAATCTGCAGTCTGATGTTGTATGGCCGTGATCATTATGGAATTCGCACCAAAAGTCTGGGTTTCTTCTATTTGGATTTGATCTCATCTATTTAGGCCATCGTACCTTATCTCCCATGCTTCTAAAAACAGTGACCAACTCGGAGGTACTTACGTTAAAATTGTAGTCCCCAATCCTTGCGTTTGCATTAGCATCTCTATTACGTTCACCTTGATTTTTTCTAAATCTCGACGATGACGAACTTGAATCTCTATTTGCGAACCTGTGATCAGCCCGCACATCTTCGAATTTGGAACGAGCTTCTCGCCCCGAAGGTCCCATATAAGGCTCGTACCTACTCTTATCGAACCTCTTCTCAGATTCTGACCGCCTCGAACCTATTTTTTCTTCAACCCTTGACAGAGCTGCGGTATCTTCTTCGATCCGTAACTTGGTACTGTACCTATTATAGACATCATTCCATGTCGTGCCAGGGAATTCTTGTAGGCTCTCTTTAAGCCTCCTCGTAGCTTCTAAACTTTTCTCGCTTAAATTGCTTGCAAATGCCATGGCTGCCCAATTGTCAGGTAATCTTGGATGCAACATTCTTTCACATTGGAATCTGTCTACGAATTCTCGAAGAAATTCTGTATCTCCTTGCTTTACTTTGAATATATCCTCCATTCTCTTTTCAACTTTTTGTGCACCCGAGTGTGCTTTTATAAATAGATCTGCAAGCTCAGCAAAAGAATCAATAGAATTTTCAGGAAAAAGAGAGTACCATGTTAACGCTCCTTTAGTAAGTGTTTCCCCAAACTTTTTGACCAGCACAAATTCAATCTCCTGCTTGGTTAAATCATTGCCTTTTACTCCCGTGGTGAATGTAGTAACGTGGTCACGTGGATCGGTCGTTCCATCGTATTTTGGGATGTCAGGCATTTTGAACTTTTTGGGAATTGGTAATGGAGCTGCGCTTGGTTTCCATGGTTGTTATGAATATTTGTCAAAATCAACTCCTTTGATCACAGGTGGTACTCCGGGTATTTGCTCAATACGGTCATTTTGTTCTTTCACCTGTTTCCACAAGGTTAGTATTAAAGTTTGTAAATCAGAATTATTAGGCGTGCCTGGTCTCCCATCACGTGACTCGTTAGGAGTTCCTCCGCTTCCAGAATTAGCCAACCCTGATCGTGGAATTTCCACAGTTGCAGTATTGTTTGGTGGAGGTGTGGGTGGTACAGTTGGTAATCCCCTCACGAAAGCCTGGAGAGCATCATTCACGTACTCAGCAATTAACTGCTTCACAGCATCCTGCTCGACAGTTTGTTCATTTTCATGTTGTTCATTGTTATGAGTAGTGGATCTTTATGGTGATGCTTCTCTTGAATTGCGTGGGCTTCCTTGAGGTGATGGAACTGGGGTTCCTTCCACCTGCCGGTTGTTGTCATTGACATGTGACATGATTCAGTTGAGAGAGAGTGATTTGGAAAGTAAGAGAAGATTATCAGATTCCCGGTAATAGAACCAATTTGTTTAACCAAAGAATTAGATTCTCAGTCAAAGCCTATTTTTAGAAGTACTCGGGTTACTGATAATCAAGAAATTCAATATTCTCTCAAAAATAAGAAAGGAAATCAGAATCAGAAATGACAAAGTAATCAATCGAAAGCACAAGAAAGTAATTATATTCCAATGTGCATGAGAATGTGTTCTTAAAAGTGAAATTCCCTTCCCTTATATAGGAATTTACAAATATAACGTTTATTCCCTTTTATGACCGAATCATTATGAGCATTAATGACATTAATGAAACGTTATAATTGGCAACCGTAACTGTTCATGAAAATTCTGTAACGGTTCTGATTCTTCTTCCACATTAATTAGAGGTTCATGAATCTTCCCTCTTTACTGTCTTGATTCATCCTGCTTGTGTCTCTTCACTGAGTAATTTAGGCTCGAGCAACCGTACCCTTTCATCTCGTGAGTGATTTGTTCGTACCTGTTGTAAATTGTGAATCTTTTAATGCGACACTCCAGTTGTCATCTTCTTAGTGATCCACGTATCTTGCCCTGTCATCCTCATATAATTCCACGTGTAACATTTATTTTTTACTAATACACCGCCCAAGCCGAGAAAGCTCTGAATCTGCATAGTTGAGGATGGTCTGGGCCAACTCTAAATCACCTCTATCTTCCTCGGATCTACCTGAATCCCCTCACTGGACACCACGTTCCCCAAGAATGCCACTGAACTAAGCCAAAACTTACATTTGGAGAACTTAGCATAAAGTTTCTACTCCTTCAATCGCCGCAATACAGTCCTCAAATGTTGGGCATGCTTCTCCTAGCTACGAGAGTACACCAGGATAGCATCATGAACACTATGACAAACGAGTCAAGATAAGGCTGAAATACACTATTCATCAGGCGCATGAATGCTACTGGGGCATTGGTCAGCCCAAAAGACATCACAAGGAACTCATAATGACCATAACAGGTCCTGAGTACTGTCTTTACAATATCCGAGTCCCGAATCTTCAACTGGTGATACCTAGAGCTCAGGTTAATCTTAGAGAACACCCTCACTTCCTGAACCTGGTCGAATAGATCATCAATGTGCGGCAAAGGATACTTGTTCTTGATTGTAACTTTGTTCAACTGCCTGTAATCAATGCACATCCGCATAGTACCAACCTTCTTCTTCACAAATAGAACCGGTGCACCCCAAGGCAACACACTAGGCCTAATAAACCCCTTATCAAGGAGTTCCTAAAGCTACTCCTTTAGTTCCTTCAACTCAGCTGGTGCCATACGATACGGTGGAATAGAAATGTCCTGGGCGCCCGGCACCAAGTCAATACCAAAGTCAATATCCCTGTCAGGCGGCATGCCCGGCAGGTCCACAAGAAACACATCCGGAAAATCTTGCACCACCGAAACAGAATCAATAACAGGAGAATCACCACCAACATCCCTCACAAAGGCCAAATAAAATAAACAACCCTTCCTAACCATCCGTTGGTCCTTCAAATATGAGATCACTCTGCTGGAAACATAGTCTAGAGAACCTCTCCACTCGATCCTTGGTAACCCCGGCATCGCCAATGCCACAGTCTTAGCGTGACAATCCAGAATAGCATGACATAGAGACAACTAATCCATACCCAAGATCACATCAAATTCCACCATACTAAGCAACAAGAGATCAGCTCTAGTCTTCAATCCCCCAATAGTCACTACACACGACAGATATACACGGTCCACAATAATAGTATCGTCCACTGGCCTAGATACACTAATAAATGAAACTAAGGACTAACAGGGCATATCCAAATAATGAGGAAAATAAGACGATACATACGAATAAGTGGAACCAGGGTCAAATAATGTAGAGGCATCCCTGTGGCATACTGAAACAATACATGTGATCACTGCATCAGAGGCAACAATATCTGGTCTGGCAGGGATAGCATAGAATCAGTCTTGATCACCCTCGATCGGCCTCCCCCTCTAGGGCGACCTCTAGATGCCTGGGCCCCACCTCGAGCTGGCTGAGTAGGTGGTGTAACTGCTGGTGCTGGTGCCATCAGCCGAGAACTCTGTTGTGGAGCCCCACTCAACAACCTAGGGTAATCTCTCTTGATATGAGCAAAGTCTCTGCACTCGAAACAACCCCTCCTCTGACGGAACTTCTGCTCCTGATAACCCGAGAAACTACCTGTAAAAACTTGAGCGAACGAGGCATGGTAAGAACTCTGCGCTGGTAGTGCACTGAATAAAGACTGGCCTGAGTGAGCACTATAAGAACCGTGGCTAGCTGATGTGCCACGATAAGCTGGACGAGTCATCTGAGCGGGCCTATAAGAACGACCCTTGCTGTAGTAGGACTGCCCCTCAGAAGGTACATCATCGAAACCGCCCAAACCTCATGGCCTCTTGGCCTCCCTCTCGCCACGCTCCTAGCAAGGGACCATCTCTATCTGCCGAGTAATGTCAACCACCTAGTCAAAAGTGGCACCAGATACCCTCTCCCTAGTCATAAGCAATCACGGATGATACGTGATGCCATCAATGAACCTCATGATCCTCTCCCTATCAGTGGTAACCAACCAAACTGCATGGCGAACTAACTCAAAAAACCTCATCTCATACTGGGTCACAGACATGCCATCCTACCGAAGCTGCTCAAACTGTCTGCGCAGCTCCTCCCTGCGAGACTGCGGCACGAACCTCTCCAAGAAGAGAACGAGGACTCCTGCCATATAAGTGGTGCTGCACAGACTGGCCTGCACCTCTCATAAGACTCCCACCATCTGAAGGCAGCCGCAGAAAACTGAAAAGTAGTGAACGAGACCCCACTGGTCTCCAGAATACCTGTTGTACGAAGCATCCATTGGCACTTGTCCAAGAAGCCTTGGGCATTCTCCGACTCAGCATCACTAAATGATGAAGGCCGAAGCCTCCCAAATCTCTCAAGTCTCCTCTACTCATCATCAACCATAATTGGGACCACCGGGGCCTGAGCAACTGCAACCGGCTGGATGGGTAGTACCTTCGGTGTCTGAAGTCCCTGCATTGCCTGCTCTGGAGTACAGGCAGCGGGGGTATGAGTACCTCCCCCGGCCTGAGAAGTGGCTGGTGCGGCCTGAGCAGAAACCACCTGAGCAAGACTAGTTCAAATTGTCAATATCTGGGCCAACGCCTCCTGAAGGCCTGGAATCACAATTGGCACAGCTGGTGTCTGAGCTGGCCCCACTGGCTCAGCTATATCTAGAATTTGCTCATGAGCTAGAGTAACTGGTGGATCTGCAGGTGCTGCTCTAGCTGCTATATGAGCTACACCTCTGCCCCTACCACGGCCCCTACCGCGACCTCGTCCACTCGTGGCCCTAGCTGGTGGTACTGGTAGCTGTCCATCCTGTCCTGTAGCACGTGTCCTCACCATCTAGGAGAGAATAGAATATAGAAGTTTAGTTACCGGAACCAACAAATCTGCCCGACAAGAATACAAGAATGTGAAATTTCCTAAGGGTTCGGCAGCCTCTCGAAGATAAGTACAGACGTCTCTGTACCGATACTTAAGACTCTACTATACCTGCTCATGACTAGTGAGACCTATGTAACCTAGGCTCTGATACCAACTTGTCACGACCCAAAATCCTAACCTGCCGTGATGACGCCTATCGTAGTACTAGGCAAACCGACATTTAAAAATATTTCCAACACTTTTAACAGAAAACGAATTTAAGCAGTTTAAACAATAAAAAAAAGATTTCATAAACGGAATAGGAACCCAAAATACAATGCGGAAATTCCCAACATCGTGGTGTCACTGAGTACATGAGCATCTATACATCACAAGTCCAAAAAATACTGTCTATGATAAACTGAAACTAAATACAATAAGTGAAAATATAGGGAAGGAGAAACAAGGTCTGCGAAATGCCAAGCGGCTACCTCGATAGTCTCCGAGAATTCGAACTCCACATCTCAGCAACCGCCATGACCGGATACATCTGGGTCTGCACACAAGGTGCAGGGTGTAGCGTGAGTACAAACAACTCAGTAAGTAACAAGACTAAATAAAGAACTGAAAGGAGTGACGAGCTTCACAGTTATAGTTCAATTACAGTGATTTCAACATAGGAAAGTAGGCATGTTCTCAAGTTTGATAAATTAGGTCAAGCAGTTACCCCATGACAAGTTTAAGTGAAGCAGAGTATAATATCTTTTAGAAATTGCAAGACAGTGATACATGGCAGAAATAATGAAATGAAATGCATCCTCTCAGGGCCACAGTTACTCAGCCCTCCCATTCACTCAACACTCGGCACTCGCACTCAGTAGGTACCTGCGCTCACTGGGGGTGTGTGCAGACTCCCGATGGGCTCCTTTAGCCCAAGCGCTATAATCCGCAAGGACAACTCACGTGTTGCATGGATAAATCACGTGCTATAGTATCAATTCATATGCTATAGTCTAATATCTGGATACGCATGGACAACTCACGTGCTATAGTATAATAACTCACAATCAGCGCCTCACTCAGTCATCAATCTCTCCAGTCTCTCAGGCTCTCAGTAATCATGAAAATCAGCCCCAACATTAATGATATAATGTATCAACAAGGAAAAATAGAGACTGAGATATAATAAACAAGTAAAACTATGACTGAGTACAAAATAACAATTTAGCAAACAATTTAACATGTACACGACCTCTATGGGTCCCTACAGTGCCAACACATAGTCTAAACATAATTTCTAACATGATTTGTGGTTCAATTTCTCTACTACATGGAGAATGTAAAAATAACAACAAATTATTCAACTACATAGTTCTATGGAATTTGACCAAGTCACAATTCCTACGGTGCACGCCCATACGCCCGTCACCTAGCATGACCAAATACATGACACGTAATACGGGGTTTGGTATCCTTAGAACAAAATTTAGAACTGTTACTTACATCAATCCGAGAAAATCTCTATTCCAACACACCCTTGCCTCGCCAAATGGCCTCTAAATGCCTCGAATCTAGCCATAAACAATACGATATAATCAATACGTGCTAAAGGAATCAACTCCATAAGAAAATGCTAAGTTATTACTCAAAATCAAAAAATCGACTCAAAAGCCGGCCCCCGGGCCCATATCTCAAAATTTGATTAAAGTCACAAAACCCGAAAGCTCATTCAACCACGAGTCTAACCATACCAAATTTATCAAAATCCAACACCAAATCATCACCCAAATCCCCAAATCAAACTCTCCAAATCCCTAACCTCAAACTCCCAATTTACACCTTAAATACACACCAACTAGGTGGGAAAATCAATGGGGAAGCAATATTATTGATCAAAAATGAGCACAAGGGACTTACCTCAAGAATCCCCCCGAAAACCCTCTCAAAAATTGCCTAAATCGTGCTTGAAATGTTTGAAATGAAGCCAAAATCACGAACCCTTGTATTTAACTTTATGTCCAACCTTTTCGCTTTTGCGGACACTTAACCGCATCTGCGGTGTCGCAGAAGCGACCAAACTTCTGCTTATGCGGTGAACCACTGGAACTGGGCCTCCGCTTCTGCGGTTCTCTCCTCGCATCTGCGCAACAGCAGGTGCGGGCCCATCGCACCTGCGAGCCCTCCGCTTCTGCGCCCTTAACGCTGCATTTGCGACCACACAGGTGCGGAAATAACTTCGCACATGCGACCTCTGCTCACTTCCTCCCTATCCACTTCTGCGGCTCTCTTCTCTCTTCTGCGAGAATGCACCTACAATCCCCACTCCGCAAGTATGATTACATCAGAAGCTGGTGAGCTTCAGTATTCCCTCAAACTTCAAATCGATCTGATAACCATCCAAAATCAACCCGAGGCCCCCAGGACCTAACCCAAACATACCAACGCATCCTAAAATACAATACGAAATTAGTCGAGCCCTCAAATCACCTCGAACAACAACCAAAACACGAATCGCACCTAGATTCAAGCCTAATGAACTTTGAACTTCCAATTTCTACAAATGATTCCGTAACCTATCAAATCATGTCCGATTGACCCCAAATTTTGCACACAAGTAACAAATAACACCACGGACCTACTCCAACTTCCGAAATTGGAATCTGACCCCGACATCAAAAAGTCCACTCCCGGTCAAACTTTCCAAAAATTTCAACTTTCGCCATTTCAAGCCTAATTCCATTAGAGACCTCTAAATCACAATCTAGACACGCTCCTAAGTTCAAAATTACATAACAGAGCTAACGAAACCATAAAAACTCCGTTCCGGAGTCGTTTACTCAAAGATCAACATCCAGTCAATCATATCAACTTAAGTTTTCAACCTTGAGACTAAGTGTCTCATTTCATTCTGAAATCTCACCGGACCCGAACCGGCTACCCCGACAAGTCACATAACAGCTATAAAGTACAAAATGAGCAGTAAATTGGGGAACGGGGCTATAACTCTCAAAACGATTGGCTGGGTCATTACATTCAATAAGTGTTAGGCTTACCTAGTCTTAGAGACTAGGTGTCGTCATGACATCCTATGGAGGAAAATTTGGGTCGTGACAATATCAAACCATATTTTAGTGAATATTTGGTTGAATCAAAATCTATAACTTCACTAATTTTCTTCAAGAAAGTACTGAATGATACTTATTTATTAACCAGAACAAGTTTGGTATCATGATCCAAGTAGTTGTAATCAAAAGTCCACCTCCCATTGAAAGTGAAAACAAGGCAAATCGAACTCATCCTGCAGAATGGAAACTTCAGCATGTTTAGTGTGAAGTGTTAGGAAAATGAACAAAAAAATTTAGAAAACATTCATTAGAAAATTACATACTGCAGGACAAAAACTTAAGCATGTTTAGGTTGAAGATTTAGCAAATGAACTAAAAAACTTCAGCTTGTTTAGACTGAAGTTTCGGATAAAACTCATGACAAAACTGTAGACTGCGGGACAAAACTTCAACATGTTTTAGTATAAAGTTTTGGCAAATGAACTAAATTAACTTCAGCACGTATTAGCAAAAATTCTTTAGAAAATTACGTACTGCAGGACAAAAACTTAAGCATATTTAGTCTAAAGTTTTAGCAAATGAACTAAAAAACTTCAGCTTGTGTAGACTAAAATTTCGGAAAAAAATCATGATAAAACTGTTGACAGCGTTACAAAACTTCAGCATGTTTTGGTATGAAATTTTAGTAAATGAACTAAATAACTTCAGCATGCATTAGCATAAAGTTTCATGCATGAATCGTATAATATACAGGAGTATTTTTTGTGCATTTTTAATCGTAAAACGTAACAAACGCATTTAATATAGTAATTATTTTGTGTTGGGGTATGTGTTAGTATAATAATTACATTTCTGTGACATTCATGCACCCTTTACACTGGACGTTCAAAATTCCTTTATGCCTTTTCATATGCAATGCAGAAGTTTTTTTTGCCTATATAAGTACGCTATGCGTTGTGAGTTTATTCACTCAAATACATATATTTTCAGTAGATAAAAAAACAAAAGTGAAAAAAATGGATGATGTAATGAAGCAAATCATTGACGAAATAAAACAATATATCATAGAGGCAGTCGAGTTGAAACTCGATGAGTTCATAGACAAGTACGAAAGAGATTTGGGAGAAATCAAGACCAAACTCGATAGGCTCGAGATGCTGGCCAGATATGGCTCCTATGATAGTCTTGGAGCCGCTCGTGGGTCTGACAATGATGATGATGATGATGACGACGATGGAATGGATGTTTAGTTTTTTTTTTTTTGTATAATCCTTTTATTTAAAGGGTTATTATATTATTTTTAGCTTTAAGTAATCTCTTTATGTAATTTTAATTTTTGTTAATTTAGTTTAGTGAAATATTATATGTTTTTGTTTTAATCTTTTTGTGCGTTACTTTTTTATATTAATTATCTTTAAACACAGAAAATAACAGAAGGAAAAACAGAATATTCCCTTCATTATGTTTTGGTATGAAACTTTAGGAAATGAACTAAATAACTTCAGTATGCATTAACAAAAATTCATTAGAAAATTATGTATTGCAGGACAAAAATTTGAAGTTTTAGTAAATGAACTAAAAAATTTTAACATATTGTAGACTGCTTGATAAAACTTCAGCAAGTGTTCGTATGAAGTTTTATCAAATGTGCTAAATAACTTCAGCAGTCATTAGCTTGAAGTTTTAGCTTTAACGTGTGGCATGAAGTTTTAGCTTTAATATAGTTTTAGCTAAATTTTAATTTCTAGTAATGTAGTTTAATGAAATATTACATGTTTTTATTTTAATCTTTTTGTGCGTTATTTTTTTATATTAATTCTCTTCAAATAACAAAAGGAAAGACATAATTTTTCCTTCAGCATAATACTACAAAATTTCAGCATATTTTGGTATGGAATTTTAGCGAATGAACTAAACAACTTCAACATGCATTAGCAAAATTTTATTAGAAAATTACATACTGCAAGACAAAAACTTAAGCATGTTTATCCTGAAGTTTTAGCAAATGAACTAAAAAACTTCAGCTTGTTTAGAGTGAAGTTTCGGATAAAACTCATGACAAGACTGTAGATAGTAGGACAAAACTTCAGCATATTTTAGTATGAAATTTTAGCAAATGAACTAAATAACTTCAGCATGCATTAGCAAAAATAGTTTAGAAAATTACATACTGCAGGACAAAAACTTAAGCATGTTTAGTCTGAAGTTTTAGCAAATGAACTAAAAACCTTTAGCATACTGTAGACTGCTTGACAAAACTTCAGCAAGTGTTAGTATGAAATTTTATCAAATGAAATAAATAATTTCAGTATCCATTAGCATGCAGTTTTAGCTTTAACATGAAACAACGTCATGCTACATTAGCATGACGTTTTAGCTTGTATTTGATTAAAACTTCAGACTTCAACGTGACGCAACTTTATTTTATATCTTTCATGCATTAAATTTGAAGTTTTGAAAAGTTTTTAAAGATATATAAGTGAAAACCTCATGTTATATCCGTCAAACAACTTCATGCAAGTATGATTACATTAGCGTTAATTGAATTCCGATTTTGTTTCCTAAGTTTAAAACTTAAAAAGCATGACGAATTACGAAAATAATTGCAGAAACATATATCATGAAGATCAATCAGTTTCACAAACTAATTCAAATTCTGAAGATGAATTGCAATACTTACAATGTACTTTGTAATTTTGAATTCGGAATATGAATCTGCTTCAACTTTCTAGTTTTTTGATAAAGTTGCTGAGAGGAGAGGAGATCTGGGGAGGGACGGAGTGATGGAGGAAAACGCGATTAATGCGTGATGCAACTTTTATATCTTTGGTCAGGGGTATAATTGTCATATTTTTACGGATTTTTTGTCAACTGGCTGCCAAATCAATAATTTTTAAAAATAGATACAAGTTAAAAGGTGGCACAAATATAGGGTACGACTGCAAACCCTCCCCCCCTCCCCCCATTAATCAAGGGTGACTGAGTGGAACGACCCTATAAATATTGTGCATGTTTTTTTGTAGAAATGAAAATAGGTAGCCACTCTAAAGGATTGCTATTTAGGAATTAGCCAGTGCATCCTGAATTTCAGTTTTTCAGTTACACTTTTCAGGATAAAAATTTTCTGAGTTTTCTTAAAGTTAAGATTTTTAGCTCAAAATTTCAGGACAAAATAAGTACTGGCTAATCTCTAAAAATATCACTAAGAATAGCTATCTGTGCACTTGCCCCATGTTTTTAAATATATTTAGAAAATGACCCAGTCACCCACACACTTATTGCTTGTTATGGATTTCTCTACCGAATTGATAAATTGTTCGCTATATTTACTCTACTTATTTTGTTAATTATTCACAATTTCTATCTGATTGGCGTGACTTTGTGATTGTTTAATTGTTCACCAAACTCTATCGTATTGCTATGACTTTATGTTATTTGTACAGTCATATATCTCTATAACAACATCCCTATATAACAGTCATTCAATATAAAAGCCATTCCTCGGAACCGATTTTTTAAGTTATAATTTACCTCTCTATAACAGCTTTTTACCTATAACAGCAACAACCATATTTATATCCTAACGCTCTTTGTATAATTACCCCTCTATAACAACCATATAGAGTCTTTAAGATTACTAATAAGAATTCTAAAATTATGCATACAATCATTTCCATTAAATAAAGTTTTTATCTTGCATAAGATATAAGATTTGAAGATTTGCACATAATATCTTTTACATTGGACAACAACAACATACCTAGTATTATCCCACACCGTGGGGTCTAGAGAGGGTAATGTGTACTCATACCTTACCCCTACCTTGTGAGGATAGAGAGGTTGTTTCCAATATACCCTCGGCTTAGGAAAGCATAACCACCACATTAATGAAAATATAGACAAGGAGGGACAGTACCAAAAAGCCCCATATAAAAACATAATAAAAACAATAAGACAGTAACGTGATCAAAAATGAAAGAAAACAACGGTTAGTCATAAAAACCTACTACCAACAGAAAGCAAGACTGTGTGCTAATACTACTGTTATGAACACTCTAGACTACCTACTCTACTACCCTAATCCTCGACCTCCATACCTTCTGTAACGACCCGACCAGTTGTTTTGAGCTTTAGCATGTTGTTCGGCGATTTAAGGCCTTGAGTAGCTTCACTTCAAGTATTATGACTTGTACGTGTGGTCGAAATGGAATTTCGGGAAGTTCAGAGTAGATTTAGAAAGAAAATTCTAATTTCGGAAGCTTTAAGTTGGAAGAATTGAATAATGTGTGACTTTTGGGTTAACGACCTCGGAATCAGGATTTGAAGGTTCCAATAGGTTCGTATGATGATTTCGGACTTGGGCGTATGCTCAGGTCGGGGTTTGGATGACCCGGGAGCATTTCGGCGCCTAATAGCGAAAGTTGGTTCTTCGAAGGTTGTTGAAGTTCTTTAAATTTGGTTTGGAGTAGGTTTTGGTGATATCGAGGACCAAATAGAATTTCGAGATTGGGAATAGTTCTGTAATGTCATTTAAGACTTGCACGCAAAATTTGGCGTCATTCCGAGTTGATTTGATAGGAATCGGACGCGTGGAAGTATTTTTAGAAGTTTTTGAGTTCATGAGTTAATCCATGCATTTTGGCGTCTGATTCATGGTTTTTGATGTTATTTCAGTGTTTCGATCGCTCGAGCGAGTTTGTATGATATTGTTAGACTTGTATGGGTGTTTGGTGTGGAGCCCCGAGGGCTCGGGTGAGTTTCGGACGTTCAGGAGGATGAGAAAAACTTCAGTTTTTCTAGTGTTTCTTGGCAGCTATTGCAGGTCTCACAAATGCGAGAATTTGTTTGCATTTGCGAGGAAGGCTTCGCAATTGTGAAGAAGCCTGAGCTGGGCAGTGTTCGCGTTTGCGACACTTTGGTCGCATTTGCGACCTTAACAGTGTTCGCATTTGCGACCCCTTGGTCGCATTTTCCACCTTGGCAGTGGGAGCCTAGGTTCGCATTTGCGATGAGTTTGTCGCATTTGCGACCTTCGCATTTGCAAACCAGGTGTCGCAAATGCGACATCTGTGACCTGTACACAGCCTTATTAAATGCGGGACTTAGGCCATTTAGCTCATTTTCTTTCATCTCTTGGGCGATTTTTGGAGCTCTTGGAAGGGGGTTTTCACCTAGCACTTTGAGGTAAGTAATTTCTACACAACATGAGTTAAATACATAGATTATGGGTAGATTAACATGTAAAAATTAGTGAAATCAAGGGTTTAGGTGAAAACCTAGTTTTTTGATAAAAGAAAAATAGATTTTACCACGAAATTTGTTATGGAATTTAGTAAAAATTATATATTTGAGTTCGTGAAGTTATGGGTAGCAATTTTCTTTGAAAATTTTCGGAATCCGGGCACGTGGGCCCGAAGGTAAATTTTAGAAATCTTGTATTCAGGGTTGAGTAATCCCTTTAATAGTTGGAATATGAATGTTTGAACAGGTATTGATTTATTTTTAAACCATTTGTCTTGTTTTGGATTGTTCGGCACCGAATTGAGGGTATAAGCACAATCTTGGACGAAGAGTGGGCTTTGAGATGAGGTAAGTCTCATGTCTAACTCTGTGAGGGGGAAACTACCCCTAGGTGATATTTTTAATATGTGTAACTTGATGCGGGGGCTACGTACGTACAAGGTAACGAGAGTCTGTACGTAGCTAGATTCATGTTATTGTCCGGGTAGACTTAGGTTCACACCATGCTATACTTGCACTATAGAGATTATCTTTGCTCGTTTAAATGTTTTATTTCGCATTATGACTTGAGACTATACATGCGTATATTAATAGGCTCGTTATTGTAGAGACTTCACGAGTTTCATGACTAGTCACAAAACAATTGTACTCCTCTTATGAAATTGCGTCCGCGATATATATATGTATGTTTCATTGAAAGGTTTTTCGTTAAAGAAATTATAACTCACACGTTTATTCGTGAGTGGGGTCAAGGACCCATTAAAGCTTCTTATTCTAATAGGATCGGGTTGTTCTCCTTGGTAGGATTTATGTACCACACTCTCATGGGACATGTTCAGAACGGCCATGATTTATGGGGCTTAGTGTTTGCCCGTTAAGAACTCACATATCCAGAAGATGAAAGTAGCAAAAATGAGGATGTTGAGGTGGATGTGCAGGCACACTAGGATAGATAAGATTAGGAATGATGATATTCGGGAGAAGGTGCACGTAGCTCCCATTGATGACAAGATGCGAGAAGAGAGTCTTAGATGGTTTAGACATGTTCAGAGGAGAAGCCCAGATGCTCCGGTACGGAGGTGTGAGTGGCTGGTTGTGCAGGGCACGAGAAGAGGTAGAGGGCGGCCTAAGAAATATTAGGGAGAGGTGATCAGGCAGGATATGGTGAGGCTCCAGATTTTCGAGGACATGACACTTGATAGGAAGATATGGAGGTCGAGTATTAGGGTTGTATGTTAGGAGGTAGGTGAATCTTGCCTTACTTCGTACCATTGTGGGACTAGCCAAGTAGGGTTTTTGTCTAAGATAGCTAGTGGCAATGTTGTGTCTTATTATTTTGCTTTTCAGTGCAGGACCTATTTAATAGATATCGCTTTTGCTTTGCATCTTTCTTCTAGATTTCATGGTGTTCTTAATTTTCCTATGATTGTTGTGGTGATACTAATATTATCTCCTTTGGTCCTTTTGTATTTTTTGTTTTCTTGAGCCGAGGGTCTTTTGGAAATAACCTCTCTACTCCTTCGGGGTAGGGGTAAGGTCTGCGTACACACTACCCTCCCCAGACCCCATTAGTGGGATTTTACTGGGTTGTTGTTGTTGTTGTATCCAAGGCAGGTATAGTTCCTCGGCAGGTTAATAGATGCATCAATGGTTCGTGTCGTTCGACCCTTGGCAGTGCACAGGTTATGATGGGATCGGGTTGTACGCCTCGGCATTTTTATAAAATATCCTCATGAAATCGTGCGTAACATTCAGCAAGAAGCCAGTGTATCTGTGAGTTCTTCCTGGTTTGAAGTATAACGACCCATTTTGGTGAGGTCCACTATATATTTATATATATGCTCCGGTTGAGGAGGAATTTTGCTAATTCAGAGCTTGAGCCTATTGTAAAGAGGAGAATTGTACCACATATTTATACTTGTTTATTTTATTTATTTACTCTGCCTCATATTTGTTCACCTCTTTACTGTACCTGATATTATTGGACCACTAGGGAGTGTCGATGTCGACCCCTCGTCACTACTCCTCCGGGGTTAGGCTAGATACTTACTGGGTACACGTTGATTTACATACTCATACTACACTTGCTGCATATTTTTTTGTAGGTATTTTTATGTCTGGGGTTCCTTTGGGCACGGAGCCATGGATGATACGGGGACTTACCGTGAGCTGCATTTTATGTTACGATCCGCAGCCAGCAGAGTCTCCTTCAGAGTTATTTATATTCTCCTGTCCAATTTATATTCCGGACAGATGCTGTATTTTATTTTACTTCCTAGTAAATGCTCATGCACTTGTGACACCATATTTTGTGGATGATTATGGGTTGTTCCGTATTGTTGTTGTGAAGATATTATCATTTAATCTGTAAAATTTTATCTCTTACTATTTAATTGAAGGAAATTTACGATTTCAAAAATACTAAAATGAGTAATTAAGTTAAACTTTTATTGTTGGCTTGCCTGATAATGGTGTTAGGCGTCATCGCGACCTTTAATGGATTTTGGGTCGTGACAACATGGTATCAGAGCACTAGGTTCACGTAGGTCTCACGAGTCATGAGCAAGTTTAGTAGAGTCTTGCGGATCGGCACGGAGAAATTTGTACTTATCGTCGAGAGGATACAGGGCTGTTAGAAGCACCTCCCTTATTGATTCCTTTATCGTTTGGTTTTATTCCATTGAGGCTTGTGTCTCTATTTCCTTCCTACCCATTCTTATATGATGTTGAGCGCTCATGCCAATTGGGCACTGAGGAGTTTTATTGGTGCTGCAGACGTGGTGCAGAATGTTGTGCCCTGCGTGTTCGGGAAGGCTATGATCGTCGCCTTGCGAAAGGATGTTCTGTCATCTTGGCTCGGTATCTGTACTGCCTATGGTTTTGAGGTTACACACATATTGCTATGGGGTCTGTGCATTGCTAACGCACAGTATTGATGTACTGGTGGGTGCTTGTTTATGCGCCAGGGAGGTAAAATGTCTTGAAAAGAGGATTTCTCAGTGCATGATTTAGGGGTTCAGCATTTAAATACAGCGGAGGAAGGACAATCGGCTTATGAATGTTCAGGGTTGGGTTGATGGAGTAACAAGACTTGGTATTTTCGAGCATGTCGAAATTTTTATCTGTGATGTGGAATAATTGTCCTTGTTGAATATGTTAAGTTCGCCGGTGTTATAGTTTTCTTCAATTGGCCTTCGGGGCAGGGTATGGTTGAATGGTGTTGGGGAAGCGGCTATCAGAGATCGCGGTTTGTTGTGGTTCAGAATCGAATTGGTGTTTATAGTGTTGATGGCTTGATAAAGGTGATCTTCGGGGAGGTTTAAAATTGGTAGCGATCTATTAATCCAAGTGCTACAGAGATGGATTTTGATTTAAGGCAACAGCTGGGCAGTGAAGGATGAGGAAGGACATAGTGGAAGGGAGTCTCGCGGTGGTTGAATTACTAGTAGGTTAAGTATGAAAAGCAGAAGTCGGGAAGTTGCCTAAAGGAGAGGGTTTGACCAAAGTGAGAGAGTGGCAGAGTAGTATATGGGTTCTGTGGTAGAATAGTTGCACGCCTTGAGGAAATTTTAGAGTGATTTAGGATTCATGGTGGACAGTGACTAGGTCTACGGGCTTAATTTGAAATATTGGTTGCTATACGGAGGAAGGTTGGATACGACGGAAAGGTGTTGCTTGATATGAAGAAGGATACAACATGACTTTGGATTGGAATGTATTGTCGCACCTTTAGTTGGTGTCCATGAGGAGTAAACGGACTTGTACAACCGATGAATGAGCACGGGTTCAGGATGGTTTAAGGATTTCATAGTAATTGTACTCAATGCAGCATCGTTGGAAGGTGTCGGCATGGACTTTCCATGGGTGGTTTATCTCCTGTGAGCAGGCTAGTGGTTGCGTGGTGTTGATGAAGCTTCTACGAAGAATTTTACTGGCTATCCAGTAAGAGGTAGAATATGTGAATGTGGCTAGTGATTCAGAATATTCATGAAATGTTTAACAGGAAGATTCCGAGGAATTTGGCGGGTTGATTGTGCGAGATCGTGTTAATGAGGAAGAAGGAATTTGGTGGGTTCCAGGATTATGCAATTGTAGCTTCAAAATAAGTGGGAGAGCCCCACCATCTACGATTGGATTGCATGGGTGCC
Source organism: Nicotiana tabacum (assembly GCF_000715075.1). NCBI lineage: Eukaryota > Viridiplantae > Streptophyta > Magnoliopsida > Solanales > Solanaceae > Nicotiana > Nicotiana tabacum. Next base: position 53,898,458 of record NC_134083.1, read on the forward strand.
TACTTGTGAGGTTTCTGGTTATCGACATATTGGCAGGTTATTACGACTAAAGCAAGAAAACATCAGTGGTAATTTGAGCAAAGGATTTGGGGGAATGTGTGCTATATTTGGCCTTGTCGATTCATGTTCAGGCTTTGGGAAGACTCGGGATTTATGCTTCGTGTAGATGTGATGTTGTGATGACCCAAAATATCATCTTTAAATTTAATAAGTAATTATGTGTTCTAAGACCTCGAAAAGCACTAATTATCATTCATCGACTTGCGTGCGCAGTCCGTAAAATTTTTCAGAAAGTTTTTATGTGAAAAATGGATTAAAATGTGAAATAGAGCCTTAATACTCAACTGAGTTGACTTTGGTCAACATTTTGAGCAAACGGACCGGGATCAGTGTTTTGATAGTTCCGGTAGCTCCGTATCGTGATTTGGGACTTGGGCGTATGCCCGGAATTTAATTTGGAGGTCCCTAGCTCAAGTTATGACCATTTAACGGAAACTAGTAATTTAAAGGCTAAAGATATTTGACCACGGGGTTGACTTTTTGATATCGAAGTCAGAATCCAGTTCCAAAAATTTTTATAGCTCTGTTATGTTATTTATGACTTGTGTGCAAAATTTGAGGTCAATCGGACTTGATTCGATAGGTTTCGGCATCGAATGTAGAAGTTGGAAATTTCATAAGACTAAAGTTTCAAGTGAGTTTGCACAAGACCTAATTTCAAATGGGAATAACTCTCATGATACAAAGTTTTATATGGTGTATTACCTATCAAATGAAATATCTTTGAGTCTAGTTTCTAACACTTCAAACCGCTCATCATTTGGACATTCCTACAAGAAGTTATGACCAAATTACCAAAAGATGGAAAAATGCGATTATGCGGCAAATTGTGCGACCGCAAATCAATTATGCGAGCCGCAAAACAGGTCTGCTACCCGCAAAATGGTCGCTGATCTGCCCAGCACACACCACTTCAGGGCATCAGTTTTGCGATCCATTGTGCAACCCGCATACCTATTTGGCGGTGCATTGTGCGATCGCATACCTGTTTTCGGAGGGGTAATTTTCCTATTTTCATAACCCGACCCCATTTTGATAAATAGGTTTTGGGGCACATTTGGGGCAATTATCTGATAATTTTAGAGAGAAGTGAGAGTGTTCTAGAGAGAGAAAGTAGATAAAGTGTCTTGTTCATCAAATTCTTGTTCAAGCCTTGAAATCTAACAAGAAATCCCTCAAGTTCTTCAACAAAGAGGTAAGGTTCTAACCCCTAATCTTCAATTTCGAGTTTGGGTAATGATGGGTGATTAAGAGTATGATTCTTGGAGTAAGTGTTCCTTATCCTATATTGATTATATTTCATGATTTCATACTCATTCACATCATGAATCCGTGAATTTAGGGAAGAAAAATTAGATTTTTTATAAAATTTTCCAAAAACGAAAATTTAAGATTTGAAGGTCCATTTGATATCGAAATTCGATAATTTTTTTATGGTTGAACTCGTAGCGAAACGGGTGTTCGGATTTCGTGAGTTTTTTCGGGATTTGAGATGTGGGTCCCACTGTCAAATATTTAAATGAATTTTGGATTTTTATCTGAATAATTAGTAAATTCATATGGAATTAATTCCTATGATTCGTATTAAGTATATCGAATTGTTTGTGAATATATTTGAAGCTTTTGGAGAGAAATTTAAAAAGAAAGGTTTTGGTCGAATAATTGATTGGAATTTACAAAGCGAGGTAAGTGTCGTGGTTAACCTTGACTTGAGGGAACAGAACTCTTAAACTATTTGTTATGTGAAATGCATGTGAACGACGTATAGGCGAGGTGATGAGTGTCTATACGTCGTCAAATTAACTGTTTGCATAATTACTTGAAAAATCATAAATCGTTTTAAATCATAAATTAATTATTATAATAATTGTTTCTCTCATATTCTTTGTCAAATATTAATTTTTGAATTCCTGCATTAGTTGTTACATGCTATTGGTATTATGTGTCTTAATTATTATTTGACATTTAGCATATTAAATATTAAACTGCATATTTTCTCCCTGATTTCCATAATAATTTGATATTTGTCATTGTTTGTTTCATAATTAAATCATAATTATTGTATTCTTGTTGTTTTATAATTTTATATTAATTGTTTCATTTATTAGGAAAATTTCTTCAATAAGAATTGGTAAATGAATATGTTGGAGGATCGGGTTGCACGCCGCAACAGAATTAATTGAAATGGATATATTGGAGGATCGGGTTGCACGGCGCAACAAACCTATTAAAAGTCCATATCGGAGGATCGGGTTGCACGCCGCAACAGACTTATTAAAAGTCCATATTGGAGGATCGAGTTGCATGCCGCAACAAACTTATTAAAAGTCCATATTGGAGGATCGGGTTGCACGCCGCAATAGACTTATTAAAAAGTCTATATATATACTTGATTAAATAAATATATATACATATATATATTGGGGGATCGGGTTGCACGCCGCAATAGACTTGATTAAAATGAATATATTGGAGGAGCGGGTTGCACGCCGCAATAGAATTGAATGTGAATATACTGAGAGAGCGGGTTGCACGCTGCAACGGAAATTGATGGAATTGATAATTGGTTATGACTTCTGAGTTGGCTTCAATCATTATAAATGAGTTACCTGATTATTTCTACTATTTGTTGTTGTTACTAATATTGCATACAGGTTAATGTACGTGACCCGCCTTAGCCTCGTCACTACTTCGTCGAGGTTAGGCTCAGCACTTACCAGTACATGGGGTCGGTTGTACTGATACTATACTCTGCACTTCTTGTGTAGATTTCGGAGTTGGTCCCAGCAGCGTACCATAGACTTGCTCGGATTTCAGCTACTCAAAGGAGACTTGAGGTATAACTGCACAGCGTTCGCAGTTCTGAAGTCCCCGCCTACTTTACTTTAGCTGTGTGTTTGTTTCCAGACAGCTTTATTTTATTCAGACCTTTATTTGTATTATTCTAGAAGCTCGTGCTCATGTGACACCAATTCTGGGATGGTATTTAGACACCATTATTTTTAAGGATTATTCACTATATTTCAGACTTTACTTCCGCATTTGTTCTTTGTTATTAATATATTTAAAAATTGTTTTAAAAATGGATAATATTATTCTAACATTGGCTTGCCTAGCAAGTGAAATATTAGGCGTCATCACGGTCCGATGGTGGGAATTTCGGGTTGTGATAGTTGGTATCATAGCACTAGGTTACATAGGTCTCACGAGTCACGAGCAAACTTAGTAGAGTCTGAAGGATCAGTATGGAGACGTCTGTACTTATCTTCTAGAGGCTACAAAGTTTAGGAATAATTCCACTTCTTTCATTCCTTATCGTGCGACATTGATTTAGCTTGAAAAATATATATTTCGTATTCCTTTGTATCCACTCGTGTATGACATTGCGCACTCGGTATCAGTTGTATGTCGACGGCTCGTGATGCCGTAGATGAACTACGAGGGAGCCAGAGATGCTCAAACATTGCCTTAACAAGTGATTCCGACTGAAGATGCAGACATATTAAGAGATCACCCAGTGAATCATGTGGGGGTTGCAACGGACCTTGGCATCTGGTTGATTTATACGAGCTGTGAAGGTTATTATTGTGGATCATCGAACGTGGTGAACTATGACTTTGCACCAAGTGGGGGAAGTCCACTATCAATGGATGGATTGCGGGGTCATGTGTTATATCAGTTTTGGCCTGAAATGTATATATGTGGTACTGAAAGGTTCCCCAAATATTTACACATGTTTAAGGCCTAAGATTTTGTAGAGGATAAGATTGGGACTTGCTGTATGTACGCCTACTTAATAATCCTATACTTCAGTACCAAAGGAGTTAGAGAAATAACTTTAAATTTACAGAGTAAGCGTGGACATTATGGTTGCGGATTTTAGGGTGCTTTGGAGGAAGTACAGTGGTTGACGAGATTCTGGATTATGTGGTTCGTGCCAAGATTTGCCTGTATGGAGCTCTACTTTTGTGATCGTTGTATATAAATAGGGGTAAGGGTTACCCCAAAGAAGATTCGAAGAGTATGTTATGAAATGGGTCAGCTCAAAAGTGTTGAGTCAGCATAACAAAAGAAGAAATTGGCCTTGGGAGAGATAATTCTCCACAGGTGTCCGTGGCAAGCCTATGAAGAGGGCAGACCAGCCAATGCAACACTGCCCACTTGGCTCAGTTATCATAATGCTTTTGAAAGAGTTTGTTTCCTGAACTCTCCGTAATGCGCGGCCTGAACTCTCCGTAATGCGTGGCGCATAAGGTTTGAATAGTTGCGTCAAGTCACCATGATGGTGTCATAATATGCCACCAGGTTCAATAAGTTAGCCTGTCATATTCCTACTTTGCTTCATACAGCCAGAGAGCGAGTCCATAGACTCATTAAAGGACTCAATTATGATCGTAAAATTTTGTATGACTCGGGAGCTACAGGCTGATACTTCATTTCCACTAGTGGTAGAAATTGCCAAGATATTCGAACATGTTCAGGGTGAGGAAAAAAGGAAACTAAGGAGACCAAGGTGTCTCGAGGTTCTGGAGGATTAAGTGGATTCTACTCTACGAGTATAAATCATTATGGCGGGGGCTCGGGCAGTCGGCCAACCCAGTTCGCACATCGGATTAATCGAGGTGCTCCAGTAAGTTCTTTTAATGCACCACTGACATAAGTGTCCTACAATGGTTATTCCAGTTATCTGGAATAGACTCAGTATGAGCAGCCAAACCCGCAAATGGGCTGTTATGAATATGGTGATACTAGGCACATCATGAGAAAATTGTCCCAAACTTGGGAGAGACATATTTCATCAAAGCACTCAGGCTACATGCCCCATTGCAGTTACTACACCACCCACACGACCGGTTAGGGGTGGAGGACATGCGGGTAGAAGGCGTCCTAGAGGTGGAGACCCAGTAGTTGATATAATTGTTTTATGGTATGGCAGAGGTCGATACATCAGATAGTGTCATTACAGGCATGACCCCAATTGAATATAAAGGAATAATTTCCTTAACTTGATTTGGTTCTGAGTATCGAGATGAGTCCTCCTATTGTGCTCCACTTATGAGTGAGCTTCGTAATTCTATAATCTACTTATGTGTTTACTCCTGTTGGGAGATTCTATGGAGATAACTACGCCTATCATTCCATGTTGGTCTCTAATGAGAGCTGTGAGGCTAAAGGTGGCTTTCTGGTACTCATTTCGGTAAGTTTTGATGTAATTTCCGGATAATCAATTAAAAATTATGAATTATATGCCATACCGGTGTGGGGTTCATTGTGTGTTGTGATTTCGTTTAACGGAAATTATTTAAAAGGAGAAAATGGAAAGTTTCGATTGGCACAATGTGCATATTACTTGTGATTCAGAAATGAGGACGAGATCCTCGCATTTTTAAAAATAAATTGATATGTTTAAACGGGGCTACGAGCTACGGTGGAAGTTATATAAGGACGAGATCCTTGTGATAAAAATTCTTGTATTTAAATTCTCCCTTGTGAAATTAAAATTGTACTATAGAAATAATAGGGAGTCATGCATGTTAGGCTTATTTGAAAATTCTTGTATGAAATTCTCTATGCATACTTGCCAAATTTATGTTGTAATTATTGAGTTTTAACCTACGAGGTAGGAGCCCGCCCAAGTGGCGTTAAATGTGACTCGTTAATTTAGGTAAATAATTACGAGGTATTCATGCCTCGCATCTCGTTATTAGTATTGTGAAGATTTGAAACAAGATTTTTGTTAACATGGAGTTAATTGATGATTCTATAATTGATTATGAACAACTATTAAGACCAGATTGACCCAGAAGGATGCCCCATCTAGATTGTCAGACGAGTGTGAGTTGAGCTTTCAGAAGCTCAAGACTGCTTTGACTACGGCGTCAGTGTTGGTATTATCCCCAGGTTCAGGATCTTATACGGTGTATTGTGATGCATCTCACGTTGGGCTTGGTGCAGTATTGATGCAGGATGGCAAGGTGATTGCATATGCATCGCGACAGTTAAAAGTTCACGAGAAGAATTATCATGTTCATGACTTAGAATTAGCAGTCATTGTTCATGCGCTGAAGATTTGGAGGCATTACCTCTATGGCATCTCGTGTGAGGTATTTACCGATCATCGTAGCCTTCAGTATCTGTTCAAACAAAAAGATCTTAATTTGAGGCAGAGAAGATGGTTGGAGTTGTTGAATGAATATGATATCACTATTTTGTATCACCCCAGAAAGGCCAATGTAGTGGCCGATGCTTTGAGTAGAAAGGCTGTGAGTATGGGGATGCCTTGCTTATATTCCGGTTGGTGAGAGACCATTAGCTGCAGATGTTCAGACCTTGGCTAATCAATTCGTGAGGTTAGATGTTTCAGAACCCAGTCGGGTTCTAGCTTGCACAGTTGCTCGGTCTTCTTTATATGAGCATATCCGAGAGCGACAGTATGATGATCCTCATTTACTTGTCCTTAAGGACACAGTGCGGCACGGCGATGCCAAACAAGTTGTTGTGGGGGAAGAAGGAGTTCTGCGAATGCAGGGTCGTATTTGTGTGCCTAATATTGACGGGCTTCGTGAATTAATCCTTGAAGAGGCACACAGTTCCAGGTATTCTATTCATCCAGGTACCGCCAAAATGTATCAAGATTTGCGGCAACATTATTGGTTGAGGAGAATGAAAAAGGATATAGTTGCATATGTAGCTCGGTGTTTGAATTGCCAGCAAGTTAAGTACGAGCATTAGAGACCTGGTGGTTTGCTTCAGAAGTTAGAAATTCCTGAATGGAAATGGGAGTGTATCACTATAGATTTTGTTGTTAGACTCCCACGGACTCAGAGAAAATTTGATGCAGTTTGGGTCATTGTGGACAGGTTGACCTAGTCAGCACATTTCATTCCAGTGGCAGTTACCTATTCTTCAGAAAGGGTAGCTGAAATTTACATTCGTGAGATTGTCCGCCTTCACGGTGTGCCCGTGTGTATTATTTCAGATCGAGGTATGCAGTTTTAGGGTTGTGCATGGATCAGATCGGATCGGATTTAGCACATTTTGGATTCGAATTTTGAATTTCGAATTCTACAAAATGCAATCCGAATTAATATCGGATCGGATTTTAAAGTTTGGATCGGATCGAATTTTCGGATTTCAGATCGAATTATTATGCCTCAAAGTTGCAAACTCATATGTATATTTTCTTTGTAAAAGAGGCAATACAGTAAGAAAAATTCATGTTTATGCAATTATGAGAGTACTATAGTGCCAATATAGCTAAATCCAGCAATTGTAAAGGTAATAACTTGGAGGAAGATGTAAATGAGATACTGACTATCCGAAATCAAAGTTTAATATTTATACATGCCCTAATAATTTTGGATTTCGAATAGGATCAGATTACAATTATATCAATCTGAATCTGATCCGAATATCCGAAATTGAGCAGATCGGTTCGGATTTCGGATATTCGATCCAAATGAACAGCCCTACGCAGTTTACCTCACACTTCTGGAGAGCTGTACAGTGTGAGTTAGGCACGCGGGTTGAGTTGAATACAGTATTTTATCCACAGACAGACAGACAATTAGAGCGCACCATTCAGATATAGGAAGATATGTTTCGCGCTTGTGTTATGGACTTTGGAGGTTCTTGGGATCAATTCTTGCCACTTGTTGAGTTTGCTTATAATAATAGCTACTAGTCGAGCATTCATATGGCTCCATATAAGGCATTATACGGAAGGCGATGTCGTTCGCCAGTTGGCTGGTTTGAACTGGAAGAGGCTCGGTTGGTGGGTACCGATTTGGTACAGGATGCCTTGGATAAGGTCAAAATTATTCAAGATCGACTTCGCACAGCTCAGTCTAGGAAAAAGTGTTATGTCGACCGTAAAGTTCGTGATATTGCATTCATGGTCGGGGAAAGAATATTACTCTGGGTTTCACCTATGAAAGGTGTAATGAGATTCGAAAAGAAGAGAAAGTTGAGCCCCAAGTATATTGGACCCTTTAAATTCTTGAAAGGGTGGGTGAAGTAGCCTACAGGCTTGCATTACCACCTAGTTTATCAGCGGTTCATCCGGTGTTCCATGTGTCTATGCTCCGGAAATATCATGGTGATCTGTCCCATGTGTTAGATTTCAGTTCAGTCCAATTGGACAAAGATTGGACATACGAGGAAGAGCCGGTGGCTATTCTAACCCGGCAGGTCCGACAGTTGAGGTCTAAGAGTTATCCTTCAGTTTGGCAGCAATAGAGAGGTCAGCCGGTAGAGGAATCTACCTGGGAGTCTGAGTCGGACATGCAGAGTAAATATCCACACTTATTCACCAGCTCAGATACTTTTTCTAACTTTGTTCGAGGACGAACGTTTGTTTTAGTGGTGGAGAATGTGATGACCCAAAATATCATCTTTAAATTTAATAAGTAATTCTGTATTCTAAGACCTTAAAAAGCACTAATTATCATTCCTCGACTTGCGTGCGCAGTCCGTAAAATTTTCCAGAAAGTTTTTATGCGAAAAATGGATTAAAATGTGAAATAGAGCCTTAAAACTCAAATGAGTTGACTTTGATCAACATTTTGAGCATACGGACCCGGATCAATATTTTGACAGTTCCGATAGCTCTGTATCATGATTTGGGACTTGGGCGTATGCCCGGAATTTAATTTGGAGGTCCCTAGCTCAAGTTATGACCATTTAACGGAAACTAGTAATTTAAAGGCTAAAGATTTCTAAGTTTGACCGCAGGGTTGACTTTTTAGTATCGAAGTCAGAATCCAGATCCGAAAATTTTCATAGCTCCGTTATGTCATTTATGACTTGTGTGCAAAATTTGAGGTCAATCGGACTTGATTTGATAGGTTTCGGCATCGAATGTAGAAGTTGGAAATTTCATAAGACTAAAAATTCAAGTGAGTTCGCACAAGACCTAACTTCAAATGAGTATAACTCTCATGATACAAACTATTATATGTTGTATTAGCTATAAAATGAAATACCTTTGAGTTTAGTTTCTAACGCTTCAAACCGTTTGTCATTTGGACATTCCTACAAGAAGTTATGACCAAATTACCAAAAGCTGGAAAAATGTGATTATGCGGCAAATTGTGCGACCGCAAATCAATTATGCGAGCCGCAAAATAGGTTTGCGACCCGCAAAATGGTCTCCGATCTGCCCAGCACACACCACTTTTGGGCATCAGTGTTGCGATCCATTTTGCGACCCGCATACCTATTTGGCGGTGCATTGTGCGATCGCATACCTGTTTTCGGAGGGGTAATTTTTCTATTTTCATAACCTGACCCCATTTTGATAAATAGGTTTTGGGGCATATATCTGATGATTTTAGAGAGAAGTGAGAGTGTTCTAGAGAGAGAAAGTAGATAAAGTATCTTGTTCATCAAATTCTTGTTCAAGCCTTGAAATCCAATAAGAAATCCCTTAAGTTCTTCATCAAAAAGGTAAGGTTCTAACCCCTAATCTTCAATTTCGAGTTTGGGTAATGATGGGTGATTAAGAATATGATTCTTGGGGTAAGTGTTCCTTATCCTATATTGATTATATTTCATGATTCCATACTCGTTCACATCATGAATCCGTGAATTTAGGGAAGAAAAATCAGATTTTTATAAAATCTTCCAAAAACGAAAATTTAAGATTTGAAGGTCCATTTGATATCGAAATTGGATAATTTTTATGGTGGAACTCGTAGCAGAACGGGTGTTTGGATTTCGCGAGTTTTTCCGGGATTTCAGACGTGGGTCCCACTGTCGAATATTTAAATGAATTTCGGTTTTTTATCCGAAAAATTAGTAAATTCATATGGAATTAATTCCTATGATTCGTATTGAGTATATCGAATTGTTTGTGAATAGATTTGAAGCTTTTGGAGACAAATTTAAAAGGAAAGGTTGTGGTCGATTAATTGATTAGAATTTGCAAAGCGAGATAAGTGTCGTGGTTAACCTTGACTTGAGGGAATAGAATCCTTAAACTATTTGTTATGTGAAATGCATGTGAACGACGTATAGGCAAGGTGACGAGTGTCTATACGTCGTCAAATTAATTATTTGCATAATTACTTGAAAAATCATAAATCATTTTAAATCATGAATTAATTATTATAATAATTGTTTCTCTCCTATTCTTTATCAAATATTAATTCTTGAATTCGTGCATTAATTGTTACATGCTATTTGTATTATGTGTCTTAATTGTTATTTGATATTTAGCATATTAAATATTAAACTGCCTATTTTCTCCCTGATTTTCATAATAATTTGCTATTTATCATTGTTTGTTTCATAATTAAATCATAATTATTGTACGCTTGTTGTCTTATAATTTTATATTAATTGTTGCATTTATTGAAAAAATTTCTTCTATAAGAATTGGTAAATGAATATGTTGGAGGAGCGGTGTAACGATCCGACTTGTCGTTTTAAGAATTAATGCCCCGTTCAGTAACTTAAGGTCTCGAGCAGCTTCGCAATATGTATTATGACCCACAGGTGTGGTCGAGTTTGATTTACTAAAGATTCGGAATTAAATTAAAAGAACAATCCTTATTTAGAAGCATAAATGGAAAGAGCTAACCAGAGAGTTGACTTTTGAGTAAACGATCTCGGATTCAAATTCTCATGATTCCAATTGGTCTGTATGGTGATTTTGGACGTAGGAGCATGTCCGGAAAATTATTTGGAAGTCCGTAGTGAAATTTGGCTTGAAATGGCGAAAATAGAATTTTTGGAAAGTTTGACCGGGGAGTTGACTTTTTGATATCGGGGTCGGAATCCAGTTCTGAAAATTTTTATAGGTCTGTTATGTCATTTATGACTTGTGTGCAAAATTTGAGGTCAATCGGACATGATTTGATTAGTTTCGGCATTAAATGTAGAAGTTGAAATTTCTTAGTTTCATTTAGCTTGAATTGGGGTATGATTCGTGGTTCTAGCATTGTTCAATGTAATTTGAAGTTTCGACTAAGTCCGTATGATGTTTTAGGATTTGCTGGTATGATTTGACGGGTCCCGAGGAGCTTAGGTGTATTTTTGGATCATTGGTTGAAAGACTAGTAAAGTTAAGAAATTTGGGAGTTTGACCATGGTCAATATCAGGTCAAGACGACCTCCTTTCAGTGTTTTGAGTGCGCGATCAGGTCCGTAGCATGTTTTATGATTGAAATTCATATATGGTTTGTGTCCGGGAGGTTCCGGATGAGTTTCAGGGTGGTTTCGGATCATTTCGGAGAAGTTTGAGTTTGCTGGTTTCTGGTGAAACACTGTTCATTCGCAATCGAGAACCATTTACGGCAATTGCGAAAACACTGTTCATTCGCAATTGCGAATCATTTATGGCAATTTGCAAAAACACTGTTCATGTGAGGTACTGTTCATTCGCAAATGCGAAGTTTTTGTCCGCAAATGCGAACCTGGGCAGAAACTTAAGGATTGAAAATCTGTCATTTCTTCATTTTTGATTGGGATTTTTGGAGCTCGATTTTTGGGCAATTTTGAGGATTACTTCACGACTTCGACTGGGATAAGTGTTCTATATCCTAAAGTGATTATATTTCATGAATCTATGATTATATTCATCGTTTAATTCGGACTTAAATGGAAGAAATCAAGATTTTTACAAAATCTTCCAAAAATAAAAATTTAAGATTTGGAGGTCGAGTCGTTATTGGAATTCGATAAAATTGGTATGGTTGAACTCGTATCGGAATGGGTGTTCGGATTTCATGATAATTATGTCGGGTTCCGAGGGGCGAGAACCGCGTTGACTTTTGTTGACTTTTTGGAATTAAATTTTAAGTCAACGTATTATTATCCGGAATTATTTCCGATGAATTTTAATGAAGTTATACAATTAATTTGGATAGATTTGAGCTGTCCGGAGGCCAATTCAAGCAAGAAGGCTATTTTGGAATATCGGCCTAACTTCAGAAAGGTAAGTGTCTTGCTTAACCTCGAATGGGAGAATTACCCCTTAGGCATTGAGTCTTATGTGCCATTTGTGAAATGTGAAAAGTCGTGTACGCGATGTGACGAGTACGTACTCGGGCCTATACGTGCAAAATTCATTGAAATAAAGTCTTAGGCATTATTGCGTAGTAAATTGGGAAATTGTGAAAAATTATTAAATCATCTGTTTGCCATGCCTAAATCCTTATTGTTGAATTTGTTTTTAAATGATAATTTGATGTGATTGTTACTTGAAATATTTAGGAAATTTCGTGAGTATTGTTGGTTTAATATTTATTGGAAATTAATTCCAATATAAATCTTCTTATGCAAATAATTAATTTAAGCGAGCTTAAGAATAAGTATTAATATAATTATCTAAATTTGCATTAATGAAGGTTTTACTTTATGCTGAGCAATTTCTATCTCAATTGATTGTTTTTGGGTGTTATATACATTGTGTGGAGCCTTGGGCTATTTGTTGTGAAATTAATTGATTTTTTTATATCTTTGGAATTTGGTTGTGGCCATTGGGCAAATTGTGATATGAATTGATTTTATTATATTGTCATGTTAATTTCTCGTGTAAACTGTTGTGTTGTGTGAGTTACTATTTTGGGGAGATAAGGGTGGCATTTTACTGTTGATATTATGTGGATATAAGGGTGGCATTTTACTGTTGTTGTGTTTGTTGGAATATTTTCTGGGCGGAGCGATAAGGGTGGCTATAGGAGCGATAAGGGTGGCAATAGGAGCGATAGGGGTGGCTATTGATATTGTCTGGGCGGAGGGATAAGGGTGGCTATAGGAGTGATAAGGGTGGCAATAGGAGCGATAAGGGTGGCTATTGTCAGGGACGATATATAATGATGTGGGGTTGTGGTGTTGATAATTTTCATATGATGTTGTGATTTTCTTGTGTTTATTTCTATACCGTGTGCAACTTGTCTTGTTGTTGGTAAATTGATAAAAATCTGATTTATGTTGAAATTGAGAGCTTGTGGCTATTGCCAGGCGGATTATAAAATGAAATGTGGGCACGAGGTGCCGTGAGTAAATAATGAGAATATTTGGCAGGTGAATTGTCCGTGCAGTTGTGATATGAAATGTGCGTACGAGGTGCTGTGATGAAATGATAATGATAATGATAATTGGCACGTGAATTGTCCGTGCAGTTGTAATATAAAATGAGGGCACGAGCTGCTGGGAAAATATGATGATTTAATTATGGGCACGAGGTGCTGTGGAAATATGAAAATGGGCTGAGACCCGTGTTTATGAAAAATATGAAAATGGGTTGAGACCCGTATTTTTATGATTATGAAATTAGGTGTCACATGGTGACTTTTTAATTGAAAGAATTATATTCAAAATATTTATTTGGAAGGATTTTTACTTAGAAAGAATTTTATTTGAAAGATATTTATTTGAGGAAATTATATTTGAAAGAGAGTTATTTGGAAGAATTATATGTGAAATACATTTATTTGAAGGACTTGATTTAATTGGGTGTACTTGTGTTTATTAATTGTTGAGTGATATTAATGGTATTCTTGTTATCTGATGTGCATATCACTGGTTGTTCCATGTTGTCCTATTGTTATTTGTTTCCTATTATTTTGTATATTATATTGCACAGGTTATTAGACTAGCGAGTGTCTTGACTGTATCTCGTCTCTACTCCATTGAGGTTAGTCTTGATACTTACTGGGTACCGACCGTGGCGTACTCATACTACACTTCTGCACATTTTTGTGCAGAGCCAGGTATTAAAGATATCGGACTTGAGCAGAGTTAAAGCGCGATCATAAGGATTCAAGGTAAAGCTTCTTGGCCGTCGCAGTCCCTTGGAGTCTTTTTATTTCATTGTACTATTAATTTGTAATCAAACAGTATTGTATATTCGGTCCTCGTGATCATTCCATGTATTCAGTTAGAGTTCGTGACTCAGTACTACCAGTCTTGGGAAGTTGTATATTGTAATTATTTCCGCTGTTAGATTTTAATTCAAAAACAAATGGCTTCAAAATGTAATAGAAATCGGTTTACCTAGTCTTAGGGACTAGGTTCCATCACGACACCTGTGGTGGGATTTTGAGTCGTGACAAGTTGGTATCAAAGCTCTAGGTTCATAGGTTCTACGAGTCACGAACGAGTCTAGTAGAGTCTTGCGGATCGGTACGGAGACATCTGTACTTATCTTCGAGAGGCTACAGAACTGCTAGGAAATTTCTATTTCTTTTATTCCTATCGTGCAGAATTTGTTGAATTTAGAATTTGAGCCTTTGTATCTCTATTCTCTCGCAGATGGTGAGGACACATGCTACCAGGTTAGCTGAGCAGGCATCCGCTCATACTGCTAGGGCTGCAAGAGGCCGGGGCCGAGATAGAGGCCGAGGAGAGGTCGAGGAAGGGCACATGTTGTGACTAGAGCACCTGTCAGAACAACAGTTGAGGAGCCACTAGTAGCTCCAGTTGGGGGACAGGTACCAGAAGCACCTGTTGTTACCCCCCCGACTTCAGGAGACTTTAGCACAGTTCCTGAGTATGTTTGGTATATTAACTCAGGCGGGATTGATCTCTGTTGCACCAAACATTCCGCAGATTGGGGGAGTAACTCAGACTCCTACCACAACTCCAGAGCAACAGGTTCCCGTTGGTCAGGTTCTGAGTGTAGTACCGGTACAACCTGTTATTCCGGTTTGACCTGAGGTCAGGCCAAAGGCATTAGAAGAAGAACAAAAGAGACTAGAAAGGTTTAAGAAATATGATCTACCAACGTTCAGTGGCACAGCCACAGAAGATGCCCAAGAATTTCTGGAAAATTGTCACTGTATTCTCCGCACCATGGGTATTGTGGACGTGAGCGGAGTTGCCTTTACTGCATTTCAATTATCAGGCGCAGCGTATCGGTGGTGGCAAATCTATGAAGAAGGTAGACCAGCCGATGCAACACCACCAACTTGGACTCAATTTTCAGAAATGTTCTTGAAAGAGTTTGTTCCCCAGACTCTCCGAGATGTGTGGTGCACGGAGTTTGAATGGTTGCATCAGGGCACTATGACAGTGTCAGAATATGCTATCAGGTTCAGTGAGTTAGCCTGTCATGCACCTATCTTAGTTCCTACAATTAGAGAATGGGTCCGCAGATTCATTAAGGGGCTCGATAATGATATTAAAATATGCATGGCTAGAGAGTTGCAAATTGATGCTCCATTTCAACAAGTAGTGGAGTTTGCAAGGAAGATTGAGGGTGTTTTAGGTGAGGAAAGGGAGTCTAAGGAGGCCAAAAGGTCTCGAAGATCTGGAGGGTTCAGTGGGTTTTACTCTTCAGCTAGAACCCATTATAGCGGAGGCTCGAGCAGTCGGTCAGCTCAGTCCGCACATCAGATTACTTGGAGTGCTCCAGTTTACAGTGCACCACCGACACGAGATTCTTACAGTGGTTATTCCAGTTATCCGGCACAGACTCAGTACGAGCAGCTGCAACCTTAGAGGGGTTGTTATGAGTGTGGTGCTACTAGGCATATCATGAGAGATTGTCCCGGAATTGGGAGGGGTGGATTTCATCTGAACACTCCAGCCATAAACTTTATTCCAGTTGATACTCCACGTGCACGGTCAGCTAGAGGTGGAGGACAGACGGGTAGTGGGCGCCTAAGAGGTGGAGGCCCGACCCATTGATATAATCACTATGATTTGGCTGGGGCCAATACACCAGATGGTGTCGTTACAGGCATGATCCTGATTTTATTATAAAAGGATATTTTTCTTAATTTGATTCGGTTCTGAATATTGAGGTGAGTCCTCCTATTATGCTCCACTTATGGTGAGCTTCGTAAATTTGTTACCCACTTATATGTTTATCCCTGTTGGGAGATTTAAAGATGTGAGCCCGTGTCTGTTATTTTATTTCTATACACCATTGAGGGATATAAGTCCAAAAGTAATTTTTATTATTCATTACAGTGGGTTTAATGTGTGTCGGAATAATTGATTCCAAATTTTGTGAATTATATTCCCTACCGGTATGAGGGTTCGTTATGTGTTATGAAAAATATTTACGAAATTTATTGAAAAGAAGAAAGAAAGGAAATTAAAAATTTCAGTTGGCACAATGTGCAAAATACTTGTGATTCGGAGTTGAGGACGAGATCCTCGCATTTTATACATGACGTAAAATATTTAAATCGGGCTACAAGCCACGATGGAAGTTATGTAAGGACGAGGTCCTTGTGCTGAAATATTATGAGTTAAAAAAAAATTCCCTTTGTGAAATTTAATTGTACAATAGTATAAATAGAGAGTCATGCCTGTTAGGCTTATTTGATAATTCTTGTATATTTTTCTGTGCATATTCAGCCATTTTGGTGCTGTAAACATTGAATTTTAACCTATGAGATGAGTGCCCAGGTGGCGTTAAATATGACTCATTAATCCAAGTAAGAAATCATGAGGTCTTCATGCCTCACATTCTATTGTAAGTGTTGCGAAAATTCGGGATGAGGTGGTGGTTAATATGAGATTAATTGATGATGCTGAAATTAATTATGAGCAACTTTTAAGACCAGAGATGTGGTGATGAGCATACATATGATGTGCTTCATGTCCTGATATCATTATGATAATGCAGTGTTTGTAACGTTGAGATTGTGTTATTGATATATACACTGTGGATGTGTTGTTAGGAGTTATTTTGGTGTTACACTGGCAGGTGGATAGGCCCAATTACAGGGGAGACTCTTCCGGAATTTATGAAAAATTTGGGAGTTAGTAAAATTTGAAGGATTGAGATTTGCAAAGGAAGAGATAAGTTATGTTATGTGTTTGAGGGCGAATGACCCTAAGCGGGGAAGAATGAAACACCCCAGAAAAATTTTGAAGTACTTCAACACTATCAAGAAAAATAATGTGTGTGTAGGCACGAGTTGCTATAGCCAGTTGAGACTAATACCGTGCGTTGTTGTGAAAAAAAAAATCAAACCTTTTGAAATGTTGGAGTGTAAGAAATTGATCTTAAAGTTTACAAATATGGATAAAAGAAATAATCTCAAATGAGATGATGTTGTCGGACTTATCTCAAATGCGGTAGCGTGGAATCAACCGTGAGTATATGTGTAAAAGCAAAATCATCAATTTAGTAACCTCAGAATAATTCTTAGAACGTTCGAGGATGAACGTTTGTTTAAGAGGTGGAGAATGTAACGACCCGACTTTTCGTTTTAAGAATTAACGCCCTGTTCAGTGACTTAAGGTCTCGAGAAGCTTCGCAATATGTATTATGACCCACGGGTGTGGTCGAGTTTGATTTACTGTAAGATTCGAAATTAAATTAAAAGAACAATCCTTATTTAGAAGCATAAATGGAAAGAGCTGACCGCAGAGTTGACTTTTGAGTAAACGATCTCGGATTCAAATTATCATGGTTCCAATAGCTCTGTATGGTGATTTTGGACGTAGGAGCATGTCCGGAAAATTATTTAGAAGTCCGTAGTGGAATTTGGCTTGAAATGGCGAAAATCGAATTTTTGGAAAGTTTGACCGGGGAGTTGACTTATTGATATCGGGGTCGGAATCCAGTTCTGAAAATTTTTATAGGCCCGTTATGTCATTTATGACTTGTGTGCAAAATTTGAGGTCAATCGGACGTGATTTGATAGGTTTCGGCATTAAATGTAGAAGTTGGAATTTTTTAGTTTCATTAAGCTTGAATTGGGGTATGATTCGTAGTTCTAGCATTGTTCGATGTAATTTGAAGTTTTGACTAAGTTCGTATGATGTTTTAGGACTTGTTGGTATGATTTGACGGGTCCCGAGGGGCTTAGGTGTATTTTTGGATCATTGGTTGAAAGACTAGTAAAGTTAAGAAATTTGGGAGTTTGACCATGGTCAATATCGGGTCAAGACAATCTCCTTTCAGTGTTTTGAGTGCGCGATCAGGTCCGTAGTATGTTTTATGATTGAAATTCATATATGGTTTGTGTCCGGGAGGTTCCGGATGAGTTTCAGGGTGGTTTCGGATCATTTCGGAGAAGTTTGAGTTTGCTGGTTTCTGGTGAAACACTGTTCATTCGCAATCGAGAACCATTTACGGCAATTGCGAAAACACTGTTCATTCGCAATTGCGAATCATTTATGGCAATTTGCAAAAACACTGTTCATGTGAGGTACTGTTCATTCACAAATGCGAAGTTTTTGTCCGCAAATGCGAACCTAGGCAGAAACTTAAGGATTGAAAATCTGTCATTTCTTCATTTTTGATTGGGATTTTTGGAACTCAGTTTTTGGGCGATTTTGAGAATTTCTTCACGACTTCGACTGGGGTAAGTGTTCTATATCCTAAAGTAATTATATTTCATGAATCTATGATTATATTCATCGTTTAATTCGGACTTAAATGGAAGAAATCAAGATTTTTACAAAATCTTCCAAAAACGAAAATTTAAGATTTGGAGGTCGAGTTGTTATTGGAATTTGATAAAATTAGTATGGTTGAACTCGTATCGCAATGGGTGTTCGGTTTCATGAAAATTATGTCGGGTTCCGAGGGGCGGGCCCTACGTTGACTTTTGTTGAATTTTTGGAATAAAATTTTAAGTCGACGTATTATTATCCGAAATTGTTTCCGATGAATTTTAATGAAGTTATACAATTAATTTGGATAGATTTGAGCTGTCCGGAGGCCAATTCAAGCAAGAAGGCTATTTTGGAATATCGGCCTAACTTCAAAAAGGTAAGTTTCTTGCTTAACCTCGAGTGGGGGATTTACCCCTTAGGCATTGAGTCTTATGTGCCATTTGTGAAATGTGAAAAGCCGTGTACGCGAGGTTACGAGTACGTACTCGGGCTTATACGTGCAAAATTCATTGAAATAAAGTCTTAGGCATTATTGCATAATAAATTGGGAAATTGTGGAAAATTATTAAATCATTTGTTTGCCATGCCTAAATCCTTATTGTTGAATTTGTTTTTAAATGATAATTTGATGTGATTGTTACTTGAAATACTTATGAAATTTCGTGAGTATTGTTGGTTTAATATTTATTGGAAATTAATTCCAATATGAATCTTCTTATCCAAATAATTAATTCAAGTGAGCTTAAGAATAAGTGTGAATATAATTATCTAAATTTGCATTAATGAAGGTTTTGCTTTATGCTGAGTAATTTCTATCTCAATTGATTGTTTTTGGATGTTATATACATTGTGTGGAGCCTTGGGCTATTTATTGTGAAATTAATTAATTTTGTTATATCTTTGGAATTTGGTTGTGGCCATTGGGCAAATTGTGATATGAATTGATTTTATTATATTGTCGTGTTAATTTTCCGTGTAAACTATTGTGTTGTGTGAGTTACTATTTTGGGGAGATAAGGGTGGCATTTCACTGTTGATATTATGTGGATATAGGGGTGGCATTTCTCTGTTGTTGTGTTTGTTGGAATATTATCTGGGCGGAGCGATAAGGGTGGCTATAGGAGCGATAAGGGTGGCAATAGGAGCGATAAGGGTGGCTATTGATATTGTCTGGGTGGAGCGATAAGGTGGCTATAGGAGTGATAAAGGTGGCAATAGGAGCGATAAGGGTGGCTATTGTCATGGACGATATGTGATGATGTGGGGTTGCGGTGTTGATAATTTTCATGTGATGTTGTGATTTTCTTGTGTTTATTTCTATACCGTGTGCAACTTGTCTTATTGTTGTTAAATTGATAACAATCTGATTTATGTTGAAATTGAGAGCTTGTGGCTATTGCCAGGCGGATTATAAAATGAAATGTGGGCACGAGGTGCCGTGAGTAAATAATGAGAATATTTGGCAGGTGAATTGTCCGTGCAGTTGTGATATGAAATGTGCGTACGAGGTGCTGTGATGAAATGATAATGATAATTGGCACGTGAATTGTCCTTGCAGTTCTGATATGAAATGAGGGCACGAGTTGCCGGGTAAATATGATGATTTAATTTTGGGCACGAGGTGCCGTGAAAATATGAAAATGGGTTGAGACCCGTGTTTACGAAAAATATGAAAATGGGCCGAGACCCGTATTTTTATGATTATCAAATTAGGTGTCACATGGTGACTTTTTAATTTAAAGAATTATATTCAAAATATTTATTTGGAAGGATTTTTACTTAGAAAGTATTATATGAAAGAATTTTATTTGAACGATATTTATTTGAAGAAATTATATTTGAAAGAGAGTTATCTGGAAGAATTATATGTGAAATACATTTATTTGAAGGACTTGATTTAATTGGGTGTACTTGTGTTTATTAATTGTTGAGTGATATTAATGGTATTCTTGTTGTCTGATGTGCATATCACTGGTTGTTCCATGTTGTCCTATTGTTCTTTGTTTCCTATTATTTTGTATATTATATTGCACAGGTTATTAGACTAGTGAGTGTCTTGACTGTATCTCGTCTCTACTCCATTGAGGTTAGTCTTGATACTTACTGGGTACCGACTGTGGCGTACTCATACTACACTTTTGCACATTTTTGTGCAGAGCCAGGTATTGAAGATATCATACTTGAGCAGAGTTAAAGCGCGATCATAAGGATTCAAGGTAGAGCTGCTTGGCCATCGCAGTCCCTTGGAGTCTTTTCATTTCATTGTACTATTAATTTGTAATCAAATAGTATTGTATGTTTGGTCCTCATGATCATTCCATGTATTCAGTTAGAGTTCGTGACTCAGTACTACCAGTCTTGGGAGGTTGTGTATTGTAATTATTTCCGCTGTTAGATTTTAATTCAAAAAAAATGGCTTCAAAATGTAATAGAAATCGACTTACCTAGTCTTAGAGACTAGGTGCCATCACGACGCCTGTGGTAGGATTTTGGGTCGTGACAAGCAGGTTGCATGCCGCAACAGAATTGATTGAAATGGATATATTGGAGGATCGGGTTGCACGCCGCAATAGACTTATTAAAAGTCCATATTGGAGGATCGGGTTACACGCCGCAACAGACTTATTAAAAGTCCATATTGGAGGATCTGGTTGCACGCCGCAACAGACTTATTAAAAGTTCGATATATATATATATATATATATATATATATATATATATATATATATATATATATTGAGGGATGGATTGCATGACGCAACAGACTTGATTAAAATGAATATATTGGAGGAGAGGGTTGCACGCTACAATAGAATTGAATGTGAATATATTGAGAGAGCGGGTTGCACGCTGCAACGGCAATTGATGGAAATGATAATTGGTTATGACTGCTGAGTTGGCTTCAATTATTATAAATGAGTTACCTGATTATTTCTACTATTTGTTGTTATTACTAATATTGCGTACAGGTTAATGTAAGTGATCCGCCTTAGCCTCGTCACTACTTCGTCGAGGCTAGGCTCAGCACTTATCAGTGCATGGGCTCGGTTGTACTGATACTACACTCTGCACTTTTTGTGCAAATTTCGGAGTTGGTCCCAGTGGCGTACCATAGACTTGCTCGGATTTCAGCTACTCAGAGGAGACTTGAGGTATAACTGCACGGCGTTCGTAGTTCTGAAGTCCCTTTAGCTGTGTGTTTGTTTCCAGACAGCTTTATTTTATTCAAACCTTTATTTGTATTATTCTAGAAGCTCGTGCACATGTGACGCCAATTCTGGGATGGTATTTAGACACTGTTGTTTTTAAGGATTATTCACTACATTTCAGACTTTACTTTCGCATTTGTTCTTTTTTATTAATAAATTTAAAAATTATTTTAAAAATAGATAATGTTATTCTAATGTTGACTTGCCTAGCAAGTGAAATGTTAGGCGCCATCACGGTCCGAAGGTGGGAATTTTGGGTCGTGACAGATGTACAATAAAGGTGATTCAGACGGGTGCTTCTTTGAGAGGGCGTTCATATGCTAGTAGAGCCTTGGAGTTTGATCATATTTGGGAGCAAGTCAGAGTGGGTGACTCTCAACAACGGTCCTAGTGAATTCAAAAATTTAAAGTGCGGTGCCTAAGGATTTCGAGTCCGTGGTATGGTTAAGTATCGAGCTTTTGCAGTGGATTATTAAATGGACTTGGATTGTTCTATGTTATTATTGGTATGCGGTGCAACATTGGGAGGAATGGGAGAAAATAACTTCGGATTCGTAGAGAAATTATCAGAATGGGTATACCAGTTGAAGATGTGAATATGCGCACATGGAGGGTATGAGATGGTTTGTGGGTTTTGAGACAACGTGGTCTCGTGAAATAGGGTCCTTCTGGATAAGGGCGAATTGGGTTCGTCATATTTTGGATGGAGCTATTATTATTCCTAAGGCAAGTCCGGAGTAAATTAGAAGAAGTCGGATCGGTTAGCAATGGTTGAATCGGCATCATGGTGGCAATGATCAGTCCCTTCAATGTGCTAAGTTTTACAGGTGGTTGTGGCGGTACGTGCGAGGCTTGACGGCCACCGTAATTGATTTTTACTTGGAGGCATTTGAGTTATTATGGCCTGTTATGTATAGATGGATCTCGGAAGAGTCAAGGTGGTTTATACAACTACTTGGAGTTGTATTTTCTGCGGTTATAAGATTTCGGTTGCACGTTGCAATGGTTCTCCTGAAATGAGTTAAGTGAAAGGTTCCTATATGATGAAGTGTGTATCCTACTAGTGGTTCAGGAGTTATGAGGAAATTCTTATACTCTCACATATTGGCATGTTAGGTGCAGTGAGCGGCTTGGGAATTTGAAGTTGAGGATCAAGGTTGCAGTTTGGTGTCGACAAGAATGTCACGAGCTCAGATGAGCAGGAAAGAATTCAAATATTTAGAGTAAGATGGTACTGTCTTCAGCGTCACCTGAGATCAGTGTCATGTGTAAGAAGCTTTGTGTACTGATTTGCGGATCCTTGATTCTCTTTACAGCATTAGTATGACTGGTGGTATGGATGTGCAGACTTGTTACCTGGTACGGAAGGCCATAGGAGCGTATCCGACGGGAGGATTGTATAAGCGTGACATGTAGTCACTTGATTGATTAAAGGTTGGAACTAAGTATGAAGATTGTGGTACTATCGCTAATGTAAGAATTTGTGCCTCAAGGGCGCTCTGTACAATTGGTTGTGAATTGTGGAAGTTTGTTCCGGATTTGGAGGCTATTCTTGGGGGTGGATCCTTGAAAGGTTATTAGCTCAGTACAGTACGATCAGAATCGGCTTGAGGTCCGCAAATAGATCTAAATGTGAGTGTGTACTCTATATCGGGCCAGATGTGTTCATTTCAGCATAGCGTCGCTTGCGGAGGAGTCTTCGGGCCTGGGATGTTATTTCTGTCGTAAGCTATTTAGTGTAATCTCTATCATGCCATGTGGGTTATGAGGCGGTTTGATTATTCGCACTTGTATTGAGATCCCGTGTAGCTTGTGGTGTTGTGAGAGAAGGATGGCTCTCAAGATGCAAGTCATTTATTGCACCTTAGTTGTGCTTGAGTTTCATAGCGTATGGCGCTATCCGTCTCCCCAGGATTTGTATTATGCACTTCGCGTGCTTGTGGTTGATATTCGGGTATTTCATATGTATAAACATTTCTAGCTTGATGGATATTTCCCTATTTATTATTATGTGTGGATCGGGTGGCACGCCGCTACAGATATGTTGTTTTGATCGGGTGGCACACCGCCACGGGTATCATGGTTGGATCGTGTTGCACCCTAATGACGTCCAAATCCACTACTAAAAGGTAAATGGACACGGTCGCATGCAATATAATTTACCCAACTATGAGTCGGGATCGAATCCCATAGAGAACAATATGTAGGCGATTAGGCGTGTAAGAGAATTATCACTTATTATACTAAGCCAAACACTTAGAAATGTTTTGAGAAAATATTTATGTCTAAATGCGAAAATGTAAAATAACCTAGAAAGCAAGTAAAATGATCAATGGCTACAAGCATGGATGCATTGGGAATTACACTCAAGTAACGATCCAATATATTTCACGATTTTACAAATATGAGCGAGTTTATGTTAATTAGCCTCGGGTAATAATTCTATATTAGATTCTTCCGAAGACTAACAAGACTTCCTAATTGAATTATCCCTAAAACAATTAAGAGATTAAGCATACCCGAATATGGCTACAAGTAGTTCAATCCTATCCTTAGGTAGAATCTATAAAGTGAGGGTTAAAGCCTCAAGTTCTTGTTAATTAATCTTTCCCAACCCCAAATTATCTTTCCCAAAATTAATTCAAAGTAAATGGGCGAGTCCTAGGGTTAGCTAATCCCTTTGGAAACATTAAAGAACAAGAATAATTAAAGAAACAATAACTCACTTCATAATAAATAAAAATCATTCAATACATAAGCACAACAAGATATTTAATCCACACTTTAAATATGAATATTTCCATATACAAGATTCAAGCGTTGGAATAAATACTACACACTTATATATTCAATACAAAGCAAGAAAATGAAGAAATGAGCATAAATGAGTAAGAAATTCTCAACCAAAAGCTTCAAATCTTCAAGACCCAAGTGTGTGTGCAAGAACCCTAGCTCCAAAACTTGTCTTCTCTAGTCTAGAAACTGAAAAATAAGCCAAAGATCTCTTACAAATGAGCTAGGTCGTGCATTAAATGGCTTGGGGGTCAAAAACGTGAAATTTCAGAATTGCCCAGTTTTTCCGCCCAATTGTTCTTCGCGTTCGCGACTATATTTTCGCGTTCGTGAAGGCTTGTTTCCTTCAGCATCGCGTTCGTGATTATACCTTCGTGTTCGCGAAGGTTTTCTACCTCCAGCATCACGTTCGCGAAGGTTTGTTGCATGATGCTCTGCGTTCGCGTCTAACCCTTCACGTTCACGAAGGGTAATTCACTAGGCAGTACTTTTGTTTGCATTTTAGCTCCTTTTTGACTCGTTTTCACATGGTTTCTTCACCATCACTCCTAAATCACTTGATACCTGAAATATGCCAATAAACCTCAGTAAATTCCTTAGTTTCTCAACAAAATAATACAAAAGCCTAAGTATCAAGAGGAGATAAGTTGGTAAAATACCAACTTATCAAACCCCCAAACTTAAACTATTGCTTGTCCTCAAGCAATTCAACAACTAAGAACATCCTTCAATTAAATCACCAATCAAGCTCAATGGCATACCAAACATCATTTCAAGTCAAAAAGGTTCAACTTAAGCACAATCTAATGACTTCGGTTGGTACCAACAATTAATCCAAAGCATATGAATCACTAACTTCTCACAAATTTTATTTCAATTCAAGTGCTCAAACACTACATTAATCAAAGAAGCAACCAAGTCATGACACTAAAGCTTCAAAATTTGCCTCATTATCACAAATAATTTTCGTTGTTCATTCCTCCCAATTGGATATTGGATTAAGTTCACAACTCAAAATTTCCTCACACTTAAGAGAGAATCCCAACTATACATTGCAATTTAAACACAAATGGTATATCAAATGGAAAGAATTAACTCTCTCGCTCTCACACAAAGATATTCAAATTCACAAAAGTAGTGCCATAGGCTTGCCCTTCATGTATTTCTCCACTAATGTAGACACACTTGGTTCAAAATCAAGTAGGACTTAAAGGGTTGTAATGTAGGTTTTTGGCTAAGGTAGGGCACAATTTGGATAAGAGTTACTCAAAATCTCCCTAAGCACTACAATTTGCAATAATTAAAGCACACTTCCTTCAAAAACTTTTTCCATCCTTTCTTCACTTTTCATTCCACACCTAATCTTCCCTTTATTCACAACTCCTTATTTTTCCTTCCTTTTACTTCTTTCTTTCTTTCTTTTTTTTTTTTTACCTTCCACCTTTTAAGCACCTTCCACATCACAACTTTTTCAACTTTCACCCCCAAACTTAGGCTTTTAGCCTATGTTTACACCTTCAAAGTACATAGGGAGGTAGGGTGCCTAAAGATAGATCAGTAAAGAACGATGGGTTAAAGCTTGTAACATGGCTGCCAAAAAAAAGTTTAAAGGCTCAAAAGGGGGTTGACTAGGGAAAATATGTAAGGGTAGGAAATGTAAGGCACAATAACGGTCCAAGGAAGTCCTAACATCATTTTTCAAACCAAGTTAGTCTAGGATTTCGCCTTGAAGCACATTCCGGGCAAGTTCTAGACTACAAATAATACAAAAGAACTCACAACAAATCTCACCACATGTGGCACATGCAAACTCGAGTGACATATAAATCCAAAATCTAATTAAGACCAATGAACCCAAAGAAAATCATATATAGCCTAAAAGACTATTTAATGAATCAAAGAGCCAAAAATAAAACCTAAAAGTCATAACAAGGATTATCACTTCAATCACTTTTTATTTTAAAAATAAAAACTTCATATGTCAAGGTTTATGTCATTTTGGTTGCAAACAAGCCACACGTTGGTTTATGGATAAAAGATCACACCCAATAACCAATTTATTCACTACTAGATATTATACTAACTAAAAACAAATATTTACCTAAAGAGAAAAAAGAAATTAAACACGACTAATCCCTTAAGAAAGTTGTCACGCCATCCATCATAGGGAAAGGTCACCCAGTTCGACACAAATTATTTCCTTGGAAAAGAACCGCGGCATAAAGAAAAACCAAGGATTTTAATTAATACTCCTACAAGTAAATAAATTAGAAAAATAAGAAAATAATATTAATAAAAAAAAAACTACTGCTAACATGCTAGAATTAAACTTCGAATTATCACTAATAACTATAATGTCAACCAATCTACACAAGTTGTCACAAAAAAAATAATCATGTTCCTATCATGCTCCAACTACATCATCTCATATAAATGAGTCACCCCCAACCTAAAGTATTGCACTGTCCTCAATGCAACTAAACAAAATAAGATAAAATGAAGGAGGTGCTCCATGAAACTACATCACTCGGAGCTGGAGGTGGAGGGAAATTTGAGCTCCTCCTCCTCCTCCTCCTCATCATCATCATCAGAGTCATTTGGACTGCAAAATAACGTCAACTTATCCATCATCTTGTTCAGGAATTTGCTCTTTTTCTTTTCGTGCTCCCTAAACTTTCTCTGCCGCTTCTCAATCTTCCCTTGCCGGTGGCTCATATTTTCCAACCTGTTGTTCATGGACTCCATCTTGCCCGTTATTGATTTTTTCTCTTTGACCACGTCATCGAGGGATAGTGGGGCAGCAGTGCCAGTAGATGTGCTAGCCCCAGGTGGACCAGTAGGAAGGGCGACTATAAGCTGCCTAATGTGTGCATCTACTCCATGTATCTGCCTGGATAGGTGACGCATAGTGTGAGGGTCAAACTGGAGTGATCCAATAGGGTCAAATGACCCTGGTGCAGGTGGAAAGAATCCGGTGGGATCAGTGGTGGTCTCAAAGAACTGCCCAAATGAAGAGGATGTAACATCAATCCTCCTCTTTTTTTGCTTGTCGTTAGGTCCCCTTTTCAGCAAAGGAAGGATCATCGGCTTTACCGGACCTTTCTCAACATCATTTGGGCATTTTAACACCCCCAGCATCATAGCATAGCTGAGTGATCAAGGATGGGAAGAATAGGCTCTTGGACCTCCCATGGGTAGATTCCTCGATTTCTCTAACAATGTGCTCCCCCACATTCACGGGTAGTCCATCCATGATAGCAGCAATGATCAGTGCCTTCTCTAGTGTCACATCAGTGTCATTTGTAGAAGGCAAGACTCTTGCACAGATAATAGAGAGCCACGTCTTTACCTTAGAAGTGAAGTCATGTGAATCAACTCCCTTTGTGCATTGTCAACCAGTTCGGGGTCACCCCATCATGCAATTTGTCCACCAACCATTGGGTTCCCCCTGCTTTTGCTCTGCCTCTGTAAACCTCATTATTGGTATTGGGAAGGCCATAAATTTCATTGATCACCTAAGGGCTGAAATGGACTTGCACACCCCTCACAGTAATAACTAAGGTTCCTTGGAAGTCCGTCCTCAAGGCGTTTGCATAAAATTCCAACACTACTGTGTGGTTGGCATCATTTGGTTGATCAGCAAAACAAATTCACCTGCTTTCGACCAATCTTGTGTAGAAGCTCGGCATTTTAGCTTCAACCTTTTCCATGTTGATGCCTCTTTCCCTGACAATGGTTTTTGACAAGATTTCGTCATATTTTCGTTCACATTCCGCAGATAAAATTGGTCATGATCAAAGGGTTCCTCTTGTTCAACTTTGAGGACATGTTTTTGCTCAATTTCATTGTGTTCTGGAACCATTTTATGCCCAAAGTACCAAAAACAATAGACCAACAATGTTAAAAGCTCATATAGACACTTAAAATAATGTATTAGGAAGTATTTAGGCCAAAGAAATGGGCAAAAAAGGTCCCGGGCAGAGCTGTGCAAAGCTAATGTTTTTAGCCATTTTTGGGACTACCAGTGATTGCTCTTCCCGTTCGCGTGAGGGCTACCACGTTCGCGAAGAGCAAATTTTTTTTTCAGGTTTAATCCTTCGCGTTCGCGAGCAGACCATCGCGTTCGCGAAGGTAAAAAAACAAATTGCTGGGAATTAGACCATCGCGTTCCCGAAGGTCATCTTCCTCGCCCAAAGATAACTTTCATTCAGGCATTTTTTCGAACAGTTGGGTGCCTTCTTTTCTTTGCTCATTTTTCAGTACATTATAGCACAGATCTTGCCCAATTTTCTTCAATAGAAAGACACTTCACACTCAACCAACCTCACCCAACAAGCACAATAAATTCCCCACACAAATTTGATATTTCAGGCTTCAAATTTTTGAACCCTAAGCACAAACAACCATGGATGCCCTTCTATTGTTTCACACCAAGAAAGGGAAGAAAGATTTAAGAGACAAGAGAGGAAATTACATACCTTGAGAATGGCGAGGGGGAATTCCAATGGACTTGAAGATTATGGAGAACTGACTTTTGAAGGTTAAGGAGTAGTGAGAATTGTTCTTGAGCCAAAAGGGGGTAAATTGTTCGTTTCCAGTGTTTTAACAATTTTAAAACTTACCTGACTTCACGCGTTCGCGAGGGCCGCTTCGCCTACGTGAAGAATAAATGTTGACTGAACAGTCGCGAACACGACCTTATCATGGCGAACGCGAAGGCTTGAAATTTCATACACCTTCGCGAACGTGAGAGAGTCAACCGCGAACGCGAAGCAGTGCTTCTGCAATTTCCTACAGCTTCTGGTTTTTGGTTGCCCAGTTACCCTGACCTGCTTAAATCAACTCCAAAAATTGTGAAATTTGGCAGATTAGTCAAAAATAATATACTAAGCTATTCTAAAAAAGAAAATTTCAAAAATGACTAAAAATTTTGAAACTGATGGGTTGCCTCCCACCAAGCGCCACATTTAACGTCGTGGCATGACGCGAATCAACTTTATCACTTTTCTCGCCACTTGGATGATATGAATTAGGAACCTAGCTTGGAATTAAGCTTGTGACCACGAGGAACAGGGGGTGGTAAGTAGATGATCAAGCCACGCATTAATTTCTTCATTTTGCATTTCTTGGCTTTCATGTGAGGAATGTCATTTTGCCTTTTTGTTCCCTCAAATTGTAAGATGTATGGCCTTTGCCTTTCCTCCTCGCAATCCCCCATTGACTCGCGTAGTTCAATTCCCATATCACCACACAATTCCAATGTTGAAAAATGCTCGGAGTGTGATATCAAACCTTCAAATTTCAATTCTTCCCGGATTTTGACATCCTCTTTTTCCTCCGGACTAGAGTCAATCTCAACCATATTTTCAATTATACCGGTTGACTCTAATTCCATATTTTTCTTGGCATCACTAACAAGCATGGAGTCAATTGGCGGATGTTCAATTCTTGATTCCTCAAAATAAAGCTCACTTTCTTCCTCGATGTCAGACTCTTCTTGATCTCGTTCCACACTCTCAAGTTGGTGGGCATAGTGAGCCTCAACCAATATTTTCATTTGCTTTTCCAAGGTACTGATATCATCATCATTTTGAGTTAGTGCTTGTTTCAAGTCCTCGAGTGCCAAGTTGTGCTTCTCCTCATTTTCAAGAATGGCCTCCAACATGAGCATCATCCTCTCATTTTGAGCATTTGAGAGTGCTTCTTGGTTTTGATCAAGTGCCAAGGAAGGATTTTCGGCTTCCACATCTAAGGAAGGTTGTTGGCTATCATTCACTTCCAAGGCTTTTTGGACCTCTAAAGTTTCAAGCATTTCTCTCATTTGTAAGTTCAACCTTTCAAGCGCCAAATCATTTTGGAGGCTATTTTCCAAAAGCTCCCCCAAGGCATTTTTCTCTTTGTTTTCTCCTTCAAGTAGGCATTCTAACATGATCTTGAACTCTCCATTTTTACCATGCTCAACTTCTTCCACTTCCATATTCCTATACTTGTCATCACAAAAAGTAGAATCATCATAGCGGGGGTTTGGGAAAGGGGAGGACAAATAAGCACAATTATCCCAATGACCATTTTGACGACCACACTTATCACAAATACTCCACTCATGAGTTTGAGATTGTGCGCATAATCCGTCCCGGGAGAATTTAAACAATTTTGCCACGAGTGTGGTCCTCCACAATAAGGACAAGGGTCATCAAAGTATGAACAACAACCATCCGACCAATTTTCATTATATGATGCCATTTTATTTTTTCAAAAACTAAGAAAATAAACAAGAAAACAAATAAGAAGATATACAAAGATAAGAAAATAATTACACAAATATTCACAAGTTTGGACCAAAGCACTTATGCTTACTTCTCAAACAACCTAAATACCCCAAATTGTTCCCCTGCAATGGCGCCAATTTTGATGACGTCCAAATCCACTACTAAAAAGTAAATGGACACGGTTGCATGCAATATAATTTACCCAACTATGAGTCGGGGTCGAATCCCACAGAGAACAATATGTAGGCGATTAGGTGTAAATGAGTAAGAAATTCTCAACCAAAAGCTTCAAATCTTCAAGACCCAAGTGTGTGTGCAAGAACCCTAGCTCCAAAACTTGTCTTCTCTAGTCTAGAGACTGAAAAATAAGCCAAAGATCTATTACAAATGAGCTAGGTCATGCATTAAATGGCTTAGGGGTCAAAAACGTGAAATTCTAGAACTGCCCAGTTTTTTCGCCCAGTTGTTCTTCGCATTCGCGACTATATTTTTGCGTTCGCAAAGGCTTGTTTCCTTCCGCATCGCGTTCGTGATTATACCTTGCGTTCGCGAAGGTTTGCTACCTCCAGCATCGCGTTCGCGTATAGCTCTTCGCGTTCGCGAAGTTTTGTTGCCCGATGCTCCGCGTTCGCGTCTAATCCTTCCCGTTCGCGAAGGATAATTCACTGGGCAGTACTTTTGTTTGCATTTTAGCTCCTTTTTGACTCGTTTTCACATGGTTTCTTCACCATCACTTCTAAATCACTTGATACCTGAAATATGCCAATAAACCTCAATAAATGCCTTAGTTTCTCAACAAAATCATACAAAAGCCTAAGTATCAAGAGGATATAAGTTGGTAAAATACCAACTTATCACACGTTGCAACGGTATCATGTGTGGATCGGGTTGCACGCCGCAACAGTGTGACGTTGAGTATAGTTTCCCATAGCTATTCTTGTATGTTTTGTGTCTCATTTCTGAGGAAGGTTCATAACATCATTTTGGTTGTCGTATTAGTTAAGTGTGCTAGGTAGTTCTTTCCCAGGGTTCATTTTTCATTATATACCATATTTGAGTCGTGGACTGTCGGCACATTGATGGCGTTATATGAGACTTTTGACAGTGTCTGAGATGGCTTATTGCTTGAGCAGTTTGTACTGGGCGAGATGAGGTTATTGGACCTAGGATCAGTACAATCGGAGTTAGGAAGAGTATATTAAAGGGCAAATATCGTTATTCAGTTTAGAATGAGGTAATGGTTCTTGTTAGGAGGAGAGACTCCATGATTGGTGATTCGGTAGGTGGTTTTGAGTTTCTATATATCTCTTCCGTCGTGGCAGTATTGCAAGAGTTGGAACAGGGCTTATATATGTTATGAGATATACTAAGGGCTTCGGGTCGGGGGAAATTTCAGTTGTTGTGCTTGGGGGAGATTGCCTTGGGCAAATGAGTTATGTGGTGTATGTGTGATTTCAGCGGAGGAGCATGGTCACGTTGGGTTAAGTGTCTGGTAACTGATACGGTGTTCGTGTGTTAGAATCTGGTATCGTGGAGAATTCTGATTGTTGAAACTTGGTTCTAAAGCTTGTTAGCTAAGGTAGCAGGAGAGATCTTCAGTATGGCACGAGCTAATATGCTCAACCGCGTTGTGGTGGCACGGGTAGGTGCACGGGGTGTTAAACAGTGATTTTGGACAACTCCAGAGCAGTCCTTGGCACGTTCGAGGACGAACGTATGTTTAAGTGGGAGAGAATGTAACGACTCGACCGATTGTTTTGAGATTTAGCGCGTTGTTCGGCGGTTTGAGGCCTTGAGTAGCTTCACTTCAAGTATTATGACTTGTACATGTGGTCGAAATGGAATTTCGGGAAGTTCGGAGTAGATTTAGAAAGAAAATTCTAATTTCGGAAGCTTTAAGTTGGAAGAATTGACTAATGTGTGACTTTTGAGTAAACGACCTCGAAATTAGGATTTGAAGGTTCCTATAGGTTCGTATGATATTTTCGGACTTGGGCGTATGCTCGGGTCGGGTTTTGGATGACCCAGGAGCGTTTCGGCGCCTAATAGCAAACGTTGGTTCTTTGAAGGTTGTTAAAGTTCTTTAAATATGGTTTGGAGTAGATTTTGATGATATTGAGGTCCAAATGGAATTTTGAGACTGGTAATAGTTCTGTAATGTCAATTAAGACATGCACATAAAATTTGGCATCATTCTGAGTTGATTTGATAGGAATCGGACGCGCGGAAGTATTTTTAGAAGTTTTTGAGTTCATGAGTTAATCCATGCATTTTGGCATCCGATTCATGGTTTTTGATGTTATTTAAGTGTTTCGATCGCTCGAGTGAGTTTCTATGATGTTGTTAGACTTGTGTGGGTATTTTGTGTGGAGCCCCTAAGGCTCGGGTGAGTTTCGGACGTTCGGGAGGATGAGAAAAACATCAATTTTTCTGGTGTTTCTTGGCAGCTGTTGCAGGTCTCGCAAATGCGAGAATTTGTTCATATTTGCGAACTTCGCAATTGCGAAGAAGCCTGAGTTGGGAAGTGTTCGCATTTGCGACACTTTGGTTGCATTTGCGACCTCGACAGTGTTCGCATTTGCGACCCGTTGGTCGCATTTGCGACCTTGGAAGTGGGAGCCTAGGTTCGCATTTGCGATGAGTTTGTCGCATTTGCGAACCAGGTGTCGCAAATGCAACATCTGCGACCTGTACACGGCCTTATTAAATGCAGGACTTAGACCATTTAGCTCATTTTCTTTCATCTCTTGGGCAATATTTGGAGCTCTTGGAAGGGAAGTTTCACCTAGCACTTTGAGGTAAGTAATTTTTACACAACAAGAGTTAAATACATAGCTTATGGGTAGATTATAACATGTAAATTAGTGAAAATTATGGGTTTAGGTGAAAATCTAGGTTTTTGATAAAAATTACATTTTACCACGAAAGTTGTTATGGAATTTAGTAAAAATTATATATTTGAGTTCGTGAGGTTACGGGTAATAATTTTCTTCAAAATTTTTCGAAATCCGGGCACGTGGGCCCGGGGTGAATTTTAGGAATCCTGTATTCGGGGTTGGGTAATCCCTTTAATAGTTGGAATATGAACTTTTGAATAGGTATTGATTTATTTTTAAACCATTTGACTAGTTTTGGATTGTTCGGCACCGAATTGAGGGTTTGAGCACAATCTTGGACCGGAAAGTGAGCTTTGAGACGAGGTAAGTCTCCTGTCTAACTCTGTGAGGGGGAACCTACTCCTAGGTGATATATTTAAAATGTGTAACTTGATGGGGGGGCTACGTACGTACGAGGTGACGAGAGTCCGTACGTAGCTAGATTCATGTTATTGTCCGGGTAGATATAGGTTCACACCATGCTATACTTGCACTATAGAGATTATCTTTACTCGTTTAATTCTTTTATTTCGCATTATGACTTGAGACTTGACATGCGTAGAGTGATAGACTCGTTATTGTAGAGACTTCACAAGTTTCATGATTAGTCACGAAACAATTGTACTCCTCTTATGAAATTATGTCCGCGATTTATATATGTATGTTTCATTGAAAAGTTTTTCGTTAAAGAAATTATAACTCACACATTTATTCGTGAGTAGGGTTAAGGAGCCGTTAAAGCTTCTTATTCTAATGGGATCGGGCCATTCGCCTCGGCAGGATTTATATACCACACTCTCATGGGAGCGGGCCGTTCGCCTCGGCAGGTTAATAGATGCATCTATGGTTTGTCCGTTCGACCTTCGGCAGTACACAGATTATGATGGGATCGGGCCGTACGCCTCGGCATTTCTATAACATATCCTCATGAAATCGTGCGTAACATTTGGCAAGAAGACAGTGTATCTGTGAGTTCTTCCTGGTTTGAAGTATAACAACCCATTTTGGTGAGGTCCACTATATATTTATATATATGCTCCGGTTGAGGAGGAAATTTCCTAATTGAGAGTTTGAGCCTATTGTAAAGAGGAGAATTGTACCACGTATTTATACTTGTTATTTTATTTATTTACTCTGCCTCATATTTGTTCACCTCTTTACTGTACCTGATATTATTGGATCACTAGGGAGTGTCGATGTCGACCCCTCGTCACTACTCCTCCGGGGTTAGGCTAGATACTTACTGGGTACACGTTGATTTACTTACTCATACTACACTTGCTGCACATTTTTGTGCAGGTACTTTTATGTTTGGGGTTCCTTTGGGCGCGGAGGCACGGATGATGCGAGGACTTACCATGAGCTGCATTTCATGTTACGATCCGCAGCCAGCAGAGTCTCCTTCAGAGTTATTTATATTCTCCTATTCAATTTGTATTTCGGACAGATGTTGTATTTTATTTTACTTCCTAGTAAATGCTCATGCACTTGTGACACCAGATTTTGCTGATGATTATGGGTTGTTCCGTATTATTGTTGTGAAGATATTATCATTTACTCTGTAAAATTTTATCTTTTACTATTTAATTGAAGGAAATTTATGATTTCAAAAATACTAAAATGAGTAATTAAGTTAAAATTTTATTGTTGGCTTGCCTGACAGTGGTGTTAGGCGCCATTACGACCTTTAATGAATTTTGGGTCGTGACACCTTCCTATCAAGGGTCATGTCCTCGATCAGCTGAAGTTGCACCATGTCTTGCCTAATCACCTATCCCCACCTCTTATTTGGCCTACCTCTACCTCTCTGTAGGCCCTCCAATGTCAAACTCTCACACCTCCTCCTCACATGACCAAATCACCTAAGTCGCGCTTCCCGCATCTTGTCCTCAAATAGGGGCCACACCCACCTTGTCGCGAATAACCTCATTTCTGATCCTATCGAACCTGGTGTGACCGCACATCCATCTCAACATCCTCATCTCTGCTACCTTCATCTTCTGGACATGAGCGATCATGACTGGCTAACACTCAGCCCCATACAACATCGTTGGTCTGACCACCACTCTGTAGAACTTACCCTTAAGTTTCGGTGGTACCTTCTTGTCACACAAAACACCTGAAGCGAGTCTCCATTTAATCCATCCCGTCCCAATACGATGTGTGACATCTTCATCAATCTCCCCATCCCCCTGAATAATTGACCCAAGGTACTTAAAACTCCCTTTCTTAGGGATGACCTGCGGGTCCAGCCTCACTTCCCATTCCCCTACTTGAGTCTCGCAACTGAACTTACACTCCAAGTATTCTATCTTGGTCCTGCTCAACTTGAAACCTTTAGATTCCAGGGTCTGCCTCCATACCTCTAATTGTGCGTTCACATTATCTCGCATCTCGTCAATCAATACAATACCATCTGCAAATAGCATGCACCACGGCACCTCCCCTTGGATGTGGCGCGTCAGTATGTCCATTACCAGAGCAAACAAAAAAGGGCTGAGTGCCGATCCCTAATGCAACCCCATCATAACCGAAAAATGGTCTGAGTCCCCACCCACCGTCCTCACTCGGGTCTTTACCCCATCATACATGTCCTTAATCAACCTAACGTAGGCAACAGGTACACCTCTAGCATCTAAATATCTCCACAAAAAATCCCTCGGGACTTTATCGTATGCCTTTTCTAAGTCGATGAACACCATATGAAAGTCCTTCTTTATCTCCCTATATTGCTCCATCAATCTCCTAATAAGGTGGATGACTTCTGTAGTCGAACACCCCAGCATAAATCCAAATTGGTTCTCAGAAATAGACACACTCCTCCTCACCCTTAGCTTTACCACTCTCTCCCATACTTTCATAGTATAGCTAAGCAGCTTGATACCCCAATAGATATTGCAATTTTGGATATAACCCTTGTTCTTGTATACAGGAACCATCGTGCTCCACCTCCACTTTTCGGGCATCTTCTTCATTCTAAACATGTCATTAAATAACCTAGTGAGCCACTCCAAGCCTGCCTTGCCCGCACTCTTCCAAAATGCCATCGGGATTTCATTTGGCCCGGTCGCTTTGCCCCTGCTCATCTTACGCATAACCCCCTCAACTTCATCAACTCTAATACACCTACAATACCCAAAGTCACAACGACTCCCGGAGAGTTCCAAATTACCCAGAACAATGCTCGTGTCCCCCTCCTAGTTCAATAAACTATGGAAATAGGTCTGCCGTCTCCGACGGATAAGCCCCTCATCCAAAAAAACTCTAACTTCTTCGTCCTTGATGCACTTCACTTGGTCCAAGTCACGTGCCTTCCTTTCTCGCGCCTTGGCTAACCTGAATAACCTCTTATCCCCACCTTGGCCCTCGAGTTCCTCATACAAACAACTAAAAGCTGCAGTCTTGGCCGCTATAATTGCTAGCTTTGCCTCTTTTTCAGCCAACTTAAAATGCTCCCTATTCGCCCTCTTCTCTTCCTCGTCTACACTTTCCACTAGCTTCAGATACGTTGCTTTCTTGGTTTCCAATTTTCCTTGCACCTCTCCATTCTACCGCCGGTCTCCCTTGTGACCACCAGAGTAACCCTTTGAGACCCCTAATACCTCTCTCGCGGCTTTCCTAATGCATTGTGCAGTCATGGTCCACATAGAGCTTGCGTCCCCGCTACTCCTCCAAGCCCCCATAGTCACCAGCTTGACCCCCAACTCCTGCCCTTTAGCTTCCGTCAAGGCTCCTCACTTTATCCTATGTTGATTATACATCGCCCTTTTCCTCTTCTTCCTCGTGATCTCAAGGTCCATGACCAGGAGCCTATGAAGGGTAGAAAGGTTCTCACTCGGGATGACCTTGCAATCCGTGCAAAGACCTCTATCGTACTTCCTGCAGAGTAAATAATTAATCTGAGTCTCTTCCACTGAACTCCGGAAGGTGAACAAGTGCTCCCTCTTCTTCGGGAAACTCGATTTTGCTATCACCAAATCAAATGCTCTAGCAAAGTCCAGTAGAGACGTTCCTCCTCCATTTCTATCTCCAAAACCAAAGCCCCCATGCACATCATCATACCCCCCAGACGTCGCTCCAATGTGGCAGTTGAAATCTCCTCATATGAAAAGCTTCTCGGTATGCGGGATACCACGCACCATCTCATCCAAATCCTCCCAGAAACGCCTCTTGACTTCCTCATCCAAGCCTACTTCTGGTGCGTACGCACTGATTATGTTCAAACTAAAACCTCCAACAACTAGTTTAATAGTCATCAGCATGTCATTCACCTTCCTAACCTCCACCACTAGTTCACGGAGGTCCTTATCAACCAAGATACCTACCTCGTTCTTGCCCCCCACCCTCCCAGAATACCAAAGTTTGAAACTGCCCACATCCCGCGCCTTATCTCCCACCCACCTAGTCTCCTGTACACAAGCTATATTAATCTTCCTTTTCTCGAGAATCTTCGCTAACTCTACAGATTTTCCAGTCAAAGTTATTATGTTCCAAGAACCCACTCTCAGCCTAGTAGCTCCCTTAGACCTCTTACCCTCCGCACCCCCTCCCCCGCACTGACACCCCCGAGGATAAGACCTTACCCTACCATCGTTCACCAAAGCCACTACAAAATTTCAAAAAATATTTAGATAGAACATTTAAGGATCTTTACATAAATAGTTGGTCATATTCAAATACATAGACAGCCACTTAAACTTGGCACCAATTTCTACTTAAACACCTCAACTGAGACTTGTTCCTATTAGACACTTTAACTTAAGTCAATCTATACCTATTAAACACTTTGTGACTAACCCGTACACAAAATACATTGTGTGATATTCACACGCTCTTACATGATAGAATAAGGAATAAAAAATGTCAAGTGTCTTTACAGTTAAAAAAAGATTTTAAGCAAATGAAACAAATAAAACAGCCGTCGTAACCCCCTCCCCCCCCCTCACTATTTCCGGCAAATTTCTGAGTTATCTTGCTCTGAAACAAAATAAGTGCTAAAAATTTCAGGGCTACGGCAAATGCTTTTATGGTCGGTGTTTGATGGCCGAGAGTTGAAGAAGGTGGTGTTGGTGAGGGAACGATGGAACTAAAACAAAGCATGTCACATAGGAGTTTGACGGTGTTGGAGAAATAACGGCGATAACAATTATAACTTTATGTGAGGTGTCTAATTTCCCTAGCCATCTGAATTTTCAAAGTGATTCATTGAATTTAATGAGAAGAAGGGTTTGATAAACACAGGAAGACGACAACGTCCGAGGAATATCATAATCGGAATTGCCGTCAGCAGTTGCAGTGGTGGCGGTGGGGTTGGTGTAGCTCTCTATTCCAAAGTCCATCATATTGCACAAAGAATAAATTATTGAGAAATAAGCGCCTATAAGTTTTTATTTTTTGTAATTATATGAGGTCCTCAAAGATCTGTAGAGAGAGTTAAACAGAAAGAGAGGAATTTGTATTTTGTAGTGAAAAATTTAGGGAGACAGAGACATAAGGTTGAGAAAAAAGAGACCACGGCACCTGTGTGTTGGAATAAGATTGAAGGGGACAAAAAAGGTTCATGGTTTTTTATGGAGAAATTGGGGAAGGTTGAGAGATCGGTGGAGGAGAGAGAAGAAAAAGAGAGGAAAAAACACTAAAAGCAAAAATTCTGGTTGTTCATGCTCGAATATGAAGTGTGGTACACGCATTGTGCCACGTAAGCTGAATGTTTCTAATAGGTTAGTTTGAAGATAGATTAAGTACCTAATAGGAACAAGTCTCAGTTTTAAGTGTTTAAGTGGAAATTGGTGCCAAGTTTAGGTGGTTGTCTATGTATTTGGCCTTACTTTTTTTAGCCATATACATAGATTATACATTAATTATACGCAACTATACATATATAATATATAAATTATGTATATATTATACTTCCACCGTCTATGTTTAGTTTAAGTGGTTAGATGGGCGGCTATTTGGGTTAATTGTTCAAAATTTAACTATTAAGTTCTTAGATTGTCTTCAAGGAAAAACTATTGGATACCTTTTTAATGAAAATTTGGACACGAATTTTTACCAATTCAAGCGTTACATCGCTAGTAAGAGAATGAAATCAATGAAACAAGCTACAATTACAACGTTCTTCCGTCAATCTTGAAAGAATTTATTTTTCTAAGTAGCTTTAAAATATCTGCTTTAGAGGTTAAATCTTTATACTTTTAGTATGAATTTATTAATAATGTATTAGCTTTCGTCAATATTTAACTAGTGAAATATGCATATCTTTTGAGATTTAAAATTTTTATAATTTTTTTGTCTTTTATATGTAACATTAAAAAGGGAAAAATAATCGATTTTTTGATAATTTTTATCTATGACAACCAAAAAAATATTTAAACATCAAATGTTGTTATAGGTGTATAACAGACATTCATTATAAAAGCCAAAAAATATCGGAACAAACGAAATTGTTATAGAGAGGGAGTCGTATTTAATCTAATGTTAGATTTTTCACAAACTCTACACAACTAACATGATTTTGTACTTGTTCAATTATTCACGAAACTCTACTAGATTGGCATGAGATTGTTTTTATATTCAATTAGCATGTTTGTTAAATTGTTCGTCAAAATTTACCTGATTGGCATTATTTTTTTATGATGTTCAAACAAAAATGTTCTTCGACATTGTAATTATAATTTCGATCAAGCCACCCCAAATCTGCTCCAAATGATCTCAATTTGAAACAAGACCTTCAAATACCAACACAAACGATCCTTAATCACAAATTTAATTAAATAACACTAGATCAAACAGACCTGCTTTGTATTCTTTAACGCTTTCTAAGCACCAAAATGGAGTATTTTAAAGTAAACCACTAAATCATTATTTGATTTAAAATTTAGGCACAAATTATCAATATTCAAATGATTTTAATAATAATCGATCATTATCTTTCAGTTTTCACCCCAAACAAGAATTTCAAACTTCCAATGTTGAAGAACTAAAATATTTTTTTTTATGAAGAACGAATCATATTTTTGACTCTAAGTAAAAAACAAAGACGATATTTAAAGACTAGTCTCTTAGAGGGAAAACCTTTGTAATCTATTGAATAATCAAAACCTAGATGAGAGCCCTTGGGAACTGCCCACCCTCGTCACTAACATGAAGTACAATGTTTTTAGAGAAAAGGATTTGAATTTGCCCTTGAATTATGTGAAGTAATTTAACTCTCTCATTCGTTAATGGTTGGCGTCAAATACATCAATGTCATTACTAAATATACCTCTATTCACATATAAAGCATTAGTTAGTCTAATTTTTCTTTACGAAGGGTGGCAAGTGGGCCGGTCCCGGGCTTAAACGGGCTAAGTAGGCCGGTTCAAACGGTTCCGGGCTAAGTGGTTTTTTCCTGGCTAAATGGGCTAAGTGGGCCCAATGGATTTTTTTAAAAAAAAATTAAATAGAAATTAGAGACAAAAGGATGTTAAAAATAATATCTAAGGCAATGCCTTGTAAATTTTATTATAGAATTGTGACCTAAATTTTTAAATATTTTTTTAATTCAAATTTAAAGTCTAAAGACAAAAATATTGTAAAGAAATATTCAAAGCAATGCCTTGTAATTTTATTATAGCATTAAAAAACATATCAATATCTTTCTTAGTCTTCATCCCCCCTATGGAATGAGCACAACAAGGTGTTGATACCACCATTGAGAAGAAAAAGAAACTAATCAAATGAGCAAACAAATTTGTAAGTTCTGCAATATAAACTAAACAGTTAGAGATAGTAGGATAATATTGCCCAAAAAATTCATTTGTAGCAATATGAAATTTTTCTAAAAAATCTACAAGTATTTTAACATTAGTCCAATCCCCATTTGTAAGGTGCTCGTCATCATCACTTACATGTGCATTAAATGTTGAGTTTATGGGGTTTTCATATTCATATGCAACAACCAAACTTTCATACATGTAATTCCATCTAGTTGGACAAGGTTTAGGAACCTTTCTTTCTCTTAGGCCAAATTCATCGCATCTTTTAAAATATTCTCTAAGTCTACTGCTACGGTTTGAATAAAAAAGCCAGTTAAGAGCCATTTTAACCTTTTCAATTTCAATATTTAAAATTCGCATACCATCACCCACAATTAAATGGTAAATATGACAAATACATCTAACATGAAAAATGTCACTAAATGCAGGATTTAGCGTAATGGTAAGCAAAGCTATAGCATTTGTGTTACTAGTAGCATTATCTATTGAAATTGACATTATTTTATCACTAATGCAAAAATATCTATAAATATTTATAACGGTGCTAGCAATAAACTGCCATGTGTGACGTGAATTAATTATTCTATAAGAAATAATGCGCTTTTGCATTATCCAATCCTCATCAATCCAATGATTGGTAACAGTAAGGTAATCACAGTCGTTACCACTTCTACCAATATCAGTTGTAATAGCAAAACGACCATTTATATGAGTAAATAAATAGCGCAAATATTGTTCATATTCATATTTATATTTATAAATATCGCTCTTTACGGTACTGCGAGGAAAACCTTTATAAGTAGGATTAAAGATTTTTTTTAATATAATGCACAAAGTTAGGGTTAGAAGGAAAACTATAGGGTAAGCACATAACAGTTACCATTTTTGTCAATTCTTCCTAATATTTTTTTGGATCATAATATAAAATACTACCGGTAACAGTGTTAATTCCCGGTTAAAATTGATTTGAACCGGTACTAGGGTCAACCTGACTAGGAGTAGGTAAAATTTTCTCCTCGGCCAAAGCTTTCAGACGAAGATATCTCACTCTATCTTGAGGGTGTTTCAATATGTGTCTAGCCAAAGTTCCCATCCCCCCTCCCCCGCGATCCAAAATATTTTATATTTAAAAACTAACTTCGTGCCACAAGTTTTACACTTAGCCTTATTTTCTAAAATTAATTGAGTAAAAAATGGTCAAACGGGAGATGTTTTCGCCCGTTTTCTAGGTTGTCTAGAAAAAGTAGGGGTAGTAATAGGAGTATCAGATAGGGAATCATTTGGATTAGCAGGGTTATCACTAGTTAGGTTAACATAGGGAGCAGGACTAGTTGGTGCATCATCATCCGGTTGAGTTTCATCAAAATCTATTTCTTCGTCATCATTTTCATCAATAGTTGGATTAGAATAAAGAGCATTCATTAATTCATGGTCTAATTGTTCACCAGCTCTAATATTATGAAAACATTGACTTTCAGTAAATTGTAATAAACTATTATCGCTATCAAGAATAGCAGGTGTAGGACGGATATGGGGTTTTGTTCGGGGAGCCCGGGGCAGTGGAGGAGGAACAGATCGAGCACTAGATTCGTCAGTCTTGGATTTTTCCTTATTTTTACTAAAAAAAAATTTTAAGGAAGTCATCTTAATTAATAAAGTAATAGAAAATAAATAAAACAAACAAAATTATAATATTAAAACTTAAGAGTTGGAGCGAGTTTACCGAATTGACGAACAACTTGTTGAAAATTGATTATCGTTGAAGACTTCATTTCACCAACTTCATAATTTTTTCACAAATTGTAACAATAAAGTAAGCATTACTAGCAATTATTGAAGAAAATTAGAGAGAGATTGTGATAGATTGATGATTTTGTAAGAAAAAATGAAATAATGAGGGGGTATTTATAGTTGAAAATAGGGAAAAAGCGTAATTATAAAAAGTTTGGGGTTAAAACAAAGTTGGGGGGAGGGGATTAAGGATTAAATGACTATTTTATAAATAGCCAACGACTATTTTTGACAGCCCAACGGCTATATTTTAAAAATAATTTTTTTAAAAAAAAAAAAACAAATAGCCGTTCGGACCGCTAAGGGACCGGTCCGGTCTCGATCCCTAGCGGGCTAAATGGTCCCGGTCCTGACGGGCTCAAAGCATAGGATCGACCCACGAGACCGGCCCAGGTCCACTAAAATCGGTCCTGGCCCGTTTGACCCATTTAAACCGTTTGGCTCGCGGTCCCGAGCCTGGACCGGCCCACTTGCCAGCCTTAATTGGTATAATGATATCTATACCAAGTTGTAAGTCAAGAATAAATTCATCAAATAGTTTATTAAAGGCAACAAGTAAAAGTATTTGGTAAACATTTTTTTAAAAACTAAAGTACACCGGGATAACAAACAGCGCCGACAGGTTTAACTTTAACCTTCAAAAATTTCAACTCATCTAATCCTGTTTTGCGAAGCATTTTTTATAATATCAGCCCACTCGCTTATTTGTTATTTTATTATTTGTTATTAACTTTCCAATCGGCTTAATCGATATATTGCAACTTTAATTCAAAGGCAATCATAGATAGAATTGAAACTATAAATAAGTCATGAACGGTAATTAATAAAAAGATCGAACATGAAATTGTGATATTGCTAGGGGGAAGTAAATATACATATGTATAGCTTCACATGATTTATGTCCTAACAGAATTTATTATTTGTGACATATAAATCGACGATTGTGCTTATTGTTGGTCACGCATTGAAGAAGCCTTTGAGACCATCCCATGCCTAAACTATAACATTCTTTTATCGAGATTGCTTACTTTTCAAGCGATTTTTGGACATTTCCATATGTGCTATTTCCTTCGTTCCACTTTATTTGATACTATTTATTTATTATTTCTTTTAACAAAGAATAACACATTTTAATATTTTCTTATTGAGAAACTTTATTGTCACGATCTGAAATTTCAACCTTCGGAACCGTTATGGCGCATAACATTTCACTTGCTAGGCAAGCCAACGTTAGAATAATTTAAACCATTTTTAACAATTCATTTTTAATTAAGTAATAAAGAAACCAACAACCGAAATAATATCTAAATTTAAATGTGCAAACCAAAAATAATACGATATCTAAATACCATTACAGAACTGAAGTCACAAGTGCACGAGCTTCTAGAATAATACAAATAAGGGTTTGAATAAAAATAAAGTTGTCTGAAAGAAAGCACACAGCTAGGATAAAGTAGAAGGAGACTTCAGAGCTGCGAACGTTGTGCAACTATACCTCAAGTCTCCTCTAATAGCTGAATCCGAGCAAATCTGCAGTACGCCGTTGGGACCAACTCCAGTATCTGCACAAGAAGTGCAGAGTATAGTATGAGTACAACCGACCCCATATACTCTGTAAGTGTCGAGCCTAACCTCGAAGAAGTAGTGACGAGGCTAAGGCAGGTTGCTTACATTAACATGTACGCAATAATAATGA
Organism: Nicotiana tabacum; assembly: GCF_000715075.1. NCBI lineage: Eukaryota > Viridiplantae > Streptophyta > Magnoliopsida > Solanales > Solanaceae > Nicotiana > Nicotiana tabacum. The sequence continues at coordinate 53,943,221 of NC_134083.1, forward strand.
TAATAGCAGGAATAGAAGTAAGACTGGTAAATCATATCAATAATTGAAGTCAATCCAGCAGTCATAAACCTTCAATTAATTTTTGTTGCAGCGTGCAACCCGCTCCAATAATATAAACTTAGAATAATTCTGTTGCGGCGTGCAATCCGATCCAACAATATAAACTTTTAATAAATCCGTTGCGGCGTGTAATCCGCTCCAACAATATAAACTTAAAATAAATCTGTTGCGGCGTGCAACCCGCTCCATCAATATAATTAAATAACTCTTAAATGTAAAAAAAAAAAACTCTAATAAATACCACATTTAATAAGAAATTATTAGGCAACAAAGCATACAATAATTATGATTTATTTAGGAAATAAGTAATGACAAGTAGCAATTAATTGTGAAAATCAGGGAGAAAATAGGTAATTTAATATTTAATATACTAAATGTCAAGCAGCAATTAAGACACATAATTCAAATAAGCATGTAGCAATTATAGCATGAATCCAAGACATAATACTGGACAAGGAATATTAGAAAAATAATTAATATAATAATTAATTCATGATTTAAAATAATTTATGATTTTCAGATAAATATGCAAACAATCAATTTGACGACGTATAGGCACTTGTCACCTCGCCTATACGTTATTACTGTTACGTGGCGCCTTCCTGAAATTCCTTGGAAGGACGACGTAAGGCTAAGCAACCGACGCCAGTGCGATTGTTGTCCGCCAACTGAGGTCCCCTCCGTACGCTAGACTAGATTATCAGTGCCATACGGAAAAATCAATGTCGTGATCAATTAAAAGAGATAGCAGAAAAGAGAATTGAGAATGAAAGAAAACTTTATTGCATTGAATAAAAGTTATTACAGAGAAATAACATGGTGTCGGGGGGGAGAGACACCAGTACAGAGAATTGTTTGCTTGCTTGAAAGTTTAATTTCTTGGTCCCCCTTAATAATGCTTAAAAAAAATAAACCAAAGTTACATGACTAGACCTATGAAAGTTGAAAAATCACACTTAAAGAAAATGCAGTAAAACTACTCTATATTTACAATGAAAAGGACTTAGTCTTCTACAAAACAGAAATAAGTCTGTTGGCAGCAACTTTGTCTTTAGCATCAAGGTCTGCGCGTGAGGCATTGTCTGCGCGCGCGGCGTTGTTGGCATCTGCCTGTGGCTGGGCGCTGGCGACGGCTATCGGTGGGGCGACAGAGGCACATGCGCGCTTGTCACTTGGAGCTGCCGAGACCACGGGGCCGACCGTGGCGACGGGCTTTGGGAAGCTTGCCAGGACGCCACGGGGCGCATCCAAGGGGTCATGGGGCATGGTTGGAAAGCCGCCCATGACATTCTCCCCCACCTGAGTTGGCGATGTCCTCGGCGCCTTCCTTGCAAGGTAATCATCAATTAGGCTCTTGTAGGCTTTGAGGTTTGTTCCCCTCTCCCAAGTATTCTCCTCTGCATCACATCCCTACCATTTCACCAAGAACTCCTGATGATCTTTTCTTGAGGTGTGAATCACTCGATCATCAAGAATAGCTTCAGAACGCCTTTTCCCGGTTGAATTGGGACCTCGAATACTTGGTATTATGAGTTGGTTTCGTGAAGGATCCTACATATCTTCCCAAAAAGGTTTCAGGAGACTGACATGGAAAACATGATGGATTTTCCACCAAGCTGGGGTATTCACCCGGTATGCAACTTTCCCAATGCGCCTTTCAATGGACAAGGGTCCAATATATTTTTGCAATAGGCGAGGGTCATGGACCCCTGCAAACAAGTATCGCTTTGGGATTTTGACCATCACTTTGTCTCCCACTTGGTATTCAACAAAGCGGCGATTCTGATCAGCATGCCTCTTCATCCGCTTTTGGGCTTTGACAAGATAGCTCCGCACTATCTCCAAATTTTGCTTCCATTCTTTTGAGAAGCTAGCAGCCCGAAGAGATTTTGACATGTTTGGTGCATTCACTGTGTGTGGGAGTAGCGGTTGCTGTCCGGTAATAATTTCAAAAGCGTTTTTGTTGGTACTTGAGCTCTTTTGTGAATTGAAAGACAGTTGAGCAGTATCTAGAAGCTTCAGCCAGTTCTTCTGCGATTCGGTCACAAAGTGCCGGAGATATTCCTCTAGCATGCCATTGAATCGCTCCGTCTAGCCATCAGATTGCAGATGAAAACTTGAGCTATGAATTAATTTTGACTCGAGACACTTAAAGAGTTGGGTCCAAAAATTGCTAGTGAAGCGTGAGTTGCGATCACTAAAAATATCTTTAGGTAGGCCCCAATATTTTACGACATGAGAGAAGAATAGTCGAGCTGTATCTTCTACTGATATATATTGTGGGGCTGCTATAAAGGTCGCATACTTGGAAAACCGATCCACCACAACCAAGATAGTTGTGAGATCTCCGACCATGGGCAATCCGGTGCTGAAGTCCAGGGAAACGTTTTCCCAAGGTCTTTTTGGGACAGCTAGTGGTTCCAAGAGCCCTACCTGCATCAAGCGGTCTGACTTATCCTTCTGGCTTACTAGACAAGTCTTCACATACTGAGCGATGTCATCAACCATTTGAGGCCAATAATATGCACGGCGAAGCAATGCCATGGTGCGTTCCTCACCGGGATGACCGGCCCACAAAGTATCGTGGCATTCCGCCAGAAGAGCCTTTCGCAGATCTCCTCCTTTAGGAACATAAAGTCGGTTCCCTTTCACTTTCAGGAAACCATCTTCGGTGTAGAACTGGCGAGTCTTGCCCTATCCTACCAAATCAACCAAATACTATGTAGCAGGATCCTTGATGAGTAGATCCTGTATCTGGTCTTTTATGGTGGTGGTTACTTCGCTTCCCCTTAGGGCGGCGAGTACACACACCGATGCTAGATCAGCTCTCCGACTTAGTGCATCAGCAACATGATTGGTCTTCCCACTTCGGTACTCCAGGTTGAAGTCAAATTCCGCTAGGAGTTCCTGCCACCTAGCCTGTCGACCATTCAGCTTTGGCTGGGTCATGAAATGGCTAACGGTTGTGTTATCTGTCTTGACCACGAATGGGGCTCCTAGTAGATAATGCCTCTAAAGGCGTAAGCAATGAACGACATCCAACAATTCTTTCTCATGGGTGGCATAGCGCCGCTCTGCATCCTTCGGTTTCCGGCTCTCGTACGCTATGGGATGCCCTTCTTGTAGCAATACTCCACCAAGTGCATAGTCGGAGGCATCCATTTGCACTTCGAATGGCTTGGCCAAGTCAGGGAGGGCCAAGACTGGACTACTAGACAGCCATTTTCAATGCGTCGAAGGCCTCTGCCCGCTTGGGGCCCCAATCCTACGGTGTGACGTTCTTGAGAAGTTCTGTCAGCGGCACTGCAATGAGGGAGTAACTTTTCACAAAACGCCGATAGAAGTTGCATAGGCCAAGGAACGACCTCAAGGCGTGGATATCCTTAGGAGGTGGCCATTCTATGATGGCCTAAATCTTCTGCCGGTCCATCTTGATCCACCCTTCCTCGATGACATGTCCGAGGAAGTCAATTTGTTTCTGAGTAAAAGAGCACTTGGATAGCTTCGCATATAATTCGTGCTCCCGCAATCGGGCTAGGACCTTCCGCAAATGCTCCAGGTGTTCTTACAGTGTCTGGCTATATACCACAATGTCATCCAAATAAACCATGAGGAATTCATCAATGTATTCTCGAAAGACTTGGTTCATCAAGGTGCAAAATGTGGTCGGCGCGTTAGTCAAGCCAAAGGGCATAACCGGGAAGTGGTACGACCCATATCTTGTCACACAGGTCGTCTTGTGCTCATCACCCTCTGCAATCCAAACTTGCCAATAACCTATCCTCAGGTCTATTTTGGTGAATACCGTCACACCACCCAGTCTATCAAAAAAGTCTTCCATTAGCGGAATAGGGTACTTGTTTTTCACGGTGATTTTGTTTAGAGCCCGGTAATCCATGCAGAGTCGTAAACTACCATCATGTTTCTTTTGGAATAGCACAGGGGACCCATATGGGGACTTGGAGGGCACGATGATCCCTGTGTCTAACATTTCCGTCAATTGTCTCCGAAACTCGGTGAGTTCGGGTTGTGACATTCTGTACGGTGCCCGGGCAGGTGGCTTCGCACCCGGCACCAACTCAATCTCATGGTCCACAGTTCGCCTAGGCGGAAGATGCTTTGGCATGTCTTGTGGCATGATGTCTTCAAATTTCAGAAGCAACTCCTTCACGGGTACAGGAATGGGACCCGAGGAGCGTTCTATATCTTCCATGCAGAGGGTATCCAGGAACGTGGGTTCATGTCTTTTTACCCCCTTCTTCAACTGTAAGGCCGAGATGTTCTCGGTGGCCATCTTCATGGGAATGCATGGAATAATGCAGGGCTTAGCTCCATTTTCTCCCATCATCAGTAGCAAGTCTGCATACGGTGCGAGCATGGTATTGGTCTGTCTCAGGAATTCCAACCCCACTATCAACTCAAAGTCATCTATGATCACCATGCGTAGGTTGAACTTTCCTTCATAAGGGACAAGTTTCACCGGTACTTCTTTGGCTATTCCACCCACTGGCTGAGGTGGTTAGTTGATAGCCTTGACACGACCTTTTCCCTTTTGTACAACTAGGCCAAGGCGCTCCACCTGAGTTGAGGCTAAGTAGTTGTGGGTAGCACCCGTGTCTATCATTTCCCGAATGGGCTTGCCATTTACCTTCATGTCAATGAACATTAAGGTCCTCTCTTGATGAGGAGGAGTCCTATCGTTCGCCTTCTTTTTCCCTTTCTTGGCGATTGGACAGGGGTCCTTCTTCTTACGGATACCAGTACTGGTTCCCGCTAGGGGCTCAGAAATAGAGCCAACAATGGCATTGAATGCACCAACTGGTTCGGTCTGGTCTGCATCATCGTCATCGTCATCTGTCCCATCCTTAAAAGCTTGATGGGCGTTCATATGTGTATGTGGGCATTCATTATTCCAATGTGGTCCGCCGCAATGACGGTATCCTGAGGGGGATTTCCTCCCCCGATCATTGTTGTTAGATGCAGCGCTAGTACTGCCTGAGGAGGGAGCCTTATATTTGGTTGCACTCTGGTCTCCTCCACTTCTGCTAGGGCCACCAGTGTTCGGCTGGCCTCCTTTGTATCCTCCTCGGACATGCTGTTGAGGCCTGTCCTTCCGGGCTTCCACTTGATAATCCCCAAGGCACTCTGCTGCTTGGATTGCCTTAGGTAACGTGTCTACCCTTTGTCTTTGCAACTCCATGCGGGCATAAGGTTTCAACCCTTCCAGGAAGGTGAAGAGTTTGTCTTTGTCCCCCATGTCGCGGATGTTCAGCATGAGCGCAGAGAATTCCCGCACGTAATCCCGCACTGATTTGGTCTGGCGGAGCTCCCGTAGCTTTCTCCTAGCATTGTACTCAACATTTTCGGGGAAGAACTGCAGGCGTATGGCTGCCTTCAGTTCTGCCCATGTCTCGAGGGCATCTTCACCAGCTTTGATGGCTTCGTATTTCACCCGCCACCAGAGTTTGGCATCACCCTGAAGATACATGGCAGCAGTTGCTACCTTCTTAGCTTCTTCTAGGCCTCCCACGGCATCGAAGTATTGTTCGATGTCGAAAATGAAGTTTTCCACTTCTTTTGCATTCCGAGCTCCACTGTATAGCTTTGGCTCAGGAATTTTCACTTTTTGGGCCACAGGGGCGAGGTTTACAATACCCCCGATTTGGTTTCCACCTCCTCGAAGCAAGCCTTGTAAAGCAGCATTGACAACGTTGATCTGGCCTCTCAAGTTGTCTATAGTTTGTTGCATGGTAGTCATCTTGTTTGCCTCTTGTGTCCCGTTGGCTAAATCCTCGGCGCGCTCCTGTTGGAGGACCTCAAATTTACCAAATATTTTGGCTACCTCTATGGCTGTCGTTTGCCGGTCTCCTTCAGAGTCGCGACAGATGTTTTCTATGTCAACTTCGGCCTGGATCAGTCTGCAGTCCAGGTCATCCAACCTTTGCACTAGGCTGGTCTTTAGGTCAGGCACCATTTCCACGATGGGTCGTAATGCGTCAACCGTTCCTTCAAGGGTCGCGATGCGATCCCCATAATTCACCATGCTCAGAAATGGTGGTAATGGCAATGTAATCCCTAGTCTGATGTCGAGCCTAGGCTCTGATACCAACTGTTACGCGGTGCCTTCCTGAAGTTCCTTGGAAGGGCGATATAAGGCTAAGCACCCGATGTTAGTGCGATTGATGTCCGCCAACTGAGGTCCCCTCTGTACGCTAGACTAGATTGTCAGTGCCGTACGGGAAAACCAATGTCGTGATCAATTGAAAGAGAGAGCAGAAAAGAGAATTGAGAATGAAAGAAAGCTTGATTGCATTGAATGAAATCTATTACAGAAAAACAACACGGTGTCGGGGGGAGAGACACCAGTACAGAGAATTGTTTGCTTGCTTGAAAGTTTGATTGCTTGATCCCCCTTAATAATGCTTAAAAAAAATAAACCAAAGTTACATGACTAGATCTATGAAAGCTGGAAAATCACACTTAAAGAAAATGTAGTAAAACTACTCTATATTTACAATGAAAAGGACTTAGTCTTCTACAAAGCAGAAACAAGTCTGTTGGCAGCAACTTTGTCTTTAGCATCAGGGTCTGTGCGCGCGGCGCTGTTGGCATCTGCTTGTGGCTGGGCGCTGGCGATGGCTATCGATGGGGCGACAGAGGCACATGCGCGCTTGTCACTTGGAGCTGCCGAGACCATGGGGCCGACCGTGGCGACAGGCGTTGGGAAGCTTGCCAGGACGCCATGGGGCGCGTCCAAGGGGTCATGGGGCATGGTTGGAAAGCCGTAAATCATATCAATAATTGAGGTCAATCCATAAGTCATAAACCTTCAATTAATTTTTGTTGCAGCGTGCAACCCGCTCCAACAATATAAACTTAGAATAATTCTGTTGCGGCGTGCAACCCGATCCAACAATATAATCTTTCAATTTAATTCCGTTGCGACGTGCAACCCGCTCCAACAATATAAACTTTCAATAAATCCGTTGCGGCGTGCAATCGGCTCCAACAATATAAACTTAAAATAAATTCGTTGCGGTGTGCAACCCGCTCCATCAATATAATTAAACAACTCTTAAATGTAAAAAAACTCTAATAAATACCACATTTAATAAGGAATTATTAGGCAACAAAGCATACAATAATTATGATTTATTTAGGAAATAAGTAATGGCAAGTAGCAATTAATTATGGAAATCAGGGAAAAAATAGGTAATTTAATATTTAATATGCTAAATGTCAAGTAGCAATTAAGACACATAATTCAAATAAGCATGTAGCAATTATAGCATGAATCCAAGACATAAAACTGGACAAGGAATATTAGAGAAATAATTAATATAATAATTAATTCATAATTTAAAATAATTTATGATTTTCAGATAAATATGTAAACAATCAATTTGACGACGTATAGGCACTCGTCACCTCGCCTATACGTCATTACACATGTAATTCACTTAACAAATATTTCAAGGGTTTTATTCCCTCAAGTCAAGGTTAACCACGACACTTATCTTGTTTTGCAATTTCAAATGATCACTCGACCATGGCTTTTCCTTTCGAATTATTCTCCAAACCAATCAAACCTAGCAAATTATTTACCAACAATTCAATTTGAACTTTAGAAATTATTCACAATTCAAAAGAGACTTAATTTAAGTCATTTTGGAAAAATCAACCATAAGTCGATGTGGGTCCCACTTTTCAGAACCCGACTAAGAATCACAGAATCCTCACACCCGTTCTGATACGAGTTCAACCATACTAAAATTATCGAATTCCGACATCGAATTGTCTTTTAAATCCTAAATTTTCGTTTTTGGAAAGTTTCACAAAAATTCCAATTCCTTCCATCTAAATCCGAAATAAACGATGAATATAGACATGGATTTATGAAATATAATCACTTTCGGGTATAAAACACTTTCTCAAGTCGAAGTCGTAAAAACCCCCTTTGAAATCGCCCAAATCCGAGACTCAAAACTCAAAAATAAGTCAAAATGGCTAACACCCGATTTTATATATTTTGTTCAGCATTTTCGCATTTGCGGACAAATATTCGCATTTGCGAGAAAATCTCGCATATGCAAAAAGAGCTTACCAAATGGGTGTCCGCATCTGCGAAAAATGGGGTGCATTTGCGGCTGCGCAGAAGCGCATGAAGGAGTCTTAGAAGAGATGGCCGCATCTGTGGTCATTTGCTCGCAGAAGCGAGAAGGCTGCCCAGGCTCCCAAATTCGCAGAAGCGGGGCCGCACATGCGCTCCAAAACTCACAAGTGCGAAACACCAGAACCAGACCTACAAAGTTTTACCAAAATGGTCTGAAACACGTCCAAAACTCACTCGAGCCACTCGGGACCTCGTCCAATTATACCAACCAGTCTCGTAATATAACGCGGACTTACTCGGGGTCTCAAATCACGTCAAATAATATCAAAATTATAATTCACACCTCGATTCGGACTTATGAGTTTCAAACTTTTCACTTTACAAAACTCGTGTTGAAACGTATTAAATGAATCCGGAATGATTTCAAATTTGGCGCACAAATCATAAACGATATAACAGAGCTATTCTAACTCTTGGAATCTCAATCCGAGTCCGATATCGATAAATTCAAATTCACGGTCAAACTTTGGAATCTTTAAACTTTCAAACTTCTAATCTTTGATAAATGGTGATAACTCAAGCCAGGGACCTCCAAATTAAATTTCGGGCATACGCCCAAGTCCCAAATCATGATACGAACCTACAGAAACTGTCAAAATACTGATCCAGGTCCGTTTGCTCAAAATATTGACCGAAATCAACTTATTGAGTTTTAAAGCACTATTTCATATTTTAATCAATTTTTCACATAAAAAGTTTCCGAAAAAATTCACGGACTATGCACGCAAGTCGAGGAATGCTGAAAGGTGCTATTCAAGGTCTTAGAACACATAAATGAACATTAAATTTAAAGATGACATATTGGGTCATCATATTCTCCACCTCTAAAACAAACGTTCATCCTCGAACGGAATTAGAAAATTACCTGAGCTAGAGAAAAGGTGTGGATATCTACTCTGCATGTCCGACTCGGACTCCCAGGTAGCTGCCTCAATCGAATGACCTCTCCATTGCACCCGAACTGAAGGATAACTCTTAGACCTCAACTGTCAGACCTGCCGGGCTAGAATAACTACTGGCTCCTCTTCATTTGTCAAATCTTTGTCTAATTGGACTGAGTTGAAATCTAATAAATGGGACGGATCACCATGGTATTTTCGGAGCATGGATACATGAAATACCGGATGAACTGCTAATAAACTAGGTGGTAGTGCAAGTCTGTAGGATACTTCACCCACCCTTTCAAGAATTTCAAAGGGTCTGATATACCTAGGGCTCAACTTGCCCTTCTTTTTGAATTTCATTACACCTTTCATAGGTGAAAGCCGGAGCAATACTCTTTCTCCTGCCATGAATGCAACACCACGAACTTTACGGTCGGCATAAATCTTTTGCCTAGACTAAGCTGTGCGAAGTCGATCCTAAATAATCTTGACCTTATCCAAGGCATCATGTACCAAATCGGTACCCAACAACCGAGCCTCTCCCTATTCAAACCAGTCAACTGACGAATGACATCGCCTCCCATATAATGCTTCATACGGAGCCATCTGAATACTCGACTGGTAGTTGTTATTATATTCAAACTCCGCAAGTGGAAAGAACTGATCCCAAGAACCTTCAAAGTCTATAACACAAGCGCGAAGCATATCTTCCAGTATCTGAATAGTGCGCTCTAACTGCCCGTCTGTCTTTGCATGAAATGTTGTACTTAACTCAACTCACGTGCCTAACTCACATTGTATAGGCCTCCAAAAGTGCGAGGTGAACTGCGTACCTCGATCAGAAATGATAGACACGGGTACACTGTGAAGGCGGACAATCTCGCGGATGTAAATCTCTGCTAACCACTCTGAAGAATAGGTAACTGCTACTGGAATGAAATGTGCTGACTTAGTCAACCTGTCCACAATGACCCATACTGCATCGAACTTCCTCTAAGTCTGCGGGAGTCCAACAACAAAATCCATAGTGATACACTCCCACTTCCACTCAGGAATTTCTAACTTCTGAAGTAAACCACCAGGTCTCTGATGCTCGTACTTGACTTGCTGCCAATTTAGACACCGATCTACATATGCAACTATATCCTTCTTCATTATCCTCCACCAATAATGTCACGACCCAAAAACCAACCGTCGTGATGGCGCCTATCGTGGTACTAGGCAAGCCACTACTCAACTATCTTAACACACTAAAAGCTTTAAAATTTTAGATGGAAGCAATTAATATTCAAGAAAAACCTTTTAGGAACATAAATAAACCCGCTACATAATACTTTATCCCAAAACCGGGGAGTCATCGAGTACATGAGCATATATACCAGGAACAGTCTAATACAATGTCTAAGGAATGAGAACTGAAATGCGATAAAGTTAATTAAGGAGAGCCAGGTCCTTCGAACGCCATGCAGCTACCTCGATAGTCTCTGGGATCATCTGCTCAATATCAACACCCGCTATGACCGAAAATACCTGGATCTGCGCACGAAGTACATGGTGTAGCCTGAGTACAACCAATTTAGTAAGTAACAATAATAAATAAGGAACTGAAAGATAGTGACGAGCTATGAAGTTATAGTTCATTATCAGTAATCTCAACAAGAAAGTAGACATGCTTTCAAATTCGGCAGTTTAAGTCAAATCAATTTATAAATGCCAAGTTCAAGAAAAACAATCCTGATACAATATCCCACAAAAGTTTCAAAATAATGACATATAACAACTATGTGCAACAACAATGGAAGCAAATACCACCTCTCAGGGCAACAGTCACTCAATCTTTCTCAATAGCTTATCACTCGGCTCTCAGCCCTCAACACTCACACACTCAATAGGTACCTGTGCTCACTGGGAGTGTACAGACTCTGGAGGGGCTCCTTCAGCCCAAGCGCTATATCGCTGCGGCGTGTAGCCCGATCCCATATAAATAGCCATAAGGCTCATTGCGGTATGCAACCCAATCCATATATATATACAGCCCTAAGGCTCGTTACGGCGTGCAACCCGATCCATATATACATACAGCCCAGAGGCTCGTTGCGGTGTGAAACCCGATCCATATATACATATAGCTCACATCTCGGCACTCAGGCCCTAACTCAGTCACCAACCTCTCCAGTCTCTCGGGCTCTCAGAAATCATAAAAATCAGACCAAACAAAGATAATATAATGTATCAGCAAGAACAAGAAGAGACTGAGATATGATACACAAGTAAACCGTGACTGAGTACAAAATAACAATTAGCAATTAATTCAATGAGTACAAGACCCCTGCGGGTCCCAACAATGTAGTCACATAGCCTAAGCATGACTCCTAACATGATTTTCAATCAAATTTCTATAACACAGGGAGAGCATATAGCTAACAATAAGTTATTCAACTTTATAGTTTCACGGAATGGACCAAGTCACAATTCATATGGTGCACGCCCACACACCCGTCATCCAGCATGTGCGTCACCACCAAACAATCATATAACAACAAAATCCGGGGTTTCATACCCTCAGGACCAAATTTAAAACTGTTACTTACCTCAAACCGCGCAAAACTCTACTCCAAAGTGCCTTTGCCTCTTGAATCGGTCTCCAAACGCCCCAAATCTAGCCACAAGCAGTACAATACAATTAATATAGGCTAAAGGAATCAATTCCATAAGAAAAACACAAAATTATAAGCCAAAATCCAAAATTGGCTCAAACTGTCCCCTGGGCCCACGTCTCGAAATCCGACAAAAGTCAGAAACCCTGAAACCTCATTCACTCACGAGTCTAACAATACCAAATTTATCAAAATCCGACACCATTTGGTCATCCAAATCCCCAAAATTCACTCTCCAATTCTCTAGCCCTAAACCCCCAAATTTCACCTCAAAAACACACCAACTAGGTGTAAAATCAGTGGGGAAATATCATTATTGAAGATAAATGGACACAAGGAGCTTACCTCAATAATCACTTCAAAATACCTCTAAAAACCTCCAAAATTTGAGCTCAAAGTGGTAAAAATGGTGAAAAATCTCAAAGTCCTGTATTTATATGCTCTGCCCAGGCCTTTCGCACCTGCGGCCTCTCATCCGCACCTGCGGAACCGCTTCTGCGGTTATACCTCCGCTTCTACGGAAACCATTTAAGCCACTGGGCTCACACCTGCGCTCCAGGTCTCGCACCTACGGAGGCGCTTCTGCGGAAATGCCCAAACATTCAAACTTCGCATCTGCGGAGCCATTCACGCATCTGCAGGCTCGCAGATGCGCATTCTCCTACGCACCTGCGTCCCATGCCCTTCCTGGCCATGCCCGCTTCTGTGGCCTCCCTCTTTGCTTCTGCGGGCTCGCACCTGCGATTAAACTTCAGCAGGTGCGATTACACCAACTGAGTCCAAACTTCAGCAGTCTTCCAACTTCAAAACTTGGTCCGTTAACCACCCGAAATCAACCTGAGGCCCCCGGGATCTCAACCAAACATACCAACAAGTCTTATAACCCAATACAAACTTAGTCGAATCCTCAAATCGCCGCAAACAAGCTCAAAACATGAATTACACATGGATTCAAGCCTAATAAACTTCAAAGTTTCCAAATTCTACAAACGACGCCGAAAACTATCAAATCACGTCCGATTGACCTCAAATTTTGCACAAAAGTCATAAATGACACCACGAACCTACTCCAACTTCCGAAAATCCAATCCGACCCTGATATCAAAAAATCTACTCTCGGTCAAACTTTTCCAAAATTCCAACTTTTGCCATTTCAAGCCTATTTCTACTCCCGACCTCCAAATCACATTCCGGACACACTTCTAAGTCCAGAATCACCCAACGGAGCTAACGAAACCAGAAAAATTCCAATCCGAGGTCGTTTACACATAAGTTGACATCCGGTTGACTTTTCCAACTTAAGCTTTCAATTAAGAGGCTAAGTGTCTCAATTCACTCTGAATTCTCTCCGGACCCGAACCAACTAACCCAATAAGTCATAAAACAACAGTGAAACACAAAAATGAGCAGAAAAAGGGGAACAAGGCTACAACTCTCGAAACGACCGGTCGGGTCATTACATCCTCCCTCTCTTAAACAAACGTTCGTCCTCGAACGGGTCTAGAAACATACCTGGAGTCTCAAATAGGCGTGGATATTTGCTCCGCATCTTCCGCTCGGTCTCCTAAGTAGCCTCCTCAACGGTCGGGTTGTTACAAATAATGTTGCCGCAAATCTTGACACATTTTGGCCGTACCCAGATGAATAGAATATCGGGAACTGTGGGCCTCTTCAAGAATTAATTCACGAAGCCCATCCACATTAGGAATACATATACGACCCTGCATCCGCAAAACTCCATCATCTCCCACAGCAACCTTCTTGGCACCACCGTGTCACACCGTGTCCTTAAGGGCAAGCAAATGAGGATCATCATATTATCGCTCTCTGATACGCTCATACAAGGAAGATCGAGCGAATGTGCAAGCTAGAATCTGACTACACTCTGAAACATCTAACCTCACAAACTGATTGGCCAAAGTCTGAAAATCTGTAGCCAATGGCCTCTCATCAACCAGAATATACGCAAGGCTGCCCATACTCATAGCCTTTCTACTCAAAGCATCGGCCACAACAATGGCCTTTTCGGGGTGATACAAAATGGTAATATCATAGTCTTTCAACAACTCCAACCATCTTCTCTGCCTCATATTGAGATCTTTTTGTTTGAACAGATACTGTAGACTATGATGATCAGTGAATACCTCATACGAGACACCGTAAAGGTAATGTCTCCAAATCTTCAGTGCATGAACAATGATTGCCAATTCTAAGTCATGAACAGGGCAATTCTTCTCATGAACTTTCAACTGCCGCGACGCAAAAGCAATCACTCTGCATCTTGCATTAATACTACACCAAGCCCAATGCAAGATGCATCACAATACATTGTATAAGATCCTAAACCTATGGGCAATACCAACACTGGCGTCGTAGGCAAAGCAGTCTTGAGCTTCTGAAAGCTCAACTCACACTCATCTGTCAATTTGGTCAGTGGGGATGCTATAGATGAAAACCCCTCCACAAATCGGCGATAACTACCTGCCAAACCTAGAAAACTCCGGATATCTGTAGTTGAAGTAGGTCTAGGCCAATTCTGAACTACCTCAATCTTCTTAGGATCCACTTTTATGCCTTCTGCCGATACAACATGACCCAAAAAGGAAACCGAGTCTAAACAAAATTCACATTTTGAAAATTTGGCATATAACTGATTATTTTTCAAAGTCTGAAGCATAATCCGAAGATATTGCTCGTGCTTCTCTCGACTGCTGGAGTAAATCAAGATATCATCAATGAATACAACCACAAAAGAATTCAAATAGGGTTTGAACACCCGGTTCATCAAATCCATAAATGTTGCTGGGGCATTTGTTAGCCCAAATGACATCACTAGGAATTCGTAATGCCCATACCGAGTCCGAAAAGCTGTCTTAGGGACATCGGATGCCCTAATCTTCAACTGATGGTATCCAGACCGCAAATCGATCTTTGAAAATACCTTGGCACCCTGAAGTTGATCGAATAAGTCATCAATTCTTGGTAACGGATACTTGTTCTTGATAGTAGCCTTGTTCAACTGCCAATAATCTATACACATCCTCATTGAACCATCTTTCTTCTTTACAAATAACACTGGTGCACCCTAGGGCGAGACGCTAGGTATAATGAATCCCTGATCAAGTAAATCTTGTAATTGCTACTACAATTCTTTTAGTTCCGACGAGGCCATACGGTATGGTGGAATAGAAATGTGCTGGGTGCTCGGAGCCAAATCAATATAGAAATCAATATCTTTATCGGGTGGCATCACGGACAACTAGGACTGAATCCATAGAAGGAATATCCGCACTGGGATTGCGAATATAAGCCAGATAAGCTAGACACCTATTCTCGACCATACGCCGAGCTTTCACGTAAGAGATAACCTTGCTGGTGGAATGACCAAGAGTCCCTTTCCACTCTATTCGATGTAACCCCGGCATGGCTAAAGTCACTAAGGTGACAGCCAATCCATTCCCAATATAACATCAAAATCTACCATATCAAGAAGTAGAAGATCCACGATAGTCTCAAGACTCCTAATAGTAACCACACACGAACGATAGACATGATCTACCATAACAAAATCTCCCACAGTTGTGGACACACACACAGAATCACCCAGAGAATCACGAGGCACAACCAGATATGAAGTAAAATAGGAGGACACATAAGAATAAGTAGATCCTGGATCAAATAGAACTAAAACATCTCTATGGCAAACTAGAACAATACCTGTGATCATGGCATCAGATGATTCGGCCTGAGGCCTAGCTGGAAAATCATAAAATTGGGGCTGGGCCCCACCACTCAGAGCTGTATCTCTGGGACGGCCCCTAACTGGCTGGCCTCCACCTCTAATAACCTGACCTCCACCTCTAGATGTCTGACCCTTGCCCCTAGCTGGTCGGGCAGGCGGTGGAGAAATCGGTGCCGGTATGATGACACGAGAATCCTGTTGAGATCTATTGCTCGACAACCTAGGGCAATACCTCCTGATGTGACCAATATTCCCACACTCATAACATCCATCTTGTTGTTGTGGATGCTGAAGCTGAAGCTGACCCGAACGGGCTAGATAACCGCTCTAGTGACTCTGGAGCGGTGGTGCACTGATAGGAGCTGGATGTGCACTAAATGTCGGCTGCCCATAGTAAGGCATAATAGGACCGTGACTCCCTAAAGCACCATGAGAATCCTTAAGTGCTGAATAAAATGGCCTGGGAGGATGACCCCTACCATAAGCACCCCTGCCTCCAGATGAGGCACCTCTGAAATTATCGGAATGACGGGGCCTCTTATCTGACACTGGCCCTCTCTCCTGAGCCTGAACTAACTCAATTCGCCTAGCAATATTCACAGTTGTCTGGAAGGAAATATCACTCCCTGTCTCATTGGCCATCTGAAGCCTGATAGTATAAGTGAGTCCATCAATGAATCTCCTCACTCTCTCCTTTTCAGTAGGAAGCAAGATGATGGCATGACGTGCTAAGTCCACAAATCGGGTCTCATACCGGGTAACAGTCATACTACCCTGCTGGAAACGCTCAAACTGCCTGCAGTATTCCTCTCTCATTGTAATAGGAACAAACTTCTCCAAAAACAGTTACGAGAACTGCTCCCAAGGAAGTGCAGGCAAATTATCTGGTCTAGCAGATACATAATGTAGCACCCCAAAAAATTTCGAAGTACTTAAGCGCTATTAAGAAAGTTGATGTGCGCTAATTATATTATTTTGTGTGCAGATGAGGACTATTAATATGATGGATATCAATTGGATATGATAATAAGTGTACGAGGCATATTATAAGTGATGTGGGGTCTAAGGATAGCCCCAAGTCCAAGTCAAGTTGGAAATTACATGATAGACTAAAGTTCCAAATGAGTACGCACAAGACTAAATTTTGGATGAGAATATCTACATATATATAAGAAGTTATGTAATTAACAATATATCAAATTAAAGATCTTCGATTCTAGTTTCTAACGCTTCAAACCGTTTGTCATTTGGACATTCCTACAAGAGGTTATGACCCAATTACTAAAGGCTGGCATAGGAGTCTGCGGATGCGAAGCATCCGAGGCCGCGTCCGAAAGAAAGTCTGCCAGTAAAGTAGCATCCAGGTTCGCATCCGAGCTTCAAAGAGGAGTGAAGTGGGGATTCAAAGCATCCGGGGCCGCATCCGAAACCCAAAAATCCGGGCCTATAAATAGAAAGTCGGGGGAGGGGAGTATTTTGAGTATTGGGTGTTAGGGTTCTTGAAGGGGCTATTTTAAACTCAAATCAAGTTCAATCAACCAAGGTAAGTTGTTAATGTTGTTTTGGGTTGATTCTTACTCAATTTACATGATTTCTAACATCATTCTTGCATCCAAATGCTAGATTTCATCATCAAATCCTCAAGAACACTAAAATCACCAAAGTTGTGATTTTTCAAGATTGATCTACTAGAGGTAATTCCAATGCTTCAAACTCGTTTATTATGAGTAGTTAAAGTATTTGAAGCATTTTTTACAAGTTTTAATGGTTGAAAGATTGGATTATAAAGCTCTAGTTCATGGCATGAATAGTACTTTTGAGATAATAAGAGAGAAGATAATGGTAATCTTGGCGATGAATTTATGAATACAATGAACCTATGGAATTATTTGTTAGCAAAAGATGGAAGTGATCAACTAAGTAATCACCCGAATTGTATATTTTGCAAGTGTTGATTATGGAAGACGATGAATAGTAACTTGGTGGCAATGAACATTTGATGTAGTATCATTAATGACTTTGAATGGGTATTAAAACATAAGAATGAAGTTAAATGGTCTAGCATGTAAAACTATTTGGCAATTTGAGTTGTCGGAGGCTTATAGCCAACTTATGAGCCATATATGGATGTTGATCAATATCTTAGGTCATATTTTGATGTAATTAGGATATCTAATTGTAGATATCGACTTGTTGGTGATGTTGAGCATTTTAATCAACATTGGAATGATGGAGGAGGATTGAAAGCTTGTGAATAGTAATAAAGCGAAAGCGAGGTAAGTTGATTAAAACTTATTCTTCTTGAGGGCCTTTCTCTAAAAACATATTTCGAGTTAATACTTAAGTTGTTTGCAAATGTGCTTTCGTGCTTGTGGGGACAAATAAGTACGGATGCATCCATGTATTAAAATATTATGTTGCATATGTAGTGTCATGCTGTTTTATAAAAATTTATTTTAAATCTTGTTGCCAAAACGACACTCAAGGTAAATGTTATAAGTTTTTATCAAAACTTATGTATTTGCAAGAGTATACATATTTGAGTACTAAAGATAAGTTTTCGTGGAAAGTATTTCTTTTTGGAATTGACGAAGAGAATAGCACATGTGGTATCTTTTAAAGATTGATGTTAAATTGCTAAAGGTTTTAGCATGTAAAAGGTTGTTTATTTAATTTTTGTTCAAATGATTTAGATTTTCTATAAATGCTATGAGTTGATAAAGATAGATCCTTTGAAGCTACTATGCTATGAATCTATTTTTGAAATATCAAATGTTTTGGGAGTTACTTGTGTTCATTGAGATTGACTTCGGATATATTGTGTTCGTTGTCATGAAACTACACGTACCGGTGTAGGCATAGATGGCCACTTTGTGGTATAGACTACGGCAGAGTTCTCTCCCTCGAGAGAGTACTATTTTGTGCTATTATTAGCATGGCTGAGTCAATTCATACGACACTACGATGAGACGACCTGAGCAAGTAAGGTATATGATACTTGCCGCTAGGTGCATAACCTAGTTGACCTTCTTATGTCGGTGACAGTATAGTACTCTCAGTGAAAGGTAAGGATGATTTTCTTATGTTTAGACCTAAAGAGCTGAAAGTGATTTCGATGACTTAAAGCAAATGGAATGATTTTATATAATTTTATCCAAAATCTTAGATTGATGTAAATATTTTAAAAGTTTATATTGTGGGTTATATTTCACTTGGTTGTTATTTAAAATAACAAGGGTCATGAATAGATAAAATTTATTATCATTTTATATCAAATATTGGTGCATTGTTTTTATAAAGTTTGTCCCAAGAACTTAAGTTAGAGAGAGTCTATGACACTTATTGAGAATCGTTGTGGTGTACTCAGCCCTTAGGGGGGGCCCTCCAGGGCCCTGCTTACTTTACATGTTTCAAGGTGATGTATGATTCGCGGCATGTGGTTAGGCTAGGATGATTGTCTTTCCGAGGTATTATGAAGCACCGCTTTTATTTCATGGTAGCTATCATGTTCTTTCTTATTTTATTTTGTTGGAATTACTCCAACCGTTGATTTTATTCTTTGGTATAGAGGCTCCACAGATAGTTGTGAAAAGTTGTAGTAACGGGGTTGTACACGACATACATGAAAGTATATTTATTTTACTTAGTCTCATTGTTATTATCATGAAAAACGTCATGTGTGATTTTGAATTGGAAAATATTTTATCATTTAACTTGAAAATGTATATGATTTTCAAGGAGTTTCCGCAGTTAAATTGGTTTTCATGCATATAATTTGGGTGCATCACATGGTTTGGTTCGCTCGGGTCGAGTAGTGTGTCGGGTGCCGGTCACGTGGTTTTGGGTCGTGACACATAATCTCTCCACCACCTCTTGGCGGAACCAGTCATCTGAAACACAGCAAAATCGACTATGTTGCTTTAAACTATTCCCATGTTCCGCAGTACCTCATGGCAGCGGTCAAGATAATCGTGTGGATCCTCAGAAGGTGTACCACTAAGTGAACTGGAAAGATCTTAGCAAACTTTTCCAATCTCAATAAAGCCTCAAAAGACATGGCGGGTCTATCACCGGCCTGTGCCGCAACAACTGGTTGAACTGTCATGACCCAATTTTACCTATAGGTCGTGATGGCACCCAACATCACCGCTAGGCAAGCCAACTAGTGAATTAAACATGCATTTCTTCTTTTAATAAGTTTCTGAGTAATTAAACTTTCCTCATTTGCAAGATTTAATAAAATAAAAGGTTTAAATAGATAAAACCAAGTAATGGTTCAAAACCACCATTCTACTAGTGTGTGTGCCAAGACCTGGTGTCACACGTATATGAGCATCTAGTAGATTATACAAACTTCTAACCACTGTCTAAATATGAAATTGATAGAATACAAAATACAAAAGAGAGAGAGAGAGAGACTCTAGGGCTGCAGAACGACTCAGGAAACAGCTCACCACTAGGCCTCGGGATATCGGGGGTACACGCCGGAAGGACCACCTGATGCACCTGACTCAGATCTTGCACAAGAAGTGCAGCAAGTGTAGCATGAGTACATAAAAAATATGTACCCAGTAAGTATCAAGTCTAATCTCGAAGAAGTAGTGATGAGAGGTCTACTTCGGCACTTACTATGGGTCAATAATACTAAGATAGAAATATTTAAATAAAAACCATTTATGTGAACAATAACAAATATTCATTAGCAGGCAGAAACAAATAATTCTTTCACAATTTGATTATTTTCAAATAATTATTTACCTTCACAAGCTGCAATAAAATAAATATCAAAGCACCGAATAATTTTTATTATTAAGCACGATTTATGCCGAGATCGTACGGCCCGATCCAGAATAATGTGTACATTGCTGAGGGTCGAGCGGCATGAACCATAGATGCATCTATCAGCTGCCGAGACGCTCGGCCCGCTCCACAAGAAGAGGAAGATATTTTTACAAGCATTTGACTTAAATATTACTGAGGTTTTATACAAAAATAATACAAATTTCATTAACGATCTTTCACAATTTCTCCAACACATACTAATATAATTTAGGTATTTTTAGATTAACAAGTATGATGCAAAATTTCCAAATAATTCATGAATTGGGTCCTAAAACTACCCAGACAATAGCATGATAGTAGTTACGCACGGACTCTCGTCACCTCGTACGTACGTAGCCCCCCAATTAGAAACAAATATTTATTTAAATCACCTATGGGGTAAATTCTCTCTTACAAGGTTAGACAAGAGACTTACCTGGTCTCAAAGCTCACTTCTCGATCACAATTTCGCGTTAAAGCCTCAATTTGGTGCCGATAACTCAAATATACAATTTTCATAACCTCAAGAACTCAAATATACAATTTTCATCCCATTCCATAACCATTTTCGTGGTTAAAATATCATTTTTATCAAAACCTAGGTTTTTCATCTAAACCCTTGATTTCTACAATTTACATGTTATAATCTACCCAATAAGCTGATTTCCACATAGGTAGAATTAACTTACCTCCAAGTTGCTAGGTGAATACCCCTCTCAATATGCTCCAAAATCGCCCAAGAATGGAGAAAATGAGTCAAAAATACTCAAACCCCGACTTAAATGAAGGTTCTTGTCACGACCCGGAATTCCCACCTTCGGGACCGTGATGGCGCCTAACATTTCACTTGATAGGCAAGCCAACATTAGAGAACCGTTAAGTCAATTATTATTCAATTCAATAGATACAGTCAATAAGCTAAAATGAAATACAGCGAGTGCAGAATAATATAAAAACTTCATTAATCACTACCACCCGGATCTGGAGTCACAATTCACGAACTTCTAGGATTTACTACAAGTAAAAGTCCGAAAGAAATACAAGTGTTTGAACGAAAGAAATAGTAAAAAAAACTGAAAAGATAGACGGGGACTTCAAGGTGTGCGAACGCCAACAGATCTACCTTGAGTCACCGATGAACCAGTCCGAGCTGCTACGCCTCGCGATCAGCTGGGACCAATACAAAAATCTACACAGGAAGTGCAGAGTGCAGTATCAGTACAACTGACCCCATGTACTGATAAGTGTCGAGCCTAACCTCGACGAAGTAGTGACGAGGCTATGACAAGACACTTACATAACAAACATGTGCAATTTAACAGTATATGTACAAATAACAGCTAAACATGTACCATTGGGAGGGGAAACATGCTGAGGAAAACACGAGATAGAGAACTACAGCAGGTTGGTAACGTGAACAGCCAATATACTAAGAACCAATAAGAATAAGTAAACACAGTAAAGGAAAAATGCACAGCATCATCCTTCGTGCTTTTACTCTCAGCCTCACCATAAAATCAATAGAAACGGCACGGCATCACCCTTCGTGTATTAACTCCCATAACATGGCACGGCATCACCCTTCGTGCATTAACATTCACAATATGGCACGGCATCACCCTTCGTGCATTAACACTCACAATATGGCACGACATTACACTTCATGCATTAACACTCTCCCTTACCATAATGCAATGAACAAATAACAATAAGGAGATAGAATAACAAGTACAACCCTTACTTCAACATTTGGTTCCACAATATCAGCCTCAACTTCGGAATCAATACTCAATTATCACCAGAAGATCTGTAAGCATGATAAGAACGATCAATTTAACAATACTAGTCTAAACATGGATAACATGAACAAAGGAAGTTATAATTGCAAGAAACCAAGCCCCGCCCGCATACTTTAACCTGACTACAATGCATAAGTACTCGTCACCTCACATATACGTTGTTCTCCAACATTTAAACATGTAGCAAATAGACAAACAAGTCATATTGCCTCAAGTCAAGGTTAACCACGACACTTACCTCGCTCCGAAGACCAAACTCAAAGCTCAACCACGTCTTTTTCTTTTAAACAATCCTCCGAACTAATAGAATCTAGAAATTTACCAACCAAACGATTCAAATTAAGCCTTAGAAATTACCCATGATTATAAAGAATTCAATTTAGGCCATTATTGAAAAAGTCAACAAAAGTCAACTCCCGGACTAGCTTGGTCCAATCCCGAAGTTCGGACCAAAACCCGATTACCCATTCACCCCCGAGCACGGTCATGTAATTTGTTTTGGAATACGACCTCAATTTGAGGTCTAAATCCCCAATTTACCAAATCCCTAATTTCTACCCAAAACCCCAAAACCCCCCAATTACACCATGAAAACTCTAGATTTTAGGTTGAAAACTTGTGAAATGTAATGAAAGATTGAAAGGAAATAGGTTAGAATCACTTACCAACGATTTGGGGAAGAAACGTTCATTGGAAAATCGCCTCTTGTGTTTCTAGGTTTGAAAATTTGAAGAATGAATCAAAAATCCCGTCTAAGCCATCTTTTGTTCAGCTGCAGCTATCGCATTGGCGACCTGGGGTTCGCAAATGGGAAATTTCCCTAGGCCTATTGTCATCGCAAATGCGAACAAGTGTTCGCAAATGCGGATAAGAGAGGATCGCAAATGCGAAGGTCCACCCCCCCAACCCACTGCTCGCAAATGCGATGGTCCCTTCGCAAATGCGAAATCTGCAGGTCTGATGCACAAGCTATGATTTTCAATTCTAAGTTCAATTCAATCTGTAGCCTATCCGAAACTCACCCGAGCCCTAGGGGCTCCAAACCAACTATGCACACAAGTCTAAAAACATCATATGAACTTGCTCGCTCGATCAAAATACCAAAATAATACCTAAAACTATGAAGTGAACACCAAATCAAATGAAATATTTTAAGAAAACTTTGAAACTTCTATTTTCACAACCGGACGTCCGAATCACGTCAACCAACTCCGTTTCTCACCAAATTTGACAGACAAGTCATAAATATAGTATTGGACATATAACGGGTTCTGAAACCAAAATACGGACCCGATATCCAAAAAGTCAACCATCGGTCAAATATTTCAAATTCATTAAGCCTTTGACTTTCAAATTTCGACAAAGTCCGATATCTCAAGCTAGGGACTTCCGAATTCGATTCCGGGCATACGCCCAAGTCCCAAATCATGATACGGATCCACCGGGACCGTCAAAACACGAAAACGGGTCCATTTGCTTAACACGTTGACCAAAGTCAACTCAAATGGTTTTCAAAGCAAAATTTCTTATTTTTCACATTTTTAACATAAAAGCTTTCTGAAAACACGCCCGGACTGCGCACACAAAACAAGGAGGGTTAAAATGAGATTTTTAAGTCTTCAAAGCGCAGAAGTAGATTCTAAAACATAAAATGACCTATCGGGTCATCACAGTTCTACCTTATGCGATATCCGCATCTGCGGGCAGAGGGTCGCATCTGCGGGCGTAGGACCGCATCTGTGGTTTTCGCTTTTGCGGTCTCGCTTCTACGACTCTTCATCGAAGAAGCGTGGTCACTTCTGCGCACACCACGCCGCTTTTGCGGTTACTAGCAGCCCCCTTCTTGGCCGCTTCTGCGAGCTTGTGGCTCACTTCTGCGAGCTTGCACCTGCGGTTGTCCATGCACAGGTGCGGTTACACCAAAAGTTAGGAGCTTCAGCTATTGCTCCCAAGTTCCAACTTGGTCCGAGCCTCGTCTGGTTAACACCCAAGGCCCTCGGGCCCCGCCCGAACATACCAATAAGTTTGATATTATAAAACGGACTCGCTCAAACCCTCAAAATGCGTAAAACAACATCAAAACTAAGAAACATACCCCAAGCCAAATTGATTCAACTTAGAAATTTTAAATTCTTTAAACTTACTCCGAACGGGCCGAAACATACTTAAACTACTCGGAATGACACCAAATTTTGCGTGCAAGTCTTAAATCACCATATGGAACTATTCCCATGCTCTGAATTCCACACGGACCTCAATTACTCCGAAACCTACTCCAAATCAAATTTAAAGAACTTTAAAACCTTCAAAGAGCCAACTTTCATTATTAGGCGACGAAACGCTCTCGGGTCGTCCAAAACCCGATTCGAACATACGCCCAAGTCCAAAATCATCATACAAACCTATTGGAACCGTCAAATCCCAATTCCGGGGTTGTTTACTCAAAACGTTAACCAAAGTCAAAGTTACCCTTTTTAAAGCCAAACCAAGGAACCAAATATTCCGATTTCAACCCGAACCCTTCAAACTCGTGAACTAATCATCCCCGCAAGTCATAAAATAGTAAAATCACATACGGGAATTCTTATTTAGGGGAATGGGGTTCTAGATGGCAAAACGACTGGTTGGGTCGTTACATTCTCCACATCTTAAACAAACGTTCGTCCTCGAACGGGTTTAGAATTTTACCTAGAGTGCTGAATAAGTGTGGATGTATGCTCTGCATGTACTCCTCGGCCTCCCAAGTCGCTTTCTCGACTGGTTGGCCCCTCCACTGAACTTTAACCGCAGAAATATTCTTGGAACTCAACTAGCGAACCTGCCTATCAACAATGGCAATTGGTTCCTCTTCATATCCCAAGCTCTCATCTAGCTGAATTGTGCTGAAGTCTAACACATGTGATAGGTCAGCATGATACCTCCGGAGCATAGATACATGGAAAACCGTGATGAACTCCTGATAGACTGGGAGTCAGATCAAGCTCGTAAGCAACCTCCCCAACTCGTCTCAACACCTCAAATTGGCCTATAAAACTTGGGCTCAACTTGCCCTTCTTCCCGAACCTCATGACTCCTTTCATCGGCGAAACCTTCAAGAGAACTTTTTCACCCACCATAAATGACAAATCACGCGCTTTCTAATCCGCATTACTCTTATGTCTGGATTGTGTCGTACGAAGTCACTCCTGAATCAACTTTACCTTTTCCAAGGCATCCTTCACCAAATCAGTACCATATAACTTAGCCTCGCCGGGCTCAAACCATCTGATGGGCGAACGACATCGCCGACCATATAAAGCCTCAAAAGGAGCCATCTTGATGTTGGATTAGTAATTGTTGTTATAAGCAAACTCGGCCAAAGAAAAGAAATGATCCCACTGACCTCTGAATTCAATCACGCATGCCCTAAGCATATACTCCAAGATCCGAACTATCCGCTCCGACTGCCCGTCGGTCTATGGGTGAAAGGCTGTGCTGAGCTCTACATGGGTCCCTAATTCACTCTCTACTACTCTCCAGAAATGTGAAGTAAACTGAGGACCTCTATCTGATAAAATAGAAACGGGCACACCATGCAACCAAACTATCTCCTGAATATAAATCTGGGCCAACCTCTCTGAAGTATACGTGGTCACAACCGGAATGAAGTGTGCCGACTTGGTCAACCTGTCGACAATGACCCAAACTGCATCAAACTTTCGTAAGGCCCGCGGCAACCCAACTACAAAGTCTATAGTAATGCACTCCCATTTCTATTCTGGCATAGTCATTTGCTGAAGTAGGCCACCTGGCCTCTGCTGCTCATACTTAACTTGCTGGAAATTTAGGCACCTCGCTACATACTCAACTATGTCTTTCTTCATCCGCCGCCACCAATAATGCTGCCTCAGATCATGATACATCATTGTAGCACCTACGTGAATAGAATATCGGGAACTGTGTGCCTTCTCTAGGATCTTTTCCCTCAAGATATCAACATTAGGAACGCATAGGCGACCCTGGAGTCGCATAACACCATCTTCGCCAATAGTAACCTCCTTGGCACCACCCTGTAGTACCGTCTCTCGGAGAACCAACAAGTGTGGATCATCAAACTGTCGAGCCTTGATCTGCTCAAATAGTGAAGACTGGGCAACGACACATGCAAGAACTCAGCTGGGCTCTGAAATATCCAGTCTCACAAGTTTTTTATCCAAGGACTGAATGTCCTCCTCTATTGAAATGAAGGACAAACTACCCATACTCTCCTCCTTTCTGCTCAAGGCGTCTGCAACTACGTTGGCTTTGCCCGGATGATAAAGAATAGTAATATCATAATCCTTCAGTAGCTCAAGCCACCTGCGCTGCCTCAAATTTAGATCCCTTTGCTTGAACAAATGCTGTAAGTTGCGATGATCGGTGTAAACCTCACAAGACACTCCATAAAGATAATGCCTCCAAATTTTTAGAGCGTGAATAATCGTAGCCAACTCCAAATCATACACCGGATAATTCTTCTCGTGAGGCTTCAGTAGATGTGAAGCATATGCAATAATTCGTCCCTCCTGCATCAATACACAACCCAGGCCAATGCGTGAAGCGTCGCAATACACTGTATATACCCCCTAACCAGAAGGCAACACTAACACCGGTGCTGAAGTCAATTCTGTCTTGAGCTTCTGAAAGCTCACCTCACAATCATCGGACCATCGGAATTGAGCACCCTTCTGGGTCAATTTGGTCAAAGGTATTGCAATAGATTAAAAGCCCTCCACAAATAATAACCCGGTAACCCTAGAAATCTCCTGATCTCAATCGCCGAAGTAGGACGATGCCAATTCTGAACTGCTTCGATTATTTTGGGATCAACTTTAATACCCTCGCCCGATACAATATGCCCCAAAAATGCTATAGAGTCTAGCCAAAATTCACACTTGGAGAACTTAGCATATAACTTTTGTTCCCGCAAGGTGTGAAGCACCACTCTCAAATGCTGCTCGTGCTCCTCCACACTACGTGAGTAAATCAAGATGTCATCAATGAAGACAATGACAAATGAATTAATATATGGCTTGAACACCCGGTTCATCATATCCATAAACGTCGTCGGAGCATTAGTCAAACCGAAAGACATCACCAGAAACTCATAATGGCCATATCTAGTACGGAAAGCAGTTTTCGGAATATCAGAATCCCGAATCTTTAACTGATGGTACCCCGATCTTAAGTCGATCTTAGAGAACATTCTGGCACCCTGCAACTGGTCAAACAAATCATCAATACGCGGCAACGGGTACTTATTATTAATTGTAACTTTGTTCAATTGGCGATAATCAATATACATTCGCATAGTCCCATCCTTCTTCTTCACAAATAATACTGGTGCGCCCCAAGGCGACACACTCGGCCTAACGAACCCCTTTGCTAACAACTCCTCAGGGTGTTCCTTCAACTCTTTCAACTCTTTTGGAGCCATACGGTATGGTGGGATAGATATAGGCTGGGTATCTGGAGCTAAATCAATACAGAAATCAATATCACGATCTGGTGGCATACTTGGAAGATCAAAAGGAAACACATCGAAGAACTCTCGGACTACGGGCATTGAATCAATTGCTGGAATCTCTGTAGTAGTGTCCCGAACATAGGCCAAATAAGCCAAACAACCCTTCTCGACCATGTGTCGAGCCTTCATAAAGGAAATAACCCGACTAGATGCACTGACAGACGAACCCTCCATTCCAATCAAGGCAACTCTGGCATCGTCAAGGTAAAAGTCTTGGCATGGCATCTATTCTGTCCGGAAACGCATAGAACCTAGCTGGAGCACCACCTGACTGACCTCCACCTGGCTGGCCTCCACCTCTAGGACGACCCCTACCCACCTGCCCTCCACATTTGGGCAGTCGAACAGCTGGTGGAACAACTGGTGTTGTAATCATAGGCTGCTGACCCTACTGTACCGCCTTGCCCCGAAGCCTGGGGCAGAATCTCTACACATGACTGAAATCCTCACACTCAAAATAACCCCTCAGTACGGTGGACTGCTGACCTGAAGTCTGGCCCTGATGAACTGAATACCCACTGGAGGAGCCCTAAATAGCTGGTGGGAGATAAGAACTCTCTGGCATAACACTGAAATAAGGTCGCACTATAGCACCCCGAGAAGGTGGCGGTGCTGGGTAAGAGAGCCTGATGGACTGACCCCTCACAAACTGACCTCTGCCTCCAGCCGGGGCACCATTGAACTCTCTCAAATATCGAAATTGTTTGTCCCTCGCCGCTTGCTCTCAGCTCCGCTGACGGACACCCTCGATCCTCCGAGCTATCTCCACAACTAGCTCGTAAGAAGTCCCTATCTCCACCCCTCGAGCCATGATGTCCTGAATACCATAGTGCAATTCGGCAACAAACCTCTATACTCTCTCTGCATCGGTAGGTAGTATCATAAGTGCATGGCGAGACAACTCAAAGAACCTCGCTTTATAGTCGGTAACTGATATTTGACCCTGCTGGAGCTGCTCGAACTGGAACTGCAACTCTTCCCTCTAAGAGAGTGGAATGTATCTGTCTAAGAAGAGGCGTGTGAATTGTTCCCAAGTCATGGGAAGAGAACCTACTGGTCTGCCGAGAAGATGTGACTGCCACCACCTACGGGCCCTGCCCTCCAACTGAAAGGTAGTGAAGTCTACCCCGTGGGACTCTACTATCCTCGTATTGTGCAGTCTGTCCCTGCACCGATCAATAAAATCTTGGGGGTCCTCATGTCACTCACCTCCGAAAGCAGGATGATGAAGCCCAGTCCATCTGTCTAATAGCCTGTGCGGATCACCTGCCATAGCTGGTATGGGCTCCAGTGTAGCTCCTGCAACTGGCTAGGCTCCGCCTACGGGTAGTGCACCCTGGGTCTGATATACAGCAGTTGCATGCCTATGACCTTGTGTGGTAGGGGTCTGTGCTCCCCCTCCCGCCTGAGATATGGCTGGGTATGCCAAAAATAAACCGGCGTGAGTTATAGTATCCATAAATTGCAACATACGGCACATGAACTCTGAAATCCCAGTGCGGACGTGAAATCCACTGAAGTTGCTCTGCTGCGGGCACCTCGCCTTGCTCCTCAATGATAGGATCCTCTACTGGATCCACTTGTGGCATAACTGGAACAACTCTAGGATGCCCTCTTCCCTAACAACGGGCCGGAGCCCTCCCCCGACTTCTGCCTCGACCTCTAACAACAGGGGGACAGCTCTTCCCTGGTCTGGAACCTTTGTAGAGCGCGTTCTCACCATCTATGAGAGAATAAGGGAAAGATACTTAGTATTACATCAACTGCACAATAGGAGATGAAGAAAGGTAGTTTCCTAACATCCTATAGCCTCTCGAAGATAAGTACAAACGCCTTCGTACCGATCCGCAAGACTCTATTATGCCTTCTCATAACTTGTGAGACCTACGTAAAACCAGCGCTCTGATACCATGTTGTCACGACCCAATTTCACCTATAGGTAGTGATGGAGCCCAACATCACCGCTAGTCAAGCCAACTAGTGAATTAAACATGCATTTCTT
Organism: Nicotiana tabacum; assembly: GCF_000715075.1. Lineage (NCBI taxonomy): Eukaryota > Viridiplantae > Streptophyta > Magnoliopsida > Solanales > Solanaceae > Nicotiana > Nicotiana tabacum. The sequence continues at coordinate 53,972,904 of NC_134083.1, forward strand.
CTTTTAATAAGTTTTCGAGTAATTAAACTCTTCTCATTTGCAAGATTTAAGAAAATAAAAGGTTTAAACATATAAAACCAAGTAATGGTTCAAAACCACCATTCTACTAGTGTGTGTGCCAAGACCTAGTGTCACAAGTATATGAGCATCTAGTAGATTATACAAACTTCTAACCACTGTCTGAATATGAAATTGACAGAATATAAAATTAAAAAAAAGGAGAGGCTCCAGGGATGCAGAACGACTCAGGAAGCAGCTCACCACTAGGCCTCGGGATATCGGGGGTACATGCCGGAAGGACCACCTGATGTACCTGACTCAGATCCTGCACAAAAAGTGCAGCAAGTGTAGCATGAGTACGTAAGCAACGTGTACTCGGTAAGTATCAAGTCTAATCTCGAAAAAGTAGAGACGAGAGGTCCATTTCGGCACTTACTATGGGTCAATAATACTAAGATAGAAATATTTAAATAAACACCATTTATGTGATCAATAACAAATATTCCTTAGGAGGCAAAAACAAATAATTCTTTCACAATTTTATAATTTCTAAATAATTATTTACCTTCACAAGCTGCAATAAAATAAATACCAAAGCACCGAATAATTTTTATTATTAAGCACGATTTATGCGAGGTCGTACGGCCCGATCCAGAATAATGTATACACTGCCGAGGGTCGAGCGGCACGAACCATAGATGCATCTATCAACTGCCGAGGCGTTCGGCCCGCTCCACAAGAAGAGGAAGATATTTTTATAAGCATATGACTTAAATATTACTTAAATTTTATACAAAAATAATACAAATTTCATTAACGATCTTCCACAATTTCTCCAACAAATACTAATATAATTTAGGCATTTTTAGATTAACAAGTATGATCCAAAATTTCCAAATAATTCATGAATTGGGTCCAAAAACTACCCGGTCAATAGCATGATAGTAGTTACGAACGGACTCTCGTCACCTCGTACATACGTAGCCCCATCAATTAGAAACAAATATTTATTTAAATCACTTGTGGGGTAAATTTCCTCTTATAAGGTTAGACAAGAGACTTACCTCGTCTCAAAGCTCACTTCCCAATCACCATTTCGCGTTAAAGCCTCAATTTGGTGCCGAAAAATTCGAAACTAGTCAAATGTTTTATAATTTAATCAATACATACTAAAAATTTTGTAATTTATCTATTAGAGTAATTACCCAACCCAATTTGGTAAAATTCCTAAAATTCACCCCTGGCCCACGGGCCCGGATTCCGGAAGTTTTTGGAAGAAATCGTCACCCATAACCTCAAGAATTCAAATATACAATTTTCATCCCATTCCATAACCATTTTCATGGTTAAAATCTCATTTTATCAAAACTTAGGTTTTTCATCTAAACCCTTGATTTTCACAATTTACAAGTTATAATCTACCCATAATCTATGTATTTAACACACAATAGGTAGAATTAACTTACCTCCAAGTTGCTAGGTGAATACGCCTCTCAAAAAGCTCCAAAATTGCCCAAGAATGGAGAAAATGAGTAAAAAATACTCAAACCCGGACTTAAATGAAGGTTATGCCTTCTGTGATTTCCACATCTGCGGGCAGAGGGCCGCATCTGCCGTGATGCACAGGGCCAGCGCTGGCCGCTTTTGTGGACGTTTTTCCGCTTTTGCGGTCTCGCTTCTTCGGCTCTTCATCCAAGAAGCTTGTGGCTTCTGCGCGTACCACGTCACTTCTGCGATCACTGGCAGTGCCCCTCTTGGCCGCTTCTGCGAGCTCGCACCTGCGGCTATCCATGCGCAGGTGTGGTTACACCAGAAGCTCGGAGCTTTAGCTGTTGCTCCCAAGTTCTAACTTAGTCCGAGCCTCGTCCGATTAACACCCGAGGCCCCTGAGGCCCTGCCCGAACATACCAACAAGTTTGAAATCATAAAACGGACTCGCTCAAACCCTCAAAATGCGTAAAACAACATCAAAACTAAGAATAATACCCCAAACCAAATTGATTCAACTTAAAAATTTTAAATTCTTCAAACTTACTCCGAACGCGCCGAAACATACTTAAACTACTCGGAATGACACTAAATTTTGCGTGCACGTCTTAAATCACCATACGGAACTATTCCCACGCTCTGAATTCCAAACAGACCTCAATTACTCCGAAACCTACTCCAAACCAAATTTAAAGAACTTTAAAACCTTCAATGAGCCAATTTTCACTATTAGGCGCTGAAACGCTCCCGGGTTGTCCAAAACCCGATTCAAACATACGCCCAAGTCCAAAATCATCATACGAACCTATTGGAACCGTCATATTCTGATTCTGGGGTCATTTACTCAAAATGTTGACCAAAGTCAAACTTACCCTTTTTAAAGCCAAACCAAGGAATCAAGTGTTCCGATTTCAACCCGAACCCTTTAAATTCCTGAACTAACCATCCCCGCAAGTCATAAAACAGTAAAATCACATACGGGGAGTCTTATTTAGGGGAACGGGGTTCTAGATGGCAAAATGACCGGTTGGGTTGTTACATGAACTATCCCAACTGGCGGGACTGCTGGAGCCTGATACTGGGGAGCCATCTACTCCAGAGAGGGAGTAGTGGGAGTTTGTGCTCCTCCCCTAGCCTATGAGACAGCGGAACCACTGGAAATGTACCATTCTAGTCCACACCCTCCATTAGGCTCACCAAACGGACTAGAGCGTCATGAAGTATTGGAGTAGCTATGAATCCTTTCGGGACATGAACTGGTCCAACAGGTACAGTCTGAGCTGGAACCTTCGCTTTGAAATCCACCTGAGGCTCCACAATAGGTGTTGCTGCTCGATCTCAAGGCTAGGCTCTGTCCCTGCCTCTACTTCGGCCTCTTGCCCGACCTCGGCCTCGGCTTCTACCCTTGGTCATAGTTGTCGCCGGGGGTTCTGGTCCTTGTCCGTAGGTAGATGTATTACGTGTTCTCGCCATCTGTGAGAGAATAAGAATAGAATGGTTCAATCATCAATGATAGAATAAAATCGCATGACAGAATAAGAAAGAAGTGATATTGTTCCTAAACTTCATAGCCTCTAGAAGATAAGTACAGACGCCTCCGTACCGATCCTTCAGACTCTATTAGGCTTCCTCGTGACTCATGAGACCTAAGTAACCTAGTGCTCTGATACCAACTTGTCACGACCCAAAATTCCCACCTTCGGGACCTGATGGCGCCTAACATTTCACTTGTTAGGCAAGCCAACATAAGAATAATTTAAACCATTTTTAATAATTCATTTTTAATTAAGTAATAAAGAAACCAACAACCGAAATAATATCTAAATTTAAATGTGCAAACCAAAAATAATACGATATCTAAATATCATCCCAGAACTGGAGTCACAAGTGCACGAGCTTCTCGAATAATACAAATAAGGGTCTGAATAAAAATAAAGTTGTCTGAAAGAAAGCACACAACTAGGATAAAGTAGAAGGGAACTTCAGAGCTGCGAACGATGTGCAGCTATACCTCAAGTCTCCTCTGATAGCTGAATTAGAGCAAATCTATATTACGCCCCTGGGACCAACTCCAGTATCTGTACAAGAAGTGCAGAGTGTAGTATGAGTACAACCGACCCTATGTACTTTGTAAGTATCGAGCCTAACCTCGACGAAGTAGTGACGAGGCTAAGGCATGTTGCTTACATTAACTTGTACGCAATAATAATGATAATAAAATAACTGGTTGGGTTGTTACATGAACTATCCCAACTGGCGGGACTGTTGGAGCCTGATACTGGGGAGCCATCTTCTCCAGAGAGGGAGTAGTGGGAGTTTGTGCTCCTCCCCCATCCTATGAGACAGCTGGAACCACTGGAAATGTACCATTCTAGGCCACACCCTCCATTAGGCTCACCAAACGGACTAGAGCGTCCTGAAGTATTGGAGTAGCTATGAATCCTTTCGGGACCTGAACTGGTCCAACAGGTACAGTCTGAGCTGGAACCTTCGCTTCGAAATCCACTTGAGGCTCCACAACACGTGTTGCTGCTCGATCTCAAGGCTAGGCTATGTCCCTGCCTCTACCTCGGCCTCTTGCACGACCTCAGCCTCAGCTTCTACCCTTGGTCATAGTTGTCACCGGGGGTTTTGGTCCCTGTCCGTCGGTAGATGTATTACGTGTTCTCGCCATCTGCGAGAGAATAAGAATAGAATGGTTCAATCATCAATGATAGAATAAAATCTCATGACAGAATAAGAAAGAAGTGATATTGTTCCTAAACTTCATAGCCTCTAGAAGATAAGTACAGACGTCTCTGTACCGATCCTTCAGACTCTACTAAGCTTCCTCGTGACTCGTGAGACCTAAGTAACCTAGTGCTCTGATACCAACTTGTCACGACCCAAAATTCCCACCTTCGGGACCTGATGGCGCCTAACATTTCACTTGTTAGGCAAGCCAACGTTAGAATAATTTAAACCATTTTTAATAATTCATTTTTAATTAAGTAATAAAGAAACCAACAACCGAAATAATATCTAAATTTAAATATGCAAACCAAAAATAATACGATATCTAAATACCATCCCAAAACTGGAGTCACAAGTGCACGAGCTTCTCGAATAATACAAACAAGGGTCTGAATAAAAATAAAGTTGTCTGAAAGAAAGCACACAACCAGGATAAAGTAGAAGGGGACTTCAGAGCTGCGAACGTTGTGCAGTTATACCTCAAGTCTCCTCTGATAGCTGAATTCGAGCAAATCTACATTATGTCATTGGGACCAACTCCAGTATCTGTACAAGAAGTGCAGAGTGTAGTATGAGTACAACCAACCCTATGTACTCTGTAAGTGTCGAGCCTAACCTCGACGAAGTAGTGACGAGGTTAAGGCAGGTTGCTTACATTAACTTGTACGCAATAATAATGATAATAACAGGAATAGAAGTAAGACCGGAAAATCATATCAATAATTGAAGTCAATCTAACAATCATAAACCTTCAATTAATTTCTGTTGCGGCGTGCAACCCGCTCCAACAATATAAACTTAGAATAACTGTGTTGCGGCGTGCAACCCGATCCAACAATATAATATTTCAATTTAATTCCGTTGCGGCGTACAGCCCGCTCCAACAATATAAACTTTCAATAAATCTGTTGCGGCATGCAATCCGCTCCAACAATATAAACTTAAAATAAATCCGCTGCGGCGTGCAACCCGCTCCATCAATATAATTAAACAACTCTTAAATATATAAAAAAAAAAACTCCAATAAATACCACATTTAATAAGGAATTATTAGGCAACAAAGCATACAATAATTATGATTTATTTAGGAAACAAGTAATGAAAAATAGCAATTAATTGTGGAAATCAAGGAGAAAATAGGCAATTTAATATTTAATATGCTAAATGTCAAGTAGCAATTAAGACACATAATTCAAATAAGTATGTAGCAATTATAGCATGAATCCAAGATATAATATTGGACAAAAAATATGAGAGAAATAATTAATATAATAATTAATTCATGATTTAAAATAATTTATAATTTTCAGATAGATATGCAAACAATCAATTTGATGATGTATAGGCACTCGTCACCTCGCCTATACGTCATTACACATGAAATTCACTTATCAGATAATTCAAGGGTCCTATTCCCTCAAGTCAAGGTTAACCACGACACTTACCTTGTTTTGTAATTTTAAGTGATCACTCGACCGCGGCTTTTCTTTCTAATTATTCTCCAAACCAATCAAACCTAGCAAATTATTTACCAACAATTCACTTTGAGCTTTTGAAATTATTCACAATTCAAAAGAGACTTAATTTAAGTCATTTTCGGAAAAATCAACCATAAGTTGATGTAGGTCCCACTTTTCGGAACCCGACTAAAAATCACAGAATTCGAACACCCGTTCCAATACGAGTTCAACCATATTAAAATTATCGAATTCCGACATCGGATTGTCTTTCAAATCCTAAATTTTCATTTTTGGAAAGTTTTACAAAAATTTCAATTCCTTCCATCTAAATCCAAAATAAACGATGAATATAGACATGGATTTATGAAATATAATCACTTTCAGGTATAGAACACTTACCCAAGTAGAAGTCGTGAAAACCCCCTTTGAAATCGCCCAAATCCGAGACTCAAAACTCAAAAATGTGTAAAAATGGCTAACACCTGATTTTATGTATTCTGTCCAGTATTTTCGCATTTGCTGACGAATATCCGCATCTGTGAGCCCGCATTTGTGAGAAAAATCTCGCATATGCGAAAAGATCTTACCAAATGGATGTCCGCATCTGCGAAAAATTGGCCGCATTTGCGGTTGCGCATGAAGGAGCCGTAGAAGCAGTTTCTTCGCATTTCCGGTCGCCTAGCTGCAGAAGCGATGGCCGCATTTGCGGTCATTTGCTCGCAGAAGCAAGAAGGCTGCCCAGGCTCCCAAATTCGCAGAAGCGACAAGGTCTCCGCAGAAGCGGGGACACACTTGCGCTCCAAAAGTCGCTGGTGTGAAACACCAGAACCACACCTGCAATATTTTACCAAAATGGCCCGAAACACGTCCGAAACTCACCCGAGACACTCGGGACCTCATCCAATTATACCAAGCAGTCCCGTAACATAACGCGGACTTACTCAGGGTCTCAAATCACATCAAATAACACCTAAATTACAATTCACACCTCGATTCGGACTTGCGAGTTTTAAACTTTTCACTTTACAAAACTCGTACCGAAACGTATTAAATAAACCCGGAATGATTTCAAATTTGGCACACAAGTCATAAACAACATAATGGAGTTATTCCAATACTTGGAATCTCAATCCGAGTCTGATATCGATAAAGTCAAATTCACGGTGAAACTTTGGAATCTTTAAACTTTCAAACTTCTAATTTTTGATAAATGGAGATAACTCAAGCTAGGGACCTCCAAATTAAATTTCGAGCATACGCCCAAGTCCCAAATTATGATACGGACCTACAGGAACTGTCAAAATACTGATCCGGATCCGTACCGAAGTCAACTTAAGTGAGTTTTAAAGCACTATTTTACATTTTAATTAATTTTTCACATAAAAAATTTTCAAAAAAATTCACGAACTATGCACACAAGTCGAGGAATGCTGAAAGGATCTATTCAAGGTCTCAGAATACATAAATAAATATTAAATTTAAAGATGACATATTGGGTCCTCACATTTATAGTAGAGCTGTCAATACGGGCATGGCCAGCCCGGCGTAGCCCATACAGGCTTTGGTATTTGACGTATTGGGCTGAACTTGTAACGATCCGATCAGTCATTTTGTGCTATAGCACTTCATTTAGTGGTTTTAGGCCTTGAGTAGCTTCACTTCAAGTATTATGACTTGTACGTGTGGTCAGAATTAAATTTCGGGAAGTTCAGAGTTGATTTGGAAAGAAAATTCGAATTTCGGAAGCTTTAAGTTAGAAGAATTGACTAAGGTTTGACTTTTGAGTAAATGACCTCGGAATTGGGATTTGAAGGTTCCAATAGGTTCGTATGATGATTTCATACTTGGGCGTGTGTTCGAGTTGAGTATTGAGTCGCCCGGGAGCATTTCAGCGCTTATTGTGAAAAGTTGGCATTTTGAAGGTTTTAGAATTTCCTAAGTTTGGTTTGAGGTGTACTTTGGTATTATCGATGTCCGTTTGGGATTCCGAGCCTTGAAATAGGTTAGTATTGTGATTTATGACTTGTGCACAAAGTTTGGCGTCATTCCGGAATGTTTTGATATGATTCGGACGCGTTCATTGAAGTTTGAAAGTTTGAAAGTTTAAAGAAGGATTTTTATCGTCGATTCGTAGTTTGGATGTTGTTTGGTGTGATTTGAGGCCTCGAGCAAGTTTGCATCATGTTTTGGGAATGGTTGATATGATTGGACGGGATCCCAGGAGCCTCGGGTGAGTTTCAGACGGGATTCGGATCGATTTGAGCCTTAATGGAGTTACTGGAATTTCTTATGCTGGTGCCACCGCTTCTGCAGAAGTTTAGTCGCAGAAGCAACTTGGGCAGCCTGGGCATGAAGTCATAGAAGCGGAGGCAAGCAGCGCACTTACGTGTGCACAAAAGCGAGGCCAGTGCCGCAGGTACGGGCAATTGCGCAGATGCGCGAGGTTGTGTTGCACCTGCGGTTGCGCAGGAGCGGAAGAATTTCCGGAGGTGCGATGAGCTGCTGACAATGGGCTTCCACAGGAGCGAGATTTGTTCTCGCAGAAGAGGGCTCACAAGCGCGCAAGGAGTTCCGCGAGTGCGGAAAATCGACTGGGCAGAATATATATGCTAGCCAATACGAGATTTGCTCATTTCATCTCATTTTTCTCTCTTGGAGCCATTGGGGCGATTTTGGAGAGTTATTTCATCCACCTCTTGGGGGTAAGTGTTTTTAAACCACTTTTGAATATATTTCATGAGCATGAAATTTTAACATGAAAATTAGTAGAAATTGGGGAGTTTGAAAGAAACATAGAATTTAGTATTTTGGACTTTTAACCACAAAATTGAACATGGAATTGTGAATAAATTATATATTTGAGTTCGTAATGTTATGGGTAAAGTTTATCTTCGAAAATTTTCGGAATTCGGATACGTGGGCTTGAGGGTTGACTTTTTTGGCTTTTCGAGCGGAGTTGGGAATTGTTATAAATTGTTAAATTGTAAGCATTGGATATATTTTGATTGAATTACACGTTGTTCGACTAGTTTTGAAACGTTTGGCTTGGAGTTGAGAGTTAGAGTGGCGTTGGAGCCGGTTATGGAATTTCGGAGCGAGGTAAGTCTCATGTCCAACCTTGTGAGGGAAAAACTACCCCTAGGTGATATTTATTGTTATATGCAATTACTTGTGGGTGCTACATACGCACGAGGTGACAAGAGTCCGTACGTAACTAAAGCATGTTTATGTCCATGTAGATTTAGGACTTTATCATGCAATATTGCAATATTTGAATTGTTTGGACTCATTTTGTTAGCTTAATTAATTGAAATTTTAACTGAAATTGATTTAGAAGCATATAATATATTAGGCCGAGCCTTATCACCTTGAGTGATTAGCGAGTTAGTTGAGAAACGACAAAGATTATATTCACTTTGTGCTAGTGTACTGCATTGTAAGCACGCGTCTCGTAATTCGGTAACTTCATTCCTTTCTTATGGAGCGGGCCGAACGCCTAGGCAGTATAATAGATGCATATATAGTTCGTGCCGCTCGACTCTCGGCAGTGTATACATTATTCTAGATCGGGCCGAACGACCTCGGCAGAATCATGCGTTATTTCGCTAGTAGTCCGAATATTTACGAGATAATCTTTCCACTAATGCCCAACATTTTATATGGTATTACTTATTTATTTGATATTGGCACTTGACATTTTCGGAGATGTTAAGGCAGAGTACAAGATTGAGAAATTCATACCTTAAAAGAAATATTTGAAAGATTATGTAACTTATATATTTACCCCACTATTGCTGTGTGCTTCATATCTGCTTATGGTTTATCATATTGCTTCATTGGACCTCTAGTAAGTGTCGATGTCGACCCCTCATCACTACTTCTTCGGGGTTAGGCTAGATACTTACTGGGTACGCGTTGATTTACGTACTCATGCTGTACTTCTGCACTAAATGTACATGATCTAACATGTTCATTTGGCGATCATCTTGGTGCGTAGGCGCACCTGTTGAGGTACTTTATGTGAGCTATATTTCCAGGCTACGTATCGCAGTCCACCGAATCTCCATCGTACTATTTATTTTATCATGTCTTATTCACATTCTGGACAGATGTTGTATTATTATTGCACTTCTTATAAAATGCTCATACACTTGTGACACCAGGTTTTGGGTTTATACTAGTTGATGTTTATGGTTTCGCATATTATTATCGCCTTTCATTTCTTTTATAAACTACAAATGTTGTACGTTCCTGTGGATTTAGAAGTATAAATCTCCTTTTCTTATTAAAATTTGTGATTTCGAAAGTAATAAAATGAATAATCAAATTGGTAAATCACCGTTGGCTTGCCTGACAACGGCGTTAGGCGCCATCGCGACCTATAGTGGATTTTGGGTCGTGACAAGACTGGCCCACTGTTTCGATGGGCCTTAATATCGTTAGCCCAACCCAACCCTACATGGGTCACGGCCCGTAGGGGGCCGACCCACCATTTAATTTTTTTTATTTATATTTTTTAAAATTTAAGTTTTAACCTAAAATACTGTGTGTGTGTGTGTGTATGTGTATATATATATATATATATATATATATATATATATATATATATATATATATATATATTAACAATAAATTAAAATGTCTCGACTTATATCAATTAATATATGTAAAACTTAATAATTTTGACATTGTATTAATAGATTACAATAATATACAAAAAAAAAGAGGACGATATTTCATTCATTAACAACAATACTCAAAACAAACTACTCAAAAATATTTTGGTTGCTCATGGCATATCCAACACCAACAGATCATCTTCATCAAGTACATTTGAATCCTCTTGTGAAATAAAGGTGTCTTAACATCTTTATTTTCATCTAAATATATAATTATATGCAATGATAATTAGTTAAACATTAAGAAATAACTTCAATTTAAGAACAAAAAGTATTTATATTCGCATAAAAAAAATACTATTATAAGTTTGAGATTAGACCACTCTTCTTGTTATTTTAGTTCCCTATATTTTTATATTTGTAATTAAATACGTTATTTAGCCCACGGGCCGGTCCAGACCAGCTTCGGTCAAGCCTCATGGGTCACGGGCTTAAAAGCCTTATTTTTAAGTGGGCTCCAAAAATCATAATCTAACCTAATTAAATTAGGGGTTGGGTTAGGCTGGCCCAACGGGCCAAATCCATATTGATTGCTCTACTTTATAGTCACATAAATATTATAAACTTATTTTGAACCATAAGTTTCGAAAGTTTTATAGTCACACAAATATTATGATATATTTAAGACCATATTAAATTATGATAAATAAAATAAAATAATGAGTACTATTTGGCCAGGTTGAGTCGGACCAACCTATTAGTAGTTGTTAGAGCTGGCTAGAGGGTAAAGCCAATGAAGCAGTGGCTTTAGGCCCCCAAATTATTAGGGCCCCATTTTTTAATTAATAATATGTTAATTCTATGATAATCTTTTTTCAGAATATATTGAATATTTATGGTAAAATAGTTTAAGATTTTTACAAAAAGATAAAGAATTATTTCGCCAATGTGATTTATGGTGACTTATAATTTATTTACATTCTAACATTAATATTCTTCTTCTTTTTCTTTCTCATAATAAAAATTATATATATATATATATATATATATTCTTTTCTTTTTCCTCTAAGTTGTCTATTCTCTAAAAATTAAGAGATGAAAAAAGGGTAAAAACTTATTTGCATTGGATATTTATAGCAAACCAATGAATGTAAGACATATGTCTTGCATATACAATTTTTAACACTTAACTCTAGTAGGATAATATACATTTTTACTTCGATTTGTTGATTGTTAAGGTTAAATATTTAGTTAGGTGTAAACTCCCAGAGCAAATGAGTTTTTACGGATAAAAGACATTAAATAAATTAAAATTGCTTTATTTTTCATTTTCAAGCATTGCAGCAACAATGGAATTTTATTTTGATATATTACGTTATGGGATTCTAGAATCAGATTCTATTTTTCTAACTTTCTCTTATTTTTTCTTTAAATTTGAAATTTATTATTTATATATTTTTACCTCATAGTAGTATATTGGTTTTTTATTATTATTATTATTTATCAAAATTTACATATGTCAACTATAAAATTTGAGTATGAACCTTTTTTTAAAAAAAGTTTAAGGCCTTTAAAAATGTTTGGGTTTAGGACTCCAATGTTTTTGAGCCGCCGGTGGTGGCTGTTATAACTAATATAAAATCTGCCAGAAATTAATTAACGGCACATATTTTGCCAAAGAGGAATTTTGTTACATGAATAACCAGATAGGCTATTTATTGTCCCCAAGTGTAGGAATGGGGCCACCAACTGAACGAAAAAGCTCTGTAGTCTGTTTCCTCCAACAGGTTAATAAAAGCAAGTGGTTTCAGTTTCCCCTAGGGTCACCTAATTAATAACGTTAGTTCAGAAAGCAGTGAAATTCAGACACGGTAACCTACCCATATAGATATTCCCAATCAACGAATCTCGTGTACACCCCTCTCTTTCCTCATTCGAGCCGAGGACGGAGATATCTATGAAAAACCCATAAACGTGATTTCAATGCCTTTGATTTTACATATGGACGGAAATACTTAGAATACCCATCTCCACTGGCATTGTTTTCCCCTCATCATTTATCCCGTCACACCTCCCCTCTTATATTTTCATTTCGTCGAACAACAAGAGCTCAAAATTTGTGGGTTTCATTTTCATGTTAAGGACAGCCATCGGTGTATCCATTTTTTGCTAACTTTTGACTTTGTTTTCAAGAAGAAACAATGGCAAACACCACTACCATTGCCGCGGGTCCTACATTTTCACTGCAACACCGTGTCACTGAACGCCATCAAACACTTGGCAGGGCTGGAATCAGTACTCTACCGCAGCACCAAGCACATACGCTGTTAGTATTCTATTTCTGATCCGAGATCTGAACAGGATTTTGATTCCAAATGTGTGCATTTGATTTTACCAAAAAGCTAAAAATATTGAATTCGTTACTTGTGCTTTTGTATTATAAATCCAAATTAGCTTATATTCAACTGAAATTCCTAAGTATGAATTAGTTTGATGCTGTGCATTTACGTGTTAATAATGCTCATTCTTTAGTTTTGTATATGTGGTTTATCATTGCTGTTAAAAGGTTATTGAGTTATTGGTATATGTAAATGACCAATGAATATAGGTTCTTTACACCAGCAGCACCTACTCTAAGGAGGAGATTTTCTCCATCTATAGGCATATATCATCGGATTGGGCATTCGTTCTCTGATGGAACCTTCAACAGGGTAATGTGTTCCAGCACTGTTGAAGGTGCAGATAAGCTTTCAACCGATCAATCTCGAGTATCAAGGTAATGTAAAGAACCTCATTTTCCAATTTCTTTTTAAAACATTTTAATTAGTAATACGATTTGCCTGTAGCAAGTGTAATTCATGAAAATTGTCAGGTGGTCTTTCCTTCTGATTCTTTTAAAAGTTATTTTTCTATTAGTTAGATGAGTTTTTTCCACCTGCTTTGATGAATATATGTTTGTGGTGAAATATATTGAAATATGATTTACACGTTCTTCCTGATGCTAAATCAAAATTTTTGCGGGGTAATCATGTTTGAAGAATCTTGATGTGGTTATCAAATTCTGATACTCCATTGCACCAATTATAAAATTATACATGTGAGTTTCTGACGTTGCTGATTGTTCGTGCTTTAACTGTTTATACTCATTTTTACTGATATGCAAGTGAAGTAGTCATTTGCATTGTGCATTGTGGCTTAGTATCTTAAACACTTATGAGATAAGTTATTGTATAGATGAAAACACAGCTAGGCAAAGATTTCGAAGTAGCAATATGAACAGAGCTGAAATAGGGGCACATGAAATACATTTGATTAGTAGGGACTGAAGAAGTTTACTGGAAATAAAGGAAATGGACTTGGCTAGCATGAGTTGGATACCCATTGAGCTAGCGAGAAGGATGAACTATGTTGTCACTTCCAGAAACTTGGATCAGTTACATTTTGAGAAAGCTCACCTTTTTGGTGGATAGTTATGCCTGCTTGTAGAATTTGGCCTTTTATTTCTTCTTGGGGATTTATCTTCTTGGTCGCAAAAGGAGCCGTAGAGGAAGTTATCAAGTCATGCTAATATTTGGCTCCTTCGCTGGCTCCAACTGAAATAAGGGGACCAAAGCAAAAAGCTCACCTAAAGAAAGGGGAAAACGTGGGTCCAATTGTGTTCACTTCTTTCCATTTTTGTTATACTGAGTGCCTTCATGGTGCATTTCATGAACATTTTAACAAAGAACTCTAGTTTTCAGCGAGCAGGCTGGAGCTTATATGAGAGCATGTCAGCTGAATCCATATTCCTTCTTAAGTATTTTATTTGCTTGGTCAGGTTAGTTAACAGGGGCTGCAAACTAATAGGATGTGGCTCCGCAGTACCAGCTCTAAAAGTTTCCAATGATGATCTTGCAAAAATTGTCGATACTAATGATGAATGGATATCTGTTCGAACAGGAATTCATAACCGTAGAGTTCTTTCAGGCAAGTCTTTCATTGACTTCAATGCTTGTTAACTGACTGGATTTTGTTGTATTCTGTTCTTTAGCAGAAAATATAGTACTTAAGTCCCATTTGGGAATGCAGTACATTTGAAAAACAAGTAACGTGAGAAAATACTTCTATTTTTTGTGAATAGTTGTAAGTACATTTAGCACCCAAGGGTGTGGCCTAGTGGTCAGTGAAGCGGGTTAGAACCATGAGGTCTTCGGTTCAATTCCCCGCGGAGACAAAAAACACTAAGCGATTTCTTCCCATCTATCCAAGCCTTGGTGGATAGAGTTATCTGGTACCTATTGCTGGTGGGAGGTAATAGGTATCCCGTGAAATTAGTCGAGGTGTGCGCAAGCTGACTCGGACATCACGGTTATAAAAAAAAAGTACTTTTAGTTCCTAGAGTTTTTATAAAAGGCTTCTTGGTTGAAGCTCAAATTTAGAGCCTTTGAAACTTTATTTCGCCTAAATATCTGTATATTTCAAAGGATATTTTTCCATTGTCATTAATTAGTAATTCTAGTTGAGGTTAATCTATAAATACCAGAAAAAATGCTTTTTAAAATAATCCTACCAAACATCAAGCAAACTACTAATATAGAAGTACTGTCGGTAAAAGCACTATATGAAAAAAAACCCGTCCAAAGCACTCCAAATGGGTCCTAATGTGTTAACGAGATATCCTGCTTCTTTGGTATACTTCTTTTCAGTCATTTCCTCAGAAATTTAAAGAGCTTTTCATACTTCATTTTACTGTACACATTTAAGTTATCTTCTGAGTAGATTGACATAATTCTACAGAATCAAATATCTTTAGGAATCATGATGCACATAGGTGTTTCTCTGGAATTTTCCTTGTTTGAATGTTTGCAGAAATAACCTTATTGTTCATTTATTCCAAATAAAAATCAACATTTAAATTTTTTGTGGATACATATGAATGACTTGGCAAATATCAGAACATGCATTAATAGGTTTGTAGCACAAACCATTTAAACTCAGAAATGCCTTTTCTGAAATGGTGGTTAAATACTTCTTTTCTTGTTTAGATGGAAAAATATGTACGTATTAACTTTTGGTATTTAACATAAACCAGCCCCAATCTGATGTATGCTTTTACAGGCAAAGACAATTTAACAGATCTGGCCGCAGAGGCTGCAAGGAAAGCTCTTGAGATGGCAGAGGTTGATCCTAATGATATTGACCTAATATTGCTGTGTACTTCAACTCCAGAGGACCTTTTTGGAAGTGCTCCACAGGTATAACTTGGTAGAATATTATCATTGTATTTCCATGCAACTGATACTGCAACAAAATTTACCTTTCTTGTGGTTTTGCCTGTCTTCAGGAGACCATTCAGAAAGAACCTGCATTAGAGCTTTCTTATTGCACACCAATAAGATGAGTTAGCTAGAGTGAAAACATGAAATGTATCGCTATGGAGCTTTTGAGTTTAGACGTTTCTTCTTTTTGCCTTCTTGTTTCTTTATTTCCACTTTATAGAACATAATTCATGCCGAGCAATTGATTCACAGTACATATTTTTTCCTTTCTTTTTAACTGTTCTCAGCATATTGTTTGATGAACTTGTCTCGTGCATTTACTAGGATTATAACTGAAAAAGAAATCGCCTTAAGGCAATTAAGTGAAGCTCTTTGCTTTTTCCGGAAAGAAGAGAAATAGCTTAAAAAAGAAAAAATTGTGTAAATCAGTCACTACCCCCTTGTGAGAAGAGAAAATAAGCACAAGCATGCAAACTATTCGCCTTTGGTTTTGTGTGTATGATATTTTTGCTTATGCCTTTACATGTTCCTGTACTATGATGTCACAATTCAATGAAGAATGATCGACAGCTTCTGAAACTTAATATAGCTTCATCAGAAGTTAAACTGTTTTTATTTATTTGTTTATTTATTTATTTTGTCATTGGTGTTATAATATTATGTCACCATGCATTTCCCTTGAAATTATGTGAAACAAAAAAATACAGTGATGATGTAATGAGAGCTCGGAGTGGTAAAATGTTGCTCTGCAGGAGAATTGATTTGAACCTTTTCCGCCATTGTGATCTTATATCAGACAATCCATATAGAAGTTCAACAACAACAATATATAGTGTCACCATGCATTTCCCTTGAAATTACGTGAAACAAAAAAATACAGTGATGATGTAATGAGAGCTCGGAGCGGTAAAAGGTTGCTTCTCAGGAAAATTAATTTGAACCTTTTCCCGACGTCGTGATCGTTCAACTCAGAGCTAAATGCTTGGCTCATTTAATTAATGAATCCTTCAGAACTGGCTGGTTTGCTGGTCACAAGTGGCTGGCCAGCAATGGTGTTGGTACTGCTAATTGTCTTTCTGATTAGTCCCAATAGTGTTTATAAAAAAAAAGTGTGTCCTGCAAACAATATGTTTGCTTATTCAAGTTATTTTGGTTCTTGTCTTTTTGAATGCTCTAGTTATATTATGCATTTCCAGCTCACTGACTTTTTGATTCTAATTTCCCAAGCTGGTGATCCAAATTACTTAAGTTGATGCTTCATCAGTTATACATTTAACCATGTTCTCTTCAGAATTTTCTTGGGGACTCTTTATCCATTCTTGTGGCACTTTCATTTACTCAGATCCAAAAAGCACTTGGCTGCAAAAGCAATCCATTGGCTTTCGATATTACAGCTGCTTGTAGCGGGTTCATGTTGGGTTTGGTATCTGCTGCTTGCTATATCAGAGGTAGAATTTTGTTAGAAATTTCTTTCTGATAATTAAATTTTTTGTAATCTTCGACATAAAGGGATCAAATGAACCAGGGAATCATCTTTTACTT